>NC_091069.1:232180623-233430623 GCF_032405125.1 Capricornis sumatraensis | reverse complement strand
TAAGACTACTGGCATTACATTTGCTGGTATCCATTGGCAAAAGTAAGTGGCATAGCCACACTCAGAGTCACTGCTGGAGGAGATAACACAATGGCACAGACCAGGGAAGTATGATTTTTTTGAAAGCCGTTAATATACCAGTCTGCCACAGAGACCAAAAGGAATCATTCTAAACCCTGTACACTAAGGTACCTAAGTGTTGCCTGTTACTGATACTGCCAGAATTTGTTCAGTCCTCTGGTTTTTTTTCATCTTATATAGGAAGTCACACTTATCCCTACATTTATCTACCCTTTCATCATTTCTACTTGTAATCAAGTAGGAACAAGGCCATCAGGATGTTGCCAGTTAGTGATCTGTATCAGGATGAAATTTCTAAGAATATGTTACATCTAAAAATGGGGCCCTAGTAGAACACAGTTTTTATGAATGGTAAGAAAATGCTGCCTAGAAGTGGTACTGGAAAGCTAAGAATATATATATATATTTACTTAGAGACCAACAAAGATGGTTTCTGTGTCCACAGTTCCTTCATTTCTTTTTGTGTTTTCTCTCCTTGTCTGATTTTAAGAAACTGATACAGCATCTTGTATATAAATGTGTGTATATCTGGTCTAAACTTTTTCTGTCTATGAGTTTGTCAGTATAGTGGGGAAATGAAATAGTACCTTTAAATAATGTGTTTTGTATTTGGTTCCTGGGTTGACTGGTTAATTATTTACTTGTTTATTTTAATTTTATTTTTTTGAGTTTTAGAGCCAAGCAAATGTTTAGTCAAAAGTTCTATTCCTAAGAGATTTTTCCCAGTTTAAGCAAACTGTTGAAATGACTACTCCATAAATTATACATGATTTTACCATATACTTCCTTAAGTAAACAGTGTTTCCCAAAGACATAAATTAGCTGTCAGATAGAGAATAGGACTGGATAAAAGTTATTTTCAAAAGAGCCCAGGTCCTCAAAGTTGTGTCAAGAAACATGGTTTCCAGACATACCTAGTGTGAAGCACTGGGGGTTATTTGTTTATTTTTGATGTTGCTGATCTCATAGCTAGTGAAATAATGAGTTACCTTTGTTTAAAATAGTAAACATTAAAACACTGTTGGAGACCATAAGGATGCACAGAATAAGTTTTTAAGATCATTGGAACTGAATGTTGTTACAGAGGAGGTAAATGAGATGTAGAGTTTAAATAAATCCCCCGAGATCACAGAGCTAATAAGTAACAGAATTGACAGTCAGGTGAGAATTACTGTCTGTTGGAAGAACCTGAACAGGAGCACCTAGGTTTTGAAATCGGGCTCTAGCACTCGTTAGTGTGCAGGTTTTAGTATCATTCAGCTTTCCTCATCTGTACTATACCATCTACCCCCAAGATTGCTACGAAGATTAAACAACATGTGTAAGAATGTTTACTCCCCGGTAGATATTCAGTAAATTTTGGCTTTTCTTTTCAGTTCGGTGCTCATTCCGCTATAATCAGGCTGCTTACATTTTGTATTTAATAGCTGCTGTATAACTTGTTTAACTAAGGATAGCTCACAACAAGAATGAGGAATGATTTTTTAGGTCTTACTTGTATTTCAGAAACTTGTTCCTCCTCTCCCTGTTCCTTTCTTCCTTCTCTGAAGTCCCTTCTCCTTTACCCTCCAACCTTTCTCATTCATTCATTTATTTATTTACCTTCCCTCCTTCCCTTTGTAACTCCTCTCTGTCCTGTTTGATTCCCTAGGGCTGATGACGTTTCTTTTTCAAGTGTTATATTGCCCAGTGAAATGCTGAATGTGTTGGCTGGTATCCTAATACCTAATGACTTCAAATATTTTTCTTTGTTTTTCTGTCATGCTTTGTCAGTTTCTTTGACTTCTTGAGATCCTATGCTCTTCTCTGCTTCTTTGGACTGATTAGTCTCATGCAACCAAATCTTTACATTTTACAAATTGATACCTTAAAAGGAACTTGATAAGAGTAAGAGCTGGGAATAAAATTGCAGGTTTTTCTCAACTTAACAACAAATGGCAAAAACAACAACAACAACAACAAATGGCTTATTTATACAGCTAGTCAGAAAAGGGTTTTTCTCCCAGAGGATACGAACCGTTCAGTTCTTTTGTGACAGTGAGTACCATGGACACATGAGACGTAAAGTAAGAGAAGAGGGTCCTTGCTTCCGGGCTTTTTTTTTTTTTTAACCTTTGAACTAACTTTTGGTTAGGCACTTGTAACAAAGATGTATTTCCACTGATCTGTGTTGTGAGTCATAAATAGAACAGGTATTTCTTAAATTTCTACTCTAGTTTTTAGAAGCATTATTGGTTAAGTAGTACTCTTGCCTGGAAAATCCCATGGACGGAGGAGCCTGGTGGGCTGCAGTCCGTGGGATCGCAAAGAGTCGGACACGACTGAGCGACTTCACTTTCACTTTTCACTTTCATGCATTGGAGAAGGAAATGGCAGCCCACTCCAGTGTTCTTGCCTGGAGAATACCAGGGACGGGGGAGCTGGGTGGGCTGCTGTCTATGGGTTCGCACAGAGTCGGACACGACTGAAGCGACTTAGCAGCAGCAGCAGCAGACTTTGGTTGAAGAATTCTGGAAATCAGCTTGCCATTTAAAATATAGTGTCATTGTGATTATTTGTTCAATGAGTAAATGAATCCATCAAACCAGTACATTTCCCAAAAAACTTTTTTTTTTTAATGGGCGTGGGTTGCCATGCCCTCCTCCAGGGGTTCTTCCCAACCTAGGGATCAAACCTGTGTCTTCCTGTGGCTCCTGCGTTGCAGGTGGATTCTTTACTGCTGAGCCACCAGGGAAGCCCCTAAAAAGCCTTTTTTTTAAGTTGAGGGCTTGCTTTATTGATGTTTGGATGTATTGTACATGCACACATATGTACACTTACATACATATTCATAAATTATGTATAAAACTAAAAATCCCGGAAATTGTCGAATAGGGTCTATATGGTTACTTTTTAATTAATAGCTTTATAGATGTGTTATATACATGCCATAGAACTTACCCTTCTAAAGCATGTAGTGCCATGGTTTTACGTATATTCACAGAGTTGTGCAACCATTACTACTAATCTAATTCCAGAATAAAATTTTAAAGACAATTTTTCTGCGTTTGCTTTCTTGTTATGTCTTTTCTTTCCACTTGATACACTAAAATTGATATATCTTGACAGAAAACATTTTTTTTTTTTTACTGTTTTCCATAAGTTTTCAAATGTTGAACTGAAAGACCAAGCTAGGTCATAAGTGAAAGGATATGAAGTATAATTTGGGCACTTAAATGAAAATTTTTATTTGGTAAAATCAAAGAAAGTGAGCTATTTTTTACTTTAACGTATATCCTTTGTTGAAGTTTTTATGTTGAATGTTGGAATAAATTGTCAGTCATATGCAAAACTATCTACTTCTTAAAACTTGAATTGAGGAAGGAAATGCTTTGTAACCAACATGGCAAATACTTCATTATAATAAGAACATTTCTGTTTCTTCCTCTCATACTACTTTGTTCTTTGCTCTGTGTCTGTTTCTGAGACATAGAAACTCTTTAGGGAACTGCTTTGATTTTTTTTTTTTTTTAAATGCATTGAAGCAACATAAGGCAGTGTTTACAATGTTTTGATAAAATCAAATTTTCAGTAAAATTGTTTTACTCATAATTTCAAGTCAGTTTTCAAAATTATTAATGACCATATGATATTGTTATTTTCTGTTCTCTTAATTGGAGCTTATAAACTCTTATTAAGTGCAGATATGTCTGTTTAGACAAAACACAGTTTATTCATAGTGTTGAAGAATTGGGAGGATTAGTTTGCACAATCATTGTACAATCATTGTACATTGCTTTTTATACTGAATGTACTCTGGGTAAAAAAGTGAATCTGAATAAGTACTGAAAAGTGCAATTGTATATAAATACGACTGGGTTTGGTCTAATCCCCTAATTCAGAATGGCTCAGAGAAGGGTCAGCCAAATGGTAGAGGAAAATGAGGCACCTTTTCATTCTTTAAAATACAGAAAGTGCTTTATAAAAATGGATTTTGGTATTAGCAGATAAAAATTATTTCAAAATGTTTTTTTAATGTATTATATGTAATGGTGCTGATGATTATAGAAAATGTTTCCTCATTGTTTTACTTATTTATTATAGGAAAAGTAGCCATCAAAAAAGAAGACTTGTGTAACCACAGTGGCAAAGAAACTTGGTTTTCGCTACAGCCTGTTGATTCCAATTCAGAGGTTCAGGTAAATATTAAGGAATAAGTGATGGAAGAGATTGTCACTCACAGAAAAGAAGTGGAAAATGAACTGATTATACTCGTTCATACAGAGAGAGCTTCTCATACTTATTTTAAATTCTGGCACCATGCATTATACATCTCTGGTAACATAACTGGAAGAAAATGCCTTGCCACATGAAATCAAGAATAATGTATGTGTATGTGTTTGGGGGGTTTATATTAGGAGGACATTTGTTTCCCTGCCTTAGTTCTTTTGTTTGAGTCACAGTAGCAAATTAGTAATTTTTTTAGATGAGGAAGAAGTTTTAATGAAAAAGATATGTTTTATTAACTCAGAGGAGAATCCTTAGAACTGTGTGATTTCATCTGTTCTGATCAGGATGCTCTCTTTACTCTGGAATAAACTGGATTTGGGCCAGTGTTATTCATTCAAACCATGCCTAAGCCCACCATGGAGAGCCTTCATACCCACCGTGTTTCCTGTTGGTCACCTTTCTTTTTATTTGAAAGGATATCATTACTCATTTCAAAGCTGTTGCTTTAAATAAGAGATCTTTCCTCTTGCCGAAATGAGAGATCATAAAGATTCTGTGTGTGAGTTAAAGAAATATGTTCAGCTGTGTAGCTTAACTTTGTATTTGTTTCTGAAAAGTGTGAGCTGCTCTTCGAAATTGTTATTTCTATCTAAAGGGATCCTTTTTCTTTTTTTCTTGTTTATTTATAAAAATATGGTAAGGATTGTGAAATTGTTTCCCAAGGGCATAACTGCAAGCAGAATTCTTCCTCTCTTAAAAGAAGTTATAATTTGCCACTGTGACTCAAACTGAAGTTTAAGGCAAGAAAAAAAGTACTGCACGCACACCCACAGATGTTTGCAAATAAAGTGCCCGTGTCTCTGTTTCCTCATAACCTCTCAAGCATTCTGTTTGATTAAATTCTCAGAAAATTAAGTATTTTTTTTGCTAAAATGCCTTCTTAAGTATAAAATATAATCGAAACGTTTTTCCTTTCCTCACTCTATCCCATTTTAATGTTCTTTTCTTTACATTTGACAATAGCTTTTAATTCTTTTCCCAGTTATACTATTTGGTAAATGATCCAGGTGGGAGGCAATGTGATGATATGGAAAGGGTTTTAAACTTGAAGTGTAAAAATGTAGGTCCTAATTTTCATATGTGGTTATTTTACTGACCTTGAATTTTATTTCTGTAAAATGGGAATGAAAGTTACCATGTTGACTCAAATGATTATGAGAATTAAGTGAAATACCTTTAAGAGTACTTCAAAAGCTGTTAATAGCTATACAAATGTAAAATGTCTGTTTACCACTAGTCAGTCAGGTGTTTATTTCCCTGATATGCCTTTACCAGAAGGTAGACACGAACGTTTTGAAGTGCTTATTTTTCTCTTTAATAGGTGTAACAAACAAAGAAAGATATGGAAAAGACTTTGAGAATTGGTCTAAAAGGAAGTTTGAGGGCTGTTTTAAAATGTAGTTTATTAAAGTCCAGTGTTTTTCTTATGACTAATGTGATTTGTTAAAGGATTTAAGGGACCCAGCTCTCCAAAGTTAGTTATTTCTGTAGAATACTCTTTATATAATTATTGGAGACTTTTTATTTGATGGTGTATATTTAATGGTATGTCCAAAACATGAAAATCTGCAAATAGCATTTAACTGTTAGATATTGTTATATGTTTTATTTGCTATGAATTATTATCATGACCATGAGTTATTAACCTTTACAGTTCTTTTGTCTTAAATAATAGTTACTTTGTAAGATCCACTCACTATTTAAAATAAATTTTAGAAGGAAGAGTATTTCAATGGTTGGGAGGGATACGTAACACTGATCACATTAATTTGTATATTGGAAATATTGTTTGGCCCCAAAACAGATCTCGGAATATTAAATTAACCTTGTGAGTCAGAGAAAGATAGAAAAGCAGCTTGATTCATACAAATTCTATTTTGTTAATTTGTTTCTTGCATAAATTTTACAAAATTTCATAAAAATGTCATGGAAATAAGAGCAATTGGTGAAGCCTTAGGAGAAAGCAATGAGACAGGTTGAGTTCAGCAGGAATTTAAGCTAATAATTGCCATTAGTAATTAGAACAGCATATACCATGCACAGTACTAAGGACTTAATATATATTATTTAACTTAATCTTCAGATTAGCATTGTGAGTTGTAGGTAGCATTATGTCCATTTTACAGATGTGGAAAATGGACTCAGAGGTTAAATGATGTCTGCAAAGTTGCAAAACTATTAAGTGGTGGAGCCATGATTCCTATAAAGAGCTTATCTGAGTCTTAAATTCCTAACCACACTGTTTTACTGCCTTTCACTTTTCTGTACTGTTGGTCAGAAAAAGATTCCAACAGATTATTGGGAGAATCACTTAGGAAAATCTGAGTATAAGGCACTGAAGTGTACCAGATTAGCTCAAAGAAAAAGGGAAAGATGATAGAAAGTTCCTAGGGAGCTCCTTGGAGTATGATTATAGGAATTTTAATATGACCAATGAGAGCTAGAAAGTTGTCAGGCAGTTACAAAGGAGCTGCAGGTTCTTACTATAACAGACCAGATACAGTTCACATAGTCAGAATTGTTTTTGAGATTTCTCATAAAGTACACTAAAATATTGGGTGGTTTATTTTTTTTGGTTGACCGGTGCATAAAATAGCTGGCTTGCATTCGGCACCATGGCAAATAAATATATACTGCATAGACTTTCTCTCAATACAGCAGTAGGTACTGCAGAAGGGACACAGGAATGAAACCCACTGATGCATTTCTCCCTACTCATGTGTTCATTGTGCTCATTTGAGTATAAGTGCGTATTATTTAAATAGTGTTTTTTTCTTTCCCTTTTATTTTGTAAAGTGAATAGTTACTGTTTTCTGTTTCCCCTCTAGTTTTAATAACTATTCACTTTGCAAAATGAAGGAGAAAGAAAAAAATGATTTGATGATGGGATTCCATTGTATTCCTTTTATACATCTGATGAGACTATATGTCTCTCCCTTCTGCTTCTCTCCATAAACCCACTCTAATTTCTTACTGACAACTAAAAAAATGCCATATCAGTCTTTAAGCCTGTTTGACCATATGGCCCTGTCATGCTAAGGGCCGTAGTCAGGCCCTTAGACCCCTCACCCTAAGACCTCTAAGGTCTGACTCAGTTCTCTGTCACAGTTCAGAGAGAGAATATGGCAGATTTGGGTTAGCCCACTGCAGTCTAATTTGATATGATTGGGGAGTAAAGTTTTGGGGCTTGTCCTATAAGGAAAGGGTTTAGGGTTGAGGAAATGATTGATATCTGCTTCAAGGGAGATACTTGATTTCCTGGCTCCAATTGGTATTTGTACCCAAAAGAGTTGCTAAGTTATTGTTGCCTAAGGATCTTCAACTGTGCATGAGAACTTCACTCATTCTTCAGTAGATAGGATTCCTTTCAGTGCTAAAGTTCTAGGGAAGTAACATGCAGAAACATAATTTAGCCCTCAAATAAGAAGCTCCCTTAGTAGTAAGATGGATTTTATATCAAAACAATTCAAAAATTGCTAAGAACACTTAACCCCTTACCTTGAATTGTTTCCCAGATGCTTTATTAATTGCTGTTAATGTTAATTTTTTTCAGTTTTCTTTTCAAACATTCAAGATAAATAATAGTTCATGAGTGCATTTTTCTATACTTTTTTTTTTTTCCTTTTTTTGTTTTGTTTTGCAGCATTCCTCTGTGGCTTGAACTATTCTTTTCTCAACCTACTCTAACCTGCCTTCAGACTCCATCGTGGGTTGGAGGGAATGCATGGACAGCTCTCACTAATGTTTCTGTGTTACTGGGTCTGGTGGTCATTTTTCAGCCCTCTTCTTACATGGTCTTTGAGCAGCTTTTGGTATTGTTGACTGCTCCCTGTTTTATGAAGCATGTTCTTCCTTAATTTCTGGTCCTGGTTATCATCTTACTTCATTTGGTGTCGTTTCTCTGTATTCTTTGCCACCTAAACAAAGTTAGGTGTTGTGTTGGTACCCCTTCCTCTAAGTTCTCTTTTGTCTAAGGTGATCTGCAGCCATGCTTTTAAAGCTGTTTGGTCCTGGAGTTCACCACAAGCTCTTTAAGTATTTTTCTTTCTTTATTTTTCAGGCATGATGATTAAAAAGTATGCTTTTATATTTGATATGACTGATTAAACCAAATCGTTCATATGGAGAAGTTGGTGTTCTCATTAATTAAGGGTATTTGTCTCAACACAACTTGTACAAGCAGTAAACCCAGATGCAGTGTCAGTCACATCCTTTTGCTGTAATTGCTTAGTTAATAAGTCTTTACCAACAAGCTTATCTTGAATTTCTGGATCATGCCATAAGTTATTGGTTGTTTTGTAGGTTTTTTTTTGGTGTGTGTGGGGGTGGTAATATGGCTTCTGCCCTATTTAAAACAAGCATTTAAAAAATGCAATAACAATGTATTCTTATATGCAACTATGTGTATGTTTTTTGTTATAAATTTATAGAAAACATTTTTAAAAATAAAAATTTAAAAGTACTGTGATTATAGTAAATAATGCATACATTAGGATTCCTTTAAACATGTCCAGTTAAGACATAATGAGTATGTAGGTATTTTAAAAACTGCATCTGTAAATTTGTAAACATGGACTAATAAAGGAATGAGTCATTCTAGATCAAAATAAATACTTTTTAAAGAGAAAACAAATCCATCTGTAAATAGAAGATAATTAAGTACAGCCTTTATTTTTTCATCAGATAGGCAGCTTTGTCCAAAATGATTCATAGAATTAATTATTATATAAAAGAACATTGACCAGAAATCTAGAAGTTTCCTTCAGATGAAGAAAAATTTTCATCAGTTGAAAATTACTGAGTTCTGTGAGATTATTGTTAAAATTTAGTGTTTTGTGATTGAAAACTAAAGACCCATGCAGTTTTTAAGTGCATGTATTGTGTTTTGCCCAAATACCTGTGTTCATTTGACTTTCCCAAACTATGCAAAAATTTGTGTAATATCTACGATATGGTATGAGAATATATATACTATAAAATTAAAATAATCTCAGATTTTTCTATGTGAAATTTTGATAATAGTAGCTGAAATAAAGTTAGAATATAAACCCTCAGATAGTACCAGAGTAATATAAGCTTCTAAGTATGCTGCTTATACATATTAATGTGGTATAGTTGCTTATATCAACCTACCATGATTAGTGCTCTGAAATATATATAGAATAATGCCCTCTAAGAATTTGATTTGTTTTTAAATGAGAATATAGAAGATGATCAGATATTTGATCTTCCATTATTTCCTCATATATAAAGGGTATATTATTTTGTTATTGAACCTTCCTTATGAGGATGGATAATAAGAAAGCTATGGTGGGTCAAATCACACTGCACATTTATCACCAGATATAGTTTCTTGTCAGCATCTTACAGTTACTTCTTTGTGAGTACCGTCCCTGTTATTTTTAGTCGCCTTAGGATTCTTTATCTTCTGTTTTCATCAGTTTTACTATGCCCTCCCTACATGTGGTTTTCTTTATATTTATCCTCCTTGGGTGTTCCTAGGGGCTCTTGCTTTCTGTGCCTTGATGTCTGTCTTCAGTTTAGGAAAATTCCAGGCAATTATCTCTTTTCCATTTTCCCCCTTGTTTGTTCTTTCTCTTCTCTTCTGGGACTTCAGTTACATGAATAATAGACCATTTTACTATGTCTCATATGTCTCTTACGCACTCTTCCTCTCTGACTAATCTATCATCTACTTCACCAGTCCTCTTTTCAGCTATGGCTAATCTGTGGTTAAATACATGTTCATTTTGGTTATTTTATTGCTTAATTCTGAATTTTTCATTTGACATATTTTATCATTTCCGGGTATTTGCTCAGTTTTTCATTTTATTTTCTATCTCAAAAAAAACCCAAACCAAACTCTGTCAGTTAAATCCATTGTCTATGTCTCTTACGAATCTGATCCACTCTGTCAGGTTTTGATTTTTTGGGTTTCGTGGAGGGGGGTTGGTGTTTGGTCTAATGGCATGTTTCATAATTTTTGATGGAATGCTGGATATTGAAATATGAAATATTTTAGAGATAACTTGAAGCTCTGGATATTTTTTCCTCCCTCCAGAAAAATTTGCTTTTGGCATGTGGTTAGGCTAGAGGCTGATCTCTTTAACCCAGTTAGGGATTTGGCTGATTCAAGGCTAGATTTCACTCACTGTAAGGCTGATCTATGTTGTTACCTTTGCTGCTCAAGCATAGGCCTTCAGAGATTCCAGCAGAAAGCCTGGGTGTTTACAAGGGCCTCTCTATCTTGGTGGGCCCTTGGGCTCCTGCTTTTATCATTTCCAGCATGAGATTATAGAAAGTTTTGAGTAAGCTTTTTAGCCTCTCAGGCCACTGCTGAAGTTAGAGAGTCCCTTTCAACAGCTTCTTTGGTTGCTCTACCAGCAGCTTCTGTTTACACCTCATTGGCTAGAACTGTATCTTATGGCTATCCTTAGCCACTGTCCCTGGCTTCAAAGGAAACTAGGAACTGTTTTGCTGAACTCATAATGTTTTACTGAAACCTGGTGGCTCAGAGGGTAAAGCGTCTGCCTACAATGCTGGAGACCTGGGTTCAATCCCTGGGTTGGGAAGATCCCCTGGAGAAGGAAATGGCAACTGACTCCAGTACTCTTCCCTGGAAAATCCCATGGGTGGAGAAGCCTGGTAGGCTACAGTCCATGGGGTAGCGAAGAGTTGGACACAACTGAGTGACTTCACTTTCCCCCCTCCCAGCCCCAAATAAACTTGTTTAATACTCTCCAGATTTATAAAATGGTGACAGATGTAAAACTGAACTTGCAGGTGAATATAGTAGGGAATACCAGATTTTTCTTAAGTGTTTTCAGATATGGGTTTGTAACACTAAAAAGGACCTTCAAATAATTTTTAAAACTTTTTGTTCATTTTCTTTTTTTTTTTTGCTAGAAAGCAAAACACATTGGTAGTAGAAACTTTAAAAATCTAGATGAACTTGAAATCCTACCAACCAAAGTTTGATCAATGTTTTGGTAGGGAGCTTTGTAGTAATTTAATATAGCAATATATGTAGTATGTTTTATTTTTACAAATTAACTTTGAATTATATACCCTATTTTGTGATTTGTTTCTTTTACTAAGTATCATATATATATATATATATGTATATTTCCATGTTAAAGTATATAATGAGGGTAGTACCTTACAGTTTAGAAATTAGTTTCCTTAATTCAGTTCATAATGCTTTTTAATTTTAGTGTTCCACCCTAGTAGTATGTATCTTGTGTCTCCTTGCTCTCTCTCCACTCTTTTTTTGACCAGGTTAATACGTAATTATGTTATTGTTGACTAATACCAAAAGAATGTTCTGTTTAACAGCCAGTAGAAGTAATGAACATATTAGATAGGCTCTGACTCAATGGCAATGATTCCTGGTAGAATCCCATTAAATATCTTCTTTATTTCTAGTCTTGACTTGATACAGTGTTCAGTTCATTTGATACAGTGCATGATATTGTCAGTGAAATTATTGTACTGTTCTTCTACTCTTTCTTAATAGTTTTTATTATTTTTAAAATAGAGTAGATCCTAGACATTTTCTGAGAAGCATTTGGGAGTGCCTTGTTAGTATACAGTTTCTACCATAAAACACATATATGTTAAAATGGTACAACTGCTTTGAGATGTAAATGTTGATGCAGTTGGCTAGGCTCACTCATGAGTCAAGTGACACAGATGCTGGTGTGACAGCAAACTAGGATTCAGAATGTTAGTTGAGTCATAAATGACTACATATCATGGACCTTCTCGAGATCACTCTTGAATAGTAGGGGTGTGAATATTAAATGCCTGATGAATGAAAGACCTGTTTTATAAATCACATATGATTTTATAAATAATTTATATCTAGGTTTTTAGTGGAAGGTTTGCTAGATCTAGTTCCAATTCCACCTAACTGCTAATTTTATGGCAACTGATGCCTTTGTTTTTTAGAGCTTAACTTTCTTATGCAGACTTTTATGTTGAGATACATCAATGCTTATTGCTCAATCCCTTGAGCTTTATAGTCAGTGAACCTCAGAATCTCTCTTGGATAAAATATGCCCATTAAAAATAGGCTGATTCAGGTTAGATTTCTGCATATGTCTAAAGGCTTATTTCAAAGAATAGTAACTAGATAATAAACTTTTCATCCTCTGATGAAATTACTTACGTCATTAGTCTCTAGATATCACACCCTTGAAATCTTCACTTGGCAGTGTGACAGTTTGTCATGTCAGTTGGGTGGAGGTAATCGAGCACCAATTCTTAACCAGTTCTGAATTGCTCATTACCAGTTTAGAATTGCTCATCCCTGATGGCAGGGTAGAAATAGTCAAGTTCTGGATTATATTGTTCCTAAGCCTTTGTTTCTTGAGAAGTTGATAGTTTGCTTTAAACTTAGACTACTAAATGTTTTAAAAGTCCATTTATTCATGGCTTTTTAAGAAAGTAGCCCTTATTTTCATTCTTAGCATCCTATGTTTTCATCAGTGTTCTTCGCCTGTTTATTGTCTATCCAACTAGATTGTAAGTTCTTATAAGTAGTAACTTTGTTTTACTTTATTTTTTTTTCCCCTCACCACATGGCTTTGGGATCTTAGTTCCCTGACCAGGGATTGAACCTGGGCCCTGAGCAGAGACAGCATAGAATCTTAACCACTGGCCTACCAGGGAATTCTCAATGACTTTATTTTATACTTATGTAGATTCCTACCTACTCCTACAGTGTCTCCTAAAATATAGTAAATATTCCATAAATCTTAATTATTTGAGAAAATTAAGTGTGACAAATTGAATCTTACCAGTTTTAAGTTACTTTTATTGTTTAAATTTGTATGATACTATCTTTATACTTATCTTTTCTGGACAAAACATTCTGTGTCTTGAATTTGCTAAATTCAAATTTTCCTAAAATGTGTGTTATCTTCCTAATTCATGATAATTGAGATAAATAAATATTTGTTGAATAGGGAATAGAATTCTTAGATTTGAATATCATGTTCAGTATAAGCATTTGACTGCTTATCTCTCAGATTTTGATCTGCATTATTGGTTATAAGTCATTTAACATGTACTTGATGTAGACAAAGCCATGTGCTAAGGATCACTAAAATTTAGTTAGTGGATAACTAAATGTTATGACTGCCATTTGAAAAAGAATATACCGTTATAGGACGTGGAACTCTGTTCACTGTTATGTGCCAGCCTGGACTGGGGGGAATTGAGAGAAGAATGGATGCGTGTATATGTATGGCTGAATCCCTTTGCTGTTCACCAGAAACTACCACAACATTGTTTATCTGCTATACCCCAATACAAAATAAGAAGTTTTTTTAAAAAAAGAATATACCTTAATATTTTGTCAGTAAAATAGATTTCTCAATTTGTGATTTTTTTTTTTGTCTTTATAGGGTATAGTTCACCTTGAATTAAAACTGAATGAACTGATAACAGAAAATGGAACTGTGTGCCAGCAGCTTGTTGTACAGTAAGCATATTTCTTTTGCCAAAATCAACTAGAAATAATTCTCCATTTTGTATTCTTTGACTCTTAAGTCAACTCCTTATTTTAAATACTTCAAAATCTTTTTTTAAGAAATGAACTCTGCTATGTTATTCCTTTATTAATTTGTTTTCTAGTTTATTTTCTCACATCTAGTCTACTCAGGTTATATATGTCATTAATTCATTCAACTAATAATTTATTTAATGTGTGTTAAATGATAGATGTAGGGTGTTTTCATAGGATCACAGATAAACATGTGTGTATAGCCTAACTAACAGGAGGGAGTTGGAAAAGCTTCCTAGTAGATGGCCTCTAGAAACTCCAATAGATAAAACCCAGCAGGGCATTAGGGACCCTTAGGGCTAAAACTGAATGTGTACCTTGAGATTACCAGTGTTGATTCTGACCTGCTTTGAATTCCTTTTTTACACTTTTGCTCTCAACTCATTTTTATCACCCAGACTCTAATCTTCTAACCGTTCAGTAAATCTGTTCCAGCCTTTTCCCTCTGTCCAAAACCCTTCCTCTGGGCTGTCAACAAACAACTGAATATCCCTGACTTCTGAAGGTTTTCTCTGTGTCTTAACTGATATGTAGTGAATATCCCCTGAAGTACTGTTCCCTCTGCTGCCTTCTTAGTTCAGTTGCTCAGTTGTGCCTAACTCTTTGTGACCCCATGGATTGCAGCATGCCAGGCTTCCCTGTCTATCACTAATTCCCCAAGCTTACTCAGACTCATGTGCATCGAGTTGGTGATGCCATTCAACCATCTCATCCTCTGTGATCCCCTTCTCCTCTCACCTTTCAATCTTTCCCAGCATCAGGGTCTTATCCAATGAATCAGTTCTTTGCATCAGGTGGCCAAAGTGTTGGAGTTTCATCTTTAGCATCAGTCCTTCCAGTGAATATTCAGGACTGATTTCCTTTAGGATGGACTGGTTTGATCTCCTTGCAGTCCAAGGAACACTCAAGAGTTCTCCAACACCATAGTTCAAAAGCATCAGTTCTTCGGCGCTCAGCTTTCTTTACAGTCCAACTCTCACATCCATACATGACCACAGGAAAAACCATAGCCTTGACTAGACAGACCTTAGTCGGCAAAGTAATGTCTCTGCTTTTTAATATGCGGTCTAGATGTGTCATAGCTTTTCTTCCAAGGAGCAAGCGTCTTTTAATTTCACGGCTGCAGTCACCATCTGCAGTGATTTTGGACCCCCCCCCCCCAAATATAAAGCTTGTCAGTGTTTCCATTGTTTCCCCATCTATTTGCCATGAAGTGATGGGACCAGATGCCATGATCTTAGTTTTCCGCATGTTGAGCTTTAAGCCAGCTTTTTCACTCTCCTCTTTCACTTTCATCAAGAGGCTCTTTAGTTCTTCACTTTCTGCCATAAGGGTGGTGTCACCTGCATAGCCGATGTTATTGATATTTCTCCCTGCAATCTTGATTCCAGCTTGTGCTTCATCCAGCCCAGCATTTCTCATGATGTACTCTGCATATAAGTTAAATAAGCAGGGTGACAATATACAGCCTTGATGTACTCCTTTTCCTATTTGGAACCAGTCTGTTGTTCCATGTCCAGTTCTAACTGTTGCTTCCTGACCTGCATATAGGTTTCTCAAGAGGCAGGTCAGGTGGTCTGGTATTCCCATCTCTTTCAGAATTTTCCACAGTTCGTTGTGATCCATACAGTCAAAGGCTTTGGCATAGTCAGTAAAGCAGAAGAGGATGTTTTTCTGGAACTCTCTTGCTTTTTCCATGATCCAGCAGATGTTGGCAGTTTGATCTCTGGTTCCTCTTGCCTTCTCAGTCTGAGGCTATGTATTCTACGGGCCAGGGAGCAGGGTCAGTAATACTCTCCTACTGCTGCTCCTAACAGGCTTCCCAGGTGGTGCAGTGGTAAAGAATCCACCTGCCAATGCAGGACATGCAAGAGACTTGCTTTCCATCCCTGGGTCAGGAAGATCTCCTGGAGGAGGAAATGGCAACTCACTCCAGTATTCTTGACTGGAAAATCCCATGGACAGAGGAGCCTGATGGGCTACAGTCCATGAAGTCGCAGTCAGACATGACTGAGCCACACATATACTATACTGCTGCTCCAGACTATTCTCCTAAAAAAAAAACCCCCAGCTCCTTTGATGTATTCTCTTTCTGTATAAATATATATTTATATTATGTACTTATATATGTCTGCTGCTGCTGCTGCTGCTAAGTTGCTTCAGTCGTGTCCAACTCTGTGCAACCCCATAGACGGCAGCCCACCAGGCTCCCCCGTCCCTGGGATTCTCCAGGCAAGAACACTGGAGTGGGTTGCCATTTCCTTCTCCAATGCATGAAAGTGAAAAGTGAAAGTGAAGTCGCTCAGTTGTGTCCAACTCTTAGCGACCCCATGGACTGCAGCCCAGCAGGCTCCTCCATCCATGGGATTTTCCAGGCAAGAGTACTGGAGTCTACACACACATAAAATACTATATATATTACTTACTTAGTTAATTTCTTCTGAACTCTTTTAAAGAAGGTTGCACATACCATAATCCTTAATATATCAGTATGTGTTTTCTAAGAATAATGACACTATTATAAATAGTATAAATATAATATTTAAATGTACTCTATTACAGTTTTTGAATTTAGGAAATTTAACATTGTTACAATAAAAGTATTATCTATAGCTTTTATATTTCAGTACTTTACAGTTACTACATTTTACTTTTGTCAACTGTTCCAATAATGTCCTTTAGACATCTTTTTCTCTCCAAAAAAGTATACAGTCCAAGATCATGTGTTACATTTAGTTGTAATGTCTCTAATCTCCTTAACCTGTAGTCAGCAGTCTTTATCATTTTTTGTCTTTCATGGTACTGAAATTTTTGAAGATACAGGCCAGTTATTTTTTTTTAGATATTCCTCAGTTTGGATTTGCCTACTGAAAACAGTTAAGATTTGTGTATGGTTTTCTTCTAGACCGAGAGCATATAGTGAAGGTATTTGGATTAGTCCGCCTTGCACTATTCTCTCAACTCTGTTCAGTTTGGTTATGTTGTATACGTGAAATACAGTTAAGTGGATTGATTTGGTTTGTTTGTATTTAGTTTAATGTTTTTCCCCATCCTTGTTGGTTTACTTTTATTTTTTGAATATGTAGAATATCTGGATGACTTCAGAAGTCAAGACTATACCAAAAGGCATTACTCAGAGATGTGTTAAATTCCCCTCTCCTTATATCCAACTCTAGGCAACCATAGGGGCTTCCCTGATAGCTCAGTTGGTATAGAATCCACCTGCAATGAGGGAGACCTGGCTTCAATCCCTGGGTTGGGAAGATCCCCTGGAGAAGGAAAAGTCTGCCCACTCCAATGGGTATTCTGGCCTGGAGAATTCCGTGGACTGTATAGTCCATGGGGTTGCAAAGAGTCAGACACGACTGAGTGACTTTCACTTTCAGGCATCTATGATCTGGTTTCTCTCCCTGTATTTTTTGCCTTTTACAGAATGTTATATGAACAGATTTATATAATATATAATCTCGTGTCTTTTACTTAGTATACTGCTTTTTAAGATATATCCATATTATATATCAGTATTTCATCCTTTTTTTAGGTATTTTTTATTTTGTGTCATAACTTATTCGTAGATACTGTTGTCCTTGTTTTACAGGTGATGAAACAATACACAGATTGGTTAAATAAGTCCAAGTTCATATAGAAAGAGTGGAGTCTGGTTTTAAACTCTGGCAGTTTGATTTTTTTTTTTTTAGTTTTGAAATAAATCATAGATTTACAGGAAATTACAAAGTACAGAGAGGTCCTTGGTACCCTTCACTTGGTTTCCCTCAGTGGTTACATCTTACATAACTATAAATACAATATAGAAACCAGAAAATTGACATTGCAGAGTGTACATTTTATCATTTTATCATGTGTAGATTTGTATAACCACCACCACAATCAAGATACGAGATGATTCGATCACTGTAAATATCTCTCTTATGCTAGCCCTTTATAGTCACACCCACACTTCCCCTACCACCATCTCTAATCTTGCAACATCTGATCTGTCTCCATATCTAAAATTTTGTCATTTCAAAAATGTTATGTAATTACAATATAATATGTAACCTTTGAGGTTGGCTTTTTCCCCAGTCAGATCCAGCCAGTTTTTGTGCACAGTTTTTAAAATCTGGCTAATTTCTATCTTTTATTTAGTGAATTTATACCACTTTTAATATAATTACTGATGTTAGGCTTCAGTTCTGTTCCGTTCAATCGCTCAGTTGTGTCTGACTCTTGGTGACGCCATGGACTGCAGCACACCAGGCCTCCCTGTCCATCACCAACTCCTAGAGCTTGCTCAAACTCATGTCCATTAAGTTGTTGATGCCATCCAACCATCTCAACCTCTGTTGTCCACTTCTCCTCCTGCCTTCAATCTTTCCCAGCATCAGGGTATTTTCCAGTGAGTCAGTTCTTCACATCAGGTGGCCAAAGTATTGGAGTTTCAGCTTCAACATCAGTCCTTCCAGTGAATATTCAGGACTGATTTCCTTTAGGATGGACTGGTTGGATCTCCTTGCAGTCCAAGGGACTCTCAAGAGTCTTCTCCAACACCACAGTTCAAAAGCATCAATTCTTTAGTGCTTAAATCTACCAGGCTTAAATCTACCATTTTATTGTTTATTTTCTGTCCCCTATTTTCTTTTTCCTGTAAGTTACTTGAACACTTCTAGCCATCTATAATTTTTTAAAATCTACACTGTATCTCTTTGTTTAGTTTTTTTAGTGTTTGCTTTAGTTTTACATTGTACATGTGTAACTTGTAGTCTACTAGTGTTGACATTTTGTCAGTGAGAATAAAATGTAGAAACCTTACCTTCTTTTAACCCGACACCATTTGTAATATAATTGTCTGAAGTATTTCTTGTACAACAGTAAGAACCTCCATCAGTGTTACAGTCTTTCAGCTATCTAACACAATTTAGAAAAGAAGAGAATTCTAAGTCTCTTATATTTAGTTACATATATGCTCTTTCTGTATTTTTTCCTTCCTGTCATTTCAGGATCCCTTCTTTTATCACTGTCTTTTATGTTTAGAGAATTTCCTCTTACCATTATTTTTAGGATAGGTCTACTGGTTACACTTTCTTTTAGTTTTTCATTATGTGAAAATGTCTTGATTTTTTTCTTCATTCCTAAAGGATATTTCACTGAACATAGAATTCTTGGTTGATAGTTCTTTTTTTTCCCTCAGCATATGAAAAATGTACTATTTCCTTTTGACCTCCATGATTTTTGCTGAGAAATCCACTATCATTCAAATTGTTTTTCCTATACAGATTTTCCTATGTTTCTCTCTGGATACTTCCAAGATTTTTTTCTTTGTCTTTCATTGTCTGAGTGTTATAGTTTGACTATAGATTTGTTTGGGTTTATCCTGCTCAGCTTCTTGAACCTACATGCTTATATCTTTTGCCAGATTAGGAAATTTTTAGCCATTTTTTCTTGTACGTTTATCAGCCCTGCTAGATTTCTCCCCTGTCCTTTTGAGACTCCAGTGGCTTGAATGTTAGATCTGTTATTATCCCATACATACCTGAGGCTCTGCCCACCGCCCCCTCTCTTTTTTTTTCTGATCTGTTTTCCCTCTGCTGTTCCTATTAGGTTATTTCTTTAAGCTCACTGATTCTTTGGACTCATCTGTGGAGTTATTTTTATTTTGGTTATGGTATTTTTAAGTCCTAAAATGTCCACTTGGTTCTTCTTTATTTCTTTGGTAAGACTTTTTTTTTTTTTTTTTTTTTTGCTGAAACTTTCTATGTTTTCATTTATTTCAAATGTGTTCATAATTGCTCATTGAGTCATTTTTATGATGCCTGCTTTCACATTTTCTATCAGATAAGTTCAGCATCCATGTTGTCTTAGTGTTGTCATCCTGATTGTCTTTTCTCATTCAAGCTGGAGATTGTATGGTTTTCAGTTCTATCCTGTACATTTTGGGAGTTATGTAATGAGACTCTGAATCTTACCAGACTCTGACTCTCTGCTGGTGGGGGAAGAGGAGTTCCTATTCATTATTATCATGTAGAAATAGAAGCCCAGGTTCCTGAGTCAACTGCTGTTGATACCCCTGGAGGAAGGAGAAGAGTTCCTTCTAACTGCTGAATGAGAGCTGGTTCAGGCTCCCCTTTGCTTCTTCCTGTTACCACTCTGACTGGGACAGGGAGGAGTACCTTATTACTGTTCCCTGTGGCCTCCAGTGATATCCTGGTTGGGAGGAGTCAGTTACACCTACAAAGTGTTGAAAGTCTAACCTTCCTGCTTAGCCTTCTCTGATGCCACCCTGATCTGGAGGGGGAGGAATGGTTAGACTTGGTGGCGATGGAAATCCATGTTCCTCACGTGGTCTCTACTGACTCCACAGGAAGAAGGGCTCATTACAGCTTGTCAGAGGTCAAAGTCTAGGTTCTCACCTCAACTTTAGGCCTTTGTTGATGGGGGTGTGAGGGTAGAGCCAGTGTTTATCATGGTGTTTAACTGGAATAGATGGTTATTGTCTAAAAATGGCTATCTTGCTAAGCTGGCTAGAGAAAGCTGGGTTTTCTCTGGGCACTTTTTGTCTCTTCCCATTGGTACTTCTGGGTTGGTAGCTTCACTGGTACTCAGTCTGGGATATATAAGGGATAATAAGAAAACCTAGGGAATTCACTGCTGAGTCCCAATTTTGTTGGTTTCCAAGATCTCTGATTGACTTGCCTTCTTCTCTTCACTGTTTAGTTTTATTATGTTTGTTCAGCATCCCGGGCTTTTAGCCATGCTTGGTGGGAAGAAGAGGGAGATCCGCATATACTCCATCTTGTCCTAGAAGTGGAAGCCAGTTCATTTCTTTTTATTTAAGAATAGTATTCCTTTGTATGGAATTTGTTTACACATTCACCAGTTGATGGATATTTGAATTGTTTCCCATTTGAGGCTGTTACAGAGAAAACTGCTGTAAATATTCACAGACAGGTCTGTATGTGGACGTATATTGATCTGCATTCTTTCCTTCCTTGTCTTTTTCACTTAAGCC
Source organism: Capricornis sumatraensis (assembly GCF_032405125.1). Classification (NCBI taxonomy): domain Eukaryota; kingdom Metazoa; phylum Chordata; class Mammalia; order Artiodactyla; family Bovidae; genus Capricornis; species Capricornis sumatraensis. The sequence continues at coordinate 233,409,699 of NC_091069.1, read as the reverse complement.
TTCACTGTCCATACTCAACGTCCATAGAACAATGGAACTCCAGTAGTAGCTTTGTGGGGTTTATTGTTGATTTCTCAGCTTTAGAGGTATTTTGAAGTTTGTGGTATTTTCTTCTTTTCAGTGATGTTCAAGCCACGGCTTTCTGTGCTGTTTTCTTTGCACTCCTTGCTGCACTTAACAGTTCTGGGGAGAGGTCTGTGGAAAGTTTCATATCCCAGTAGTTGCCATTACTCTCCAGGCCTAGAAAGCTCCCCGTTGTAGCATTTCTTGAACTTCAGTAAGACTTCCATCCACTGATCTTTACCACATTCTTTCCTTCTCCTATTTTACTTTCTTCTAGGCCTTTTTCCATGATCTGTCACTATAGTTATTTTCTTACAGGTTCCCTAAACTCCCCTGCCCTTCTCTTCATCCCTTTAATATGAATGAACTCAACCTCTTCCTTTGTGTTCAGTGTGCACCTGAATATTGCTAGAGAAAAATCACACAGAAAGACTAATTAAATTCATGGTCACAAACCTCACATGGGTACTTGACAATTAATGTGGAGTTTTACTATGCTTCTCATTATACCTGTGAGATTCTCCATCTCTGCAAACTGTAAATTGGTCACAGCTTCCTGAATCCAAATATGCAAACCTGGATTGGCCTCCATCTCATTGTCCGTAACGCTTAGTAGATGTGGTGCCCCTTCTCTTGCTGTGAGTGAGTTCTTCCATTTGAGCTCTGGGTTCTCTGTCATTATCCTACTAAAGGACTTTGCTCCTTCATTTATTCCTTCTTCTGTTTCATCAGTGTTATCTGCTCTTTTAGGTTATTCTCAGTAGCGTATAAACATGTTCTAGGATCTTGCATTCTAAAAGACGTGTTCCCAGGCCTCGTCTCCACTCCCCTTTCCCACTACCATCCCTGTTTATCTGCTCTCCTTTGAAGGCAGAGTTCTCAAAGTAAGACTGTCTAATAGATATGAGGGGGGTGTATGTGTGCGTGCATGTGTGTGCATGCATGTGTGCATACTAGCTCTATTCACTGTAGGCAGTGTCATCCCAGTAGCAATGAATATGCTTACTTCCTATATACTTGATTCTAAATAACATTCTCCAGTCAAGATCGTACACTAGATTTTTCTGTAATTAATGAAAATGTCTTTTGTCTTAATTGTTCATTTTGGTGGCCAGTAACTGTGTGGCTAATTGAAAACTTGAAATACGACTAGTGCAGCTGAAGAACTAAATTTTAAGTTTTGTCTAATTTTAATTAATTAAAATTAAAATAGCCACATGTGGCTACTGGCTGCCTATTAGACATGCTCCAGTAAAAAGAAGGTGAAATTTTTTTAAAGTAGTGACTTGTTTGAGAGAAACAGAGAAAAATATAAAAGATGAGCCTAGAGCATCTATGGAGTCAGAAAGTAAGGAATTGCTCAAAAAATAATGAGGCATGTAGAAAGGATGTTGAAGTCAATTAGAAAGAGCTCCAAATAACTAAGTCTGGGACAATTTGAGCATCAAAGTGAATGATGATAATAATAGATTAAAGTCTGTAAAGTAAATATCAGTGAGCTAGTGCTGATGTAACAATTAAGTACATGGTAGAGAAAGGACTGCTTTTCCTTATTTGTGAATATAGGACAAATGATAGAAATAAATCACTATTAGCAAGTACTACAATATGGGCATAAGTGTAATGACAGACAGCATATATGCATAGTCTCAAAGAATAATACTGTAAGATGTCTGATAGGTACGTACCAAGGTACGTACCATCTTAACCCGTGGTGGTACTCACTTGTGTCTGACACTTTGCAACCCCAGGCTCCTCTGTCCATGGAATTGTCCAGGCAACAATATTGGAGCTGGTTGCCATTTCCTCCTCCAGGGTAGCTTCCCATCCCAGGGATCAAACCTGGCTCTCAGGTCTCCTGCTTGGCAGACAGGTTCTTTCCTATTGTATCACCTGGGAATCCCCATCTTAACTGAGTGCTCAAAACTAATGTCACCAATAATGAGACATTCAGTACCTCCTGTAAGTTGCATTAAGAAGGATACTAAGATGCATAACCTTAGTCTAATCATAAGCAAACATCAGACAAATTCAATTTAAGGAATATTTTATAAAATAACTGGCCAGTACTGTCAAGATCATGGAGCAGAGAACCATTTTGGATAGAGGAGACTAAGTGGACATGACAAGCTAAATGCAGTTTGAGATCCTGTGTTGCATCATGTGCCAGGAAAAGGACATTGGTGACATTTAAGTGAGGTCTGTAGACTAGTTAACTTTATTATTAACTAACATCGTATCAATGACTTTTCTGTTTCTATAATTCTACTCTGATTACACAAAATGTTAACATTGGATGAGGGGTATACAGGAACTCCAAATATTTAACAGCTTTTTGAAAGTCAAAAATTAATTCAAAATAAAAAGTTTGAAAAATTGTCTACAGCTTGTGCATCCAACCCAGATCTTTTTTTCTAGCTCCAGACTCATTGTCCACCTGCCTTTTTTGCCTTCCACTCTGATGTCTCACAGCACACACATTTAACACATGTAAAGCTGCAATATTGACTTTTATATCTGTTAATATCTAACTCTTCCCCACAGCATTAGCAGATAGTACCACCATCCACCCGATTGATCAAGCCAGAAATCTGGAGTCACTTAAAATTTTTTCTCCTCTACCCCACCACAGATAGGATTGATTTTATTGGTTCTATAAAATTTTTTTCTTAAATTTTCTAATTTTTAATAAACATCTACTGACATTTCCTTATTTCAAACCATGAATCATTTCTTACCTTGACTATTTCAATAATCTTTTAACTCTTCTTCCAGTCAGCAGTACATTTTGTTTGTAAGCAGCCCAGAGCAGTCTTTTGGAACATAAACTAGATCATGGCAGTCCCCTGCTCAGACACTTGAGTTTGCAGTGCATTTATTTAGAATAAAATTCAGGCTCCTTACCATGGCCCATAGATCCAGCGACCTCCCCTGCCTTTTGATCTTGTTTGGTTGCGTACTCCCTATGAACATGCTTGCTCTCCCAGCTCCTTGAGTGCGACATTACTCTTCTAGCGCAGAGATCTGCATCTGCCTTTCCTTTTGCCAGAAATGTCCTTATGCCCATTCTTCTTCTAGTTGGTCCATTCTTGTCTTTTTTAAGTTTCAACTTAAATGTCACTTATCCTAAAATAGGGTACCCTATTCTTTGTCTCTATAGCACTTGCCACTGTTTGTAGTTATTATTATTTTTTAGTTATTGCTTGTCATTTTCAGGTAGACTCTAAGCTCCATGAGGGCAGGGGCAGTGTTTGTCTTACTCACTTCATGGCCCCAGCATCTGGCACTTAACTAGGCACTAAATAAATTTTAAAACAGATAAATGAAGAAAGGTTAACATTTGACTTCTTAATGGATGAGTAGAAAATAGCTTGTCTAGAAAAAGTGTTTTTTTCCAAAAGGAAAAGAATAATACAAACAAAAATATGAAGTCAAGAAACAGCATGGTATTTTGTGTGTGTGTATAATTAAAAGCAGTTTGATGTTGCCTGATATATGAACATTGAGTCAGAGATTGATCAGAAATTGATGAAATAGTCTGGAGCTAGTTCTTAGAGGCTCTTATGTACCATATGAACTTATAAAACTTAGGAGCTTATGGAACTATTGGAAGGTTTTAGACAGTAGAGAATGGACAGATATTTATCTGGTGCTGCCAAAGCAAGCACCTGATTTGCATTTTAGAAAGACCAGATTTGTGACAGCAGTAAGTACAGAAACTAGGGGGTGAACTTCAAGGTTATGACACTGATGCTGGAGAAGACTCTTGAGAATCCGTTTGACTGCAAAGAGATCAAACCAACCAGTCAATCCTAAGGGAAATCAATCCTTAATACTCGCTGGAAGGACTGTTGCTGAAGCTGATGCTCCAATAATTTGGCCACCTGATGCGAAGAGCTGACTCATTGGCAAAGACCCTGATGCTAGGAAAGATTGAGGGCAAAAGGAGAAGGGAGCAGAAGAAGATGGTTAGATAGCATCACCAACTCAGAGGATATGAATTTGAGCAAACTCCAGGAGATAGTGGAGGACAGAGGAGCCTGGCGTGCTGTAGTCCATGGAGTCGCAAAGAGTTGAGCATAACTTAGCGACTGAACGATAACAATGAAGGGTCATTGGATTTACTTTATGAGATCCAAGTGAGAGTGGATTCTGTGCCAGAGCAATAGTTGCAGATATGAGAAAAGAGGCCAGATGAAGTAATATTTAGAGAGTAGAATCACTGAAACATGTTGATTGATTAGATAATAGAAAGTGAGTAAGAAGGAGGAATTATTCCAGTATGGCTCCTAGATTTCTAGCTGTGTTATACAGGGGTCGTGATGGTATATACAACAAAGAGAAAATACTGGAGAAGGAGCTGCTTTAATAGATGGTAGTGAGTTGAGTTTTAGCTGCTCTTGAACATCTATGTAGGGATTTCCATCAGACATTCAGATACAGAAATCTTTAACTCTGTGGTGAGATCTCATATACAAGTGTATTGTTGATAGTAGTTGTGGCCATAAGAATAGATGTGATAGATTGTAGTAGGGTTAAGGGAGGTTATGTAGCATAAAGAGAGCAGTTGCTAGCAAATCCAGTAGTAGAGGGCTTCCCTGGTGGTTCAGATGGTAAAGAATCCACTTGCCAATGCCAATGCAGGAGACCTGGGTTCAGTCCCTGGGTCGAGATGATCTCCATCGTCTTGAGAAAGGAATGGCAACTCACTGCAGTATTCTTGCCTGGGAAATCTCATAGACAGAGGAGCATGGCAGGCTGCAGTTCATGGGGCCACAAAGAGTCAGACACGACTGAGCAGCTAACACTTTCAGTTTTTTCCAGCAGTTAGAATTAGAAAAACCTGAAGCATACAGATAGGTGTTACAAAGGAAGTTAGGGTCAAGGAAACCAAGAGAGAAGAGAGTTTCAAAGAGAGTGATCAGAAATATTGCATGCCGCCAAGAAATCCAGTGAGAATACCCCTGAAAAATATGGATAGCATTTGACACTCAGGGGACCTTAATGAGGAGAGTTTCCATGGAATGAAAAACAGAAAAAACTGGATTTCAGTAAAGGGAGGAGTGAATAGGAGGTCAAGAAATTAGGAGGGAAAATAGAAAAATTAGATAGGTGCAAAGTGACTTGAAGTCCAGGCAGTAATTTTTATTTTAGAGAAATGGACTGAGGTAAAGAACCTTAGGAGAGAAAATTGAGACAAAGTGAATATATGGTTGTTGCTAGTATATGGAAGTTGTTTTATATCCTGCAACCTTTTTACATTCACTTATTAATTCTACTAGCTTTTTAAAAATAGGTTCTATTCAGTGTTGTACACAGTCAGTTATGTCATCTGTGAATAGACGGCTTTACTTCTTCCTTTTCAGTCTGTTTCTTCCTTCATGGTACTGGCCAGAAACTCCAGTACAATGTTGAATAGAAGTTGTGAGAACAAACATTCTTGTCTTATTACTTATCTTAGGGGGTAGTTTTTCAGTTTTTTACCACCAAGTACAGTGTTAGGTATCCATCATCAGGTTGAGAAAATTTCCCCTTTGTTCCTAGTTTGCTGAGAATTTTTACCAGAGATAGATATTCAGGTGATCTTAACACTTATTTTTTGTTTTTATCTGTTAAAATGGTGAATTTTGTTGACTGATTGAATGTTTAAACCACATCCACTTGGTCAATGTTGTGTTAATATTGTTACCTATTGCTGGCTTTGATTTGCTGAACTTTTGTTAAGGATTTTTGCGTCTCTATTCATGAAAGATATTAGTCTGTAGTTTTCTTACAGTGTCTTTGGTTTTGTAATCAGGATATTAACAGTCGCTTTGGATGAACTGGGAAATAGTCTCTCTTCAGTTTTCCAAGTTTTTATAGAACTCATGTAATTTATTTTTTACATGATTAGTGTAAGAATTCACCAATGAAGCTGTCTGGGCCTGGAGTGTGTTTGTTTTGTTTTATACTGTATTTTTATGTCTGCTTGATAAATTGAACTTGTTATTATAGAATATCCCTCTTTATTCTAATATTGGTAATATTCTTCATTATGAAATCTAGTTTGATATTAATATACCCACTCTGGCTCCCTGGCTGGTTGGTTCACTTGCTTTCTTCCTTTTTTCATGTTTGTAATTTAAATTTAATACTAGAAGATTTTTAGTCCAACTTTGATTTTATACTTGTATTTCTTTCCTCTTACATTGAAAATCTTAATCCATAACATTATATACTTAACAATATGATTATTTACATTATCTTATAAAATAGAGACAGTAGATTCAAAATAATACCAGTATTACCACTGATGATTAGGTTATTGAATGAAGTTTTAGAAGTCTTAACTGTTCTATTTGTTCTAAGACTATATATCACTAAGGATTAGAATCAAATACTGTGCTGTAGTCTTTTGACAGAGAAGGCGATGGCACCCCACTCCAGTACTCTTGCCTGGAAAATCCCATGGATGGAGGAGCCTGGTAGGCTGCAGTCCATGGGGTCGTGAAGAGTCGGACACGACTGAGTGACTTCACTTTGACTTTTCACTTGCATGCATTGGAGAAGGAAATGGCAACCTACTCCACTGTCCTTGCCTGGAGAATCCCAGGGATGGGGGAGCCTGGTGGGCTGCCATCTATGGGGTCGCACAGAGTCAGACACAACTGAAGCGACTTAGCAGCAGCAGCAGTAGCAGTCTTTTGAACTAATTCTAGTTCTCTCTTTAAGTTTATTTTCACTTTGGAAATGTAAAAGTTTTCTATGTTTGCAGATTCAAAACTGTGTCAGATATATCTGAATAAGTCCCCATTCCCAAATTTTAGTCTTGTCAGTATTTTTACAAATACAAGCAAATAAATTTATGCACATATATTGTTATAAATAAAAATATATTAATGTTTCCCATTCCATTCTTATACAAAGTATAGAGTTCTGTAACTTCTTTCTTTTTTTTTTTTAATCACTTCACTGCTTTTTTTTATTTTTTACTTTACAACATTGTATTGGTTCTGCCACACATCAACATGAATCCGCCACAGGCGTACACGTGTTCCCCATCCTGAACCCCCTTCCCACTTCCCTCCCCGTACCATCCCTCAGAGTCTTCCCAGGGCTCCAGCCCCAAGCATCCTGTATCAAACCTGGACTGGTGATTCGTTTCTTATATGATATTATACATGTTTCAGTGTGAAAATTACTGGAGCTAATCAATGAATGTAGTAAAGTTGCAAGATATAAAATCAACACACAGAAATCCCTTGCATTCCTATACACTAATAATGAGAAAATAGAGAAATTAAGGAAATAATTCCATTCACCATTGCAACGAAAAGAAATACTTAGGAATATATCCACCTAAAGAAACTAAAGACCTATATATAGAATGTAACTTCTTTCTTCACTTAAGAATATATACTGAAGGTCTCTCCATAATCAGTGTAATTAGAGAATAGATATTTACTCCATTCTTTTGACAACTATGTAGAATTCCATTGTATAGATTTACCATAATTTATTCAGCTAGACCCTTGCTAATGGATATTTGGATTGTCATTACTCATTGATTCAGCTTTCCTTTAGTTAGTATTAGCATGGTATATATTTTTCTGTTTTTTACTTTTATTTTTATCTTATATTTAAAAGAATTTCTTAAAGACAGAGTATAAATTTTTTTGCCCCATCTGAAAATTTTTGCTTTTTAGTTGACATGTTTAGACCATTTACATATCTGTATAATGTGTCTGTTACTCTACCTTCATGTTTACTAATCTTTTCTTCTGCCATTCCTAACCTTCTATTAATCCCACTCAGTATTTTTCATATCAGAACTTGTAGACGTTCAGATTTTAATGTCTTCTGTGTTTCTTCCAAACATATGAAATGCAGTTATAACTTTTTCCATGTCCTCATCTACTGACTCTATCATCTGTGTTATTTCTGGATCTGTTACTATTGATTTGGCTTTTTTCCATCCTGGGTTATATTTTCTTGACTTTTTTATGTTTCTGGTTATTTTCTGTTGGATGCTAGACATTGTGGAGTTGCTGGATACTTTTGTATTCTTATGAATATACTTGAAGACTTAAATTATTTGGAAACAGTGTGATTCATTTATGGTTTGCATTTAAGCTTTGTTAGCTGGAACCAGAATGGCCTTTTAGCCTGTGGCTAGTATTTTCCCACTACTGAGGCCAGCACCCATAAATTACCAGCTTTTTACCATGCCCATGGGATCTCTTGATAGTCATTTGTAGGCTTCAGGAATTGTCCCCTCTATTCTTTTCTAACTACCCCTCCCCCCACCTCCGCCTCACATATATATGCTTATCAGCACATACAGTTTCCTCACAGGTATGTGCTTATCAGCACTCAGCTGAAGACTGGGGATGGGCAGGTGGTGTGGGTACTTTTCTAACTCTCTGGTGATTTCTTTCACTCTATGCAGTTCTGTTTCCTCCAGTACCCTGTCCTGGGAACTCTAGTCACCTTGGCCTTCCCCAACTGACAGCCCCTCTCTTTCTTCTCAAGGAGACCATCTGGCAGTAGCCTGGGACAGTTAGAGGGCTCACCTTGTTTATTATCCCCTCGAGATTACTGTCCTGAACTTCTGGTAATTATGCTTTTTTTTTGAAGGTGTTGAAGTGGGAGGATGAATGTGTTCCCTGTTAACTCCCTGTACTACTGCATACTCTTGTATGTCAGTTCAGTCCAGTCACTCAGTCGTGTCTGACTCTGCGACGCCATGGACTGCAGCACGCCAGGCCTCCCTGTCCATCACCAACTCCCAGAGCCTGCTCAGACTCATACCCTTTGAGTCCATGATGCCATCCACCGTCTCATCCTCTGTTATCCCCTTCTCTTCCTGCCTTCAATCTTTCCCAGCATTAGGGTCTTTTCCAGTGAGTCAGTTCTTGGCATCAGGTGGCCAGAGTATTGGAGTTTCATCTTTAGCATCAGTCCTTCCAATGAATATTCAGGACTGATTTCCTTTAGGATGGACTGGTTGAATCTCCTTGCAGTCCAAGTGATTCTCAAGAGTCTTCTCCAACACCACAGTTCAAAAGCATCAAATCTTTGGTGCTCAGCTTTCTTTATAGTCCAACTCTCATACTCATAAATGACTACTAGAAAAACCATACCTTTGACTAGACAGACCTTTGTTGGCAAAGGAATGTCTCTGCTTTTTAATATGCTGTCTAAGTTGGTCATAGCTTTTCTTCCAAGAAGCAAGTGTATTTTAATTTCATGGCTGTAGTCATCATCTGCAGTGATTTTGGAGCCCCCCCAAAATAAAGTCTCTTACTGTTTCCATTGTTTCCCCATCTATTTGCCATGAAGTGATGGGACTGAGTGCCATGATCTTAGTTTTCCGAATGTTGAGTTTTAAGCCAGCTTTTTTACTTTCTTCTTTCACTTTCATTAAGAGGCTCTTTAGTTCTTCTTTGCTTTCTGCCATAAGAGTGGTGTCATCTGCATATCTGAGGGCAATAAATCTTGATTCCAGCTTGTACTTCATCCAGCCCATCAGTTCACATGAGGTACTCTGCATATAAGTTAAATAAGCAGAGTGACAGTATACAGCCTTGACATACTCCTTTCCCTATTTGGAACCAGTCTGTTGTTCCATGTCCAGTTCTAACTGTTGCTTCTTGACCTGTGCACAGATTTTCCAGGAGGCAGTTCAGGTGGTCTTATATTCCCATCACTTGAAAAATTTTCCAGAGTTTGTTGTGGTCCACACAGTCAAAGGCTTTGGCATAGTCAATAAAGCAGAGCAGAAATAGATGTTTTTCTGGAACTCTCTTGCTTTTTCCATGATCCAGCGGATGTTGGCAACTTGATCTCTGGTTCCTCTGCCTTTTCTAAATCCAGCTTGAACATCTGGAAGTTCATGGTTCACATACTGTTGAAGCATGGCTTGAATTTTGAGCATTACTTTACTAGCGTCTGAGATAGGTGCAATTGTGTGGCAGTTTGAATATTCTCTGGCATTGCCTTTCTTTGGGATTGGAATGAAAACTGACATTTTGCAGTCCTGTGGCCACTGCTGAGTTTTCCAAATTTGGGCATATCGAGTGCAGCACTTTCACAGCATCATCTTTTAGGATCTGAAATAGCTCAACTGGAATTCCATCACCTGCACTAGCTTTGTTCGTAGTCATGCTTCCTAACGCCCATTGACTTGACTTTGCATTCCAGAATGTCTGGCTCTAGGTTGGTGATCACACCATCATGATTATCTGGGTTGTGAAGATCTTTTTTGTATAGTTCTTATGTGTATTCTTGCCACCTCAATATTTGTCTTATAGTTTAAAAAAAAAAATCCTAGGCAAAGAATCAAATCATTCTGTATTATAAAGAAGTTTGGACTAAATTTATTTTCCTTTGTAATTTCTAGAAAATGTGTCATTATCTAATGCTTTATATGTCATATATAAATAAAATACAAGATAATTTGGTGTAGTAAGGTTATTTTAACATTAATTTTAACTCATGGTTTACGATGTGAAGTTGTTTGATTTACCAATTAGAAGCATAGTTAATTAGGAAAATACTTCATAATATATGTAGCAAGTAAAATAATCTGTATTTAATACTACTACTTGTTTGTCAGAAAACCTAATTTTTATACTTCTATTTTAAAATTATTTAAGAGTACTTCTGAAGATTTTTATAGACTCATATTTTTGGGTTACGGGTGTTTTTTTGGTTTGTGAATATGCTTGTTGAAGTCTTTGTGTACTGAAAAGCATTTTTCTCATTGTTTTCATACTTCATAAAATTATAGTGAGTTTTTATAATTAAGATTTCTCATAATTAGTGTTTACATCAGGTAAGTTTGGTATTATGAAGAAAGTATGGGTTGCCCCAAAGTTTGCTCGGGTTTTTCCATATTATGTTACGGAAAAACCCGAACAAACTTTGACCCGAACAAACTTTGTGGCCAAGCAAATACAGTTTATTCCGGCACAGTGGGAATGTAGGAGGACTTTGAACTTTAGAAATGGAGTTAAGAAAGTAGAAGTTGAGTCTCAGCCTACTTCTTACAAGTTGTATTACCTCTTCAGCATTATTTTGTTATTTTCTCACATAAATTTTTTAGCCTTACTTTCTTCTTTAAAATGACATGATTATACCTTTCTCAAAGACAGTTGTGAGAATTAGGTGCATTCTGTGCAAATAAATAGTAAACTGCAAATACTATGTAAAAATCAGGTATCATTTTGAGACTTAGCCTAAGAAGTATACATTTCAAACAGTATGTACAGTGGGAAAATATGACTATACCCAAGCCTGACATTAATAACCAGAATTGTTGTCTTGACCTGTACTTTTCATCAGTTAGTTTCAGAAATTTTTTTAATTTGATTTTTGATACCCAATTTAATAGAAATGAGTCATATTATCATTTCTTTCTTTACTTGGCAGCATACCATTTGCACTTCACCCACATATATGATCTGTGGGTTGTAGAGAGAAATTAGAATGTCGTTCAGTAGCTCACATCTTTCAGCCAAGAATGCTTTTCACCAACACTCATGAGTTTATTGTAGACACTGGGAAATGTACACCCTTAGATGGTCAACTGAATTTGTGAACCTCAGTAAAGAGAAAATTTGAGGAGCAGGTCATTAAGTCAGATTCAGTGTTCTTTGTAAATACCAGTAACCATTATCCATGGAGTAGATGAGATGATCTTGGTTTTTATGGCCTAAATCATTTTCTGCAGAATGATGCAGGAGCTGTTATTGAGAGTCAGAATAAAAGGCTGCAGGACTGTATGTGGCTTGCTCTTTATTTATGAATCAGATTTTAAGTGGAAACCACAGTTGTTTCCTTGTTTCTCATTCATGCTTTAGCAGAGGATATGATGCTACAGATTTGACTTGGTTTGTAGTTTCTCCTTTAAGGTTCACACCCTTTTCTTTTCCTTTTTAGAAGCCACAGTCATTTTAATGTATTAGCAAACCACAGCATGTACATTGTTGGATATACTTTGTGTGCTAAATATTACTTGGTAGTCTCAGTACTAATTGTGGTGGTCTAGTCCTCGTTTGGAAGTATAGCATAAGTAATTGAGTTCAGGGAGCTCAGCTCAGTGCTTTGTGATGACCTAGAGGAGTGGGGGTTGGAGGGGTGGTAGGTTCACGGGGGAGGGAATATATGTATACGTATAGCCGATTCATGTTGTACAGCAGAAGCTAACACAACACTGTAAAGCAATTATACTATTCAAAAAAAATCTAAAAAAAATAAGTGCATGCATACATATGTTTGGGATAAGTGGTATATAGGCATACAACTTTAGACATGTGAAAATCAGTTTTAACCCTTTGACTTTATAACTTGTATTTAAAGATAATGTTTTATGTTATTTAACTTGAGTATAATAATGTTAATTTTCTCTTATTCTTCCTTAGTGTCAAGGCGTGCCATGGGTTGCCTCTCATAAATGGACAAAGCTGTGACCCTTATGCAACAGTTTCTCTAGTGGGCCCTTCCAGGTAATGTTTATTGAATTAGTATTAGATTTTTAAGTTTAATAATTACAATATTAAGTTTCTAAGAGAACATATTAAATATCTATTTATGAAATAGACTAATGAATGCTTTTTGAAAGAAAAATCTCTAGTTCTGTTATACACTTGCAAATAGCCAACTCTTCTTTTATGAAGGAAAACAAGTGCCATTTCAGATCTACCAGACTCTTAGGCTATGGGGAGCAACCTCTTTTATAGTATTTAAAATGTACTTTAAAACATGAACTTGACCTTCTTTCACCATCAGCCTTCTTATTTTCAAATGTCTTAGATTTTATTGCAGGTAGAATCCTGTTTTAAGAAATGTTAGCTCAAAATAGCAAGGAAGTTTCAATATTTTTATCTAGAAAGCAAGTCAGGACTAAAAATACCTTTTCTGCTTGTGCCATCTGTGCTGTTCAGAGAGAATTCCAGAACATGGTGAAGCACACTGTATCATTGATTTAAATTACTTACAATAATTTATAGAAAATCTATAGCAATTTTTAGTATTTTCTATTTTATAATTTCATTATGGTTTCTTTCAGAGCCTGACTAGTTGAAATTTGTTTACAACTTGAAGGCTTAGAATCAAGAAACAAAGAGCATAATAGTGCCAGACAGAAACATATATATACATACATAGACATGTACTGCTTCTTCCCAGCCCCAAGCTCACTATGTATCTTATTTTTAAGAAAATAACCAGTAAGTCACTTTGAAAAATGTGTTTGTCCCTATGGTATGTAAAGCACCATACCTCGTACTTACTGGGTTCTCAAGCAGTAGTATCCTATTATTAGTGTAGATGGTTTTAAATTTAAAAGCAGATACTCAGTTGTATAACATTCATGCTGTCAAAGGGATTTAGTTCTCCATGTTTCAAGTGTTTAGTGGAATTGTTCTTGGTTTTCGTTCTTGTTTATAATTAGTACCCAACAGATTCTTTAATGTAAATGCTTAGTAATATACAGATAGAAACTGTTTAGCATCTGAGTTTGTTTTAAAAAGTCGCTATTGGTTTTGATACTGTGCTGTGGTTGTGAAGGATGTTACTGTTGGGGGGCTGGTAAAAGTCTCCATGGGACTTCCCTGTACATTTCTTTGCAACCTCCTCTGCATCTCCAATTATTTCAAAATAAAAAGTTTTTTTTTTTTAAAGCCACATTGTAGCCAAAGTCCAAGAGGTAAACTGAGTTAAATGTGTTCTGAGGTATTTTTCAACATAGAATAAGGTATTTGAATCTCATTGTCTTCCTTCTGCCATTTATTTTGAGTTGCTTATATAATAGAATGTGTTATTTAAAAACCCCTGAAGGAAACTTTGACAGTCAATCTAATATAGCCATGGAATAATAAAATCTTGGCATATATCACATATACAAAATTTGTGTCTTCTTTGATTTGAGTTTTTAGAGACACATCAGTTTTTTCCCTCAAGTACTATTTAAAGCTACTGCCTTCCCTGAGTCATCCTAACAGTTAAACAGAAAAGAGGCCTGGCTCCCTGGTTGGAAATAGCATGTTTTATAATTGTGTACTGTTAAGTTCTACAAGGTAAAACTCTACCACATTGGAACAGGAATGACCAAAAGAAGACAAAAGTAAAGAAGAAAACGAGCAATCCGCAGTTTAATGAAATCTTTTATTTTGAGGTAACTTTTTGTTTTCTTTAAATGTTAATACAACTAAGCATTTTTTTTTCCTGAAAACTATGGGTCCGTGGTGTGACACAGTGGAGGCCCAGTGCAGAAAACGAGGGCAGAGCTCTGATTAATTTGAGGAGGGGGAGATCTAGGACCACACCCATTCTTCAGTCAGCCTTGGTATCACACCCACCTTCACACAGAACCCCACCTTATCCAGCCCCCCCAGGACTCTTTGGCAGAATACTCCTTGAAAGCCATTAGTGAAGTAAGTGCAATATCCACTTGATAGATCTGGGTTCTAGTCCCAGTTGAGTTTGAACAGATCACTACATGAGAGACTCAAATTTCTTGTGAAAGGATAATTTTGTCAGAGAGAGCAGTAGCATCCCAACCTAAGTCATAGAGTTTTTATGAGGTTCAAATGTGAAAATGCTTTGAGATTATAAAGTATGATATGATTAAGGCCTTGTTATTAACTTCTTTTTAGCTAAATCACTCTAAGGAGACATGCTTATTTTCATAGAGAACTTCAACTGCTTTGAAGTTACCCAAAATACAGGGCTTTGAAGTTCCTTATTATGGAGCTGCTGCTGCTGCTGCTAAGTCGCTTCAGTCGTGTCTGACTCTGTGCGACCCCATAGACGGCAGCCCACAAGGCTCCGCCGTCCATGGGATTTTCCAGGCAAGAATACTGGAGTGGATTGCCATTTCCTTCTTCAATGCATGAAAGTGAAAAGTGAAAGTGAAGTCGCTCAGTCGTGTCTGACTCTAGTGACCCCATAGACTGCAGCCCACCAGGCTCCTCTGACCATGGGATTTTCCAGGAAAAAGTACTGGAGTGGGGTGCCATTGCCTTCTCCATAATATGGAGCATTGTTAAATAAATCCTTTTTCATATTTGAAAACTACAGGAAAAAACAAAAGTAAGCTCTATTCTAAAAGATTGTGTTCTGCCCATAGGATAGGTTGCAGTTGAAATTAACATGTAGAAAAGATTTTTTTTTTTTTAAGTTACATTTTGTGCTTTTCCTTTCTTTTTACATGGGTTTTTTTTTTGTTTGTTTTTTTGGTATTTCGAAGTGAAGAGAGTGAGGGCACATCTAGCCATGCCTGATTACTGTGCTTTAATAAAGGAACACAGTTGAAGGAAGAAAGGCCAGAATTGAAGCAGGAAGAATTGTGGGGGTGGAGGCGAGGCAGGAAACAAAAAAAAAGAAAATGTACCAGTGTGAGATTTTTCCATTTTCCAGCCAAGGACTTACTTAATTCAGTTGTTCCATATTTTAAAATGGCTATTACATCTAGCCTGAAAAAAATCCAAGAAGGGGCAAAATGTCCTTTGAAAGTCAAGACCTGACCTGTTTGGTATATGCAAGCATGCATATGAAGCCTCAAAACATTGATTCGAAGGGCCCTTTTGTTGAGTTTATTATAAAGATAAAAGTTCAGTCTCTGTTCTCTAGCTAGAGTAAGAGACCAAAAGCATGCACACGCATGCAGACATGCAATAGCAGATGCTGGGGAGCTCTGCTGCCGCTGAGTTAAGCCAGAGGAAAGAGTATTAGAGATGGAATATTTTGAACAAAGACATAGAAACAGAAAGTTATGTCCAAAGAGTAGCAAGTAGTGATTTGACTGAAAGGGAATAAAGGGAGTTAAGCTTAGAAAGATAAAGTAGGACCAACTAATGAAAGACCTTGAGAGCAGGTTGGAGTATTGGACATTGAATATTGTTGAGCCCAGAGATAACAAGAGTAATGAAGTATTTTGAGAAGAATTAACCATGATCTGTGGGCCAGATGGCTACGAGAGAGAACAGAGATCAAGAGACTGTTGTAGTCTAGGTGTTTTTTTTAAAAAAGGAAAAAGCAAAAGCGGGGGAAGAATCTGACTCGAGAGAGTAATATGGAAACAGGGCGGAAGAGAAAGATGAGAAACTACAGATGGCAAGATAACAAATTGGTTACAGAAGAAAAGATAAAAGGAGGAGTCAGATGTTGTCCTCATGATTTCAAATCTGGAAAACTTAAGAAGGAAAACAAGTGGTTCAGTGTGGGGCATAATGAGCTTGAGCTCTGACATGTGAAATCCTCCCATAGTTCATGACTAAGATGGGTGATGACTGTAGATAAAGATTCAAGAATTGCTTACAGTGAGTCAAGAAAGCAAGCCAAGGGTGTAGAGGTATGCAAGAAAGGAGAGAAGTGAACCAGCTAAGTTCTGCCACATATTAAATATTTGACTTTGAATGTGTTTCTTAATGTCTGTACTTTAGCTTCCTCATTTTCAAGATGAGGATAATAAATCTAGCCCTGCCTGCCTCAGAGCAGTGTTCTGATGAACACAGAAGATAATGAATATGAGAGCACTTTGTTAACCGTACAGCCCTGTGTAGCTTAGAGCAAAATAAAATATAAAACCCTGGAGAAAACCCATGTGTGTATGTTCTGAGGAAGAAGTAATGGCAGAGGTAGAAGCAAGGAGAGCAGAAGGTAGCCCGGATCATGCTGGGTAAACTCAGAGAAGAGAATATCTCTGGGAAAATGGAGGATGTTTGTATGGTCACTCGTTCAGATAAAGGGGTCATGGAAGGTGAGAACTCAGAATTTCATCATCAGACTTGATGATTAAGAGAGGGGTTTTAGGAGGGTGATCTATGAGGAAGCCAGATTATAAGGAGTTACTGTAGTGAGTGGGTGGTGAGGAAGCGGAGGCTGTAAGAATGGGTAGCAGCTCTGAGATACTTGTCTGTGAAAGGAAAGAGATAGGAAGACCATAATTTAAGGGGGAGAGAATTTTTCTTAGACTTTAATGAGGTGAACAGTATGGTCAAGAAAGCTGCAATTAAAATAGATCGAATGCTGACTGCATGTTTACTGCATACCATGTGGGGGTGGAGCTGTCTCAGAAAAGAGGAGGATCATCTCACCCTCTGATTCAGAAAAGGATGAGAAAAGTCATCCAGTAAACAGGCCTCTATGGGAACGGACGTGTTCAGGTGGACAGTAGTTGAGGAAGTTCTGCCAATGGCCTTGATATTTTCAGTAAAAATGTGAGAAGGAAGTGTGAGGGTGGCATTGTTATCTTGAGAAATGTGGGAAAGTCTTCAAACAGTTCCTAGCTTATGCAGTTTCACTGAAATAGAACACTTTTACTCTGAGTCACCAACAGATACATATGAGCCAGAGAACCCAGGGTTCCTACATATTCAGTCGATAAGGAAGGGTATGGAGGTAAAGTTGATTTTGATGTTTTATTTACCACCTTATCTTTACCTCTCTCTGCTACTTCCATAGCTGTTTGTATATTTGGATTTGGGGTCAGATATTACATGGGCATTTTCTTCTGTTTATAAAAAACACAAACACTTTAGGGATGGCTTTTTAAAGTTTGTGTAGGAAAAAGATATTAAAAATTTTTTTACTAAAATGTTTTGTTTATAGGTGACGAGATCCAGTAGTTACACCAGAAAGTCCCAGTTCCAAGTAGAAGAGGAGGACATTGAAAAGCTGGAAATTAGGTATGTGAATTGGATTTTACAGAGTTGCTGTTTTCTGTGCCAAAAGAAAAATCCTAAATTTAACTGAAAAAGATGACTCAGGCTTAACAGAATTCTCTTTAGCAAGTTCATCAGTGAAACTTAGAGGAATGTACATTTTAATTTAAATTATCTTCTAATTTAAATCCAAATTATCTTCTCAAAATCTGATTTCTTTGCAGAAGTAGTCAAGGTGTATCTATTTTTTAAATGACCTTATTTTTACCTATTTATATTTTTAGTTTTTCCCAAATATAATTGCTCCTTAAAAATTTTAAATCATAACATAATGGATGCAAAGAATATATAGAAAAGTAATTATATACTAGCCAATTTAGAAATAATTTTTTTATTCTTCTTAACATATCTGCTGTCTAACAGAAATTTCAGTGAGGTAAGAAGTCTTGTAAGATAACCCAACAGGTGCATGTGTTTGAAGTTTGTGCTATTTCCTAGGTCTTAAATATCTATGCTGTTTGGGAGGTGAAAGTTTTGTATATGCATGTATAGGTGTGGTGTTAACAGTGTGTTCATCTGAAGGGTGTATTAATCACATGTTTGGAATGACCAGGTAATGTATTTTTTTAAAATCACCTATCTTTACATATTAACTGGTTTTGAGAAAGAAACTGTAGTCTTGTGTTGGTTTCTTTTCTCAAATTCAAAAATGTAATTCTGTAGTCCTTATTTCTACAGGTTAAAATAAAACCTAGATTTTGGAACTAAGAAACTGAAGTACTTTCTTTTACATTATTTTAGATAGTTAAATTCTGTGCTTTTAAGGAAAACTACGGTAGTATTCTGCTTTCTTAGTTTAGCTAGTGAGGTGTATGACAGTGCTAACATCTCTTATTTTTAAGCATGTGAAATTACTTGTCTGGTACTTTCACCATAAGCATCTTTGCCATAAGCACCTTTACTGTAAACATCTTTGCCACAGACATTTTCACCACATAACTAATTGGCTATAAGTCAACTTTGCTGTGAAAAATAAAATAACTGGTTCACAGTTTGATTTCAACTGGTTGAACTGCATTAGTGTTTCCTCTAGTTATCTATGTAATTGATAGCTTTATTGATCAGACAGGTGACAATGATTTGCCCCAGGAGGTGGTTTCTTATTTTGAAACACACCACATTGGAGGAGAGTCTGAGGGCCTCAGAGGTATAGAGTTGAACCCACATTTCCCGTAGAACTTTGAAACATCTGTCAATAGACATGGGACACTGTGCCAAGAATGAACAACAGTGTGGATGGCTTTCCCAATGCAGTACAAAGCTCAGAAGCAAGTAGTGTTTGGAAATGGACATCTCTTTTAACAAAGGAAGAAATTTTAGCAAAACAGTGTAATGCCAGATGAGGAGACCAATCAATAAGCAAAAACAAAAACAATGTGTAAAATACTGTGAACGAAAGACTTAGAAGACAAGTGTTTAGGTACAGCCCACAAAATAAAATCAGTTATTTGTGAATTATTGCCATGAATTTATACATATTTTGAATGTATTAAAATTTTGTATTTTGCAATGAAGTCTTTTTAATTTTATTTTTTATGTTTGTGTCTTTTTTAATGTCTCTCTTTTATTTATTTATTTTATCTTTTTATGACAGAATTGCCTTATAACCAGTTAGTTATGTGGTGAAAATGTTTGTGGCAAAAATGCTTGAGGGAAAGATGTCTGTGGCAAAGGTGCTTATGGCAAAAGTACTCAGAACCTTAAATTAATGCTGTAATACAAATTGTAATAGTTTGAAGCTATTTGGTCATGTTTGTTCTCTTACACATTGTTTGCAAAAAAATCAAGCCAATTTTAAAATTTTCAGGATCGACTTGTGGAACAATGGAAACCTGGTCCAAGATGTTTTCCTCGGTGAAATTAAGGTTCCTGTGAACGTATTAAGAAATGATGCCTCTCATCAAGCCTGGTAAGAAGACAGATACTGTAGTGAACTACATAGTAGGTCAACCCCTTTCATGCACTGTTTGTGCAAATAAATGGTTCTTTTAAGTATATTTTAAGTTTTGAATGGATAAGCCCAAAGTCATTAACACTGATGTGGCCATTAATTTATTGTTGCAGAAATACAAGTACAATTATTTTTGTTTTATGACTTGCCCTCTGGTACTGAGATAAAAGAACTGAATTGTCTAGAATATTTTCCTGTTCAAAAACTTAATATTAACTCTGAAGAAAAAATGTAGAACATTTCAAACATTACATAAGAGTTGCTCTTGTGGGAGAAAGTTTGATCACAGATCAACATCTGTAGTTCAGAAACTTTATTAACAGGCATGGGAATTGCGAATGTTTGAAAGCAAAGGGTTTATTGTAGAGATTCAGCTGTTATGGAATCTCACCAGTGATTTTTCTTCCCCAAACCCTATTGAAATGTACTGTGAATGGCTCTGGTGTTATTTTCTTAACGTCTGGGATCTAGATGTTGAGCTCATTCAGTTAATGAGCTTTTCAGGGGTTCTGGTGGCTCAGTATTGGCTACAGTATTAAACCTTTTCTTGACTTCTTATAACGACATTAAATTCATGTTAATGTTCAGACATTAAACTGATGTTAGTTTCCTTAGCAAAATCAGTGTGAAACTATTGCTTTTTTTCCTGTCTACAGCACATAAAAGCAGGTATGTCCTCTCCCCTCCAGTAGGTTGCCCAGTAGCCCTCATGCTAAACTTGGGTTTCAACTGAGTATAAAACAACATGCCTTCTCATTTGCCTTGTAAGGCCCCCTTTTAGTGCTCAGCTTCAGTTGCCTGGAAGAGGACTTGAAACCAAGTGTTCTGATGTTTCTTACTGTGGGCAGCAGTCTCATTTGTCTGCAGGATCCTGCCTCTCCTGAGTGCCTGCCATCAGGCATTCTTCACTTTGGTCTGTGTAGTCTCAAAATTTTTATTTTATTTTTTTACCTTTTGCTAATGCAGATCTAAGATTAGTCTTTATGGTGGCATTTTATATGTTGTAACTTCCAAAACGTGTCCATAGATGGGGCGGGGGGTGGGGGGAGGAAACTTGGGCATTTTTTTTATTAACATTTGAGGCTTGTCATTCCCTCCTGCCGAATTTCTACCATCTTATATAAAGTTAGCATACATTTTTTAAATGAAAATTTCTGAACTCAGTTCATTGCCTTTAAAGTGATATGCCATGTGTGCCAAGTTACTTCATTCGTGTCTGACTCTGTGCAACCCTGTGGACTGTAGCCCACCAGGCTCTTCTGTCCCTGGGCTTCTCCAGGCAAAAATACTAGAGTGGGTTCCCATGCCCTCCTCCAGGGGATCTCCTGACCTAGGGATCCTGTGGCTCCGGCATTGCAGACTTACCACTGAGCCACCGGGGAAGTCCATAGCATGCTACTTGGTACAAAATAACACGTAAGTTGTTGTGCCTCCCAAGGCTCCTCCAAGTGAACTTGAAATGTGCCATTATAGCCTTTATTTTAAATAAGATGTCTCCAAACAGGCCCTCCAAATTTGACAACAGTTTGTCGAACTACCAAGTCAGGATGTATGAGCACTAACAGAAATTAATTTTATTCCTGTAGATTTATTTTTGGCCAGTAATATGTTAAAGGTAACATGCCAGAAGTATGTGTTAAAATTTATGCAGCATGAAATAGAAACATCCTGCTCATTCATTTACACTTCCCTGTACGTGAGGAAATATAAAAATGTGAATGCAATTTCCTGTTAAGTCAGATTAAAACACATTCTCCTTTGTCAGTTGTAGAACTGCAGCGTCCCCTTGTGGGGTTGTTAATAACTGAATGAAAACTCAAGAAAAGCTTTACCTTCAGGATTTCAAGTGTATTTTTTCTAATCTTAATAGTAGAAAAGAGAATAATTATCAGTAATATAATTCTGTTGTTTGAGAAGTATTCGTTTGCTTTCCCTTTCCACATTATTTCTATTTAGCATTTACTATTAGAGTCTTTTCCTGAAAACTGATTTTTTTTTTTTTCAAAAAATATTTATTATTTTTATCTATTTGGCTGTGCTGGATCTTGGTTGTGGCATGTGGGATCTAGTTCTCTGACCAAGTATGGAACCCAGGCCCCTGGCGTTGGGAACATGGAGTCTTAGCCACTGGACCACCAGGCATGTCCCCTGAAAACTGATCTTTTGTGGTTTCAATTTTGTTCTCAAATTATGACATGATTCAGTTACTTTCCCTTTCCTTTGTTAACTAGTCAGTTCCTTAGTGACAGTGTGTATTCTTTATTCTGAAACTTCTGTTAAAGTGTTAGGATTAGCTCGTTAGTGTTGCTGTTAGCTAGTTTTAACTTTCACATATGTAAACAACAGAACTCATTCACATGGTTCACAGTTCAGAAGATAAAAGTCTTACCTCCTGCCCCTGTCCCATAGCTAACCTCTTCCGAGGCACCCCCTGTTTTGAGTTCCTGGAAATATTTTATGTAAATACAGGCAAATATGGATATGTCCATCTTCCCTCTTCTTTACATGAATGGACACATATTGTATCATGTTCTATACCTTTTTTTCAGTTAGCAATTTAGTAGAACTTCATTAAGTATTTGTCGACTTTTTATAGTGGTTAAAAGTATGGACTCTAGAATCAGACTACTGTGGTTCAAATTCCATCTCTGTCATTAACTACCTGGGTGATCCCTGACAAGGTGTTCCACCTGAATGCCTTTATTTTCTTTGGCTATGGAATGGGGGTGGTACACTTAATATCTGCCTCCCAACATTAGAGGATGAATTGGTTTCACGTAAAATAAGTGCTGTGACCATGGGTATCTCTCACACTCATCATTATAGTTACTGCTGCTGTCATCACCATTATTCTGCATCAGTACCTACAGAATTTCTTCATCTTTTTTTTTTCCTTTGGTACCAGTACTCCATTGGTGTGGAATGGTATAAATGAAGAGAACCTTAGTGCTAATATAGTTCTGTCTTATTTTACCAGTAACCTGGTGTCAGAGAACTTATTTTTTTTCATAATTTTTATTTTTACTTTATTTTACTTTACAATACTGTATTGGTTTTGCCATACATTGACATGAATCCGCCATGGGTATACATGAGTTCCCAATCCTGAACCCTCCTCTCACCTCCCACCCCATATCATCTCTCTGGATCATCCCCGTGCACCAGCCCCAAGCGTCCTGTATCCTGCATCGAACACAGACTGGCAGTTCGTTCCTTACATGGTAGTATACATGTTTCAGTGCCATTCTCCCAAATCATCCCACCCTCTCCCTCTCCCTCAGAGTCCAAAAGTCTGTTCTATACATCTGTGTCTCTTTTGCTGTCTCACATACAGGGTTATCATTACCATCTTTCTAAATTCCATATATATGTGTTAGTATACTGTATTGGTGTTTTTCTTTCTGGCTTACTTCACTCTGTATAATCGGCTCCAGTTTCATCCATCTCATTAGAACTGATTTCAAATGTATTCTTTTTAGTGGCTGAGTAATACTCCCTTGTGTATATGTACCACAGCTTTCTTATCCATTCATCTGCTGATGGACATCTAGGCTGCTTCCATGTCCTGGCTATTATAAACAGTGCTGCGATGAACATTGGGGTACATGTGTCTCTTTCAATTCTGGTTTCCTCGGTGTGTATGCCCAGCAGTGGGATTGCTGGATTATATGGCAGTTCTATTTGCAGTTTTTTAAGGAATCGCCACACTGTTCTCCATAGTGGCTGTACTAGTTTGCATTCCCACCAACAGTGTAAGAGGGTTCCCTTTTCTCCACACCCTCTCCAGCATTTATTGCTTGCAGACTTTTGCATCGCAGCCATTCTGACTAGTGTGAAATGGTACCTCATTGAGGTTTTGATTTGCATTTCGTCAGAGAACTTAATATGTGCGAGACCTTTGTGTGATTGTGTGATGTGCGAGACCTTTGTGTGTACATATTGGTACAATCATTTCCTCCTAGATGATCCAAAATGAACTTTAAGAAAATTGATGCAAAGATCTTTTCATGTTATAATTTTTTAATTTTGAAAGTAAAATTCGAATAGAAATAAAGCACATGGTTGGAGGTCTTTTTTTCAACATAAGCACTTTATACAAATTTAAAACTGGATTAATATTTACTTAAGATGAATTGGTTTTCTAGTTTGCTAGTTTTGCCACCTGTCTTTGGTAAAAATCCATTGATAGTGATTATCTTTCTGGAACCAGAAGTGACATTCACGTATTGGAAAAGCTGCCTCTGAACAGTTATTTTCCAGCTTAGGCAGCATTATTCACAAATAATGGTAGTCTTTGTCTACATACCTCAATTTTAATTATACAGACCTTGTTAAAACTTTCAAATGCTGACTTTTTTTTTCTTTTAAAAGGCTGACTCTTGAGATCATTAGAATTGCTTTTATGCCTAACTATAAATTGGAAAAAAAAAGTGAGCAACTGAGTGCCCTTTTCAGTTAATAACTTCTTTTTTAATTTCTGTCCCTTATTCTTTCAAACTGAAACAGCTCATTTAAAAACTAAAGAAAAATATACTTGAGATTTTTTTTGTATCCCTAGACCTTAGACACATTCTTTCAAACTGAAACAGCTCATTTAAAAACTAAAGAAAAATATTCTTGAGATTTTTTTTGTATCCCTAGACCTTAGACACACCAAATACCCTCGATGTAACAAATCTTGAGGTTTTTCTCTTTAACTCTCATTCATACAAGATTGATTAATTCACAAGGGATCCTTCAGATGGTTGAAATTGAGCTTTTTGTAACAATATTTTAAAACAATTAACCACATTTACATAATTTTATAAATTTTTCATCTTTAGTTATTTAATATATTTTAAGTGGTAACAGTTATATGTATATGAATGTTTTATAAATCACATTTACTGTGTGCAAAGCAGTATTCTAAGTGCTCTACTTATATAACCTCCTTACGGTTTTTATAAGGATTAATCATTTAGATACTATTTTTACTCCTTATGTAACAGATAAGGAAACAAGCACAGAGAGATTGAGCAGTTTGCCCAAGGTTGCAGAGCTGGAATTTGGACCAAATTCTTTTGACTCCAATGTTTGTGCTCTTAACCAGTGTGCTATAATAAGTTAGTACTTTTCACCTAAATGCTTTTGAATATGTTTAAGACTCAAAAATATTCTGTTTTAAGTTGCCAGCAAATATTTAAGTGTCCCTTTTAATATTATTAAAAAATAAATCGCGTGAGTGATCCCTTCTCATTTGAAAAAAAAAAAAAGATCTTTTCAAGGAATGGGTAGGACAATTTTGTAATTCTGTATTTTGTTCTAGTAGACATGGATGAAATACTTTCTCCATAGGAATTTCCCATTCCTGCCAAAGAAACCCAAGGAGACAAGTTTAAAAAGAGTGTCTGGAGAGAGCCCTTCTGGAGTTCCTGAGCACCCTAAAACAGTGTATACATAAAAATCAATAACTGTCATATCACTGCCTGAATCCCTCTGCAAAGAAAGTTCCATGTTAGGACTATAGACCTATTTTGCGGATATTTTGTAGTTTTATGAGAATACCGGAAGGATAAGGTATTCTTTCCCCCAGCAATTATTCCCCCAGATAAGGGAATAATACACTCTGAGGATAATTTCTATAGAACAAACCAAAATAGAGTCTGTAAACCTGATTAAGAGTGTGAGGATACTGTTTAGGGTGGGTAGGTACAGTCCCTGGGAGGCAGAAGCAGGTTGTAACTGTAATACATTTCAGTTCAGTTCAGTCGCTCAGTCGTGTCCGATTCTTTGCAACCCCATGAATCGCAGCACACCAGGCCTCCCTGTGCATCACCAACTCCCAGAGTTCACTCAGAGTCACGTCCATCAAGTCAGTGATGCCATCCAGCCATCTCATCCTCTGTCATCCCCTTCTCCTCCCACCCCCAATCCCTCCCAGCATCAAAGTCTTCTCCAATGAGTCAGCTCTTCCCATGAGGTGGCTAAAGTACTGGAGTTTCAGCTTTAGCATCATTCCTTCCAAAGAAACCCTGGGTTGATCTCCTTTAGAATGGACTGGTTGGATCTCTTTGCAGTCCAAGGGATCCTCAAGAGTCTTCTCCAACACCACAGTTCAAAAGCATCAATTCTTCGGCGCTCAGCCTTCTTCACAGTCTGACTCTCACATCCATACATGACTACTGGAAAAACCATAGCCTTGACTAGACGGACCTTAGTCGGCCAAGTAATGTTTCTGCTTTTGAATATGCTATCTAGGTTGGTCATAACTTTTCTTCCAAGGAGTAAGCATCTTTTAATTTCATGGCTGCAGTCACCATCTGCAGTGATTGTGGAGCCCCAAAAATAAAGTCTGACACTGTTTCCACTGTTTCCCCATCTATTTCCCATGTAATACAAGTAATCTTATTCTACTATATATGGAAAACAGGAGTTAGAATAGAAGGGGCAGTTAATCTAGAACAGTAAAAAAGGCAAACACGAGTGAGTACTGCCCATTCAAGCCCAGTCACGGGGTAAGAGCAATCTGTTCTAGAAGCATTGTTCTTTGCTTGGCAAAGTTCTCTTAGCTGAGAGATTCAGTTCAGTTCAGTCGCTCAGTCATGTCCAACTCTTTGCGACCCCATGAATCGCAGCATGCCAGGCCTCTCTGTCCATCATCAACTCCCGGAGTTCACTCAGACTCGTCCATCAAGTCAGTGATGCCATCTAGCCATCTCATCCATGGTCGTCCCCTTCTCCTCCTGCCCCCAATCCCTCCCAACATCAGAGTCTTTCCAGTGAGTCAACTCTTCACATGAGGTGGCCAGAGTACTGGAGTTTCAGCTTCAGCATCGTTCCCTCCAAAGAAATCCCAGGACTGATCTCCTTCAGAATGGACTGGTTGGATCTCTTTGCAGTCCAAGGGACTCTCAAGAGTCTTCTCCAACACCACAGTTCAAAAGCATCAGTTCTTTGGCGCTCAGCCTTCTTCACAGTCCAACTCTCACATCCATACGTGACCACCGGAAAAACCATAGCCTTGATTAGATGGACCTTTGTTGGCAAAGTAATGTCTCTGCTTTTCAATATGCTGTCTAGGTTGGTCATAACTTTCCTTCCAAGGAGTAAGTGTCTTTTAATTTCATGGCTGCAGTCACCATCTGCAGTGATTGTGGAGCCCAACAAAATAAAGTCTGACACTGTTTCCACTGTTTCCCCATCTATTTCCCATGAAGTGATGGGACCAGATGCCATGATCTTCGTTCTCTGAATGTTGAGCTTTAAGCCAACTTTTTCACTCTCCTCTTTCACTTTCATCAAGAGGCTTTTTAGTTCGTCTTCACTTTCTGCCATAAGGGTGGTGTCATCTGCATACCTGAGGTTATTGATATTTCTCCTGGCAATCTTGGTTCCAGCTTGTGCTTCTTCCAGTCCAGCGTTTCTCATGATGTACTCTGCATATAAGTTAAATAAGCAGGGTGACAATATACAGCCTTGACATACTCCTTTTCCTATTTGGAACCAGTCTGTTGTTCCATGTCCAGTTCTGTTGCTTCCTGACCTGCATATAGGTTTCTCAAGAGGCAGGTCAGGTGGTCTGGTATTCCCATCTCTTTCAGAATTTTCCACAGTTTATTGTGATCCACACATGATTCCATAAATCTCTGTGTTATGCCCCTATACTCACCACAGCACACCTTCTGATAGATAATTTGGCTTTCCAAATAGCTTGCCAGTAGGTAAAAAAATGTATTGACCAAAGATAAAATACTATAAGTTAACAGATAAAAAATATATTAGTTGAAGTGAGAGATTTAGATGAAACACTGTGGAAAATGGTGATAATAGTTAAGCCAGTTAAGCCAGTTAAGGTGATAAATGCATGGGGTTGATGGTGAGGGTGTTGCTTGTTAATAGTATCACTCTTCTCCCTACTTTTGTGAATTAACATTTCCAAAATATATCAGTCACAATAAGGTACAGCTAGCTTTGCCACTCGAATGCGGTACAGTCTTACTTACAGTCTTCCCTCTGTATTCGTGAGGGATTGGTTCCAGGAATTGTATAGTTCAAACCCATGTTGTTTGCTTGTCAGCAGTATTTCTTTCCATAAATTTAGTAATTGGCTTTCTATTTTAAACATATTAGTGTCTGCTCCGTCATTGCGATTCAGATTCACTTCTAGGTCTGCTGATTGAACTAGGTATCTGAATTTGCAGAGCTACAGAACATACTACACTGCACTGTACACATACATGCTACACCGTGGGAACTGACCAAAGTGATGCCCACGTCAGAGTGATTGGGGATCTGCCACCTAGACTTCCGTCAGAGGCACTTCGAGTCATCTTTGCTGACAGGCTTATTTCCAGTTATTTCCATAGGCAAATTATTTACATCATTATTCTCAAATCAGAGAGTAGAAGTTCTGAAGCTTGGTTTTCTGAAACAGGAATTCCTTTTTTGTGGGTAGTGCTATAATTTCTATATAATTTCTTCTCCTTATATTACCGTTCCTTCATTTTTCAAATGTTGCTTCGTTAATTCTCTGTTCTCATTTATCTTTATCATATCCTTCTCAAAGCTAGTATTCTGTTAAAACCTCCTCTCCTGTTTTTAATCAAGTTAGTGTATTAGGGGAGGACATAAGTGGTAAATGTCAGAGGTAGATATCAGAACTACTGACTTCTTTATAAAAAGCACAATGGGGTATTACTCAGCCATTAAAAAGAATACATTTGAATCCGTTCTAATGAGATGGATGAAACTGGAGCTGATTATACAGAGTGAAGTAAGCCAGAAAGAAAAACACCAATACAGTATACTAACACATATATACGGAATTTAGAAAGATGGTAATGATGACCCTGTATGCGAGACAGCAAAAGAGACACAGATGTGTAGAACAGACTTTTGGACTCTGAGGGAGAGGGAGAGGGTGGGATGATTTGGGAGAATGGCATTGAAACATATATATTATCATGTAAGAAATGAATCGCCAGTCTGTGTTCAATACAGGACGCTTGGGGCTGGTGCACGGGGATGATCCAGAGAGATGATATGGTGTGGGAGGTGGGAGCGGGGTTCAGGATTGGGAACTCATGTACACCTGTGGCAAATTCATGTCAATGTATGGCAAAACCAGAACAGTATTGTAAAATAAAGCAAAAATAAAAATTAAAAAAATAAAAATTAAAAAATTAAAAAAAAATGCATTCTGGCTAATGATTGAAGGAAGAATGATAGAATTATAGTTTTCATTTTGAAACCTGTGCAGATTAATGACTCTTGGCAGTGATCATCAATAATTGGAAATATCACAAAAAGGAGAAAACAATAACATTAGTGCCTCCTGGTGTAACTACACAATACTATCAATGTATTCCTACCAGAATATCAAATCTCAATCAACCAAGCCCCTAGATATACTCAGG
The DNA here is from genome assembly GCF_032405125.1 of Capricornis sumatraensis. NCBI lineage: Eukaryota > Metazoa > Chordata > Mammalia > Artiodactyla > Bovidae > Capricornis > Capricornis sumatraensis. The sequence continues at coordinate 233,380,582 of NC_091069.1, read as the reverse complement.
TATCCAATATACTCCAGTGTACAGGAAATAAGAGGAGACAGAAGAATATGTTAAATGATACCATGGGAGATAGAGTTAACATAGTCCCAAGACTGGAAAATTCTATAGATAAATTATCTGATTTCTTAATTGTTTGAATCCATCAACCAATTACAGTCTGTGAACTTGGATTTGAATAGACTATTAGAAAACTGTTCAGTAAGTTCGGGAGAATTTGAATACTGAGTGGATAATGGTAAATTTGAGAAGTTTTTAATGTCTGTAGTTATATATACCAAAATATTTATAGATGAAATTAGAAAACACCTGTACATTGCTTTAAAATAATAATGAATAAGGGGGATGGGAGGAGTGAGTAGAGATGTGTCTAAAACAATAATGGCTTTGAACTGATAATCAGTAACGTTAGATGATGAGTACATGGAAGTTCAGTATTCTGCTCTTCTTACTTTTGTATGATTTTTAAATTTCCATGACAAATAGTCTTTAACTTAGATTTCTGGTTTTGGTCCTACAAATTCATGTGAATCCGATTTTTGCAGCTGAAATTGTTTTCAATATAGTTGCAGTGCTAATCCTTTAATAATATAAAAAACTCTTTATAAAACTTCAACCACTTACTCTTAAAAAGTGAGTTCAAATTTTTACAATATAGGATTTACTTTAAAATGAGATCACTTACATTTTCTTATAGTGTGTCTTATCTATTTTAACCAAATGTATCTTTCTTAAATTTAGTTAGTAAAGTGTTATTTTTGATAATACATTGGATTTTCAATCTTTTATAATATTTTTCCTAACCTGCAGGCTAATCAAACTCTTACTCAGTCCTTTTGAGATCTTGACTTTTGTATTATCTATTCTTTTTTTGTTTCCTGGATAAAAATCTATATTTAGTTTTCTAGTTCCATTTACAGCCACTACTTAGCGTCTGAAAATTAATACTCTGCTACTTAATGAATTATCCTAACATTAAATACTGACTTTTCTGATTTTTTTTATAGCTTAGTTGTTTAATTATCTCTCTAGCTTTGATGTACATTATCATTGCATAGAATTGATTGTATTTTTTCTGTAGGTACTTGCTACAACCAAGAGACAATGGAAACAAGTCATCTAAGACTGATGACCTGGGGTCCCTTCGATTAAATATATGTTATACAGAAGACTATGTGCTTCCTTCAGAGTACTATGGTCCTTTGAAAACACTGCTGCTAAAATCACCAGATGTTCAGGTACTTTAAAAATCTTATGTGTTACTTAATAGTCCTATGAAAGTTGCTCAGTTGTGTCCAGCTCTTTGTGACCCCGTGGACTATAGGGAAGTCCATGGAATTTTCCAGGCCAGATTACTGGAGTGGGTAGCATTCCATTCTCCAGGGGATCTTCCCAACCCAGGGAACAAACCCAGGTCTCCCACATTGCAGGCAGATTCTTTCCCAGCTGAACGTCTTGTGAAGCCCAATATGAAAAGGCTAAAATAATTCTATAAATGATGAGAAAAAGATTTCAGAGTATCAAATTTTATTAAAACTATATATATATGTGAGATAAGAAAGCCTTCTTCAGCAGTCAGTGCAAAGAAATAGAGCAAAACAATAGAGTGGGAAAGATTACAGATCTCTTCAAGAAAATTAGAGATACCAAGGGAACATTTCATGCAAAAATAGGTTCAATAAACGACAGAAATGGTATGGACCTAACAGAAGCAGAAAATATCAAGAAGAGGTGGGAAGACTACACAGAAGAACTATACAAAAAAGATCTTCATGACCCAGATAATCATGATGGTGTAATCACTCACCTAGAGCCAGACATCCTGGAATGTGAAGTCAAGTGGACCTTAGGAAGCATCACTACGAACAAAGCTAGTGGAGATGATGGAATTCCAGTTGAGCTCTTTCAAATCCTAAGAGATGATGCTGTGAAACTGCTGCACTGAGTATGTCAGCAAATTTGGAAAACTCAGCAGTGGCCACAGGATTGGAAAAGATCAGTTTTCATTCCAATCCCAAAGAAAGGCAATGCCAAAGAATGCTCAAACACCACACAGTTGCACTTATCTCACACGCTAGCAAAGTAATGCTCAGAATTCTGCAAGCCAGGCTTCAGTAATACGTGAACTGTGAACTTCCAGATGTTCAAGCTGGTTTTAGAAAAGGCAGAGGAACCAGAGATCAAATTGACAATGTCCACTGGATCATCGAAAAAGCAAGAGTTCCAGAAAAACATCTATTTCTGCTTTATTGACTATGCCAAAGCCTTTGACTGTGTGGATGACAAGAAACTGTGGAAAATTCTGAGAGATGGAAATACCAGACCACCTGACCTGCCTCTTGAGAAACCTATATGCAGGTCAGGAAGCAACATTTAGAACTGGACATGGAACAACAGACTGGTTCCAAATAGGAAAAGGAGTGCGTCAAGGCTGTATATTGTCACCCTGCTTATTTAACTTCTGTGCAGAGTATATCATGAGAAAGGCTGGACTGGAAGAAGCACAAGCTGGAACCAAGATTGCCGAGAGAAATATCAATAACCTCAGATATGCAGATGACACCACCCTATGGCAGAAAATGAACTAAAGGGCCTCTTGATGAAAGTGAAAGAGGAGAGTGAAAAAGTTGGCTTAAAGCTCAACATTCAAGAAACTAAGATCATGGCATCCAGTCCCAACACTTCATGGGAAATAGATGGGGAAACAGTGGCTGACTTTATTTTTGTGGGGGCTCCAAAATCACTGTGGATGGTGACTATAGCCATGAAATTAAAAGACGCTTACTCCTTGGAAGGAAAGTTATGACCAGCCTAGATATTAAAAAGCAGAGACATTACTTTGCCAACAAAGGTCCATCTAGTCAAGGCTATGGTTTTTCCAGTGGTCATGTATGGGTGTGAGAGTTGGACTGTGACGAAAGCTGAGCGCCGAAGAATTAATGCTTTTGAAGTGTGATGTTGGAGAAGACTCTTGAGAGTCCCTTGGACTGCGAAGAGATCCAGCCAGTCCATCCTAAAGGAGATCAGTCCTGAGTGTTCATTGGAAGGACTGATGTTGAAGCTGAAACTCCAATACTTAGGCCACCTGATACTAAGAACTGACTCATTGGATAAGCCCCTGATGCTGGGGAAGATTGAAGGCAGTAGGAGAATGGGACAAAAGAGGATGAGATGGTTGGATGGCATCGCCAACACAATGGACATGGGTTTGAGTGAACTCCGGGGGTTGGTGTTAGACAGGGAGGCCTGGCGTGCTACAGTCCATGGGGTCTCAGAGTCGGACACAACTGAGCAACTGAACTGAACTGATATGTGTGTCTAGATATACACACGCATACTCTATGTGTATGTATGTTTTTGTGTGTTTTATTTGAACCAGAGTACTATATACCAATATCTGGTCCAAATTTCATCTCTGATAAAAAATTAGGAAATTATTTTCATCACTGTTATGTGCCAGCCTGGATGGGAGAGGAGTTTGAGGGAGATTGGGTGCATTTATATGTATGGCTGAGTCCCTTCGCTGTTCCCCTGACTCTATCACAGCATTGTTTGTTAATCAGCTATACCCCAGTACAAAATAAAAAGTTTTTTAAAAAAAGTTTAAAAATTAAATATACTATATAATAATTATAGTTAATGAGCATATTTGAATTACTTGTTAATGGATAGTGATTGAACATTTAATCATGCTTCTCTGATTTTGTGCTTGTTTTCCACCTTTCTGTATTCTAGCCAATATCTGCCTCAGCTGCTTACATTTTGGGTGAAATATGTCGAGATAAAAATGATGCTGTTTTGCCCCTTGTTCGACTGCTGCTCCACCATGATAAACTTGTTCCTTTTGCCACTGCAGTGGCGGAATTAGACTTGAAGGAAACACAGTAAGAGTTTTATTTTATTAAGTGTTAATTATGTGCCACTGAAATTGGGCCTTAATTTAACAAAATTTTTCACTATCTCAGTTCTTTTCTATTGACCAGCCTTTCTGTAGAGAGGTCTGAAAGGACTACGTAGCAAGTAATAAAAGGCAGTAAAGTTAACAAGCAGTGTCCACCAACAGTAAAGTTAATAATTAATGAAGTTTTTTTTTCCCCACTTGGTGTCAAAATTTCCTGTTCCTAATCTTTGCTTTGTCATTGTAATGATTCATGTGTCACAAATAAAACACCAGGACAGATTTTTTTCCCCTTATCCATTATATATATATATATCACCCTGATATGCACATGTGCATCACTACAAGCAAAGCTAGTGGAGGTGATGGAATTCCAATTGAGCTCTTTCACATCCTGAAAGATGATGCTGTGAAAGTGCTGCACTCAATATGCCAGCAAATTTGGAAAACTCAGCAGTGGCCACAGGACTGGAAAAGGTCAGTTTTCATTCCAATCCCAAAGAAAGGCAATGCCAAAGAATGGTCAAACTACTGCACAATTTCACTCATCTCACACGCTAGTAAAGTAATGCTCAAAATCTCCAAGCCACGCTTCAGCAATACATGAACCATGAACTTCCAGGTGTTCAAGCTGGTTTTAGAAAAGGCAGAGGAACCAGAGATCAAATTGCCAACATCCGCTGGATCATGGAAAAAGCAAGAGAGTTCCAGAAAAACATCTATTTCTGCTTTATTGACTATGCCAAAGCCTTTGACTGTGTGAATGACAAGAAACTGGAAAATTCTGAAAGAGATGGAAATACCAGACCACCTGACCTGCCTCTTGAGAAACCTATATGCAGGTCAGGAAGCAACATTTAGAACTGGACATGGAACAACAGACTGGTTCCAAATAGGAAAAGGAGTACGTCAAGGAGTACGTCACCCTGCTTATTTAACTTCTATGCAGAGTACATCATGAGAAATGTTGGGCTGGAAGAAGCACAAGCTGGAATCAAGTTTGATGGGAGAAATATCAATAACCTCAGATATGCAGATGACACCACCCTTATGGCAGAAAGTGAAGAGGAACTAAAAAGCCTCTTGATGAAAGTGAAAGAGGAGAGTGCAAAAGCTGGCTTAAAGCTCAACATTCAGAAAATGAAGATCATGGCATCTGGTCCCATCACTTCATGGGAAATAGATGGGGAAACAGTGTCAGACTTTATTTTGTTGGGCTCCGCAATCACTGCAGATGGTGATTGGAGCCATGAAATTAAAAGATGCTTACTCCTTGGAAGGAAAGTTATAATCAACCTAGATAGCATATTAAAAAGCAGAGACATTACTTTGCCAACAAAGGTCCATCTAGTCAAGGCTGTGGTTTTTCCAGTAGTCATGTATGGGTGTGAGAGTTGGACTATAAAGAAAGCTGAGTGCTGAAGAATTGATGCTTTTGAACTGTGGTGTTGGGGAAAACTCTTGAGAGTCCCTTGGACTGCAAGGAGATCGGTCCTGGGTGTTCTTTGAAAAGAATGATACTGAAGCTAAAACTCCAGTACTTTGACTCATTGGAAAAGACTCTGATGCTGAGAGGGATTGGGGTCAGGAGGAGAAGGGGATGACAGAGGATGAGATGGCTGGATGGCACCACTGACTCGATGGACATGAGTTTGAGTGAACTCTGGGTGTTGGTGATGGAGAGGGAGGCCTGGCGTGCTGCAATTCACGGGGTCGCAGAGTCGGACACGACTTAGCAACTGAACTGAACTGATGCACGTGTGATATTAAAAGCAATCAGATGGCTTCCCGTTCCTGTCAAGTCTAACACTTGTTTTAGAGACACGCATTACTTTTGTAGTTCGAATACAGGTTGCTTTTCTTGTTAGCTTGTTTTTTTATATTTTTGTTAAGGGATTTTTGTAAGTGTGAAAATCCTTAGAGTAGCAAACTTTTAAACGGTTGGTAAAAATTACTAAAATTGTGTACATGATCAAAGTCAAATGCCTTGTTATTGATTTCACAGCCTTTGTTTATTGCACTTGGTTTTACCTTGTTTCTGTTTGTATTTCAGAGATGCAAACACAATTTTTAGAGGAAACTCCTTGGCTACTCGATGCCTGGATGAGATGATGAAAATAGTGGGAGGGCACTACCTGAAAGTAACATTAAAACCTATTCTAGATGAGGTACAGAACATACCTCAGATAATAATATTTTGTCATTCTTATAGTGTCTCTTCCATCAAGTGATCTGGTGATATGAATGACATATCCATTCATACATTCCTGAAAGCATAAGGCTGAACACTAAAGTAAAATAGATGATTTACTTTTCCTTTAATGTATTTTTAGTTGAATGCACATTATAATGTACCCTACATAATTATTTATTCCTTACCGGATTTATTGTAGCTAGAGTTTCAAATATGTGAAAGTTTTTTTGGTATAGTTCTTTAGGTGTATACATTATCTCTGGATGAGGGTTTTAAACTTGATTATAGTTTACATTTTTATAATTATTTTGTATGATCAGAAAAATAACAGTTATTGGATTGGCCAGAAACTTTCCTTATGCTGTTAATTGAAAACCCAAAAAAACTTTTTGGCCACTATGAATGTTTCCTTTTTCCAGATTATTTAGAAAAGAGCATTAAATGAAAAATTATCTGTTTTCCAGATATGTGAATCCTCAAAATCCTGTGAAATTGATCCTATCAAATTGAAAGAGGGAGATAATGTAGAAAATAATAAGGTAAGCTTTTGCTATCTTTACAGCTGTGGTAAAATTGGTCTTAATGGTGTATCTATCTCTCATTGTGTTGTAGTAATGCTGTTTGGAGGGAAGCAGTGCTTTTACTTACATGATGCCCATACTATTAGCAGCATTCCCTCCGTTTAGTTTTCAGAATGCTATTTCCCTGATTTCTCTTTGTATCGTTTTATTCTTTGTGGCTTCCTGTGAGTTTTCTTCTATACATTCACCTCTTATATCTAACTAGTCTAAATCTAACTTATTAAATGTGGTCAGGATGCAAATTGTCCTTTCACTGAATGAATTTAGAGAAGGGAAGCAAAGCTTTAGAATACTGGATAGACTAGTATATCTCATTTTCACTGCATTTTTTTCCATGAAGGGTATTGAAGATGTATAAAAGTAAGAATCTTAATGTTCACCTTTTTAAACCCTGCAGGAGAATCTGCGCTACTATGTAGACAAGTTGTTCAGTACAATTGTCAAATCAAGTATGAGCTGCCCCACTGTAATGTGTGATATCTTTTATTCTCTAAGGCAAATGGCTACTCAAAGATTTCCTAGTAAGTGCCTTGTTTTACTAAAATATGCCATCTTTAACTGTATGATTTTCTGTAGACTTATATATTTGGTTCATGTAAAAGGTTTAAGGTTTTAAGTACAGTTTTTTTTGTTTTTAAAAATAGTTCTAGCTTATTAATGAAATATATGATTTAATTTAATGGCAACTTTTTACATGCCAAACAAAATCACCACTATTTTTAAGAAAGGCAGAGATTTCAAACTACCTATTATATAAGTAAACATTTATACTGGGTGCTTATAAGACTATTAAATATGATAGATAAAAACACCTTTGTCATTTGTGCCAGCTCTATTTTCCACTTGCATGCATTCAAAATAGTGAGAATTTTTAGTTCCATACAACTGACTAGATTTGACAGTTTGAGAATGCTAAGGTTTTATTGGTGAGCGGTTTTTACAGAAATGACTTTAGACATTAGAAACATCTCTGTTGCAATATACCTAGAATTTTGAGGTACATATATCAATAACTGGCATGCTTTCATTTTGCAAGAGCAGCTGTGTCCAAGCTTTGCTTAGAAACATTTCATAAAATTAATAGTTGCTACCTCTGGTTGTCAATACTTGGCATTATTCTGTTTATATGCATCTCTGATGAGTAAATAAACTTATTTACTATGGCTCTTTCCTGATTTGCTTGTAATGGAGGGAGGGTAAAGGAGATAAGGCAGCTACTTAAATTATCAGCCTTAGCCAGCTGTGTGAAACTATAAGTTTATTTCTGTAACCATCTGAAGCGATTTTGCTACTTTATCATATTTTTCAAGTCTGCATGTGTGCACAGGTGTTTGCAGTTATCTGCCCCTCCATTAAATTAACCAAAGCTAAAGTGAGCCTGACTTTTTTACCTAACAGGTAGATAAATTCAACCCTAGACGTCTTTGCTAATTACAGTAAGGCTGTAAACAGTTGGCTTGAAATAAGCATACTAAACCCAGACTTTGTAATAAATATCAGGGGCAGGAGTGGGGGGCAGAGACATTAAAATATAGAAGGGTGAAGTGCTGAGATTTTATTTTTAAATAGTGAGTTAGACCATAATAACCATGTTGAGGGCTTAGTGAGCAGGACAGTGCTAGCCTGAATTAGCTCCTCTCTCACCTGCACACCACCACATGAGGCAGGGACGTTCTCCTTCATCAGTTAATGAAACGTAGGTTTAGGGAAGTCAAGTGATTTGCCAAATGGCCCGTGACATGGCCAGCAGGCATGCTGGGTCTCAAACCTGGGCCCAACCCACTCCAATGTGTTACTAATCACTGTAGTCTACCCAGGGGTTTTGACCTTCAATATGCATTAGCTGTTTAATTCTTGTTCATATGGATAATCTAAAATACATTTTTATGATTTTTTTAATAAATGTAAATCTATTTCCTTAACTGTCTCTTTGTTGGCCTGAAATATTAACGTGTCTTCATATTCTCTATAGACCCCAGTAGTGATAGTTTTGTTCTCATAAAATATTTGCATTATTTTCTCATTTGTACTTAACTATCCTGGAAAGATGGGTGGGGAGCGGGGAAGAAGCAGTCACAGAAGCAAATGTTATTATATCACTATAAAGTATATTGTACTTAGTTGCTCAGTCATGTCCAACTCTTTGCGACCCCATGGCCTGCAGCCCACCAGGCTCCTCTGTCCATGGGGATTCTCCAGGCATGAGTACTGGAGTGGGTTGCCATGCCCTCCTCCAGGGGATATCTTCCCAACCCAGGGATCAAACCCAGGTCTCCTGCATTGCAAGCGGATTCTTTACCAATGAGCCACTAGGGAAGCCCATAAAGTATATTGGTATATTATTATGTAAAGAATTACACAGTAAATGACTTGGTGACTACGTGCTGAGTGGCTCAGAAGAGTTACTCACACCAAATGCAGACATTGTTTACCTCACCACCTGCGTCTCTGCCATCTCATTGACTATTGTGTTAAGTGTTGACTCCAGTCTGAAAGGAAAGCTGTAGCTGAGGGATCAAAGCCACAAGTTGTCTTCAGTTCATCAGCATTTTTATAGGTAATATTGGCAGATTTTTAAAAGTAAAGATTTCTAATTATTTTTGTTATACAGCCCTTGATTTTATCAAGATTTCTGAGGGGGAACTGAAACAGTATCCCGAAACTGAAGAGTCTCCTCTCCTAGTCTTAGGGGCTTCAGTATTACCACTGGATAGTACTGCTGCTGCTGCTGCTGCTGCTGCTAAGTCGCTTCGGTCGTGTCCGACTCTGTGCGACCCCATAGACGGCAGCCCACCAGGCTCCCCCGTCCCTGGGATTCTCCAGGCAAGAACACTGGAGTGGGTTGCCATTTCCTAGTCCAATGCATGAAAGTGAAAAGTGAAAGTGAAGCCGCTCAGTCGTGTCTGACTCTTAGCGACCCCATGGACTGCAGCCTTCCAGGCTCCTTCGTCCATGGGAGTTTCCAGGCAAGAGTACTGGATAGTACTAGATACTTTTATTTTTGTTGTTGTAATTTCAGGAGTTTCTTCTTATAGATGAGGAAAGAGGTATTTTTCCAAATTAAAGTATTTCTCACAACCTAGCAGCTTTGCCTTTCATTTTCTTTGTTATTTCTATTTTTTTTCAAGTTTCATTTTTTAGTCATAGGATTTTTTCCCTTTAATTTGGTCATAACCATTACTATCATTTCATCAACTCAGTTCTTACTAGCCAGGTTATATTTATCTCCTATTAAGTTTACATGCTTTTTTTCAGTACTTTTTGTCATCTTCGTTTTGTAATTCAGTGTTTTGTGCATGACATTTCACCATTTTTTTCCTGCAGATGACCCTCATGTTCAGTATTCTGCAGTGAGCAGCTTTGTATTTCTTCGTTTCTTTGCTGTAGCAGTAGTATCACCTCATACTTTTCATTTGCGACCTCATCATCCAGTAAGTGGTGTTCTTTTCAAAGCTTTATTCCATTTTTGCTTATTTTCATTAAAATAAGGAAAAACAATATAACAGGCCAGTTGCACTTGGCTGTGCTTTCTTATAACCAGTACTTAAATTTAACTGGTTATTTTCCTTAGCCATTTCATTCTTTCAGAAAAGGCTGAAAGTCCCATTATTTTTGTGGTTAAAAGATACTTACACATGAGGAACACAGTGTTGGTACTAGTTGCAGCTTGGTGATGGGTAGGAAGAGAGCTCATCATCTTTTCCCTCTGCTGTTGTGTACATTTGTAAATTTCTTTACAACAGGGTTGTCTTTTTTTTCTCCCGTTAGTTGTAGGTTTAATCTTGCAGATATCTTTAAATCTCACAGACATTTGAAGAGGCTCATTTCTGAAAGGTGTAGAAATTCATTGGAATGTAATTTCGTATCTCCATATTTACTTTTTATTCACCTGAGATATTATAAATGTATGAGATTTAAAACTTAAGGCATATAATCTTTTTGTTCTAAAGTCATATTTACTTAAATCTTAATCAACACTACGCAGATTGACATGTTTCTTAACATTTTGTTGTTTAGTCACTAAGTTGTGTCCAACTCTTTGCAGCCCCATGGATTGCAGCACGCCAGGTTCCCCATCTTAAACATTTAAAACTCCTTAATTTTGCTGTTTCTTTTTCCTTCTCATACAGTGTATTTTTGCTAAGTCTGTATCCTTTTATGTTCCAAACATTTTATAATCTTATCTAATTGTTTTTTTGCTGATTTTTGTAGCAAGTAATAATAATAAAAGCCAACATTTATTTAGTGCTTGCTTTGCACTACACCTTGGTCTAAGTACTTTACATGTTGTAACTTAGTTCTCCCAGTAACCTTATGAGGTAGGTTCTGTTATAATCTTCATTTATAGATAAAGTGAAAGGTGCTCAGTCATGTCCGACTCTTTGCAACCCCATGGACTATACAGTTCATGGGATTCTCTAGGCCAGAATACTGGAGTGAGTAGCCTTTCCCTTCTCCAGGGGATCTTCCCAACCCAGGGATCGAACCTAGGTCTCCCACATTGCAGGAGGATTTTTTACCAGCTGAGCCACAAGGGAAACTCCATTTATAGATTAGAAAACCACAATTCAAGAACTTCTTTAGGAATTGTATGACTACAATTAAAATATTACAATTTGATCTCACTCAGTTTGAACTGGATTAAATGAGAATTCTGACCCATTCAGTCCTCCCAGACTATGAGCTTACCCCTGTTCCTTACTGCCTCTTAGCAGGTCAGGTGTGTGAACACCTGCAGTATATTCAATGCTGTGCTCAGCCCTGGAGAGGCATTGATGAGGAAGACACACCTTCCCCTAAGGAAACTTGCTAATACAGTGTAGGGGAGACACAGACGTTTTGTAGTCAGACTGGGCTCTGAAGGCCACTTCTCCTCTTAGCAACTACACACTGGCCACTCATTTAACTTGAGAATTGAGTATAACCACACTGCTGTGGTAGTAACACACCTTTTCTTGTCAAAGAACGAATGCTCTGTGAGTAGCTGCGGTGGACCAATGTCCTTTTGTTCATAGGGCTGTCTTTTCTGTGGTTCTGTTACTTGAAGCTGTACAGGGCTTTGGAGCAGAGAAAGCGTGATGACATTCTGGACATAAACAGAACTCCTACCTCTGAACATGTGACCTTGCCTTGTATTCAGACTTGGATTTGCATATCCCTGTAACAGATGGGTTGCAGTAAAATCCTTCTAATCACAGACTCTGTATTTTAGGTCACCTTTCTAATCAGTATGCCGGAAGGACTGCTTCATACTGTCATGTAACTTTATTGTTTGTTTTTAAATGAACCTTTCCTTCTAATTGGGGAAATAAGGCAAACACATAAGACACAGTCTAAAACTGCAAGCATAAATCTAGCACCAGGTGAGCAGTACAGACAGTTCATGCTGTAGAAATTGAGAGCATGGAATAATCCTGGTGACCTGAGAGTGATGACGTTGTCAGGACCAGTAGTGAAAGTTACAGAGTGATTGAAGAGGAGAACCACCGTTTAGAAGTTCTTTGAATTTTGTGAAGTCAATATTAGTAGAGGAGAAAGGAAGAAAATCCAATTGAAAAAGATTAAGGAATAAGTAGATGAATGCAGTTTTACCCAAACTTGAGCAGGGAAGTCTTGATGAAATTCAGTTTAAATTCAGCTTGTTAGCAGATTGTTAAGAATTTTATATTCTTCAAAGGCAGAGAATTGGAGGGACCTTTTATAGATATAATGGAATCCTGGATGTTGTAGCTAAAATGTTTTCTGAATAACCATAGTTAAGGTGTGTAACTATTTCATAAGTATATCATAACTAGCATATCTCAGATATTCCTTCTTTTTTCAGAATTGCCTTACATCCTTAGCCATCTCTTCACTTCACAGTCACTATTTTCAGTGTGGTGATACTAAAATATTAAGGAATATCAACCACTTTAGTTTACGAAAGCATTTCTGTATCTAAATTTTCTTGAATATGTCTTTTGATGGCAGATATTGTTTATCTGAATCTCCAGAACAAAAAAGATGTTTTATATAGTGATAGAGGAATTAGTTATACAAAATGTATGGATGTGTGAAAACTCACCAGACTATATACATTTAAAATTTGTTCATTTCACTGTATGTAAATTATACCTCAATTAAAAAAAAAAAAAGGAAGCAGCAAGGATTTGTTAGGGAACACTATTTGGTCAGTTTTAGTTATATTTACTTCTTTCTAGCAGACAGCCCTGGAAAACACCTTGGATTATAGACTGAAATAGTTACTTTCTGCTAAAATCGTACATGAACTGAATGATTTCTCATTTCCTAAGCTGAAGTTAGGTCTTTGCTTCCATGGTGAAAACAGTTGATTACAGAAGCCATAAAATTATTGAATATGCTTACAAGTGGGTTGAGTACAAAAAATTTGGAAATTGCCACTTTAAGTCATAAAGTAGAAAGAAGTAGATGCCATTGACATTCCAAAAGTAAATAAAATTTTTTTAGGTAGTCCCATCTACCATACTGTACCCCTCCCTAAAAAATAATTGATTAAATTATGACTTTCCAAAGTAACATGTCATTAGATATATTTACTTCAGGAGGGATTGTCGATTACATACGGCTTCTTTAGTCTTTTAATTCCTTAGTCCAACGAGTTGTGCCCATCTTTTGCTTTATTTTAACTGGTTTGAATGAACATTTTTGAGGCACTGTTTTTAGAGCAGTGTAGCCCATTCACTGTGTTCTACTTTTTACACAAATTCTATTCCTTGAAAACCTAACAATTTTTTGTGTCTTTTCTATGTTCTTTAGGATCCACAGACAATCAGAACATTAACTCTCATCTCAAAAACTATTCAGACTTTGGGAAGCTGGGGGAGTCTGTCCAAAAGCAAGGTGAGTGTTACTTTGTATTGTTTTGTGTTCACACTTCTAAATGTTGTTAAACCCTATGATCCCTGCTCCCTCACTGCTCACTCCCTTCCAAATTAAAAACGAAGCAAAATCAAAAAACTATAGAGAGAGAGAGATGCGATAGTTGTCTTTTAAATCTGTTATCTTAGTCACCTGTTGAAGAAGACAGTTTCGTTTAAACTGATGTGTCTAAGATGGGGTAGAGAGTTTAGTTAACAGATGTAAGAGCCTTGTCTTTATCTTTTTGTGCCGTAATCATCCGGCAGCTCTTGAGAGAAATCTTCAGCTCCAAACCCCATAACTCTTTTGAAATATATGATTGAACCCCTTTAGGCCCTAATCCTAAACTTAAAAATACAGCCCATTATATTCCTTATTCTTAGTTCTCTACTTAACATATATAAGTTCTGTGTGTGTGTGTTTTTTTTTAGTCAAGTTTCAAAGAGACATTCATGTGTGAATTTTTCAAAATGTTTCAAGAAGAAGGATATATTACGGCAGTTAAAAAGGTAATGATTGTTTTACTCTGGAAATATTAACTTATCAAATAGCATTAGGGAAATAACATTTTATATTGTTCCTAGGAATCAATCCCCAGTTTAAAAAAATACATTTAAACTATCTGTCACATATAAAAAGGCTATCTTTTTCTGCCATTCTCCCTCCATACACAACTATGGGTTTTTAAGCTATGGAAATACCTCAATGAGTTTTAGCAACAGCTACTATTGCCAGTGTTTTTAGTAACACTAATTATAAATATCTAGAGTTAAGATTTCTTAACAGCAGCACCGTTGACAATTTGGTTGGGTAATTCCTGACTATGAGGGGCTTTTTTGTGCGTTGTAAAATGTTTAGCAGCAGGGCTGGCCTCTACTACTAGATGCAAGTAGCATAGTCTCAGTTTTTACAACTAAAAATGTCTGTCTCTAAGCATTGTCAAAAGTCCCCTGAGGAACAAAATTGCCTCTGATTGAGGATCTCTGGTCTAGGGAGAAAGGCTTAATGGTACCTGGTATAAAGTGGGCACTTAATTGACATGGGAAAAAAATATATGAATTATTGAATATCTCATATACAGTATAGGCTTGTGGTTAGTCACCTGAGGAAAGTTAATTTAATATGTATGAAAGCCTACAGTATATCATATCCTAACAAAAGGCCTACAACAAACCACAGTTGCTATACTTAGAAGCTGAGAGTGTTTTGAGAAATTTTTAGTTTCTTCAGTCTTTAGTTCTGAGTCATCCAAACAAATACGCCATTGTTATAAAACCCTAAAAATTTGTAAAGAAAAGTTATTTTGAAGTATATCTAAGCTTAGCTTGAAGAAAGTACTGTCTTATTTTTCACAGTTCTCACTTAATGAATCCAAACTAACAAGGTCAGATTTTAAAGATTGCATTCAAGTTCTGTAGTGTGCTTCACTGGTGACTGCCAAGGGGTCGCTAAGAGTCGGACACGACTGAGCGACTTCACTTTCACTTTTCACTTTCATGCACTGGAGAAGGACATGGCAACCCACTCCAGTGTTCTTGCCTGGAGATTCCCAGGAATGGAGGAGCCTGGTGGGCTGCCGTCTGTGGGGTTGCACAGAGTCGGACACCACTGAAGCAACTTAGCAGCAGCTGCAGCAGCCAAGAGTATATTTTGTTGAAGAGCACATTTTGTTTGTGTTTTTGTGTGTGTACTTTAAAAATTCTTACAAAGACTCATGAATGAAAATGATTATTTAAAAAATTAAAGCCAGTTGGAACTTTTTTGTCTAGAATAACAATGTAAGTTCAGCCCCCCCACCCAAAAAAAAAAAAATATATATATATATATATATATTTAAGCAGTGATTGAATGCTTTTGAGGAAGAAGTCTTTCAAAACAATATGCAGAGTGGTACAGTGGGTGAGAATCTGCCTGCCAGTGTGGGGGACACAGGCTCAGTCCCTGGTCTGGGAAGATTCCATGTGCTGCGGAACAACTAAGCTCACATGCCACAGCTCCTGACGCCTGCACACCCTATAGCCCGCAAGCCATAACTACTTTTCTGCGTGCTGTAGCTAGTAACGCCCATGTGCCTAGAGCCTACTCTCCGCCACAAGAGAAGCCACTGCCACGAGAAGGCCACACACCACAACCAAAGAGAGCCCACATGCAGCAGCAAAGACCCAGCACATCCAAGAAGAAAAATAAATAAATAATTTAAAAGGGAAAAAGATAACTCACATGTCCCCTTTAAAAAAAACACACTAAAAAAACAAAACAAAACAAAAAAAAGAATATGCAAAGAACAAGCTGGCTTTTTTATTATTAGGACATTGTTGAAACAGTTGTGGGACAGTGTAGGCAGACTTCTGTTGGCAAGATTATAATGTACTGTCTTTTGTTTGGGGGCTGTTTTTCAATTTCCATGACCCAACCTCTGGCAGCATCTGATTTCTTTTTCCTGATACAATCATCAGAATGTGTGTAGTGGGTAATGTCAGTGGAGAATGTATTTAAGGGTACCAGTTTAGTCTGCTCATGATCTGCTCTGAGTCACCCACTCATGTTCCCATGAACTATCCCTGTGGTACATCTCCTGTCTCAGATTTGTATAGGATATTTTGCCCTGATATATGAATTTTCTTTATTATTTACTGGATAAATCTAGATATTTGCAGCACTAGGAATTGCAAAAGCTTATGAAACCCAATTTCTCATTTAATTAGTGGTGCTCTCACTAGTGACATTGGTCACTGCTCCAGAAGAGAATAGTTTATAACTCTGAATGCTATACTTAATTTCCACAAAGTCTAGGAAGAATGCCAGAATAGGTCTATAAACAGGTTGACCATATAATTTAGTGTCCAAACCTACAAAGTTTTCAAGAATAAAAAGAAGTACTTTGATTATGCCAGGACCAAAGTTGTAGACAGAATGGCCCTGAGCAAGTTGAGGCCTGTATTCTCCCTGCCTAGAGTCCACCTTAATTATTATGTTTCCTTTTGCTTTGTATAACTAGGTTTACCTCATATTCCTTAACAGTATAACAAGTAATAAATTTAATAACTATAAATAAATATTAAATAAGAAAATTAGTGCCCACAGGCAAACACTAAGAATTAAAATATTCAAGTAATTCTTTCTCACTCCATTAGTGCATGGCCCATTTGTGAGAACTGAAGATAGAGTAGGACACTTCTTTAGTTCCCTTCAATACTTGTTCTTTGTCACCCACATATGATTCAAAAGAAACTCTGTCCTTGTTCTTTCACTTACTAAGATTTCTTCCAGTGAACTTGAAGTAAACATCATACTGGAAAATACCACAAATGGAGATTCTCACGGGCAATCTATAGACAGTCTTAGGAGAAAATGACTGTGCCCACAAATTCTACCTTAGATTATTCTGTCATCCTTACTGGAATGTACTTTGTTTTTGTTTTAAAACCCTAAGCGGCACAACACAGAAAAGTATAAAGGAAAAAACAAGGACTAAACAAATAGCTCACTTATGGGGCAAAATAGGAGTCTTTTCTAAGAACAGGAATTGTCCCTGAACCCCGAATTCTCCTCTCCTATGAAGAGAAGGCCATGTGTCAGGAATCTCTTGACCAGTTGAGGTAACATATTCATGGAGCTGAATGCTCATCATTGGGTGGTTTGCCATTGCTGGATTTGGGTACTCCGGATTTTCTTGAGCCACCACTTTCTCACATTTTCCATAGGAAGTTTCTAAATGGTTATTAGATTTCCAGGTTATTCCAGAGAACCCAAATTATACTTTAGTCAGAAACTGAAATATTAGCTCTGAGGGCTGAAGTCAATTATGTGTAATAAAAGCCCTCAAACTTTTCTGTAAGGGCCAGTGAGTAAATACAGACTGATGGCCACGTAAAGACAGTGCTGCGTATTTCTCTATGATTTTACAACCCTTTAAAAATTTTAAAAATGTTCTTTACTTGTGGGCCTTACAAAACCCAGTTGAATTTGTCCTGCTGAGCTGTAGTTTGATGATCCATGACCCAAAATAGAGGTTCACAACCTGTATCAAAAATCTTTGGGAACAGAAGTATTTCAGAATTCATCTTTTCAGACTTTAGAAAGATAATAGGTATATGCTATATATTATAGGGGATCACAGGATAACATCCCATAATCAAACATGTGAATGTTTATGTAGCATTGTAGTGAATATCCACTCTAAGTAGGATAAATACAGGCTTTAAATAGCCTTTCCCCAGTTTACGTTGTTACTGTAAATGAGTTTACTGTAAATCAGAAGCAAAAAGGTCTGTGTACTCAGAACTTTATAGGTTTCAGAGTTGCAGTTAAGGGATTGTGGGTTGAGTTATTTCTATAGGGACACATATTCTGGGTTTTAAGTAACTTTAAGGATAAGCTTTTTAGAATACCTGTTGTATGTATTTTGGGGTCTTCCTCTACAATTAAATATGTGTTTTGCTTTGTTCCTTAATAAAGAACTTCACTATATTATTTGTCTGACACTGATTAAATTTATGAGGTACCTTACCACCAAGTGTAACATTTGCCCCTTTCTTCATTTAGTTCTTGGATGAAATTTCATCTACTGAAACTAAAGAGTCCAGTGGTACAAGTGAGCCTGTGCACCTGAAAGAAGGGTAATTTAATGAAACTAGATATTAAAGTCGTGTTTCAGTATAGACAGTAAGTAAGTACAAAGAGCATGGGTGCAGAAGTGAAGAAGACTGGGTTTTGTTCTGTGCTAAAACTGCCCATAACATCAGTCAGGTAATTCACCCTCACTATCCTATTAACTTCATGCCATACGGACATGACTTCTTTCCATACAGCGCGAGAGTTGTTTTCAAAAATAGTGAAAGTATGGGTGTTAGAGTACTTTGAAAAAAAGTAACAGCATTGTTCAGTCTCAGTGTTTTCATTGGAAGTTAAAGGGGAAAATTACTCATTTGGCCTTTTTAGTTTTGGATAGGACAGTTGTAAATATTAAGTTATTTGAAGATTTTATTCCCTTAGTATGGCCAAAATAAATCGTAGCAGTTATAGATGGCAAAGACATTTCATCTACATAATATAGTCTTTGACAACTGTTCATGTCATTTAAAATTAAAAGAGGAAATGACTGTACCAATTTTTTTGTTGTTGTTTTGGATTAACTCTTAATATTTGTAGCTAAATGTTTACATCTGTTGTTTTGGCAGTGAGATGTATAAAAGAGCTCAGGGAAGAACTCGGATTGGAAAAAAGAATTTCAAGAAACGGTGGTTCTGCCTAACAAGCAGAGAGCTCACCTACCACAAGCAGCCAGGTAGTTGTGTTTACGCTTTTCTGTGGGGTCTCCTCCTGATTCCCAGTGAAGATGTCTTTTTCCGCTGCGCAATGTGACTAGTGAACCTTTTTACTAATGTTAATAGCGTATGGTTTCTCACAGTGATGCATGCACGCTAAAAATATAATAAATACGTGACTAATGGCACCATGTAAATAACATTTTTTCTCTCACATTGACTGTCTTGTGTTACTAAAAATGGTATTCCTACAGTATGCTCTGTTTTCTAAAAATTCATGGTAAATCCATTTTTTTAAAATTAGTATATAAGGAACAACAGTTAGATATTTTAGAACTTACAGGTTTCTTTAACTTCCAGAATCAGATTGGTAAGAATCAGTTTCTAATAAATGAGAGTGTTTCAGTAGTTTGCCAGAAATTCCCACAGTTATACCATAGACAGTGTTTCCTATTCAGTTAAAACATTCATTCATTTATATTATCCCGGCTAACTCTTAAGATGAAGATTCTAGTAATTTGCCTCCTGAAAAGGCACAAATTGCCTTTCTGGGTAAAGAAAGCAATCTTCCTATAGTGTGATTTGAGAGTTTTGGAGAGGCAAAGTTTGTCCCTCAGTGGACTGACATAATGCTTATCATCTCTGCCTTTTGAGTGTATTCCTTTGGGGTAAAGCATTATCCATAAAAGGCCACTAGCCTCTGATATCTTGGCAAGAACTTAGTATCTTGATCATAGGTCACATACAGTAAACTCCCTTCTGTTGAAGTGATCAGGACCCAAAGCGTTCACTTAGCCAAAAAGGTCAGTTAAAGCAAGAATCACTTTAAAACAACAACAACAAAAGATGCATGCGTAGCTTAAGTAGTTATGTTTGTTTACCAGTCTTTTGATAGAGAGCCAAGATCTTTTCTTGGTTGATTTCTCCAAAGTGAAGCTGGAAATTATTAATAAATACTTGAAAAGTGATCCAGTTATAGAATCCTCTTAGGGTCACGATAGTTACCCTGAGCTTTTGCCACTGTCTCACACCCATATAAATCAACTTGATTTGTGTGGGTGCTGGTCTCCTTTTTTGAAAAGCTTTACAGAGTGCCTGATTTTCAGATAAATATATGCCTTTTGGTGTCACTTACTGTGTGACACTTACTGTGTCACTTTACATAATGTTAAGTAAATTATAATTACAGCATGGAAAAATGGCATAAAGTCTGGGAACAAACCTAGCAGACTCTGTAATCAAAACAGCCTAACCAGTGGAAATCAAAGGGTACAAGCTTAATAGAACCCTAGCAGCCACAAGGATTCAGTGCCTCATGAGCATCACTCAGGATGTTTCACAGAGGAAATGGAGTCTTGGTTAATCTGTCAAATCGGTTAGGTAAAGAGCGCTTGGTATAAATTCTGAAATGATAAACACCAGACATAAGATACTTTCAAGAGAATGTCGTTTCCGTTAAGCATGGGTGCTTCAGTGGAGATTCTTAAGGAGGAGAGTGAAAAGAAATTTTGTTTCATAATTCCTTAGAATCTTTAGCCAGAATGACCGAATATGTCCAAATACAGTAGTAAGACGTGAAGCCAGATGCGCTATATTTTTAGGCACCTAGATATTTTGTTGTGGAATATGAATATTCTAAGGACTAAAGATCAGCAGGCTGCATCCCTGCACTTCCAGACAGCATTCTTTAAGCTACACGTTTCTTAAAGTTTTAGTGGTTACTGTTTATATTGAACACTATATAAATGCTCTCACATATATAGTAACATTTTAGTAATAGCTGGTATAATATGCTGATTATGTTTTCATAAGTTGGTCATTTTCTATGAATAAATTGGCCGTTTTCTCCTCATTTAAAGTATTTTCTAATCTAAACCAGTATTCTGAAGTCTTTGCTTTAAGACTTTAGAAATCAGATGATAGTTTCAGATCCTTTTCCTCTAGAAAAAAATGGATGTACACACAAGAGACACAAAGTCTCACATATAATTTCAGGAAGTTCATAGTTCCAGAGGCTATGCACAGTTCTCAGGAACTTCTGTTCTATCCAGTGATCTTATGAGGATAAAATTCTGTAGAATGATTAGATTGGTCTAAGCTATAGAATAGACACATTAGAAGTTCCATTATTTTCAGGCCTTAAGAAATTTAACATGTTGGAATGGTATTGGAGAAATGAGCTCTGTTACATGAAGTTTAGAGATTATTTACCAAAGCCTACAGTTTTAAGCATCCATGCTTTTTGTTTTTAACTGTTTTGTTGGATTTTTCTAAAATGTATTACATGCTTCCCTGCCTTCTAAAAAAGAGTTCATTGAACGTAAGTTAACATTTTCTAGATGACTTGGGGCTCTCATTGATAATGTTAATTATCATTTAGTACTCTGATTCAGTGGTGTTTTCAGGGCTGCTTATGGATGTGTGCAGCTGTTTCTTCCCAGCTACATGCCTTGGACTGCTGTGCTATTTTGTGTTGATGTGTTTGCTTTATGCAGTTTTCCATTATCCCCTTTATGTTCAGGCTGTCACCTTAAATTTCTTGTGCTGTCAGTGAATGATAATGTAACATCTCATTCCCATCTATTACCCCCAATTCCATTTTTACTGCTAATATACTGTGAGTAAGGATGTAGGTACTGTGTTTGTTAAAGTTATGTGTATGATTAAAAAGGCTTTGACTGAACATTTCAGGACTTTCCTCTGTGAATAAAATACATAGGCTTTGGATTCTCCCTTTGGTTGCTCAGCAAACGTTTTGCTTACTTCCTGGTTCCTTGCAATTTTCTGCATAGCTAAGACTGCTAGTTAGATAGTTTCTTATTACACTTTATGACTTTGGTGTTTCAAAGAGTGCCTCCCAGTTATTCTGTAACATAGCTTTAAACCATTGAGTCTTCCACTGTTTACTCCTACTGGACACTAATATTCTGAATGAAGTATTTCTGTCACTTAGAATCAAATAAGATTCTTTTTCCAATTTACTAGAAAAATAATTAGAATTTTCTCAGTTTTAAGGGTTTTTCTCAAATAAGTTAAAATTTGATGCCCACTTAAGTAATAGTAAGCGACTAATCTTCAATATCACAGAACTAACATGTGGTAAATGAATGTCATAGGGCATTCATCCAGCTGTCACCATGGTTACCTTGACAGTTTTGGGTGGATCTGTGTGCCTGTGGTTATGGTTTGATATTGCTCTACTGTAAGTGGTCATCTTCTACAAGTAGTTCTTCTAGTTGTCTGCTGTAATCAGATGTGATCCATGTTGCAGCCTTTTCCCATCTCGTCGGTGCAGCCTCATCTTTTGCATTCTCCATATGTGGCTTTGCCAGGTTGACTCTTGAAGTTCCTTTCAGTTGTGCTCTTTTACATTCATGTTTTTGCATTTGCTCTGTCTAGAAATCTTTCTTTCCTTCTTTACCTGTGTAATTTGTTGTCCTTTAAGCCTCAGATCCAATGTCAGCTCTTTATGGAAGTCATTTTCATAAAGCTCCAGCTACTTCAGTTGGGTATTCTCTTACTGTATTTCTTTAGCGTATTAGTGGTAACTTTTGTCACACTGTGTGGTCATTGCTTTTATGTCTTTCACCCCAGTCTTTTACGATCCTCGGTGTGTAAGGACCATGTTTTTACTACTATCATTTGGCGTTTATTAATTTGTAATAAATGGTATTCTTCAGAGAACACCATGTCTTCCAGATATGCTGTTTTCTGAATTAAGAACCACTTTCTAAAATTTCCACCAAGCTTACTAATAATATATGATGAACAAATTCATCTCTGAAATCCCATATGTGTTCTCCAGATTTGATTAGATCTTGTCTACTTGGGGATGACCTTTTATACACAGTTATGTATGTAGAGCCTACACAATTTCCATATGCTGTCTGTGTTCTAGCTCATATAATCTATGGACAGTATAAAAGAAGTTTTCATAGTGTTTTAAACACAAATCTCAATACTTGTTTTTTACCTGCTCCTATCTTGACACACGGGGCTTCCCAGATGTCTCAGTGGTAAAGAATCCGCCTGCCAATGCAGGAGATGCAGGTTCGATCCCTGGGTCAGGAAGATCCCCTGGAGGAGGAAATGGCAACCTGTTCCAGTATTCTTGCCTGAAGAATCCCATGGACAGAGGGGAGCCTGGTGGGCTACAGGCCATGGGGTCGTGAAAGAGCTGAACACAACTTAGGGACTGAGCACACATTTTGATACGCAGGGCTCTGGAGTATTTTTTTCTTTAATGTGTCATGTTTGCGGATTTGAAGGTTCAATATTTTTTAAGAAGTCACTTCTCAAATTCATCTTGATTTTAACACAGTCCCACTACAAATCTACAAGGTTTTTTTGGTAAAAATTGACAAATTGATTCTAAAATTGATGTCAGTGGGGGAACAGAGGACTTACAATGGCTGAAGCAGTGTTGAAAAAAAATAAACACAGTTGAAGGACTAAGCTACAATATTCAAGTCTGAGATTGTGACATAAAAGATAGAGGTGAACAGTCAAGAGTCCAGAAAGACACCCACACATATGGTCAGTAGTTTTGACAGAAGTGTCAAGACAGTTCAATTGGGAAAGGAATGTATTTTCAACAAATGGTGTAGGAACAACTGGGTAAACACAGAAAGTGAACTTCATCTTATGTCATAGTACACACAAAATATAATTCAAGATCAAGCATAAGAGAATATCTTTGCAACCATGGAGTATGCAATGATTTCTTAGGCTGTTAAATGCACTGAACATTTTTTTTAAGATAAATTGAACTTCATTAAAGACTTTTCCAAATTTCCCCCTTTCTATCATTGCTCCTTCTTTTTTTTTCTTCTAATAATGGGCATAAAATGTATTGCTTGGCAGTTGAAATTTTTCAATAGGTTATTGGGATTTGAGTTTCTTTAAGCCATAAGCTAAGGGTTTTCACCAGCTTAAAAAAGTTTTTTTACTTATTTCTGTCCATTTTTTCTCCTTCTTAGGACTCAAATTATACTTATCCAGGCATGCTTGAGACCGTTTCACAGGTCTCTGTGAGACTCAGTTCATTTGTCTTCATTCTTTATCTTTGTTCTTTAGCTTGGATAATTTCTATTTACATTCATTGACTTATTTACCATCTCAAGTCTTTTTAGCTAAATGTGATGAATTTGTCATTCCATTTATTGTGCTTTTCAGCTCTAAAATTTCTGTTTGATTCTTTTTATAGTTTCTGTTCTCTTTAAAGTCCACATTTGTTCAGTCATCTTTAGCATATTTTCCTTAAATTATTTAAACGTTTATAATAATGGCTTTGCTTGCTAATAGAATAAGTTCAGCATTTGAGCCCACTCAGACTCAGGTTGTTGGCTACTTTCTTTCCCAAGTATGGGTCACGGTTTTCTGTTTTTCACATCTTATTTTTTTGGTTAAAAACTGAACATTGTATGTAATAAATTATAGTGTGTCTGGATTCTGTTCTTCTGAAGGCTTGCCTAGATTCAAACTGCAGTGTCTGTTTTGTGTGTGTGTGTGTGTCTGTCTGTCTCTCTCTCATTCTCTCTTTCTCATTGTATAGCTGCTATTGTCTTTACTCAGATTTTGTTTTATTCCCTAATCCTAGCTGCCTCCCTAGGGGTCTCACCTGAGCTTTCTTAGCTTAGTGGTCAATCAGTGATTTGAGCATAGAGCTCAAATGCCTGAAATCAGTAAGTCGTCTACCTTTTATCACCTGTGCTGTTTTTGAATCAGAACATATTCAAAGGCACAGCAAATTCACAAGTCTCCCCAAGCTTTCCACTTTGCCAGGCTCTGGGATGATCCACATACAGGCATCTTTAGCAGTCAGCCAGAGATGTGATCTGTTTATGATCTCAGCCTTTCTATAGCTCTGTAGTTTCTAAAATCTCACCCTTAGGCTGAATCTGCAACCTTCAGCCAGTAAAGCTGTGAGTTTTCACTGAACTGAGGAGTTATGGAAACAGCTCCTCCCTGGAAGACAATAAATCCACAGTTTTTAACCTAAGCTATAGCAATTGCTCATGGATGAACACTTCTCAGATTTTTACTTGCATTTGGTTATTTTCCAGCACCCTGAAGTGGTTGTTTTTAATAATTTCCCCAGTCTTATACTTATTTTCTGAGGAATAGAAGTATGCAACCTCAGTATACTACTACCAAAAAAAGATTGAATAGTTACTTTATTTCAGCTATGTTCCTTAGGACCAGTGTCTAGCTGGACTTCTGTTTTTCTTGGGGTAGTAATTTTTTTTAATGGAAATAGAATTCACATACCATAAAATTCACCTATTGAAAGTATATAATTCATTTTCAGTATATTCACAAAATTATGCAGTCACCACTGGTTACAGAACATTTTCATCCCCCTAGAAAGAAAACCTGTACCCATTAACAGTCACTGCCCTGTCCTTCCTTCTCCCAGCCCCTGGCAAACACAAATCTGCTTTTTGTCTCTCTGGATTTGCCTCTTCTGGACATTTCATGTAAATGGACTTAAAGAGTAACCTTTTGGGCTTCCCAGGTTTTGGGCTTTCTCATCTTCCTAGTGGTAAAGAACTTTCCTGCCAACGCAGGCAACATAAGATACGTGGGTTAGATCCCTGGGTTGGAAAGATCCCCTGGAGGAGGGCATGGCAACCCACTCCAGTATTCTTGCCTGGAGGGCTACAGACTATAGAGGCATACAGAGTCAGACATGACTGAAGCGACTTAGCACGCATCAGCACGCAGCCTTTTGTGACTGCCTTCTTTCACTTAGCATGATGTTTTCAGAATTCATCTGTGATGTGGCATGAATCAGTACTTTATGGCTGAATAATATTTCATTGGATGTATTCCAGATTTTACCAGTTTATCAGTTGATATACCTTTAAATTGTTTCCAGTTTTTTATTATTATGAACAGTGCTGCTGTGAACATTCACATACACGTTTTTGTGTAGACATATATTTTCACATCTCTTGGGTCTGTATCTAGGAGTGAAATCAGTGAGTCATATAGTAACTAACTTTATGTTTAACTTTTTGAGAAGGTGATGGTGATTTTTAACTAAAACTGGATTTGGCATTTAATAGGGAAACTTAATACCCTCACATTTATTGTGATTACTGTAACCAATATTTTGTTTTGTGTTTATTAAGCTCTTCTGTTTGTTGGGATTGGTTTTTTCCTGCATTTTAATTGGAATAATCAGTCCCACACATATTCACTCTGTCTTATCTAGTGAAAGAGTGTGGACGTTCTGTTTCTACTTTTTAAATGTTAACAGATAGGTTTAAATTTACATGTTCATCTTATTTTCTGCAGTTAATCACTGTCTCCATTCAAGCTGAGAAGGAACATAGCATATTTTCAAATTTATTTTTCCTAACACTACCTAATGAAGTCATCTTAATTTTAGTACTAGTTTCTGTTTCTTTTACCTTTTAATGTTTTCATCATTTTTTCTTAACCATGCATGTGTGCTAAGTCGCTTCAGTCGTATCCATTTGCAACCCTGTGGACCATGCTGTGGATGGAATTTGCCACCAGGCTCCTCTGTCCATGGCAAGAATACTGGAGTGGGTTTCCATGCCCTCCTCCAGGGAATCTTCCCAACCTAGAGATTGAACCCACGTCTCTTACCTCTCCTGCATTGGCAGGCAGGTTGTTTACCACTAGTGCCACCTGAGAAGCCCTTTTCTAACCATTCTTAGCAGTTTTTCTGATGTCTTTGCCCAACACTATTTCTTATATTAACATATTTGTCTTTTTCCTGGATTCTTACTTATTTTGCAGGAGTTATGTCCTCAAGGAATTATTCCATATAGCTTTAGGCCTGATAAATTTTCAGAGTTCTTACATATTGGAAAAAGTATTTTACCCTTACACTTCAATGATGTTAGACTGGATTTAAAATCATTTCCTGTAAGATTTTTAAGATATTTCTCCACGATTTACTAGTTTCCATTGTTGGTGAGATTCTGTGGTGGCTCAGATAGTAAGGTGTCTGCCCATAATGCGGGAGACCCAGGTTCAATCCCTGCGTTGAGAAGATCCCCTGGAGAAGGAAATGGCAACCCACTCCAGTACTCTTGCCTAGAAAATTCCATGGATGGAGGAGCCTGGTAGGCTACAGTCCATGGGGTCGCAAAGAGTCGGACACGACTGAGCGACTTCAATCATTCATTGTTGGTGGTAAGGATTTTGATGTCAGTCTTAGTCTTGATTCTTCTCCTTGGAAACCCTCTGGACTTTCTTTAACGTTCAAGCTCTAATATTCTACTGCCCAGTGTCTAAGTGTTACCTTTCTTTCTTCCTACACTTCCATTCTTTGATCAGCACTTGATGGGTCCTTTCAGTCTGAAGATTTCTCTCTTCATTCTTGGACATTTTCATTGGTACTTTTCTTCTGAACAACTCAGTTGTTTCTGGAATGCTTATTGCCGCTGATCTCAAAACTCCTAAATTCATCCATCATGGCTCTCTTATCTTTACTTTCTCTGTCCTTTTGTACTGTATATTTGGAGAGTCCTCAGTATAATCTTCTGCTTTACTGATTCACTTTGCAATTCATTCAAGTTAACATTAGCAACTTCAGTTAATTTCAGTTAACTCTAATAATAATGTCATGTGTGCCTGGGAACAGTGCATTTTCTCTCTGTCTGCTGTGATATAATTTGTCCAGAAATGAACAAACACAGCAATTCTAGGATGTGGGCATGCTTTGTGTATTCAGCAAATCTAAAGAGTTGTTGAAAATCTACAAAATCTACTTCCTGCACAATTTTTAAGTTCTCTGGACTCTGTGGTGCCCCATGTAGATTGGTACCCAAAGGCATGTCTCCTCTGCCCCCTCATTTGTTACACCCCCGATCTCCTCCAGTGTTATTCTCTTTGTTGTACGTGTTTCCTTCAGGGTGCTGATTTTCCTCATCTGTTTGGTGATTTTTTTTTGGCAATTTGCTCATTTTTGTGCATTCACCTGCCTGAGGGTCGTAGCTCATGGCCAGTGGTTTAGAGGGAGGGACAGGATGAGCTGCTGACAGGCAGGGGTGCTGGTGCTCGTCCCCTGGCATGGGCACCGTCAGCAGCCTGTGGCTACCCCGCTTTCCAGCCAGTACGCATCTTCACTGCTTCAACCTGGGACTGTGCCTCTGTGGACTGTTGCTTAGTACAAGCGGGTTGAGGGGGGCAGTATGTGAGGACCTAATTGACTCAGCTGCTCCAAATGCAACTTACCACATAGTCATCCTGATAGACATCTAAGTATGCCCCCCCTCACCCCCCAGCTCTCTATGTCCAGTGACTCTGGCTTGAAGCTCTTCTGACCAGCCCTCCTTTTGCAAATGTGTCTTTTCCTCCATGCGGCTCCGGCTGTGGCTTCTTTCAGCTTCCTTCCTCCTCGCCTCCCCTCACCCCTTCATAAATTTGATCTTGTCTGCTTCCAGGAGACCGCTGATAGTCTTTTCCTATTTTCCCATGTATATATAATTGTTGAATTTAAATGTCGTTTCCTCAGAAAAGTTTTCCCTAACTGCCTGACTTAAAGTAACGTCCCAATTACTTCCTGTCACGTCACTTTATGTTGCTGTCTTTACTGCATTTATCTCTACCTAATATTTGTCCTTCGTCAGTCTTTCCAGACCTAAATACAAACTTCATTAGGGGCTTTATATATTTTATTCACTGCTCTATCCCAAGTGGTTAGGACAGTGTCTGGTACAGGATAAACATGATAGCTAAATTAAGTGACTTTAAAATATATTGTATATCACACATCTGCTTGAATTACACATATTTTAGATTTTACAGCAGGAACTAAGCTTCGCAAGTACTCTTTGTTAATCTCTCTGTTCAATAAAGAAAACCTTTTTAGTGTCTTTAACCCAAAAGCTGTACATTAGTCCATGAATAATATAAAGGATCTTCACCTTCAGCACTTCAGCCCACAAGTCATTAAACTGAAGTTTGTTGGGAGGAGGGAAGCAAAGCTTTCATTTTCTAAGAACCACGTTTTATATGTAAATGACCAGAAAAGTTCATGATTATATTTGCTTAGTTTCTATGACTATATGAATGTATTTTATTCAAGTAAATTTTAAGTTGAAATGCATCGTAGCCTCATGCTATTATGGAGCCCCTTTAGCAGAGAAATTTCCAAATTCTTAAATTAGGTTAATGATTCACTTTACCAAATAAAATTTTTACTTTCATTCCCTGTATCTCTTAAAGTAAATTTGGTAGCTCTAGTCAGCTGACCAGACAGTATGCAATAGTAATTAACAATTTTTCAGTTTCAAATAATTGTTTTGAGGGTTAGTTCCTTAGGTTGGAGAAGCAGAAAAACCCACTTAGGTACAGTCAGATTCTTTGTTTATGTAATAACTCCATAAAAGAAAATTCCATGTCTCAGCAAGTTTTGAGTAGGCCTTTATTGTTAATTACGTATTTATTCAGTCTCTATATAATTAATGTTACAAAGTACAACAACATTTTTATTTTCTACAGAGATCAAATTTATTCCCTAATTTTAATTTTAATTAAATAAAGAGGAAGCCACATCATGGAAAACAATGAAAATTCATTTGGTCCATAAAACATATTTATTATGCACCATTTAGAAATCTGTAGGTTACTTACACACCCACCGTCAAGAGAATGATCTTAAACCATATAGAGTTAACCTTTCACCTTTATAATTCTGATGAAAATTATTTTATCTTACTTCTTTTTTAATTTAGGCAAAGATGCTATTTACACAATTCCAGTGAAAAACATTCTTGCTGTGGAAAAACTGGAAGAGAGCTCTTTCAACAAGAAAAATGTAAGTTATATAATTTAAAGTTTTTTAAACTGCATACTATTACTTAGCTGAAAATTTGAAAAGGGGTTTAGTATTTGTTTTGAATCATTTAACATCTTATAATTGGTAGCTGGAACTCTGTTTAAAATTGTCCATTACTGTTGATGCTTTGTATAGTCCACCTCACCTATTAAGTTAAAGATACTTTTTTCAGTTAAGAATTCTTTACTCAATGGGGTCAGTGGTAAAGAATTCGCCTGCCAATGCAGTAGATGCAGGTTTGATCCATAGGTTGGGAAGATCCCCTGGAGAAGGGAATGGCAACCATCTCCAGTATCCTTGCCTGGGAAATCCCATGGACAGAGGAGCCTGGTGGGCTGCAGTCCATGGGGTCGCAAGAGTCGGAAACAACTGAGTGACTAAACAACTTCTCTCAATACTTGAGTTTTATCAAATTTCTCAGCTTGACCTTCAGAATATAGTCCCAGCCTGTCTGTGCAGCCTAATCCTCTGCTGCCCTTCAGTACATACCAATAGATAGCAGTGCACTCAAGTAACCAAGATGACTTCCTTGTTTCTGTTTTCCCACTGCTCTCTTTACCCATAGGTTTTCCTCTGTCTGAAATTCTTTCCCTTTATTCCTATTTGTATGATAGCCCCTTCCCTAGGACTCTTGCAGTTTCTAAAAATTATATTCTGTTGTACTGTTTAGTACCATGTAACTCAAACAGTCCTGGGGACATACAAGTTTATGATATACCTGAGCAACAGTTACCTAGCCATGCAAACTGTATTTCTGTTATGTACCTTCTTGTGTTTTGTACTGTGTTTGATTTTTAGACTGTTACTAACTTTTTGTCTTAATTGTCTGTGAAGATGTTCCAAGTGATACACACGGAGAAACCACTCTATGTCCAGGCAAATAATTGTGTAGAAGCTAATGAATGGATAGATGTGCTCTGCAGGGTGAGCCGATGCAATCAGAACAGACTCAGCTCTTACCACCCCTCCGCGTATCTAAACGGAAACTGGCTCTGCTGTCTGGAGACCAGTGAAAATGCTCTTGGCTGCAAGCCATGTACTGCGTAAGTTTCTTTTTGATTAAAAAGGCAGTGTCTTAAATGTGCTGTATTCATACAATGGAATATTATTCGTCCATAAAAAGGAATGATATCCTGATACATGCATGGATGCATCTTGAAAACATGCTGAAAAGAAGCCAGAAAAACATGCTAAAAGAAGTCCGACACAAAGGCCATGTACTTTAGGATAACACTTACATGAAGTATCCAGCATAGGTAAATTGATGGAGACAAAGTAGATTAGCAGTTGTGAGGGATTCGAGGGAGGGAACAATGGGGAGTACTTAATACAGAGATTCTTTTGGGGTGATGAAAATGTTCTCAATAAATTGTGGTTTCACAAGTCAAAAAAAGGAGGGCAGTGTTTAAATAGATGTGCAAACTTGAGCAAGGTATTGAGGAAGAAGGGCCTAGCATTCTTGTTGTAACTGCATGGAACAGCCATGGTAGCTTTACAGACTTACAAAGTAATATGATGAAGCATAGGTAATGAGAATGATTGCACTTTAAAATCCTCTTCCTTTTGAGTATAGTTGCATAATGACCAAACCTAAGGATCTCGTTCTATTTAATTAGCACGTTAGACTAGATTCCTAAGATTCCTTTTACAAAATTCTGTGTTTCTGTTTTCAGTCTCAAACCGTCAGAAGTCTCTAGCATGTTAACAAAATGATATTTTTCCAGTGTCTTTTATTTCATTTTTACACAGAGGTGTCCCTGCAGACATCCAAATAGATATTGATGAAGACAGAGAAACAGAAAGAATTTATTCCCTTTTCACCCTCAGTTTACTTAAGCTGCAAAAAATGGAAGGTAAGTGTATAATTAAAATTCTTTTATATAACCATGATCCTTCATTACCAGTTCATGAAGTGTTGCTTTGGCATTATCTTAAAGTCAAAAGATACTCATAGATTTATCAAAATGTTACCTATATGGAAGCTGACAAACTCCCAAAGGGAGTTCTTTAAGTAAAAATATTGTTTTTGCATAAATGTAATTATCATAATTAATAAAATGTATGGATTTTGGTTGTCTATGCATATCCAAGGGAGCTTTTCCCAGCTTGAGCCCCTCTTGAAAAGTTCTTATTTATATTACAGATTATGCTTCATGGATTTAGTTGTCTGATCAGAGATTTCATTTCTTCTTGTAGAGGCTTGTGGAACTATAGCAGTCTATCAAGGACCACAGAAAGAGCCTGATGACTATTCCAACTTTGTAATTGAGGATTCTGTAACAACCTTCAAGACAATTCAACAAATAAAAAGTGTCATAGAGAAGCTAGATGAACCTCATGAAAAGTATAGGAAGAAAAGATCAAGTAGTGCGAAATACGGGAGCAAGTAAGTCCTGTTAAGATACTTTAGACTTTTTTGAACGTAGTTTGAGCTTTCCTCTGCTACCCTCTACTCACACCTGAAGTGCAGGTCTCCTGCCTACCTTTATCTCTCAAGACCAACTTAGAACCTTTCTCTTGTGCAGGAATCTCCTGAGTCACTCCTGCAGGGATCTTTTTCAGTTCTAGCATCATTCATTGTGTTGGGGCAGTACCTTATCGTCACTTTCAGTGTTATATTTCAATTTAATCATTGAATTGAATACTTAGTAGTTTCTTGTTTTGCTTTTTACTGATCCTCTTCTTTATCTGTCACAGTACCTTTATACATCCTAAGTACAAAAAAAAATTAGCTTTGAAAGTGCTAGAAGTATTTTATAATTGATGCTTTGGATACATCTCAGAGGCAGATGGACACTGATAGAAACAGCAACAGCAGTTATTAAGGACCTTCCTCCTTACCGCTAGACACTATGCCAAGTACTTTACATTCCATCAATTAGATTTTTTTTAGCAGCAAGTAACAGAAAATTCCAGTGGCTTAAATAATAGGAAAGTGTTTAATCTCGCAAATTATAAGTCCTGATTTCTACATTTAGCTAGTTCAGCTCAACACTGTCATCAAGAACAATCCAGCCACTCAACCATCTTCAACAAGATGATTTCTGTCTTCCTCAGGCGGGTGCCCTTATGGTCACAGCTGGACTGTAGTAGTTCACATTTATAATAATAGGTATAGAGGCAGAAAGAGCTATTTCTTCCTCAAAAGGAAAGAAACCTTGTCTAAAGTTACCCTGGCTTCCCCTGAACCATGGGGCTGCCCAGCACCAGCACTAGAATCAGGCTTCTGTTTGCGCAGAGGTAGATAGGAAGGGGTGGTTCTTGGACCAGCAGATAAATGTCTGCCACGATGTGCATGCTTTCATCGATCCTCACACCAGCCCAACACAGTTATATTCCCATTTCACAGCTAGAGAAACTAAGGCCCAGGGAAGTGAAGTGCCTTGCCCAAGGTCATTTTTTTTTAAATTGTTCAGTCATATCTGACTCTTTGTGACCCCATGGATTATAGAGTCCGTGGAATTCTCCAGGCCAAAATACTGGAGTGGGTAGCCTTTCTCTTCTCTAGGGGATCTTCCCAACGTAGGGATTGAACCCAGGTCTCCCACATTGTAGGCGGATTCTTTACTAACTGAGCTGTCAGGGAGGCCATAGAGCTGATGAATAAGGGGGCTTTGAATCTTGGCCCCAACCATTTTAAGTATTTTTTTAAACTTATGTGGATGGATCATTTTAATTGTGTTTTATAAACAATGAAAATCAGTTTGACAGGTATAAATATTTGTGTTCTGCCTAGATGGAAGGCTCAGTACACTGAAAAGGTTATTGTAAGCATCCTGTTACTGTCTTTTCTACATTAGTATATTTTGTTCTCTTCCAACAGTAAAGTAATCCAGTTTTCTTGGAGCCATGGCAGGTTTCCATATGAGGTTCTAGCCAGTGCGTGGCATCCTTCCTAACTAGTATTCTCCCCCCACCGCACCCACACACACTGTACCCCTTCTAGTTGTATTTTTCTTTCTTAAAACCTACCACTCTTTCTTGTGCTAAATATTTTATTTGTTTATCTTATTTTTTCTGTACCAGAATATAGGCTCCACAGGGCCAAGGGTTTTGTCATTTTTCTTCACCTCTGTGTCCATAGCTTCTAAAACAGTGCATGACATTTACTGGGTAGTCACAAAAAGCTTGCTAAATCAGTGAAATAGGACTTGGCAAGAGAAAATTACAGATACTGAATGCTATGAGATATTTGTTACTTTTTACAATTTTTTTTTCAATGTTTGAAAAATTATTTTTATTGTTTTCTAGGGAAAATCCAATCGGGAAAATATTTTAGAGTTTGGCCAATTGATTCAGAAGAACGGGAAAATATTTTAGAGTTTGGCCAATTGATTCAGAAGAACGGGAAAATATTTTAGAGTTTGGCCAATTGATTCAGAAGAACTGGAAAATATTTTAGTTGGAGTTTTTCAATTCATCATGTATTTTGTTCATAGTATTTAAGAATGAACATCGGCTTCACTGTCACCTGCATTCACGCTGTATTTAATATTTAACAATTGAAACCAACTGTTTGGAAATTCTGGTGTGATGTTTCACTAGAGAATTTAAAACCCAGGATTCCCTTCATATCTTATGTGTCGAAAGCCATGTTTCTGCAACTTCTTTTTAATAGAAAAACTCTTCCTAAAGAAGCTTTATAACAAAAGGAGAACTCCTCCATAGCAAGAAACCATCTCTTCTTGTAACACTCCGTGTTCTGTGGACTTCTCACTACCATTAGTGCCTGCTCTATACTGCCAACATTGTGTTTTACTAGGAAAATTTCAATCCATGACTATTCAGAGCTTTCCGTTTAGTTCATCTAGACCCTTCCTCTTAAAAAAAAAAAAAAAAAAAAAGATCTCCTTTGGCCCATCGGTCATTACACATTACATTAGGGACAGTGACAAAAACTTTAGAAAACTACCACAGCACCCTTGAAAGTCAGTGGACCTTTTACTCATTTCGAGATGCAGACAGAGCTCAGATAGCAGAAATCAGGGAACAGGTACTGTTGACTGCATCTTGTTCACGTGTGGGATGAGCGATGGCAGATGAAATAAAACCAGACCACTAAATTTTTTTTCACCGTTTAAACATCAGGTACTCATATTTTTGATTTGAGAGTTCAGGTGGTTGTGACTTCTAAGGACTTCACTTCTGAAAAAGAAGAGAAAGTAAGCAGTGGGAACAGGTGGTGGTACAATCACTCAGCTTCACTCATTGCTCCATCATCATAAGGGTCACCACCACGGGACGCCCTCCTCCCCACGTGAGGGTGAGATCCTACTCGAGGACAGTCACTCGGCGCACTTTACTCATCTGGGCGACCCCAGATTATACTTCAGATACTCCATGGTATCTAACCTTTATGATCAGTTGAATGATCAGTGTTTAAGTCTAGAAATAATGCTTTCTTGAAAATGTTTATATTTCACTGCTGTTTCCTTATTGCCTGCTAGCCAAATGGAACTGGGCAAGCAACTGTTTAAATCCTGTTTTTCCCTAATAATTTACCTTTATCCTAAAAATCATAACTGTAAATAAGCAATCGAAGCAAGTTGCCACCTTGAAGTTAAGAGGGATACACTTTGCTTCATCAGTATTAAAAACCATGGTACTCTTATTATGTGTTTTTAAATCCAAAACATTTTCTAAATGTGGTACTTTGAACCTTGGAGTATTTTACATATTTCTGTTTAAAACTGTGACTTATTAATGTAAGTCTAGCTAGTAGTGCTTTTTTGTTTCCCTGAGCATAAGCTATATTTCAAGATACACTTTGCCAATTATGTTATTGGTGAGTAATTGTTTTTAAATTATAATGTTACTGGGTAATTATTTTTAAAGACCATTGGCAAACAATCAAAGTTCCATAAATGATTATAACTAAGCAATGTACTTCTCTAAAGGTCTTGTAAAAATCAGTTCGTTTTATTTAAGGATCACTCCTAGTCTGCATTAAGTTATTCCTGGCCCATTTTAAAGACAAGTTTGAAAAAGTCTTTTAAATTTTATGAGCTTGTAGATTCTATAAACTCCACTGATTCATCAGTGTGAAAGAATTTTACCATTTAATCCATTTCTCACTGTTAAGTTTTATTCAGATTGAAATTTCCTTTTCAGAGTCTCTGAATGTCCGCCTGGAAAGGCCATGTGAGCATTGCCAGGTACCACTCATTGCTCTCCAGTGGCTGCTTGACTTATATTCTGACATTTCTAATATCAAGCCCTTGGTAACATAATACCAAGTTATGACTGTTTTTAAAGATCATAGTGTTCTCAAAGGGACCAAGGCTGTCTGAATATGTAACTGAGAATTTGAAAAGATTTCAGTTACTAGTTCTTTTCTTCACTCTTAAACAGCCAGTTTGTCTGGAATTAACCACCTTGGCACAGCCTAAAAACAAGTAATGTGAAATGAAATTTTCTTTGAAAGTCTTCTGAAATAAGAGACCATGTCAGTGGGACCCACAGATAACCGAGGTACTTTTACTTGCTTCCAAGGGCCTCATTCCTCCGCTGTTACTTAGGAGTACTTCGATTTTTACTACCCGATCTGCTTTCTCTCCCTTTCCCAAACTTGAAAAATACATGGCAGCTCACTTTACCCTAAAGCCCTGAAAACCCCGAGAAAGAAAGCAAAGGATGATATGGAGAAACTCTTGCCATAAATGCCAATTTGGTTCTTAGTTTAGCCATTTCCATCATTTGAAATTGTGGTGTGTGTCGCTTGTCTTGTTGTCGTTGTTTGTTCTTTGTGTAGCTTTGTTTTTTAATATTCATTTAATATGATAATAGGCAATAGCAACATTTTTTTACTCCCAGGAATATAATTTATCAAATTGAACTATTTTCTTTGCCAAAGAAATATGTTTATTATATCACGGGTAATGATTTAAGTGTCAAAACAAGGCTTTGCTTATTGTACAAAAAAGAAAAGGGTGATGAATGATGTAGCTTTTGTTTCTGTTTCTGAAGCCTAATTTCATTCATTTTTCAGAAAGACTCATTCATGCCAGGTTTTAGAAGACAGATGTCATTTTAAGTAAAAGCACCTTTAATTTGTTCTAACGGTACATCCTGTAAAGACAAAAAGCTACAAAGCCTTTTAGGTGTCCTTACAGTATGTGAAAACTACAGAACTCATTCTAGAGTTAAATTACCAGTCTTGATTGATATTATCTGCTTCCATTTTTATTAACTTGGAAATTAATATGTTGCTAGTAAATATTGGTTTTTACAGTGTCCAGTTTGAAAATGTAAGTTATCAAAACTTAATGTAGTGAATTCGTGTAGCCATGTTGTATTGTTGAGAATGTATTTTTATTTAAATTTTATTTTCTTATCAAGAGTATTATAAAAATTAAAAACTTTTGTAGCTGTCGCTTGGAAATAACAAATAAATTACAAGAAGCCTGTCCACTCTCTGTGTGCCCTCACTTTCTCACTGATGTTAAAATCTCTGCTCATTTAGAATGACCGTAACTCACCTATTAGGAAGGGAATAGCAAGTGAGGAGTCCTCAATAACAGAAGAGCAAGCCATCTGAAAAGGGTGCAGAAACCTCCTGCGGCATTTATCGGGCTGGTTGTTTGGACCGAGGTCCTTGTTTGTTCATTCAGCAGACTTGTCTTGAGGGCCTGCCGTGTGGAGGTGCTGTGCAGGACCCGTCATTCCCAAGAGCCATGCATGTCCAGTGTGTGGTAGAATACTCCACTCATCTGAGTCCACAGCTTAGAGCTGACTTGTGCCCCCAGTGAAAGGAGCCAGGATCTTCCCCATTACTACCCTCATCATTGTCATGGAAGTCACTCAGTTGTGTCCTACTCTTTGCGACCCCATGGACTATAGCCCACCAGGCTCCTCCATCCGTGGAATTTTCCAGGCAAGCATACTGGAGTGGGTTGCCATTTCCTTCTCCAGGAGATCTCCTGAACCCAGGGATCAAACCCAGGTCTCCCGCATCGTAGGCAGATGCTTTCAGCAGCTTTGTTTATTATTTCTAAACAAACCTTGATAAGACCTAGCCCCTGCAACTCCAGAGGAATTGCAAGTTGGTAAAGATGAAGGAATAAGGTTCTGAATCTCTTAAGCATCTTATTTTTATTGAAATACCAGACTCGCACACGAGCCCATGTATTAGAACAGACCTTAGAAAAATTGGTAAGGACATAGTTGAACTCAACACTCAACATCAGTCAGCTGGATATAATGAGCATCTATAGACTCGTCATTTTAAAAAAAAGAGACCTTAGAATAGAAACATCAAGAGGTTCTATGCAAGTTTTATTCACGATACAAGCTTAGTTCTTCAGATAGAGGAGACCATATTTTTCGTGGGTTTCCCTTTTCAAGTGTCATGATTCCAAAATAAGAGCCACCTGAGACCAAGCAGAGTCCCTTCCTGTTGCAGTTGCCAGTGAGTTTCCCTGCTACCCTAAAGCTCAATGGCCAGTGTGGTCCTTCAGAGAACACCTGCCTTGGGTATACGTGATGTACTTTAGAAATAAACTGACCTGTGTCCAGAGACCGTGGGTCTCATTCCTCATTCACATCCTCACCTGAGGTTTAGACTCTTGTGGCTGAGCCTCACTCTTTGGCTTGTCATTTTGCCATGTGACATCTTAGTTTGGTGAGCCATTTGGTGCCATGTTTTAAGCTTGTGTCTAGGTATTAAATTAGCAGAGAAGGTGTAACCTGCTTAAAGCCCTATTTGGATTTATTTAGTTTTCTGCGTTGTGTCAAATTGTCTTTATTTCATACTATCAAAGCTTTTGTGCTTTCTTTATATTGATCTACTTTTTGACATGGTCTAACTCCAGTAGATACATGGAGTTTTTGCTCATCAAAAGTCCTGTCTAGAGTAGACAACATTGTTTTCCAAATTTAACACATATTCTCAACTCCACCCAGAACTGAGAAGGCCACACTGCACTGTTGAAAAAGCACCCATCATTTTAGACAGACTTGGTGCAGGGCAGACTGAGGGATGCTTCAAGAGGCATGTCAGAATCTCCCTGAGGAGATAGAGGGCTCAGACATAGTTTGAAAAGGCATAGTCAATAAAATTTGTACACTTGAAAGTGCAAACACCTGTTTTTGTAGTTCACACTACAGAAAAATCTCAGCAAAATCTTGACCCATACAAATGTGTAGGTGAGACCCATACAAATGTGTAGTTTTCGTCCAGAGGCCCTTTGCAGTATGGAGCCTGCGATATTTGTGTTAACATGGGCGTTTTTAAGTTTTAGAAACACTGCAATATGGGCTAACAATTCCAAATCCTGATCCCCAGTCTCTTAAACTCTACATCAGAAGTTGGTGTCGGGTAAGAATACAGCCACAACCGCTGCCTCCTTCCACAACCGCTGCCTCCTTGCAGCTTGCATTCTGAGGAGAGAAGGCAGATTAGATGAAGAGGTAAAATGTGTCAGATGGTGAGAAGTATTACGGAGCAAAGTAAAGCAGGGAAGGGAGACAGCTGTGTATGGGGCTGGAAGGGCTGGGATACAGTTTAAAATTAGGGGCTTCCTTAGTGGTCTTGTGGCTAAGACTGCTTTCCCAATGCAAGGGACATGGGTTCAATCCCTGGTCAGAGAACTAGATCCCACCTGCTCCCACTAAAAGATTGCATCCCTCAACGAAAGACCCCACACGCCACAATGAAGATCAAAGATCCCGTGTGCCAAAAGTAAGACCCAGCACAGCCAAATAAGTAAATGAGTAAATATTTTTAAAATAAACTTAGGTTTATTCTAAGTTTAAAATAAACTTAGAATTCTAAGATTCTCCAGCAAGACCTCACTAGGAAGGTTACATTTGAACCAAGATCTGAGGAAGATGAGGAAAGGGAGTCTTACAGAAATGTAGGGAAAGATCCTCCCATCTCAAAAACGGCAAGGAGATGAGTGTGGCCAGAACAAAATGGGTAAGAGGGACTGGTAAGATCCTGCAATGAGGGAGGGTTTTGAGCAGTGGAGTGACATGATGGACTTGGCTTTTTCAGATTGCTCTGGCTGAGAGAACTCTTAACGGGCATAGGAAGCAGTTGGAGATTGGGTTGAATCATGTGAGGTTCATATGGAACACAGAGGACCCCAAACAGCCAAGGGGAGCCTGACAAAGGAGACCAGCAGCTGGAGGAAACTGTCCTTGACTTCATATTCTGAAGCTACAGAAATAAGACAGTGTAGAAATGGTACAAGAGATGCATGGGCCAGAGGAAGAGAGCGCCCAGGAATAAACCCACAAATACATGGTCAGTTAATTTATGACAAAGCTGCCATATAAAGGGTATAGAGTAGCCAAAGAATGTTGGTCACTTAAGTCATATCCAACTCCACAACCCCGTGGACTGCAGCTCACCAGGCTTCCCTCTACTGGAATTTGGTCAAACTCATGTCCATTGAGTCAGTGATGCTGTCTAACCGTCTCATCCTCTGCTACCCCCTTCCTTTTTTGCCTTCCATCCTTCCCAGCATCAGGGTCTTTTCCAGTGAGTCACCTCTTCCATCAGGTGGCCAAAGTGTTAGAGCTTCAACATCAGTCCTTCCAATGAATATTCAGGGTTGATTTCCTTTAGGATTAACTAGTTTGATCCCTTGCAGTCCAAGGGACTCTCAA
Source organism: Capricornis sumatraensis (assembly GCF_032405125.1). Lineage (NCBI taxonomy): Eukaryota > Metazoa > Chordata > Mammalia > Artiodactyla > Bovidae > Capricornis > Capricornis sumatraensis. Next base: position 233,340,333 of record NC_091069.1, on the reverse strand, counting down.
GAGTCTTCTCTAGCACCACAATTCAAAAGCATCAATTCTTCAGCACTCAACTTTCTCTATGGTCCAACTCTCTCTCCCTAAGGATATGTCCCTCAATAAATCGCTTGGAAAATGGAACATCACAAGCCAAAGGACACTGCACATGGTCTGCTTTGCACACAAAACTAAACACACAGCTATGCACATCAAGCCCTCCCTTTGCTGAGTCCTCTAATGACAGACCCCCAGCAGTCAGCCACATACAGAAGATTCTCCCCAACTTTTCATCACTTTTTCCCCATGGCATAACCTTACAGCAGGTCCTGAAGAAACTGAGATCCACTAAATGTGGTTCCAGCTCTGAATTGTCCTGAAACCAAATCCCTGGCATGTCCTGTCATCTGTGCTAAGTCACCTCAGTTATGTCTGACTCTTTGCAACCCCATGGACTGCTGCCCACCAGGCTCCTCTGTCCACAGGATTCTCAAGGCAAGAACACTGGAGTGCGTTGTCATTTCTTCCTCCAAGGGATCTTCCTGGCCCAAGACGCGGACTCCCTCTCTTAGGTTTCCTGCATCGACAGGTGGGTTTTTTACCACTAGCGCCACCTAGGGAGCCCTCCTGTCAGCTGTGCACAGAGCCAAATCTGGGGGCAGGTCAGGCAGGTCCTGCACTGCTAAGAGAGGCAGGCTTATCGCCCTCTGCTGGCCAATTGTGAAATGCAGGCCTCACCCACTCAGTTCTGTGGAGGCCAAGATCCCTGCTGTCAGTCCTGCTGAATCTATTATACTTTGGGAATTCAAAGGGATGGAGGCCAATATCCCATGACTTCTCAAAGAGTTCTAGAAAATTAGAAACAATGAAATGAACGTACATACAAAGTTTACAACTCACACCTAAAATCACTCAAAATTGTCCACAGACGCATTTAAAAATACAAACATCATAGAAAATAAACATGGCCATGGGTTTGGTCACATAGGTCAGGAGCTTTAACTTTTAATGTACAGCATGAAAAGCCCACACAGAAAAGGGAGGGGGGAATTAATAACATGTACTGTCTACAACTAAAAATTTTTACTTAGGGATACCAAATTCAAAAACCAAAAGATAAGCCTCAAAGTGGGAGAAAAAGAATTTGTCTTATAAAGAATTTGTAATCACATTAAAAATCAATAAGTCATGCAGATAAAAGTACTTTCTTTTGCTAATGCAAGTTTTATGTTTGAAATTACTGGGAAGTCAGTAACATTCCAAAACCCCATGTCAGTACCACACCAGAAAACATCACGTTACAGGGAAAAACATTCCTCTACAAAGTCCAAGCCTTACCTACTTGCAGTTCACATAAAGAAACATCACCACTCTCCTAGGAGTCCATGTAACTGACAGGAACTGTGAGAGGTTATATTAGGAGCCACTGTGTCTTCCATATTGCAGATGACCAGGATGTGACAGAAAGAGTGAACTCTAACATTTCCAATTTTCCGCATTATTCCAACATGAATTCAGTGAAGTTACCAAATCAACACACAAAAATCAGCTGCGTTTCTAAACACCGATAACAAACCATCAGAAAGAGAAAATCAGTTTGCAACTGCATCAAAAAGAACAAAATACCACAGAATAAATTTAACCAAGGACTTGAAATACCTGCACACGGAAAATATTGAGACATTGATGAAATCGAAGATGCAAATAAATGGAATGATACCCTGTGTTTGTGGATGAAAAAGAATCAGTAGTGCTAAAATGTCCATTCCACCCAAAAGAATATATACTTTCAATGCAATTCTTAACAGAATTCCAATGGCATTTTTCACAGAGACCGAACAACCATCCTGACATATGTATGGAACCACAGAGAACTCTGAACAGCCAAGGGAACCTGAGAAAGGACACCAGCAGCTAGAGGAAACTTTCTCTGATGTCAAACCAATTAATCTATGACCTATTAGATGTCTCCTGGTTCAAAGATCTCAAGTGTGAAAAGACATGCTTTGGAATTGCTGTGATACATGGATTCTCAGATGAGCAAAAATAAAGCTGATTCTGTCTTTGAACTCCATCTAGATTCATGGATTCTCAGACGGACAAAACAAAAACGTCATACGTAAACCTCCAAACATACATGATTTTAGTAAAAGATTAATATCTCAGATAGTTGGGTAAAGAAGGATCTTTCACTGACTGGTATTGAGAAAATTGTAATTGTCTAGGAGAAAAAGTCCTATCTCACATGTGATACACACACACACACACTCACACACACACACACTCCAGCTCGACCAAAGATGTGAAACCAAAAACCAAGAACGTAACAATTTTAAAAGAACTCTGCTGCTGCTGCTAAGTCACTTCAGTCGTGTCCGACTCTGTGCGACCCCAGAGATGGCAGCCCACCAGGCTCCCCCGTCCCTGGGATTCTCCAGGCAAGAACACTGGAGTGGATTGCCATTTCCTTCTCCATTGCATGAAAGTAAAAGGTGAAAGTGAAGTTACTCAGTCATGTCCGACTCTTCATGACCCCGTGGACTGCAGCCTACCAGGCTCCTCTGTCCATAGGATTTTCCAGGCAAGAGTACTGGTGTGGGGTGCCATTGCCTTCTCCTAAAAGAACTCAAGGTATAACAATTGTTATATTATCAGAATAGGGAAGGTTTTTACAAATAATGTCAAAAATCGAAAAGCCACACAGAAAGACTGATAATCCGACTGCTTAAAAACAAACAGAAGCCAGTGGTAAGGCCAACACTGTGCCACCATCAAAGTGAAAAAACCACAGGTGAGCTGGGAAGTAGCCTGGCCACTCACCCCACAAGGCCTTGACACCCTGTCATGTCTCCAGGGTCCTCATTCTCCCCAGAGCTCCACCTACATGGCTGCTGCCATGCCAGGTTATACAGGACTCAGTCATCTCCCAACATGAAAGGGTTCTTTTATTACAAAGACAGTGGGTTGAATGGTGGCCCCAAAATGTGTGTCCCCCAGAACGTATGAAGGGACCTTACCTGAAACAAAGGGTCATCGCAGACTTAGTGAAGAAGCTGAGAAGAGGTCATCCGGGATGAGGGTGGCCCAAATCCAATGACAGTGTCCTTCTATGAGACAGAAGAGGAGAGCCCAAGAGAGAAGCTGCAAAAAGATGGAGTTGGGAGGGAGGTCGCCACAGGCCCAGAGATGCTCAGAGCCCCCAGAATCTGGTAGAGGCAAGAAGGAACATTCCCTGGAGCCTCCTGAGAAAGCATGGCCCTGCCCACACCTTGATTCAGATGTCTGGTCTCCAGAGCGGGGGGAGGATGAATTCCTGTTGTTTTAAAAACCCCAGCTTGTTGACATTTGTCATAAAAAGCCACAGGATAGCCACACACACAGACCCTGCCCTACGGACTTCTGGCAGCATTTCAGTCTCCTGATTGAGAACCTTCAACGTCACCATTCAGATCACTAATTAAGAAGCAGGCAGGATTTCCTTGGTGGGCCACTAGCTGAGACTCCACATTCCCAATGAGGGGGACCCTGTTCAGTCCCTGGTTGGGGAACTGGATCCCATATGCCATGACTAAGAGCTTGCATGCCACAATTTAAAATCCCGCATGCCACAACTAAGTCCTGGTACAGCGTGAATATTTTTTGAAAAGAATAAGCAGGCAGTTATGCAGATGAAAACCCAATCGGGATACTTGCTATGCTGAGGAGAAGAGTTCTGCTGTTGGTCAGAGTTCTGGTACTTTCTCCCATGTGGGCCAGCAGCCCCCCACAGGAAGTGTCCTCATTGGAAAGCTGGTACATGTGTGGAGGCGTCTCTGATTAAACATTACCTGACCCCCGAATTAGTGGCTCCTGAAGTTTATCCCCCCTTTCTGGTAAAACACCCAAATATGTGCAAGGACCTTAATGGCTGGAGGAAACGGCTTGGAGCACCACCAGTGACAGCGCGCATGCTGAATCGCAGGCCACACGGATGGTCCTGGCCTGGGTGTTCTGGAAATTTTCCGTTTGCCTGTCTGGGCTACCCCTCCTTTCTTGCGCCCCCGCCCCCATGGCTTTTTTCCTTTCCTCACCTCTGTCTGTCGAGAACTTCCAGAAGCAGGTGCAGGCAAGACATCCTCTTCTTCCTTGGCAGGGGGCAGCCGGGCAGCTCCTGAGAGGCCCTCTCACAGTCAGGGGCCCTCACCACCCCCATCCACGGCTGATGGGGCAGCAAGTGTGGCTTGAGGCGCACCTGGAGGTGCTCTTGCCGCCTGGAGGCGGTGTTCACAGTCCTGGGGAGGCACACCTGGGAAGAGCTGGCCGGCCCAGTCAGGCTGCCCAGGTCGGCCAACTGTCACCCGTCAGGGGCTCAGGGTGGCAGAAAATGGGTTTTGCTGTGCTGGCCTGCTCCAAGGAATGAGTGTGGGGTTCTGAGGGTCAGGAGGAACATGATCTGCACCTCTGGCTTGTTTTCTAATCATTTTACCTGGCCCACAAGTGGGAGGCAACTTCCAGAATACCCACTCCTCGTGAGAGAATCCCAGGAGTCAAGAGAGTAAGGGGGGGGTGGGTGGAGACAGAGGCCTGGTGCCCCAGGGCAGTGGAAGCCTCTGGAATAGCCAGAGGAGGGAGGCTGCCCAGAGTGAAGCCCGGGGTCACAGACCTGGCCAGGAGCTGCTGCTTCTTAGTTCGGGTCCTGCTCTGAGGTGCTCGGGGTCAGCGCTGACCAGCAGGTGGGCTGGGGGTGCTCTGCTGAAGGGCTCTGTGCATGGTTCCTTTGCGCCGACTCAGGCTGGGGTCCCCGCCCAGGAGGGCCCCCGGCCCTGGAAGGGGCCTGCCCAGAAGAGCCCCGTGAGCTGCCCAGGTGAGTCCTAGCCTCTGGAAGGGGCCTGCCCACTGGAGCCCCGTGGGCAGCTGGGTGCCGGCCCAGGTGAGCTCCATATCCTGGGAGACGCCTGCCCAAGAGACCCTGTACACAGGAGGAGCATGTGAATGAGCAGCCTCTCTTTGCAGCCGGCACAGAGTTGCTTAGTGACTCACCTGTGGGCAGTGCTGGGATGGGATGGGAACCAGGAGATCCTGCAGGCCCTGAGCACCCCTGCTGCTGCTGCTGCTGAGTCACTTCAGTCATGTCCGACTCTGTGCGACCCCAGAGACTGCAGCCCACCAGGCTCCCCCGTCCCTGGGATTCTCCAGGCAAGAACACTGGAGTGGGTTGCCATTTCTTTCTCCAATGTATGAGAGTGAAAAGTGAAAAGTGAAAGTGAAGTCACTCAGTCGTGTCCGACTCTTCGTGACCCCATGGACTGCAGCCCAGCAGGCTCCTTTGTCCATGGGATTTTCCAGGCAAGAGTACTGGAGTAGGGTGCCATTTCCTTCTCCAGAGCACCCCTGGGCCCATCTAAATAAACAAGGACAATGGGTGAGACCTGGCGGCTGTGAGACATGAGGGAGGCCCCACAGGTACCTCTTGTTTCATCCACTTGACACCACGGAAGCCTCCCAAGGACAGAATGGACAGCCTGCCCCAGGCTAGTGGGAGCTCCTGGTGACCCTGAAGTGGACATGGGAAGGAGGGACCAGGCAGGAGGGGAGTGGGCACCCAGGCAGAACCATAGCGCTCAGGGGGTGAGACTTTCTGGGTCTGAGCTGGGAATAGATGAACACGTGGTGACTGTGACCCAGGAAAGCTGCTCTGGTGACATGATGCTGAACCCACATCAGGACAACAGTTCTTGGAGGTGCCTCCCAAAATAGGACTGCAAGAAGAATCCTGTTAAAAGAAGGTTTTATAACATGAACTTGCTGAAGGAGAGGTTTTGCAAAGCTAATCCCCCTAACAGGAGGCTCTGGTCCCCTCAGAGGGGAACGAGGAAACAGCTGGGAGCTGGCAGCACACTGGATGGGTGGTGGGTGCAGAGCCCACACTCTGGCCCCATGTCTTCCTTTCTGGGTGTTACTTGGCTTCTCAGGGAGTCAGCTGTGTTCATGTCAGTGAGAGCTGAAAGCCAGTCCATTTAAATCACTTAGTAAGTACAGCATGTAGTTTATGTATTATTGCATCTTCCTCACTAGATGGTCAGTGATTCCAAGGATAAGGAGGACCTCCATTGTACCCACAGCTTCTTGCCCTTTAGATGAAGAAGACTGAATACATACTCCGTGAATGAATGACGTTCTGTGGCTGATGGAGAAGCAAGGGCTGTGGTAGAAAGACAAGTCAACTGGAAACAACCGTCATGATCTTGGTCAGATAACCCCTTGGGGTTTTGGTTTCCCTACACATGTAAAATGTAAAAGTACCTTCAAGAACAAGGTATTGGGCCCTTGCTATGCACTAAGTCCTCTGCTAAACCCAGGAGCCCCTGGGATACTGCCCCCCAAGCAAGTCAAAGACTGGAGCAGAGTTACCTGAGGTTCTTCTACAAGTTCAATACCCAGGCAACCCCTGGGGTCCCTCCCACACACCCACTACCTCAACTAATTGTCAATAATTCAGTTCCTTCATGGCCCTTTCCTGGCAGAATGTTCCCAGTTCTCACCCAAAGCTCCATGATTATGAACCAAACCAGCAGCGCAGACCCTGTTAGACCCTATATTTGTATTATCATCCTTTAAAGAATTAATGGCCTTCCCAGGTGACTCAGTGGTAAAGAAGCTGCCTACCAATGCAGGAGATGCAGGTTTGATCCCTGGGTTGGGAAGATCCCCTGGAGGATGGCATGGCAACCTACTCCGGTATTCTTGCCTGGAGAATCCCATGGACAAAGGAGTCTGGCGGGCTACGGTCCACAGGGTGGCACAGATTCAGACATGACTGAAGCGACTTAGCATGCATGCACACACACATTATTGAAACAGCTGACTTACAAATGACAGTCTGGTGTAGGAAAAACCCACCAAGGTGTTAATTAAACAAGGAGTCGGTTATATCTAGGTGACTCCAATGCTGCGGCACCCACATAAACAAACCAAAATCCAAGACTGTAAAGGCCTCAGCATCCTGACAATGCTAAGAACGACGAATAAGAAACAGCCAACCAGGCTTTTAGTGATCACAAATCAGTGTCCTTTCTTCACTTCTGCACTTGACATGAAAGTCTTTCCCTGGCTCCCATCTGCAGAGCCATCTTAACCTCTTCTGGTCTGGTGCAGCCCCATCTGAATTGACTTTTGCTTAAATAAATTCTTAAAATTATTCAAATGCCACACAGGTCAGTTCATGGGGGTCTGAGTGATTGTGTCCTCTGCTGAACTAGGTACACAATACATTTCTAAACAGATGTCATCATTAAGACTGCGAAGCCTCAGTCTCAAGAGAGTGGCCCAAAACCCTGATGACACGTCCTTCAACCCCTCAGGTTCTCTCTGAAGGGGATATCACCTTGTTCTGTCTGAACTATAAGCCCCTCATCTTAACAGATCAGGGCATCAGACAACCACCCCTCCCCCTTCCCACCACCCCAACCAAGTGCCTGGAGCTCTCCTCCCAGACTTCAGCCTCACGGGTACCCCTGATGATGCTCTTGTCCACAGGCAGCGGCGTTTGGGACCCAAAGGTCCTGACCCATGCTATCAAGAAGGCCTGTTCCTTCCACAGGGACACAAACAGGTGGGGGCTGGGAGATGCCACGTGAGGGCTACCTGTGTCCCCGTCCCCCACTTGCCCTACGGAAGAGCCCTGGCAGCCTCCTGGGATGCCCCTGAAGACGCTTCCAACTAAGTGACAGAGAAGCTTCCTTTGTCCTTTGAGTCAGGCTTCTGTCCTTGAGGGTCCAGAGGAAATCTCCCCGGATCACTGATGCTGATGACAGGGACTCAGTTCGTGGTGGTGGTGACGCCCTCCCCCAGGGCAGGGGGGCTTCCGTCTCTGCACTCACTGCCGTGGGCTCATGGCCCAGAGTCTCCCAGCTCATGCAGCTGCAGACCCAAGTGCCTACCAGACTTCTCCAACAACAAGATGTTCACCAAGGGAAGGAAGGAAGGAGGGAGGGAGGGGAGAAAAGACAGGAAATCCAAGTTGGGATTTCAGTGAAACTACAATGAATTTTTTAGCGTAAGTAGGTTCCGTGAGGTATTTCCATATTCTGTGTGGCAGCCGCGGCTTCTCCGCTTGCCTCTAGAGGACAGCCCACAGGAAGAAGTGCTCTTCCCTCAGCAGCTCCTAATTTCAGGTCTGTGGCGGAAGAGACCCACTCACCCAGCCCTCACTCTGATGATGGAATCGGGTATTCTTCCTGAGATGAAGGAGCACGGGACTAGCAATCCAGGCTGCTGTGCGTGCATCCCAGAGCCTGGCTCCATTGCTTGCCAGCCTGTGCCCTTAAGGCAGGTCCCCAGCTGGCATCAGCCTCTATTCCTTCCTCCAGAGACTGGAGAGCAAGTGCGCTGCTTCCATCAGAGGCCAAAAGCCTGTGGTCAGTGATAAAGGATGACACCCGTGTCAGGATGGCTACTGTCCTCTGGGTCCCTAAATTCAATCCATGCAAGGGGCCACCCACTTACTCTTTGTTCTTCCCCATTGAAACATAAAGCATCAGCGCAGGTGGAGCTAGTGGTAAAGAAGCTGCCTGCCAATGCAGAAGACACAAGAGATTCGGCTTCAGTCCCTGAGTTGGGAAGAGCCCCTGGAGGAGGGCATGGCATTCCACTCCAGTATTCTTGCCTGAAAAATTCCATGGACTACAGGAGCCTGGGGAACTACAGTCCGTGGGGTCGTAGTCAGACACAACCAAGCAACTGAGCGTGCACATATATACACACAAAGAATCCATGTAGTGTGAGGCCCCATAGCTGAGGGAGAGGGCCAGGACCCCCTTAAACTCTAAGGGAAAAGATGATCTTCCTGGGGTGGGTGGGGGGGTGTCACCGGAATTAGTGCTTCCTCAGAGTAGAATGGCTCCCTCAGTCCCCTGGTTCCTTCCAGACTAAAAGCCCTCTCTGTGGAGTCTTTATATCCAGGAATTGTATTTTCAGAGCATCTTCTACCATTTTTCAGATGCCTGCATCATCTGAACTTTCACAACCTGGGGGAGAGAGCCCTGACCGCTCTTTCAGCCTCCCTGGGTTCTGTCTCGATGCCCACGTCTCCCTGGCATCCAGCCCATGCTCCAGATTGCCAACCAGGGGGCAAGGTTTCAGTGCTGGACACCAGGGTCAAAGTGGACCACAGTCCTATAAGTGGGGGAAGAGACCAAGGAGGCCCTACCATGCGTGTTCTGAGCAGTCTATTAGGGAATCCTCACAACAGTCCTGACACCACGGCAGAGTCTGCATCCTGAGAGGCTGAGGGACCTGTCCAGGGAGGAAAGTGTGGGCCCAGAGCTGTCCTGCTCACTAGACCAGTGGGTGGAGCTGGAACTCAAGGCCTCAGGACTTGAAAACAGATGGATGAGAGCCTCAGTGGCAGCGAGTCCCCTCCTACCAAGAAGCAAGAGGTAGGATGTGGCCCAGCCCGCTGCCCAGCCTCTGAGTGGGAGGGACCCAGAGGGGTTACCAGGGACCAGGAATCTGGAAGCCGGACGAGGAGACACGGAAGCAGCAAGGGTCCACCTCCGGGGTGTCTGACTTCAGACAGACCAGGAGTGTGTCCATCAGAGGTTTGTGTGCACTTGGGGGAGTGCGGCCCACAGCCAGGATAAAGAGGTGCTATCAAACTCTGCAGTCAGGAGCCTGGGCCAGAATCCAGGGAGACAGGTGGGCCAAGGTGGCAGTGCTGGGACCTAGAGCACTTAGGTCAACACAGCACCCTAAGGGCTAGACACACACCTCATTTGCCGAGCCCAGACACAGGGCACTGAGCTGAGATGGGGCCTGAGTCACCCCTACCCTCAAGCTGTGGTTCCCCACACCTGCCTGCCAGATCCTCAGTGAGCCCACCTGGCAAGCCTCTTACCCCCACACAAACCCAGATCTCAGGGGGGCTGGACTCCCCAACATGACAAGTTCCCAACGTATATATGCATTGGCCTGGCTCACTAACAGAGCTTCCTGCCCAGTCTGTGGACACACTCTGGGGCAGAGGGATGGACTAGGGCCCAAGGCTCAGGCCTCAGGCTCCCTCCTCTAGAGTCCAGGATAAACCTCTCCTCAGGGAGTGACCATTTCTGGGGACCTTCTAGAACGTGGTCAGGGACCAGTCGGACTTTTGAGCCCCTTCAGACAAACCCCCTTTATCCAGGCCTGGGAACCAGCTTCTTATCTCTCCCTACTAATCTTCCCACTTAAGCACAATCGCTAGGGGAGGGAGGAACACCTCTTCTCGGGGCTCTGCAAGTCAGTTCCCCAGCTGTGAGTTAACATTTTGGGGAACTTTGGAAAGAAAGAGAAACATTAGACTAGTGGTTTTCAAAGTGAGGACCCAGGACCAGTAGCATCAATATCACCTGGAAACTTAATAGAAATACAAATGCTCAGACCCTTCCCTGCCAGACCTGCTGAGTCAGAGCTCTGGGGCAGAGCCCAGCCATCTGGTCAACCTGCCTTCCAGGAGATTCTGACAGTTAACTCAAGTTGGAGAGTCCCTGATTTAGCCATCAGGAGCTGCTCTGCACAGATTCAAGTGCTGTCAACTCCATGTAGAGGGGAAACCAGCCTCCACATCTGGGGGCAGAAGCTATTCCTAGAAGCACCAGGTGATACCCCAATGCTCTCTGACTTACTTAGGTGTTAACATTGGGGGGAAAAGCCTGAAGCTGAATCAAATTAGTGTGGAGCCACCAGAGATAAAAAATTAAAGTTTCCAAAATATTATTGTTGGGAGTACTTAGGAAGGCGCTAGTGTGGTGCCTTTTACATAAATATTATGAGTCACAATAACTGTGTTTATCTTCTTTTTCCTTCAGCAAATAAGGAAACATCAGTGGGGGCGCTGATATTTATTTATTTTTGGATGAGCATCGTGATAGTGGAAATATTTCGTACGTGATTATAGAAGCCTGGAGCTAAAGCACTGCCCCTGAGGAGGAGCAAGGAGTTAATTGGTAAATAATGTAGACATTTCCTTCTGGTTAAAAAGATCCCAATGTGTCCCATTTGTTTCTAAGTCACATCACTCCAGGCATCTTGCTTCTCAATAAAAAGCAAGATCAAGTCAGTGGGGGAAGGCAAGCAGTCCTGACAGAGGGTGCATGGCCCAGCAATCTCAAATCACACTGCCTTTTCTGTGCTCAGTTTTGCCTTGTTTCTTGGCCTCATGGTAGAGCTGAGAAGCCAGATGTACTGCAGACTCAGACCTCTGACCTTGTCTGGAGCCAGGCTCTCAGGGAAATCCTTGAGTATGGATCCCTACAGTGATCGCCATAAACCTCCTGCCTAAAATTCCTGCTGACCCACAGGGCTCATGCACTAAATGTAAGAGAAAGTGGGGCCCCTGTGACCTGTGATGGTGTGCGGGGGACTGCCCGTGAAGGGTTAAGTCTTGGGAGCTGCTCGGCAGGTATGCAGAGCCTTAGGCACGTTCCTAAGCTCCCTGTCCCGCCCCCCTTGAAGAATTTTTATAGCCCTTAAGGTCAGGATGTCTTGCAACATGTCATAGAAGATAGATTACTTAGTATACTCTGTACACAATGGTAAGGGTCTAGTGATTGTATCCTGAGGTTAAAAAATAATCTTGTACATGTCTTAAGTCACGTACATTATCCTATAAATACTATAGCCTAATAAAGAAAGGCATCAGCCAATTGTGGTCTGATCCTCTCAACCCCATCTTTTGTCTCTCTCTTATTTTTCTTAGCGGGGACGCTCCATTCTCTCCCTGTGCAGGTGCAACTCTTGCTTGTGCTGGCCGCGGCAGGTGGCGCCCAACGTGGGGCAGTTCGACAGTTTTCCTCGCCACTACTCTTATTAAGCTGAAAAGAGTGAGTATATAAGTATACAAGTGATTTAAATTAAGGAGGAGTAGTAAGGTATATAGTTGAGAGTATAAATATGGGACAGACGCATAGTCGTCAATTGTTTGCACATATGTTATCTGTAATGTTAAAACACCGGGGAATTACTATTTCCAAACCTAAATTAATCAATTTTCTTTCATTTATTGAGGAAGTTTGCCCTTGGTTCCCCAGAGAAGGCACAGTAAGTTTAGAGACGTGGAAGAAGGTAGGGGAACAAATTCGGACTCATTATACTTTACATGGCCCTGAAAAGGTTCCTGTAGAAACTTTATCCTTTTGGACACTAATTCGTGATTGCCTGGACTTTGATAATGATGAATTAAAACGTTTAGGAAATTTATTAAAACAGGAAGAAAATCCTCTTCATGTTCCTGATTCGGAGCCCAAGTATGCTGTTCCCAAGGGAATTGAAGGTGACCCTCCGTTTTGTAACTTATCGCGTCCGCCGGATAATGATGATTCACTCTCCTCCACAGATGAGGCGGAATTAGACGAAGAGGCTGCTAAATACCATCAAGAAGATTGGGGTTTTTTGGCACAAGAAAAGGGGGCGTCAACATCTAAAGATGATTTGGTTGAATGTTTAAAAAATCTCACTGTTGCTTTACAGAACTCAGGAATCAAGCTTCCTAGTAACAACTCAAAATCTCCTTCTGCTCCGCCTCTCCCCCCTGCCTATGCTCCTTCCGTAGTTGCTGGTCTCGATCCCCCTCCGGGGCCTCCTCCTCCGCCATCTGAAAATGTGTCTCCGCTACAAAAGGCATTGAGACAAGCACAACGACTTGGTGAGGTTGTCTCCGATTTTTCTCTTGCTTTTCCTGTCTTTGAACATAATAACCAGCGTTTCTATGAAGCGCTGCCTTTCAAGCAATTGAAAGAGTTAAAGATTGCTTGCTCACAATACGGTCCTACCGCTCCATTCACTGTTGCTATGATAGAAAGTGTGGGTACTCAGAATCTACCCCCAAATGATTGGAAACAAATAGCTAGAGCTTGTCTTTCGGGGGGAGATTATTTATTATGGAAATCTGAATATGTTGAACAGTGTGCTCGTATAGCCGATGTTAATCGGCAGCAAGGTATACAAACCTCCTATGAAATGTTGATTGGTGAAGGCGCTTTCCAGGCTACTAATACTCAACTTAATTTCTTACCTGGTGCATATGCACAAATATCAAATGCAGCCCGACAGGCATGGAAAAAACTCCCTAGCTCCAGTACTAAGACAGAAGATCTTTCAAAGGTCCGACAGGGACCTGATGAGCCTTATCAGGACTTCGTGGCACGACTCTTAGATACTATAGGTAAGATAATGTCAGATGAAAAGGCTGGGATGGTATTAGCAAAACAATTGGCTTTTGAAAACGCTAACTCTGCCTGTCAAGCTGCTTTACCACCTTATAGAAAGAAGGCAGATCTGTCTGATTATATTCGTATTTGTGCTGACATTGGACCCTCCTATATGCAAGGCATCGCCATGGCAGCGGCATTACAAGGAAAAAGCATTAAAGAGGTACTTTTTCAGCAACAAGCCAAGAACAAGAAAGGATATCAAAAGTCAGGTAATTCGGGTTGTTTTGTTTGTGGTCAGTCTGGCCATCGGGCTGCAATGTGCCCCCCAAAACAACAAATTTCTGTTAACACTCCTAATTTATGCCCACGATGTAAAAAGGGGAAGCATTGGGCCCGAGATTGTCGTTCTAAAACGGATGTTCAAGGTAATCCTTTACCCCCGGTTTCGGGAAACTGGGTGAGGGGCCAGCCCCTGGCCCCGAAACAATGTTATGGGGCAACACTGCAGGTTCCCAAAGAACCATTGCAGACCTCTATCGAGCCACAAGAGGCAGCGCGGGATTGGACCTCTGTGCCGCCTCCTACACAGTATTAACTCCCGAGATGGGGGTTCAAACCCTTGCTACAGGGGTGTTTGGGCCTTTACCTCCAGGAACTGCTGGACTGCTTTTGGGGCGCAGCAGTGCATCTTTAAAAGGAATACTTATTCATCCTGGCGTAATTGACTCTGATTATACAGGAGAGATAAAAATATTAGCCTCCGCTCCTAACAAAATTATTGTAATCAATACAGGACAACGTATAGCTCAACTCCTTTTAGTTCCATTAGTTATACAAGGAAGAACAATTAACCGAGACCGTCTGGACAAAGGTCTCGGGTCCTCTGACGCCTATTGGGTGCAAAATGTTACCGAGGCACGACCAGAATTTGAACTACACATTAATGGTAAGCTTTTCCGTGGAGTGCTTGATACAGGGGCTGATATTAGTGTTATTTCTGAAAAACACTGGCCTATTACATGGCCTAAACAAATAGCCATTTCCACTCTTCAAGGTATTGGCCAAACTACTAATCCAGAACAAAGTTCGTCCCTTCTTACTTGGAAGGATAAAGACGGCCATACGGGCCAATTTAAACCTTATATTCTGCCCCATCTTCCAGTTAATCTATGGGGGCGTGATATATTGAGCAAAATGGGTGTATATTTATATAGTCCTTCACCCACCGTAACAGATTTAATGTTAGATCAGGGTTTACTCCCTAACCAAGGTTTAGGTAAACAACATCAAGGCATCATTTCACCCCCTGATTTAAAATCTAATCAAAGTCGAAAGGGCTTGGGGTGTTTTCCTTAGGGACCTCTGATTCTCCTGTGACACATGCCGATCCTATCGATTGGAAATCTGAGGAACCGGTATGGGTTGATCAGTGGCCCCTAACACAAGAAAAACTTTCTGCCGCACAACAGCTGGTGCAGGAACAGCTGAGACTTGGGCATATTGAACCCTCTACCTCTGCGTGGAATTCCCCAATTTTTGTTATTAAAAAGAAATCGGGAAAATGGAGATTGCTACAAGACCTTCGCAAGGTAAATGAAACAATGATGCATATGGGAGCCCTACAGCCTGGGTTACCCACCCCTTCCGCTATACCTGACAAATCCTTTATCATTATTATAGATTTAAAAGATTGTTTTTACACTATTCCTCTTGCACCCCAAGATTGTAAAAGATTTGCCTTTAGTTTGCCCTCTGTTAATTTTAAAGAACCTATGCAACGCTATCAATGGAGAGTTCTTCCACAAGGAATGACTAATAGCCCTACGCTGTGTCAAAAGTTTGTTGCCGCAGCGTTAACTCCCGTTCGTCAGCTTTTTCCTCAGTTATATTTAGTTCATTATATGGATGATATATTACTAGCTCATGCTGACGAACACCTATTGTATCAAGCCTTTTCTATTCTAAAACAACACTTGAGTTTTAATGGTCTTGTCATAGCTGATGATAAGATTCAAACTCACTTTCCCTATAATTATTTGGGCTTCTCCTTATATCCTCGGGCTTATAGCACTCAATTAGTTAAGTTACGGACTGATCATTTAAAAACTCTAAACGATTTTCAAAAGCTCCTGGGAGATATTAATTGGATACGCCCTTATTTAAAATTACCCACTTATACCTTGCAACCATTATTTGACATCCTTAAAGGTGACTCTGACCCTGCGTCACCCCGAGCACTTTCTTTAGAAGGACGATCAGCCTTACAATCAATAGAGGAAGCTATTAGACAACAACAGATTACTTATTGTGATTACCACCGATCATGGGGTCTGTATATACTTCCCACCCTTCGAGCACCCACAGGGGTTCTTTATCAAGATAAACCTTTGCGATGGATATATCTATCGGCTACTCCAACTAAACATTTGCTCCCTTACTATGAGCTTGTTGCAAAAGTTGTAGCAAAAGGACGTCATGAAGCCATCCAATATTTTGGTATGGAACCCCCTTTCATTTGTATTCCTTATGCTTTGGAACAACAAGATTGGCTTTTTCAATTTTCAGATAATTGGTCTATAGCATTCGCAAATTACCCGGGACGGATTACTCATCATTATCCTTCTGATAAATTGCTACAATTTGCTAGCTTTCATGCTTTTATTTTTCCAAAAGTAGTTCGCCGACAACCCATTCCTAAAGCGACTCTTATATTTACAGATGGATCTTCTAATGGTACTGCTGCTTTAATTATTAACCATCAAACCTATTATGCGCATACCAGTTTCTCCTCTGCCCAGGTTGTAGAATTATTTGCAGTCCATCAAGCATTGCTAACTGTACCCACTTCCTTCAATTTATTTACAGACAGCTCCTATGTGGTCGGTGCTTTACAGATGATTGAAACTGTTCCAATTATCGGCACAACCTCTCCTGAAGTTCTTAACTTATTTACGTTAATTCAACAGGCCCTTCACCGTCGTCAATACCCGTGTTTTTTTGGACATATTTGTGCGCATTCCACCCTTCCTGGTGCCCTGGTACAAGGCAATCACACTGCGGACGTTCTTACTAAACAGGTGTTTTTTCAATCGGCTATCGATGCAGCCCAAAAATCTCATAACTTACATCACCAAAATAGTCATTCTTTACGGCTACAATTTAAGATTTCCCGTGAAGCTGCACGACAAATCGTAAAATCTTGCTCTACCTGTCCTCAATTTTTTGTTCTCCCTCAATATGGAATCAACCCTCGGGGTTTACGCCCTAACCATCTCTGGCAAACAGATGTTACTCACATTCCTCAATTCGGGCGTCTTAAATATGTTCATGTCTCTATCGACACTTTTTCCCATTTTCTCATGGCCTCCCTTCATACTGGAGAATCAACTCGTCATTGTATTCAACATTTGCTCTTTTGCTTTTCTATTTCAGGAATCCCACACACCCTTAAAACAGATAATGGACCCGGTTATACTAGCCATTCTTTCCAACGTTTTTGTCTTTCTTTTCAAATTCATCATAAGACAGGAATTCCCTATAATCCACAGGGACAAGGTATTGTAGAATGAGCCCATCAACGCCTTAAACATCAATTATTAAAACAAAAAAAGGGGAATGAACTGTATAGCCCCTCACCACATAATGCCTTAAATCATGCTCTTTATGTTCTAAACTTTTTAACTTTAGACGCAGAAGGCAATTCAGCAGCCCAACGTTTTTGGGGAGAACGGTCTTCATATAAAAAACCACTTGTACGATGGAAGGATCCACTTACCAATTTGTGGTATGGGCCAGACCCTGTATTAATATGGGGGCGGGGACATGTTTGTGTTTTTCCACAGGATGCCGAAGCGCCGCGCTGGATCCCGGAGAGGCTGGTACGCGCGACGGAGGAACTCCCTGACATATCAAATGAACCGCATGACATTGGGCGAGCCCACGAGTGAGCTGCCTACCCAAAGGCAGATTGAGGCGTTGATGCGATATGCTTGGAATGAGGCTCATGTACAACCTCCAGTGACACCTACAAATATATTGATTATGTTATTATTATTGTTACAGAGGATACAAAACGGAGCGGCTACGGCTTTTTGGGCATACATTCCTGACCCGCCTATGATTCAATCATTAGGATGGGATAAAGAAATAGTACCTGTCTATGTCAACGACACAAGTCTTTTAGGAGGAAAATCAGACACTCATATTTCCCCTCAGCAAGCCAATATCTCCTTTTATGGTCTTACTACGCAATATCCTATGTGCTTTTCTTATCAATTACAACATCCTCACTGTATACAGGTGTCAGCTGATATATCCTATCCTCGAGTGACTATTTCTGGCATTGATGAAAAAAACGGAAAAAGATCGCACCGTGACGGAACTGGACCTCTCGACATTCCGTTTTGTGGCAAACATCTAAGCATCCGCATAGGAATAGACACTCCTTGGACTTTATGTCGAGCCCGGGTTGCGTCGGTGTACAACATCAACAATGCCAATACCACCTTTTTATGGGATTGGGCACCTGGAGGAAAACCTGATTTTCCTGAATATCGAGGACAGCATCCACCCATTCTCTCTGTAAACGCTGCTCACATATATCAAACAGAACTGTGGAAACTTTTGGCTGCTTTTGGTCATGGCAATAGTCTATATTTACAACCCAATATCAGTGGGAGTAAATATGGTAATGTAGGAGTTACGGGGTTTTTATATCCCCGAGCTTGTGTCCCTTACCCATTTATGTTGATACAAGGCCATGTGGAAATAACATTGTCATTGAATATTTATCATTTAAATTGTTCTAATTGCATACTTACTAATTGCATAAGAGGTGTTGCAAAAGGAGAACAGGTTATAATAGTAAAACAACCTGCTTTTGTAATGTTACCAGTTGAAATAACTGAAGCTTGGTATGACGAGACTGCTTTAGAATTGCTACAACGCATTAACACGGCTCTTAACCGCACTAAAAGAAGTGTGAGCCTGATTGTTCTGGGTATAGTATCTTTAATCACCCTTATAGCAACTGCTGTTACCGCTTCTGTATCTCTAGCACAATCCATTCAAGCTGCTCATACTGTAGATTCCTTGTCATATAACATTACTAAAGTAATGGGAACACAAGAAGATATAGATAGAAAAATAGAAGATAGATTATCAGCTTTATATGATGTGGTTAGAGTTCTAGGAGAACAAGTTCAGAGCATTAGCTTTCGCATAAAAATTCAATGTCATGCTAATTATAAATGGATTTGTGTTACAAAAAAGGCTTATAATGCATCTGACTTTCCGTGGGATAAGGTGAAGAAACATCTACAAGGAATTTGGTTTAATACTAATGTTTCTCTAGACCTATTGCAATTACATGATGAAATTCTTAATATTGAAAATTCTCCTAAAGCTACTCTAAACATAGCTGATACTGTTGACAATTTTTTACAGAATTTATTTTCTAACTTCCCTAGCTTGCATTCACTGTGGCGAAGCATAATTGCTGTGGGCGCGGTTTTGATTGTTGTGCTTATCGTGATTTGTTTGGCTCCTTGTTTTATTCGTAGTATTGTTAAAGAATTCTTACACATGAAAATTCTGATACATAAAAACATGTTGCAACACCGACACCTTATGGAGCTTTTAAAAAAAAATAAAGAGAGGGGAGCTGCGGGGGACTGCCCGTGAAGGGTTAAGTCTTGGGAGCTGCTCGGCAGGTATGCAGAGCCTTAGGCACGTTCCTAAGCTCCCTGTCCCGCCCCCCTTGAAGAATTTTTATAGCCCTTAAGGTCAGGATGTCTTGCAACATGTCATAGAAGATAGATTACTTAGTATACTCTGTACACAATGGTAAGGGTCTAGTGATTGTATCCTGAGGTTAAAAAATAATCTTGTACATGTCTTAAGTCACGTACATTATCCTATAAATACTATAGCCTAATAAAGAAAGGCATCAGCCAATTGTGGTCTGATCCTCTCAACCCCATCTTTTGTCTCTCTCTTATTTTTCTTAGCGGGGACGCTCCGTTCTCTCCCTGTGCAGGTGCAACTCTTGCTTGTGCTGGCCGCGGCAATGGTGAAGGCCTATTAAACACATGAGCAAAGTCAAACCCAAAGACAAGGTGCCTCCTCTGACTCTATGTCCTTGAGAATAAAGCTGAACATGTGTGGCATTGGAGATAAGAATGATTTTTAAGATTGGATTGAGAGAAACAAAACCATATGTTTACACAGAGACATGTCAGTTCAGTTCAGTCACTCAGTTGTGTCCGACTCTTTGCAACCCCATGAACTGCAGCACCTCAGGCTTCCCTGTCCATCACCAGCTCCCAGAGTTTACTCAGCCTCATGTCCATCCAGTGGTTCATGCCATCCAACCAACTCATTCTTTGTCATTGTGTTCTCTTCCTGCCTTCAATCTTTCCCAGCATCAGGGTCTTTTCCAACAAGTCAGTTCTTCGCATCAGGTGGCCAAAGAGTTTCAGCTTCACCATCAGTCCTTCCAATGAATATTCAGGACTGATTTCCTTTAGGATTGACTGGTTGGATCTCCTTGCAGTCCAAGGGACTCTCAAGTGTCTTCTCCAACACCACACTTCAAAAGCATCAATTCTTCGGCGCTCAGTTTTCTTCACAGTCCAACTCTCACATCCATAAATGACCACTGGAAAAACCATAGCTTTGACTAGATGGACCTTTGTTGGCAAAGTAATGCCTCTGCTTTTTAATATGCTGTCTAGGTTGGTCATAACTTTCCTTCCAAGGAGCAAGAGTCTTTTAATTTCATGGCTGCAATCACCATCTGCAGTGATTTTGGAGTCCCCCAAAAATAAAGTCAGACACTGTTTTGACTGTTTCCCCATCTATTTGCCATGAAGTGATGGGACTGGATACCATGATCTTGGTTTTCTGAATGTTGAGCTTTAAGCAAACTTTTTCACTTTCCTCTTTCACTTTCATCAAGAGGACCTTCAGTTCTTCTTTGCTTTCTGCCATAGGGTGGTGTTATCTGCATATCTGAGATTATTGATATTTCTCCTGGCAATCTTGATTCCAGCTTGTGCTTCATCCAGACCAGCATTTCACATATGTACTCTGCATATAATTTAAATAAGCAGGGTGACAATATACAGCCTTGACATACTCCTTTCCCAATTTGGAACCAGTCTGTTGTTCCATGTCCAGTTCTAACTGTTGCTTCTTGACCGGGACACAGATTTCTCAAGAGGGGGGTCAGGTGGTCTGGTATGCCCATCTCTTTCAGAATTTTCCACAGTTTGCTGTGATCCACACAGTCAAAGTCTTTTGGCATAGTCAATAAAGCAGAAGTAGATGTTTTTCTGGAACTCTCTTGCTTTTTCAATGATCCAACAGATGTTGGAAATTTGATCTCTGGTTCCTCTGCCTTTTCTAAATCCAGCTTGAACATCTGGAAGTTCATGGTTCACGTACTGTTGAAGTCTGGCTTGGAGAATTTTGAACATTACTTTGCTAGTGAGTGAGATAAGTGCAATCATGCTGTAATTTGAGCATTCTTTGGCACTGCCTTTCTTTGGGATTGGAATGCTTTATGTGTAATAGCCAAAAAATGGAGACAACTGAAATGTTCATTAACAGGTAAATGGAAAACGAAGCTGTGATATGTCTGTCCCAGAGATGGAGTACTCACTGCTCAGCAAAATGAAAACATGAACAACCAACACAGCCAACAAGGCGTGAATCTCAAAGTTGCCATCTTGAGCAAATGAAGCCAGGCATAAGAGATAATGTGCTGTGTGATATATGTGTATACAATTCTAGAAAGTGCAAACTAATCTACATGACAAAACACAGACCAGTGATTATCTGGGGGAGGGGGAGGGGACTAGGGGAGGTTCACAAAGCCACATAGAAACGTTGGTGAGGGCTGGATCCCTTCACCCTCTCCACTGGGGTGGTGGTCTCACGAACAATTTACATATGTCAAAATTTATCAAATTATATGCTTGAAGATATACTGTTTATTATATGCCAGTTAAATGTCAGTGAAATTTTAAAATATATGGGTTGGCAATTTTGACTGTTTCTTGGAGAAACTGGTCACATTTCTGCTAGAGTCCCTCCTCTTTCTGACTAAACTGGAAATAGATTATTGTTGACATCAAGAGAAATAATGAGGAGCCTTTCCTGGTGGTCAAATGGCTAAGACTCTGCATTCCCAAAGCAGGGGGCTCATGTTAAACCCCTGCTCAGGGAACTAGATCCCACATGCTTCAACTAGGAGTTCATATGCTGAAGACTGAAGATCCTGTATGCTGCAACAAAGACCTGGTGCCGCCAAATAAATTAAATAGATTTCTTTTTAAAAAGAGAGAGAGAGAGTAGGTATTTCAGGACAAATGGAACAAGTGTTTATGAGTCTGTGGGGCAGGGGAATGAAGAAATATATCTCTTTCATAGCAACTGTGCTATTAATCAACAATAATCTGAGCATTTTTTGTCTGCCAGGCTGATCGTTGTACATTACCTTATTTAATGCTCATGCAACCTTGAGAATGCTGAAGAAGCTGAAGTTGAACGGTTCTATGAAGACCTACAAGACCTTTTAGAACTAACACCCAAAAAAGATGTCCTTTTCATTATAGGCAACTGGAATGCAAAAGTAGGAAGTCAAGAAACACCTGGAGTAACAGGCAAATTTGGCCTTGGAATGCGGAATGAAGCAGGGCGAAGACTAATAGAGTTTTGCCAAGAAAATGCACTGGTCATAGCAAACACCCTCTTCCCACAACACAAGAGAAGACTCTACACATGGACATCACCAGATGGTCAACACCGAAATCAGATTGATTATATTCTTTGCAGCCAAAGATGGAGAAGCTCTATACTGTCAACAAAAACAAGATCAGGAGCTGACCGTGGCTCAGATCATGAACTCCTTATTATCAAATTCAGACTTAAATTGAAGAAAGTAGGGAAAACTGCTAGACCATTCAGGTATTACTTAAATCAAATCCCTTATGACTATACAGTGGAAGTGAGAAATAGATTTAAGGGCCTAGATCTGATAGATAGAGTACCTGATGAACTATGGACGGAGGTTCGTGACATTGTACAGGAGACAGGGATCAAGACCATCCCCATGGAAAAGAAATGCCAAAAACCAAAATGGCTGTCTGGGGAGGCCTTAAAAATAGCTGTGAAAAGGAGAGAGGCAAAAAGCAAAGAAGAAAAGGAAAGATATAAGCATCTGCATGCAGAGTTCCAAAGAATAGCAAGAAGAGATAAGAAAGCCTTCTTCAGCGATCAATGCAAAGAAATAGAGGAAAACAACAGAATGGGAAAGATTAGAGATTTCTTCAAGAAAATTAGAGATACCAAGGGAACATTTCATGCAAAGATAGGCTCGATAAACGACAGAAATGGTCTGGACCTAACAGAAGCAGAAGATATTAAGAAGAGGTGGCAAGAATACACAGAAGAACTATACAAAAAAGATCTTCATGACCCAGATAATCACGATGCTGTGATCACTCACTTAGAGCCAGATGTCCTGGAATGTGAAGTGAAGTTGGCCTTAGAAAACATCACTATGAACAAAGCTAGTAGAGATGATGGAATTCCAGTTGAGTTATTTCAAATCCTGAAAGATGATGCTATGAAAGTGCTGCACTCAATATGCCAGCAAATTTGGAAAACTCAGCAGTGGCCACAGCACTGGAAAAGGTCAGTTTTCATTCCAATTCCAAAGGGAAACAATGCCAAAGATTGCTCCAACTACCGCACAATTGTACTCATCTCACACGCTAGTAAAGTAATACTCAAAATTCTCCAAGCCAGGCTTCAGGAATATGTGAACAGTGAACTTCTATATGTTCAAGCTGGATTTAGAAAAGGCAGAGGAACCAGAGATCAAATTGCCAACATCCGCTGGATCATGGAAAAAGCAAAAGAGTTCCAGAAAAACATCTATTTCTGCTTTATTGACTATGCCAAAGCCTTTGACTGTGTGGATCACAATAAACTGTGGAAAATTCTGAAAGAGATGGGAATACCAGACCACCTGACCTGCCTCTTGAGAAACCTATATGCAGGTCAGGAAGCAGCAGTTAGAACTGGACATGGAACAACAGACTGGTTCAAATAGGAAAAGGAGTGCGTCAAGGCTGTATTTTGTCACCCTGCTTATTTAACTTCTATGCAGAGTACATCATGTGAAACGCTGGACTGGAAGAAACACAAGCTGGAATCAAGATTGCCGGGAGAAATATCAATAACCTCAGATATGCAGATGACACCACTGTTATGGAAGAAAGTGAAGAGGAACTAAAAAGCCTCTTGATGAAAGTGAAAGAGGAAAGTGAAAAAGTTAGCTTAAAGCTCAACATTCAGAAAACGAAGATCATGGCATCTGGTCCCATCACTTCATGGGAAACAGATGGGGAAACAGTGGAAACCGTGTCAGACTTTATTTTTGGGCTCCAGAATCACTGCAGATGGTGATTGCAGCCATGAAATTGAAAGACGCTTATTCCTTGGAAGGAAAGTTATAACCAACCTTCAGTTCAGTTCAGTTCAGTCGCTCAGTCGTGTCCGACTATTTGCGACCCCATGAATCACAGCACACCAGGCCTCTCTGTCCATCACCATCTCCCAGAGTTCACTCAGACTCACATCCATCGAGTCTGTGATGCCATCCAGCCATCTCATCCTCTGTCGTCCCCTTCTCCTCCTGCCCCCAATCTCTCCCAGCATCAGAGTCTTTTCCAATGAGTCAACTCTTTGCATGAGGTGACCAAAGTACTGGAGCTTCAGCTTTAGCATCATTCCTTCCAAAGAAATTCCAGGGTTGATCCCCTTCAGAGTGGATTGGTTGGATCTCCTTGCAGTCCAAGGGACTCTCAAGAGTCTTCTCTAATACCACAGTTCAAACGCGTCAATTCTTTGGCGCTCAGCCTTCTTCACAGTCCAACTCTCACATCCATACATGACCACTGGAAAAACCATAGCCTTGACTAGACGGACCTTAGTCGGCAAAGTAATGTCTCTGCTTTTGAATATGCTATCTAGGTTGGTCATAACTTTTCTTCCAAGGAGTAAGCGTCTTTTTAATTTCATGGTCACCATCTGCAGTGATTTTGGAGCCCCAAAAAATAAAGTCTGTCACTGTTTCCACTGTTTCCCCATCTATTTCCCATGAAGTGATGGGACCGGATGCCATGATCTTCGTTTTCTGAATGTTGAGCTTTAAGCCAACTTTTTCACTCTCCTCTTTCACTTTCATCAAGAGGCTTTTTAGCTCCTCTTCAAACCAACCTAGATAGTATATTAAAAAGCAGAGGCATTACTTTGCCAACAAAGGTCCGTCTAGTCAAGGCTATGGTTTTTCCAGTAGTCATGTGAAAGGTTGTTGTTGAATAACCCAAAGACATCGGGATTCTTGGCCCCCAGAGGAGAAGAATTCAAGTCGAGGCCAAAGATGAGGCTTGATCGCTCAGAGCTTTTGTGTAATAAAGTTTTATTAAAGTATAAAGGAGATAGAGAAAGCTTCTGACATAGGCATCAAAAGGGGGCAGAAAGAGTAGCCCCTTGCTAGTGTTAGCAATGAAGTTATATACTCTCCAGTGAATCCAAAGAATGTCTGGAGGTTGTAAGGACCTCACCAGATCTACTCCCATAATTTACATTTTAAGAAACAGAATTAGCCAGAAGGTTTAATCCAGAGACTGTCCTCAGGCAGGATACATTACTGTTATATAATCCTAAGGAATGTAGAGAAGGAAAAAAAAGTTTGTCCTTTCTTCCTCCTTGAGAATTCCAGACCCCTCTTTCCTTGGGGACCCCTAGACTTATCAACCTGCCTAGGAAATGACTCTCTCACACGTATGGATGTACAAATTGGACTATAAAGAAAGCTGAGTGCCAAAGAATTGATGCTTTTGAACTGTGGTGTTGGAGAAGACTCTTGAGGGTCTCTTGTACTGCGAGGAGATCCAACCAGTCCATTCTAAAGGAGATCAGTCCTGGGTGTTCTTTGGAAGGAATGATGCTAAAGCTGAAGCTCCAGTAGTTGGCCACCTCATGCAAAGAGTTGACTCATTGGAAAAGACCCTGATGCTAGGAGGGATTGGGGGCAGAAGAAGGGGAGAACAGAGGATGAGATGGCTGGATGGTATCACTGACTCGATGGACATGAGTTTGGGTGAACTCTGGGAGTTGGTGATGGACAGGGAGGCCTGGCGTGCTGCAATTCATGGGGTCGCAAAGAGTCGGACACGACTGAGCAACTGAACTGAACTGAACTGAACCTTGCGAATAGTTATTGGACTCAGTTTACAAAAGGGCAAACTAAGGGAGATGCCTGACATCCTAAGGAGTGGCAAGTAGATTCAGGATTTGAAACGGGTATTTATTTATTTGTGTGTACTTCTTAAACTTTCTACAAGGAAAATAAACTACTATTAATCAGAAATCTTTCAGTCTTAAAATTATTATAATCACTTGGTAACAACACTTGAAAATTTCTTCTCCTGTTAAGGTAATTCCTGCTGCTTATTGAACCTACTAGGTACCACATACTTAATTGTTCCTTTCTTTTTTTAATAATTTCTTTTTAAATATTTATTTTTATTTATTTGGCTGCACCAGGTCTTAGTTGTGGCACATGGGATCTTTAATCTTCATTGCAGCATGCAGGATCTTTTTCAGTTGAAGCGTGTTCGATCTAGTTCCCTGACCAGGGATAGAACCTGGGCCCCCTGCATTGGAAGCATAGAATCTTAGCCTCTGGACCACCAGGGAAGTCCCTAACTATTCCTCTTCTCTGATGTTGAGACTCAAGAGTAGATGAGCTTGTGTCCCAAATGACTAAGCTAAGAAGTGTAAGAGCCAGAATGTGAACTCAGAACACTTTGTATGTGGAACACTTGTTCTTTTCACATTTGTGGACCCAAGTTTCATATCCACCAAATGCTTGCATGGCCGTTTTAACTCCCTGAGTCCCTTCCAGTCCAGAAGGTGTGTGCACAGATTTAACATAGCTGGAGTCACTCTGTCCATCTGTCACTGACTGTTCTATTTTCTATTTAGACCAGTGGAGCAACGTTTTCCATCCTGTTACATGGACTTCTCATTTATTCTTTAAAGAGATGTGTAATATTTCATGCAGTTGATGTATTATAGTCACTTGCTTAGCCATCACTTTATATTGGTCTGCAATGAGTTTTTTATGGAAAACCATGCTATCTGTCAAGGAACCAAAAAGATAGCTGGTAACTTATAGCGGCCTCCAAAAATAGCAGAGAGGAAAGATGCCCTGATGATTTGAGGCAGATCATCCATATCCCAGCTCAGAACAGGGAAAGGCTCGACAGCATTACCTCTTTCATCCTTGAGGAGGAAGGCCACTGGGTTTAGGGAAAAGTTTGTAAGGATCTCTCCATGGTGATGTTTGCAGAGCGTGTGTCAAAGTTTATTTCTGCTTTTCAATAAATTAGCACATTTTTCTTACACTCACTACGAAATAAAGATTATTCATCTACCCTCTTATGGATGATATTTTAAATTATTTGCCATATGGGATTTTTTATCTGAATTAGGGAGGATTGGGCTTCCCTGGTGGCTCAGACAGTAAAGGACCACCTTCAATGCGGGAGACCCAGGTTCGATCCCTGCATTGGGAAGATCCTCTGGAGAAGGATCTACCCATTCCAGTATTCTTGCATGTCAAATCCCCATGGACAGAGGAGCCTGGCAGGCTACAGTCCATGGGGTTGCA
This sequence comes from Capricornis sumatraensis, assembly GCF_032405125.1. Taxonomy (NCBI): domain Eukaryota; kingdom Metazoa; phylum Chordata; class Mammalia; order Artiodactyla; family Bovidae; genus Capricornis; species Capricornis sumatraensis. The sequence goes on along the minus strand of NC_091069.1, from coordinate 233,313,444 downwards.
GAGAATCAGACACGACTGAGCAACTAAGCACAGCCCAGCACCCATTTCAATATTCTTGCCAAGAAAATTCCATAAACAGAGGAGCCTGTGGGCTACAGTCCATGGGGTCACAAAAAGTCAGACAGAATGGAGTGACTGAGCTCACACACACACACACACGTATGTGTATGTAATTCTATCTTTAATTTTTTAAGGAACTACCACATTGTTTTCCTTAGTGGCTCACCATTTTATTTATTTACTTATATTGAAATATAATTGACATATAACGTTATATTGTTTCAAGTGTATAACTTGAATTAGTCCGTACACACACTGCAAAATGATCATCATAAGTCTGGCTAACTTCTGTCACCATATGTAGTTACAAATTTTTTTCTTATGATGAGAACCTTTAGATCTAGTCTCTTAGCAGCCGTCGAATACGTAGTACATACTATCCACCACAGTCGCCATGCTGTACTTTACACCTCTGTGCATATGTGCTTAGTCACTCAGTCGTGTCTGACTCTTTGTGACCCCATGGACTATGTAGCCTGCCAGGCTCCCCTGTCTATGGGGATTCTCCAGGCAGGAAGATTCTCCACTGAAGTGGGTTGCCATGCCCTCCTCCAGGGGGTCTTCCCAACCCAGGGATTGAACCCAGGTCTCCCGCACTGCAGGTGGATTCTTTACCATCTGAGGCACCAGGGAAGCACATCTCCATGACTTACTTATTTTATAACCATACCCCCTTTACCCATTTCCCCCCCTCTCATCCCCTGCCTCTGGCAACCTCCAGTTGTTCTGCATGAGCTTGAGTTTGTTTTTTTTCTTCTAGATGCCACATGTAAGTGTGATCATACAGTATTTGTCTCTCTCTGTTTGACTTATTTCGTTTAGCATAATGCTCTCGTTTCATTCATGTTGTTGCAAATAGCAAGATTTCATTCCTTTTTATAGCTGAATATTATTCTATTGTGTATATATAGATAACTGTATATAAATATCACATTTTCTTTATCCATTCATCCAACAATGGACACATTATTTCCATGTCTTGTCTGTTATAAATAATGCTTCAATGACCATGGGGGTACATACATTTTTTTGAGTTAGTATTTTCACTTTTTTTAGATAAATACCTGAAAGTTGATTACTGTATTATATATATGATAGCTCTACTTCTAATTTTTTGAGGAAGCTCCAAACTGTTTTCTGAAGTGGCTGCACCAGTTTACATTCTCACCAACAGTGCTCAAAGGTTTCAATGTTTCCACATCTTTGCCGACACACATTTTCTGTTTTTGTTGATAGTAGCTTTCCTATACATTTTTAAATGGTTTTAAAAAGTTAAAAGAAAAATAATATTTCACGACGTATTCAGTTGAATTTCAGTGTCATGAAGAAAGTTTTCTTAGAGCACATGCGTGTTTGTTCATTTACATATCTATGGTTGCTGCTTTCGCACTCCAATGGCAGAGTTGAGTTGTTTCAACAGAGATGATGGCCCGCAAGCCTAAAATATTTACTGTCTGGCTTTTTACAGAAAAAGTTTGCCAACTCCTGCTGTAGGAGCTTCTCCCTGGGATGACGGTGGGTCAACTTGGACTGAAACTTGAAAGTCACACATTGACACACTAGTGGCCATGAATCTATGAAGTCTGTGCTTCCCACCTGCCCTCTTGGCCCTCAGCTGCTTTCTCAGTAAAGACCTCAGCCACGCTGCTGTCACCTCGTCCCAGCTCCAGCATGCAGGCTGTTCTCTGGATTGGCCTCGTTCAAGCCAGGATGCCGGAACCCCCTGAGAATCTACACCTCCACCCCCTCTCACCTCAGATGATATACATGCTTCAGAGCCTGGGATCTGCTCCCCAGGAACTGCTGCCCTGACAGCCACTACCTGGAAGCACGGGGGACCAAAAAATTGACAGTTGAATTTCCTGGTTCCTCCCTGCCAGTTCTGGAGCCATCAACATCCACAGAACTGCACTGCTCAGGATGGCACCACTTTGCACTCGGTCTTCATCCCTGTAGGCTTTTTCCCTCACACTAGCTGCAATGGGTTTGCCTTCTATGAGAGCCTGACTATGACACCCATAAAAGTCCTTTGTTGGGTGTAGTAATTTCCCCAAGGATTCGCACACTTTGACTATTATACAGCCTTAAAAGCATGACTCTATGCCTATGAAAAGTATCATGAAATACTGAGTGGTGGATTTGTTTGTTGGTATGTTCTAGGTTTTCCTAAAAGGTACCATATCATTCATGTTGTAGAGGGAAAACAGTAACACATGGCATATGTTATATTTGATCACAATCAATACAACAGAAATTGCTTTGAACAATTAGTTCAGTACACATTTTGGGGAGTAGATGGTATCTGCCAAAGGTCTGCTAATTACTTAGAATAAATATATTCCATCTCCCCTGATATATAATGAGCTTCTAGAAATCAATATAAACACCAAAATAAGAAAAAAATGAAAAAATAATAAGAAGATATGTACAGTAGGTTCACAGAAAGGGAAATATGGCTTTTTTATATATGAAGAAATGCTTAATCTCACATGTAATAAAAAATACAAATTGAAACTTGATGAGGAATACCATACATTTTCTATGGCAGAACGATCAAAGAAAGAAAGGGGAAAGAAATGACATACTCCCTTTGTGGAAGGCCTTCCCCAATGCTCAGTGTGCATCTATATTATATGTTAACCAGACCTCCTCAAAGCAGGAGAATGAAATCAACCTTTGAGAAAAAGTTGGCCCCTTTCTTCATGTGCCAGCATTATAATTCTATGATTAATGTATTTCTTTTTCATCTGAAATAAGGGGTTGCATTGCCCAAAGTCTGTCTGTACATGCATTATTGACAACAACAAAAAAAATTGATGAATTGTGTACACAATGCTAACCTATCAGAATGATACATAATTTCTTCATTTCAAATATGTATAAAACTGCATCTCTAACTCTTGATCCGTGGATGAGAACCTGTTTCCTGGGTTGGAATCCTCGGTCTGACTCAAAATTCTCTTTCCTTTTTCATAGCTTGATTGTTATTTGATTTTTCATCAACAAATGACAAGGTACCATATTCCACCTACCAGTTTGAAAAAGAATTTTAAAGTCTTATACCATATTCACTAGAGTGTAAAGAAACAATTACTTTTAGAAATTGCTGTAAGAATTATTTGATACAGACGGTAATTCAGCAATGTCAATCAAATTATGAATATACATCCCCACTGACAAAGCAAGTTTCACTCAGACATTTGTCCTATGAATCTATAGATAGACATGAGCATGAAACCTTATGTACAAGGTTTTTCTCTGTAGCCCCACGCGAAAGGGCAGAAGACGATGAACATCCTAAATCCTAAATATCCCCCAAGTCTATTCAAAAAAAGTGTTATGAATGAAGAAAAAGATGGCAGAGGAGTAGGCGGACAAGGAGTACATCTCTCTCCACGGACACATCAGGAGTACACCTTCAGACACCGAAGTGCGTGCAGAGCACCAGTTGAGAGCAGACAGGAGTACCTGACCAGTGGAAAAGAATATATAGACCCATGCAAAACTCGGTAGGACAAAGGAGCCAGTGGGGAAAACAGGAGTGTTCGTAGGACTGGACCTGCCCTCCGCGGGTGGGGGAACTGAAGCAGGGGTCCGATCCCCACACGAGGCAATTGTCTGAGTCAGAGGAGAAACAAAGCTGAGAGTGAAACAACTGATCTGTGGCAGCCTAAATGGAATGAGAATCAGACAGTCCTTGCTGCAGCCATACATACCCCGGACGGGGACAAGGGACCCCTGGAAGGTGCAGCAGTTGGGAGCTGGAGTTTCAGGATGGTGAAGCAATCCCAGAGCAAGGGCTGCTGTTGCCTGTGGAGAGACAGATCAAGGGGAAGTGAGGCAGGAGATCGTGATGGGAAATGCTGGCAGAGAAAATCCAGGCAGCCATGGAAGCAAGGCAATACTGCTAGTCACACAAAGATGGTGGAGCCATCACCATAACATTTCTCACCTCACACGCCAGCAATGCAGCTGAACAATAGAGAGGCTGGTCCATCAAACGCCTGATGCACTGAACTATAGCATAGGACCTCACCCAGGGTGCCCCTTTAAGTGCCTGACCCGCTGATCTACAGAGTAGGGCCCCAGCCAGGGCTGCCCCTCTATGTGCCTGATGTGCCGAACAACAGAGAAGGACCCCAGGCAAGGGAGCCCTCTAAGTGCCTGAACAGGCAGAGCTGCAGAGAAAGACTGGCTGAAGAGGCCTTCTGAACACCAGCTAAAAGATGCTCAAAAAAAAGACTCTGATAGGGCCATAACTCCTGCAGTGGAGACAGTCTGTGTCCCTACACACTTGGCACCAGCAGGGTCCCCACAAGCCAAGCAGCTGAGCCACCTTCATGCTCAGGGCTCACTGGGGCAGAGATGCCACAGGCAAAAATAGTCTTATGTCTATGCACGCAGGGTCGCTTTGGTCATGTCTGACTCTTTGCAATCCTATAGACTGTGGCCTGCCAGGCTTGTCAGGGAGGGCGGTTCTCCAGGCAAGAATACTGGAGTGTATTGGCCAAGACTGGTTGCCATACCCTTCTAGAGCACCATATTTCCTGTTGCCCTAGCCACCAACTCCCCTGAGTACCTGGTGCTGCCAGAACCCCTGTGACCCAAGCAGCTGCATCACCTTCACACCTGGGCCTCACAGGGGAAAACCAAAGTCCTCCAGGGCAGCCGCAGGAGCAAACCCCAGTGGATGACCCACATGCAGAGGTGGAAATAAAACCACAATTGAAACCCAGGGGCAGTGTGGCTAAGGAAGAGGACCCAAAACCTTCCCACCAGCTGTACAAGCTGCAGATTAAATCCACATGATCAACTAGGCAGACTCTGTGGCTGTGGAATATATAAAATGTCATTGAGAGCTCCCACAAAAGAAAACACGCTAGTTCTGATAGCTGTGGACTTTGGAGGCAAGAACAGAGTAGAACCAGAGTAGAATCTGAGCTGCCCCCACAGCAGGTCCAGAGATCAGCACAGTGTTTGGGGGCATCCTAGGGAAGTGAGGTGGACTGTGACTCCCAGCGAGGGAAAGGACTCTGACAGCAGTAACTCAAGAAAAACATTTATTATTTTTATGTTTTGACTTGTTGGGCTTTTGCAGTTCTGTGGAATTTTCCTTTCTTTCTCTTTTTTTTTAATTTTTATTTTTTAAAACTAATGTTACTTTTTCCTACATTTATTCCTTTGTTTTCCTACTGTTTTTTTCTCCTTGCAGTTAATCTTTAATATATATAAATCTTCTTTACCTATCTCTATTTAACTTTGCATATCTATTCTTTTCTTCTTTGCATTCTCTCTTTGCCTCTCAACATATTTGTTAGTTTTATTTTCATTGCTTTATTACCCAATTGGCACCTCGCTTTAGTTTTGTTTGCAGTTTGTGCTTTAGTTAGTTTTGTTCTGGTAGACATAATTTTTTATTTCCTTTGTTCACTGGGTCAATTTTTGTACTTTATTTTTGTTGGAATGTTTTGATTTTGCTTATGGATATATATGCTACTGCTAAGTCACGTCAGTCATGTCTGACTCTGTGTGACCCCCTAGATGGCACCCAACAGACTCCTCTGTCCCTGGGATTCTCCAGGCAAGAACACTAGAGTGGGTGCCATTTCCTTCTCCAATGCATGAAAGTGAAAAGTGAAAGTGAAGTCGCTCAGTCATGTCCGACTCTTAGCAACCCCATGGACTGTAGCCTACCAGGCTCCTCCATCCATGGGATTCTCCAGGCAAGAGTACTGGAGTGGGGTGCCATTGCCTTCTCCGATGGATGTATATGTATATGTGTATATTCAGCCATAATTTTTATTGTAATAAATCTTTGCCTCTATGTTGGGCTTTTACAGTTCTGAGGTGGTTTTCCTTTTTTTCTGTTTTTTCTTTCATCGTCTTTTTTTTTCCTCTTTTCTCTTTTTTATAATTTTAATTTTTAATTTTTTAAAACCTATTATATTTGTTCTACATATATTCCTTTGCTTGTCTTTCCTGCTGTTCTTTTCCCCTTGCAGTTAATCTTTAATGTATGTAAATCTTCTTCATATACCTCTAACTTTGCATGTCTATTCTTTCTTTCTTTTCTTTCTTTCCTTTTCAAGAAAATTAGAGATGCCAAGGGAACATTTCATGCAAAGATGGGCTCGATAAAGGACAGAAATGCATCCAACAGAAGCAGAAGATATTAAGAAGAGGTGGCAAGAATACACAGAAGAACTGTACAAAAAACATCTTCACAACCCAGATAATCCCGATGGTGTGATCACTCACCTAGAGCCAGACATCTTGGAATGCAAAGTTAAGTGGGCCTTAGGAAGCATCACTATGAACAAAGCTGGTGGAGGTGATGGAAGTCCAGTTGAGCTATTTCAAATTCTAAAAGATGATGCTGTGAAAGTGCTGCACTCAGTATGCCAGAAAATTTGGAAAACTCTACAGTGGCCACAGGACTGCATAAGTTCAGTTTTCATTCTGATCCTAAAGACAGGCAATGCCAATGAATGCTCAAACTACTGCACAATTGCATTCATCTCACATGCTAGCAAAGTAATGTTCAAAATTCTCCAAGCCAGGCTTCAACAGTACGTGAACCATGAACTTCCAGATGTTCAAGCTGGACTTAGAAAAGGCAGAGGAAACAGAGATCAAATTGCCAACATCTGTCGAATCACTGAAAAAGCAAGAGAGTTCCAGAAAAACATCTATTTCTGCTTTATTGACTATGCCAAAAGCCTTTGTGTGGATCACAACAAACTGGAAAATTCTGAAAGAGATGGGAATATCAGACCACCTGACCTGCCTCTTGAGAAATCTGCATGCCGATCAAGAAGCAGCAGTTAGAACTGGACATAGAAAAAAAGGCTGGTTCCAAATCAGGAAAAGGAGTACATCAAGGCTGTATATTGTCACCCTACTTATTTAACTTATATGCAGAGTACATCATGAGAAACACTGGTCTGGATGAAGCACAAGCCGGAATCAAGACTGTCGGGAGAAATATCAATAATCTCAGATATGCAGATGACACCACCCTTATGGCAGAAAGCAAAGAACTAAAGAGCCTCTTGATGAAAATGAAAGAGGATAGTAAAAATGTTGGTTTAAACTCAACATTCAGAAAACTAAGATCATGGCATCCTATCACTTCATGGGAAATAGATGGGGAAACAATGGAAACAGTGACAGACTTTATTTTTTAAGCTTCAAAATCACTGCAGATGGTGACTGCAGCCATGAAATTAAAAGACGCTTGCTCTTTGGAAGAAGTTATGACCAACCTAGACAGCATATTTAAAAGCAGAGACATTACTTTGCCAATAGAGGTCCATCTAGTCAAAGCTACGGTTTTTCCAGTGGTCATGTATGGATGTGAGAGTTGGACTATAAAGAAAGCTGAGCGCCAAAGAATTGATGCTTTTGAAGTGTGGTGTTGGAGAAGACTCTTGAGAGTCCCTTGTAGTGCAAGAAGATCCAACCAGTCAATCCTAAAGGAAATCAGTCCTGACTATTCATTGGAAGGATTGATGCTGAAGCTGAAGCTCCAATACTTTGGCCACCTGATGCAAAGAACTGACTCATTTGAAAAGACTGATGCTGGGAAAGATTGAGAGCAGGGGGAGAAGAGGATGACAGAAGATGAGATGGTTGGATGGCATCACTGACGCATTGGACATGAGTTTGAGTAGGCTCCAGAAGTTGGTGATGAACAGGGAAGCCTGGCATGCTACAGTCCATGGGGTTGCAAAGAGTCGGACACAACTGTGACTGAACTGAACTGAACTGAACAGCACATTTAGAATATTTAGCATGTTTTGTTTTCACTGCTTTATTCCCCACTTGGCACATTGTTTTAGTTTTGTTTTCCAGTTTGTGCTATATTTAGTTTCGTTCTTAACTGGTAAATATAATTTTTTATTTCCTTTGTTTGCTGGGCCAATCTACTGTACTTTATTTTTGTTGGACTGTTTTGACTTTGCTCATGGGTGTATATGTGTACATGTATATTCCATTATTTTAATTATTATTTGCCTGATTTATTTTGCATTTGTCTGGAGTTCATTTTTGGCTCTCATTTTTGGATATTTGTTTAATCTCACTTAATGCCACTTGCGGAATCTTTGTTTCTGACCAGAGATCAAGCCCTGAGCCTTTGGAGTGGGAGCACTGACTCCAAGACTCTAGACCACCAGAGAATTAATCCTAGGGAGTATCAAATAGTGTGAACATCACCCAACCACCAGTAGCACCACTCTGCACAGGACACGTCATCTAAACAACAGACAAGACAAAAATACAAACCCAGTCATCAGCAGACAGGATTACCACCTCACTCAGCCTTGTCCATCAGAGGAAAAACAAACAACAAACAAAAACTCAGCACAAATCTCACCCTATACAAGGCTTACACAAATCACTGGACCAATTTTAGGAGGGCAGAAACCAAAAGGAAGAAAGAATTCAACCTTCTCCATGGTAAGAATTCAACTTTCCTTGAAGCCTGGGAAAATGAGACCTCAAACACAATAAGTTTAAAAAAAAATAATGAAAAGGCAGAGAAATACTATACAAGTGAAGGAACAAATTAGAAACACAGAAGTCCAAATAAATGAAGAGGAAATAGGCAAATTACCTGAAAAATAATTCAGAATAATGAAAGTAAAGATGATCAAAAACCCTGAAAACAAAATGGAGAAAATGCAAGAATCAATTAACAAAAATCTAGAATTAAAGAATAAATATGCAAAATCAAACAGCAGAATTACTGAAATTAAAAATACTCTAGAAGGAATCAATAGCAGAATATCTAAAGCAGAATAACAATTCAGTGAGCTGAAAGATAAAATGGTGGAAATAAGTTCTGAAGAGCAGTATAAACTAAAAAGAATGAAAAGAACTGAGGATCGTCTCAGAGACCTCTGGGACAATATCAAACACACCAACATTCAAATTATAGGGGTACCAGACAAAGAAGAGAAAAAGAAAGGGTATGAGAAAAATTTTGAAGAGATTATAGTTGAAAATTTCCCCAAATGGAAAAGGAAATAGTCAATCAAGTCCAAGAGGAACAAAGAGTCCCATACAGAATAAACCCAAGGAGAAACACACCAAGACACATACTAATCAAACTAACAAAGACTAAACAGAAAGAAAGAATATTAAAAGCTGCAAGAGAGAAGCAACAAGTAACATACAAGTAACATACGCTTAACAGCTGATCTTTCAACAGAAACTCTACAGGCCAGAAGGGAATGGCAGGATATATTTAAAGTATTGAAAGGGAAAAATTTGCAACCAAGATTACTATACCCAGCAAGGATCTCGTTCAAAATTGATGGAGAAATAAAAAGCTTTTCAGACAAGCAAAAGTTAAGAGAATTCAGTACCACCAAACCAGCTTTACAACAAATGTTAAAGGGGCTTATACAGTCAAGAAATACAAGAGAAGAAAAAAGATCCTCAAAATCAACTCAAACAATTAAGAAAATGGCAATAGGAACACATATCTCAATAATTACTTTCAATATAAATGGATTAAATGCTCCAACAAAAAGACACAGACTGGCTGAACAGATACAAAAACAGGACTCATATATATCCTGTCTACAAGAAACCCACTTGAGACCTCAAGACATATAGACTGAAAGTGAGAGGATGGAAAATTATATTCCATGCAAATGGGAAGCAAAACAAAGCTGGAGTATCAATCCTCATATCAGATAAAATAGACCTTATAAAAAAAGATTACAAGAGATAAGAAAGGACATTACATAATGATCAAGGGATCAATCCAAGAGGAAGACATAACAATTGTAAATATCTATGCACCCAACATAGGAGCACCACAATACATAAGACAAACACTAACAAGCATAAAAGGAGAAGTTGACAGTAATACAATAATAGTAGGAGACTTTAACACTGCACTCACACCAATGGACAGATCATCAAAACTGAAAATAAGGAAATACAAGCTGTAAATTATGCATTAGATGAGACAGATCTCATTGATATCTTCAGGACATTCCCTCCAAAGGCAGAAGAATACACCTTCTTCTCAAGTGCACATGGAATATTTCAAGTGCACACGGAATATGACCCAGACCACATCTTGGGTCACAAATCAAACCTCAGTAACTTTAAGAAAATTGAAATCGTATCAAGCATCTTCTCCGATCACAACACTATGAAACTAGATATCAATGACAAGAAAAAAAGTGTGAGAAACACAAACACATGGAGATTAAACAACACACTTCTAAACAACCAACAAGTTACTGAAGAAATCAAAAGGGAAATCAAAAAATTTCTAGAAACAAATGACAATGAAAACATGACAACTGCAGCAGAAGCAGTTCTAAGAGGGAGGTTTATAGCAACACAATCCTACCCAAGAAAGAAGAAACACATCGAACAGACAACCTAACCTCACCCCTAAAACAACTGGAAAAAGAACAAAAAAACACCAAAATGAGTAGAAGGGAAGAAATCATAGAGATCTGAGAAGAAGTAAATGAAAAAGAAATGAAAGAAACAATACTACAGGTTAATAAAACTAAAACCTGGTTTTTTGAGAAGATAAACAAAATTGATAAACTTTAGCCAGACTCTTCAGGAAAAAAAGAGAGATGAATCAAATCAACAAGATTAGAAATGAAAAAGGAGAGGTTACAACAGACAATGCAGAAACAGAAAGGATCATAAGAGACTATTACGAACAACTATATGGCAATAAAATAGCTAACCCAGAAGAAATGGACAGATTCTTAGAAACGTTCAGCCTTCCAAGACTGAACCAGGAAGAAACAGAAATTATGAACAACCCAATTACAAGCACTGAAATTGAAGCTGTGATCAAAAATCTCCCAAAAAACAAACGCCCAGGACCAAATGGCTTCACAAGAGAATTCTATCAAACATTTAGAGAAGAGCTAATGCCTATCTTTCTAAAACTCTTTCAAAAAATTGTAGAAGAAGGAACACTTCCAAACTCATTCTATGAGGCCACTATTACCCTGATACCAAACCCAGACAAAGACAACACACAAAAAGAAAACTACAGGCCAATATCACTGATGAGCATAGATGCAAAAATCCTCAACAAAATTTTAGCAAACAGAATTCAGCAACACAGCTTGATTATACACCATGATCAAGTTAGGTTTATTCCAGGGATGCAAGTGTTCTTCAATATATGCAAATCAATCAATGTGATACACTATATTAACAGATTGAAAGATAAAAACCATATGATAATCTCAATAGATGCAGAAAAAAGCCTTTGACAAAATACAGCACCTATTTATGATTAAAACTCAAAAAATGAGCATAGTCTACCTCAACATAGTATGATAAGCCTACAGCAAACATTATTCTCAATGGTGAAAAACTGAAAGCATTCCCCCAAGATCAGGAACAAGACAAGGGTGTCCACTTTCACCACTATTATTCAACATAGTTCTGGAAGTCTTAGCTACAGCAATCAGAGAAGAAAAAGAAATAAAAGAAATCCAGATCAGAAAAGAAGAAGTAAAGCTCTCACTATTTGCAGATGACATGATACTATACATAGAAAACCCTAAAGATAGTATCAGAAAATTACGAGAGCTAGTCGGTGAATTTAGCAAAGTTGCAGGATACAAAATCAATACACAGAAATCACTTGCATTTCTATACACTAACAATGAAAATTCAGAAAGAGAAGTTAAGAACTCGATCCCATTCACCACTGCAACAAAAAGAATTAAATATCTAAGAACAGACTTACCTAAGGAGACAAAAGAACTGTGCACAGAAAATAGTAAGACACTGATGAAAGAAATCAAAGATGATATAAACAGACAGAGAGATATTCCATATCCTGGGTAGGAAGACTCAGTACTGTGAAAATGACTATACTACCAAACATGATCTACAGATTCAGTGCGATCCCTACCAAATTATCAGTGGCATTTTTCACAGAACTAGAACGAAAAATTTCACAATTCATATGGAAACACAAAAGACCCCAAACAGCCAAAGCAGCCTTGAGAAAGAAGAATGGAGCTGGAGGAATCAACCTTCCTGACTTCAAAGCTACAGTCATCAAGACAGCATGGTACTGCCACAAAAACAAAACTATAGACCAATGGAACAAGATAGAAAGCCCAGAAATAAACCCATGCACTTATGGGTACCTTATTTTTGACAAAGGAGGCAAAAACATACAATAGGGCAAAGACAGCCTCTTCAATAAATGGTGCTGGGAAAACTGGACAGCTACATGTAAAAGAATGAAATTAGAACACTTCCTAACACCATACACAAAGATAAACTCAAAACGGATTAAACACCTAAATGTAAGACCAGAAACTATAAGACTCTTAGAGCAAAACATAGACAGAACACTCAATGACATAAAGCAAGATGCTCTATGACCCACCTCCTAGAGTAATGGAAATAAAAACAAAAGTAAACACGTGGGACCTGATTAAATTTAAAAGCTTCTGCACAGCAAAGGAAACTGTAAGCAAGGTGAAAAGACAACCCTCAGAATGGGTGAAAACAATAGCAAATGAAATAATGGACAAAGGATTAATTTGCAAAATATACAAGCAATTCATACAACTCAATACCAGAAAAACAAACAACCCAATCAAAAACTGGGAAAAAAACCTAAACAGACATTTCTCCAAAGACATACAGATGGCTAACAAGCACATGAAAAGATGCTCAGCATCGCTCATTATTAGAGAAATGCAAATCAAAACTACAATGAGATATCACCTCACACCGGTCAGAATGGTCATCATCAAAAAGTCTACAAACAATAAATGCTGGAGAGGGTGTGGAGAAAAGGCAATGCTCTTGCACTGTTGGTGGGAATGTAAATTGATACAGCCACTATGGAAGATGGTATAGAGATTCCTTAAAAAACTAGGAATAAAACCACCATATGACCCAGCAATCCCACTCCTAGGCATATACACTGAGGAAACAAAAATTGAAAAAGACACATGTATCCCATTGTTCAGTGCAGCACTATGTATAGTAGCTATACGATGGAAGCAACCTAGATGTCCATCGACCGATGTATGGATAAAGAATTAGTGGTACATATAGACAATGGATGGAGAAGGACATGGCAACCCACTCCAGTATTCTTGCCTAGAGAATCCCATGGACCAAGGAGCCTGGTAGGCTGCTGTCCATGGGGTCGCACAGAATTGGACACAACTGAAGCGACTTCGTAGCAGCAGCAGCAGCATAGACAATGGAATATTACGTAGCTGTAAAAAGGAATACATTTGAGTCAGTTCTAATGAGGTGGATGAACCTAGAACCTATTATACAGAGTGAAGTCAGAAAGAGAAAGATAACTATCGTAATCTAATGCATACATAGACTATGCATTAGTCTAGAAATCTAGAAAATGGAATCGAGGAAAATGGTACTGAAGTATTTATTTGCAGGGCAGCAATGGAGAAACAGACCTAGAGAATAGACATGGACGTGGGGAGAGGGTGAGTGCCGGAAGCCAGTGTGAGGAATCCCGCCCGTGACAAGGTCATGAGGAAGGAAGCTGACATACGCAAGGCGTGCTCAGACTTCAGGGACCCCTCTGGAAATTCCTAAGCATGTACCCCAACAAAAATCTGCCGGCTTTTGTGCTCTGCTTTTCCACTCTTCTGACATTTTCTGGAAAAAGTCAATTCAGGGCTTTAGTCTTCTGCATTTGAAAGAGTGTTTCAATCCAAATACCCCTCTGATGGCTTTCTAACCTGCCTGCAGGACTCGTACAACTGCGCATGTGGTTGTTTGAGGCCTCCTGACCGCAGGAGGCACAGGAAGCTTAAAACATCCTAGGAATGTAGGGGCTTCCGAGGAGTCAAAATCTTTAGAATAGGACTGATTAAAAGTTTCATTTGTTGAGTCAATGCTTGCTGCCAAATTTTCATATCCTTTATTTTTAGATATAGTTGGTATATAAAAAAACAAGTAGTAGACCTGGTATTAGCAACATTAGATCTTTGAGTTAAGTACCTTCTTTGTTATGGCCCACTGTGCCTTTGTTCTATAGAGATGTAACTTTAGCGCTTTTAAGGAGATGCAGATTAAAGAAAAACACTTCAGGAGAAACAAAATTAACATTCATTAAGGAAGAGAGCCAAAAAGTGTTAACAAGCCTCTTGGCCAGAAGATAATGTAAATCACCTGAGACCTTTTGTTTACAAAATGATGTATAGAAAGAGTCTGGGCTGCGAACGCTACATAATTTTGTGTTACCCATTGATCTCCATGTTTTATCAAAAGTATAAAAGGCCTTGTGAACAATAAAGGACGGGACCAGCTTCTCAGACCAGTTTCTCGGACCAGCTTCTTGAACTAGTCTCTCGGCCTGGTTTCTGGGGAATCTGGCTCCCCCCGTGTCTCTCTCTCTCTCTTTTTCTCTCCTTTTCTTCCCTCTCTCTGCTCTTTACTTTAATTTTAGGCTGAATTTTCATCTGGGGCGCGGAGGCTCGCCAGGTCTACTTACTTGCCGTGGTTGTTAAGACCCGCGCGAAAGGGAGCTTAAGGCGAGGCACCCTTAGATATTCAAGCGGGCGCCGGTGGCCCAACGTAGATGGTGCAAATTCCTTGTCTGGAATTTTATTGGTCTTCCGCGTAAACCAAGCTATTCAGCCCTCTTCCTCCACTTAATCTTCCTACTACACTATAGTTTCTTAATCTAATCTTATATTAATAAATAAACAAGTCTTTCCACGCCAACGCCGTCCACCCTTCGAATTCCCTGGATCCACCGGGGCTGGACCCCGGCAGGTGAGATGTATGGAAAGAGTAACGTGGAAACTTACATTACCATATGTAAAATAGATAGCCAACAGGAATTTGCTGTATGGCTCAGGAAACTCAAACAGGGGCTCTGTATCAACCTAGAGGGGTGGGATGGGAGGGAGATGAGAGGGAGATTCAAAAGGGAGGTGATATATGTATACCTATGGTTAATTTATGTTGAGGTTTGACAAAAAACAACAAAATTCTGTAAAGCAATTATCCTTTAATAAAAAAATAAAAATTTTAAAAAGTGCTATGTCTATATAAGAATTTTAATGGGAAAGACTTTTATGTAGTATGAAACTGAAAGGCTGTGGTTGCAAGCTTTGTGTTACACCAGGATTCGTAACCTCCAGAGGAGAAGATTTCAATCTGGGGCCAGAGACAAGGCTTGACTACTCAGAGCTTGTTGTATAGCAAAGTTTTATTAAAGTACAAAGGAGATATGGAAAGCTTCTGACAAAGGCATCAGAAGGGGACAGAAAGAGTGCCCCTTTGTTAGTTTTTAGCAAGGCATTTTAGGAGAAGGAAATGGCAACCCACTCCAGTACTCTTGCCTGGAAAATCCCATGGATGGAGGAGCGTGGTAGGCTATAATCCATGGGGTCACAAAGAGTTGGACAGGACTAAACGACTTCACTTTTTAGGTCTGTTAGCAAGCTGCGTAATCAGATAAGGCAAACACCTCAAGGCTGAGGGGCCCTTCTCCTCAGGCCCTTCTCCCAGAATATGCATTTTTGAGATAGAATGGCACCCCCCAGCCATAAAACAGTTGACACGAATACTGGTTTGTCGAGCCATTATCAGCCCAAGATTTGAGAAAAGAAAAAAAGGTTAGTCTTACGTAGTACCAAAAGGCAGATTTCAAAGCAAATACATAGTTTCATAAGAAAAATGCTTTGGTTCACTCAAGGTTTGAGAAAGGGAACCAAGTGTTATCAACACAGAATTAAAAGAAGCCTCATGTAATTTTGTGTAGAGAAGGGGGGAAAAAAACATCTGCCACTTGCAGTTTATTTACTCCTGCTGCCTGAGGACCTCTGGTCTTGCTACCTGTTAAACCTCTCAAAACTAACCGAAATTTAATATTAGGTTAAAGAAAAAACAACATATAGAACAGTGGATTCAGTATGCTGTCATTTGTATAAACATATTTGTTTCTCTATGCATAGAATTTCTTTGAAAGACTATGTAAGAAAAATTTCACACTGGCTGGAGAAAATGGGGGAGGCAAAGGGTGAGACTGACTTTTCACTGTATACTCTTGCACCTTTGAATTTTGAAATATGTGATTATATTACCTAGGCTTCAAAAATTGTTTTTAAAAATTAATTTTAAAAAACCCTCCCACATAGAGCAATATGGTAGGCTGGATGACACCAAACCTTCCCACCATAAAACACCTAATACTCTGGGGACATATATATATATATTTTAATATTTTAAAATTTGTGGCTAAGTTGACATGAAATTAAGAGAAAACCTCAGAAGTCAGAATTATGAGAGAATACAAAACTAAGAAAGCCAGCTAATGCTAAAGCATGACTACACTAAGGCATCAGTAAAATCCTGCACAGAAGGACTTAGTGTTCAAGACTCAGGGAGAAGGGCAGAAATACTGTGCGAGGCCCTGGCAAGAGGAAGTCAGCACTTAGAGTCTCAAAGCTGGTGCCTTAAAGAAGATCCTTAATGAAGGTGGTTTCCCTGGTGGCTCAGTAGTAAAGAATCTGCCTGCCGATGCAGGGGAGGCAGGCTCGATCCCAGGGATGGGAAAATCCCCTGGAGGAGGAAATGGGAACCCAGTCCAGTACTCTTGTCTGGGAAATCCCAAGGAGAGAGAAGCCTGGTGTGCTACATACAGTCCAGGAGGTCACAAAAGAGTTGGACGTGACTTAGCAACTAAACAACAACAACAACAAATCCATGGAAACATCTATCCCCCAAAGGGTGGTAGCAAGAAAACTTGCCGATGTGGCCTTGACTCTGGGTAGAGGGCCATAAAGTTCCCCTGGAAGCCTTAACTCTCCAACTCATTATATAAAGGCAATATACTTTTGATACCCAGCAAGAAGCAAGAAAAGAACTCAGAGATAGTCTTGCCCATGAATGTATACACAAAATCCTAAATAGAGTGGCAACAGACCAGTTATTGATCAGCAAATATAATACAACATGACCAAGTTGGGCTTTTCTCAGACCAGGTTGGTTAAATATTATAATCCAAAATCAAAGTCCAACTGAATAAATTTTGAAGATTTTATTGGCTTTATTCAATGATTCATGAAGCAGCATCCATTAGCAGAAGGAAAGGAGCTCCAGGGAGCTATACAATATGAGAGACTAGGCAGAAGGGGGAAGGAACAAAGTAATCATACTAGGCTAAAAGCAGGCTGGTTATTTCAAGGTCCTTTTCCTTTAGGGGATAGCAAGAGTCCAGTCAGGTAGATGACCTAACTAATGCTAATCAGGTGATTTCTCACTGACTGGTTTAAGACTGTAATTCTGGGAGAGCCAGAAACTTTAAGTAAGTCTTAGTTTGGTAACATGGGGCTTAGCATGACTGACTGCATTTGGGGCCTGGTGTCTGGTTTTTAACATTAGAAAATACATTCATGCAATTGACCACATGAACAGACTAAAGAAGGAAGGTATTGATCATCTCAAATACGGACAGGAAAAGCACTGGATAATGATTAAATAAAACTATAAAAAGCTAGGACCCCGATGAAGGATGTCCCTAAAATACTATGGCAAATACCATTCTCAACGAAGAAACACTGAAAGTTTAAAAAAAATGGAATGTGAAAATGCTTGTTCTCATAACTAATCAGTGTTAAATAGGTCCTCACTAGTACAAATAAGAAAATAATAAGAAATAATAGATGGAAAGGGAAAAAAACCAAACTGGCATTAAATCAGGTGATAGTCTTTATAGAAAAGCACAAAACTCTACACCAAATTAGTAGAATTAATAAGAGATCTGGTCAAGGTTGCTGGACACAGGTCACATAGAAACACTAATTGTATTTCTGCATACTAGTAATAATGGGGGAAAAACATATTTTTATAAAATACCACATATAACTGCAATAAAACTGATAATATACCTAAAGAAGAAATCTAACAAAAGGCAGATTTATGGAAACAAATTGTGTAGTGTAATTGGGAGATCATTAGTATAAACTAACGCCAAAGCCTTTGACTGTGTGGATCACAACAAACTGTGGAAAATTCTTCAAGAGATGGGAATACCAGACCACCTGACCTGCCTCCTGAGAAATCTGTATGCAGATCAAGAAGGAACAGTTAGAACTGGACATGGAACAACAAACTGGTTCCAAATCAGGAAAGGAGCACATCAAGGCTGCGTATTGTCACCCTGCTTATTTAACTTATGTGCAGAATACATCATGTGAAATGCTGGTCTGGATGAAGCACAAGCTGGAATCAAGATTGCTGGGAGAAATATCAATAACCTTAGTTATGCAGATGAACCACCCTTATGGCAGAAAGTAAAGAAGAACTAAAGAGCCTCTTGATGAAAGTGAAAGAGGAGAGTGAAAAAGTTGGCTTAAAGCTCAATATTCAGAAAACGAAGATCATGGCATCCAGTCCCATCACTTCATGGGAAATAGATGGGGAAACAGTGGAAACAGTGTCAGACTTTATTTTTGGGGCTCCAAAATCACTGCAGATGGTGACTGCAGCCATGAAATTAAAAGACACTTACTCCTTGGAAGAAAAGCCATGACACACCTAGACAGCATATTAAAAAGCAGAGACATTACTTTACCAACAAAGGTTCATCTAGTCAAAGCTATGGCTTTTCCAGTGGTCATGTATGGATGTGAGAGTTGGACTATAAAGAAAGCTGAGCACTGAAGAATTGATGCTTTTGAAGTGTGGTGTTGGAGAAGACTCTTGAGAGTCCCTTGGACTGCAAGGAGATCCAACCAGTCCATCCTAAAGGAAATCACTTCTGACTATTCATTGGAAGGACTGATGCTGAAGCTGAAACTCCAACACTTTGAGTACCTGATGTGAAGAACCGACTCATCTGAAAAGACCCTGATGCTGGGAAAGATTGAAGGCAGGAGGAGAAGGGGATGACAGAAGATGAGATGGTTGGATGGCATCACGGACACGATGGACATGAGTTTGAGTAGGCTCCAGGAGTTGGCAATGGACAGGGAAGCCAGGCGTGCTGCAGTCCATGGGGTCGCAAAGAGTAGGACACAACTGAGCGACTGACTTGAACTGAACAATTCAAACAAACTCCAAACTCTGGATGGTATAACACAATAGAAGGGTTGTTTTTGTTTTTTTGTTTTCTTGCTCTCCCAAAAGTTCAGTGTGGGTATTCAGTGGGAAGACTTCCACACAGGGACTGGGGGACCAGATTCTTCTAATTTGTGGCCTTCTGTTTCCTGGGGCCTCAGAATCCTCTTCCTGATCCCCTGCACCCCTCTACAGTACGGGGAATAGTCAAAGGGAGGAGGATCCCAGAGGAGGGCCAGGCCTGGCAGTGTGGCACAAGGCAGTCTCTGCTCTCATTCCATTGTTCAGAACCCACCCATGGGCCCCATCACCCTTAGGAGAGCCGGAGGAGGGTGTAGTCCTGGTGTGAGCTAAAGAAAAGGGAAGTCGGCTGTCCAAAACGCTAGAGAGTTCTCACCACAGACATGAGACAAGATCAAGACACATGTTTATTGATAAGAAGACTCCATATCACAAAAGCATTCATTATCCCCAAGTTACCTTTTAGATTTGATGCAATGCTCATCAAAATCCTAACAGAGCTTTTCATGGAACTTGCACAGCTAATTTTAAAATGTATTTGAATGAGGAAATGGCCAAAAATAGCCAAAGTTTTCCTAAATATGGGGGGAGGGGGAACCTGCCTTGTCAGGAAATATAAGTTACTATCAAACTCTAGTAATGGCATAGTATTGGCCCAGGGACAGAAAACTATACCAAAGGACCAGAAACAAAGGCCCATAAGCAGAGCCCCACATGCGGGGGTGACACGTGATAGAGGAACCACAGGTCAGCAAGGACAGGATGACTTTCCAACTGATAGCGCTAGGATCAGTTAGGTGTTCTTTTGTCTGCTTTATCGTTTTTATTGTTTTATCGCTTTTCTTGATAAACTGTTAAATATGAAAGTCTAAACTCTAATGATTTTAAAAGAAAGTACAGAATATCTTTAAGACCAATCAGGAAAGGATTTTTAAACACAGCACAGGGACCTCCCTGCTGCCTTGGTCCGGTGACCAAGACTCTGTGCTCCCAACGCAGGGGTCCCAGGTTTGACCCAGGGAACTGGATTCCCACATCTGCAACTAAGCATTCACACACCACAAATAAAGTTCCTGCATGCTGCAACTAAGACCCGGTGCAGACAAAGTATTTTTTTAAAAACACACCACACAAAAATGTCAACCAAAAAAGGAAATGATTGACAAAATAAACCACACTAAAATCAGGAAGTTGAGTTCATCTGAAAAAGTCATTAAGAAACTGAAAAAGCAAATGATAGCCTAGGAGAATATGTTCTCAATACAAATAGCTGACAAGGACTTAGTATCCAAATATAAGAAGAAATCAATAAGATAAAGAAAACAACCCTGTAGCAAAATAAAGACAAAAACAAGTTTCCACTAAAAAAGGAGACTCAAATGACGAATAAACACATTTAATTACACCTCAGCATGGTTTATGAGTTTCACCTCATTAGTAACTGTGAAAATGCAAATTAAAACTGCAACAAAATACCGTTTTCCAGTCACTAAATGGGCAAAGTTTTAAATCCCCAACCAAACAACTGGGGACAACAGGCATTTTTTCACAAGATGTATACATATGTTGTAAATCTATAAAGAAAAACAAGGGAATTATACATACTTGAGACTAGGGGTTACTTCAGGATGAAAGACAAAGGGAGGGGCCCATGGGAGGGTGTCCTAGTCTCTGTACTTAAATGAAGGTTAGCTATACAAATTTATTATGATGATTATTATCATATATGTGTTATATATATATTCTATTGTATATACACATACATACATGTTCTACTATATGTTGAAAATATTTCATAATTTTTAAATCAGAAATTGATTTAAAATGAAGTAGACACTATCTTTAGTGACTTTCCTGGTGGCTCAGACGGTAAAGCGTCTGCCTACAATGCAGGAAACCCGGGTTCGATCCCTGGGTTGGGAAGATCCCCTGGAGAAGGAAATAGCAGCCCACTCCAGTACTCTTGCCTGGAAAATCCTATGGATGGAGGAGCCTGGTAGGCTACAGTCCACGGGGTCGCTAAGAGTCGGACACGACTGAGTGACTTCACTTTCACTCACTTTCATAGACAGTGTTGTCCTGCTTTGTTCCTGAAACACTATCTTGCCCCTGGAAGACTTGAAGCACAGTCAAGAAAACAGAAAATCAAATCATCCCAATTCAACGTAGGTGGGTATTAATGCTCCAAGAGCACCAAGAAGAGAGAGGCGTCAATTCTGCCTAGGAACATGGAAGCAACCTAAATGTCCCTTAACAGAGGAATGGATAAAGATGTGGTACACATATGTGATGGAATATCAGTCATAAAAAGGAATGAAATTGGATCATTTGAAGTGATATGGAGGGACCTGGAGTCTGTCATACAGAGTGAGGCAAATCAGAAGGAGAAAAACAAATATTTATATTAATGCATGTATGTGGGATCCAGAAAGATGGTAAAGATGAGCTTGTTTGCAGGGCAAGAATAGAGACTCAGTTGTAGAGAACAGATAAGTGGAAACAGAGGCAAAGAGGAGGGTGAGACAAACTGGGAGAAGAGGACTGACGTATATACACCGTATATCTATTTAGAATAGATGGCATCACCGGCTCGACAGACATGAGTCTGAGCAAGCTCCAAGAATTGGTGATGGACAGGGAAGCCTGGCATACTGCAGTCCATGGGGTTGCAAAGAGTTGGACATGACTGAGTGACTGAACTGACTGAACTGATCTATTTAGAAAGCTAGTGGGAAGCTTAACAGAGGTTCAAGGAGAGGATACGTGTATACATATAGCTGACTTAACTCTGGTGTGTAGCTGAAACTAACATAACATTATAAAGCAATTATACTCCAATAAAAAAAATTCTGCCTGGGAGATTTGGGGAGCCCCTCCAGATGGAAGAAAACTTTGAATGGAGCCTTGAAGAGCGAGTAGGAGTTTCCAGAGAGAGACAAGCATCCACGTTAGCAAGATAGATTTCCAAAGTGGGGGTGGGGTAGGGGTGGCATGAGAGACCTCAAGGGGGAACTGCCCAGGAACACAGACCCTGCTTTCACGAGGGTGTCCATGCCACACGTCCATTTTTGCTATTAGACTGAAGACAAAATGGTTGTTATTGTTCTTGCTGTTGTTTTCCAAGCCACCCACAAACCTGGCACCCATAAATGGAAAATTGAATCTCCAAAATAAATGAGACTGTGAAACAAGTGTGAAATAGTCAGGTAACCATGACAAGCATGGGTCCATCCATCCTCAAGGTGGTGAGATTCCCCCATCCCGTCAGACTGCAGGTCTCTCACCGTGTACCCTTCTTACAAAGCAAACAGAATGAGCTTGTTGGCGGCCTTTGCAAAGCCCAAGAAAAATGTTATGGTTATTCTGTGTAAACATAAGGGTGGCTTTGAGAAGAAAAGACACTGTGAATTTTGAGATCTGCCTAGATTTTAGATACTTCACATCTAACCACATCACAGTGCCAGAGAAAGGTAGCAATTTTTCTTCCCCAGCAAAAATATAGCCAGACCTATTAATTAACAAAATAACTAAATTGGCATCTAGCTTTCCCTTGACACCCCTTTCTGTTCTCTGATAGAAAAACTAAAAGAGGGAAGGGGGATAGTACAGTTCTGGAAGGCAAGTAATAGGCCAATAGGGTTTGCCACATTCACAACAAGTCGGTCCATACAGAACAGAATGGGCAGACCCATCCGTAGAGAGGGCCTGAGGTAAAGACCCACAAGAATCCCTTCAACTTTGATAACTATCTTCCATTATTGTTAGAAAACCATGTTCAGTTCAGTTCAGTCGCTCAGTCGTGTCCGACTCTTTGCGACCCCATGAATTGCAGCACGCCAGGCCTCCCTGTCCATCACCAACTCCTGGAGTTCACTCAAACTTATGTCCATTGAGTCAGTGATGCCATCCAGCCATCTCATCCTCTGTTGTCCCCTTCTCCTCCTGCCCCCAATCCCTCCCAGCATCAGAGTCTTTTCCAATGAGTCAACTCTTCGCATGAGGTGGCCAGAGTACTGGAGTTTCAGCTTTAGCATCATTCCTTCTAATGAACCCCCAGGACTGATCTCCTTTAGATCCAACCAGATCTCCTTGCAGTCCAAGGGACTCTCAAGAGTCTTCTCCAGCACCACAGTTCAAAAGCATCAATCCTTTGGTGCTCAGCTTTCTTCACAGTCCAATTCTCACATCCATACATGACCACAGGAAAAACCATAGCCTTGACTAGACGGACCTTTGTTGGCAAACTAATATCTCTGCTTTTCAATATACTATCTATTGGTCATAACCCTCCTTCTAAGGAGTAAGCGTCTTTTAATTTCATGGCTGCAATCACCATCTGCAGTGATTTTGGAGCCCAAAAACATAAAGTCTGACACTGTTTCCACTGTTTCCTCATCCATTTCCCATGAAGTGATGGGACCAGATGCCGTGATCTTCGTTTTCTGAATGTTGAGCCTTAAGCCAACTTTTTCACTCTCCTCTTTCACTTTCATCAAGAGGCTTTTTAGTTCCTCTTCACTTTCTGCCATATTCTGATATTTCTCCTGGCAATCTTGATTCCAGCTTGTGCTTCTTCCAGCCCAGCGTTTCTCAGGATGTACTTTGCATATAAGTTAAATAAGCAGGGTGACAATATACAGCCTTGACATACTCCATTTCCTATTTGGAACCAGTCTGTTGTTCCATGTCCAGTTCTAACTATTGCTTCCTGACCTGCATACAGATTTCTCAAGAGGTAGGTCAGGTGGTCTGGTGTTCCCATCTCTTTCAGAATTTTCCACAGCTTATTGTGATCCACACAGTCAAAGGCTTTGGCATAGTCAATAATGCAGAAATAGATGTTAGATGTTTTCCTGGAACTCTCTTGCTTTTTCCATGATCCAGCGGATGTTGGCAATTTGGTCTCTGGTTCCTCTGCCTTTTCTAAAACCAGCTTGAGCATCTGGAAGAAAATCATGTTACCATTATCTAAATCCTCCAGTAATTCCTTTTCTTTAATCAGTGTTTTTCACATACCCTGGGGCTTGACTGAAGGTCTTTGGTGTTTGAATTACATTATGAGCGAGGCAGAAGTAAGTAAGTAAGGCAGGCAGAAGCCATGGAAACATAAGCTGACATTGTTTTAACTTTTATCTGTTTTTGGTCTCTCAGCAGGAATCAGGCAAAGAATTTCAGAAGAGTCTACTAATCTCTCAAAACTGACAGTTGGGCTAAGGATGTCAGGAACCCCTTGTCTAATCCTCACCCTTGAAGAATGGGGGTATCATATTGCATTGGCTGTTTTTTATTAAGAAACCTAACATGTTTTGGAAGATTTTTTATTCCTTTTGCTTTTCTATTGTTGTGAATGCTTTTGTTAAACCCAAGGAGGAAGTAGCAGCTGACATAGTGGGTTTGAAGTCAGACAGAAATGATTAGAAGCCAGCTTTTATGCCTTAGTTTTAGTAGTTTCTTCATCCAAACAAATACATTGTAATTTCATAACCCCACAGTTTCCATTTCTTAATATTTATGAATAACTCTACATCAAACATATTGTATGAAAATTTTTATTTCCAGTGACAGACACTGTTGGCTTCTCACCCAGAAATCACTCGCCTTCCTTCCCTTCCAAACGTACCCTGATGTTGTGTCGGCAGGCACATCCATCATGGCGACCTCAGTCCCTTTGTGAACGATATGTCTGAGGGGCAGGCATGTTGTCCTATTTTGAACAATGAAATTAGAAGGTAAGTGTTTCAGAGGCTTCTGGGAAAGCAGTTCTTGAAGAAAGTCTGTTTTCCCCCTTCTGTCTTCTTTTCTGCTTGGCCACCATCATTAAGAACAGGAACTTTGAGTTGCAAACAGCTGATAGCGCCACCATCAGGAGAGAAGACAAACTGGATTGCAGAATGGGAAAAGAAAGCTCTGAGGTCCTTTCTTACATCATGGATACACCAAACCAACTCTGGGACTTCTTTCCACCAGACTTTTTGTTGCCTGAGTGCCAAGTTGCTTCAGTCGTGTCTGACCCTGTGACGTAATGGACCGTAGCCCGCAAGGCTCCTCTGTCAATGGGATTCTCCAGGCAAGAATACTCAAGAGGATTGTCACGCCCTCTTCCAGGGAACCTTATTTCTCCTGCATTAGCAGGCAGGTTCTTTACCGCTAGTGACACCTGGGAAGCCCAGACTTCTTGTTACATGATCAATAAACATCGGAATGCTGTTGCTGTATTAACTGAATCTCAGGCTGCTGGCAGCTGAAAGCATTCTAGTTCCTACAATCTAAGTATAAATGATTTCCTAGAGTAGGATCCTAAGTGGGGAACCTCTAAATTATTGATACATACACACAAATCTCACTCCAGAAGAGACCTAATTCACACTCGCATGACAACAGTGAGACACATTCTTACTGCAACCTCTCAACACTGAGTCACCCAAGGAGGAAGAGCTTTCTTTAAAAATCACTGCTAATTTGATAGGCAAACTTACAACTCAAAATTGGTGTTTGTTCATCTCCATGTGGTGAAGCAAGCCATGACTGGACTTGGTGTAAGACAGCCTAGTGGCATCCCACCCAGGAAAGGAGGGGTGAGGTTGGTCTCGAGCTTTGAGAAGCATTCCTTTACACTCAACGTTCAGACTTTCTAAGAGTGAAGATCCCTAAGGCTGATGGGACAAAAGAGTTGGTAAGTATTACACAAGGAGAGAAAGTGGCACAAAAGGAACTTCCCGGGGCTTCTTATTGTCTCCTAGGTTGACAGATTCTAGCATGATTGGTCTGGGGTAGGGTCCCAGGCATGGGCATTCTTTTGACCCTCCAGCTGATTCTAATGTGTAGATAACGTTGAGAGGCACTGATATAGCCTATATTGAAGACTTAGTTTTTTCTAATCATTATCCTGCTCACCTTCAAAGACTATTTGAAGCCTCCATGGAATCTCTCACTGGAAAATATTCCTTGACCCTTTTAGTTACAATATTCATTTGGAATGTTTTTTCTGATCAGATCATGTTTTAGAAACACCTGAAAATGACTGGAAGGCCAGGGCTCAGTGAACCTCCTATATCTAATGCTGATGAACTTCAGGCCTGCCCAACCCAGGAAAACCTCCTCTGCCTAAGAACCTCCCAGCTTCCCTGCCTGGTGCAAGGGCCTCACCGTTTCTCCCCTGAACATTTTGTCTTTTTTCCACATGGACCCAGTCAGGACTGACTGATGAGAACAAACAGGAGAGAGGAGCTTCCCAAGAACTCTGGAGGGGACGAGGGCTGGGGAAGGTGGTGGTTGGCCGTCTCTGCTCTTTTTCTTATGCCTCCAGTCAGTGCTGGAAGAACACACAGGTGTAGACAAAGCTACAACAGCTCCAGTCCCGAGGATGCTGCCGCGAGCTCTTGGCACCCATTCCTGAACCTCTCTTTAGACCACTAGAGGGTGTGTATGTGTGTATGTGTGTGTGTGCTTATGCTCACTCAGTCGTGTCTGACTCTTTGCAACCCCATGGACTGTGGCCCACCATGCTCCTCTGTCCTCAGAATTTTTTTGGCAAGAATACTAGAGTGAATTGCCATTGCCTCCTCCAAGGGATCTTCCTGACCCAGTGACTGAACCTGTGTCTCCTGCACCTCCTGCATTGATAGGCGGATTCTTCACCACTGAGCCACCTGGGAAGCCCTCCTAGAGGTGGTAGGGGCTTATAACTTTGGCTTTCAGGTGATCTATTCAAGTCAGCTGAACAAAGATTACCAGGTGCTCACCTGCAGTCAAAGATAAAGATAGTAGATTTACTGGGCTTGCAGGAGAGGATGGGCCCAGGGGCTCAAGAGAGGGGAGCTGGGAGGGACTTCTCACAAGACCACCCAGTGCTGAGTGATTCTTAGATGCTGAGTGATTCTTAGGCGGCATGAGGAAGGTGGGGGGCAGTCCTAGCCAGATGCTGTCAGGAACAGAGCATTTTGGTAATTGGACATCTAATGTTATCTAGAAAACAGCTAGACTTGGTTGTAACTGATGAGGTAGCAGTCAGATTTCTCAGAAGAGGGGGGTCAGTCAGTCACTCTTGTGTTTAGAGAATGGCCTTGCTCAGTCTCCTTCCAAATGTTTTGGAGGGTGGGGGGCTTGCCTGAACATCGCTGCCATGCAGGTGGGAAAACTAACAGTCTGGCTGCCAGCAGGAATGGCTTGGCTTTCACATTTTTGGTTTAAAACCCCATGTTCTTCTTGAGAACTCAAAGAGATTGTATCATCATTTCTTGCCTCTGCAATCCCTAATCTCTTCACAACAGTGACTATGTGCTTTCAGAGAGGGGTCAACAATAAAACTTCTAAATAAAATGATCCCAATCAAAACTGTGAAACCTGCTCACTGCACTCTTTTTTCATCATGTAATTGAATGTTTTCACATTCTCTGAAGATGCATCAATCAAGGAGTTCCTGTTTCCAGCAATTCCCATTGTGCTTGGGGGTAACAGAAATCTGATCAGCTTTGCCTTAACTAAACCAGGGGTCCCTTTCCTTATGTAATGAGAACCCAGAGGTGGTCAACCTGGATGGGTTCAGTGGCTCCACGATGCTATCAGAGACCTGACTCTTTCCATCCATCTTCTCAGCTATCCAGGCTGCGGTTGATGTCAGGAGGTGATATACAAGACAGCAGCTTCACCCTCAGTGTGATGACTGTATTCTGAGTGAGAAGAAATGGAAGAACAAAAGACAAACACTCATACAACTTGGGTCTACCTGTTTGAAGAGCTTTCTGGGAAGCCTCATCTATTAACTTCTGCTTCTGTCTTACCCAGCATTGCAATGTCACATGGTTACCCCATATCCAAGTAACGCCAAGGATGTTGTTTTCCTAGCCTGGCTTACTAGTTCAGTTAAGTTCATTCATTCAATTGTGTCTGACTCTTTGCAACCCCATGGACTGCAGCATGCCAGGCTTCACTGTCCATCACCAACTCCCAGAGCTTGCTCAAACTCATGTGCATTGAGTCGGTGATGTCATCCAATCATCTCATCCTCTGCCGTCCCCTTCTCCTCCTGCCTTCAATCTTTCTGATCTGGAAAGCATCAGGGTCTTTTCCAGTGAAGTCGGTTCTTCCCATCAGGTGACCAAAGTATTAGAGTTTCAGCTTCAGCATCAGTCCTTCCAATGAATACTCAGGACTGATCTCCTTCAGAATGGACTGGTTGGATCTCCTTGCCATCCAGTGACTCTCAAGAGTCTTCTCCAACACCACAGTTCAAAAGGATCAATTCTTTGGCACTCAGTTTTCTTTATGATCCAACTCTCACATCCATCCATGACTACTGCAAAAACCATAGCTTTGACTAGACGGACCTTTGTTGGCAAAGTAATGTCTCTGCTTTTTAATATGCTATCTAGGTGTGTCATAGCTTCTCTTCCAAGGAGCAAATGTGTTTTAAATTCATGGCTGCAGTCACCATCTGCAGTGATTTTAGAGCCCAAGAAAATAAAGTCTGACACTGTTTCCACTGTGTCCCCATCTATTTACTATGAAGTGATGGGACCAGATGCCACAATCTTAGTTTTCTGAATGTTGAGTTTTAAGCCAG
This sequence comes from Capricornis sumatraensis, assembly GCF_032405125.1. Classification (NCBI taxonomy): domain Eukaryota; kingdom Metazoa; phylum Chordata; class Mammalia; order Artiodactyla; family Bovidae; genus Capricornis; species Capricornis sumatraensis. The sequence goes on along the minus strand of NC_091069.1, from coordinate 233,284,724 downwards.
CTTTTTCACTCTCCTCTTTCACTTTCATCAAGGGGCTCTTTAGTTCCTCTTCACTTTCTGCCATAACGGTGGTGTCATCTGCATATCTGAGGTTATTGATATATCTCTGGCCAATCTTGATTCCAGCTTGTGCTTCATCAAGCCTGGCATTTCACATGATGCACTCTGCATATAAACTAAATAAGCAGGGTGACAATATAGAGCCTTCATTACCCCTACCATAGTTTGTCCTCAAGCCAAACAACAGGGAGGGAACACAGCCCCACCCATCAACAGAAAATTGAATTAAAGATTTACTGAGCACAGCCCTGCCCAGACCCAGTTTCCCCCACAGTCAGTCTCTCCCATCAGGAAGCTTCCATAAGCCTCTTATCCTTATCCATCAGAGGGCAGAAAGAATGAAAACCACAATCACAGAAAAGTAACCAAACTGATCACATGGATCACAGCCTTGTCTAACTCAATGAAACTATGAGCCATGGTGTGTTAGGGCCACCTAAGACAGATGGGTCATGGTGGAGAGTTCTGACAAAATGTGGTCCACTGGAAAAGGGAATGGCAAACCACTTCAGTATTATTGCCTCGAGAACCCCATGAACAGTATGAAAAGGAAAAAAGATATGACACTGAGAAATGAACTCTCCAGGTTGGTAGGTGCCCAATATGCTACTGGAGATCAGTGGAGAAATAACTCCAGAAAGAATGAAGAGATGGAGCCAAAGCAAAAACAAAGCCCAGTTGTGGATGTGACTGGTGATGGAAGTAAATTCCAATGCTGTAAATAACAATATTGCATAGGAACCTGCAATGCTAGGTCCATGAATCAAGGTAAATTAGAAGTGGTCAAACAGGATATAGCAAGAGTGAATGTCAACATTTTAGGAATCAGTGAACTAAAATGGACTGGAATGGGCAAATTTAACTCAGATGACCATTATATCTACTACTGTGGGCAAGAATCCCATAGAAGAAATGGAGTAGCCCTCATAGTCAACAAGAGTCCAAAATGCAGTACTTGGGTGCAAATGACAGAATGACCCTCTGTTCCTTTCCAAGGCAGACTATTCACTATCACAGTAATCCAAGTCTATGCCCCAACCAGGAATGCTGAAAAAGCTGAAGTTGAATGGTTCTATGATGACCTACACGACCTTCTAGAACTAACACCAAAAAAAAAAAAAAGATGTCCTTTTCATCAGAGGAGACTGGAATGCAAAAGTAGGAAGTCAAGACATACCTGGAATAACAGGCAAATTTGGCCCTGGAGTACAAAATGAAGCAGGGCAAAGTCTAACAGAGTTTTGCCAAGAGAACTCACTGGTCATAGCAAGCACTCTCCTCCAACAACACAAGAGATGACTCTATACATGGGCATCATCAGGTGGTCAATACTGAAATCAGATTGTTTATATTCTTTGCAGCCAAAGATGGAGAAGCTCTATACAGTCAGCAAAAATAAGACTGGGAGCTAACTGTGGCTCAGATCATGAACTCCTTATTGCAAAATTCAGACTTAAATTGAAGAAAGTAGGGAAAATCACTAGACCATTCAGGTATGACCTAAATCAAGCCCCTTATGATTATACAGTGGAAGTGACTAATAGATTCAAGGGATTAGATCTGATAGAGTGCCTGAAGAACTATGGATGGAAGTTCATGACATTGTACAGGAGACAGGGATCAAAACCATCCCCAAGAAAAAGAAATGCAAAAAGGCAAAATGGTTGTCTGAGGAGGACTTATAAATAGCTGAGGAAAGAAGAGATGCCTGGCTTACTAACAAATAGGCCAAAAACTGAGTTTAGTCAGCAAGGTGGAAATAGAGAGTGGATGTTCCCTGCTCACCAGTGGCTGAGTCATGCACCCTGTAAACCATCTTTTATTGAGAAGTACTTAGGTGTGTTAGTTATATAGTGGAGATGGAGTTATTACTCCAAAATGTAATGGCTTAACACAGCAAATGTTTATGATTACATACAATTTCTGAGAGTTGAGATTCTGGGAGCAACTTAGCTGGGTGGTTCTGGCTCAGAGTTGCTCATTAGGCTATAGGACTTGAAGGCTTAAATGGGCTTGAAGGATCCACTTTCAGGACATCTCATTCACACAGCCCTAGGTTGGGGGCCTTTCCCAGGGCTGCTTGGGTGACCTTACCAAGTGGTAACTGGCTTCTCCCAGAGAAGACAAGGAAGAGACAAGGAGGGTGTCATGATGCCTTTTATGACCTGGTCGCACACCATCGCTTCTGTCATATTTTATTTGTTAGAAGCTGAGTCACTAACTCCAACTCACACTCAAGGAAAAAGTGATTAGTTCTGCCTTTTGAAGGGAGGAGTAGATATAGTTGTGGAGACATTTATAAACCACTTCCTCTGGGGTGGACTGCCCCTGAGCTGTTCTGCCCCCTCTCACCTCACACCGTCCTTTGCATCACTTCCTTCCTCTCCTCACTCTCCCTCTTTCTTTCTCCTTTTCTTTTTTCTTTTCCATCATCAGGTCTCCTGGCTTTCCTCCTCTATGGCAGAACAGCCTCTCTCCCCAAAAAGCCAAATTCATCTCAAAGCCCTTCTAAGACTCCAGTTGCTAGAGTCAATGGGGAGCAAATCATGATTATGGAGTGATTCTTTTTTGTAGTTTTTTGGGGGTTTAGTATTTATTTTGTTTAATTTATTTGGTTGCAGGATCTTTTTTTAGTTGTGGCACATGTGATCTTTAGTTATGGCATATGGGATCAGTTCCCTGACCAGGGATCGAACCAGGGCCCCCTGCCTTGGGACCGCAGTCTTAGCTATTGGACGACCAGGGAAATCCCTCAGTGTTGATTCTTAAGGTCTGATCAGGGCTCGAGAACCAAAAAGATCATGAACATCTACCCTCTTCCTATGCATAAATAGAAAACCAAAACATTACACTGCAAAAAACAGATAAAGAAGTTCAACAAAGTTCTGACTTTTCCCAAAACTATTTTGCTAGGGTTTTTCTTAAAACATGAAATATCAAATTCTGTCCTTGCATTTTCTGTTGTTGTCTCCCAGCTTTGCAGGAGCTCAAAACACATGTTTAGCATGTCCTGTAATTCAGCCCTGGTGAGTCACACCATAAAATGTTAACAACTGTGAAATGAACTCTGGGCTGCCCTGGCTCACAGATGCTGGGTGTACGAGGAATCCATATAATATTCTCAAACTCATGCCCATTGCACCCACTGCCCCAGCCATCCTTGTGGTCCTGGCAGGTAATAGCTGCTGAGACTCAGGTTGCTAGTTATCTCCCAATATCCATCTTTCCCTTCTTCTGTAAATAACAGAAGTTCTCGTTTTCCACTGGGCTCATGTCTGCCTGGAACAAAGACCATCTTTCCCAGCCTCCTTTGCCCTAGGTATGAGCCTGGTGGGCTATGGTCCATAGGGTCGCAAAGAGTCAGACACGACTGAAGCAACTGAGCATACCACAGCTCACGATCATGTCCATAGGTCTGGCTAGTGGAATAGAAGGCTCAATTTCTGGGAAATGTCCTTAAAGGGGAGAAGGTGCCCTTCTTTGTCCAGTTTTCCTTCCTTATATCTGAAATAGGAACAAAATTGGCTGGAGCTCAGCACCCATTTGGGGCCATGTGGTGAAAGTCACACTGAAGATGGCAGAGTAATAAAGTAGAAGGAGCCTGGATTCTTCATGATCTTGGGCCTTCAATAGCAGCTCTGGACTGTTTACCCATTGAGTTTCATTAACATGAAAGGGAAATTAATTTCTATATTTTTCCAACAAGCGTTAATGGGTTTCTGACACTCGCAGCTGATCCTAATCCTAGTGTTACATGTCCGTTACAAACCTGCCCACTGTGCACAGGGACTCCTCATCTGCTCTCTGATGGCCTGTCTAGTTTCTGACTTTTCTCTGTCCTGTCCTCATGGGCTCTGACCTTCCTGATCATTTTCTGTTTCCTAAGCATCTGCTTTTGAGTCCTGGTCTATGAAATGTAAGTGCACTCTCTCATCCCACTCCAGAACCCTCTTCTCCCACTGTCCTTCTGGCTACATTGTAGGAAGCCTGGACTAGGGCCCAGGAGGGGAAAGGAAGGGGCGGCACAGAGCAGAAATGACCTAGGGGTGACAACTTTTAGGGGGCAGCTCACTGGACAGTCCAATCTGTCCAAACAGAATCCCTCCCTGCCTTTCTTGACCTTCCCCACAGCTTCAGTTTACTTTGGGCCTACTTAGATCCATTTGGGTTTAAAATATACACTTAAAAATAGTCAGTGTGGAGGAGTTGTGGGACTATTTTCCACTTGCGGTTTACTATGAATTTGTTTAATCCAATTTATTTCATTGTTTATTATTTCATTAAACATTTACTAAGAGCCTATTCTATACCCTACGTGAGAGGCACAGATAAACCGACAGATACAGATAACTTATTATCTGATAGTTCTGGAGGTCAAAGTCCTGGATGGGTATCACTGGACTAGAAGCGAGGTGTCAGGACAGCTGAGTTCTTTCATGCGGGTTTGAGAGAATTCATTTCCACTTCTTCTGAGCCCCTAGAAACTGCCCACATTCCTTGGCTCTTTTACCATCTTTAAACCCAGCAACAGCCAGTTGAGTGCTTCTCATTACGTCTCTCTGACCTTTCTTTTCATCACTCATCTCTAGCACAGCAGCGAAAGTTTCCCTACTTCAAGTTCTCAGACTTAGATTGGCCCCACCCAGGGAATAGCAGGATAGCAGTCCCATCTCAAGGTCTATAACTTTAATCACATCTACAAAGTCCCTTTTGCCATGTAAGGTACCATATTCATAGGTTTCCAGGATTGGGGCATAGATATCTTTGGGGGCCTTACATTTGCAAGCCCCAAAGCCACTGCCCACAGCAAGAAATCTTAAAAATCTCTTTTCAGGGACTTTCCTGGCAGTCCAGTGGTTAGGATTCCATGCTTCTACTGCAGAGAACATGGGTTCAATCCCTGGTAGGGGAAGATACCGCAAGTCATACAGCACAACCAAAAAGAAAAAAAAAATCCCTTTTCCTCCCCCAACCACTTCTTCCCAAAGCTCCAACTGCTTTGCACCTCTGTCCTCCATTTTCCCCAGAAAAACTCCCAGGCCCAGCCCCTGAGCGGCCTCCTTTATCCTGGCGCCCCCTTCCTCCTGGGAGCGGGGAGACAAAATGTCGCAAAAGGAAACCTCGCTAGTGCGCAGGCGAGTTCTCTCACCTTGGTTTCTGCTTATTGCTGTGGGCTGTAACCACCATTTATAACTCGGTTTCTTTGAAAACCCCAGTTAGGCGCTCCGGTACGGTCCACAGCTGACATCGCTCGGGCGGGAAATAGGCCGAAGCATCTACTCTTTGGAGACGTCTGCTCCTCGCCCCCAGTGCCCCATTGATAACCAGAGACACGGGTCCCCTGCTCTGTTCCCTCCTAGACCTCGTCCCTTGCAGCGCCATCAGCTGCCAGGACCCAGATCCGCAGCAAGGGCACCTGGAGTTCTCCCGGTCCCGGGCAGAGCCTCCGCGAACCCTGGAACGCTATTTCCTGCGGCTCCTCTTTCCCTCCTCCGGTTGTTCCTCCTCTCCTCCTGGCGCTCTGGCCCCCGCGGGTCACCGGCTTCCTCTGGCCTCCGCCCCTAGCCGCTACCGCCCCCGGGCAGCGGTCTCCATGGTGCAACACCGGACGCGGGAAGCCACCCGGCGGCGGTGGAGGGAGGCAGGGAGCCGGCGCGTGAGTGAGTGCGGGGCGCGGGCCAGGTGCCAGCAGCGCGCGGGGTGAGGGCGAGGTTGCTCCGGCACTCCGAACCGTGATTAGGTGCTCCAGGCACGCTGGGACCTGGGCTTGGTTTGCGCCTCCCCCGCCCCAGGGACACAGGCCTCCCCACCCAGACATCCCCAGGGTAGGGATTTCCGGCATCGGTGGGTAGTGGAAATTCTTTCCGGGATCTTTTGAAACTGTTGTATGCATCAGGGGTTTTGAAGAAGGCTGCAAAAGGCAGCCCCTCCAGGCCTCCCATGTAGTCGCCCGGCCAGACGCTGCTGGAGCTGGGTGGTCAGGGAACTCAGAACTGTTCTCCAGACAGCAAAACCCTCAGGCCCCTACTCTCACCCGCTCACCCCCCATCCCCACTTTTCATTTCCAGGAGAATCACAACCAGACAAGATGAGAAAATCTAGCATCCATGGGGTATCCACTCCCGAAAACTGCAATAAATATTCATTAACATACCAGCCAATCACCTAGGTAATTGCTAACCTGGGCCACACACTTAAAGAAATGACAGAAAGAAATACTCATACTAAAATAGAAAGTGAAAAACTCAAGATTTAAGACGGTCTAAGTAGAATATTTATCGAATATATGTGTATATACCCAGAAGAGGCTCATGAGAAATACTTGATATTGTGAACAGTAGTACTGTATAGTGGGGTTCTCGTGGTAAGTATACTGGAGTGGTTTGCCATTCCCTCCCCTAATTACAAGCTTGAATCAAGATTGCCTAGAGAAATAAAAACAACCTCAGGTATGAGATGAAACCACTCTAATAGCAGAAGAGAAACTAAAGAGCCTCTTGATGAGGGTGAAAGAGTAGAGTGAAAAAATCAGCTTAAATTTTGATATTAAAAAAACTAAGATCATGGCACCCAGTCTCATCACTTCATGGCAAATAGAAGGGGAAAAGGTGGAAGCAGTGACAGATTTCCTCCTTTTAGGCTTTGAAATCACTGCAGATGGTGACCACAGCCATGAAATTAGAAGATGATTGCTTCTTGGCAGGAAAGCTATGACAAACCTAGACAGTGGGTTAAAAAGCAGACATTACTTTGACGACAAAATCCAAACAGTCAAGGCTAGTCATGTACAGATGTGAGTTGGACCATAAAGAAGGCTGAATGCCGAAGAATTGATGCTTTCAAACTGTGGTGCTGGAGAAGACTGTTGAGAGTCCTGTGCACATCAAGCAGATCAAACCAGTTGATCGTAAAGGAAATCCATTCTGAATACTTACTGGAAATACTGATGCTGAAGCTGAAGCTCCAATACTTTGGCCACCTGATGCAAAGAGTGGACTCATTTAGAAAAGACCCTGATGCTGAGAAAGATTGAAGACAGAAGGAGAAGAGTGTGACAGGATGAGACGGTTGGATGGCATCATCGATCAAATGGACATGAACTTGGGCAAACTCTGGAAATGGTAAGGGCTAGGCAAGCCTGGCATGCTGCAGTCCATGGGGTCACAAAGAGTCAGACCTGACTTGGCGACTGAACAAACAATATTGGATAGTACCATCTTAGTCAGCTTGAAGTGAAGTCATTCAGTTGTGTCTGACTCTTTGAGACCCCATAGACTGCAGCCTACCAGGCTCCTCTGTCTATGGGATTTTCCAGGCAATAGTACTGGAGTGGATTGCCATTTCCATAATAGAATACCAATGACAACAGAAATCTGTTTTTCACAGTTCTAGAGGCTGGGAAATCCAAGATGGAAATACTAATAAGATAGATTTCCTTTTGAAGCCTGTTCTCTTGGTTTGTAAAGGGAAGAAAGTGTTAGTCGCTCAATTGTGTCTGACTCTTTGTGACCCCATGGTCACAGGGCTCCTCTGTCCACGGAATTCTCCAGGCAAGAATACTGGCGTGAATAGCCATTCCCTTCTCCAGGGGATCTTCCCAACTGAGGGATTGAACCCAGGTCTTCTGCACTGCAGGCAGATTCTTAACCATCTGAGCCACCAGGGCAGCCCCCCTTGGTTTGTAGGTGATGGCCGATTCAACAGCTTGGGGGTAGATGGGTTGGAGATGAGCTCTGGTGTCTCTTCTTAATCCCATCATTAGGGCCCCACCCTCATGACCTTATCTAACCGTAATTACCTTCCAAAGGACCCATATCACCACACTGGGGATTCACCATTTGAATTTGAGGGGAAGGGGAGGTGAAAACATTCAACTCATAACAGTTTCTAACAAATGGTACAAGTGGTTACAAATTGGGGCTGTGGATCTAGATTGTCTAAATGTGAATCCCAACTACACCACTTACCAGTATCTGCCCTTAGGCAAATCACATAAACTCAGTATGCCTCAGGTTCCCTCCTTAGCATCTGCTATGTGTCAGGTTCTGTTCTCAGCATTTGTCATGTACTAACTCATTATTCCTCATAACACTTCTTTGTCACCATCATCTCTGTCTTACTGATGAAAAAAATCTTTACAATTGTTATCTCATATAATCCTCACAAATGTTCAAGAGTTAATATTCCCACCATGTTTACAGATGAAGAAAATGAGGTTCAAGGAAGAGAAGTTGATTACCCACGATCACCCTGCGAGTAATGGACAGAAACAGGATTAAAACCTGTTCCGGTGACCTGGGCCACCCCCTCCCCACCCACACAGTCTCCCATGGTGCTATGCAGTGTTTGCCAATTGCCTGATGATAGGTTTCCCTGGTGGCTCAGAGGTTAAAGCGTCTGCCTCTAATATGGGAGACCTGGGTTCGATCCCTGGGTTGGGAAGATTCCCCTGGAGAAGGAAATGGCAACCCACTCCAGTATTCTTGCTTGGAGAATCCCATGGACAGAGGAGCCTGGTGGGCTACAGTCCACAGGGTTGCAAAGAGTCGGACACAACTGAGCAACTTCACACACAATGCTGTCACACACAAGCAGCACTTGAGATGCTTTCCAAAAATGGTCTTAGCATGGATGGACCTAGAAACTTGTCATCCAGAGTGAAGTAGGTCAGAAAGAGAAAAACAAATACCATGTATTTATGCATGGGGAATTCGAATAAATTGTTATAAACCTTCTTATTTACAAAGCAGAAGTAGAGAACAAATGTGTAGATACCAAGGGGGAAAGGGAGGTGGGAGGAATTGGGAGATTGGGATTGACATATATACACTGCGTACATGCTAAGTCACTTCAGTTGTGTCTGACTCTTGTAACCCCATGGACTATACCCTGCCAGGTTCCTCTGTCCATGGGATTCTCCAGGCAAGAATACTGGAATGGGTAGCCATACCCTCCTCCAGGGGAATTTCCTAACCCAGGGATAGAACCTAAGTCTCCTGCGGCTCTTGCATTGCAGGAAGATAGATACTTTACTGCTAAATCACTGGCTGGAACCTGGTGGTCCGGAGTCGACCGATAAGAAAGTAAAGGAGAGAGAAAGAAGCCTCTTGATGAAAGTGAAAGAGGAGAGTGAAAAAGTTGGCTTAAAGCTCAACATTCAGAAAACGAAGATCATGGCATCCAGTCCCATTACTTCATGGGAAATAGATGGGGAAACAGTGAAAACAGCATCAGACTTTATTTTGGGGGGCTCCAAAATCACTGCAGATGGTGACTGCAGCCATGAAATTAAAAGACGCTTACTCCTTGGAAGGAAAGCTATGATCAACCTAGATAGCATATTCAAAAGCAGAGACATTACTTTGCCGACTAAGGTCCGTCTAGTCAAGGCTATGGTTTTTCCAGTAGTCATGTATGGATGTGAGAGTTGGACTGTGAAGAAGGCTGAGCGCCGAAGAATTGATGCTTTTGAAGTGTGGTGTTGGAGAAGACTCTTGAGAGTCCCTTGGACTGCAAGGAGATCCAACCAGTCCATTCTGAAGGAGATCCGCCCTGGGATTTCTTTGGAAGGAATGATGCTAAAGCTGAAACTCCAGTATTTTGGCCACCTCATGCAAAGAGTTGACTCATTGGAAAAGACTCTGATGCTGGGAGGGTTTGGGGGCAGGAGGAAAAGGGGACGACAGAGGATGAGATGGCTGGATGGCATCACGGACTTGATGGACGTGAGTCTGAGTGAACTCCGGGAGTTGGTGATGGACAAGGGAGGCCTGGTGTGTGGCGATTCACGGGGTCACAAAGAGTCGGACACGACTGAGCAAATGAACTGAACTGACTGATTCCTTGGTTTATGCAGAAAGCCAATAAAGCCCCTGCACGGGGCTTGCTCTGTTCACAAAGGCCTCAGGCGCCTTCTCGATGGGGTGAAAGCACAGAGCGCCTTCTCGAGAGAGTTTTAGAAGCCCGGGCAGGAAAGTGAACACAGAGGACCTCTGTGCTCCAAAGAAATAGCCTGAGAGAGAGAGAGAAAGAAAGCAAGACACAGGGACCAAAGCTCTGATGGAGCAAAGGTGTTTTAATCAACATGGTGTGGGCATATATACTGTAGTTATTCTCTGCAAAGATAAAGATTAAAATTGCAGACTTACAAAACATAGGCGATCCATATTAAAGAGAGAGCGAGTTGTAAATAATCACTTTTACCATATGGTTCATAAGAAGGAAGAGGATACTTATCACCGTATGGAAAAACTAATGAAGGAAATGCCTGGATTCCTCAGCCCCCAGGAGAGGCTTGCCTCTCCTCTTAATTCCTGAATATTCAGGAATTAATAAGGAACAGAGAATTCCTGACAGATCCAAAACAGCACACAGGAAGCCTCCTGTTAAATGCTTCCTGACAGACATATATACAATACTATGTATAAATAAAATAACTAACGAGAACCTACTGTATGGCACAGGGAACTCAGTGCCTGGTGGTAACATAAATGGGATTTCCTAATCCAAAAAAGAGGGGATGTATATGTGTATATATATATATATATATAGCTGATTGAACGTGATTCACTTTGCTGTACAGTAGAAACTAACACAACTTTGTAAAGCAACTATATGCCAATAAAATTTTTTTAATGGTCTTGGGAATCAGTACGCTCAGTTCTGTTTTCAGCCAGAGCAAATCCCTTCTCTCCCTTCCTGGGCCTCATTTTTTTCCATGTAAAAGAAGAAGTTAGACCAGCCCCAAGATGAAAAGTAGGTTTTGGGTAGCTGCCAAGTCTGGTTGCTCTGCAGGAGCTGCTGGAGCAGAGCTATGAGCAGAATGCTGGAGCTACAACTGGGTGCTGGCCATGGGTCGGGTGAGTGGTAGGGTGAAGAGCCGTTTTGGTTTGCCCAGTATTTTCCTGGTTTTAGCACTTAAAGTCCTGAGACAGTTGGTCATCCTAGTGATGGCTTACATGGATTAGATAAAGTCCCAACCAGAGCTATTAAGAATATGATTTTCCCTTACCCTAGTACCTGTGTCTCTACATTCTACTGGGTTTACTCTCCCTTTTTAGAATGTTTTTTCACTTGTGATGGGCTAATTTCTAGCAATAGGATACTAATGCAAGTGTGACCTAAATTGAAAATGTGAACTACCCCCAGTAGTTTGTATGGCATCTAACAGATGACGCTAACTTTCCCTTGAAAATTTAAAATATCCCCAAGTGCCCTATAAGTGTGCAGTGCCTCCACGCATCTCAGTATATTTTGGGATCTGTGACTCTGAGACATGAAGCATTTCTAGAGACAAAAAGGGACGTTAAGTAATGTCAAAAGAGTACATCTCCTAGGAAAATTTATCAGTTCTAAATTTGTAAGTACCCACTCCAGTGTTCTTGCCTGGAAAATCCCAGGGACGAGGGAGTCTGGTGGGCTGCCATCTATGGGGTCGCACAGAGTCGGACACAACTGAAGCGACTTAGCAGCAGCAGCAGCAATATTAATACCATAGTGCCAAAATATATAAAACAAAAATTTGTGCTACAAATTAATAAGTGATACAGAAGGTGTGGAGAAAAGGGAACCCTCCTACACTGTTGGTGGGAATGTAAATTGGTGCAGCCACTATGGAAAACAGCATAGAGGTTCCTTAAAAAATGAAAAATTCCATATGATCCAGCAATCCCACTGACAAAAATTAGAACTGATTCTTGCAGACAGCAGAATAAAAATAACAGTAATAATAGTAACATCAATAATAAAAAAAATGTTTCCTCATCACTACATGCAGCCAGCAGAATAAAAATAACATCAGTAATAATAATAACATCAATAATAATAAAAATGTTTCCTCATCACTACATGCCAGGCATTATGTAGTGCTTTATAAACTCATCTCATTTAACCTTTATGACAACCATCATCCATTTTACAGATTGGGAAATGGAGGCTTGAAGAGTTCATAATTTCTCTAAGGCCACACAGTAAATCAAGTAGTGGAGATAAGACTAAAATCCAAGTCTGTTACCTTCCAAAGCCCTCATTCTTAACCACTATAATTACTGCCTGGCAGGAATTATGTCTAAAAGAAAATTATGCCACTTTTAAATCAATACGAACATGGAAGTATTTAGAGCCCACTATTAATGTTAATTGTGTTCCTTTATAATTGAATTCCATGAACTTCCCCCGTTTTAAACAATCTAAAAGAAAGAATCCATTTCCATGAGTATAGTCCTTGCAAATTGAAATTTTCTGCTCTGATTCTCCACTCTCATTTTAAGATTAGTGAAGTACTTTATGATTTTCAGAGAAGATGTGCGGCAATATTTGCTCATTTTTAGTGAGGAAAGTGTGATCTCCTCCTTAAAAAGATATCTGTGTGTTGGGTTTCAGGGCAAGTTACAGTTTTCAGAATCCAAGTGGAATCTAACACTATGAAACAATGCCAAGAGAAAAGCAAGAAAAACGAAAAACTAAAGGAGCACCCCTGCCCATTGTTTCCACTCTTCAAAAGTTCCTGAAAACATACGAGAAGCGTTGTGTACAGACTCGGACGTCTGTGTGTCCAGCCATTAAAAGGGACTTGAAAGCCAGCATCAACCATGAACGGATTCTCAGGAAGGTGAGTGTATCCTCTCAGGGAACCAAGGAACATGGGTCCTCAATCTCTTCAAGCCCAGAATTGGTGGGTTCGCCTGCTCTGCGTTCCTGCCTGCATGCCATCCAGAGCCTGACTCTGGCACCAAAGTCTGCTCGGCGCTCCTCCTACCTTCCCACCCCTCTCTCCCAGTCTGCCCCACTCCCGTCCTTCATCCTGAGCAGCTCTGCCTGTTCTCACCCCGCTTCATCTCTGGAACGGCCAGCCTGCCCCTCCTCCCACTCTGTGTCTGGAGAGTCCAGCCTGAAAGCATCCCTTTTGTCATCATTGCAGAACCTCCCTCCCCGGCACTCCCGACCCTCCAAAAGAATGTCTCCTTGTCTTGACATCAGATGCGTCCAAGCCATCAGGCCAGACCTGCAAATACCCGCAACCCCTCCCATCTCACTTGGAGTAAGAGAGCATATCATTTGGATTTCAGGGGAAAAAAACCTGATGTCACATCTTTTCTGAGATTAAATCTACTAGTTGAATGTCAGCGAGGAGGAAGAGAGGCCAGCATAACTGGTCAGCTCAGGAAGGGGCTCCTGAGAGACCAGAAGGGGGAGCCTGGCACCCAAAGACGGACGATCCAGCTTCGCAGCTTCTCTATCACCAGCCCAGAAAGACAGTCTGTGTTTTAATAACCACATACCTACTGATTTCATAAAATGCTGAGTGTTAAGCAAGACAACAAATTAAACAAAATAATTAGATAGAGATGGGTACTTTAAATATCATTACTTAAGACTTTGACACAAATCCATTCCACCCATATTTTTCCTGAATGTTTCTGGAGTTGGGAGCGTGATTACATTACACCCTCCACAGAGAGACCCTCCCACAGTTTCTGTCTAAATCTCTCTCTCTTTCTGAACTCCCATTCTTAGGGCAGCTGCACGCCCCCACTATGTTCCTTCAGGCTTTCACTCTCCGCTTCTCTTCCCGACCTGTGCTCCTGCGCATGCTCAGTCGCTTTAGTCGCGTCCGACTCTGCTATTCCACGGACTGTAGCCCACCAGGCTCCTCTGTCCATGGGATTCTCCAGGCAGGAATACTGGAATGGGTTACAGTGCACTCCTCCGTGGGATCTTCCTGACCCAGGGATCGAACCCAAGTCTCCTGTGTCTCCTGCATTGGCCTAATTCATTTTTTCCCGTTGTAGATTTATAATTAGGCTGCACTACTTAATCATAGGGTTAATCATAAATTTTATTCAAATGTATAATCATGTCAGCAGTATTTTCCAAATATTTTTAATTACAATCACCATCAGAAATATAATTAACATTATGACCCAGTATATAAGTACTGGAATCAGTATGACCCTAAGAGCTGTTTATGTTGGGTTGCTTTGGTTGGGTCTCCATTTTGATTTTGAACGTCACTAAAATAAAAGTGTCATGAGACAGTTATTCCTTACTGCATACTCAGATCCTTATATACTCAGATAATTTCCCTTCTTTTCTGTCTCATTAAAGAAATAAAGAAAAAGCTGGTAACAACCCACTAAATTGATTTCCTGACCCAGTTATGGACAGTAACCTGCTGGAAAAATCTCTGCCTTGAGGGACTTTTCATGAAGCTTAGGCAGGAACTCCCTAAGTTTGTGTTGAACTATCACCCCAATGCACACTTGATCCAAAGTTAATAAGTAATATCCTTCTAATGTTGTCTAATGATGATATTCTTTCTCTACATATTTGGATACATGAACCTCCGTTTATGATGCCCACCTGTAGTTTTTTTTAACATTCTAGTTTGTGCTGGTAAGACCTGATGACTCCCCGCCAGGCATCCTACCAATTTCCTTGGAACCTTTGCTCATGACTGTTCAGGATGAGTGTTACATGCTGGGGAGAGAGATCTGCATCTGGAGCTTTCAACTGAGCAACCAAGAGATGGCCAGACTTGTGAGTCATGCATTTTAAAAATAGCTCTCCATTTAACCTTAAAATTGAATGCAAGCATATTATCATGTGTTCCAGCTATAGTTTATTTGGTTGTTGACTGATATGCTCCAAAGTATTCTTTTTTTAAAGTATTTTTAGTGAAATATTTCAGACATATAAAAGTGCAAAAAATAATAGAACTGACATCTATGTACTCATCGTTGCATAATATACTTTTTAAGGAATGGATATTGAAGACATTTACAAATACAAGAGCTAAGTATCATCTTTCTTCTTCTCCCCCATCTACTTCCCAGAGATACCACTAGCCTAGAGTTGATGTGTTTCAACCCCATGCATGTTTTTATGCTTTTATTACATATGCATGTATGTGTTTACTTACCTACGTGAATTGTACTTTGTGTGTGGTTTTATGACTTCCTCTTTTACTCACATTATGTTGTCAAGATTTCTCCATGTTTATTAATTTTGACTGCTATTGTATAACACATAGCCTTCATTCTTGAATGATGGTTTGCTGAAAGCACACTTATAGATTAAATATTATTACTTTTTATATTGAACTTCCTTTATAGTGAGTCATAAGTTATATATAGGACTTTACTTCTGGCAAGGGCAAATCAGGTAATTCAGGTAAATCCTTTCACTGAGGACAAAAAGATAAGCTAAAATACACAACATGGGAGATAAAGAAGCTTGATTTCTACTTCACATCATACCCCAGAATCAATTCCAGATGGATTATATATTATTTAAGGCAAAACAATAACGTTTCTAGAAGATAGTACGGGACAACACCAGAATCATGATTCTGGAGAAAAACTCAAACAGAACTTAAAAAACACTAATTTTTCCAGTTTCTAGCCTTTTTGAAAGTCCCTTATTTCTCTGAATGTTTAAACTTATAATCTGTGTCTAATAATTCCAATAATCTGAATTATTTTGGAGTCTGACATTTCTGACTCTTGCTTCTACTGGTTCGTACTTATGAGGCCATTCCTTTATATGTTTTTGTGATTTCTTTTTTTTTTTTACTGTAAATTCATATTTTGTGGGGACAAAAATAGTTATGGCAATTCCTTGAGCTCTGATTTGCAGATAGCTCTCTCCAGAGAAGATTCACGGTTTTTTCTGCCACACACTCAGAGCTGTTAAATTTGTCTTTTTTTTCCCCTTTGGTATTTTTTTTTTTGGCTGTACCACATGGCATTTGGGATTAGTTTCCCAACCAAGGATTGAACTTGTGTCCCCTGCAGTGGAAATGCAGTCTTAACTATTGTACTGCCAGGGAAGTCCTGAAATTAAGTTCTTAATCTAAGGTTTCTTTGGAGCTTCCCTGGTGGCTCAGATGGAAAAGAATCTGCCTGCAATGCAGGAGACCTAGGTTCAGTCTCTGGGTTGGGAAGATCCCCTGGAGAAAAGAATGACGACCCACTCCAGTATTCTAACCTGGAGAATTCCATGGATAGAGAAGCCTGGCAGGCTACAGTCCATGGGATGGAAAGAATCAGACGTTACTGAGTGACTAACACTTTCACTTTCAAGGTTTCTTTGAACCATTCTGGTGATGTTAATTCAAGTTGCAGACCTGTGCTCAGGCTAGTTTTGTGAGTTCTCAGGGGTTGTATTTTTTTCCATATACTCAGTTTGGGATGGGCCATTTTCCCTGGGATCCTTTGGGGAAGGGAAGAGTTGGGTTTATTTCTAGTTCTTTGTTACTCTAAGGCCATAGCACTACAATCCACTTTATGTTTTGAGCCACACCTCTATTCAGGATTTCCTGTTGGACTGCTCACCTTGTCCCCTGGGACTGTATGATCCATTAAAATCAAAGCTCAAATATACTACTTTAATGATTCTGTCAAAGGGAAAGCTGGCTTCAGTGCCCTGAATACCTCTCTGGGTCATTTTCTTATCATTCATTGACCTTTGGGTATTCCTCCCTAACCTACCTGTCAATCAACACATTTTAAAAAGATATGTTTAAAACTCTTAGAAAAATGCATAGAAGAAAAGCTTCAAAATGTTAGATTTGGCAATGATTTCTTAGATATACACTAAAAGCACAAGCAACACACACATACACACTCGTTAAGTGAATTGGACCTCACAGAAATGAAAAACTTCTGTGCTTCAAAGGACACAATCAACCGAGTGAAAAGGGAGAAAATAATTGCAAAGCATATATCTGATAAGGGGTTAATATCCAGAATGTATAAAGAACTCATGTAACTCAACAACAAAAAATAAGCAACCTGATTTTAAAATGGTCAAAGGACTTGAATAGACATTCTCTGAAGAAGATATACAAATGACCAAGAAGAACCTGAAAAGATTTTCAACACCATCAATCATTGCTACTGCTGCTGCTAAGTCACTTCAGTCGTGTCCGACTCTGTGCAACCCCATAGACGGCAGCCCACCAGGCTCCCCCGTCCCCGGGATTCTCCAGGCAAGAACACTGGAGTGGGTTGCCATTTCCTCCTCCAATGCATGAGAGTAAGTGAAAGTGAAGTGGCTCAGTCGTGTCCGACTCTTAACAACCCAATGGACTGCAGCCCATCAGGCTCCTCCGTCCCTGGAATTTTCCAGACAAGAGTACTGGAGTGGGCGTCATCGCCTTCTCCAATCAATCATTAGAGAAATGCAAATCAAAACCACCATGAGATACCACTCCATGTCAACTAGGATGGTTACTATTCAAAAAAGCAGAAAATTAAGTGTTGATGAGGATGCAGAGAAATTGGAACCCTTATGCACTATTGGTGGAAATGTAAAATGGTGCCACTATGGAAAATAGTACGGCGGCTCCTCCAAAAATTAAAAATAGAACTACTATGTCATTCAGCAATTCCACTTCTGAGTACGTACCCAAGGGAATTGAAAGAAGGGTCTCAGAGATATTGACACATTCATATTCATAGCAGCATTATTCACAATAGCCAAAGATGGAAGCAAACTGAGTATCTACCGACAGACCAACGGGTAAACAAAATATGGTATATACATACAGTGGGATATTATCCAGCCTTAAACAGGAAGGAAATTCTGACACATGCTACAACATGGATGAACCTTGAAGTGAGTGAAATAAGTCAGAAACAAAAGGATAGTGTTTCACTTATATGAGGTATCTAGAGTAGTCAAATTCATAGAGCAGACAGTAGAATTGGCAGTTGCCAGGGGCTGGGGGCTGGGGTCAATGGGAGCTTTTGTTGAATGGGTACAGAGTTTCAGTTTTGACAGATGGAAAACATTCAGGAGAGGAATGGTGATGGGGCTTGCACAACAGTGTGAATACACTTAAAGCCACAGAGTTGTACACTTAAAAGTTATTAAAATGGTAAATTTTATGTTTTTGACTATACTTTTTAAATGAACTTTCAAAAAGATATTTTAAATATATAAACAGAATTTTTAGTTTTTTTTTATTCAGAGGCTCAGTCCATCCAAATTGGAAAGAGAATGCTATTCAAGCATGTTAAAAGTGACCCTTCGCAGTTCCTTAAAATGTAGCCCTCTTGGTAATCTACAGGCTTCCCTGGTGGCTCAGACAGTAAAGAATTTGCCTACAATGCAGGAGATTCCTGAGTTTGATGCCTGAGTGGGGAAGATCCCCTGGAGAGGAGAATGGCTGCCCATTCCAGTATTCTTGCCTGGAGAATCCCATGGACAGAGGAGCCTGGTGGGCTATAGTCCATGGGATCACAAAGAATTGAACACAGCTGAGCAACTAACACTTTTACTTTTTCACTTTCTTGGTCAGCTGAAGGCTGCTGAGAAATTCTATCAGACAGCCATGGTCTTGCCCACAGCAGGGCGGGTGACCCTGCAAACCACTGGTTGAGATCTTTAGGACCTGGTCCAGAGTTTATTTTGCACAGACCAACGTTGACATCAGCAGGGATGTTCCACATGGCCTCCTCTGTCAGAAATACAGCTTGAGAAATCTGATCCAGCGCTCAAACTAGACTTTCTCTCATTAAAGAAGCCTCAGGCACCAGCTCTGTAGTTAAGATCGCAAGGGCTCTTTTATTCTCAACCAAGCTGTAATTTGGAATCCTGTCTCTGACCCACATGTCATTACCTCACAAAACCCTACATGCTCCAAACCTTACCAAAGTCACTTTCAGGCTTAAATTCTGAATTGAGGGAATCCTCAGGTCGTGGTGATTCTAATTGCTAAAAAGGCAGCTTTCATGTTTTTTAGTTTTAAATACTTTTTCCTATCAGTTTGGAATTTCACTATCATTGGGATCCTTTGTTAAGGCAAGAAATGACCTTGCCTTAGACTTGTGCTTATATTGTACTACCGTGTATTTTCTCTCATCATAAAGCTTGATGTTTCCTGTGCAATTCTTCAATGAGTCTTCATTTTATCTTTCATTTTAAATATTTATTTATTTATTTATTTATTTTGCCATGCCAAGCGGCTTGTGGGATCTTAGTCCCCCAACCAGGGATTGAAAGCTTGGCAGCGAAAGGATGGAGTCCTAACCACTGGACAGCCAGGGAATTCCTAGTGAGTCTTCATTTTAAACGGAAATTATTTTGTTTTCATGCCACTTTCTCTTTGGGTAACTGGAAAGTTATCTTAGAGGCCAAAATATTGAATAATTAACATAAGTGACTTTGAAGTAATTTATAAAAACACAGATCATATTCAACCATAGTAGTGTTTAAAAGTTAAATGAAGAATAAACTCGAATATAAAAGAACAAACACAGATCATGTTTGTTTTCATTGTGTCTGCACTTTTAACCTTGCATTCCCAGGCTTTGCTTCTAGAATCGAAGGGGCACACCCGCTGCCCGTTTACCACCCTGGAACTTGTTGACTGCAAGATGGATCCATGGTCTCTGGGGAGGCTTGGGCAGGCTTTGTGTTTCAGCAGTCTGCATGTTCTCGTCCTCGACTACTGCAAGTAAGACTGGAATGCAGATCCTGCAAAGTTCCCCACGCCTTCCCCCGACCCCGCTGGCAGCTGGGGGAGGCAAAGGCAGGGGAGGGAAATGTCCTAGTTCCTTGTGTCTAATCAAGTCATTGCTGCAAAGGACACCTAAAACTTCCTTAGAGTTCATGTTCCTAGTAGATGTTAGGGTTCTCAAAAAGAGTCTCTAGTCATTTGTTTATTCTTTCAACAAATATTTGTCGAAGGCTAGTTTGTACAAGGCATGGTGCTTGTTGTAAGGAAGATATAAGTGTACTTAAGGCACTGCCACTGTCCAAGGGAGTCCTCAGTGTATAGAGGAAGGAAACATGCTTTTGATTATGTAAAGCACAAGGCAGAAAGTCTGAATATCACAAAAGTTGTTGATATACGTTTTAGCAGTAGTTTGGATAAGGGAAACTGCAGTTATATAGAGATGGTCAGTGCTCACTAGGAGAGAAGGTGGGAGGAAAGGTATGGTGCTAGACAAGAGCAGAGCAAGTCCTTCAGAGGGCTGGGCTCCGAGTGGTCAGGGGAGGTCAAGGTCAATAATACGAATAATAACAATACCTACTAATGGTTATTACTGCATGCCAAGCACAGTACATGGATTTTCTCATTTTTTTCTCCCAACAGTAGATATGTATAAATATATACCATTACATAGAGATGTATGATGTATAATGATAGATATATACTGTTTCTAACCCTTGACTCTAGGTAAGGAAAAACTCAGGGGGATTAACTGGCTTGTTCAAGGCCATTTGGTTCTTAGGGATGGAGACTAGATGTAAATTCAGGTGTCCACCTTTGATCAATGATACTAGATTGCTGGGGTCTTAATTTACAATCCATAAAAGATTTCAAACTGCTTATGTGATCTGGGGTTGGTCGTGCCATCTCTCTGATCTATGAGCTGATCTCTTCCACTTCCCAAGTCTATGATTCTGTGACTCTTGCCATGGAGCCAGGTGGTGCCCTGTACTCAAAAGGCCAATGGGCTGTGAAGTCATGCCTGGGAAGTGGTACCTCAGTGACACGAAGACCCCATTAAAGGACGGGGATCTTACTAGGGCCCTGGTGGTGACAGAGAACAAGTCCATCAGCACAAGCTGGGGAAAGTCAGTGTTCTGTGGAGATTCTCCGCGTTTCTGAAATGCTGGGAGGAGCCTTGTGCTGTCACTTCAGTCACATCTGACTCTGTGCAAACCTACGGACTGTAGCCTGCCAAGGCTTCTCTGTCCGTGGGATTCTCCAGGCAAGAATACTGGAGTGGGCTACCATGCCCTCCTCCAGGGGACCTTCCTGACCCAGGGATCGAACCTGCATCTCTGATGTCTCCTGCATTGTAGGCAGATTCTTTACCACTGAGCCACCAGGAGCCTTAGGGTCTCCTAATTCAGGGCAGCAGAAGGACAGGGTCCTCGGGACACCATGCAGTGATTCAGGAGCAGCCACAGAGTTCCCAAAATGGACCAAGAAGAACCAACTCCACTGCTAGGAGACCCTCTAGACTCCAGTTGCTGTGCCGGACCCAGAGACCTGCACTGCGGGGAAGAAAGAAGGAACTCCCATCTTTAAGAAACAGCTTGTTTTAACTGTCAGTGGAAATACTGCTGCTGCTAAGACACCTAGAGCTGTCAGGGTTGGGTAGCTGGGAGTCTGCACCGAGACCTCAACATGGACAGATTGCAGGTCTGTGCCCTCTGAGGACCGGAGCTCCGTCCTCAGCATCTTCCCTGATAGACTATGAACTCCAGCAGGCAGGACGCCCCTCTTTCTCATACACAGCGCATCCCCTCAGCCACTGTGGTCCTCAATAATTATTTGTTGAATACGTTTATAAATTTTCAAGTTATTTCTGTCAGTACTGTTCATTTTTTTAAATGTTTTATTTTTGGCTGTGCTAGGTCTTCATTTCTTTTGTGAGGGCTTTCTCTAGTTGGGGAGAGCAAGGGCTACTCTTCATTGATGGGCAGGGGCTTCTCATCATGGTGGCTGCAGAGCATGGGCTCTGGGCGAGTGGGCTTCACTAGCTGTTCTGTGGCATGTGGGATCTTTTTGGACCAGGGATTGAACTCGTGTCTCCTGCATTGGCAGGTGGATTCTTATCCACTGTGCCACCAGGGAGTATGTATGAGTTTAGTCGTTCAGTCATGTCTGACTCTGTGACCCCATGGACTGTAGCCTGCCAGGCGCCTCAGTCCATGGGATACTCCAGGCAAAAATACTGGAGTGGGTTGCCATACTCTCCACCAGAGGATCTTCCCAGCCCAGGGATCCAACCCAGGTCTCCCATGTTGCAGGCAGATTCTTAACCATCTGATCCGCCTGGCAAGCCCTGTGCCACCAGGCAAGTTCTCACTTTATTTTAAAGTTCAAGCCTTGACTTTGCAAATTCCCCAAACGTGTTGCTGGGCCTCAGTTTCTTGACCTAATCCCTACCTACCCCCAGAGGCTGTTGCTGGAATGAGATGATGGGTGTGATTTCACTTTGAAACTCTAGAGATTGTGTAGATTAAGGCAAGAGGACCTCAGGGCCAAGGAAGGCTGAGAGGTGGAACTTTCCTGAACCTGCTGTGGACATGGCTTAAGAGGATTCTCCTTATAGAGTCCTGGTACCACTGAGTCTTCCCAGACTGCCAACTGGGCCACCTCTCTCATCTTCAGGATTCACAACTTGCTCTCCATCTGCTCCCTTAAATGGGTACTTCAAACGGTCCTCTGCTCTCTTTGCCCAGGAGGCAGACTCCGGGTCCCCTTTCCTCCACATGCAGGCTGCCCCCCTCAATCATCCCAGCCTGCCCCCACAGCCAGCCCTAGCCCAGGAAGCCTAAACTGAGGACCAGCAAAAGTGCTGCTCACTGCCTTGGAAGTACTTAACATTAATAATCCAAAGGGTAACATAAATTTTAAAGTCCCTATCATTTCTTTTTAGATTTACACATGAAGAAATTGAGAGTATTCTCTCAGGCCTGGAGAACAACCAAAGGCTTCAAAGCCTCAGTCTGCGCTACTGTGGTCTGGGGCCACAGAATGGACCAAGGCTGGGCTCCATCGTATGCCACAGTGCCATTCGGTGAGAGGGTCCCCTGCTCCCTGCCACCCCCGCCCAGTCACATCTTGCCACTGTTGCGTCTTGAGTTATATAAACACTTACTTACAGAGCCTGCTAACCCATGAGGTCTTAGATTTTTTATTATGTTTTTCATCATGTTTTTCTCCTCTAGTTATTTTGTTTTTCTTTTCTTAATTATAATAGAAAGATCCTTTAGTTATGTTTGAGAATCAAGGGTGTTGTGCTAAATGCACGTTTTGGCCGGCTGATGCGGTTACTAGGTCTATTTTTTATGACATGGTCTATTATTATTTATTATGATTATTTATGTATTATTTTGTAACTAGGTCTATTATTTTATGAGGTGAAGACCTCAAATCTAAATTTGACAGAGCAGAAAAAATGTCTAATGAAAAGTGTATTTCGCCCCTTCCCCAGTGAGCTACACCTCGGTGGCAATTACTTGCAATGTTCTGGAGCTCTGGGTCTCCTCAGACCCCTGGCAGAGTATGCAGAGATGCAGGGGAAAGACCAACTGGCCACTTCCTCACCCGACACCAGGAACCCCCCTCAACTGCTCCAAGGTAAGCTGTGGGAAACTTGGTCCTAGGTTCATTTGGGGCTGGGAGGGATTGGGGGCAGGAGGAGAAGGGGATGACAGAGGATGAGATAGCTGGATGGCATCACTGACTTGATGGACATGAGTCTGAGTAAACTCCAGGAGTTAGTGATGGACAGGGAGGCCTGGTGTGCTGCAATTCATGGGGTCGCAAAGAATCAGACACAACTGAGTGACTGAACTGAACTGAAAAGATGGAACCTTTGTTTTGCAATTAAAGGTGACCTTCCCAGTGATCCATGGAGATTCTTCTTCCTTAGAATGTGTGGGGACAGAATAACAGGTCCCCAAAGATGTCTTTGTCCTAATCTTCAGAACCTGTGACTATGTTTGCTCACATTGCAAAAAGATCGTTGTAAGAGGGAGGCAGGCAGTTAGAGAGAAAGAAGTGTGACAATGGAAGGAGAGGTTGGAGTGATGGGAGGTAGGGTTCATAAGCCCTGGTGGCCTGTAGGAACTAGAAGGGACAAGGAAACAAGTTCTTTTCAGAGCCTCCAAAAGGAATGCAGGTCCACTGACACCTTGACTTTGCCTATAGGAGCCATTTTGGACTCTGATCCCCAGAACTGTAAAATGATACACATGTACTATTTTAAGCCACTAAGTTTGTGGTCGTCTGTTACAACTGCTTTGGTTCCAGATAAGAGCTCTCTTCCTGGCCAGCTGATGGCCCCCCTCTTGCTTTGTCCTCACAGGGCCTTTCCTAGGTGTGTGAAGGCAGACAGAGCAAGCTGTCTGGTTTCTGACAAGCACACTAATCGTGGGCTTCCCTGGTGGCCGAGTGGTTAAAAATCCACCTGCCAGTTCAGGAGACACGGAAAGATTCCACATGCTGCAGGGCAACTGAGCCCACGAGCTGCAACTGATGAAGCCCATGTGCTCTAGAGTCTATGCTCCACAACAAGAGAAGCCACCACGATGAGAAGCCAAAGCATTGCAACTAGAGAGTAGCCCCTGCTCTCTGCAACTAGAGAAAACCTGTGCACAGACCCCCTGGACTGGACAGTCCGTGGAATTCTCCAGGCCAGAATACTGGAGTGGGTAGCCTTTCCCTTCTCCAGGGGATCATCCCAACCCAAGGATCAAATGCAGGTCTTCCACATTGCAGGCAGATTCTTTATCAGCTGAGCCATAAGGGAAGCCCACTGAAGACCTAGCGCAGCCAAAAATAAAGAGAGAGACCCCAGAGTTCCCTTACTGTTTCACCTTGTGGGGTTATGGCAAGAAGACAGCCATCTGTGAACCAGGACTCAGGCTCTCACCAGACACTGAATCTACTGGTATCTGGATCTTGGACTTCCCAGCCTCTTCCGAACTGTGAAAAATAATTATTGTTTATAAGCCACCCAGTCTATGGTGTTCTGTTATAACAGCCCAAACACATTAAGGCAAAGATTATACACAAACTTCCCAGTAGCAACATTTGTGGGAATGTGGATGGTTTCTTAAAATGTCCAGATTCTCACCTTTCATAATGACCCAGTACCTGTGGTTGGTATCACTGGTCACAGTCATCATTCTACTTTGTGAAAGAAAGGCACACTTATCCCCCATCAAGTATCTGAGCAGAGCATCTCCCCTAGGGTTCAGAAACAGAGATAGTTCAAAATATGAGTGTAAGTGTTTCTTTTTTTAAATGAATGACCCTAATCACTCAGCAATAAATCATGTTTTACAGGTCACATGGCTTCCAATTTTTGCTTTTAACAAAATTGAAGGAAGACTTCAGTTATAAACAGACAGATCATTAAAAAAAATTTTTTTTTGGTCAATCACTATATCAGGAGTTCAAGGGCTTCCCTGATGGCTCAGCAGGTAAAGAATCCCCCTGCAATGCAGGAGACACAAGGGACACAGTTTCCATCCCTTGGTCAAGAACATCACCTGGAGGAGGAAATGGCAACCCACTCCAGTATTCTTGCCTGAAAAACCCTGTGGACAGAGGAGCCTGGTGGGCTACAGTCCATGGGGCTGCAAAGAGTCAGAAGTGACTGAGCGATTGACACACACACACAGTAGTTCAAAGAATTGAATAATACTACTGTGATAAAACTCTTGGGATTTATTTGAATTTTAGATGGAAATAATTAACTATAAGTATGTTCCATGCAATGTTTCGGATATACTTAAAATGATTATTCTTTGTTTATCTAACATTTAAATTGAACTGGGTGTCCTGTATTTGGAGGACAAGAGAGAGTAAACCTGGCAATCCTATTATTCCATTCCCATCCATATGAATAAGATTTCTCAGCAGTTACAACTACAGCAATAAAAAGGAGAAAAAGCACTGATGCTGAAGTCTACTTCATTTTAGCAGTGATATTCTTTAACAAATACATGAGTTGATTATAAAAATAAATAAAACAGCACCATCCATCTCTTTGAGAGAAGTGGCCAGTAAAATTTTATTTTTAGGATTGATCAAAATAAATAAATATATGGTATTCATCAATTGCATACTGTGTGGATCACAATAAACTGTGGAAAATTCTGAAAGAGATGGGAATACCAGACCACCTGACCTGCCTCTTGAGAAACCTATATGCAGGTCAGGAAGCAACAGTTAGAACTGGACATGGAACAACAGACTGGTTCCAAATAGGAAAAGGAGTACATCAAAGCTGTGTATTGTCACCCTGCTTATTTAACTTATATGCATCATGAGAAACTTATTTAACTTGTAGTACATCATGAGAAATGCTGGGCTGGAAGAAGCACAAGCTGGAATCAAGATTGCCGGGAGAAATATCAATGACCTCAGATATGCAGATGACACCATCCTTATGGCAGAAAGTGAAGAGGAACTAAAAAGCCTCTTGATGAAAGTGAAAGAGGAGAGTGAAAATGTTCGCTTAAAGCTCAACATTCAGAAAACTAAGATCATGGCATCTGGTCCCATCACTTCATGGGAAATAGATGGGTAAACAGTGGAAACAGTGTCAGACTTTATTTTTGGGGGCTCCAAAATCACTGTAGATGGTGACTGCAGTCATGAAATTAAAAGATGCTTACTCCTTGGAAGGAAAATTATGACCAACCTAGATAGCATATTGAAAAGCAGAGATATTAGTTTGCCAACAAAGGCCCATCTAGTCAAGGCTATGATTTTTCCAGTAGTCATGTATGGATGTGAGAGTTGGACTGTGAAGAAGGCTGAGCGCCAAAGAATTGATGCTTTTGAAGTGTGGTGTTGGAGAAAACTCTTGAGAGTCCCTTGGACTGCAAGGAGATCTAACCAGTCCATCCTAAAGGAGATCAGTCCTGGGTGTTCTTTGGAAGGAATGATGCTCAAGCTGAAACTCCAGTACTTTGGCCACCTCACGCGAAGAGTTGACTCATTGGAAAAGACTCTGATGCTGGGAGGGTTTGGGGGCAGGAGGAGAAGGGGACAACAGAGGATGAGATGGCTGGATGGCATCACCGACTTGATGGACGTGAGTTTCAGTGAACTCCGGGAGTTGGTGATGGACAGGGAGGCCTGGCGTGCTGCGATTCACGGAGTCGCAAAGATTCCAACACAACTGAGTGACTGAACTGAACTGAAACATTGAGTAATAACTACAGAAGACTTTTTAACACTTTAGAGGCTTATGATCACAGCAAACTTTTAAAATTTAAATATTTGTAAATGAAGCTTTTTTTTTTTACAAAGAAGTATTATAGGATGACCAATAAATGACTTTCAAATATAAAATTCTATAGAATTATTAAAATGAAAATACCAGTAAAAACACAGGAAAAAATGGAATCCTGTAAAGTGATTCAGTTACATATACATATATAACTTTTTTCAGATTTTTTTCCTTTATGGGTTATTACAAAATATTTATTATAGTTTCCTATACTATACAGGAGGTTCTTGGTTATCTATTTTATATATAGTAGTATGTATATGTTAATCCCAAACTCCTAATTTATCCCTCTCCTCACCCTAGATTTTATTTTTAAATGTCAATATTTTCTATATGTTGGAAATTTCATCCTTTGAAATTTTAAAGCTTATGATGAACAAGTGTAGATACCAAACTAAAAAGTTACAAGATTGTTTATAACTTTTCCATTTCCATCTAGGATGTTATTGAAGGCAAAAATGTCTTGAGGCCAATGCTTCGTAAGGCCCAAATGTTTGATTTCCTTTCCTGCTCTGTGAGCTACTCCCAGGCTCCTAGTAGCTTCTTGCCAGAGGTGGGCACAGAAGCTTTCTGCTGCCGACCACCAAGGAGGCATGACTGCCTCACTATCCAATGACAAGTTTGCTTTCTTAATTACTTGTTATAATGTATAAAATGCAATTTTAGGATAACACTCCTTTCTTCATCATATGTATATGTGTGTGTGTGTGTTCACCTGTGTCTTTTCTTACACACATTAGAGCATAAAACAAAGATCCCTGCCCCTGAGCAGAGGGCTGGGAACACAGTGTGCTTGTCTACGTGTGTGTGTATGAGGGGTGGGGGGACTCAGACAACTCTTAAAAAGCATAACAAATGTATACCAGCTATAGTTTACTATAAGATGATAACTGCTGTGGAAAAAAGGGAAAAAACAATCAAGGTAAGTAAGTTTGGGAACCTGGGGAAGGAAAAAATGGTTGGGGTGTGATTTTATTTTATTTTTATCCTCAAATGCAAATAGCTTTATAGTTTGCTAACACACACACACACACTTTCAGGTACAAATACAGCAATACAGAAAATTCTTAGAAGTGGAATTATAGGGCCAAAAGGCATGTGAATTTAGTGACTTTATTTTTATCTTAGCATTTATTATTTGGCTGTGTTGGGTCTTAGTTGCAGAACTCAGGATCTTTGTTGTGTGATCTTTCATTGTGTCACATGAGCTTCAGAGTGTGTGGACTCAGTAGTTGTAACGCAGGAGCTTAGTTAACCCCTGGCATGTGGGATCTTAATCTCCCGACCAGGAATTGAACCTGCATCACCTGCATTGCAAGGCAGATTCTTAACCCCTGGACCACCAGGGAAGTCCCTAGAGTGACTTTAAATAGACGGTTGAGTACAGGCTTCCTTGAAGAGGTGGCATTTGTGAACAGACACAGGAGGGGAGGAAGCAAGCCTGCAGATAAATGAGGAGTGTTCCAGGAACACCCCAAGGCCTGCACACAAGGAGCAGCAGGTGCCTGGGCAGTCCCAGGGGCCAGGAGTCACGTGCCTTCCTTGTTAGCTAGGAAAGCACAGAGGAATCAGGACTGAGTCGGGACTTAGGTTGGAGAAGGACCACTCAGTCTGTGTGGCAAACAGACTTGGTGTGGGTGGGGGCACAGAGACCTTCTGGGAGGCTGTTGTCACTCAGATGAGCGGCGGGGGTGAGAGGCGAGAGGGTTCCACCCAGATGAGACGAGGACGGCAGCAGAGGACGTGCTACATCTACACTGCTTCTGGTGGATGGGATGTGGGGTGAGAGAGAGAGGGAAAGAAGGGTCCAGAATGACCCTAGGATGATAATACATCAGAATGTATACTTATTTATTTTATAATTGTATCCATTTATTTATTTTTATTTTTGACTGTGCCGGGTCTCTGCTGCTGTGTGTAGGCTTTCTCTAGCTGCAGCAGGCGGTGGTTACTCTCTAGTTGCAGTGTGAGGGCATCTCATTGCAGTGGCTTCCCTTGAGAAATTGTGGAGCTCTAGGGTGCTCAGGCTCACTAGTTGTAGTGAATGGGCTTAGTTTCTCCACGGCATGTGGAATCTTTCTGGACCAGGAATCGAACCTGTGTCCCTGGCTTTGGAAATTGGATTCTTAATCACTGGGCCACTAGGGTTGTCTCCAGTATATGTGTTTAAATATGCCAAAAATGTGTTCTCTGCTACGTTCTTACTAATTCCTGAGAATGGAGCCACTGGTATAGAGGGCAACTGTGGAACTGAAAGAAGATTTACACACGGCCCTCAGGTTGGTTCTTCAGGTGCTGCCTGGTTGCATGCTTTCTTCAAGACTTTGAGGGGAGAAACATCAAAAAGATAGGACAGAAGTGAAGTCATTGGGTAAGATAATTCTCTTTTATGACTGCCCAAAGTATACATAAAACGAAGGCAATAAATGATATTTAAAAGGGTCAAAAATCCATGCATGCAACACTGAATTATTATTTTTTAATCTTTTAATTTTTTTCATACAGCCAGCCAGAGAGGAAGTTCACCTTTGAACCAGATTACAGAGTCATCCAGGGCTGTAACAGTGAAACCTACCTCAGGGAAGAAGAGAAAAAAAGGTATTTTTGGTTGTTTAAACTGTTCCTCTTACTTCCTTCATCTTGTAAATCACTTCCTCCTTTCATAGGCTGTGTGTAATTACTAAAGTAATTACCCCAAACAGAGAGAAAAACTCAAGTGGAGAAAAAGTGTCTGATGGCTTCATATAAACCTAGTACTGAACAGCTTAGCCATACCCACCAGAACTATAACCACCAGAGGAATCTGACTCTGCCACATTCAACAAGTCCAAAAAAAAAAAAAATTATGGGAATACTCTGCAATAAACAGCAGGCCTGATAAATTCAGCTTGGAAACTCTTTTCCTATGCTCATTCCTTAGAGGTAGAAATGGAGCATATGCCTTGAGAAAATCGCAATCCGAAAAGACACATGCACCTCAATGTTTATTGCAGCGCTATTTGCAATAGCCAGGACACGGAAGCAGCCTAGATGTCCATCGACAGATGAACGGATAAAGAGGCTGTCGTACATATATATGATGGAATATTACTCGGCCATAAAAAGGAACAAATTTGAGTCAGTTGTAGTGAGGTGGATGAACCTAGAGCCTGTTATCCAGAGTGAAGTAAGTCAGAAAGAGAAAAACGAATATTGTATATTAATACACACGCACACACACACATATATGGAATCTAGAAAAACAGTCTGCTGGACATAGCAGGGGAAGGCGTGGATACGGCAAATTGAGAGCAGCATTGACATATATATACTATCATGTGAAGAATAGCCAACTAGCAGGAAGCTGCTGATTAACACAGGGAGCCCAGCCTGGCACTCTGGAACAGCCTAGAGGGATGGGATATATAATTTAGTGATCTAAAAAAGCCAGATGAAAAGCTAAAGTCAGAACATTTATCAGGCCCTGGCTCTGTTGTCTGATGTGAATACAGTCTCTGCTGATCAGTGACTCAACTCAGGTCCTATCCCCTCAGACGTCATCCAGCCCAGTGTAAAGACTGTCCTCTGGACGGCGACCTGGCTTGGACACACTGACCCTCCTCATCCCCAGAGGAACCCCAGACAACTCTTCTGAGAGCATTCTTGGTTGAAAATATCCCCAAATGGCAACTGTCTAAAACAAATGATAACCGAGTATGGCGCTCCTCCTCCTCCTCTTCCTCCTTCCTCTCTCCTCTTCCTCTTTCCCTCTTTAATAGATTTTCCAAAATCCACTAGCACTATTAAAAAAATTTTTAAACTAAAAAACAATGCAGGACTTCCCTGGCAACTCACAGGGGTAAAGAATCCACCTGCCGATGCAGGAGACATGGGTTCAATCCCTGATCCGGGAAGATCCCATATTCGGAGAAAGAACTAAACCTGTGCACCACAGCTACTGAGCCTGCGCTTTGGGGCCCGGGAACCACAACTGAAGCCCTCGCGCTCCACGGCCGTGCTCTGCAGCAAGAGAAGCTAAGGCAGTGAGAAGCCCAGGCGCCGAAGCTAGGGAGGAGCCCCCGCTCACCACAACTAGAGAAGAGCCCATACAGCAGTGATGAAGACTCAGCACACACACAAGTAAATAAATTTTAAAAGTAAAAAAAAAAAAAAGCAATGCAAGCCACAAGCCTATAATCTTAGCTGGAACGAGAGTACATGGGAGGGTAGACATGGCAAGAGGGGTGGGTCACATAAGGAGGATTGCATGCCAGGCCAAGAGTTTGGACTTAATCCAATAGGCAATGGGAACCATTAAAGTCTTTTGTCTCCCAAGGAATTCTGTGCCTGGAATCAATAGAAACCACTTTGTATCTAATATTTATTTACTTTCTAGCCTCTTGTCAAAGTAGAGCATTTCCATGCTATCCAGACTTCACAAAGCAAATTTAAAAACAGCTTCCTATACTGGACAATTACTTTCACAGTCATAAGGTGTTTATTTGTCTGAGGATGAGTTTGGTCTTTGGTAGAAGAGTTCTACATGTTTCAAAATAAGAGTCAGATTGAGCTGATTTACATCAACCTCCTGGGTGAGGAGTCCAGATGGTTTCCATTTGGTCCCAATTGGAAACAGCCAAACTATTTTTATGCTCGGCCCTTTGTGGACAAGAGGCTTTTGGTCTGCTGCTTGGAAAGTTGAACACTACTATACGAGTCAATACCCCATTCAGAAGCCTGACACCCTTTCTATTCCTTCCAAATGAATGATTACAGGAACTTGACAACACCAGCACTCACGTGGGTGAGGTCTGGCTTGGCCCACCCTAGTCACATACTTGTCAGGTCCATAAGGAGCCAGAGGATGGCTGAACACTGAAAATCACTGAGAGGTCTTCGGAAACAGTCATCTGCAGAAGAGACAGCTCCCCTGTGCCCCATTCAGCTTGACTTGTCATGTCACCTTAAGGCCCTCAAAGTTCAGAAGACCCAGGAAGGACTTAGGAGTGCTCTGTCCCCCGGGTCTGCTCTATTTCCCAGCCCAAGCCCCACACCATAGTTTCCAGGATTGTCTTAACTCTCAAGGATTTAGAACTGGGAGCCCCAGCATATGGCTTAGATGTGTTCAGGGAGCAAAATCTGACACATGCTCAGTCCCCAAGCTTGCATGTGCTTTCAGTTGTATCTGATTCTTTGCACCCCTGTGGACTGTAGCCCACCAGGCTCCTCTATCCATGAAATTTTCCAGGCAAGAATACTGGAGTAGGTTGCCATTTTCTATTCCAGACAGACCCTTACTACAGTACTAAAGTCACTCAGGTGGCAAATTCACTTCCCCAAATAAACTATTAGTGTTTATATCATTGCCACAGAGCATAGGAATGCTAGTGGCTTTAAGGAATGCAAGGGTCAAGTTCAAAAGTCAAGATGTAATCTTCTAAACAGCTTTATTAGTTCCAAGTCAGGAAATTACTGGTTATAATCCAGAAATTGTTTTACTCAAGATTTTATCCTGAGTGATAGCTAGACAATGGAATCTTTGTGGACAGATTCCAAGGTCCAAGGTGTGAATCACCCAACACTAATTACACTTTGCTTCCTTAAGTCCTGCAATCAATAGGATTTATATTCTGGCTGATAAACCTCTGGTAATACACAGAAAATCACACATGCTCCTTGTTGATGGAAAGAAGCTGTTTTAATAAGTTAAAAAACAAAAGCCAACTTCAAGAAGGTCCTACCAGGACCTGGCATCCACAGATGAACATTGAGTAATGGTTTGCATTCTGATGCCCACCAAAATGTGTGATACCCACTTGCTGGTCTCAGAAGAGGCCAGATGGGAGTTTCTGGCTCCATGAAAATTTACACTTGATCTTTGGATATGGGCTCATATGGGAAACAGAGCTCTCTCTGGAAGGAATGAGGCTTCCCAGGTGGTGCTAGTGGTAAAGAACCTGCCTGCCAATGCAGGAGAAGAAAGAGACACAGGTTTGATCCCTGGGTGGGGAAGATGCCCTGGAGGAGGACATGGCAGCCCACTCTAGTATTCTTGCCTGGAGAATTCCACGGACAGAGGAGCCTGGCAAGCTACAGTCCACAGGGTCACAAAGAGCTGGACACAGCTGAAGCGACTTAGCACAGCACAGCACAGCAGCTGGAAGGAATGAGAAGAGGTTCATCAACTGTGAAAGAGAGAGCATTCTAGGCAAAGGGAACCGGGTGAGAAAAGGCTCAGGGGGTGAAGTGCCTGGAGTGTCCAGCATCTGGAAAGTGTGACATTCACTGCAGAGTGATCATGGGGAGAGGGCTGGAGGCCAGTGGACACATATGGCCAAAAGCCACAAATGTTGTTAAGGAACAGGACTTTCTTCTGTGTGCAGAGGGGGAGCCATGATGCATTTGAAACAAGACAGTGACATAATAAAGGCTGGATTTTTAGAAAGAACCTCCAGCAGCTTTGCAGCACTTATTTTAGAGATGGACACTGGGACAACGGGAGACTAGTTTAGAGGTTTTTACGGTAGATCAGGCAAAAGAAGACAGAAGGCAGAACAGACTGCAGTGATGGAAATATAGAGTCTAGATATA
Source organism: Capricornis sumatraensis (assembly GCF_032405125.1). NCBI lineage: Eukaryota > Metazoa > Chordata > Mammalia > Artiodactyla > Bovidae > Capricornis > Capricornis sumatraensis. The sequence goes on along the minus strand of NC_091069.1, from coordinate 233,251,314 downwards.
TTTAGGAATGAGAATTGACAGGACCTAGTGAGGGTGGTTGGAGAAGGCGATGGCACCCCACTCCAGTACTCTTGCCTGGAAAATCCCATGAACGGAGGAGCCTGGTAGGCTGCAGTCCATGGGGTCGCTAAGGGTCAGACAGGACTGAGTGATTTCACTTTCACTTTTCACTTTCATGCATTGGAGAAGGAAACGGCAACCCACTCCAGTGTTCTTGCCTGGAGAATCCCAGGGACGGGGGAGCCTGGTGGGCTGCTGTCTATGGGGTCGCACAGAGTCGGACACGACTGAAGCGACTTAGCAGCAGCAGCAGTGAGAGCATAAGAAAGGTTCTGAAATCAGGAATAGCTGGGGAATCTCAGAGATTAATTGAAGAGAAAATGGGAGGAAGCTCAAGGCAGGGCAAGTCTACATTGGATCTGTGGTATGGCTCCCTGGTGAGGCATGCAGTTGTCAGAAACATGTATCTGATCCTCGGGGAGGCACTGGCAGAAGTGAGGACATTTTATACCTGGAGGTTCTCCATCAGATTGGACCCATCCCAGGATTTCAATGATACACACTCCAGAAATGAAGCTGGAAAGTTAGACAGTAATATTTGCTGTGCACTACATGACTCTGCAATCTTATTCCACCGTGCTTCCCAGTCAGTCTTCACAATGCATTTAGAAGATGAGTACGTTTGTGTGTTCTAAGTCACTTCAGTTGTGTCTCTTTGCAACCCTATGGACTGTAGCCCGCCAGGCTCCTCTGTCCATGGGATTCTCCAGTTAGAATACTGGAGTGGGTTGCCATGCCCTCCTCTAAGGGATCTTCCCAACCCAGGGATCGAACCTACGTCTCTATGTCTCCTGCGTTGGCAGGCAGGTTCTTTACCACTAGTGCCAACTGGAAAGCCCAGGGTATGAGAATTATGATCTATATGTCAGCAATGGGGACATTTAGGTTCAGAGAAGTTAAGTGACTTTCTGGGGAGTCACACAGCATTTTTCAGAGAGGTTTCAAACCTGGAGATTCTTCTCATTTCAGCGCACCACTCTGTCGCAGGCACAGCAGGCATCGCTATTCCACTATTAAGGTCTCTGAGACAGAGGAGGGTCAATTAAAGTGGTCATGGTTGGTGAGCTTGTTTTTATTTAAAAAGTGTAAGATTAGGTAAAACTAGGTTGGAGTGAATACAGCTGGGGTGGATCAAATATTACCAGGAGCTGAGCATGGACTCACTCTTACTCCAAGAAATTTGTTTCCCATTCAAAGAAGAGAATTTGATTCTGCTTGAAATTTAGTTAGGGTCTTGGAGCAGGAAGTCCCTGACCTAAGGCAGCATTAGCCTTCCTACCCTCTAACAGGGCATATGGGACTCCCTAGAGGTCTAAATTCTGGAGAGTGCCTTGGACTAGCACTTTCTAAACTGGTTATTTTTCATGGGCCCAGATGACATTATGACCTCTCTTACCAGTTGGAGTGAGATTTGGATTGTTTTATCCATGGGGATGCAAGCTGGACCAGGACAATCACAAGCTTGGGAGCCTCCTTCCTCTCCAATTGCACACATTTATGCCACGCTGGCTCAGTGCAGGATGATGACTGGCTGAGACCATTTCATTTCTTTCCTTGCAAAGCAGAGCAGCTGCACAGGAATTTGGCCTTTGGCCTTGGCCCCTTTGGCCTCATGCTTCCTCACTGCTGCTTTCTGGCATGCCAGGAGGGGGCAAACAGAAATGAGTGCCACCTGCAATCAGTACCCACATTGTTAATCATTCTGGGTAGTCAACTTCTCAAAGGCATTTATATTTGTGAAGAGATGTCAAAACCAGAAAAATCATACTTTGTTCATGTTCATGAGTTGTCTCAAGGCATTATTAACTACATACACCAGGCTTGGAAATACAATGAATGGTGAGATAAAATTTTCTACAACATGATTACACTTATTCATTGACTCACTCATTTATTCAAGAAACAGTTATTAAATACCTATGGTGTGCCAGATACTGTGCTAGGACATTGGCACTGTTATATTATTCATAATGCCTGTCATTAGCGATCATTCTCATACCCTGAATGTAAGGACAAATGAGGTGTGGACCAGTCAGACTCATCTTTAGTAAAACTAAAGGATAGGCTAGTTGCCATCCCTCCAACTATGTTTTGAAGGAAAATAAATCCTATTTCTTTTAGTAACTCAGCAGATTACATTTATTTCCAAATAAACCAATTGGATCTTTTCTAAAAGCATGCTTTTATTTTTAAATTGGCAAGCTAGAATGATCCAATGTCCAAATTTGTCATGTTTCCCTAAAAGGTCAGTTATCTTTCATGACTTGAAAACGTACCCTGAGTTATCATCCACTCTCTTCTCTTCCTTGCTCTTCCCACACACTAGGTAATGTACTGCCTCAGCTTCAAGAGGGCAAGAAGTTCTGTCTCTTTTGCTCCCAGTTAAATTCCCAGGGAAGGAATCTTCCCTGGTGGCTCAAAGGTTAAAGCGGCTGCCTCCAATGCGGGAGACCTGGGTTCGATCCTTGGGTCGGGAAGATCCCCTGGAGAAGGAAATGGTAACCCACTCCAGTATTCTTGCCTGGAGAATCCCATGGACGGAGAAGCCTGGTAGGTTACAGTCCACGGGGTCGCAAAGAGTCAGACACAACTGAGTGACTTCGCTTACTTACTTACTTAAATTCCCAGCAGCTAGAACTGTGGCTGGCACATAACAGGAGGTCAAAAATATTTGTTGAAAGCTGAATGAATTCAAGAACAGAAGGGTCTCATCCAGCCCTGAGGTTAGATTCTAAAGTCAGTATGTCAGGCAAAATTAGTGTGTAGCTAAATGAGCTTTTTTTTTTGGATGCACAGCTTGTGGGATCTTAGTTCCTGACTAGGAATTGAACCCCAGGCCATGGCAATGAAAACACTGAGTCCTAACCACTAGAGTGCCAGGAAATTCCTTAAATAAGCCTTTAAAATCTCCCTTTTTGTTTATTCATTCATTCTTTTTTTTTGGTCAGGTGGCATGCGGGAATCTTAGTTTCCCCACCAGGGATCCAACCCATACCCCCTGCATTGGAAGCACAGAGTCTTAACCACCAGACCACCAGGAAAGTCCCTAAATGAGCCTTTATAATCCTTTGAACTGCCAACACAAAACAATATATAGATATATGTTATCTCTAAGTTCCATGCATTTTCTTCCTGACTTTGGAACAGGTCACTGGTGTTCAGTCAAGCCTCTTGTGAAGTAGTTGGCTGTGATTCCCAGGGTCACAGTGCACACAAAGCTTACCTACAAACTCTTGGAGGCCCCGGGGGGAGCGATCAGCTTCCTAACTGGAGATTTAGCTCTTTCATCTCACACTTACGAGTGGATAAACCAGCATTATATCGGTAACTTTTCTCTTTCTCCATCTCCTGCCTGTTTTTTTTTTCTTTACCAAACTCCTAAACTTATAAATCAAATGTGAATATGATACTGTGAATCAACTGCACTCCAGTAAAAATTAAATATCCCCCCAAAATGTGAATTTTGTGAAAGCTGTATAGAAGGAGGGTGAACCAGGCTCCAGGACCACTGAACTCAGGCAGGATGGGTCTTCCTCCAAATTTGTCCTTCTAGAACTCAAAAAATGTGATAACTTTGCAGGCTCTTTTAGAGGGCTCAATCCTTGTATTAAGTTGGTGCAAAAGTAATTGCAGTTTTACATTGTTGAAATTTGCCATTTCATATTGGAATACATTCTTAAATAAATGTGGTTATGTTATACATCATTTTACTGTGTATTTCTTTCTTTTTGTTTATTTGCCAATGACTTATTACTAGCTGTTCATTTTATATTTATTTTAGACTATGGAAATTATGTTAGACAAAAACCAAATTTGAATGATTTTCTTATTCAAGTTCAAAATGAATCATAAAGTAGCAGAGACAAGTCACAACATCAACAACACATTTGGCTCAGGAACCACTAACATACAGTATTCAAGAACTTTTGCAAAGGAGACGAGAGCCTTGAAGATGAGGAACATAGTGACTGGCCATTGGAAATTGACAGCGACCAACTGAGAGGACCATCGAAGCTGATCCTCTTACAACTACATGAGAAATTGTCAAAGAACTTAGTGTCAACCATGCTACACAGTCATTCAGCATTTGAAGCAAATTTGAAAGGTGAAAAAGCTTGATAAGTTGGTGCCTCATGAGCTGACCACAAGTCAAAACGTCATCGTTTTGAAGAGTCATCTCTTATTCTACACAACAATAATGAACCGTTTCTCAATGGGATTGTGATGTGTGATGAAAAGTGGATCGTATACAATCAGCAATGACTACATCAGTGTTTGGACCAAGAAGAAGCTCCAAAGCACTTTCCAAAACCAAACCTGCACCCAAACAACAGTCATGGTCACTGTTTGGTGGTCTGCTGCCTGTCTGATCCACTACAGCTGTCTGAATCCCAGCTGAGAAGTATGCTCAGCAAATCGAAGAGATACACCAAAAGCTGCAACCCTTGCAAAATGGCACTGGTCAACAGAAAGGGCCCAGTTCTTCATGAAAATGCCCAACCAAATGTTGCACAACCAATGCTTCAAACGTTGAACAAATTGGGCCACGAGGTTTTGCTTCATCCTGCATACTCACCTGACCTCTCGCCAACCGACTACTACTTCTTCAAGCATCTAGACAACTTTTTGCAGGGAAAATGCTTCCACAACCTGCAGGAGATAGAAGATGCTTTCCAAGAAAGAGTTCATCAAATCCTGAAGCACAGATTTTTATGCTGCAGGAATGAGCAAACTTATTTCTCGTTGGCAAAAATGTGTTGATTTTATCATGGTTCCTATTTTGTTAATAAAGATGTGTTTGAGCCTAGTTATAATGACTTAAAATTTATGGTCCAAAACTGCAGTTATGTTTTCACCAACCTGATAAAAGGGCTACTACTTCTCCAGAATCAACAGACAACACCTTCTACTGAAAATTTTCCAGAAATGTTGATTTTCTCTTTAGCCAAAGTAAAGGCAACAACTTAAATCTTAAATGAGATTTTTCGTTCATAGCTTGCTATTATAAAGAAAAAGGATATTATGAGTATTTTTTAAAGGACTTCTTAAGTTATATGCATTTCCTTGACTATGTTGCTAAATGCATCTACTTACACAAGTTGCTGCTAAGTCGCTTCAGTAATGTGCGACTCTGTGCGACCCCATAGATGGCAGCCCACCAGGCTTCCCCGTCCCTGGGATTCTCCAGGCAAGAACACTGGAGTGGGTTGCCATTGCCTTCTCCGACACAAGTTAGATCAGTATAATCTTAAAAATTAAAATCAACAAAGGTGGTGAAATGGGAGATCTATTGTCTAAAAATAATCAAATACTCTGATCTTTCTACAGGAATCAAGAAAAAAATTAAAGATTTGATTGAAACTGGTCCTTGGTTAGTGAAGTTGTATTTGGCAGATAATGGCATAGATGGAAAGGGAAAAGAAGGAGAAAATGACTTGCTGGAATTCACTCAAATACTAACATGGTGAGTAGAAAACTAAAATTCTTTACTTGTTCACCTTCCAAAATGAGGTGCTTGGGTTAAATCATGGGGACAGTCATTTAATTACAGCTTGTTAGTGGTGCCAGGTGAGATTTTCAGCTGAGAGGAAAGCAGTGATCCATCTTGTCATTGGTACCTGATCTGTGGAAAGGCCTGAAATCATAAAAATGGCATGGCAGATAGTTATATGTTAGCCCTCAATGGGTCTTGAAGACCTCATTAGAAGCCCCATTTTAAGAAGTTGACAACTAAGGAAAGGCAAGAGGTATGACTTCCAGATTTTTCTTCTCTATGGTCAGGATATAATGTAAATCTAAGCAATGTGACATGAGGAAGAAAGGCAACCTACTCAAGAGTGAACATTCCTTTGTGTTTGATTACAAAGTTGTCCCAACCTACTTAAAAGGAGAGCTATTCTTGGAAGCTTCTAGAAAACAGAATATTTCCTTGCCCCTTTTACCTTCCCATCCTTGATTGTCTCCCTGTCCACTCTCCTGAAAATGCATACCCAGTAGGCCAAGCCATAAGTGAGCATGTGTAGCCCTGTGAGAAAGCTTTCTGGATTGGCTCTAGGCTACACCATCTTAGGACATCAGTATTTGTAGCATCTTGGGGCAATCAAGGGAAATAGAGCCTAGCCAAGATTTGGGGCTTGAGGGCTTGATTGAAGGCTATTTTTAAAAAATAATTATTTGTATATTTATTTATTTTTGTCTGCAGTCACTCTTAGTTGCTGTGCACAAGCTTCAATAGTTGTGATTTACAGGCTCTAGAGCTCAGTCTCAGTAGCTGTGGTGCAGGGGTTTAGTTGCCCCATGGGATGTTGGTTCCCAGACGAAGGAGCCAACCCACATCCACTGTGTTGGCAGGCTAATTCTTAACCACTGAACCAGCAGGGAAGTCCCTATTTATAAAGTAATAAATTCCTTCTCTAATGTATTTCCTTATTCAGGAAGGATGAGAAGATTTACAACTTGGATAACTTTGCTAGTATTGTTTATAGTAAATATATTAATAAACAGTTTTGTTAACCCATAATACAACACTAGATTTACTATATTGCTAATGTATTATCCTTTGAGTGTATTGCTAATATTTTGTTAAGCGTTTTTGCACTGGACTTCCCTGGCGCTCCAGTGGTTAAGAATCTGCCTGCCAATGCAGGAGACAACAGGTTCAATCCCTGGTCTGGGAAGATTCCGTGTGCTATGGGGCAGCTAAGCCCATGTGCCATAACTACTGAGCCCACACTCTAGGGCACGTGCTCCACAAAAAGAGAGGCCACCATGATGAGAAGCCCTTATGCTGCGGCAAAGACCAGCCCCTGCTCACCGCAACCAGAGAAAAGCCCATGCACAGCAATGAAAATATGTTTTTAATTAAAAAAAGAAAATAACTTTTGTATCTATGTTCATGAAGGATGTTAGTCTATACTTGTAACGTCTTCAGCTGGGATTGGGGATCAGGGTAATTCTGGCCTCACAGAATGAGTAGGAAGTGTTTCTTCCTCTTCTACTTAATGAAATAAGTTGTGTAGAATCGGCATTATTTCATCTCTAAATATTTGCTAGAATTCAATGATGAAGATATCTGGACTAAGAGTTTTCTTTATGGAAAGATATTTAAACTACAACTTCAATTGTTTAATCGACAGACTGCTCTTCTGGTTTGTTTTTGTTTTTTTTTGAGTAAAACTTTGTGTCTTTTCAAGAAATTTGTTCATGTCATTTAAGTTTTCAAATTTGTTGGTATCAAGTTATTCATATATTTTCTTATAATCTTTTTCATGTGGGATCTGTAGTGATATCTCTTCTTCCATGTTTGAAATTGTTTATTTGTTTTCTCCTTTCCAATTAATCTGATTGGAAATTTGTCAGTTTTATTGACCTTTACGAAAAACAACTTCTGGCTTTTTCTAATGTTAATCTTTATTTAATTTCCTTGAGTTATTCTTTTTAATTATTTATTTTATCCTGCTTACCTTGGGTATAATATGCTCTCCTCTCTTTCTAGTTTATTAAGGTACAAGTTTAAGTTATTGACTTTAAACCTTTTTAATTCAAATATAAATATTTGTATTAATGCTAAGTATACTCAATATGCCAGCAAATTTGGAATATTCAGCAGAGGCCACGGGACTGGAAAAGGTCAGTTTTCATTCCAATCCCAAAGAAAGGCAAGCCAAAGAATGCTCAAACTACTGCACAATTGCACTCATCTCACACGCTAGCAAAGTAATGCTCAAAATTCTGCAAGCAAGCCTTCAGCAATACGTGAACTGTGAACTTCCATATGTTCAAGCTGGATTTAGAAAAGGCAGAGGAACCAGAGATCAAATTGCCAACATCTGATGGATCATTGAAAAAGCAGGAGAGTCCCAGAAAAACATCTATTTCTGCTTTATTGACTATGCCAAAGCCTTTGACTGTGTGGATCATGATAAACTGTGGAAAATTCTGAGAGAGATGGGAATACCAGACCACCTGACCTGCCTCTTGAGAAATCTGTATGCAGGTCAGAAAGCAACAGTTAGAACTGGACATGGAACAACAGACTGGTTCCAAATAGGAAAAGGACTACATCAGGGCTGTATATTGTCACCCTGCTTATTTAACTTATATTCAGAGTACATCATGAGAAATGCTGGGCTGGATGAAGCACAAGCTGGAATCAAGATTGCCAGGAGAAATATCAATCACCTTAGATATGCAGATGACACCACCCTTATGGCAGAAAGTGAAGAAGAACTAAAGAGCCTCTTGATGAAAGTGAAAGAGGAGAGTGAAAAAGTTGGCTTAAAGCTCAACATTCAGAAAACGAAGATCATGGCATCTGGTCCCATCACTTCATGGGAAATAGATGGGGAAACAGTGGAAACAGTGGCTGACTTTATTTTTGGGGGCTCCAAAATCACTGCAGATAATGACTGCAGCCATGAAATTAAAAGACGGTTAACCCTTGGAAGGAAAGTTATGACCAACCTAGATAGCATATTAAAAAGCAGAGACATTACTTTGCCAACAAAGGTCCATCTAGTCAAGGCTATGGTTTTTCCTGTGGTCATGTATGGATGTGAGAGTTGCACCATAAAGAAAGCTGAGTGCCAAAGAATTGATGCTTTTGAACTGAGGTATGGGAGAAGACTCTTGAGAGTCCTTTCGGCTGCAAGAAGATCCAACCAGTCCATCCTAAAGGAGACCAATCTTGGGTGTTCATTGGAAGGACTATGTTGAGGCTGAAACTCCAATACTTTGGCCACCTGATGAGAAGAGCTGACTCATTTAAAAAGACCTTGATGCTGGGAAAGATTGAGGGTAGGAGGAGAAGGGGACAATGGAGGATGAGATGGTTGAATGGCATCACCGACTCAATGGACAAGTTTGGGTAAACTCCGGGAGTTGGTGATGGACAGGGGGGCCTGGCGTGCTGCAATTCATGGGGTCTCAATGAGTCGGACACAACTGAGGGACTGAACTGAACTGAAGTATTCTTTTGTTGCATCCTACAAATTTTGATATATTGTATCTTTATTGTCATTCAACTCAAGCTATTTTCTAATTGCCCTCTTGATTTCTTCTTTGATCTATGGATTATTTAGAAGAGTGCTGTTTAGTTTTCACATATTTGTTAAATTTTCATATATTTTTCTTTGGTGGATTTCTAAGTAAATTCTGCTGTGGGTGGAAAACATACCAGTTTTATGGCCCAACTGGTCAAAATTTGTGATCAATTTTAGTAAATTTTTCATGTGCACTTGAAAATAATGTGTACTCTGCTATTACTGGAGGAAAATATTCCATAAATGTCAGTTAGGTCAAGCTGGTCAGCAGTGTTGCTCAAGTGTTGTAATGTCTGCTATATCTTTACAAATTTTCTGTTAACTTGCTCTCTCAATTACTGAGATAGAGATAATTGTGATTTTTAAAATATCAATATATCAGCAAATTTGGAAAGCTCGGCAGTGGCCACAGGACTGAAAATGGTCAATTTTCATTCCAATCCCAAAGAAGGACAATGTCAAAGAATGTTCATACTACCATACAATTGTGCTCATTTCATATGCTAGCAAGGTTATTCTCAAAATCCTTCAAGCTAAGGTGGAGCAATATGTGAACCAAGAACTTCCAGATGTACAAGCTGGGTTTCAAAGTGGCAGAGGAATCAGAGATCAAATTGCCAACATTCCTTGGATCATTAAGAAGGCAAGGAAGTTCCAGAAAAAACATCTACTTCTGCCTCATTGAGTGTGATAAGCCTTTGACTGTGTGGATCACAACAAACTGGAGAATTCTTTAAGACATGGGAGTACCAGACCACCTTATCTGTCTTGTGAGAAACCTATATGTGGGTCAAGAAGGAACAGTTAGAACTGGACATGAAACAACTGACTGGTTTAAAATGGGAAAGGAGTATGATAAGGTTGTATATTGTCACCTTGTTCATTTAGCTTATTTGCAGAGAACATCATGCAAAATGTGAGTCTGGATGAATCACAAGGTGGAATCAAGATTGCTGGAAGAAATATCAACAATCTTAGATATGCAGATGATACACTTTAATGGTAGAAAGTGAAGAGGAACTAAAGAGCCTCTTGATGAGGCTGAAAGAGGACAGTGAAAAAGATGGCTTGAAGCTCAACATTAATAAAAGCTAAGATCTGGGCATCTGGTCCCATCACTTTATGGCAAACAGAAGGGAGAAAAGTGGAAACAGTGACAGATTTTTTTCTCTTGGGCTCCAAAATCACTGCAGATAGTGTCTGCAGCCACAAGATTAAAAGACACTTGTTCCTTGGAAGAAAAGCTGTGACAAACCTAGACAGTGTATTAAAAAGCAGAGACATCACTTTGCCAACAAGGGTCTATGTAGTTAAAGCTATGGTTTTTCCAGTAGTTATGTACGGATGTATGAGCTGGATCATAAAGGCTGAGCGCCAAAGAATTGATGCTTTTGAATTGTGGTTCTGGAGGACTCTTAAGAGTCCCTTGGACTTCAAGGAGGTCAGACCAGTCAATTCTCTAGGAAATCAACCCTGAATATTCATTGGAAAGACTGATGCTGAAGCTCCGGTACTTTGGCCACCCGATACACAGAGCTGATTCATTGGAAAAGCCCCTGATGCTGGGAAACATTGAAGGCAAAAGGAGAATAGAAGAGCAGAGGATAAGATGGTTAGATAGCATCACCGACTCAATGAACATGAATTTGAGCAAACTCCAGGAGATAGTGGAGGACAGAGGAGCCTAGCATGCTGCAGTCTATAAGATTGCAAAGAGTCGGACCTGACTTAGAGACTGAACAACAACAAATATCTCCTTGCGGTTTAATCAATTTTACTTTATGAACTTTGAAGCACTGTTATTAGGTGCCTGAACTTTCAGGGTTCTTAAGTCTCTTGCAGAATTGACCCTCATTATCATTATGAAATCCCTAGTAATATTTTTCTCTTATCTCTGGTCTTATTCCCATCTCTGAAATCTAACTTGACTAATATTAATATATCCACTCCAATCTTCTTTTGATTGATATTAGCATGATATATCAGAGAAGGCAATGGCACCCCACTCCAGTACTCTTGCCTGGAGAATCCCATGGGCAGAGGAGCCTGGTGGGCTGCAGTCCATGGGGTTGCTAAGAGTCGGACACGACTGAGCAACTTCACTTTCACTTTTCACTTTCATGCATTGGAGAAGGAAATGGCAACCCACTCCAGTGTTCTTGCCTGGAGAATCCCAGGGACGGGGGAGCCTGGTGGGCTGCCATCTATGGGGTCGCACAGAGTCGGACACGACTGAAGTGACTCAGCAGCAGCAGCAGCGTGATATATCTGTCTCTGTCCTTTTACTTTTTGCCTATCTATATTTTTAATCTAAATTCTTATAAACAACATAGGACTCTTAAAGTCCTCCAGGACCACAATTCAAAAGCATCAATTCTTTGGCGCTCAGCCTTCTTTATGATCCAGCTTTTACATCCGTACATAACTACTGGAAAAACCATAGCTTTAACTATATGGATGTTTGTTGGCAAAGTGATGTCTCTGCTTTTTAATACACTGTCTAGGTTTGTCACAGCTTTCCTTCCAAGAAACATTTTTTAAAAACCTATTTGGACAATCTCTGTCTTTTAACTGTTTTTTATCTAGACAACTATATTTAATATAATTATCAATATGACTAGATTTTAACATACAATCATGTTATTTGGGTTTTTTTTTCTCATTTTTTTTGTTCAATTTAAACTATGTTTTTGCCTGCTTTGGGGTTGAGTAATATTTATAATTCTATTTTTATCTCTTTTATTGTTTCATTAGCTATATTTTCTTTTTTAGTGGTTGCTCAAATGTTAACACTATTCATTTTAGTTTATCACAATTTACCTTCAAATAATATACGATTTCACTCATAGTTTAAGAATCTTACAACAGTACATTTCCATTCCCTCTCATTCTTTGTTTTACTGTTATCATATATTTTACTATTATAAATGTTATAAATCCCCAAACATATTATGATTATATTTGTTTTAAGCAGTTAATATTTTCTTAAAAAGAAGGGAAAGGCTTTTATACCTATTCACACATTTACCATTTCTAGTCTTCTTCATTCCTTTGGATGTATCCAAATTTCTCTCTAGTATCATTTTCCCTGTTTTTTAAACATTTTATGTATTTGTGCCTCATGTTTGTGCAGGGGCCATGCTAACCTCCATTGTTCCAATTTTAGTATATGTGTTGCCAAAGACAACACTAGTATCATTTTCCTTTTATCTGAAGGACTTTCTTTATAGATTTCTTATAGTTCTGACCTACTTGTGGTGACTTCTCTGAGTTTTAGTATGTGTGGTATGTTTGCCTTCATTTTTCAAGATGTTTTTCCTGGATATAGAATACTTGGCTGACAGTTAATACTTTCAAGATGTTGCTCCACTGTCTTCTGCTTGCATTGTTTCTGAAAAGAAGTCTGCAGTTACTTTTATCTTTTTTCTCTTGAACATAATTTGTCCTTTTCTTTAGCTGTTTTTAAGACTTTCTCTTTACTACTCTAGTGACCTACAACATCAACTCATAAAGACAGCTTAGCCCAAACTTAATATCCATGGCCTTTGTATCATTCATCTTCTCTGGGGCTTTTTAGTCTCACTCTATCTCATGGGTTATTTTCTGGTGTGACTTCTGAAGTGAGCTGCATAGTCACCTCAACGATAGCTCCCCTGCGTATTTCTACAGCTGCACGTCTAACACTCATTCTCCTTCTTCACCTCTATGGGTTCTGACAGGCTGGTGCCCTGGAAGTAGAAGCACCATCTTCACAACCCTCCACCCGCAATCTGGCAAGTCCAGTTCTGGGCCAGCTGTAGAGCAAGTTGGAGGATGAGCAAACAGGCTCCAGGAGCACTTTGGAGAACAGACTTATGGCTCCTCACATTTTATCATTGAATGTCCTGGGGATTTACAAAGGAGGAGCTCAGTGGATGAATGAGGAGGCAAGGGACTTGCCAGGGGGCCTGCTAGCAAAATCAGCTCCATGGGTCTGCTTAATTATGTTGGGGTAAGATTTGGTGATGGAGATTATGGGGCACTAACCAACTGCCTGCCTACTGGCACTATGCACCCTTGGTAGAACCAGGGTCTAGCCTCACCTTCAGATTAGCTGATCCAGGGTCAAGAGATATCATGCCTTTTATGTGTAATAAGTCTTCACCGAGCTCTGCTGCTTAAGCCTTCCCCAACAGGCAGTATCAGAGGATTTGACTTCAAGGCAGAAACTCAAATGCTGCTTTGCCTGCAGGAACCCTGCTCATTCCCCACCTCATGAACCACACCTCCCTCTGACCAGGATTCCTCTAACAGTGGTCTATAGGGCTGACCGAACAAGACGATTACTTAAAGTTGACTGTCAGATTTTACTTTTTGCTCTGACCACACTAAACATGAAAACAGGAACTGACTACAGAATTTGTAGGGACCCCATGCAAACAGAAACTCATGGGCCCTTGTTCAAATATTATTAAGAATTTCAAGAGGATGGCAGAGCACTAAACCGAGTGAGGAGCCCTTCTGAGCACAGGGTCCTGTGCAGCTGCTGGCCGTGTGTGACAGGGTTATTAATACAACTTAACAATGTGCACCAGGACCAGGAATTCCTTTTGCATGTTTTTTTTTTTTTTAAGTTTGGACACTAAATACTTAGATCTCTTTGTTCTCTCTTTTAAATGGTAAATATTAAGAACTACTGAAAATTAAAACATTTTCTTGGTATATTTGAATCATACTTCATGGTTATTTTCAAGCAAACTGCCTACGTTCACATCCCTGCATCACAATTTAATCTCAGGCAAGTTAAATAACTTCTCTGTATTTCAGTCCCTCATTTGTAAAATCGGGGATGATAACAATGTCTAACTAAAGAGATTGTTGTAGGGTAAATGAGATCATATAGGAGGTGCTAAATATAGTGCCTAAGGCTCCAACTAGCACCTCTGTATGAGTTAGGAAAAGAGCCCCTTTGGGTAGAGGAATTAAAAGGCACTTCCTCTCACCAATGAGTCAGAGGAAGTTATCCCTTCCAGGTCTATGCTTCATGCCCAGGACTTGGCAAACAGACCTTGGCTGGCTTTCAGCCCTACTCATACCCTTGGAACGCCCCTTTGTGCCAAGCACAGAACTTAAACATGTGGGTGGCCATGATCACATCTGATGCATAGTGAATGCTCCGTAAATCCAAAGCTCTTGTGAGGCCTGTGTAGCATAGTGGTTAAATCCACGGCATCCGGAATCAGACCTAGATATAGAATGGTTGAGTTGTAAAATTTGTCTTCGACACCCTCCATTCTCCTTTGGTGCTTCTCTTTCTCCATTTCCTCCTTGAGGCATCCCAGCTCTCCCTCATCTTCTCTGAAGGAGCTGGACACAGTCGGGCAGTTCAGGAAGCCAAAGCTTGTCAAGTCCTGATTAGGCGGACTGTCTCCTTGGGAGTGAGATCTTCGAGAGGCAGAGTTTGGCAGGGCCATTCAGCCCTGGCTTTGAATTCTGGCTCCTCAATCAACAGAAAATGTGTACAGGAAGCAAGAGAATGGCTTTGTATTCACTAATGACCCTAAATGAAATTTCATATCCCCAGCACATGGTAAAGGCTTAAAATTGTTTTATTGATAGTTATGATAATTTCTTTCAGAGCACAGGCCATGGGTTGTTTTTATTTTATTTATTTACTTATTTATTTATCTTTGGCTGAGCTGGGTCTTCCTTCCTGCTTTCTCTAGCTACAGCAAGTGGGAACTACTCTCTGGTTGCAGCGTGTGAGCTTCTCACCATGGTGGCTTCTATCATTGCAGAGCGCATGCTCAGTAGTTGTGGCACACGAGCTTAGTTGCTCCATGGCGTGTGGAATCTTCCTGGATCAGGGGTCAAACCTGTGTTCCCTGCATTGGCAGCTGAAGGGGATTCCTATTCACCAGAATCCCAGGGAAGTCCCAAGACCACGTGTTAAATTGCTTTTAGCCCCTGCAATGTCAGGCACTTAATGTGCACTTAGTAACTATGCTCCCAGGATTAATAGCATCATTGGTATTGCATTTTGCAAGATGCTTTCATAAAAACGGCTTTGTTCTATTTTTTACAACCTTGTGAAATAGGCAAACTCACCCTTTTGAGGCCAAATTTACAGATGAGGAAGATAAGACCCAATGCGGCATGTGGCCTGCCCGTGATCACAGAGTTGACAAAACATAAAAGCTGATCCAGAGCCTAGGACTTCAGAACCTAGGACCTCACCCAGATTCCATGCTCACTTACAATGCCAGAGATTCCCAAAGTCCACGTGGGAGGCCAAGGCCAGAAAATGAATGAAGTTTCAATGATCCTCAAAGAGACTAGAAACATAAAGATAGGTAGAGTGTTCATTTTTCACAAAGCTAACCTTACTTCATTTAAAAAGCTAACCTTGGGGGCTTCCCTGGTGGTCCAGTGGTTAGGAATCCACCTTGCAATGCTGGGGATACAGGTTCAGTCCCTGGCGGGAGAGCTAAGATCCCACAGGCTACGCAGCAGCTAAACCCATGCGCTGCAGCTACTGAGCCTATGTGCTCTGGAGCCCATGTTCCACAACTAGAGAGCCCACGCGCTGCAAGTACTGAACCCACGCACCACAGCTAGAGGCTCTGTGTGCCTCAACGGAAGACCCTGCACGCAGCAACCAAGACCCAACACAACCAAATAAATAAATGTTTTTTAAAACTCAATTTAAAAATAAATTTTCCTTTATTGTGAGACTGTACTCTTCCTAATTTTATATTAAAATATATGTTCTTCTATAGTGTTACTAGGTGAAAGTTATTAGACATACCAAAAGTTGCCAAAGAGACGCCTGTCTGTCCCCCCTCGCCCAGTTATCTGACCTTTTACTGGTGTGTAAAACCTAAAAGACTGAGAAGCACTGTGCAGTAACATGCCATATCTTTTGAATAAATAAATGCATGGAATATTGAAGGCAACTAAAATCCTTATCGTACCAGCTTACTTAGGAAAGGCACCCAAACTAGAGAGATAAAATTGAGGGGGAAACTATTCAGGATGTCTTCAGTTTCAAACTGGGTCAGTGCCGCATCTTTGGGAGGGAGAGGAGGGGGCGGTGGAGAGGACCTTAAAAAAAAAGAAAAAAGAGCACACTCCAAAATAACTGGATTGCGTTTCTTTGCGTAACCATGCTTGGTACCACACCATTTTGTTTTGTCACTTTCTCTGGTCAGCCTGATCAAATACTCTGCCCACTTAGAGGAGATTGACCTTGGAAACAATGCCCTGGGAGAAAAGGCTGCTGTTGACCTACTTGAAGCACTGAGAGCCAGAAAGACAGGTAGGTGTTTGCAGTCTGTGTTCCCCTTCACCTGTCCACATCCACTCCTTCCCAAATGCTGCACCACTCACGACTTGCTCCACTTTTTCCACTGAATAACTGGCTGTCACAGGCTGGCCACCATCGTGTGGCCTGTGATTTGCATTAAGTTCAAGTGCTCTTAGGATGTGATATGTAGTCTTTGATCTAGGTGATAAATGTTGTTGAAACGAAATTTTCGCTGTTACTCTTTCTTTTCTCCTGTGCTCTTGAAAAGTGAAAGTGTTAGTCACTCAGTCGTGTCTGACTCCTTGCGACCCCATGTACTGTAGCCCACCAGGCTCCTCTGTCCATGAATTCTCCAAACAAGAATACCAGAGTGGGTTGCCATTCCCTTCTCCAGGGGATCTTCCCCAGGGATCGAACCTGGGTCTCCCGCATTGCAGACAGATTCTTTACCATCTGAGTCACCAGGGAAGCCCTGTATTCTTATCCTCACCTATTCTCTGAGTACTTGTCTCCTGTTCTCTATTCTTTCTCCCAACCTGACCTGCAAAGATTTCTCCAGGTATCAACCGGAAAACTAAAGTAACAGCCCTCATAAGATTCTGATGTGCTTCCTGTATCATCAAAGAATGGCTCGAGTGTGATAGGTACAGAGAGAGCATTAGGATATTTTTTTTTATCATGTAATCCTTTTGTAATCCAGAGCCAGACATTGTGGAGTGAAGTCAAGTGGGCCTTAGGAAGCACTGCTGTTGATAAAGCTAGTGGGTGTGATGAAATTCCAGCAGAGCTCTTCAAAACCCTAATGGATGATGTCATCAAGGTGTTGCATTCATTATGTTAGCAAATCTGGAAGACCCAGCAGTGGCCACAGGCCTGGAAAATGTCAAGCCTCATCCCAGTTCCCAAGAAGGGTAGTACTAAAGAATGTTCTAACCATCAGACAATTGCATTCATCTCCCATGGTAGTAAGGTTATGTTTAAAATCTTACTAAGAAATTCCAGATGTGCAAGCAAGGTTTAGAAAAGGCAGAGGAACCAGAGATCAAATTGCCAACATTCGCTGGATCATAGAGAAAGCTAGGGAATTCCAAAAAAACATCTACATCTCTTTCATCGACTATGCCAAAGCCTTTAACTGTGTGGATCATAATAAACTGTGGAAAGCTCTAAAAGAGATGGGAATACCAGACTGCCTTACCCATCTCCTAAGAAACCTGTATGGGGTCAAGAAGCAACAGTTAGAACCCTGTTGGAACAACTGACTGGTTCAAGATTGAGAAACGAGTATGACAGAGCTATCTGCTGTCACCCTGTTTATTTAACCTATATGCTGAGCACATCATGAGAAATGCCAGGCTGGATGAGTTACAAGCTGGTATCAAGATAGACAGGAGAAACATCAACAACTTCAGATATGAAGATGATGCCACTCTAATGGCAGAAAGTGAGGAGGGACTAAAGAGCCCTTGATGAGGGTGAAGGAGGAAAGTGAAAGAGCCAGCTTAAAACTAAATATTAAAAAAACTAAGATCATGGCATCCAGCCCCATCACTTCATGGCAAATAGAGGGGGAAAAGGTGGAAGTAGTGACAGACTTCCTTTTCTTAGACTCTAAAACCACTGCAGATGGTGACTGCAGTCATGAAATCAGAAGTCATTTGCTTCTTGGCAGGATAGCTGTGAAAAACCTAGACAGTATATTGAAAAGAAGAGACATTACTCTGCCAACAAAGGTCTATATAGTCAAGGCTATGGTCTTCCCAGTGGTCATGTACAGTTGTGAGAACTGGACCATAAAGAAGACAGCATGCCAAAGAATTGATGCCTTTGAACTATGGTGCTAGAGAAGACTCCTGAGGGCTCCTTGGATGGCAAGGAGATCAAACGAGTCAATCTTAAGGGAAATCAACCCTGAATACTCATTGAAAGAACTGATGCTAAAGCTGAAGCTCCAATATTTTGGTCATCTGCTGCAAACAGCTGATTCATTGGAAAAGTCCCTGATGCTGGGAAAGATTGAGGGCAAAAGGAGAAGAGGGCATCAGAGAATGAGATGGGTGGATGGCATCACCAAGGCAATGGACATGAACTTAGGCAAACTTTGGGAGATGGTGAGGGACAGGGAGGCCTGGTGGGCTACAGTCCAT
Source organism: Capricornis sumatraensis (assembly GCF_032405125.1). Lineage (NCBI taxonomy): Eukaryota > Metazoa > Chordata > Mammalia > Artiodactyla > Bovidae > Capricornis > Capricornis sumatraensis. The sequence goes on along the minus strand of NC_091069.1, from coordinate 233,232,781 downwards.
AGAGTCGCAAAGAGTTGGACACGACTGGACCACTGAGCAACAACAAAAATCCTTTGAAAGTGAGAGGCTCACATATCGAACCAGCTGTTTAGCACTGGCCACACCTGTCCTCTCCTTCACTATACACATGTCCAAAATTAATGATAGCTGCTCTTACTGCTGGTGGAAAAATGAGGAAAGGTCATTTTATTTTTAAATTGTATTTATCTATTTTTTTGTAACACCAAAACATTTTGCACTGGGGTATAGCCTATTAGCAATGTTGTGATAATTTCAGATGAACAGTGAAGGGACTCAGCCATACATGTATGTCCATTCTCCCCCAAATCCCCCTCCCATCCAGGCTGTCACATAACATTGAGCAGAGTTCCATGTGCTATACAGTAGGTTTTTTTATTGGTTATCCATTTTAAAAATAGCAGTGTGTACAAAGAAAGGTCATTTTCAATAAAGCTCAATGAAAGACAGCCTAGACACATTTGAAAATCCAAACTCAGTGTTAATAAAACATGGGACACATCTTGGTACACTATCTGGTAGATTATGTGGAGAGAATGAAATGATATAAGCATCCAGTCTTCTATCATTTTTACAATAAAAATCTTATTAGAAACATGACATAATTTCCCACGGCAGGTTTTTTTTTTTTTTTTTAATGCTGGCAGCTTTAGAGAGAATTATAATATTACTGTTTACTTCACTGTCACTTTTTTTCCCCACTGTCATTTTTAAACTGAAATTACTGCATTGCCATTTAACAGTCAATCAAGTGATTCCAGGATTTTAAGATCATCCCTTTATTTTTAGAGAAACAGAACATCTGCTTCCTAGTCCATTTAAGTTGAATTTAAACTAAACAGATTTATTCTGTTAAAATTAATTTAAATTTAACTTTAATTTAGGCTTAATAAACAGAAGGCAGGTTAATGATTTCATTTGCTTTTTCTTGGCACTGTAGCAACTTTCTCATTACACACTGCACCAGAAGACATTATAAGGCTGCAGTGGGTGCTAATGATGGGTGGTCTCAGATGGTTGATGGAAAATAATTATCACTGAGTATGTATTTGGAGCTGCAAAACATAGTGCTTGCTTGGTAAATTTGCATAAGTAGGAAGATGATCATGAAATACCTGCTTGAAAATATTCATTTAAAAAGCATTAAAATGTCCCTTCTAATTCAAGAAATCAGCTTTTCCCAAATGTAGTGTACATATGAATAGTTTGAATGCATTCATCTTCTGAACCAAATAATTATGAGATATTTCTGCTGGAGCAGTTCAATCAGATTTGTTAGTTTGAATACCAGAAAAGACTCTTCAAACCAAGGTTACTTGGTTGGATTCTGCAGGGAAAATATCTTGACATTTAGCCCTAATATGACATCATTTTAAACATTAAAAGCAATTAGTAATATTACTGGTTAGAGAACTAATGTTCTTCTGATTGCTTCTGTGTTCTTATAATTAATAAGTTATTAAGCTAATGTATAATTCTAAATCTCCTTCTCTCATGAAATCCAAATTAATAGCCTAAGGCTATTTATTTGCCAGCCAACGAGTTCTTAGTGACCTATTTTAACAATGGAATATACACAATAACAATGTTTCCTCAGAAACATCATGTGTTTAAAAAAAATTTAACAGAAAGACAAGTCTCTATCCACATCTCACAGCACTGTTTTTTGACTAATTTTTTCTTTAAAAAAGAACCAGAATACTTCAGGATCACTTTGTTTATTTATTCATACTTATTTCTTTCACATACATTTATTAAATGCCTTTTGTGTGCCAGGCCCTATTCTCAATGCTGGTAATTAAGCAGTGAATTCCTGCCTTCATGGGGCTTACTTCCTAGTGGAGAATGACAGACATTAAATCAGCTACTTCAAAAAGAAGGAAAATATATATGATTGTGTATCATATGGAGATTATACTTCAAAGAAAAATAAAGCAAGAAAAGGAGATAGTGTGTATATGTCAGGGGCTGGAGGCTGCCAGGGAAAAAAGACATTTGAATAAAGACCCAAAGGAGGAAGGGAGCAAGCCATGTAAATATCTGTGAGATGCACATTCCAGGTAAATGAATAGCAAGCACAGTGGCCATAAAGCAGGCGCCTACCTGGTGTGTTCCGGTGCCAGAAAGGCAGCCAGCAGGGCTGGAATGGGGTGAGAGAGAACAGGAAGGCAATAAGGTAACAATTCCAAGAAGTAAGTGTGGAGGGTGGGGGGCCTTCTAGACAATTAGGAGAACTTTAGTTTTTAACTCTGTTGAGATGGAAAAGCACCTGAGAATTTTAAGCTGAGTTGTGACCTGATCTGACCCACATTTTAACAGGATCATTCCAGCTCTAAATTGAAACAGATTCGGGGTGGGGGTGGGGGTGGGGCAAGAGTAGAAGCAGAGAGAACACTTAGGGAGTTTTCTCTGGAAAAATGAAACAGCCTTTCAGCAGTCCCAGGACACCCAGCAATGAGCTTGAGGTGAGAACCTAGAAATAGGAAGAATAAAGAAAATTCTATACATTGAACATCTGGGATTCAGCCTTTCTCTTCACCCAAGCTATGTTTGTCTGCCTTGCTTCCAGAAGGCTGATAGGCATGTAGAAGACTGGGGTATTCTTTGAAAAACTGAACAGCCCCAAAGAAAGGAACTCCAGATGCTGAGAGCTGGCCACTCCCTCACCATTCAAAGAAGCCCTGTACATACACAGGAGTTTCCCATCAGCCTTTGGATGCCTCTTGCTTCACTGTGAACAGAAATCTCAGAATCTCCAACACAGGAAACCATGCCTGAAACAAAGAGAATAAAAGAGCCCTGAAGATATAGAGACTATGTGAAAAACTTTAAGAAGAAATAAGTTATAACACTCTCAGTGAAACAGAAAATCATGCATCTATAAAACAAGAACAGGATGCTATGAAAAAAGATTAGAAAAAAAATTAGGTTCTTAGAAAGTGAAAATTAAAACTTCAAACAAATGTTGAAAAATGAAGTCAAGAAAGTCTTCAAAAGTAGACCAAAAAATAGGGAGATGAAAAATTGGTGAGAAAATATGAGGAAGAGGATCAGTCTAAGAGCACCAGTAGCTAACTCATAATTTCAGAAAGAAAAGAAAGAAGTGAGGGAAGGGAATTATCAAAGGAATAAACCAAGAACTTTCCCAGAACCAAGGGACACAAATCTGCATATTGAAAGAGCCCACTGAGTGCTCAGCACAGTGCATGACAATCATGGCTTTCAGAATGCTAGGAATAAAAGGTAGATCCTAACAACATACGGGGCTTCCCTGCTAGCTCAGCTGGTAAGGAATCTGCCTGCAGTGCAGGAGACCCAGGTTCGATCCCTGGGTCAGGAAGATCCCCTGGAGAAGGGAATGGCAACCCACTTCAGTATCCTTGCCTAGAGAACTCCATGGACAGACCATGGGGCCGCAAAGAGTTGGACACGACTGAGTGACTAGCACACGCAACAGTATATAAGAAGAGAAAGAAAGATTGCCTACAAAGGACTGGAAGCCAGGAAAATCATAGACTTCGTAACTTAAAACTAGAGGCAAAGGAGCTCTGCCGTGACACCTCTGTGAGAACTCTACACATTCCTAACTCCTAACCAAGTGTGAGTGGAAACTAGAGATGTTTGTAGCTTGAAAGGACTCAAACTCTGTACCTCCTCTGTATCCATTCTCAGAAAGCTTCCAGAGGATATACTTGAGCCAAGTGAGGGAATAAATCACATAGACAAAGAATACAGAATGCAGAAATCAGAAGAATTGCAGAAAAGGGAGTCCCAGATGATGGTTGAGGTCAGAAAAATGGAGGACTTTAAAAAGGGGGAATATTGCATTAAAAACTGAATTAATAGGGGATTCGAAATGCTTAAGTATTTTGAAAGAAATAATGATAGCTATGTGAGAAATAAAAGAAATTAAGGGGACTATTTCAAATAGGTACTTAATTGTTTAGTTATGTATGCATTATTTTGACTGAAATATTTTTAGAGAATTGAACAGGGCATAGCTTTCTCATCATGCCAGGCACCATTATATAATTCCATCTCAGTATCTAATACTATTTTAAGTCATCTCAGCTTCTGCTAAGGACTTGGAGCATTGAAGAATGGGTAGAACTTTATAAGGAGAAGAAATTGATGACCAAAAGTATGTTCAGGGAACATGACAGTCTTTTGTGGGTTTGGGTGCTATACCAACACTCTGAGGCTTCAGGCTGGCCCCCAAACCATACTGCTGGCCCCATTTTGAATGGTCTCTAACCCCCAAAACTCCTTTCAGCCAGAGCCACGAATCCCACACTCTTCCTGCCTTTCTCAGTGATCATGACTTTGGACCTTCTTTTCCTATTGAAGACCTTGTTTTCCTCTACTTTGGACCTATCCTGTTTCTTTCTTTTAAACTCTGAGTTTTGTTTCTCTCCATGACTATGATTCACACCTATTGAGATGATGCTTGGCTGTGTGGAAAAGAACCAGCTACAGTGGTTTAATAAGGTAGAGGAAGATGGGGGAGGTAAGAGACACTCCACCATGTCATTCACATCCCAGGTTCCCTCTCTTCACCATTAACCTCAGCAAGGTTATCCTCAAGGTTTATCCTCGTGGTTGCAAAGCGGCTGCTTCACCTGTAGCCTCCCATTTCTATTCCACACCAGAAGAAGGAAGGGACAAGGAGAAATTGTGGACACCTATATGAGGAAAATCTCTGAAATTTCCAGGAATAGTTCTGCTTACGTCTAGTTGGTGAGAAGTATGTCACATGCCCACACTTAATGCCCAGGAGGACTGGAAAATAGATTTTTTTAATAGCTGGGCACATTGTTACACTTAAAAAAAGAGTTCTTTTAGAAGAGGAGAAAAGAGATCAAGCAGGGAGGTGGCTGTCTTTGCCTCAAACTCTTAGATTGCTATAGATCAGTCAGCCAGTCCTTTGTCAAAGGCCCTTGAAGCCAGCGACCCCTTCAGAGTGGCCCAAGTGAGAAACCAGGCTGTTTATTAGACATTCGGCATGGCCCCTTGAGTCACCTAGCAGACTCGCATCTGTATAACCTGCTGCTCTAACAGGGAACGTAGAAGACACACTCCTGGGCCAAAAGTGGACCCAAGAAGGGACTTCCCTGGTGGTCCCATGGTTAAGAATCTACCTTCAAATACAGGGGACTCCGGTTGGATCCCTGGTTGGGGAAATATGATCCCACGTGCCACAGTGCAACCAAGACCCCACGCCACAACTAGCGGGTCTGTGCACTGCAACAAAAGATCCCACTTGGCACACGGGAGACCCCGCAAGCCACAACTAAGACTCAACACAGCAAAACTAATTAATCTTTCAATAATTAAATTTTAAATTGACTTTTAATTTTTAAGTTACTCAGTTTAACATTTTAATTAATTAAATCAATTAACTAAAAAATAGACCTAGGAAATACAAGGGGCTACTGCATGCTCTTCCAGTATAGGCATGCCCCTGGAAGATGATTACCTTAGATTTTGTCCTGGACAAACCCCTCTGTGGAGCATCAGAGCAGACCTCCACCACATTAACACACACCCTGATTTTCCCTATGAGCCATAGGATGAAAGGACCCAAGTACCGATAACCATCGATCACCAGGGAAAATCATCCAGCTAGGATACTGACTCCTTTCTCTCCCAGGCACATTTTCACCAACCAGACCCTCAGTGACCCAGGTTCTGGCCCTTTCCAAGTCCTGAAATTATAAACCATACTGCCTTACAGTTCCAAGCCCCTTGCCCTGCACCACCCTTTACTGTGCCCAGCCTGACCTCATCCCACTCTTCTAAAGACATCTTCAAGTTTCAACCTCAGTTCAAATCCAGGTGGTTACCTGTGTGCCGTGCTGCTGTGCTGAGTCACTTCAGTTGTGTCCAACTCTTTGTGACCCTGTGGACTGTAGCCTGCCAGGCTCCTCTGTCCACGGGGATTCTCCAGGCAAGAATACTGGGGTGGGTTGCCGTGTCCTCCTCCAGGGGATCATCCCGACCCAAGGATAGAACCCTTGTCTCTTACGTCTCCTGCATTGCAGGTGGGTTCTTGACCACTAGTGCCACCTGGGAAGCCCTTTGTTACTTGTACTTCTGACCAACTGACTATAAATCAGAGTCTCTCACGAGCCCCTCCTTAGGTTCAACTAGGATACAGGAAACCAGTTTACTCACTAATTGTCAGTTTACTGCAAAGGACATTAAAGGCTATGAATCAACAGCGAGCTGAAGATGTACACAGGGTGAGGTCCCAAAGGAGCTTCTGTCCTCCTGGAGTCTGGGACCCAGCACAGTGACACATGGAAGCATTCTGTTTCCCCAGCTTAGACACTCTCTGAACCTCATCCTTTTGGTTCTTACGAAGGCTTCATCATATAGGCTGCTGATGCTGCTGCTAAGTCAATTCAGTCGTGTCCGACTCTTCGTGACCCCATGGATTGCAGCCTACCAGGCTCCTCCGCCCATGGGATTTTCCAAGCAAGAATACAGGAGTGGGTTGCCATTGCCGTCTCCACATCACATAGGCATGGTTGGTTAAATTGTTGGCCATTAACCACCAGCCTCCCCTCCCTGGAAATCAGAGACTGAAAGTTCCAAAGCTCCATTCCAGGTTGGTTCCCTTGGCAAGCAGTCCCACTCTTTCGGGAATTTCTGAAAGTCACTTATTAACATAGCTGCAGCCCGTGGTAAGAAGGGGCTTGTTATGAATAAAAAGACACTAATTTCACCTGGATGGCTTTGAAGGGTTTTCAGGACTTGAGACCAAATATAATACAAGCTATTCCCATTACTCTTATGTCTCAGGAAATTCCAGGGGTTGTGGGAGCTGTGAGCCAGGAACCATGGACAAATACCACAAGAGATGTATATTTCTCATATATATTTGGTCACCTGAATGACCAAATGTATTTCTTATAAATCATAATGTGTGCATGCTAAGTTACTTCAGTCATGTCAGACTCTCTGCAACCCTATGGATTGCAGCCTGCCAGGGTCCTCTGTCCATGGGATTCTCCAGGCAAAAATACTTGAGTGGGTTGCCATGCCCTCCTCCAGGGGATCTTTCTGACCCAGGGACTGAACCCACATCTCTTAAGTCTACCTGCATTGGCAGGCATGTTCTTTACCAGTGCCACCAATATCGCAGGTCTATATAGGAAAATCAGTGAGAAATCTTGGTTTTAAGTTATATGAAATCAATTCAAACTGATTTCATTACAAAAAAATGTTATTGGCTCATATAATGGAAAGTCCAGAGTTGGTTCTAGCTTACAGTTTCCCTTAGAGTCAGGGATTCAAATGATGCCATCTACTCCCACCTCCTGGAAGTCCTGCTTCTAGGTTGACTTTATTCTTAGGCAGATTCTTTCCGCACAGTGGCAAGTAGGGAAGCACTAGCCAGGAGTTTACATTCTGCCTGTTTAATCTTAAGAAAGATCCTTCCTCTTCACATTCATTGGACCACCACAAGTTACATGTACACCCATTGACCAGTCACTGCCAGGGAGAAAAAATGCATGAATCGGCCAGGTCTGAGTTATGTAACCAACCCTGGAGGGCAGGGGAGTGGAACCCCAAAGGAAACTCAATGTTCTGTTCCACCAAGAAGCCGCAGTGGAGGCTTGGCAAGCACAAATAAGAGATATCTGCTAAAGATGGAGAGTCAATAATGTTATCAGAGCTGATGAACTAAAAGATCAGGATTTTGCTTTTGGATGATTAATCTGGAAACTGGGTCCAGGATGGACTTGGGATTGTGGAAGTCTGAGGTTAGGACTAGTTAGAAGGCAACTAGAATGATCCAGGTAAAGGATATGACAGTGGAATAGAAAAAGAAAGGACTAGTACAAGAAATTATTACAGAAATTATTATGATCACTCACATCAAGGAGATATAAGGAAAAGGTATTAGGTAAAAGGAAAGTTGCCCAGTTAATAAAATGTGGGAGAATGCCCTGCTCAGAATGCTAAGACCCAGTCCATCATGGAATTGTGAGATAGCCTACCCATCACTATTATGTTCTTCCTCCTCTCAGGTAAACTGCCAGTTTTAAAAATTACAGTCACTCCCCAGATCTCTTCAGACACCTTCAGATCTATTTGGAAAAACAGCAAGAAATCTAGTATTACCCATAAAAAGAAGAAAAAGGTATGCTCTTGGCTATCTATGCGAGTAGCAGCCACCAGGGGGCACTGTATGGAGCCTGGGTACTCCGCTGGGGTAGATGGTGCCTTGAGCAGCGCATGGGCTTCCTGAGAGCATGAGCATTTGAGTTCGAAGTCCCACTCCCCTAAGCCATCATTGCACCCTCATGGATGATAACTGTAGGACAAGCAGGAGGAGAACAGCACAGTTCTCTCACAGATTAGTGCAAACTCTGCCACCTCTCTTTGAACTTTCCCCACCAACCCCAACACACACACACACACACACACACACACACACACACACATTCTGGTTCCCGTCAGCCTACTGTGGGTCTGAAGCGGTGAATTTATCTAAGTCCTTTATGAAGCTGTGCTGTGTTGCCTCTTTTTGTTGTTCAGTCAGTAAGTTGTGTCTGACTCTGTGACCCCATGGGCTACAGCACGCCAGGCTTCCCTCTCCTTCACCATCTCCCAGAGTTTGCTCAGACTCATGCCCATTGAGACGATGACGTCATCCAACTATTTCATCCTTTGACACCCCTTCTCCCTCTGCCTTCAATCTTTCCCAACATCAGGGTCTTTTCCAGTGAGTTGGCTCTTCACCTCAGATGGCCAAAATATTGGGGCTTCAGCTTCAACATCAGTCCTTCCAACAAATATTCAGGGTTATTTCCTTTAGGATTGATTGGTTTGATCACCTTGCTGTCCAAGGGACTCTCAAGAGTCTTCTCTAGCACCACAGTTCAAAAGCACCAATTCGTCAGTCTTCAGCATTCTGCCTCTTAGGGCGGGTAATGATTTACATATGCTTCCTTTCTACTGTATGAAGTTGAACTTCCTTTTTCTTTTTTTCTAATTATGATTTCCTGTTCATTTCTTCACAGGCTAAAAACTGAATACGAATGCCATGTATCCATATGGATTCTATCTATTTCCACGGACAACTAGATGTGCCTGGAAAAATATTGCTTGTAACCAAGTATCACTGTAACCAAGCCCTTTTCAAGTTCTAAAATTTGATAAGACTCTTTTATGAAAGTTCAGAATAGCGTTAGTCTTATCATGCTTATCATTTTCTAAAATGTGGGTTTCACAAACAGGGCTTAGTAAAAATAAGTGGAATTCTTCTCTGGGGCTCTTGTGCATGTGAAGTTTATAACTTGAAGGAAGTCATGATCTTTATCTAGAAAAGAAAAAAATCTTCTTTCATAAATATATCTATGGTTGGGAACAACAGGAATTTGGGAAATAATAACCACTTTCTGAAAGACAACATCTCTAACAATAGGGATCTTACCCCAAATGAGGAAACCTCCGCTTACTGCAACCTGTACCTGCATTAAAGTTTCAGACAGCTCCATGGGAAATGGAAGAGGTGTCATGGATCAATATATTGATGATAAATTGGGTTTGTTAAATTGTACATGTTGCAGGGATAAAAAGCATAGATTGGGCAATTAAAATGAAACCAAAATTCTCTGTGGAAACCTGCTGCTTTTCAGGTGACCTTGGGCAGGTCAGTTACCTTCACTGTGCCTCAGTTTCTCCTTACATAAAACACAGATAAGAAGAGCACATATTCATTTGGTGAGCACTGAATGAGGGTGACACATGTCAAGTATTTTAAGATAATACCTGTTTCATTGTATGTTTTCGAAAATTAATATTAATGACTGGTATTATTGCTGATGTTAGAATTGAATGATTCCAGTTATTTCACTTACAACAGCTACACAAAGAAATAGGAAAAAAAAAAAAGGCTTAAGATCTCTTCATTTACCACTTAGAAACTGCCATTGATTCTATGTATAATGTAACAAGTTCTGGTATGTTCCAGGCAAAAATCTAATTGTGGAGGTGAGGATGGTTATGGTAAATTATGTCCTCTCTTGAGGATCTTAGCACCTAGGAAGGAAGTCAAGATCCTCATACATTAAAAGTAAACATTAGGGCATGAGTTGAAATAGTCAGGGTAAGCAAGCCTATGGAATAGTGACAGCAACTTAACAAATCTCCAGAACTTATATATCCAATGTGTAAGATGTGTGAGGCTTCCTGATAAATTGTTTCTGCTAAAAAAAAAGAAAAATAGAACTTTTTAAAGATTTGCCACTGACATCCACTGGATGGGAGTGTAAAATCTGTGTGTTCATTTAGGTGTATTTTGACAAAAGAGTCGGACACGACTGAGCGACTGAACTGAACTGGCCATGTCTATCAAAATGAAAAACAAACAAACAAATCATAGCCTTGACTCAGGCACGCATACATTTAGGGGTCTTTTGACAATGTTTATCAAAGTGAAAAAAAACATAGCCTTGACTTAGGCATGCATACATATTTCCTTGCACGTGTCTGGGAGTATATCTATCTATAGAAATATGTATATATATATGTATAGAAATATGCATATAGAAATATCTAAGGAAATATGCATTAAGATGTTCACAGCAGCACTATTAATTATACATTGGAAACAACTAAATGTCTCTCAACTGGTTCTCAGAGACATAAAGCACAGGAAATGTATATAGTGGAATACTGTGCAGTCATTAGGAAGAACAACGTGGATGTGGAAGTGCTTATGTGGAGAGATGCGTTAGTCGTATGATTAAACAAAAAGAGCAGCCTGGAGAATAGTGAAATGTGAAAACTTCACATTAAAATGAACTGGCATAATATGAGTTGGCAATTTCATCTCTGGGTTTACATATTCAAAAAAATGGAAAGCAAGATCACAAAGAGATAATTGTACACCTATGTTCATAAAGTGTTAGTCATCATAATTAAATGATAGAAGCAACCCATGTATCCACTGATGGATGACTAGATAAGCAAAATGTGGTAAACACATACAATGGAATAGGATTCAGTTTTAAAAAGGAAGGAAATTCTGACACACGCTACAGCATGGATGAACCTGGAGGACTTTATGCTGTGTACACCAGTTACAAAAAGACAAACACTGTATAATTCCAATTATGTGAAGTATGTAGATTACTCAAACTCAGAAACAGAAAGGAAACGTGGGTGCCAGAGGGACAAGGGTGAAATGCAGAGTTGTTTAATGGGCATGGAATACAGTTTCAGTTTGGGAAGATGAAAAAGTTCTAGAGATTGGTTGATAACAGTGTGAATGTACTTAATGCTTCTGAACTATCCACACTTAAAAATGGTTAGGATGGGGGGTTTCCCTGGTGGCTCAGAGGGAAAAGAATCCACCCACCAGTGAAAGAGCCAATGGTTCGATCCCTGATCCAGGAATATCCCACATGCCGTGGAGCCACTAAGCCCATGCACCCCAACTACTGAACCTATGTTCTAGAGCCCAGGAGTCATGACTACTGAAGCCCTTGCGCCCGAGAGTCTGTGCTACACAGCAAGAGAAGCCCCTGCAATGAGAAGCCCATGCACTGCAACTGGAATAGCCCCTGCCTGCAATGAAGACCCAGCACAGCCAAAAATAAATAAATAAATTTTAAACCTTTAGGATGGTAAACTCTATGTTATATATATTTTTAAGTTTTTAAATGAGTTGATGTGTTACATGTCTGCTAGTATATATGTAGCAATTTCTGAACAGTCTCTTAACAGTACTTGCTTTTTTCCCATTGGATACTCAATTTACTATTTTAAGGTTTTTATCATTTATGAGCTGTCAATTAAAAAAAAAAAAACAACCTTACAATTGTTTGATGAACATCAGTAACAGCACTTTGGGGTTGTTATATGACCTGGGGCCAAAAGAGAGGAAGAAACACAGTAAGTGCGACGTGTCATGATTTTTCTGGGCGGAATGAATAGTGGCGAAGAATGGTCACTAAGGACAACAGGATGAGTGAGTTTTTCCTCAGTGTAGAAGCAATGTAGCTGGAACAGGTAGAGAGATGTTCTGACCAATTTCAGAAATGTTAAAATGTGAGGGTGGAAAAAAAGACAGTCCTCGGTGTGTTTGGATGCCTGAGCTAACTAATCTGATGAGGGTCTCAGTGAGGAGTGCTTAGGAAATGACACTGGAAAAGTGGATTGGTGCTATATTGTGGCAGGATTTAAGGGACCAACTGGCACATTTAGATTTTGCTGTAATGATAACACAGAGCCATGGAACATTTTGAGCAGGAGAGTGCTGGGGGGAAAAGGAGTATAGGAAAATTAAACAGGCACTTTAGATTGAATGCTAGAGTGGGGAGCAGAGATAGGAAGGAAGTCAGGACACAATAATCCAGGGACAGGGAGGTGAGGTTCAGACTCAACACCAACAGGTACCACTCCTTCTTAATCATCCTCTGGCCTTTCATCCAAGGTCCCTCTTTTTCTCTTTCAAACTGCCCAGTTCCCACCAACTGGGACATTTTTATCCTCTTCTGGTTCCAGTCTTTTTTTTTTTTTAATTAATTATCTAGCATTTATAGTCATTATAATCAAGATTGCCGGGAGAAATATCAATTACCTCAGATATGCAGATGACACCACCCTTATGGCAGAAAGTGAAGAGGAACTAAAAAGCCTCTTGATGAAAGTGAAAGAGGAAGGTGAAAAGGTTGGCTTAAAGCTCAACATTCAGAAAACGAAGATCATGGCATCTGGTCCCATCACTTCATGGAAAATAGATGGGGAAACAGTGGAAACAGTGTCAGACTCTTTATTTTCTTGGGCTCCAAAATCACTGCAGATGGTGACTGCAGCCATGAAATTAAAAGATGCTTACTCCTTGGAAGAAAAGTTATGAGCAACCTAGATAGCATATTCAAAAGCAGAGACATTACTTTGCTGACTACCCGTCTAGAGAAGGCAATGGCACCCCACGCCAGTACTCTTGCCTGGAAAATCCCATGGATGGAGAAGCCTGGTGGGTTGCAGTCCATGGGGTTGCTAAGAGTCGGACACAACTGAGCGACTTCACTTTCACTTTTCACTTTCATGCATTGGAGAAGGAAATGGCAACCCAGGAGAACCCCAGGGATGGGGGGCCTGGTGGGCTGCCGTCTATGGGGTCGCACAGAGTCAGACACAACTGAAGCAACTTAGCAGCAGCAGTCAAGGCTATGGTTTTTCCAGTGGTCATGTATCGATGTGAGAATTGGACTGTGAAGAAGGCTGAGCGCTGAAGAATTGATGCTTTTGAACTGTGGTGTTGGAGAAGACTCTTGAGAGTTCCTTGGACTGCAAGGAGATCCAACCCGTCCATCCTAAAGGAGATCAGCCCTGGGATTTCTTTGGAAGGAATGATGCTAAAGCTGAAACTCCAGTACTTTGGCCACCTCATGAGAAGAGTTGACTCATTGGAAAAGACTTTGATGCTGGGAGGGATTGGGGGCAGGAGGAGAAGGGGACAACAGAGGATGAGATGGCTCGATGGCATCACTGACTCAATGGATGTGAATCTGAGTGAACTCCGGGAGTTGGTGATGGACAGGGAGGCCTTGGCGTGCTTTGATTCATGGGGTCGCAAAGAGTCGGACACGACTGAGCGACTGAACTGAACTCATAGTCAGATATGTGATAGCTTAATGTGAATGAAACATGTTCTGGATGGTTCATCTGGGTTTGTTTACAGACATTTTTGTCTGGTTCATGAAGTTACTGTGGTCAGATTTATATCTGCTACCACCACTATTGCTCTGTCGGTTTGCTTTCTCCATTTACTTCCTGGCCTCCAAGGCCTCCCATCTCCCGCCGAGTTCAAACTTCACCTCTTCTATGAGGCTTTCCCTCACTCCCTCACTCCATCTGTCTTGAGGAAGGTTTCTGTCTCTGACAGCACTTAATGCACCACCCAACAAACAGCACATATGGCCAAATGTGACCCCGTGTCCATATTTTTATCGTTACACATTTAATGCCTCCTTGACTCCTCTGCCAGATTTCTGAAGTTTGGTTAGCCTAGACCCAGGGGCACCAGGCCTGACACCAGGAGATGAGGGAATGATGAGACCCTCATCATTAAAATAAAAAGGGGTGCGAAGCTCTGAGTCTTAATCCTGACACAGCAGGTGGCCACCACTAGGTGGTAGTGTGACCAAGCATCTTCCGGTCTCCATGCCTCAGCTTCGGTATCTTTTAAAAGAAGATGTTATCTGCTTTGCTTGGGAAAACATAACATGACCCTGGGCTAGTAACAGAAGAACCTTAGTTTCCACTGTCACCTTCTCAGAATGGCAGAATTACTTTTCTGAATTACTATAAATTACTTTTATAAATATAGCAGAATTACCATAAGTTACTTTTGGGGACTTCAGTATTCCTACACATAAAAAGTTAAACTAGATTTAAGTTTCTTAGAGTGTGGTCTCCAGGGTTCCTGGAATTCTTTCAGGGGACCAACAAGGTCAAAACTATTTACATATTTACATAACAGTATTCATAGCTCTGAGCTTCCCAGGTAGCTCAGCTGGTAAACAATCCGCCTGTAATGCAGGAGACCCCGGTTGAATTCCTGGGTTGGGAAGATCCCCTGGGGAAGGGAATGGCTACCCACTCCAGTATTCTTGCCTGGAAAATCCTATGGCCAGAGAAGCCTGGCGGACTACATACAGTCCATGGGATCTGCACAGTCGGACACGACTGAGCGACTAAGCACAGCACAGCACTCATAGCTATTTCTCTTCATTCTCTCTTGTGAGTGTACAATATTGGTATTCTAAGGATAACTTGTAATGGATTTCTTACTGTTTTGAAGTGAATTAATATATTCACATTTCCCCCGTTTTCTTAAAAAGGAAATACATATGTATAAGCGTGTATATGTACACATCCATCCTACACAAACAAAAGTTCTTAAATGTCCTTAAGTAATTTTTAAGTGTAAAGGTGTCCCGAGACCAAAATATTTGAGAACTGTTGAACCAGATTCCTAGCTCGTCATTCATTCACTCAACATATAACTGTCCCTCCCGAGACAGCATTTCTTAACGAAGCAGATGATCAAGAAATAGTCCCCCCACCCAAAAAGAAAAAAGAAATAGTCCCCGCTCCCCCCAGGGCGTTTACATTTAAGAAGGACGAATATATCAACAAGACAACTTCTAAAAGCGGTGTCATGAAGACATAAAGCAGGACACGTGTCTCCCCCGCGCAGGGTCGGCCCGGGGTCCCTCACCCCATTGAGCTGGCCGGGCGCTGGGGACGGGAGTACCGGGAACTAGGACACCGGGAAGCCGCTGGTGCCGGCGTACGGTGACGTCACTGGGCCGCGCCAGCCAATCACGGGCGCCCCCCGGTCCTAGACCCCCGCGGCGGCCCGTGGCCTGCGGGCGGCGCTGTGGCCCGTCGGACGGCCCCACGGAGCCGCCATAGCCGCCCGCCTCCCACGACCCAACGTCTCAGTCGCCGGCCTCGCGCCGCCGCTATGGCCGACGTGGAAGACGGTGAGGAACCCTGTGCCCTGTCTTCTCACTCGGGGAGCGCAGGATCCAAGTCGGGCGGCGACAAAATGTTCTCTCTCAAGAAGTGGAACGCGGTGGCCATGTGGAGCTGGGACGTGGAGTGCGATACGTGCGCCATCTGCAGGGTCCAGGTGATGGGTAAGCGCAGCAGGCGAGGCCCCGGCTGTGCTGCGGCCTCCGCAGGCCCGGCTTCGGGCGTGGGGGGAAGGACCAAGCCTTGGAGAGACCGTTCCGGGAGGAGTAGGGGCGGGATCGCCCTGCCCCGGCCCCGGGAGACCGCGGGCCACGCCCGAGCTGCCGCTGATCCGAGGGCTGAGGCCGCTGCCAGGGGCCGAGGGGTCGTTTAGCAGGCGACCTGTGCCGGGGACGGGTATTCTGGGGGAATAGGGGGGTAGCAGGCAGGACAGTTAAACAAGGTCATTTCCAGTAGTGATCGGTGTGATCACGACAATAAAAGTAGGTGATTTGACGGGAGCTGGGAGGAACCACTTCGGTTTGTGTGGCCAGCGACCGCACCCTTTTCCGAAAGCAAACCACACAGAGGTCAAGGTCAAGGCCCTGAGTCAGCGGGTCAGTCGGATGGTTCTGGTCACACACCAAAGTGATGCTCTGGAGTCATTTTCCCCCCAAACGGCCGCTGGTCGTGCTCTGGAGAGGCGCAGGGAAGAAGAGTGTTCCTAGCCGTCCCCTTTCTGGATTGGCTACTGTTCTGCTGGCTTTTAAACCTGGATGATTCAAGATTGGTCAGATCGCACTCGGTTGGCTTGAACTAGAAGAATGTAAACCCTTTTATTCAGAGACATGAAGCTTCATCTCTTTACTGGCCACTCCCCATGCTAGCATGCAATTTCTTGGAGAAGGGTAGTGCCCTCAAGTCTGGCCTTTCTGGAAAGCCCTCTTTTGCAAACTTGTTACTTCTTTCTATGATATTTTTAATGAAAATATTGGACCAAGTGAAGCCTTTCAGAACAGCTTCATCTCGTTGTGTTTTATATGGTCTCTGTTTTAAGATCTTAGACGACCTTAAAAAAGTTGCTGTTTAAATGCATGTTATATTTTTAAATAGGCATTTAAAACTACAGCATTTAAGAGTGTCTTAAATGTCATTTCTTGAAGGTAATTGGAGAAAACTGAGGCTTCTGTAGTTTGAAAACTTTGTGTCTTGCACTGAAAAATGAGACAGTTGGAGAAAATAACTTAAAAGTTGCTTTCCCTTCTTGAGCATTGAAAATTTAGACCTACCAGAAACAAGAGATTTCTCAATTTACTCTCTCTGTAGTATGCACTTATGTTTTTTATTCGTAGGAATTTGTTTTAAAGAGAATTTGCAACTATGGGATTCAGATATTTTTTTTACTTTTTAAAAGAACTAGATTTCAGATGTGATCCACTTATTTTGTGTATCGGGTTTTTAGGTACTTACTTTATGGGCCTGCAATACAGCCCCCTTGCCCTAACCCTTTCTTGAAAGCTAGAATCATAACTTCCAGTTTGTGGGATTTTTTTTCTTTTTTAGTTTAAAATAATTTTCCTAAAAGAGCATCTTATTTTTCTCTGCAAAGAAAAATTTTAAATTAGTAGGTAGAAATGCAGAATATAAAATAATGGTTGAAAGTTTGCAAGAAATAAACTTTACTGGGATATTTAAGGTAAGTCAAAGTATGGGCTATAAATGACTCACTTCTCACATTAACTTTCTAATTATAACAAGTATTTGCTACTGTGGATTAATGTTTCATATTTACAACAGCTGTACTTTGAGTTCAGAAAAGTATTCTGGGCTAGACCTCTGTATTGTGTTTATGAGGTGTTAAAATCCATTTGGTGGTCAGGTGACAGCAGAAGGAAGTTTGTTTTCTGGCATCATTCTAAAAGGTGTTACTGTACTCCTTAGAAATGCGCTGTTTTAGATATTAAGAACATCATCAAAAGAAAATGTTTTCTTTTATCTGAGACTTTAGGAATTTTTATCTGTTCAGGTCAGTTGTTGATAGTGAATCTAAATCAAAGCCGTAGGCATAATTCAGAGACTTCTAGATTCTATAAAAAGCCCACTTAATCCCGTGTCCTTGATATTTGAATTCATCTCATACACCTAAATGATTTGTTATAACTTCTTGATCTAAGAATTGCCAGTCAGCCCATTCTAATGTGGTTAACACACTCTTCCTTGGTTTCCACTCTGCCGACTTTATTGGGAAAGGAGCCGCTAGCAAGCACCCGTGAGGAAGAGGGGGCGAGGTTTGCTTGTACTGTCAAGGGATAAAGAGCCAGAGTAACCTTCCACAGCTATCTGTTAACTTGGACGTTTGACATAACCTTCTGGAGCCTTGTTTTCCTAACTTGTAAAAGAGACAGTTGGGATCGTGAACTCCAGTTCTGTGACTGCACAGAACCAGAGGCATGTCTTCCCCCTTATATCATGATCCTTGCGATATTTCACTGTTTACCTATCCACTTTCCCATTTACTGGTGAGACCAGGGACCCAGACTTGGTCATTTTGGTGGCCCCCCAGGCATTACTCTTTGCACAGGGTAGGTACTCAGTAACTGAAATTGAAGAAAGCCTCAGGAGGCAGTGGTTGTTTTTAATCCACACTGAAGAGGCCAGGGCGGTGTGTTTTTTTTAAGGGTAGGAGCATGCAGAGAGGAGCAAACAAATGCCTGAGCATAATCCAGTGTTAGAAAAGAAGTAGGCTTCAACTCTATCCTGTTTCTATTTTTATAGAATTTTTCTCTAATTTACATTAAAATCTATTTTTTTTTTCCTGTTAGTTTGAACTTCCTTTCACCCAACTTTGACTGCTTTCAGCTAGTGAATGAGTCCATTTCTTTGGTTCCTAAAATATTCTATATTACATTCTTCAAGCAAATGATAGTACAGACTGAATTTTGAAAAGTTCTAGTATATCCTTTTGGTTCCTATTCCTCATGTTTACTCCCAGGTAATTTATTAAAATACTTTACCGTTGTTGGGTAAATGCTTTGGGCTCAGATTATTTGTAAAGGGAGCATTTCCTTAAAAAGAAAAAAGAAGAGAGAGAACCTAATATTTAGGGTTTTTTTTAATTTAATTTTTATGTAGGTTATACAGTCACAACTTAAAAACTTGAGAAAGTGTGCAGTGAAAACCCCTTCCCATTCCATCTCCTCCCAGGTGAACTTTATTATTAGTTTCTTGACTATCCTTCTAGAGTTTCTATATATATGTAAGCAAATACCAATATATATTTGTGCCTTATTTTAAAGGATGTCTTGAAAATAAACTGTGCATAAAATTGATCTGTGTGCATGTGCCCAGGGAGTAATATAGTGGAATATAGCATATTTTTCTCTAGTGGTTACATCCACTGTCAGGACATCTTTTAATCAGCGCTTGTGAAAATAGAGGGTCAGTAACCCTTGTGAAATTGCTCCTGGTCATAAGTAAATTAGTAGAGTGCCTTGTACTTTATTCATCTTTAAGCAGTTATGTTCAGATGAGAAATTAATAGTATGAGTCTTTTAATCTACATCTCTAACCCTTTGGGCCTTTTATTTGACTTTGAAGTGTATGGGGTTTTAAAAATTGCATTCTGAGCATCAGAATGAGAATTGCTATTTGTTTACTTTTAGATGCCTGTCTTAGATGTCAAGCTGAAAACAAACAAGAGGATTGTGTTGGTATGTTGTAATTTTGTTCTCCTGCTTTTTCAACTGAAGGTTTTCTCTCAGTGGGGATGTTTGAATTTGCAGTTAAGATTGGCTTTATCAATACACAAAAATAAACTGTAAAGCAGCGATTCATTATTAATATAAAATGTGTTGGTTCTCAAAGGGTCTTAATGGAATTATCTGTTAACAAAGCATTTCAGTTTTCAGTACTCTTTTATGATCCAGTATTTAACTTTTCTACTAAAGGTGAAAGCAATTCTAAATCTCCAGATTCCTTTGTATGTAGTTTATAGATAGAAATCTGTTAAATTTTATTTACATGTGGTACTACAATAGTTGTCTTAGGGGAAAAAAAAAAGTTGTCAGGTTAAATATTGTTAGCAACTCAGATTTTTATGCCCTAGCTCTTGAGGTCATCACTTCTAAGATTGCTATATAAAAGTATATAAAGATTTTCCTGGAATGAAAGGTTAACTTTGTACTTTTGTGTATGTGGTTTACATACAGCTTCTGAATGATTCATGTAGTTTTAATCAAATCCTGTTTCTTTCTTCTGAAAGACTTAAAATGAGCCCCGCTAGCTTCCAACCCCTACAACCAATTTTCATTGAAAGGTTTGTTTTTTTTTTTTCATTGTTATATAGCTAAGTTGGTCAAGAAAGGGACAAATGAAGTCTATGTCTGAGGTTGTATTCCGTATTACGGGCGATTTCCCTTGATTTAAATTTTTTCTTTGATGCTGTTGTAAAAATATTAATTTAATTGAGAATTGTGAGGGGTAGGCCAGCTTTCTTTGATCATAGAGAGGCCCTTCTTTTCTTGAAATAGCCCTGTCTTTCAAAGCCAACCACTTTGAAAATTCCATTCTGTTTGTCACATGAGGAACTGCACTGCCTATGAATGACTTAACACAGATCATCACCACTTCCAGAAAACAGTTCAGAGGTACCACTAATAATGTTTTTTAGAAGCATGCCACCTATTTATGATAGCCTTCTATGAGCTGAAAACATTTAAAACTCATTGTCTTGGTAGATAAAACTCAGGAGGGTCTTCCTTGGTGGCTCAGTGGTAAGAAATCCCCCTGCCAGTGCAGAAGACGGTGTTCGATCCCTGGTCCGGCAGGATCCCACATGCCGTGGAGCAACTAAGCCCTCGTGCCACAACTACTGAGCCCGTGCTCTGGAGCCCAGGAACCGCAGATACTGAAGCCCGAACACCCAGAGCCCGTGCTCTGTAACAAGGGAAGCCATGCCAATGAGAAGCCCATGCGTTGCGACGAGAGAGTAGCCTTTGCTCGACACAATTAGAGAAAAAGCCCAAGCAGCAACAAAGACCCAGCACAACCAAAAATAAAGAAAGAAAATTTAAAAATCAGGAGGACATCTTTCAATAAACTAACTTAAAGGCCCCAAAGGTCTCCAAGGTCAATGCACGAGTGGAGTGGTTTGGGATCTGAGGAAGACTCGTCTTCTGGGCTTCCCTGGTGGTGCTAGTAAAGAACCTGCCTGCCAGTGCAGGAGGCACAAGAGATGTGGGTTCCATCCCTGAGTCTGAAAGATCCCTTGGATAAGGGCCTGGAAATACACTCCACTATTCTTGCCTGGAGAATCCCATGGACAGAGGAGCCTGGCAGGCTACAGTCCATAGCAAGGAGTCAAATACAAGTGAGCCGACTTAGTACACACACACAGGTCTTTTAACCTCCCAACGTGAGAAAGACTGACAGCATGTGGAGCCACGTAGGAGTGGGAAGCCACCACAGCATCCTCGGATTCCAACAGTGATGTCAGGTTTCCAAGCATGGTGCCCTACCTCATTTTTTTCTTTTTTCATTTGGCTATACCGGGTCTTAGTTGTGGCATGCAGAAGCTAGTTCCCTGACCAGGGATTGAACCCCGGGCCCCCTACATTGAGAGCACAGAGTCTTAGCCCCTGGACCACCAGGGAAGTCCCCTTACCTCATTTTTAAAGTATAATTTCTATATGTAAGGTTCTTTTTCTTTATGACTAAAAAAATTTATTTTGGCCAGTTAACCATCCTAAAGATTATAAACCATAATTATTATATAACAAAATAGAATTGTGAGTTCAGTAAGTTAAATTGAAATATGTAATGTCAGATATTCTTTTTTTTTCCCCAGTGGTCTGGGGAGAATGTAATCATTCCTTCCACAACTGCTGCATGTCCTTGTGGGTGAAACAGAACAATCGCTGCCCTCTCTGCCAGCAGGACTGGGTGGTCCAGAGAATCGGGAAGTGAGAGCAACCGAAGGTGCCCTTCATGCAGTCAGTTGTTCGGAGCCCTGGTGGATCTTGTTATCAAGTGCCCTACAGCGGCTAGAACTCTCCAGGGGACTAATTCTTCGAATAGGAGATGGATCTGTGGTGTGTGGGGACTCATCAAAGGCATGGTTTAGCCTTTTTCAGTTTTATTTTCAGAAATTCTTTACAATTAAGATAACTTATTAAGGATGGTCTTTCCTACCTCTGTGGTATGTGTCTCACACACTGCTTAGAAGTGCTATAAAGGAGAGGACTATAAATTGAACAACCTTCATAATTGACTTACCGATATCCAAGGAGTTATTGAAGTGGTTCTGTTCAGAAGAGAATTTTTTGCATGCTTATGGTTGATCAATTTTTTAAAAAGACAATGTTATAGTAACAAATAAAGTACAGTTTAAAACCCAGTTCTTATCCTTAATGTGTTCCTAATATTTATTTTTGGCAGGGGGGAGGATAATTAATGAAATTTTTATTTGATATAATTTTAAGTTTGGACCAGGGAACAGGGTAAATAAAATTTAACTTTTGGGTATATGGGATTTCGAGTGTCTTTATAATCCTCTCTCTCTCGACTCATCAAGAAAACCTAGATCTGCACTCACCTAGTGAGTGGTAAAGGACAGAAGTCTTTTCAGCTTCTGGTTGTATTGTGTTATAATTTAACTGTGTTTTAGGTGGAATGTTAACAAGGGGAAAATGTTTACCATTGTCACATTGGGTCAAGAAGTTAACTTTACCACATGATGTTTTAATAAATGGTTTATTCTGTTTACCTCATTTGAATTGTCATTATTGCAAGTTTATGCTCAACTTTCAACTGAAACTAATTTGGCAAGTGAATGCTTTTGGTTAATTTGAAAAAATATTCATTTGCTCTTTCTTTGGTAATAATAAAATTATTAATAACTTTATTACCTGCAAACAGAAGTGTAAGAAAATACTTAAATTTTATCAAGTCAGTTCACATTCAATGGAAATATCTTAGGACAATTTAGGAACCACAAGTTCATTTTGAATTTTTTCATAATATAGGCTATTGCTGTGCATTTAGACAACTAAAATCTTGGAATCTTAACCATTCACTTCTGTAGTTTGGAGTTTGCCAGTCTGAATCTTTCTGAATCTAAGGAATGTGGATACATAAAAGAATATTAAAAGTATAATAATTAAAAATTAGAATTCTGTATGCTTTCAACTTACCTACTATGTATTAATTAGATTTCTTGTAAATTTTGCTTTATTTTTTTTTTCACAATTAGCTACTGAAAGAATTAATTACAGTATACAACTATGTTTGGACTTTTTAAATGTTTGGACCAATTGAATGTGTTTGTTGTTGTGCAATAAGCTATTTTAGCTTCTCTGACCTTCTTAAAAGGTGGTGTCTATAAAATGTGAACCAAATATTTGGCTCTGCAATGAAGAGAGAAATAGTAAGAATGTTGAGTTATTTCAGTCTGTATCACAGTATGTAAATGAAATCTGGAGAATGGTGGTAATAAGTTGATTTTCCACACAGCAAAACCTCAGGCCCACCTCCTAACAAAGCTCTGTTTCTATTACACATCAGCATCTGAGGGTAGAAGAGGAGGAGGGACTGGGACAATACAGCCCTGATCCTACCCATCTGGGGTGATATCAGCTCATCTGCATAGCCATCTGAAAGTTGAATATACATTGTTTCATCAGAAAGGACACACTGTGACATGAGTTCCAGTGCAAAAGTTAAGCATTGAACAGGTTTTTCTTTCCATTTGGTTAAACAGTGTTGAATTTTACCTCACTAGTGTATTGGAAACACATCTGTGATCTTGGGCTATTTAATTTTCTCTCTGCAAGTTGTATTCTTGTATTACAGCTGACATCTAAGTAGATAGATATCCTCCTACCAAGCCCATTACTTGCTTTTTAATAAAATATGTCCTCTTAACTCTCCTGCAGTAAACTAACGTAAATATCTCCACACATAATTAAAATGTATATAATAATAATTGAATTGTAATATAAAGTAGAAGTGAAAATATAATTCATTTCTTTTTCAGTATGTAAATTCTTAGACACACCAGAAGATATAATGAAGTAGGCTGATGAATGTGTGTGTGTGTGTGTGTGTGTGTGTGTGTGTGTGTGTAATCACTGCAGGAAGACAGCAACAATATAGACTGCTGTGACCCAGAAAGGTGAGGAGCTTTTCCATTGATAAGATGTTTTCCTCCCAAAATGATGGATTGTGCTAGTAAAGGTTTGAACAAAACAAATGTACAATCTTGATTTACATTTTAATTGCATATTTGGTAACTTCAATGGATTCTAAAGCTAGGTAAAACTGTGCTTTGTGTTTACATGTAGAAAGAAATCAGGTTCTAGCCACAGATAATCATAGATTTTTCACCTACATGAGTAGACATTTGAAAGTCATGTAGGATGTTGAACTATGTTTCTTCCTGTGAGACTATACATTACAAGATATCACACTTCCCTAGCCTCCACTCACCAAACACCAGTGGTGCTATCCAAAGAAAACATTTCCAAAACATCCCCTTTAGAGGTAGCATTGGCTGTTTGGGGGGACACTGGTTTCAGTGCTTGTACCGGCAATTGCAGTGTATACTTTGCTGCCACTATTTTGGAGAAACATGCTAATAGGACACAGAAAATATATTGTTTTAAATATATAGGGTTCAGAATCTTGAATAGCTGCTATTCTAAATAGTCCATAGAGCCAGATCTTACTGATCCATGCCCTCTTCTCTAAAGGTGTGAACCAGTATTAAGTTAGTGTGCGATACCTTGGATATATGTGATGGTGAATATTCACGTTAGGCTTAAAGAATAAGCCTTAATTTATTTTATTTAAATGAAGCTAATATAGAAAGCTTTTAGGATCAGAAAAAAGTGTTTTAAGTGTTCCTTTAGAAGTTTAGTAGACATCTGATAAGAAAGGAAATATTAAAACAATGCTTTGTTGCTTTTTTAGAATATTGCCAAGGGCTATCTTTGAGTGATGCTCTGAAAAGAAAGAAAAATTCCATGTTTACTCTAGTGAGTCCTTATTTAAAAAAATTTTTCTGATTTGGATGTAAGGAAAATTAGAATTAAATACAAATAAATGTAAGTTATTTCTATATTGGATGTTTGAATGGTGTAACAAAATACATGAGAACTGCTTACATAATGGTTCCTTTTTAGCCATCTTTACGTCATTCCATTTCTACCATGGTCAGGTTTTGTTCAACAAAATACGTCTTGCAGAAAAAGTATTTTCTCTACATTTTGATATTGAGTTTAAAGCCTGAGAGCTGAAACTCTAGTGCCAGAATACCTGGATTTGCATCCCATTGCCAACATTTTCTTGTGTGACCTTGAACAAGTTACTTCTCTCTTTACCTAAGTTTGTTCATGTATAATGTAGATGACAATAACAATACCTCCCTTACCAGATCGTTTGGAGGACTGAAGACCAAATGTGTTAATACAAACGTAAAACCAAAAACAGCTTCTAGTGCATGGTAAGTGCTACTGTTACTTCATTTTAGTGATTTCTGGAAGATGCTTTAACAGAAGTGGAACTTTAAAATATAATGTGCTTTTAGTTATGGGGTAAAACATTCCTAACTGTTCTGAAAGTACAGTATTGTGAGGAAAACTTGTTATAAACATTTCTTGTAGTTCTGTGAGCTTTTGTGGAGGATGGTAATGAGACCTTCATGACTCGCCTGTTACATTTTTTTCTAATCATTCACATCAACAAGATTTCTAGATTTTATATTAAGAAAAAGTTTTGTAAATGTTGAGCTCTCTTTAATTTTAGGTTTCCCATCTTAGTAGAAATATTTCATCAGACCTTGCAGATATGAATACAGCAGTACATTTAAAATTTTTTATTGAAGTACAGTTGAATTACAATGTTGTGTTCATTTCTGCTGTACAGCAAAGTGATTCAGTTTTGTGTATGAAAGTAGTAGTCACTCAGTTATGTCAGACTCTTTGCAACCCCATGGATTGTAGCCCACCAGGCACCACTGTCCTTGGAATTCTCCAGGCAAAAATAATGGGGTGGGTTGCCATTCCCATCTCCAGGGGTTATTCCCAACCTAAGGCAATGGCAACCCACTTCAGTACTCTTGCCTGAAAAATCCCATAGACGGAGGAGCCTGGTAGGCTGCAGTCCATGGGGTTGCTAAGAGTCGGACACGACTGAGCGACTTCACTTTCACTTTTCATTTTCATGCATTGGAGAAGGAAATGGCAGCCCACTCCAGTGTTCTTGCCTGGAGAATCCCAGGGATGGCGGAACCTGGCGGGCTGCCGTCTATCGGGCCGCACAGAGTCGGACACGACTGAAGTGACTTAGTGGTAGTAGTAGTAGGGATCAAACTCAGGTTTCCTGCGTTGCAGGCAGATTCTTTACCTCTGAGCCACCAGGGAAGCCCATATAAAGTTCCCTGTGATACATAGGACCTTGTTGTTTATCTATTCTATGTTTCATAGTTTGCATCTGCTAATCCCAAACTCCCAGTTCATCCCTCCCTCCCCACACCTCCCCCTTGGCAACCACAAATGTGTTCTCTGTCCTCAAGCAGTAGATTTTTCAACCACTTGATTTGGGGCGTATCCACACATTTAGAAAAATCTATCTTTTTTGATTGCTCTCAGTTTTTATCTTCCTAGATTTTCTAGGAATAAGCTTTATGATCAATCTGATACATTCTCTTGCCCATGCATTTGATAAACCTGAGTCAGTGGTTGGAACTCAAGCTGCTTTTCCTAGGTTGGCTGGAAACAAGCTTTCCTCAGTGGCTGTAGCTGCCATGCAGCATAGTAGTAAGACTGCCTGTTTTGAAACCACTCAGCCACTCAGCCTGGCTTGGAATCACAGCTGCATCTGTGTGATATTGCACAAAGTCCTTAACTTCTTTGTGCCTATTTCCTCACCTAAAATGGAATAACAATATTATCTACCTCGTAGAGCTGCTATGAAGATTAAATGAATTTGTGCATGTTATCACCAACCTAGATAGCATATTGAAAAGCAGAGTCATTACTTTGCCAACAAAGGTCCGTCTAGTCAAGGCTATGGTCTATCCAGTGGTCATGTATGGATGTGAGAGTTGGACTATAAAGAAAGCTGAGTGCTGAAGAAGTGATGCTTTTGAACTGTGGTGTTGGAGAAGACTCTTGAGAGTCCCTTGGACTGCAAGGAGATCCAACCAGTCCATTCTGAAGGAGATCAGCCCCGGGATTTCTTTGAAAGGAATGATGCTAAAGCTGAAACTCCAGTACTTTGGCCACCTCATGCAAAGAGTTGACTCATTGGAGAAGACTGATGCTGGGAGGGATTGGGGGCAGGAGGAGAAGGGGACGACAGAGGATGAGATGGCTGGATGGCATCACCGACTCGATGGACGTGAGTCTGAGTGAACTCCGGGAGATGGTGATGGACAGGGAGGCCTGGCGTGCTGCGATTCATGGGGTTGCAAAGAGTCGGACACGACTGGGCAACTGAACTGATACAGACAATGTGTAAAGAACTGTCAACGTGGGTTTTTAGAAGGATGGTTTTCAACCTTTTATTTTTTAACCACCTCAATACATCTGAAAAGCACATTTCATCAGTAACAATGGGATCTCCCAGAAAGATTCTCAAAATAGGATGTGTGTAGCAGAGGGGCAGGGAGGAGAATTAGGAAAAACTAACCAGATGACAATCTTGGGTAAAAGTTTTATAACTGGGACTTCCCTGGTTGTCCAGTGTTAAGACTCCGAGCTTCCAATCTGAGGGGCCCGAGTGTCATCCCTGGTTGGGGAGCTAAGATCCCATATGCTACTTACTCACCTCGGCCAAGAAAAAAAAATTGGAACTATTTTAGCACAGATGAAATGTTTCATGCCAGTTGAATTTTATCCTAGCCTGTAAGAAGATGCCTACTGTCTTAACTTATTGGGACTTACAAAGAAAATATAACTAAATTCTTTATACCAAAATTTTAGTGTAATAGAATAATCATAATTCTTGCCAGACCACCAGGGATGTGACTTTATAAATCCAAATAATACATAGCATAAAACAAGCTTTGTGTGGTTGTTATAATAGCAATTCTTAGACATTTATTGTACATTAAACCCTACAATACTAACCCCTACTCTGCAATTTCTCTACTTTTATAAAAAGTTATATATAACAGTGTCAATGTGTGTGCATACTCAGTCATGTCCAACTGTTTTCGACCCCATGGACTGTAGCCCGCCAGGCTCCTCTGTCCATGTAATTTTCCAGGCAAGAATACTGGAATGGGTTGCCATTTCCTCCTCCAGGGGATCTTCCCGACCCAGCCTCTTGCATCTCCTGCATTGACAGGCAGATTCTTTACCACTGTGCCACTTGGGAATAACATTACATATTTATAATAAAATTTTATTATTTATTGCTTGCCATTCCAATAGAAGAAATTTAAATGCAAATAAGTTTTCTCTCTTCAGAGGTGGCACGTCTGTTGGGGAATGTTAGATTTACAACAGCACTGTGGAGTAGAATGTAATGTACCTTCTAAGAGACACTCAGTGCTCTAGGAATTAGAAGGGACAGGACACATTCTCTCGCAACATATACAGTACAGTCAGCTATGCATATCTGCGGCTCCTACATCCAGGATTCAACGAACCAGGTCAAAAGTATTCTCAAAAAAACACAAAAAGTTACAGAAAGCTCCAAAAAATGATACAGAGAAGATTAGTATGGCCCCTGAGCAAGAATGACATGCCAATACATGAAGCAGTCTATAGTTTTCAGTCACCAAAAAAAAAAAAAAAAAAAAACTCCCAAAAGACATCGCCTTTGGTTCTATCAACACTCCACACACCCTCATATTTGCCTGGTAGTATTCTTCTATGTAAGGTAAGGGGAGAAGGAGGGCCTGCCCATGGACAAATCAGACTCCCTTAAGGAATAAAACAAGTGAAATCATTTCTTTCTTTAAGGGTATAGATCTGTGTGGTTTAGTAGTGTCGTTACTACAGTGATCAAGACAGTATGATACTGGCACAAAAATAGAAATATGGAACAAGATAGAAATTCCAGAGATAAATCCACGCACCTATGGTCACCTTATTTTTGACAAGGAGGCAAAAATATAGAATGCAGAAAAGACAGTCTCTTCAATAAGTGGTGCTGGGAAAACTCGGCAGCTACATATGAAAGAATGAAATTAGAACACTTCCTAACACTATACACAAAAATAAATTCAAGATGGATTAATGACCTAAATGTAGGACCAGAAACTATAAAACTCTTCAGGGACAACATAGGCAAAACACTGTGACATAAACCACAGCAATACACCTCCTAGTGTAATGGGAATAAAAAATAAATAAACAAATGGGACCCAATTATACTTACAAAGCTTTTGCACAGCAAAGAAACTATAAGCAAGGTGAAAAGGCAAACCTCAGAATGGGAGAAAATAATAGCAAATGAAACAATTGACAAGTAATCTCCAGAATATACAAGCAGCTCATGAAGTTCAATACCAGAAAAACAAACAACCCAATCAAAAAGTGGGCAGAAGACCTAAACAGACATTTCTCCGAAGACATACAGATGGCCAATAAACATGAAACGATGCTCAGCATTGCTCATTATTAGAGAAATACAAATCAAAACTACAATGAGGTATTATCTCACACCTGTCAGAATGGCCATCATCAAAAAGTCCACAGACAATCAATGCTGGAGAGGGCGTGGAGAAAAGAGAACCCTTTTGCACTGTTGGTGGGAATGCAAATTGATACAGTCACAATGGAGAACAGTATAGCTAGTCCTTAAAAAACTAGGAATAAAACAAGCATATGATGCCGCAATCCCACTACTGGCCTTATAACCTTGCTTTATAACCAGTTGTGTCTTTTTCATAATTGAATAAGACACATGTCCACTGCAGCATTATTTACAATAGCTAAGACATGGAAGCAGCCTAGATGTCCATTGACAGATGAATGGATAGGGAAGTTGTGGCACATATATACAATAGAATATTATTCAGCTATGAAAAGGAATGCGTTTGAGTTGGTTCTAATGAGGTGGAGGAACCTAGAGCCTATTATACAACGTGAAGTTAAGTCAGAAAGAAAGACAAATATTGTATATTAATGCATATCTATGGAATCAAGAAAGATGGTACTGATGAACTTATCCACAGGGCAGCAGTGGAGATGCAAAGAACAGACTTGGACACAGCTGGGGAGAAAGAAGGTGGGATGATTGAGAGAGTAGCATTGAAACATACATATTACCATATGTAAAGTAGATAGATAGCCTGTGGGAATTTGCTGTATGACAAAGGGAGCCCAAAGCCAGTGCCCTGTGACAACCTAGAGAGGTGGGATGGGGAGGGAGGTGGGCGGGAGGCTCAGGAGGGAGGGGACATATATATACCTATGGCTGATTCGTGTTGATGCGTGGCAGAAAGCCATCACAATATTGTAAAGTAATGATCCCCCAATTAAAAATAAAAGACTGTAAAAAAAATAGTGTACCTACTAGCCAATAAATTTAAATTAATTAAAGTAAAACTTTCAGTCCTTTAGTTATACCAGCCACATTTCAAGCACCCAGCAGTCGCATGTGGATGATGGCTTCCATTACTGGATATCACAAACAGAACATTTCCCTCATGCGAGAAAGTTCTATTAGACAGTGTTGGTATAGACCATCCATTTTATAAGGTCTTTCCATCAGAATGGGTCTTTCCATTAGGTCTTTCCATGGGAGCCTTAGGTATATTAAATTCTGTTTTAAGTGTCCTTCTACCTTCCCTTTAAAAGATTATCTCTGGAAACTAGAATGTTGAACATGAGCCTTATTTTACTAATTAAATATTATCCTTGGCAAAATAAGAAAGAATTAAACATTTATTTACTTTTTGAAGTATAGCTGATTTACTGTGTTGTGATGATTTCTACTATTATAGCAAAGTGATTCAGTCACATATATATATATATATATATATATACTCACACATAAGGCCCTGGTGGCTCAGACGGTAAAGAGTCTGCTTACAGTGCAGGAGACCTGGGTTCGATCCCTGGGTCAGGAAAAGCCCTGGGAGAAGGAAATGGCAACCCACTCCAGTATTCTTGCCTGGAAAATTCCATGGACAGAGGAGCATGGCAGGCTACAGTTCATGGGGTAGCAAAGAGTTGGACACGACTGAGCGACTAAGATGACATGCCTATATACTTTTCCCTTATGGTTTCTCACATAAATCATATGTATTTTACTGTGCTATACAGTAGGGCCTTGTTGTTTATCCATTCTGTATATAATAGTATGTATCTGCCAATGCTAAACTCCCACTCCATTCCTTCCCCACCCACCTACCCTTGGAAGCACAAGCCTGTTTTCTATGTGAGTTGGTTTCTGTTTCATAGATACATTCTTTTGTGTTGTATTTTAGATTCTATTAATACATATAAGTAATATTGTATAGTATTTGCTTTTTTCTTTCTGATTGACTTCACTTAACATGATAATCTCTAGGTCCATCCATATTGCTGTAGATGGCATGATTTCATTCTTTTTATTGTTCGGCAATAGTCCATTATATATGTGTGTGTGTATATATATATATATATATATTTTTTTTTTTTTTTTTTTTAATGCTGCCAAATTGCTTCAGTCATCTCTGACTCTTCGCAACCGAAGGGCTGTAGCCCACCAGGCTCCTCTGTCCATGGGATTCTCCAGGCAAGAACACTGGAGTGGGTTGCCATGCCCTCCTCCAGAGGATCTTCCTGGCCCAGGGGTCAAACCCCCATCTCTCACATCTCCTTCACTGGCAGGCAGGTTTTTACCACTTGCGCCACATGGGAAGCCCCATATAGTTGTCGTGTGATCCCGCAATCCTATTCCTGGTCATATATATTTATAACTGTAAACTCAAGTACCTGCTTCTGTGTCCTTGATAGATTTATAGCAGTGGGACATTTGGCAATGTCTAGAGACATCTGCAGCTGTCACTGCTAGGATCAGTGGTGCTACTGGGATCTAGTGGGTAGAAGCCAGGGATGCTGCTAAACACTCAACAGAGCACAGAACAGTCCCTTACAACAAAGGATTATGGGGCCCCATAGCACTGGGGTTGAGAAATCCTAGGTAATGCTAATTTATATACATTTTGATCTTTTTTTTGAGGAGATAGAATTCCCTATTAGAAGCCTGCTGAAACATGGTCAGTAACCATGATAAACCTTGTATAACACTATGTGCCAAATTCTCTTCTAAGAGCTTTACATGTATTAGCTCATTTAATCCTCACAAAACCCTTCTCTGTTATCATTAACTCTTTTTTTTTTTTAAGCTGAGGAAACATAGACACAAGAGGCTAAGTATTGCTATGGACTAAATTTTGTTCCCCCCAAATTAATTTATACGTTCTATCCTATGGAAATGATGAACTTTTAAGAAGGGAAGGACATCTCTCTCTCCCACTCGTGTGTGTGTGTGTGTGTGTGTGTGTGTGTGTGTGTGTGTGTGTGTGTGTCCTCCTACCCTGGCACTCCTATATGCACTGAGAAAAGGCCATGTGAGGATACGGTATCTGTAGTCATCTGCAACCCAGTGAAAGCCCTCACCAGACACTGATGCTGATGTCTTAGAGTTTCCAGCCTCCAGAACTGTAGAAATACATTTCTGAGATACTGAGAAAATACATTCCTGTTGTTTAAGCTACCCAATTTATGGTAGTTTGTTAAGGCGGCCTGAGTTAAGACACCTGCCCAACTTTAAAACACCAGGGAATGAAAAGCAGGATGAAAATCCAGGCAGACTGGTTCCAGAATCTGTGTTTTTATCACTAGCCCATATTATCCCTGGTGGCTCAGTGGTAAAGAATCCACCTGCCAATGCTGGAGAAGTGGGTTCAATTCCCTGGAGAAGGAAATGGCAACTACAGTACTGTTGCCAGGAAAATTCTATGGACAGAGGAGCCTGGCAGGCTATGGACCGTGGGGTCACAAGGAGTCGGACATGAATTAGTGACTAACACTTTTCACTTTATATTATCCTAATAAAATACCTTATTTGAACATACTTTTCTCCAAAATTGCTTTTCTAAAGTTTGTTCACACATTTCTGTTTTCAAGTCTGTGAAGATACTTCTTGATTTATAACTGTGTTTTAGAGCAGTATATTCTGTGGTATATTGGCCAAGCCATTTCATTGTGTTCCAGACCATTTTATTGTGTCCTGCATCATTTTATTGTGCCCTAGCATTTTATTGTGCTGTCTTATCTAACCTAAATTCAAACACTCAAAAGAGGTACAAACTATTATGTATAAAATAAACCCAAAAACATATTGTACAACACAAGGAGTATAGCCAATATTTTATGGTAACTGTAACTGGAGTATATAACCTTTAAAAATCACTATATCGTACACCTGTAACATATAATATGGTATATCAACCATACTTCAATAAAAGTGAAAAAAATAAATTCAGAAGTTCATATGCTGAAAAGGGAGTTTATGTTTGCTTAAAAAGAGTAGGTGCTTATGACAAAATCTTTGGCTTAAAAAAAGTAATATATTTTTAAAAAAAAGAAAAAGTAATATATTAAAGTGGTACATTTTTCATAAATGGTCAGATAATACTGAAGCAGGTCATTACTAGTACTAGATTTATCAGTGTTTTAAAATTTGGTTTGTTGTTTAGTCACAACCCCATGGAGTGTAGCCCACCAGGCTCCTCTGTTCATGGGATTTCCCAGGCAAGAATACTGGAATGGGTTGCCATTTCCTTCTCCAGAGGATCTTCCTGACTCAGGGATTGAACCCTTGTCTCCCGCGTTGGCAGGCAAATTCTTAACCACTGAGCCACAGGGAAGCCCAAAATTTACTTTGTTGTTGTTCAGTCACTCAGTCATGTCCGACTCTTTGCCACCCATGAGGTGATGGGACCAGATACCATGATCTTCATTTTCCGAATGCCGATTTGTAAGCCAGCAGCACACCAGTTTTCCCTGTCCTTCACCATCTCCCAGAGTTTGCTCAAACTCATGTCCATTGAGTCAGAGATGCCATCCAACCATCTCATCCTCTGTCATCCCCCTCTCCTCCTGCCTTCAATCTTTCCCAGCATCCTGGGCTTTTCCAGTGAGTCAGCTCTTCGCATCAG
This sequence comes from Capricornis sumatraensis, assembly GCF_032405125.1. Taxonomy (NCBI): domain Eukaryota; kingdom Metazoa; phylum Chordata; class Mammalia; order Artiodactyla; family Bovidae; genus Capricornis; species Capricornis sumatraensis. The sequence continues at coordinate 233,199,114 of NC_091069.1, read as the reverse complement.
GTGGCCAAAGTATTGGAGCTTCAGCTTCAGCATCAGTCCTTCCAATGAACTTTCAGGGTTGATTTCCTTTAGGATTGACTGGTTTGATCTCCTTGCAGTCCAAGAGACTCTCAAGAGTCTTCTCCAGCACCACAGTTCGAAAGCATCAGTTCTTTGGCGTTCAGCCTTCTTTATGGTTCAACTCTCACATCCGTACATGAGTACTGGAAAAACCATAGTTTTGACTGTATGGATCTTTGGCAGCAAAGTAATGTCTCTGCTTTTTAATATGCTGTATAGGTTTGTCATAGCTTTTCTTCCAAGGAGCAAATGTCTTTTAATTTCATGGCTGCAGTCACTATCCACAGTGATTTTGGAGACCAAGAAAATAAAGTCTGTCACTGTTTCCATTGTTTCCCCATCTATTTACCATGAAGTGATGGGACTGGATACCATTATCTTCATTTTTTGAATTCCGAGTTGTAAGCCAGCTTTTTCACTCTCCTCTTTCACCTTCATCAAGAGTCTCTTAAGTACCTGTTTGCTTTCTGCCATAGGGTGGTGTCATTTACATACCTGAGATTATTGATATTTCTCCCGGCAATCTTGATTCCAACTCGTATTTCATCCAGCCCGGCATTTCGCATGATGTACTCTGCATATAAGTTAAATAAGCAGGGTGACAAAATACAGCCTTGATGTACTTCTTTCCTGATTTGGAACCAGTCTGTTGTTCCATGTCCAGTTCTAACTGTTGCTTCTTGACCTGCATACAGGTTTCTCAGGAGGCAGGTCTGGTGATCTGGTATTCTCATCTCTTTAAGAATTTTCCACAGTTTGTTGTGATCCACACAGTCAAAGGTTTTAGGATAGTCAATGAAGCAGGTTTTTTTTTTAATTCTCTTGGTTTTTCTATGATCCAGTGGATGCTGGCAATTTGATCTCTGGCTTCTCTGCCTTTTCTAAATCTGGCTTGTACATCTGGAAGTTCTGGGGCAAATAATATGTTGAAAAATGTTAAGCCCTTCTTTCCATGTAAAAGTATAATTATGTCTTAAGACTTGGAGGTCCTGGAAAACCTAGTTATATCCTTAATAAGTCAGGTTCAATAAATAGATAATGGTGCATGATGTAGAGTTAATTGCATGTTTGTTCCGGTATCTTTTAAACACTAGTGAACCAGCTGGCAATACATTTGGCAGCAAATGTCAGAAAACCTGAGCACATTAGCTTTAAAAGACAGGGGGTAATTGTCTCACAATGAGAAGCCCGGGGTAGGAAGCAGGGCTAGTACAATGGTCGGTGGCGCTATCAGGAGCCCGACTCTCTCCTTTCTGCCCTTGACATCCTCATCTTAAAATCTCATTCTCACGCCCTCTCCCCCATGGTCCCAGAATTGCTGCTGTTTTGCCTCCCTCACATTCACATTCTTGGGGAAAAGTGAGGGGGTGTGGGGGAAGGATGTTTTTTTCCTTAAGGAGACTTTGACTTTTTCTTGGGAAGGGCTGCCCTTCCCACTGTCTTTAATCTATTACTCATTGGCCAGAATTTTGTCACACACCCCCTTCTAAAGCAAAGGGAAAAGGAGATAAAGTTTGACTTTAACTTTTACGGTAGAGGAATAAAAAAGGAAAAGTCATTGGGAACAGGTGTTGGATGAATCACCCTATATCATCTGCCATAATTCATGTTAGCAAGTAACTTAACAATTGTCTATACTTGGGGAGTTGTTGCTACATGTGAAACCATGCCCCACGGTCCACAGAAGCTGGTGACTAACAGAAATTCTTGAGCTTGTCTTATGAAACAATAAATAAGAGAACAACTTGTTAAAACCCCTCTGCTTGTAACCTGCCCTTACTGGTTAAGCTTGCTTTCAGTTCAGTTCAGTCGCTCAGTTGTGTCCGACACTTTGTGACCCCATGGACTGCAGCACACCAGGCTTCCCTGTCCATCACCAACTCCCAGAGCTTGCTCAAACTCATGTCCATCAAGTCGGTGATGCCATCCAACCATCTCATCCTCCTGCCTTCAATCTTTCCCAGCATCAGGGTCTTTTCCAATGAGTCAGTTCTTCGCATCAGGTGGCCAAAGTAAAGCTTGCTTTAGTTTCTTTTTCTTCCTTAATTGCCTACCTCCAAGCTTCACATAGCCTAGGTAATCTATCACAAGAGTCATAAACCACCTTTATAGATAACACCTCTGACCTATGGCTTGCTAGTAACTGGAGCATAAGTTGTTTTTTAGGAAATTAGAGTCAGCTCTTGTCCAGTTTGAGACAGCTAAGACTGGTTGGGACCACTGATCTTATAACTGGGCCTGGGACTTTTCCTGGTGGTCCAGTGGCTAGGGCTCTGAGCTCCCAATGCAGGGAGCCTGAGTTCAATCCTTGGTCAGGGAGCAAGCAGTACCACACACTGCAACTGAAAAAAAACAAAACAAAACAAAAAAAAACTGGGCCTGTATAGGTGTCCATGAATGACTTTTTTTTGATGTCAGAGGGTCAAAAACTCCACCTTTGGATCATGCTAAGCACCTCTATTTTTGACCTTGCATCTCACAAGAGGCACGATACACCTGTACAAAACACCGATTACCTCACTCTTTTCCTACCTCCAGTAACCTTTCTCCACTTCCGAGACCACTCTGCTCATTTATCCCATAAATGTCTCAGGTCCCTCGCCTTCAGAAAGGCAGATCTGAGACTTGTTCTCCCATTTCTCACTTGGCTGCCTTGTCAATACTTTCTCTGCTGCAAACCCTTGGCATCTCAGGGTTTGGCTTGCTATGCATCACGCAAATCAGCCTGGTTTTGTAACACATGCACTTTCTTTTCATAGACTCCTAGAATTGGAAAGGATCTTAGAGCTCATTTTCTCTCTGAAATGATAGCTTTGTGTTTGTATTTTTTAATATGTTGACTTGGAAAGCAAAAACTCGAATGAGCCTGAGTACATGTTCCTTATGACATGAATTTGGATAGTTCTTGAATAAAATTATATGTCTCAAAAATATAACTCTATAAAAATCATGTCATCCAGGCTATAATACCACTTTTAGATATTTATTCTTGACTCTAATTTTATGCAGAGATTATAGAGTAATTAGTCTTTATATTTTGAAACTTTGAACTGAAATAGTACATTAAATCTTTCATAGATAAAATTGATTGCTTCTACAATTGTCCTGAGAAATGTAAACTGTTCAGAAAGATATAAACCTGAAGCTCTTATCTAACTATCTTATTGCTGCCTCCACTGCCTCAAGGTCTACAAAACATTCAGCTTCTCTACTAAAGAACGTGGTCAGTCAACAGAATACTGCCTGATGAGGCCATATTGTCAATAAAAGCTTAAATAAAGAACTAGATGTTGGGCAAAATAATTAAAAAGGTACTTCACAAAAGCAGATATACAAATAAACACTCAGCATATAAAAATATGCCTAATATTCCCCATCAGAAATGTAAGTTAAAATTGCCATGAAATGCCTCTATGTACCCCAGAGAATAGCTCCAGTTTAAAAGACTGATAACACCAAGTGTTGGTGAAGATGCAGGGGCTCTGGAATTCTCCTTCTTTGCTGGTGGGAATAAAAAATGAAACAGCCATTTTGGAAAATAAAAGGCAGTATCATAAAAAGTTAAATATTATCCAGCAATTCTATTCCTGGGTATTTGCCCAAGAAAAATGAAAACATTTGCCCACCAAAAAAAGAGTCGATGAATCTTTAAAGGCACTTTTCATACTTACACTAACCCCAAACTGGAAACAACCCAAATGTCCATCAACAGAAGAATAACATTCTATTCACAGAATGGAATGAATAGAATAGCAGTTTAAAAAAATAAAAGGAAAAAGTGATACATGGTGCAACATGAATGAATCTCAAAACATTTTGTTGAGCAAAAGCATCCAGGCATAAAAGAGTATTTAACTGTATGATTCTCTTTCTACCAAAAAGCAATTTTTTTTCAATAAAGAGCAGAACTAAACTATAGTGATAAAAATCAGAAGAACGGTAACCTTTCAGAGGGGCTATTGACTGGCAAAGGCACAAGAAAGCTTTCAGTGATGAAAGAAAAGTTCTATAAATTGACTTGGGTAATGGCTACATGAGTTTATACACTTCTCAAAATTCTTAGACTGTACACTTAAGAGCTATACATTTTAATCTATATAAAATAAACCTGCATTTAAAAGCAGAAATGGATATTATTATTTAAGGTCATAACCAACACCTTTTTACATTTGCTACTAAGTGGAAAATACAAGAAAATTCACTAATGGCTGTTCCATTTGTCTTATTGTTCAACTCTTCAAGAAAGCACTCAAATCAAAATAATTGTGTTTCTCATCTTGTTCTGGTCCCCTGTGGAGGTAATTTGAGAAAGCTCCTTGGAGTTCATTAGAAGGGCTGCATTTTCAAGAAGTTTATCAAAATACAGAAGAAATAAGTAAAGGAAGAAGTGACTTTTTAAAAGAGCAGACGTTTTATTCATTCCAACTCTCTTCTAGTATGTTTTTCAGGGTTTTAAACATACAAAATCTTGCAGCTTCCCCCAATTATAAGATGGAGATTTTAGGGTAGCCTGAAATTCTTCACTGAATTCTAAATTGAACACACTAACACTGAATTTTTATAACAGGCTTAAATCTGCTAAAGATAAAGATATGGATATGTATCTTTTCCAGACCTTGTGCTTAAAATAGCCCTCAACAGCCCTGAGGCTGGTAGTGTTGAGTTTCTGTTTGACTGATGGTCCAGAATTGGAGTTTTATGAGTGCATACCGATACCTACTGAAGTTTAGGAGTGCTGAAGTCCCTCCAATTCCTCCACAGCCCTGCCATTTGGTCCTTAAGGCAGATGCAAAGTCAAGGAGTTACTCTTCAAGCCCTTATGAGGTCCTCACATGCAGCTCTCAAACCCATCATCTAACCATGTGAATATAGCAGGTCCTCCCAACTTAGGTCAGACCAAACCTCTGCAAGCTCTGCCTACATAGACCAGGTGGAGGGGCCCAAGTGCTCCACATAAGACCTCCCTCGACTCCAGCCATAGTGGTCCAGAGGGAGCTCCAGCACTCTGTGTGCACCCCTCCCCGCCTGGAAAACTCAGGGTCTGGGTACCACCCTCTGCTTTGAGATCACCCTGCCCTTGAAGAAACCCAGGCTTTCCAACTTACCTCCCATTCTCTTAAATCTAATCCCAAGTAGTCCTTTACATTCCCTTTTATTCCTTCGGCTCCCACTCCTGGGGCTTCCCGGATAGCTCAGACAGTAAAGAATCCTCCTGCAATTCAGGAGACCTGGCTTCAATCCCTGGGTCAGGAAGACTCCCTGGAGAAGGGAATGCCAACCCACTCTTTGGCCTGGAGAATTCCACATACAGAGGAACTTGGCTGGCTCCAGTCCATGGGGTTGCAAAGACTCAGACACGACTGAGCAATTAAACACACACACAGTCCCACTCCTCCTCAATTTCTGAAACTCTTCCTCTGTGACCTCTGATATTCACACTAACCAAACATCCTCTGTCTCGGAACTTCCCTGGTGGCCCAGTGGCTAAGTCTCCAAGCTCCTGATGCATGGGGACTAGGTTCCATCCCTCAGTTCAGTCACTCAGTCATGTCCGACTCTTTGCAACCCCGTGGACTGCAGCACACCAGGCCTCCCTGTCCATCACCAACTCCCGGAGTTTACCCAAACTCATGTCCATTGAGTCAGTGATATCATCCAACCATCTCATCCTTTCTTGTCCCCTTCTCCTCCTGCCCTCAATTTTTCCCAGCATCAGGGTCTTTTCAAATGAGTCAGCTCTTCACATCAGGTGGCCAAAGTATTGAAGTCTCAGCTTCAACATCAGTCCTTCCAATGAATATTCAGGACTGCTGTCCTTTAGGATAGGCTTGTTGGATCTCCTTGCAGCCCAAGGGACCCTCAAGAGTCTTCTCCAACACCACAGTTCAAAAGCATCAATTCTTCGGCGCTCAGCTTTCTTCACTGTCCAACTCTCACATCCATACATGACCACAGGAAAAACCATAGCCTTGACTAGACAGACCTCTGTAGGCAAAGTAATGTCTCTGCTTTTTAATATGCTGTCTAGGTTGGTCATAACTTTTCTTCCAAGGAGTAAGCATCCATCCCTTGTTGGGGAACTAGATCTCACATGCCACAACCAAGAGTTTGCATGCCACAACTAAAGATCCCACAACCCAAAATGAAGACTGACAATCCTGTGTGCCCTAACTAAGACCCAGTACAACTGAAAAAAAAAAAAAAAAGCTAAACTTATATTTAAAAGATTCCTCCATCTTCATCCTTCTCCAGAAGTCTGCTTCACTTTCTTCTTCTCTCTCAAGCCTGCTTCTCCCCCGAGAACACTGCTTCCTCTCAACCCTTCTGCTCGCTCATATGGATGGGCTTGGTGATATGTGGGATGTCTTCATTTCCCTCTATTGCTGCTTCCCTCCCTAAAACCACCCAGCTTTGATGCTTATGTCATTAGACTCCACCTCTCACTAATGGCCTCATAATCACTCCCCTTTGTTGGATGAAGACTCTAGCTCCTGGTTCTCTGTGTATCTTTTCATCACTAATCTTTGGGTCGTCCTTAGTGACTTCAACATTCACATGAATGATGCTACGAATACCCTGGTTTCTCAACCCCTGACCTCTTCTCCTCCAGTGATCGTGTGCTCTCCACCCCTACCTTGGACACTCACTCCAGTGGTCGCACCCAAGAGTGAAACTCCTTAAAAGAAAAGCTTACACTGGGCTTCCCTAGTGGCTCAGGGGTAAAGAATCTGACTGCCAATGCAAGAGACGTGGGTTTGATTCCTGGCCTGGGAAGATCCCACAGGTTGTGGAGCAACTAAGCCAGTGTGCCACAACTATTGAGCCTTTGCTCTAGAGCCCGGGAGCCAAAACTCCTGAGCCCACGTGATACAACTAAGGTGAAGCCCGAACACCCTAGAGCTTGAAATCAGAGACAATACGGCAGTGAGAGGCCCATGTACCTCAGCTAGACAGTAGCCCCCATCGCCAAAACTAGAGAAAAGCCTGAGCAGCAACGAAGACCCAGCCCAACCATAAATAAGTAAATAATTTTTTTTTAAAAAAGAGAAGCTTATACTGCCTGGTTCCAACTTATCTCCTTCCATTCCCTATTTAACTGAGTCTAATGTTTCCTCACATCACTCCATTGAAACTGCACTTGCTGAGTTCCCCAGTGAACTTTAAATTGAAAATTTTTTGTTTTAGTGTCTTATTAAAATAGCATACTTAATCACTGTTCATCAAAACTATATAACTTTGTCTTGCCTGCCACTGCCCTACCCTGCCAAAATAGGCAGCATGACATAGTAGTGATGTCAATACCCTTGATCACGGGGACCAACAGAAATTGTTCAGTCAAGTTTGCTATTAAAAACACCTTGGAAAAATTCTGAATTAAAAGTGTCAAACAGAGTTCATTTATCTGCCCAAATAGTAAATGCTGGTGTACCACTCATCTGAAAATACTACAGCGTTGGTTGGTTGGCTTTCCTTTATACATAGCATAACCTCTCATTTATAAGTACCCACTTTTAAAGTAAAATTAGCATTTTCCATCCCATTTGATATTCCTTTTCAGCTTCACAAGGAAGCCAATAGAACTGTCAACAACGATCAGTTCTTCAATCCTTATCCTGCTTGGTCTATCAGCAGCATCTGCCATCACCCTCTTCCTGGACATCCTTTCTAGGTCAGCATCCTCTGCCCTTCTCCCCTCTCTGACCTCTAGGGCTCAGTCCTTCACCTTCTTTGCTCTCATCCCACTGTGTCACAATCCTGTCCTATAGCTTTAAGTGCCATTTATATGCTTGGTGACAGTGAACATGTCCAGTCCAGGCCTCTCCCCTATGCTCCAGACCCACAGATCCAGCAGATGAATGAAGATCTCCATTCAGTTGCCCCATAGGCAGTTCAGATTTAATGGGTGCAAGACGGAGTTCTTCATCTTCCCTGAAACCTACCCCTCCAGAGGATTTCCAGCTGCATTTATAGGAAATTCATCCATCCAGTTACTCAGGCCCCAAACCCCAGAGTTGATCTTTTTCTTGCCACACCCCACATTCAACTCAGGAGTAAACCCTCTTACCCCCTCCACTGACCTCTCATCAGAGTTACTACCACAGACTCCAAATTGATTTTGTTTCTACCCTTGGCCCCTTCAGCTTGTGCGCCTGTTAAAATGTCTATCCACACAGAGCATTCCTCTGCTGAAAACTTCCAGTGGCTTCCAGATGTCCCAGCCGAGCTCAGCCATCTGCCAACCCACCGGGTAAATGAGGCCATTGAGTGAAACTCGAAGAGAGTTGCCCAATGAAACACCGAATCCTGAGAAGTTATAAATCGTTATTTTAGGCTATGATGTTTTGGGGTAGTTTGTAATGCCACCATTTAATGCAGTATACATTTTACTTATTTTGTTTATTGATACTCTCATCCACTAAATGTAATCTCCGTAAAGACAGGGATTTTTTTTTCTCTTTTGTTTACTGTTGCACACCCAGTGCCTAGAGCAATATCTGACATAATATGTTTTATTTATCTGTCTATTTTTTTTCAATTTATTTTTCAATTACTTGGTGGCACTGGGTCTTAGCTGTGGTGCTCGGGGCTTCTCCCTAGTTGCAGTGTGTGGGCTCAATAGTTGCCGTGTGCCAGCTTAATTGCCCTGCATCGTGTGGGATTTTAGTTCCCCTACAGGGATCAAACCCTTGTCCCCTGCAAGGAAGGCAGATTCTTAACCACTGAACTGCCAGGGAAGTCTCCTGTCTCTGTATCTATCTATCTCTGCCAGTGGATGAATGAATACACAGAACAAACAAATGAAAAGATGTCAGGAGAGTTATATAAAGATTTTAGTTGATATGCATGACTTAGTCCTCAGTTCCACCTTTACTAATCCCCTTTTTTTACATCAAGGTCATTATTGCAATGGAATATCAGATTTGAGATGTTTAAATTTCACCAACTGAATCATGTTGCATTGTCTTTAGGCTACCGCATGCCAGAGTCCAGCCTTCTATTACGGTCCCTAGTGTATATGGAAGTCTTCCCAGGTAACTCAGTGGTAAAGAATCTGCCTGCCAGTGTAGGAGCCAGAGGAGACTCGGGTTCAGTCCCTCGGTTGGGAAGATCCCCTGGATGAGGAAATGGCAGCCCACTCCAGTATTCTTGCCTGGAGAATTCCATGAACAGAGGAACCTGGCTGGCTAAAGTCCATGGGGTCGCAAAGAGTCTGACAAGACTGAGCATGCATGCACTGTATATGGAAATAAAGCTTTCATCTTGTTTGCTATTACCAAATGACCCCAGTGTTACCACTGTTTATCAAACTTGACAGTATTTATATACTTGAAAATATTTTTAATATAACCTCCCCTCCCCACCAGATGACCCTGAGCTGGGATCAAATGCTTAGCTGGTTCACTTCTCCTTACAATCCTCTTATTTTCTCAACTCATAATTATTAATATTTTATTCTTTGCTGAATATGAAAAAAGAAAATATGTTAGAAGCAGACTTACCAAGATTTGTGGCAAACCGTTAAATACTTCTCCATTCCATTCCACAATATAGTCTTTCTTTTAAACTGGGACTCACTACAACTGATTTTTTTAAATTGAAGTATAGTTGATGTACAATATTATAAAAGTTGCAGGTGTATAATATAGTGAATCACAATTTTTTAAAGTTATGCTCTATTTATAGTCATTATAAAATATTGGCCATATTCCCTGTGTTGTACAATGTATTTGTTACTGTTTGGTCGCTAAATCATGTCTGACTCTTGACCCCATGGACTGTAGCCCACCAGTCTCCTCTGTCCATGGGATTTCCCAGGCAAGAATACTGGAGTGGACTGACATTTCCTTCTCCAGGGGATCTTCTCAATCCAGGGATTGAACGCACATCTTCTGAATTGGGAGGCAGATGCTTTACCACTGAGCCACCAGGCAAGCCCTCTATCTGATATATCTTTGCAGCTTATCTTCAACCTGACAGTTTATACCTCCACAATAGTCTTTTATGTTCTACCAAAACCTTTATTCGCTGGTTTTACTCTTCATCGTAACCACAAGAACTTTTTCTTGCTGTTTCTCACATTTACCCCGTATATCAAATACATAGTAATATTTCAGTTCAGTTCAGTCACTCAGTCGTGACCGACTCTTTGCGACCCCATGAATCAAAGCACGCCAGGCCTCCCTGTCCATCACTAACTGCTGGAGTTCACTCAGACTCATGTCCATTGAGTCGGTGATGCCATCCACCCATCTCATCCTCTGTCGTGCCCTTCTCCTCCTGCCCTCAATCCCTCCCAGTATCAGGGTCTTTTCCAATGAGTTAACTCTTCACATTAGGTGGCCAAAGTATTTATTGGAGTTTCAGCTTTAGCATCAGTCCCTCCAGTGAACACCCAGGACGGATCTCCTTTAGAATGGACTGGTTGGATCTTCTTGCAGTCCAAAGGACTCTCAAGAGTCTTCTCCAACACCACACTTCAAAAGCATCAATTCTTCGGTGCTCAGCTTTCTTCACAGTCCAACTCTCACATCCATACATGACCACTGGAAAAACCATAGCCTTGACTAGACAGACCTTTGTTAGCAAACTAATACCTCTGCTTTTCAATATGCTTTGTAGGTTGGTCATAACTTTGCTTCCAAGGAGTAAGCATCTTTTAATTTCATGGCTGCAGTCACCATCTGCAGTGATTTTGAAGCCCAAAGAAATAAAGTCTGACACTCTTTCCACTGTTTCCCCATCTATTTCCCATGAAGTGATGGGACCGGATGCCATGATCTTAGTTTTCTGAATGTTGAGCTTTAAGCCAACTTTTTCACTCTCCTCTTTCACTTTCATCAAGAGGCTTTTTAGTTCCTCTCCACTTTCTGCCATAAGGGTGGTGTCATCTGCATATCTGAGGTCATTGATATTTCTCCCGGCAAACTTGATTCCAGTTTGTGCTTCTTCCAGCCCAGCGTTTCTCATGATATACTCTGCATAGAAGTTAAATAAGCAGAGGGACAATATACAGCCTTGACATACTCCTTTTCCTATTTGAACCAGTCTATTGTTCCATGTCCAGTTCTAACTGTTGCTTCCTGACCTGCATATAGGTTTCTCAAGAGGCAGCTCAGGTGGTCTGGTATTCCCATCTCTTTCAGAATTTTCCACAGTTTATTGTGACCCACACAGTCAAAGGCTTTGGCATAGTCAATAAAGCAGAAATAGATGTTTTTCTGGAACTCTCTTGCTTTTTCGATGATCCAGTGGATGTTGGCAATTTGATATTTGGCTCCTCTGCCTTTTCTAAAATCAGCTTGAACATCTGGAAGTTCATGGTTCACGTATTGCTGAAGCCTGGCTTGGAGAATTTTGAGCATTACTTTACTAGCATGTGAGATGAGTACAATTGTGCGGTAGTTTGAGCATTCTTTGGCATTGCCTTTCTTTGGGATTGGAATGAACACTGACCTTTTCTAGTCCTGTGGCCACTGCTGAGTTTTTCAAATTTGCTGGCATACTGAGTGCAGCACTTTCACAGCATCATCTTTTAGGATTTGAAATAGCTCAACTGGAATTCCATCACCTCCACTAGCTTTGTTCATAGTGATGCTTTCTAAGGCCCACTTGACTTCACATTCCAGGATGTCTGGCTCTAGGTGAGTGATCACACCATCGTGATTATCCAGGTCATGAAGATCCTTTTTGCACAGTTCTTCTGTGTATTCTTGCCACCTCTTCTTAATATCTTCTGCTTCTGTTAGGTCCATACCATTTCTGTCATTTATTGAGCCCATCTTTGCATGAAATGTTCCCTTGGTATCTCTAATTTTCTTGAAGAGATCTCTAGTCTTTCCCATTCTGTTCTTTTCCTCGATTTCTTTGCATTGATCGCTGAAGAAGGCTTTCTTATCTCTCCTTGCTATTCTTTGGAACTCTGCATTCAGATGCTTATATCTTTCCTTTTCTCCTTTGCATTTCACCTCTCTTCTTTTCACAGCTCTTTGTAAGGGCTCTTCAGACAGCCATTTCACTTTTTTGCATTTCTTTTCCATGGGAATGGTCTTGATCCCTGTCTCCTGTACAATGTCATGAACCTCCATAGTAGACTTTATTTTGCTTTTTCTTTGTTAACATTATATTGTTTGGTCTTGTCTAATAATCTCTTAGTCTTCTTCAATAAAATATCTTACTCTCTGGAGAATTGTTTATAAATGTTTAAAGTGTCATTGTGCAAACACATACACAGTTCATTTTCTTTTGTGCATCTGTCATGATCCATTTTCAAACTGAACCTCTAACAGGAAGTACTTTCTATTTCCTTCAAATATACCAATTTCTTAATTTTTCTCTTTCAGCTCTTATGACTCCTTGTTTAAGAAGAATATCTTCTGTTATGGGTGTGTGGTCATTATTAGAACAATCAGAGTCTTATTTAGAGAGGAAGATGTTTATATAATACCAGATTATGGCTCTTAAGAATCAATATTTATGAATTTAAACAATGTCTACAGATTCTTTGGGCTGTTGCAACCTCTTCTCATCTTATTGTTATTGTTCAGTCGCTCAGTCATGTCTGACTCTTTGCAACTCCATGGACTGCAGCATGCCAGGCTTCCCTGTCCTTCACCATCTCCTGGAGCTTGCTCAAACTCATGTCCATTGAGTCGGTGATGCAATCCAACCATCTCATCTTCTGTTGCCCCCTTCTCCTCCTGCCTTCTATTTTTCCCCGCATCAAGTTCTTTTCCAGTGAATCTTCTAGTCTGCTGCTGCTGCTGCTGCTAAGTCACTTCAGTCATGTCCAACTCTGTGCTACCCCATAGACGGCAGCCCACCAGGCTCCCCCGTCCCTGGGATTCTCCAGGCAAGAATACTGGAGTGGGTTGCCATTTCCTTCTCCAATGCACAAAAGTGAAAAGTCAAAGAGAAGCCACTCAGTCGTGTTCGACTCTTAGCGACCTCATGGACTGCAGCCTACCAGGCTCCTCTGTCCATGGGATTTTCCAGGCAAGAGTACTGGAGTGGGGTGCCATTGCCTCCTCCAATCTTCTAGTCTAAGTAGCCTTAAAACCAAAATTCCTTGGTATGGCTTTTATTTTTTTGCCACACTGCATAGTATGTGGAACTTCCTCCGTCAGGGATAGAACCCATGCTCCCTGCAGTGGAAACATGGAGTCTCAACCCATTGGACTACCAAGGAAGTCTGTCATAGCTTTTAAAGAAGATCAAGATTCCTGCCAATGAAAGGATTTTTCCTTCAGATGCACAGTGACTGTTTCATTATCAATTGCAATAGAGCTGAATGAAATTCTTGGTGCTATACCATAATACCATAGAAGCCTGACAACTAGAAAGTCTGCCATTTTGATAGGAAACAAAACGTCCAAATCTCAACACTTAACACATATAGGTTTATTCTGGATATGAGATTATATTAAGGAATTGTTGGTAACAGTGACTGGGGGATAATGGCATGATACTTATGCTAACATATCGATTCTCTGATATCCTCTAACTTTGCCCTTCTCTGATCTACATCTCAGAGGACTCACCTCCCAGCCTCCCTTGCTGTATCAACCTGCTAGGGCTGCTGACAAAATTCTATAGACTAAAGAGGCTTAAGCAACTGAAATTCATTCTCTCACAGCTCAGGAGACCAGAGGTCCAAGATCATGCTGTCAGCGGAGTTGGTTCTTTCTGAAGCCTCTGAGGAAGAACATGTTCTATGCTTATCTCCTGACTTCCGGTGGGTGTCAGCAATCCTTCATGTTCCTTGGTTTATAGGCACATTACTCCAATCTCTGTCTCTGTTTTTTTCTGCATATCTCCTCTGTATCTCTGTATCCAGATCTCTCCTTTTTTTAAAAGACACCAGTCACCAGACTTAGGACCCACCCAAATCTAGTGTTACCTCATCTTAACTTGAGTGCATCCATGAAAATCCCTATTTCCTAATAAGGTCACGTTCACACATACTGGGGTTTAGGACTTGAATGCTTCATTCAATATCCTACAACCCCATCACTGGGTGTCTGTGGCCCTAAGGTTTAGGAATACACTTCCCCAGCTCCTGGGTTGGGAGTAGCTTTCTGCTCAAGCTCATCTCTGAGCTGCTTCACCAAATCCTCCTTGTCTATATTGCACAAGATATGTAATATTTATGTATATATATATACCCAGTATATATAAACATAATACCAAAGTATTTACAGATGGGATTTTCTTTAAAATATTCCAGCAAAAAAAGGGGGGAGTGGTGGAGGAAATTCTAGTGTAAACGGTGGACATTGTTTGATTCAGTTCCAGTCCAGTGGCTCAGTCATGTCTGACTTTTTGTGACCCCTTGGACTACAGCACACTAGGCCTCCCTGTCGACCACCAACTCCTGGACCCTACTCAAACTCATGTCCATTGCAACGGTGATGCCATCCAACCATGGCCGAAAACAAAAAGAAGAAAGGAAAGAATTGAGTATTCAAAACAAAACAGGGGGGGTGTTAGAGAAAGGTGAAAGAATATTGGGAAAATGCTGATAGTGCTGACAGTACGGTTGAATAATGAGCATGTGGGTGTTTCATTTACTATTCTCACTGCTTATATGCACATTTGAGATTTTCCACAACACCAACAAAAATCTCTAAAAATAGTGTGATAAAATGGTGATTTATCCCTTACAGGATTTTTTATACTTAGTTCTATGAAAATACCTGTGTATCACTCCTTTCTTATTTCACTAAGAAAACGTCTATTGTCTGTAGAACTCTGCTGAAGAAAATTCACCAGGAACACCAGTTGGTCTTACCATTCAGTATTTCAGTAGAAAAGATAAAGTACTCAAAATCTAAATTTCTGAGAGAAAATTCTGTGACCACATTGAAGCAATAAAGTTTATCTAGCTCCACCTTTTTTTTCTATTTAGTATCAGTGAATTTTAACCATCAAGGAATATCCTTGATTGCTTCAAATTATTAAAATGTGAAGTGTGGTCAGCTGCCATTGAAAGGATAGAGACCCTTTTGCTTTTTCTTCTAGTAGAGGGCTGCTACTGAACGAAAAAAGTAAAATCTTTACTCTGCAAGGATTTAAATCAGAAGTTGAAGAGGAATCTAGATTATTTGTGTATCCTAATGCTAACATATTAGTCTCCTTCTGAACTTACACTGCTCAAAATAGCTTTGGTTTCTGAGACCACATAATATCAAGTTTAATTATTTCATAATTCTTGAACCACAAGCAGACGCACTATTGGACCATGCAGAGAATTTTGTGTTGTCAAGGATGGTCATGGTCTTCCTAGAAACCTAGTTTTACTTTTTCCTTGTCATAGAGTATATTTTCAAAATTAAAAATCATCAAAAAGAGAAACAAACCAAGCCTACCCTAATATTAACCATTAACCTAAGCTTTAAAAAAATTTTTTTGTGCTTCCAATGTTGTATGACATCAGAGTATTTAAAAATTTTTAAGTATACACATTGTAAATAACATGATGCAAAATATACTGGAAGGCCTGGGTAAAGAACATTTTTCTTTTCTTTAGTTTACAAACTTAGACATAAAAGATACTAAAATGTTTTCATTGTTTTTTTCCAGAGCATCAAAGTTGTTTTTTCTTTCAAACTGAAATATCTGCTCTTTTCACGTGACAGAGTTTAGTCTTTTTTTAATGAGAGAATGTAGTAAATCTCTTAGTTGAAACAGTTTGTTGTTCTAAGTCTTGCACCTCACTAAATGAATCTTATCTCCCTGGCTTCCAGCTCCACAGGTCCCCACAGCTTTTCAAGGTCATGTGAGACCCTGAGTTGGCAGCTCCATGCTAGGTGGGCATGGAACCCACCAGAACACACCTTCTTCACATTGCCTAGATCTCTCCTGTCTCTGGGCTTCCCAGGTGGTGCTAGTGGTAAAGAACCCACCTGCCAATGCAGATGTAAGAGACGCTGATTCAGTAAGATCCCCTGGCAGAGGGCATGCAACCCACTCCAGTATTCTTGCCTAGAGAATCCCATGGACAGAGGAGGATTGTGGTCTACGGTCCATAGGATTGCAAAGAGTCAGACACGACTGAAGTGACTTAGCATGCATGCAGGCTTCCATCTCCAATCTGCATATCAGAAAGCGTAATTTTGGGTCAGGTTTTGATGATTGATAGCCATTATTTAAAAGTTAATACTTTTTAGATAAATCCACGCACCTATGGACACCTTATCTTTGACAAAGGAGGCAAGAATATACAATGGAAAAAAGACAATCTCTTTAACAAGTGGTGCTGGGAAAACTGGTCAAGCACCTCTAAAAGAATGAAACTAGAACACTTTCTAACACCATACACAAAAACAAACTCAAAATGGATTAAAGATCTAAATGTAAGACAAGAAACTATAAAACTCCTAGAGGAAAACATAGGCAAAACACTCTCTGACATAAAGCAGGATCCTCTATGACCCACCTCCCAGAGTAATGGAAATACAAGCAAAAATAAACAAATGGGACCTAATTAAACTTAAAAGCTTTTGCACAGCTAAGGAAACTATAAGCAAGGTGAAAAGACAGCCTTCAGAATGGGAGAAAATAATAGCAAATGAAGCAACTGGCAAAGAATTAATCTCAAGAGTATACAAGCAACTCATGCAGCTCAATACCAGAAAAATAAACAACGCAATCAAAAAACGGGCCAAAGAACTAAACAGACATTTCTCCAAAGAAGACATACAGATGGCTAACAAACACATGAAAAGATGCTCAGTATCACTCATTACCAGAGAAATGCAAATCAAAACCACAATGAGGCACCATCTCACGCAGGTCAGAACAGCTGCTATCAAAAAGTCTACAAACAATAAATGCTGGAGAGGGTGCAGAGAAAAGGGAACACTCTTACACTGTTGGTGGGAATGCAAACTAGTACAGCCACTATGGAGAACAGTATAGAGATTCCTTAAAACACTGGAACTAGAACTGCCATATGACCCAGCAATCTCACTGCTGGGCATACACACTGAGGAAACCAGAAAAGAGACACATGTACCCCAGTGTTCATCGAAGCACTGTTTACAATAGCCAGGACATGGAAGCAACCTAGATCTCCATCAGCAGGCAAATGGATAAGAAAGTTATGGTACATATACATGATGGAATATTACTCAGCTATTAAAAAGAATGCATTTGAATCAGTTCTCATGAGATAGATGAAACTGGAGCCTATTATACAGAGTGAAGTAAGTCAGAAAGAAAAACACCAATACAGTATACTAACGCATATATATGGAATTTAGAAAGATGGTAATGATGACCCTATATGCAAGACAGCAAAAGAGAAACAGATATAAAGAACAGTCTTTTGGACTCTGTGGGAGAAGGCGAGGGTGGGATGATTTGAGAGAATAGCAATGAAACATGCATATTACCATATGTAAAATAGATCACCAGTCCAAGTTCGATACTTGAAACAGGGCACTCAAAACCGGTGCACTGGGACAACCCTGAGAAGGGGATGGGGAGAGGTGAGAGTGAGGTTCAGGATGGGGACACATGTACACCCATGGCTGATTCATGTCAATGTATGGCAAAAACCACTACAAAATTGTAAAGTAATTAGCTTTCAATTAAAATAAATAAATTAATTTTTTTTAAGTTAATACCTTTTGATCACTTCTTTTTGCCAGTTCAGTACAGTTCAGTTCCTCAATCATGTCCGACTCTTTGCAACCCCATGGACTGCAGTACGCCAGGTCTCCTTGTCCATCACCAACTCCTGGAGCCTACTCAAACTCATGTCCATTGTGTCGGTGATGCCATCCAACCATCTCATCCTCTGTCATCCCCTTCTCCTCCCACCTTGAATGTTTCCCAGAATCAGGGTCTTTTCAAATGTGTCAGCTCTTCCCATCAGGCAGCCAAAGTATTGGAGTTTCAGCTTCACCATCAGTCCTTCCAGTGAATATTCAGGACTGATTTCCTTTAGGATGGACTGGTTGGATCTCTTGCATTCCAAGGGACTCTCGAGTCTTCTCCAATACCTCAGTTCAAAAGCATCAATTCTTCAGCACTCAGCTTTCTTTATAGTCCAACTGTCATATCCATACATGACCACTTGAAAAAATATAGCTTTGACTAGATGGACCTTTGTTGGCAAAGTAATGTCTCTGCTTTTTAATATGCTGTCTAGGTTGGTCATAGCTTTTCTTCCAAGGAGCAAGCGTTTTTAATTTCATGGCTGCAGTCACCATCAGCAGTGATTTTTGGAATCCCCAAAAATAAAGTACATCACTGTTTCCACTGTTTCCCCATCTGCTTGCCATGAAGCGATGGGACCAGATGCCATGATCTTTGTTTTCTGAATGCCGAGTTTTAAGCCAATTTTCACTTTCCTCTTTCACTTTCATCAAGAGGCTCTTTAATTCTTCATTTTCTGCCATAAGGGTGGTGTCATCTGCATATCTGAGGTTATTGCTATTTCTCCCGGCAATCTTGATTCCAGCTTGTGCTTCTTCCAGTCCAGGATTTCTCATGATGTACTCTGCATATAAGTTAAATAAGCAGGGTGACAGTATACAGGCTTGACGTACTCCTTTCCCTATTTGGAACCAGTCTGTTGTTCCATGTCCAGTTCTAACTGTTGCTTCCTGACCTGCACACTGATTTCTCAAGAGGCAGGTCAGGTGGTCTGGTATTCTCATCTCTTTCAGAATTTTCCACAGTTTGTTGTGACCCACACAGTCAAAGGCTTTGGCATAGTCAATAAAGCAGAAATAGATGTTTCTCTGGAACTCTCTTGCTTTTTTGATGATCCAACGGATGTTGGCAATTTGATCTCTGGTTCCTCTGCCTTTTCTAAATCCAGCTTGAACATCTGGAAGTTCATGGTTCACATACTGTTGAAGCCTGGCTTGGAGAATTTTGAGTATTACTTTGCTAGTGTGTGAGATGAGCGCAATTGTGTGGTAGTTTGAGCATTCTTTGACATTGCCTTTCTTTGGGATTGGAATGAAAACTGACCTTTTCCAGTCCTGAGGCCACTGCCGATTTTTCCAAATTTGCTGACATACTGAGTGTAGCACTTTCAGAGCATCATCTTTTAGGATTTGAAATAGCTCAACTGGAATTCCATCACCTCCACTAGCTTTGTTCATAGTGATACTTCCTAAGGCCCACTTGACTTCACATTCCAAAATGTCTGGCTCTAGGTGAGTGATCACGCCATCGTGATTATCTGAATCATGAAGATCTTTTTGTATAGTTCTTCTGTGTATTCTTGCCACCTCTTCTTAATATCTTTTGCTTCTGTTAGGTCCATACCATTTCTGGAAAAACCAAAGCTTTGATTAGATGGACCTTTGTTGGCAACTTTGTGCCAGTAACTGGTATTTAATTCTCTCAAGAACTTACTCAAAACTCGACATTGATATAAATGGAGTAAAACCTGTAAAAATTGGGAATCATTATATTGTATACCTGCAACATATAATATTATATACCAACTATAATTTTTTAAAAGAATCAACATAGATCATCTCTTTTCTTATAATTAGATTGAGACTCAGAGAGGTTAACTAACTTGTAGAAGGTCACACAGGTAGGACTTGCTAGAACCAGGACTCAGCTCTCCCAAGCTGTGCTGGAGTGCTTATAACCATAGGGCCACATCTCCAGTCCAAGATTTCTGATGATTTTCTCCACTGGCGCAGTGTACCTTGAATGTGCCCAGCACTTGGCTCTGCTTCTAAGCTAAGGATTTAGTGCTGTTCTTTAACTGATCTACAATTACTGTTTCATCAATTTGGGAAAAGCCTTGAATCCTAATTGTTAGTAATCACATCAAGTGTTCTGTTTTTAACTAGACTTCTCTTTTGTTTCAAGTGGGTAAAATTTTAAAAATAATGGTACTCTTTAAAATTGCAGTAGTTGATGTATAATCATTTTATAAATTCTAAACTTTGTAACATACTATTTAAATTCCATTCTCATCAGTCAGATCATGTTTAATTACTAAGAGAGTTTTTTTACCCAGATGGTCTATAGTATTACTGATTAGAAAAAAATAAGAAAAACTTTCTCTTATTTATGAATGACAAAGCTACGTGAAGAAAATTTGTCCATACTGTCCAACAAGGTGGCCACTGACCACATGTGGCTACTGACCATTTGAAATGTGACTGACTTGAGTTGGTAGGTGTAAAATACAAAGTCAATTCTGAAAACTCAGGACACGAAAAAAGATGTAAAATATCCCATTAGCAATGTTTATATCAAATATAAGTTGAAATGATAATAATTTGCACATATTGGGCCAAGTAAAATATCTTATTAAGGTTAATTTCACTTGTTTCTTTAATGTGGTTGCTAGAAAATCTGAAATTACATCTGTGGCTTTGCATTTATCTGTTGGACAGTGCAGGGTTAAGTGATCACTCAGTGATTTAAAGTAAGTATCCGTGCCAGTGGAATCAAGCAGCTCATAGCAGATACAGGCATCAGTGAAAAACATCTTTTTTTCAGTGAGGTTAAATAGTGATGTGATGACAACCGTACCATTTGCTCAAAGTTCTGCCCTGTTGGATTGCCACTATATTCATAAGAACCATAGGAAGGACTTCCCTGGTGGTCCAGTGAGTAAGATCCCAAGCTCCCAAAGAAGGGGACCCAGGTTTAATTCCTGGTCAGGGAACTAGATCCCACATGCCGTGACTAAGACACAACACAGACAAATAAGTAAATAAACATTTACAATAAATAAAAGATCCTTACTCTAAAAAAAAACCAAAAAACAACAACAGAAAAGTCATTTCCCACTTAGGGGAGAGTCTCTGATTGATTTTTGTCTACTCAGAAATTCAAGCCTGGGATGACCTGTGAAGGACAAAAAAAAAAAAAAAAAAGTACCAACATTTCTAGTGTGGGCTGCAAAGCAGATGATGTGGTTCCAAACAGTGGTCACTCATGCAGATCCTCCACCTCTGCACTGGTCCGATGGTTTACAGCGCAGCAGTGCAGAGCCAAAGGGCACCCACGAGTTCATTACATAATTCTTGGTAGCGTGAGGCCAAGCGCATATCTGCTCCGGGGGCCAGGCGGCAGGCTCTGCTCAGGCCGACCGTGGCCATCACAGTGGTGTTTTGACAGAGAGTGTGCTAGAGGTTGTTTGTTTGGAAAAAGATTGACCAGCTCTTTTTTTTTCCCCCGTCCTCCTTCCTCTCTCTCTTTTTTTCCCTTTTAAACACTTTGGCATAATACTGAATGACTTTGTTTTTAAGCTGCCTTAGCCTTGCTTTGTGAAGAAAAAGCCGGAGAATTCTCTCCCTGGAGGACACAAGTGTTATTTTTGGAGCAGAGATTCTTAGCCTGATCTCTGTCTAAACCAATTTCTGTTCTTTGTGAGGTCGTGGTCTGGGGCAGCTCAGAGTCATCTCCATGGAGGGAAGCTTCCTGGTTTCGTGAGGCAGCCTGGGCTGAGGTGTCCAGGGGCCATGCCTGGAACATCCCTACTTGGGGTCTCCACACACAGCTCCTTCCCTCTCAGGTCCCCCTCATTAGGCTTGTGCCCTTGGGAGAGTCTGGGCCACCTGCCGTGAAGTGGGCGACTTCCCTGCTGATGTCATTTCACGGGATGTTCTGGGTCAAGGTGACCCTCCCCTTTTAACATGGTACTGTAGGTCACAGACTCCTCAGAACTAAGGCAGCCACGTCTTGAGGATCTCCACAGGCACTTGAGGGTGCCACCAGCTATGGGAGAGCCACAGCCCCCCCTGAGAGTCACGACCTGGGCCTCTGGGCACATGTCCAGTGACTCGCAGCTCAGAGCATCCCCTTCTGTAACCTGCTCTGTATCAGGCTGCTAGACCGGGGGAAGGAAAACCTCTCCAGCTTCTCACAGCTCCTCTTCCCGACCTATCACTCCTAGGAGTTGACAGAGCTTTTACTTGCCGAGAAATGTAAAATCAGACACAGTTGAAAACACTGCTGTCAACCGCAAACAGCGCATCACCGTAGAATGAGTCTTTTCCTTTGGTGATTGGTCACTGTGGATGCAAGAAGCAGGTGTGAGGAGCATGGCCCGGGGATGAACAGGTAGACCCTGCAGGTGTTCCGGGTTGCTTGGTGATCCGTGATGCGCCTGTCCCTGGCAGCTATACATAGCCAGCAAAGCTTCTTACTAGAGAAACCTCTTTCCTCACCCTCTACCAGTCCCATCCATCACCCCAAAGACTCGCTGTAAATCCCCTGGAAGTTACTGCGTCTCGGATCAGAGAGCACCAGCTGGACCCGGGCCTGACCGCAACCGCACCGCTGCCGCTCTCCATCCTTCCTTGTCTGTACGGGGGGAGCACGATCAGTGCTCAGCCATGGTCGACATGGGGGGCCTAGACAACCTGATCGCCAACACGGCCTACCTGCAGGCTCGGAAGTCCTCGGACGCCGACAGCAAGGAGCTGCAGCGCCGGCGCCGGAGCCTGATGCTGCCCGGGCCGCAGAGCTGCGAGCAGCTCCGCCAGGCCCTGGCCACCGACTTCCACAGTCTTTGCGAGCAGCAGCCTATCGGCCGCCGCCTCTTCCGGGACTTCCTGGCCACGGTGCCCGCGTACCAGGAGGCCAGGGGCTTTCTGGAGGAGGTGCAGAGCTGGGAGCTGGCCGAAGAGGGCCCCGCCAAGGGCAGCGCGCTGCAGGGGCTGGTGACCACTTGCGCCGCCGCCCCTGTCCCCGGGCATCCACACCCCTTCTTCAGCCCAGCTCTGGTCACCAAGTGCCAAGCGGCCACCACCGAGGATGAGCGAGCATCCCTGGTGCAGCTGGCCAAGGCCGAGGTCATGGCCTTCCTGCAGGACCAGCCCTTCCGGGAGTTCCTGGCCAGCCCCTTCTATGACAAGTTTCTGCAGTGGAAAGTCTTCGAGATGCAGCCAGTGTCAGACAAGTACTTCGAAGAGTTCCGGGTGCTGGGGAAAGGTGGTTTCGGGGAGGTAAGTGTCTGCGAGGAGCCAGGCTGAAAGATGAGATAGACGGCATAATAGAGTTCTGTTTGGCTTCTTTTTGTCTTCTTCTTTTTAATCTCAAGGGATCTTAGAACTAATTTCAGTGCCACATGTGGAGAAAGCGTTCCTAGCTTGCTCTCACCTCTTCTTTCTGGTTGCTGGGTGAAATAAAGTGAGAATGCCATAGGGAAAACAAACAAGATGTGGAACTGGCCTGGAACCGTGATCATGGGGTTTCCATGAGGCAGGAACACTCTGAAATGCCCCTTTGGTGAATGATATCAAGATATCAATACAATGGGAGAGTTCCCTTCCCCTTTACTTGTGCTCATGGAGGTAATTTGAGAAAAACTTCAGGTATCTAAGAAAACAATCATCTTGAATTAGAGTCTATAAATCTGTTTTGCACCACTGCTGTGTTCAGCTTTCTTAAGAAGAAAAAAAATTCTTTGAGATGAAATTTGCATAAGATTAGCCGTTAACCATTTCCAGGTGTACAATTTAATAGCATCTAATACATTACAATGTTATGCAACCATCATCTCTAGTTCCATTTTCAATACTCCTGTGCCCATGAACAGCTACTTCCCCACCCCAACCCCCAAGCTCCTGGCAGCCTCTGGGCTACTTTCTGCCTCTATGGGCTTGCCTATTCTGATGTTTCATGGAGATGGAGTCATACAATATGTGAGCTTTTGTCTCTGGATTCTTTCGCTGAAAAGTGTACTTTGCTGAGTCGTGTTTTGGAGGTTCATTCACCTTGTAGTGTGGATCAATACTTCATTCCTTTTTCAGGCTGAGTAAAAGTCCATTGTATGGGAATACTACATTTCACGTATTCATTCATCTATTGATGGACAGTTGGATTGTTTCTGCCTTTTGGCTATTGCGAATAGAGCTGCTGTAAATATTTATGTACAAGTATTTGTTTGAATACCTGCTTTCATTTCTGTTTCATATGTGCCGAGGAGTGGAATTGCTGGGTCTTATCTTAGGGCAATTCTATGTTTAACTTTTTGGGAAATCAGCCATTTCTTCATGTTTTAAGTTCCTGCCAGCAATGCATGAGGGCTTCCCTGGTGGTTCAATGGTAAAGAATCCATCTACCAATGCAGGAGACATGGGTTTGATCCCTGGATTGGGAAGATCCCCTGGAGAAGGAAGTGGCATTCCAGTATTCTTGCCTGGAAGATCCCATGGACAGAGGAATCTAGTGAGCTACAGTCCATGGTGTTGCAAAGAATCGGGCACAACTTAGCAACTAAACAACAACAAGCAATGCATGAGTGTTTCAATTTCTCCACATTCTGGCCAACACTTGTTCTTTCTTTTTTTTTTTTTTAATGGCCCATTTAGTATGCGTCACATGATACCTCACTGTGGTCGAAGCTCTTTCTCCAAGAACCCTCTCACTCACAGCTTTCCTTTCCTCAGAAGCCTGCCATCTTGCCACCTTGATGGATTGGTTTCTGCCCCTCCATCCTCTGTATCCTGCACTCCCTTCCTCTCTCCACTGCTGTCTATTTCTACCTCTTCTTTTCCCTTTCCTTCTCTCCTTAAGGTATGTGCTGTCCAGGTGAAAAACACCGGTAAGATGTATGCCTGTAAGAAACTGGACAAGAAGCGACTGAAGAAGAAAAACGGTGAGAAAATGGCTCTCTTGGAAAAGGAGATCTTGGAGAGGGTCGGCAGCCCGTTCATTGTCTCTCTGGCATATGCCTTTGAAAGCAAGTCCCATCTCTGCCTGGTGATGAGCCTGATGAATGGTGGAGACCTCAAGTTCCACATCTACAGCGTGGGTGAACCAGGCCTGGACATGAGCAGGGTGGTCTTCTACTCGGCCCAGATGACCTGTGGCGTGCTGCACCTCCACTCCCTCGGCATCGTCTATCGGGACATGAAACCCGAGAACGTGCTTCTGGACGACCTCGGCAACTGCAGACTGTCCGACCTGGGGCTGGCCGTGGAGATCCAGGATGGTAAACCCATCACCCAGAGGGTGAGTGAGCCTCCACTGGCCCAAAGGTGGGCCACAGAGTCGGAGAGGAAGGGAGAAAGCTGTTCCTTTCCAGGGCAGACAGAGCCTTGGACTTAATGCTTCTAATTTTCTTGTTCCTAAACCCCTTGTGCTGTCATTTGCCTTAAATGGTGTAAGAGGATTAGCTTAACTGGCTCTTTGAGGTCTACTTTGCTCTCCTCTCATTGGAAGCAGAGGGCAGCCTTCTTTGTGAATTGGAGGTGGTCTGCGCCTTCACCACAGATGGCAAGAGCTGAATCCATAGCCAGGAGCTAGGTATGTCCCACCCATAACCACCTCCCTGGTGCCATGTTCCTGAGTCGGTAGAGCCTTGATTTCCTCTTCAGGAAAATTTTAGGGGCTGGACCCTAAAATTCCAGGACTCTAAAAGGTAAAATTTAATAGGATAATAAATAGAAGAAAACCCAACACTTAGCACATTAAAATATCTCCCTTTCCTGTTGAGTGCACATGGAGAAATGTTTTACATTGGACAAAGGTGAAATTTTAAATGAAAAGATATATACAAGTCAACAAAGGCAACTGATGGTCAGTTTGGTCCAAAGAGACTTGCAGAGAATTCTTTGATTAAAAAAGAGATTATAAGAATTAATCAATTATGTTAAGTGATCAATACAAAAATCTCTCGAATTCTGACAGGTCTTTACTGTTGAATTTCTGTGCACAAAGATGGGAGAAGTCCCAGGAAGATAAAGGCTCAAGTCAGGTTCTTAAATATGCACTTAAAACTTTGTTTCTGCACAGTCTCCAGCTTGCAAGGCGGAGAGGATAATCAGGCAAGGAAGTGAGAAAAATCATGGCAAGTGTGGGAAACTGCAGGTGATTTTATGTGGCTATAATGGAAGGAATGTTGACAAGAGGTGTAGGGCTCAGATCATGCAAAGGCATTGGAATTCTTTTCTTGTGAGGGACACGAAGCTATTAAAGGAATTTTTAAAAAGGAATAACATGATCAGATTTGCATTTTTTTAACACCAATTTGATCGTAGATGGGAAGCAGGGGAGCTAGCCTATGCAGTGGTGGAGGAAGAAATGATGGCGCCTGTGTAAGACATTAGGATTGATGACATTGACACTGAAGTCGCTCAGTTGTGTCCGACTCTTTGCGACCTCATGGACTGTAGCCTACCAGGCTCCTCCGTCCATGGAATTTTCCAGGCAAGAGTACTGGAGTGGGTTGCCATTTCCTTCTCCAGGAGATGTGGGCAGATGCTTTACCGTCTGAGCCACCAGAGAAGTCAGTAAATCAGAGCTGTTGGAAAGAAACTTGTTGGGATTTCAGGACCAGCTGGGTATGAGGGTGAGGAACGGGGAAGGTCCCTAGCTCCAGTGACTAGAAGGAAGAAAACAGTTATGGGAAAGCTGGAAAGTTGAATTGTGAGTATAGTATATATAAGGCTCTTCTATGACAGGCAGGTGCTGTGATGAAAGGTCTGAGTTAGACACTGGAATTTGGAGTCATCATGGCTTGGGAAGCAGCAGACACCACTGGGTTGTCTGAGAAACAGTGGAGGAAGAGGACCAAGAAACAGCAACGTGTAGGGGGTGTGGAAGAAGGGGGATGTTGAAGAGGTTAAAGAAGTAGGTGAAAATGGCAGAGTCATTGGAGCTGTATCAGTTACATGTTGATTTCACTAGCGATAATAGAAAACCCAAATAACAGTGGATTAAACAAGAGAAAGGGTTCTTTTTCTTATGTAACAAGTAGTGTAGGGATAAGGATGACTGATATTAGTTCTGCAGCTATGGGATAATGGCAGAAATCACATCTCTGTGATTTTGTCCTTTTCCGTGTGTTGCAGAATGGCTGCTCTAGCCCCAGCCATCAAGCCTAGGCAGAGAAAGGAGGAAGGGTCAGGAGTAAATAGGGATGCCCACAGCAACTGAATATATCTCCTTCTAAGGAACTTCCCCTAGAAGGCCCATCTGACAGCTTCCATTTAAATCTCATTGACTAGGACATTCATCTGGCCACCCCACCTGCAGGGGCAGCTGATAAATGACTTTTTTTGGTTTTACTTTGTTGAGAGGGAGAGAGGAATTCTAGTTACTAAGGAAGGAGAGCGAGTAACTACTAAGGGATGTGGAGCAAGTAACTGGCGGCCTCTGCCACAGAAGCCAAAGAAAAAGAGGGTTTAAGGGAGGAGTGAGGTCGGCACTGCCGAGTGCTGCCAAGGGGTCACGCAGACTGTAGGGTCTGACAATCTGGAAACCACAGCGTCCTCAGGAAGAGAGATTTTCAAGGTCGAAACACAGATGGCAGAGGTTGGATTGACCTGGAAGTAAAGAGTGAGATGAAGGAAGGAGCAGGATGGAGTTTTAAGAAGGGGGACTGGAGATTTAGATGCTGAGACTAGAAGCAGAAGAGAGGACTTCCCTGTCAGTCCAGACTCTGCACTTCCAAGGACAAGGGGGCCTGGGTTCGATCCCTGGTAAGGGAACTAGGATTCTACATGCCTTATGACCTAAACCAAAAAATAGTGGGGAAAATAAAAAAGAATCTGGAGAGAAATTGCTGGTCATGTAGGAAGGAAAGAGGCTGAACGAAAGTGGAGAAATCGAGAAGGCGGTGGAGAAGGATGGAGAATTTCAGTATCACTATCTCCTAAGTAGAGGTGGAGGAAGCAAGAGTATGGGGGAGGAAGCAGAGTGTTTGCCTCCTTGGGACTTTACTATGAAAAGAGAAACATCATGAATACATGTCTATCAGTGCACAAAAAATCAGAAGTGTATTACTTCAGTATATTATTTTGAATTTGTACTGCTGATTATGCAGAGAGGAAGTGTTCCTTCTGAGCGTCCCATGTGCATGCATCATGCTGACTGGTGGCACCATCTCCACCTTGCTGAAGGATGAGGAGACACATAGCTCAGTCTCTTATAAATCCCTTCTCAGTCTTCCTCCAGCTCTGTTCATGGGCCAAGAGAATATTTAAGGACAGTTCCTCCTGCATCCAGCTCTCTGGCTCTTTTGGAACCTGCAGGAAGCTTTTTGTGCCTCCTCAATATTGCCCACTATAACGAAGGCAGTTGGTGGAGTTTAGGGCTTCCCAGGTGGTGTTAGTGGTAAAGAACCTGCCTGCCAGTGCAGGAGTCATAAGAGATGTGGGTTCAACCCTGGGTTAGAAAGATCCCCTGGAGGAGGGCATGAAAACTCCAGTATTCTTGCCAGGAGAATCCCATGGACAAAGGAGCCTGGCAGGCTATGATCCATAGCGTTGCACAGAGTCAGACACAACTGAGGCAACTTAGCATGTGTGCACACAATGCCTAGAGGCCTCTCACCCTTTTGCCTTTTCTGAGTCCCTCTTTGTCCCAAGAGACCAGACTTCTGGGTTTAGATCACTTGCCCCATCCAAGAAAGTTTATGCCCTGGTCCTTGGACCTGCCTCTGAAGCCCAGGGGGATTTTCAGGAAGGATGGAGGGGAAAAAAGGGGTCAGAGAGAAGGTTTAGAAAGCCACAGAAAGAAAGAAAAAAGAAAAGCGTTCCTCCTTCACTGTTTACTCCTCTACATAGCTAAGTGAAACTTCTCAGTATCCTACTTACTGTAGTTCCCACACAATAACAGGGCCCCCAAGTGGATTTTAAATCATTATACTCACAATCCATTTCACAGAAGAAATGAAAAGGAACATATTTTATACAGCTTCTGTAACTAACTAATGTTTTGACGTCAAGAAACCATATAAAGAATTACTGGGTCTTCCCTGGTGGTGCAGTTGCTAATACTCCACTCCCAATGCAGGGAGCCCAGGTTTGAGCCCTAGTCAGGGAACTAGATCGTACATGTCACAGCTGAAGATCCTGCACGCCACAGTGAAGATCAATGATCCCACATGCCTCAACTAGAACGTGGTGCAGCCAAATAAAAACAACGTTTTTAAGTACAGATCTCACCATATTCCCAGAGTATGATCAGCTGAATGAAGGTAGAACTGTAAGGAAAAGTCCTGCTAAATTTTTGCATAAATGTAAGGAAACCCACAAGAACATTTCAACACCAATTGGATCCTATCAAAGGAAGGAAAGCATGTATCATTTTGCCTTACAGGGAAATTGCATTTGTGAGATAATTCTATAACGTGGTTTAAAAAGACTTTGAACAACAGTTGTGCAGAGCTGAAGGAGCAAACTCAAATGGTGAGGCATGCAGCGTAAGAAGTGAAGCGAGTGCTGTGGACCTCAGAACAGCGTGTGCACTTCCATCTAAGGAGGGAAACCACTCCTCGTGTCCAGTGGCCACACTGTGAGAACAGAGATCCAAAGCTCTGGCTCTTTTTTCTTTAATATTTATTCACTCATTTATTTATTTTGGGCTGCACTAGGTCTTCGTTGCTGCACACAGGCTTTCTCTAGTTGCAGCGAGGGGGGCCATTTGCTAGTTGCGGTGCTCAGGCTTCTCGTTGCTGTGGCTTTTCTTGTTGTGAAGCAGGGACTCTGAGCTCACAGGCTTCGGTACTCACGGTGCACAGGTTTAGCTGCTCTGCAGCATGTGGGATCCTAGTTCCCAGGCCAGGAATTGAACCTGTGTCCCCTGCATTAGCAGGCGAGTTCTCATCCACTGGGTCACCAGAGAAGTCCCCTGACTTTTTAAAAGAGAAACTGACACCTGTGAATTTTTAAGAAGTCTCTTGCTTTTAAAATGGGGACATTTCATTAAAAAGAATGCATTTGAGTCAGTTCTAATGAGGTGGCTGAAACTGGAGCCTATTATACACAGTGAAGTAAGTCAGAAAGAAAAACACCAATACAGTATACTAATGCATATATATGGAATTTAGAAAGATGGTAATAATGACCCTATATGCGAGACAGCAAAAGAGACACAGACATGAAGAACAGTCTTTTGGACTCTGTGGGAGAAGGCGAGGGTGGGATGATTTGAGAGAATAGCATTGGAACGTTTATATTATCATATGTGAAACAGATCACCAGTCCAGGTTCGATGCATGAGACAGGGTGCTCAGGGCTGGTGCACTGGGATGACTCAGAGGGATGGGATGGGGAGGGAGGTGGAAGGGGGTTTCAGGATGGGGAACACATGTACACCTGTGGTGCATTCATGTCAATGTACGGCAAAAACTACTACAATATTGTAAAGTAATTAGCCTCCAATTAAAATAAATTAATTAATTTTAAAAATAGATAAATAAAATGAGGACAATTAATTCAAAATGAGCCCAAATCATAAACTAACAACAACAACAAAATCCTGGTGAGATTAATCACACTAGCTGCCATCTGTATTCATGGAGTTTGTTATCACGTTATCCATGTTTGACAATCTCTGAATATAAAGTTCAATATAGATGCTCTGCAGGCCACTATATCTTACAGGCAAGAAAAGAATGTGATATGCACTTAGTATTGAAGATTTTTTTCAACAAGAAAATGGCATGACCAGAGTGATTCTTCTTTTTAAAGAAGTTTTATTGAAGTACATTTGATTTACAATGTTGTGTTAATATTTGCTGTATAGCAAAGGTGTGTGTGTGTGTGTGTGTGTGTGTGTGTTCTTTTTCATATTCATTTCCAGTGTGGTTTATCATAAGATACTGAGTATAGTTCCCTATGCTATAGTTTATCCATCCTATATGTACTAATTTGCATCTGGTAATCGCAAATTCCCAGTCCTCCTTTCCCCCACCTCACCCTCTTGGCAAACACAAGTCTATTCTCTGTGACTGTGAGTCTGTTTCTGCTTTGTAGAAACATTCATTTATGTCGTATTTTAGATTCCACACATAAGTGATATCAAATGCTATGGTATCTATCTTTCTCTTTCTGACCTTTTTCACTTAACATGGTAATCTCTGGGTCCATTCATGTTGCTGCAGGTAGCCTTATTTCATTCTTCTTTATGGCTGAGTAATATTCCATTGTGTATTTATACCACTTCTTTTTTATCCATTCGTCTGTCAGTGGCCATTTATGTTTCTCCCATGTCTTGGCTACTGTGAATAATGCTGCTGTGAATATAGGGGCATGTATCTTTTCAACTTATAGTTTCGTCTGGGTATACAGAGAGATTCTTTAAGAAGATGATTAACAGCATATATGATGGATTGAAGTATGTTGAATCACTGTAATAATCCCCACATGAGGTAATGAGAATTGAAGTATGGCCTGGGCTCTGAACAGCCTTACTTCCAGAGTTCAGCTCTCTGGCTTCACCTAAGTTCCATCAAGACCCACATGTGTGTTTATTTCTCTTAAATCATGGCTGTCTTCAGTGGAAGGGGGAGGTTATTGGGGGAATGGAGCCACTTCTAGAAGGTGATGCCCTTTGTCTAGGGGGTCCCCTTGGTTGCGGGTAGTTGGACAATGATTCAAGAAGGAAAGGTGAGGATAGTTCTGCCCGAGTCTGAGAAGGACTGAGGCAGACGTACAATGAGAGGCAAGGATGCTTAAGAGCACTGGCTGGAATGCAGAAACCCTGGCTTCCTGTCCCCGACCTATCCCTGACTCACGGAGTCAGCCATCTCAGGCAGGCCCCAGGACATCCTTAATCGATAAGATTTCATCAATCTATGAGATACTCTTTGAATTATTTATAGGAAAAGCAGAAGATGAACATATGGCCTACATTTTACTATGACTTACTGGGCTATCAATCAGGGTTCTTAAGGAACAAAGCAAAGTTACTTAAGAAAATGAAATTAATGGTTTTCATAACTGAGAAGCCTAGCAGTTTGGCCTGATCCAGGGTCTGAGCAGTGTCGCTGAAAGCTCTCCCTCTGTGTCCCAGCTCTGCCCTCCTCGATATTGGTCTCACTTTCACTCTCAGGGGCTCCTACGTGGAGCCCACTGGCAGCTCCATGCATATCCTAGCAACCAAACAATCTCATGGAAAGGGAACAGTTCTTTACAAAAGGTCCTTCAAATTCCCAGGGAAGACTCTCAATGGACAACTCAAGTTACATGCCCAATCATATCCAAGTCCACCGGCCAGGACTAGGTCTCTGTTCTCAGGAGCCAGGGAGAAGTTCTGTCCTATATAAATATCGGAGACAGAGGAAAGTGTTCTTCAATGGAAAACAGGGATGGAGGGACTTCCCTGGTGGCCCATTTGTTAAGACTCTGCGCTTCCAATGCAGGGACCTTGGGTTTGATCCCTGGTTGGGGAATGGAGATCCCACATGCTGCACCACAAGGCCAAAAGAAAACAAGAAAATAGGGATGGAAGAGAATGGGAATGGAATTCAGATAGACAGAAGCAGTGGATGCCCCTAATAACTGCGCGATGGTTTGGAAACTTTCTGACCTCTTAATTAAGTGATGACGGCATCTAGATAGAGCCTTTACAAAAAGATGTTACAAGGTAGGGGCTATTATTAGCTCCATTTTACAGATGGAGAAGTTGAGACTCAGATTAAGTTACCCATCCAAAGTCACATTGCTCGTATGTGAGATGAACCCAGTTATGCCAGATTCAAGAGCACTTACAGTTTTGACTCCACCTTGTCAAATTCACACCCAGGGCAGAATGTTGCCTCTGGTTTGTAACGCTGTAAAATACCCTCCACTGAATAAAACTCAGAATGAGTGTGTGTGATGATGCATAACTTCCTGAGTCTGGTCTGACATGTACACCAATCTCAGGCCTAGTTGAACCTCTGATGGAGTTAAGACTTTGGAAAAGGAGCCCAACCTTTACAGGGAAACGTGTGACTAATATTTCAGAGTCAGCCTCCCACAGCCCAACACAATATCATTAACCGTGGTCCCAGCCACTGTCAGTATTCACCTATAATAAATGTGATAAGCGCTCCAGCCTGTTTTCAGCTGACATTCACATGCACACATTAAAACTAACTCTTGGCAGTTTTGGAGATATGAGGTAAATATAATAGGAAAATCAGGCGGTGGTGCTTGTGCTAGGACTTTTCAAGTTCAATGTTCTATGTGGAGAACAATGACCTTCAGATTTTAAGGAACATCAGTCAATCCTTAAAACTTCCTATTTTGTCAGGAATTAGAATGAAATTAGCACAGTGACCCAAAAGCTTGTGACATGTTTGGTTGCCTTGCCCTACCTCTGATCAGTTCTTCACACTCAGAAGGATGATGGGTGACAGAGTTCCAGCATTACATTTATTTTCTTAATATTTATTTATTTGGCTGCATCTTAGTTACTGCATGTGGGATCTTTATTGAGTCATGTGAGATCTTTTGAAGAAGGCAGTGGCACCCCACTCCAGTACTCTTGCCAGGAAAATCCCATGGACGGAGGAGCCTGGTAGGCTGCAGTCCATGGGGTTGCTAAGGGTCAGACAGGACTGAGTGATTTCACTTTCACTTTTCACTTTCATGCATTGGAGAAGGAAATGGCAACCCACTCCAGTGTTCTTGCCTGCAGAATCCCAGGGATGGGGGGGCTTGGTCGGCTGCTGTCTATGGGGTCACACAGAGTCAGACATGACTGAAGCAACTTAGCAGCAGTGAAATCTTGTTCAGGTGCATGGACTCTCTAGTTGTGGCATGCAAGCTCAGTAGTTGTGGTGAATGGGCTTAGTTGCTCTGTGTCACATGGGATCTTAGTTCCCCTACCAGGGATCACCTGCATTGCAAGGTGGATTCTTAACCACTGGACCACCAGGGAAGTCCTAGCCATCATATTTATTTTGAAGCTCTTATTGTGTTGAATAAAATGCTAGGGACACACTAAATAAGTCATTTTTAAAAAAATTTTATTTTTACTTTATTTTACTTTACAATACTGTATGGGTTTTGCCATACATTGACATGAATCCACCACGGGTGTACATGAGTTCCCAAACAAGAACCCCCCTCCCACCTCCCACCCCATATCATCTCTCTGGATCATCCCCGTGCACCAGCCCCAAGCATCCTGTTTCCTGCATTGAACATAGACTGGCAATTCGTTTCTTACATGATAGTATACATGTTTCAATGCCATTCTCCCAAATCATCCCACCCTCTCCCTCTCCCTCAGAGTCCAAAAGTCTGCTCTACACATCTATGTCTCTTTTGCTGTCTCACATACAGGGTCATCATTACCATCTTTCTAAATTCCATATATATGTGTTAGTATACCGTATTGGTGTTTTTCTTTCTGGCTTACTTCACTCTGTATAATCAGCTCCAGTTTTATCCATTTCATTAGAACTGATTCAAATGTATTCTTTTTAATGGCTGAGTAATACTCCATTGTGTATATGTACCACAGCTTTCTTATCCATTCATCTGCTGATGGACATCTAGGTTGTTTCCATGTCCTGGCTATTATAAACAGTGCTGTGATGAACATTGGGGTACATGTGTGTCTTTCAATTCTGGTTTCCTCGGTGTGTATGCCCAGCAGTGGGATTGCTGGGTCATAAGGCAGTTCTATTTGCAATTTTTTAAGGAATCGCCACACTGTTCTCCATAGTGGCTGTACTAGTTTGCATTCCCACCAACAGTGTAAGAGGGTTCCCTTTTCTCCACACCCTCTCCAGCATTTATTGCTTGCAGACTTTTGGATCGCAGCCATTCTGACTGGTGTGAAGTGGTACCTCATTGTGGTTTTGATTTGCATTTCTCTAATAATGAGTGATGTTGAGCATCTTTTCATGTGTTTGTTAGCCATCTGTATGTCTTCTTTGGAGAAATGTCTATTTAGTTCTTTGGCCCATTTTTTGATTGAGTCGTTAAATAAGTCATTTTAAAAAGATCTCTGAGTGTGTTTCAACTACTTGAAACACAGCAACAAAGACCCAGCATTGCTGGGTTGACAACTATATATATCACAGCCCTTATGATCCTGCTCCAAGTATTTTTCTCTTTGAGAATTTACTTCTGAAAACCACACAGGACAGGCATTCTGGTTACTTTATTGTCACATGTTGGTCTCCACCAAAACTCCCTCAAAAAAACAATAAAATAAAATAAGGCATAGAGTCATGAGCAAAAAGAGACATGATTTCTTGCCCTCATGGAGCTTACAGTCTAGTGAAGGAGACAGAACTTCATTTCACCCAATGAATGTAACATTTCAATGATGACAAGTGCTGTGAAGATGTGGTACATGGAGCTCTTCAGGGAGGATTTGTTAACATGTGAGACTCTGGGGCTTCCCAGGTGGCTCAGTGGTAAAGAACCTGCCTACAACGCGGGAGCCACAGGAGACACAGTTTTGATCTCTGGGTTGGAAAGATTCTCTGGAGGAGGGCATGGCAACCCACGCCAGTACTTTTGCCTGGAGAATCCCATGGTCAGAGGAACCTGGCAGGCTACAGTACATAGGGTCACAAAGAGTCAGACATGACTGAAGTGAGCCCACTCGCATGTGAGACTCTGAGCATCAGCCACAGGGGAATATAACTTACTGACATCAGAAAGAAGATAGAAATTCACTCCGCAAAGTGGTTTGGGTGCTGTCTTGGTAGGCGTCACTAGAAACCGACTCAGAAACAGATTTCCATGTGGGGGATTTATTTATCTATTTTTCAAAATTTTATTGTTTATTTACAGCAACGCTGGGTCTTCGTTGCTGTGAGCGGGCCACTCTCGAGTTGTGGTGTGTGGTCTTCTTATTGCAGTGGTTTCTCCTGTTGCAGAGCACTTGCTCTAGGGCGCAGACTCAGTAGTTGTGGCCCACAGGCTTATTGCTCCGAGGCATGTGGAATCTTCCTGGGGCAGGAATCGAACCCGGATCCCCTGCATTGGCTTCTCAATCACTGGACCACTAGGGAAGTCCCTGGAAAGCCTTTGAAAGTTTAACCAAAGCAGGCAAAAAGTTCAGTATTCCATTTTGGAACCAAATCACTCCATCTGAAGTGAAAGCAGATGAGAGGAGATTCATGTGATTGTGGTTGTTTGCAATCCTGGTGAAAGATGATGGCAGCTCAGCCCACGTGTGTGGTGGGGTTGAGGGGGGTGTGAGGGGTAGTCAGAGCACAGTATTTGATTTGGAAAGAGATTCCAGAATGACCTGGCTTCAGTAATGGTTTGGATGTGAGCTAAGGGAGAGAGGGGGTCAAGGTGATTTACTAGGTGAGGTCATGTCACAGGTACTGACTTGGCCCCGAGTGCAGACAAATGCCTGTCTTCATGAAGTCCAAGACAGGGAAGAGACCAGCAAGCCACAGGGCAGTGACAGTACAGCGGGCAAGCTGTCCCAGTTGGGTGTGCAGGAAGGTCACCAGCCCCAGCATGTAGTCAGGAAGGTCTTCCGGGAGGAAATGACAACCCAGGGCAGACTTGCAAGGCCAACAGAAGTGAGCCAGGTGAACCGAAAGGAAAGTGGGCTTGGCACAGGGCTCAGCATAGGGTGGTGGTCTGCAACCGAGAGCAGCTTGGGCTCCCAGAGCATTTTGAAAATGTCTGGGGACTTTTTGGTCATGAAGGGGGATCTGCTCCTGGCTTCTAGTGGGTAGGGTCCAAAGAGGCTGTGAGCATCTTACGATGCGCAGGACATCCCCTTCCCCTCCCCGCCCAAAGAGCACCCTCCATGTCCATAGTGCTTCAGTGGACAGCCCTGATCAGAGGCTTAGGGCTCAGCCACAGAATAGACTGACTCTGTAGCTGCCTCGAGTGTGAAGTCACAGGGCGTGAGGGGTGACAACAAGTGCAACTGGAAAATGGGCACATGTCAGGCCTTAGAGGGCTGGAGGAGTCGGACAAGGGCATTCGAACCCAATGCCAAGGCTACTGGGCAGCCACTGAAGATTTTCAGGCAGAGAAGTGACAAATCAGCCTTGAAAGTACAGTCAGGAAGAGGGAGTTGAAGGTAAAGAATAGGGGAACGCAGTGTTCATCAGTGAAGTCAGTGAAGTCACTCAGTCGTGTATGACTCTTTGCGACCCCATGGACTGTAGCCTATCAGGCTCCTTCGTCCATGAGATTTTCCAGGCAAGAGTGCTGGAGTGGATTGCCATTTCCTTCTCCAGGGGATCTTCCCGACCCAGGAATCGAACTCAGGTCTCCCGCATTGCAGGTGGACGCTTTACCATCTGAGCCATTCTGGAAGCAGTGTTCATAGTAGTACTATTTACAAAAGCCAGGACACAGAAATACCCATCAACAGTCGGTTTAAGAAGTGATGTGTGTGTGTATGTATACACACACACACATTTATATATGTATATATATATACACATACATTAGAATATTACTTCTCCATACAAAATAATGAAATCCTGCTTATACGGGGAAAGTAAAATAATATGGGCTTCCCTGATATCTCAGACAGTAAAGAATCTGCCTGCAATGTGGGAGACCTGGGTTTGCTCCCTGGGTTGGGAAGAACCCCTGGAGAAGGGAATGGCAACCCACTCCAGTATTCTTGCCTGGAGAATCCCAGACAGAGGAGCTTGGCGGGCTGCAGTCCATGGGATCACAAAGAGTGAGATACAGAGAACAAACCTGTAGTTACCAAAGGAGCGAGGAAAGAGAATTTGGCAGTCTGCATGGCTTGGTGTGTGGAGAACAGGTTGGCCCTGGGTCTTCCCTGGGGACTGGGCAGGCTGGCACATTGTCTGTTGAGTTGTGGCTGTGAGGAGAAAGAAGAGCCGTGAGGTCTGCAGCCTGCAGCAGGAGGGGGCTGTCTTGCGAGATGATGCAATCCCGAGAACAACCAGTTGCTGCATCTTCTAATTTAACGTAGACACAGGTTGGAGGCTCAGAGCATCCTTTCAGATCAAGTGCAGCTGATGAAATGTGGTCCACAGGATCAACGAGATGGAAGGACAGTGAGTTTGTCAATCTGGTTCTGCCATTTACTATGGCTGCTGTTTATAGAAGCACAGGCTGACCCCACACCTGGGGCACCTGGCCGTGGGGAGAGTGAGGACTGACAACCAGCCAAGCCAGGCAGACTGCCTTCTAATTGGCCCAGACTTGCCACTTAGGCTGGTCTCAGCCCTGCACTTAACCCCAGGCAAGTCATGCCTCTTCTCTGATCCTGGTTAATACTGCTCGCCTCTCAGGCTTGATGAGAAGATTAAGGTAGATGAATGCCTAGCAGAGATAAGCCACTTGGTAGGCGCTCAAAAAATGATTGCTATGATTATTCTACAAGAAGCCCAGCACCGAACCCTCTGTCGTGATCCTCACTGTTGCACTGTTTCTGCCTCACTGGAAAGGCAATGGAGCTGCTCCAGGGACCTTGGCTGCTGTGCTTCTTCTCTGAGGGACGCAAAGAGCCAGCAGGACTCCAAGGCTGCAGCGGGGCGGGCAGTGGGTGAGGGCACAGCTCGCCTGGAAGCTGAGCCCAGCAGGCACACACCATCATCTTGCTTCCTCACAGCCACGTGGAGCTTTGTGATTTTATTCTGAGCCTTTTAGAGGCATCATGGAA
The DNA here is from genome assembly GCF_032405125.1 of Capricornis sumatraensis. NCBI lineage: Eukaryota > Metazoa > Chordata > Mammalia > Artiodactyla > Bovidae > Capricornis > Capricornis sumatraensis. The sequence goes on along the minus strand of NC_091069.1, from coordinate 233,160,759 downwards.
AACAGGCATCAGCCTGCCACTGGACAGATTCACAGAACATGAACCCACCCAAGGACACACTCTAGTGGAAGAACTAATGCTATTGATCTCTGATGATGTACCAGGCTCATCTTTCAATCTGATGGAGTCTTAGAGGCTTCTGGGTTTTCTGTGTGTGTGTGTGTGTGTGTGTGTGTGTGTGTGTAGCTGCCCTGCCTACAGGACCAGCTTTGGCTTGGTCGTGGTTAACACCTATTGAGGGTGTGAAAGGTGCCAGACTTTGAAAAAGCACTCAGTGTCTTATGGTTTTAATCTTCATCACGATCCTATGAGATCAGAGCTGTGAAGCTCAGAGAGGTTGAGTAACTGGCCTGGGGGTGACCAGCTAATAATGAGTAGAGCTGGGATGTGCACTAGAGCTGACTGACGCCAGACTGTATAGGTGCAGGATTCGTTCTTGCAGGGACCCCTTTTCTGGATCCCCTCCTCCCAGGGCTGTCAGGGAGAGCAGCAAGGCCCCTCTGATGAGGTTCCCGCCCCAGCCCAGGAAGTGGCTAGCAGAAAGCAACAAGGCAGGCGGACGAGGAACAAAAGTTAGGCCGGCGGCGATCTGGAGGCTGCAGCCGGGGGCGCTGAGCACACAGGGCGGGGCCTCGGAGCAAAGTCCCCTGGGGTCCAGGGCCGCATTCCTCCGAGGTCTGCAAAGGCCACCGCTTAAAGGCGCAGAGGAGCAGCTGGGAACGAGAACAAAGCGGCCGGGCCCCCCTCGGAGGAAGGAAGGAGTGAGCCCCAGGAAACAGCTGATAGCGCTAAGCTCAGCTTGTTTTTTTTCCTCTGCTCAACAGTTCTCCTGCCACGGCAAACAAAAGATGTACATTCTGATTCCCTCTTCTGTTTGGATTGTGCTGTCGAGTGGATCTGGTCTGTGATAAACTGGGGGAAGAGGATCCGCGGGCGGTTTCTTGCTCCGCTGGCCAGTTTGCTGGGCCATCGCAAGACGCGGAGATAGCTTCTTTGACCGCCTCTTTGTCCCGCGCGGCTCAGTAAATCCAGCCCGGCCTGGCCGCACCCGGGGCCCCGCGAGACAGGCCTTTTTTTCCCTGATGGAATTGAAGATTGCCAACTTTGCAGGTTCACTGGGAACTGGCAGTGACCTTGACCTTCAAGGACCTGCACGCACACACGGCACGTGTGCTTGGGGGACACACTATTTTTATGGACCTGTAAAACTATTAAGAGAAGAACTATGCCCTCTCAGCCCCTCTGAAAGTCCACTCCCTGTTCTCATCACCGCGGCTGAGGTCACGGTTCACTCCTGCCCAGAGCCACCCTTGGACTACTCAGTGAGCAAATTCCGCCCAGCCTGGACCCAGCCACTTCGCTCTCAGGGGTCCAGGGGTGAGAGTGACAACAGCTGCAGGGGCAGGGGAAGCCAGCATCCAAGAGCAAGAGCAAGGCAGGCAGGAGGTGTCCACACAGGTCCCCACAAGCCGGCTGGGATCCTGATGCTAGCCTGGGGTGTCCACCTTCCTCCAAGTCTGGATACCTGTAGGTGATGGGTGGCCCTGATGGGACTAAGCAACCCACGTGTGATGACAGTGGCAGGTGCACCTCCTGCTGCCTGCTTGCAGGTAGGTGGGGATTTGAACCTCCCTCTGGCTTCCCTGGTGGCTCAGTGGTAAAGAATCTTCCTGCCAATACAGGAGAAATGGGTTTAACCCCTGGGTGGAAAAGACCCCCTGGAGAAGGAAGTGGCAACCCACTGCAGTATTCTTGCCTGGGAAATCCCAAGGACAGAAGAGCCTGGTGGGCTACAGTCCATGGGGTCGCAAAAGAGTAGGACAGGACTTAGCAACTCAAGAACAACAACTGGCTTCCTAAACCCTATGAGGTCTGATGCTTGATATCCTGAATGCTGGGCATACTGTGTTTTGCCTACCAGGTGTTGACAGAGTGAACCCATCCAAGGGCACTATAAAACCATAGCAAAACAAAACAAAATGAATCAAAAGAAGTTAAACTATACACAAAAACCTCCACTGAGTCCTGTTGCTGCTGACACTTGGGTGATCCCTGCAGCCCTCGCGATGGCGGTTCTGGTCACATGGACTGAAAAAGATTGTTTTGATGCCGTAGAGACTGATGTGCGGGGGCCCTTTGTAACTGCAGGAGTTAAACTGAGCTGCGAGAGGTCAGCGTGGCTGGACCCTGCCCCGTGCTGTTTGGCCCGATCTCTCCTCCCACCCCGTTATGAGGAGGCAGTTCACATGCAGAAGACAAATGGCATAAAGGGCAGGCAATTAATTTTTTCAGCTGGAGGCTGTGATGGAATTTGGGTGCTTAGACTCTGGCGTGCACTGCTAATTCCATTCTTCTCCTCTGTGAAATACCTCCACTCTGCAAGGGGGTGGTGCCCTTCAAAATTCCATCACTGATATTTTCTGCCTTTAGGGCCAAGAGGTAATTCATTGTTCAGTCACTGAGTCGTGTCCAACTCTTTGCGACCCCATGGACTGCAGCACACCAGGCTTCCCTGTCCTTCACTACGTCCTAGAGTTTGCTCAAACTCATGTCCATTGAGTCAGTGATGATATTTTCTGTCTTTAGGGTCAAGAGGTAAATTTAGTGCTGAAAATTATTTGGAATGTGTCTGAGGTTACCCTGCATACTATTAATGCTTCAAAACACCAAAGGGCTATAGTGCCAGCTGGCCGATTCTTCCCTTATTTCCTGGAGAGGGAGCAACGTGGTCCCAGCATGGTTCAAGGTCTGGTTCCCCCCACCTAGCAGCCTCTGGTGTGGAGCGGCCCAGCCAACCTGGTGAGCAGAAATGCAGGCAGGGAACAGAGAACTTGCTGGGAAAAGGGGAAGAGACGTAGCTTAAGCAAAAATGGACCACAATGAAGACTTAGTACTTGGCAGATGGGGAGAGGGAAGGAGGATACTCTAGAGGGAGAAAAAGAAATCCTGAAGGGAACTTGGAATAGTAAGAAAAAGTTACCTCAGCCATTTCCACAGAGGCAATGTAATGTAGTCTGTGTGTAAATCTTGGGTGGGTGACCTTGGGCAAGATTTAACCTCTGTGGTTTAGTTTTCCACTCTGCAAAAATGGGCAATAAATTAGTCTCTATCTCATAAGGTTATCATGAAGAGTAAATAAGAAATTCACAGAAAGCATTGGAGAAAATATTTAGTGAGTAATAAACACTCAATACCTATTTCCCATTATTATTAATATTTCCAATTTTTCTCCCAGCATGTGTCTCACAATCCTTTGTTCAGGACTGGCATATGCTCTCCACTTTTACCCTAAAGCTTCTACCAATCAACTGATGTTTATCCAGTGTCCTGATTAGTGATTTTAATCCTTCAAGTCACTTGCCTCTGAAATCTGCTCATTGGAAGCTTGCCACACACAGAGCAAGCTCACAATAAATGTAACCAAGTAGAATTTACCCATCATCACCATCTGAAATGCAGTAGGATGTGGTTTATAGTCTTTTTTTATGCCTCTCCCACCCCGGCTCAAGAGATTGAACAGAGAGAATCCTGCCCCAGGAACTTATAGCCCAACTCAGAGCTGTAGAGGATGAAGTGCTACACACAGGGAGACCTTTAGCGGCTTTCCATCTCAGCACCCATAAGGAGAGCAAGCAGACTGACACCTCTCTTGTGGGGTATTAGAGGATCTCCCTCTGGGGACACTGAACAACTAACAAAAACGGTCTACAGCTGAGATCCTTGCTGAAATGGCTTGGCATAATCACCCTACAGTGAAATCCAACAGTTGACAAGCTTCTGTCAGCTTTTTGGTGTCACACTGTTAAGCATAAACAAAGATCATTTGTCACTTGAAACAAATCATCCAAAATGAAAGACAGTGCCAAAACAAACAGAAGAAAGAAACTCGTAGCAAACAGGATCGATTCAGGGAGTAAAAAAGAACGTTTTTTAAAACCTACAATTCTTATCTTTGAGATTTAAGGGAAGATATTGCATCCATGAAACAAGGACAGATGCTGTAAAACAAAGAACATTCAGAGAAGAAAAAGGACATTTGGAAATAAAATATGTGTAAATATGTCTGCAGAACAGCATGGATAAATCTCAAAAAAAACATTATGTTTAGAAAAAAGAGAAGTCAAACACAAAGGAGAATCTATCTTACAATTCCATCTATATGAAATGCAAGACTAATTGACGGTGACAGAAATCAGGAAGTGGTTGCCTGGGAAGCCGGGAGGAGAAGGAACCAGAAGGGACACAAAGTAGCTTTCTACGTGAATGGAAGTGTTCTTTATCTGGTTTGGGTTCTATTTGCGTGAATGTAGTCAATTATCAAAATTTACTGAACCAATAGTATAAGATCCATGCACATTATTCTGCGTTAATTATGTTAATAAAAACATATCTGCAGAAATGAAAAGTTCAGTAGAAGTTTCTAGATCTAGCTATCAACTTACAGGAAACACAAAGAACAGAGAAACATGTTAAATGACATCACAGGAATGCAGTTAGCGAAGTCTGACTGTGGGAAACTAGAGTTTAACCAATATTTTTTTCTAATAAAAACTTGCAAGGGTGGGTGGTGAGGAGAGACAGAAAAAATTGTCACAGAGATTTAAGAGACATATAATCAATTACATTGTGTGAACCTTGTTTGAATCTAAATTTAAACAAACTATTTAGAGGCCAAGTTTACTGAACAATAGGGAAAGTGTAAACATGTCCAGATATTTGATAATATTCAAGAATTATTGTTATTTTTAAAGTGAGATAATGGTGTTTGTAGTGGTTTGGGTTTGTTTGCTTTTTTTTTTTTTAAGTGACCTTTATCTTTTAAAGATTCATAGTGAAATACTTCAAATAATATCTGAGTTAGTAGAGTGGAAGGCAATGAGAGTGAGTAAAGACAAAAGAAACAAGACTGATCATGTGTTGATAATTGTTAAAGCTGGGAGTAGAGTACACTGGGTTTATTATTCTAGAGTCTTTTCTTTTGTGTGTGTTTGAAATTTCCCATTAATAAAGTACTTTAAAAAAATAGGAGAGTTAGAAGAAAAACTGAGCAAGTCTCCCAGATTAAAAAAAGAAGGAAAGAAAAAGACAAAGAGATGGAAAACAGAAGCAAAAGATAAGAAACACAAAGAATAAGTTCAGATTTAAAGAGAGAGAACAGGAGCAAGAGAAGAAAGAAAATGAAGATAATAATTTTAGCAAATTTCATGATACTGACCACCATTAGTTTCTAGACTGAGAGGCCAGCCAGTAGCCAACACGGGATGAAAAATACCCCACACCAAAGCCTATCCTAGAGAAATTTCATGAATGGCTCACAAACCTCACACACTCTGACAGTCTTCACTGATGCCTCCTTTCTCTCTCTCTTGGGCAGTACCCTGTTGGCACCACTTGTAGGCCAAGTTGCTCCTCCACTTTTAGAACTGGATGAAACATCATACTTTGGTATGATGCAGGACCTGGTTTCCAGGGCAAATGCTAAGGGTCTGGATAACATATCTGGAAATATAGACAAGCTAGCTTCAGCGTAACTGTCTTTTTCTTTCATGCTTTAACAATTCTGTTTTTTATTATATTTAGTCATGATATAATTTCAAAATACAATTAAACATTTACATGTCAGAGAATTCAAAATAACATTTTCAAATTGAAATATAGTTGGAATTTCCCTCTTGGGCCAGTGGTTAAGAATCCGCCTGCCAATGCAGTGTACATAGGTTTGACCCCTGATATGGGAACTAAGATCCCACATGCCACAGACTACTGAGTCCTTGGACTGCAACTAGAGAGTAACCTCTGAGCATCACAACTACAGAAAGTCCACACACAGCACTAAAGACCTAGCAGAGCTTAAAATTAAATAAAATTTCTTTAAAAAATGAAATACAGTTGATATACAATATCATGTAAGATATAGGTGTACAATATAGTGATTTTCAACTTTTAAAGGATATACTCCATTAATGGACTTCCCTGATGGCACAGATGGTAAAGAATCTGCCTGCAGTGAAGTAGACAAGGGTTCAATCCCGGGTTCGGGAAGACCCCCTTGAGTAGGAAACAGCAACCTACTCCAGTATTCTTGCCTGGAGAATCCCATGACAGAGGAACCTAGCAGGATACAGTCCATGGGGTTGCAAAGAGTTGGACAAGACTAAGCAACTAACAGGTCAGGAAGCAACAGTTAGAACTGGACATGGAACAGACTGGTTCCAAATAGGAAAAGGAATACGTCAAAGCTGTATATTGTCACCCTGCTTATTTAACTTATATGCAGAGTACATCATGAGAAATGCTGGGCTGGAAGAAGCACAAGCTGGAATCAAGATTGCCGGGAGAAATACCAATAACCTCAGATATGCAGATGACACCACCCTTATGGCAGAAAATGAAGAGGAACTAAAAAGCCTCTTGATGAAAGTGAAAGAGGAGAGTGAAAAAGTTGGCTTAAAGCTCAATTCAGAAAACAAAGGTCATGGCATCTGGTCCCATCACTTCATGGGAAATAGGTGGGGAAACAGTGGAAACAGTGTCAGACTTTATTTTTTTGGGTTCCAAAATCACTGCAGATGGTGATTGGAGCCCCGAAATTAGAAGACGCTTACTCCTTGGAAGGAAAGTTATGACCAACCTAGACAGCATATTAAACAGCAGAGACATCAGTTTGCCAACAAAGGTCCGTTTAGTCAAGGCTGTGGTTTTTCCAGTGGTCATGTATGGATGTGAGAGTTGGACTGTGAAGAAGGCTGAGCGCCGAAGAATTGATGCTTTTGAACTGTGGTGTTGGAGAAGACTCTTGAGAGTCCCTTGGACTGCAAGGAGATCCAACCAGTCCATTGTGAAGGAGATCAGCCCTGGGTGTTCATTGGAAGGACTGATGTTGAAGCTGAAACTCCAATAGTTTGGCCCCACTTGATGCAAAGAGCTAACTCATTTGAAAAGACCCTCATGCTGGGAAAGATTGAGGGCAGGAGGAGAAGGGAATGACCGAAGATGAGATGGCTGGATGGCATCACCGACTCGATGGACGTGAGTTTGAGTGAACTCTGGGTGTTGGTGATGGACAGAGAGGCCTGGCGTGCTGCGATTCATGGGGTCACAAAGAGTCGGACACAACTGAGCGACTAAACTGAACTAACCTGAAGTAACTAACACACACACACACTCCATTTATAGTTATTATAAAATATTGGCTATAATTCCCAGTGTTGTACAATATATCCTTGTAGCTTATTTTATATTTAATGTTTGTACCTCTTAATCTCCTATTGCTATATTGCCCCTTGCCACTGGTAACCACTATTTTGTTCTCTATATCTGTGAGTCTGCTTTTTTGTGGTTGCTGTTGTTATAGCCACTGATTTGTTGTATTTTCTTAGATTCCAAGTATAAGTTATAGCATACAGGGTTACTATTGACTAATGGCAATGGGAGATGAGAGGGAGCTGGGCAGACAGATTCCCCTCTCCTGTGGTTCCTCCTTGTGACCTTTCTGGAAGAGTCTCATGTACCCATTAAACTAGCAGCCTGTGTGGTAACATCTGACATCACATTCCCCTGCCCCTCTTTCCTTTTTTCCCTGTGCATTCTTTTTTTTCTATATAGTTTTATTTATTTTTGGCTGTGCTGGCTCTTCGTTGCTGTGGGGCTTTTCTCCAGTTGTGGTGAGTGGGCTACTCTTCATTGCAGTGGTTGGGCTTCTCTTGTGGTAGCTTCTTTTGTGGAGTGTGGGTTCTAGGGCACAGGCTCAGTAATTGTGGCACACGTTTTAGTTGTTCCTCGGCATGCGGAATCTTCCCAAGATCAGGGACTGAACCTGTGTCTCCTGCATTGGCAGGCAGATTCTTTACCACTGGGCCACCAAGGAAGCCCTCTCTGTACATTCTATTATGAAAACTTTCAAACATAGAGAAGTTGAAAGAATTCATAATGAGCGCCTGTATACCCATTACCTAGATTTTATCATAGACATTTTAAACAGCTTTCAGTTCAGTCACTCAGTTGTGTCCAACTCTTTGTGACCCCATGGACTGCAGCATGCCAGGCTTCCCTGTCCATCACCAGTTCCTGGAGCTTACTCAAACCCATGTCCATCAAGTCAGCAATGCCATCCAACCATATCATCTTCTGTCGTCCCCTTCTCCTCCCGCCTTCAATCTTTCCCAGCATCAGGGTCTTTTCTAGTGAGTCAGTTCTTCGCATCAGGTGGCCAAAGTATTGGAGTTTCAGCTTCAGCATCAGTCCTTCCAATGAATATTCAGGACTGATTTCCTTTAGGATGGACTGGTTGGATCTCCTTGCATTCCAAGGGACTCTCAAGAGTCTTCTCCAACACCACAGTTCAAAAGCATCAATTCTTCAGCACTCAGATTTCTTTATAAACAGCTTTACTGAGATATAATTTATTTTTTAAAATATGCATTTGGCTGCATTGGCTCTCAGTTGCAACATGCGGGATCTTTTGTTGTGGCACGTGGGCTCAGTAGTTGCAGCTCATGGGCTTACTTGCCCTGTGGCATGTGCAGTCTTAGTTCCCTGACCAGGGATCAAACCCATGTCCCTGGCAGGTTCTTAACCATTGGACCACTAGGGAAGTCCTGAGATATAATTTAAATACCATAACATTGACCCATAAAAAGTGTACAGTCCAGTGGTTTCCAGTATATTCACAGATATGTGAACATTATCACAGTTTTAGAATATTCTCTTCACCCCTAAAAGAAACCACCTGTCAATTAACAGTCACTCTCCTTGCCCTTCTCCCAACCTTGCATGCATGCATTCCTACCCAGTTGCTCAGTCGTGTCTGACTTCTTGCAACCTTATGGACTGTAGCCTGCCAGGCTCCTCTGTCCATGGGATTCTCCAGGCAAGAATACTGGAGTGGGTTGCTATGCTCTCCTTCCTGACCCAGAGATCCAGTCCTCATCTCCTGTGTCTCCAGCATTGCAGGCAGATTCTTTGCCCACTGTGCCACCTGGGAAGCTCTCTCCCAGTCTTAAACAACCACTGATCTATTTTCTGGATCTATGGAATCACCTGTTTTAGACACTGCATATCAATGGAGTCATACAGTAAATGGTCTTTGGTGACTGGTTTCTTTCACTTAGCATAATGTTTTTAAGGTTATCCATGTTGTAACATTTATCCATACTTCATTCTTTTTTAGATAGTATTTCATTGTATATTATTAACATTTTATATGTGCTTTATCACCTGTGCATCCATCTATCTTCCTCTCTATGGATCCATGAATCCATCTTATATCTTTTATGTATTTCCCTTTTTTTAAGTCTTTCCACAAGTCTCATTGCCTTTGCCTTGCACACCTTTCAATACAACTCATCACATTATCACATGGCCTCCCTGGGAGCAACAGAGGCCGGGAGATGGAGTACTTAGCCTTCAGGCTCTACATAGAGGGACCAAGAGAAAAGGGAGCCTGGGAATGGATTTTTGTTACCTTGGCAGACAGCATTTCTCAATTCCGTCCACATCTACCCCTCCAGATTCTCCTCCCACCATTGCATCTCACAGATCTTATATTCTAGAAATCAGAAATTCCTTAAAGTTCCCTGGGCACCCCACATTTTTCTGGACTCCAACTCTTGCACTCATCCTTTACCCGGACAACCTTCTCTGTGTGACAGCTTCTTTCCTCATAATTCAGCTCAGCTGTCACTCTTCAGTGAAATATCCCCAACACACAAACACACACACACACCCTCTGGCCTCCCTTGTTTGTTTTCCACTCCCATTTTGGCATTTACCCTCCTTTATTGAATTAACCTTTTGATCTGTCTCCACCAACCTGTAAATCCTCAAAGGCAGGGGCCAGGCCTTGTATATCTTGGTATCCCTAGAAATCACTGCAGGGGTGGCTCCACAAATATTTGTTGGATATTGAATGGAAAAGGTCTGGTTACCATTGTTACTATTGTTTACCTACCAAACATGTTTTGGGGCATGCAGGAAAGGAGACTTGGGAGTAAGTACCTGGTTTGATACAATGATGAGTAAGACTATATCCTGGGCCTCAGAGGACCTCCAGCACCCTTTTGTTCTGGGCAGATGTAACACTGGACAAGACGCCAGGACAACAGATGTAAACTGGGACTGTCCCAGACAAACCGGAACATAAGGTCACCCAAATTACATGTCCACGCCTATGAAAACAGCAGTGCCACGCTGACTCATGACCAGCCTGTCAGACCAGTCACTTCCAGACTTTTCTTGCACGGGCCAATTACTCCTAATCAGTGCTTGGGTTATTTGTGTTTTAAATTGTTCTTATCCATGTAAAAAAATCACCCATGGAATTTAATATTCCTAAGGTAGTACATACATTGTGCACATAAAAGAAACATATACTTGGGCTTCTCTGGTGGCCCAGTGGTTAAGAATCCGCCTTGCAATGCAGGATACATGGGTTAGATACCTGGTCCGGGAAGATCCCACATGCCACGGAGAAGCTAAGGCTGTGTGTCACAATGACTGAGCCCACAGCCCCCTGAGCTCCGCACACCATGGAGCTCGTGTTCTCCAATAAGAGAAGACGCTGCAACTAGAAGCGCACCCTTCACAACAGGAGAAAGCCCATGCACAGCAATGAAGACCCAGTGTGGCCAAAAATACATTGAAAAAAAAAATATATATATATATATATACTTATGCAACCAGACAGAAAAAAAATCACCCAATGAACAACAAAAACATTTTTCAACCTTTTCTGATGTACTGAATTCACATTTACAAACAGTATGCAAAACCCGTTACATAAATACACTTCTTAGTATTAACATGTGACTCTGGTCTGTAGTCTTTATTGAAAGGTTTTGGGTGTTTCCAGACTGTGGCCATAACAGCACTATGAACATCTTGATGTAGATTCCTTTCCCTTTCTTCTGAGTCAATTCTTTGAGCTACTCGCTCCAAGTGACGTGGTTCTGGAACGAGAACGGTAGATACATCTCATTTACCTATTGCTCTGTGTCTAACCGCTCTCCTGAAAATCTGAATCAAATCACAGAGCACATCTGTTTCTCACAGCTCTGTCAATAATTGATGTTTTCATGTTTTCTGTATTAATAGGTGCTGATTGTCATTTAGGATGTTGTTAGCATTTTTAAGTGCTGCAGAGGTTTTACATTATACTTTAAACAAAAGCAGCTTAGTTTTTGTGAAAACACATTCTAATGTAAATATATACATTATATATAAGATATGTTGCAGGTATTCGTTAAGTATTTGTTGAATGAATGAGTGAAATTATGCTCAGTTACAAAGAGACAGATGCTGTGTGATTCCACTTATATGAGGTACCTAGAATGGTCAAATTCATAGAGACAGAAAGTAGAAAGGCAGTTGCCAGGGCTTGGGGAGTGGGGCCAATGGGGAGTTGTTTAACGGGTACAGAGTTTCAGCTTTTAAAGATGAAAAGAGTTTAGGAGATTCATTGCACAATGTGAATGTATTTACTAGTTGAACTGAACATTTAAAATGGTAAGATGGTAAATTGTGTATTATGTGTAACATATATATGTGTGTGCATGTGGTGTGTGTGTCTTTGTGTGTGTTCAGTTGCTCAGAAATGTCTAACTCTTTGTAATCCCATAGACTGTAGCCTGCCAGGCTCCTCTGTCCATGGGATTTCTGAGACAAAAATACTGGGATGGGTTGCCATTACGCTCTTCAGGCTATCTTTCTGACCCAGGGATCGAACCTGCATCTCCTTCATTGGCAGGCAGATTTTTTACCACTGAGTCACCTGAGAAGCCTGTTAAAACTAAATATATATATATATATATATATATATATATATATATATATATATATGCCCAATGATCATTTGGTATATATTATCAATAGCAGTGTGCCTATAATATATAGTCATTCATGTTAAATGAAGTTTCATGTGTGGAATTTTCTGCTTTAAAATATTTGTATTAATTTTTCAGTGCAGAGACAAATAGGCGAAGATGGCTGATAATAATATCATCACATGCCAAATAGACTAAAAAACTCATATACAGATACTACTATATGAGCATCCAATATTATCATTAAAGAGCTCAACCTTTTCAAAAATCATGCATCTAATTTTCTATTATCTTTGAATGAAAAGCAGAAGCAGAATTTAGGGGCTCTTAGCAACAGTCATGTGAATTTTTCACCTTAAGGATGAAATGAGGAGACTAAAAGAGTCTGCTGCTACTGCTAAGTTGCTCAATCGTGTCCGACTCTGTGCGACCCCGTGTGACCCCATGGACTGCAGCCCACCAGGATCCTCTGTCCATGGGATTTTCCAGGCAAGAGTACCGGAGGGGGATGCCATTGCCTTCTCTGAAAAGAGTCTAGGTTTGATTTTGATCAAGAGATCAAAATCTCTTGATTTTCCCACTTCAAGAGTCACAATATCTCTCTCCTTAATAATGCACTCCAGCCAAGTCTCATTGGCTAAAATGGATTGCCCTGACTACACCAGAGGCTACTGGGAAAGTGGGGGAATAGAACAGGTTAGACACTTGGCCACTGCAAATAAATTAGGGTTCCCTCAATAAGGAAGGAGAAGGCAATGGCACCCCACTCCAGTACTCTTGCCTGGAAAATCCCATGGACGGAGGAGCCTGGTAGGCTGCAGTCCATGGGGTCACGAAGAGTCGGACACAACTGAGTGACTTCACTTTCACTTTTCTCTTTCATGCATTGGAGAAGGAAATGGCAACCCACTCCAGTGTTCTTGCCTGGAGAATCCCAGGGATGGGGGAGCCTGGTGGGCTGCCGCCTATGGGGTCGCACAGAGTTGGACACAACTGAAGCGACTTAGCAGCAGCAGCAGCAATGAGGAAAGAAAAGGAAAATGGGCATTGGGAAGGCTTCAGCTGTGTCTGTTACACTCACATTGGTGTTTTTGTTTTGTTTTTTGCTTGGGGCATTACAGGCTGGAACCAATGGTTATATGGCTCCTGAAATCCTAATGGAAAAAGCGAGTTATTCCTATCCTGTGGACTGGTTTGCAATGGGATGCAGTATTTATGAAATGGTTGCTGGACGAACACCATTCAGAGATTACAAGGAAAAAGTCAGTAAAGAGGATTTAAAGCAAAGAACACTGAAAGAGGAAGTCAGATTCCAACACAGTAACTTCACAGAGGAAGCAAAAGATATTTGCAGACTCTTCTTGGCTAAGACACCAGAGCAACGCTTAGGAAGCAGGTAACTATTATGTAAAGACATGATTAGTGATGTCAGCATTGCCACAGGGATTTGGAGAATACTTTGGAGTGATGATAAGGCCTTGGTATTAAATAATAGTAGTATTTTCTTATTATTATTTGCATATCGTGTGGTTAAGTATTTTCAATTCTTTCAAATACTATGAACACTTGATGTCCAACAGTCTCCAAAATACATTTTAAAGTGAAAAGGTGAGGTGCAAAGCAGCATACATTAAAAAGAAGAAAAAGAATACATAATTCAAATAGTTGCATAGACTATTTCAAGCAGAGTATACCAGGAATATATAGGATTGATTGAATTTATTTTTATTTTAACTTTTGCCTGCACTGTGTCATCAGTTTAGATCAGTCTCTCAGTCCGTCTGACTCTTTGCGATCCCACAGACTGCAGCACACCAGGCTTCCCTGTCATCACCAATTCCCGGAGCTTGCTTAAACTCATGTCCATTGAGCTGGTGATGCCATCCAATCATCTCCTCTGTCGTCCCCTTCTCCTTCCGCCTTCAATCTTTCCCAACATCAGGGTCTTTTCCAATGAGTCCGTTCTTTGCATCAGGTGGCCAAAGTATTGGAGTTTCAGTTTCAGTATCAGTCCTTCCAATGAATATTTATGACTGATTTCCTTTAGGATGAACTGGTTGGATCTCCTTGCAGTCCAAGGGACTCTCAAGAGTCTTCTCCAACACCACAGTTCAAAAGCATCAATTCTTCGGCACTAAGTTTTCCTTATAGTCTGACTCTCACATCCATACATGACTATTGGAAAAACCATGGCTTGGACCTTTGTCAGCAAAGGAATGTCTCTGCTTTTTAATATGCTGTCAAGGGTGGTCATAGCTTTTCCTCCAAGGAATAAGCGCTTTTGAATTTCATGGCTGCAGTCACCATCTGCAGTGATTTTGGAGTCCAAGAAAATAAAGTCTCTCACTGTTTCCATTGTTTCCCCATCTATTTGCCATGAAGTAATGGACTGGATGCCATGATCTTTGTTTTTTTAACATTGAGTTTTAAGCCAGTTTTTTCACTCTCCTCTTTCACTTTCATTAAGAGGCTGTTTAGTTCCTCTTCACTTTCTGTTATAAGGGTGGTGTCATCTGTGTATCTGAGGTTATTGATATTTCTCCCTGCAATCTTGATTTCAGCTAGTGCTTCATCCAGTCCAGGATTTCTCATGATGTACTCTGCATATAAGTTAAATAAGCAGGGTGACAATATACAGCCTTGACGTACTCCTTTCCCAATTTGGAACCAATCTCTTATTCCATGTCCGGTACTAACTGTTGCTTCTTGACGTGCATACAGATTTCTCAGGAGGCAAGGAAGGTGGTCTGGTATTCCCATCTATTGAAGAATTTTCCAGTTTGTTGTGATCCACACAGTCAAAGGCTTTGGTGTAGTCAATAAAGAAGTAGAAGTTTTTCTGGAACTCTCTTGCTTTTTCTATGATCCAACAGATGTTGGCAATTTGATCTCTGGTTCCTCTGCCTTGTCTAAATCCCGCTTGAACATCTGGAAGTTCATGGTTCACGTACTGTTGAAGACTGGCTTGGAGAATTTTGAGTATTACTTTGCTAGTGTGTGAGATGAGTGCAATTGTGCGATAGTTTGAACATTCTTTGGCATTGTCCTTTGGGATTGGAATGAAAACTGACCTTTTCTAGTCCTATGGCCACTGCTGAGTTTTCCAAATTTGCTGGCATATTGAGTGCAGCACTTTCACAGCATAATCTTTTAGGATTTGAAATAGCTCAACTGGAATTCCATCACCTCCATTAGCTTTGTTTGTAGTGATGCTTCCTAAGGCCCACTTGACTTCACATTCCAGCACGTCTGGCTCTAGGTAAGTGATCACATCATCATGGTTATCTGGGTCATGAAGATCTTTTTTGTATAGTTCTTCTGTGTATTCTTGCCACCTCTTCTTAATATCTTCTGCTTCTGTTAGATCCATACCGTTTCTGTCCTTTATTGTGCCCATCTTTGCATGAAATGTTCCCTTGGTATCTAATTTTCTTGAAGAGATCTCTAGTCTTCCCCATTCTATTATTTTCCTCTGTTTCTTTGCATTGATCACTGACGAAGGCTTTCTTACCTCTCCTTGCTAGTCTTTGGAACTCTGTATTCAAATGGGTGTATCTATCCTTTTCTCCTTTGCCTTTAGCGTCTCTTTTTCTCAGATATTTATAAGACCTCCTCAGACAACCATTTTGTCTTTTTGCATTTCTTTCCTTGAGTCTTGATCACTGCCTCCTGTACAATGTCATGAACCTTCATCCATAGTTCTTCAGGCACTCTGTCTATCAGATCTAATCCCTTGAATCTATTTGTCACTTCACTGTATAGTCATAAGGGATTTGATTTAGGTTATACCTGAATGGTCTAGTGGTTTTCCCTACTTTCTTCAATTTAAATCTGAATTTGGTAATAAGGGGTTCATGATCTGTGCCACTTGTCAGCTCCCAGTCTTGTTTTTGCTGACTGTATACAGCTTCTCCATCTTTGGCTGCAAAGAATATGATCAATCTGATTTCAGTATTGACTACCTGGTGGTGTCCATGTGTAGAGTCTTCTCTTATGTTGTTGGAAGAGGGTGCTTGCTATGACTAGTGAGTTTTCTTGGCAAAACTCTGTTAGCCTTTGCCCTGCTTCATTTCATACTCCAATACCAAACTTGCCTATTATTCCAGGTATCTCTTGACTTCCTACTTTTGAATTCCAGTCCCCTATGAGATGGTGATGGACAGGGAGGCCTTGCGTGCTGCGATTCATGGGGTTGCAAAGAGTCAGACACAACTGAGCAACTGAACTGAACTGAAGTGACTGATGATGAAAATGATATCTTTTTTTGGGTGTTAGTTCTAGAAGATCTTGTAGGTCTTCATAGAACCATTCAGCTTCAGCTTCTTCAGCATTACTGGTTGGGGCATAGACTTGGTTTTCTGTGATACTGAATGGTTTGCCTTGGAAACAGACAGAGATCATTCTGTCATTTTTGAGATTACACCCAAGTATTGCATTTTGGACTCTTTTGTTGACTATAAGGGCTACTCCATTTCTTCTAAGGGCTTCTTGCCCACAGTAGTAGATATAATGGTCATCTGAATTAAATTCACCCATTGCAGTCCATTTTAGTTCACCGATTCCTAAAATGTTGATGTTCACTCTTGCCATCTCCTGTTTGACCACTTCTAATTTACCCTGATTCATGGAACTAACATTTCAGGTTCCTACGCAATATTGCTCTTTGCAGCATTGAGCTTTACTTTCATCACCAGTCACATCCACAACTGGGCATTTTTTTCACTTTGACTCCATCTCTTCATTCTTTCTGGAGTTATTTCTCCACTCTTCTTCAGTAGCATATTGGGGACCCACCAACGTGGGGAGTTCATCTTTCAGTGTCATATCTTTTTGCCTTTTCATACTGTTCCTGTGATTCTCAAGGCAAGCATACTGAAGTGGTTTGCCATTGCCTTCTCTGTGTTTCATATGGGATCTTAGTTCCCCAACCAGGGCTCAAACCCATGCCCTCTCCAATGGAGGCACGGAGTCTTAACCACTGGATAGCCAGGGAAGTCCCAGGATTCACTGACTTTAAAAAGAGAGAAATCAAGAGAGCTGGTGACAGGGATAAAATTGACAAAATAACAATTTTCATTAGGTAAACTTACTAATTCTTAAATTTTGAGCTGTGTGAATAAATTATTACTCAAAAATGAGTAAAAGTAAAACTTAAAAGCCATCAGTACAGATAGCCATAGTTCTGGAAAATTCTGCCCTTTTTAAAACATCTCTGTAAAATATCATCAATCAGTCAATAGATATTCAATAAGTATATATGATGTTGCCAGGTATGTTAAGTACAGTTGAAATCAGTTTTGAGAAAAGTCAAGTTTTATTGCTTACAATGAAATAATAAGATCAAGATATTTTAGAAGAAAAAAATTAGAAAAGCTGACTTATGATGGCACCCTCGGCAGCAAATAATTGTAACACCCTTATGGCAGAAAGTGAAGAGGAACTAAAAAGCCTCTTGATGAAAGTGAAAGAGGAGAGCGAAAAAGTTGGTTTAAAGCTCAACATTCAGAAAAGGAAGATCATGGCATCTGATCCCATCACTTCATGGGAAATAGATGGGGAAACAGTGGAAACAGTGTCAGACTTTATTTTGGGGGGCTCCAAAATCACTGCAGATGGTGATTGCAGTCATGAAATTAAAAGACGCTTACTCCTTGGAAGAAAAGTTATGACCAACCTAGATAGTATATTCTAAAGCAGAGACATTACTTTGCCGACTAAGGCCCGTCTAGTCAAGGCTATGGTTTTTCCTGTGGTCATCTATGGATGTGAGAGTTGGACTGTGAAGAAGGCTGAGCGCTGAAGAATTGATGCTTTTGAACTGTGGTGTTGGAGAAGACTCTTGAGAGTCCCTTGGACTGCAAGGAGATCCAACCAGTCCATTCTGAAGGAGATCAGCCCTGGGATTTCTTTGGAAGGAGTGATGCTAAAGCTGAATTTCCAGTACTTTGGCCACTTCATGTGAAGAGTTGACTCATTGGAAAAGACTCTAATGCTGGGAGGGACTGGGGGCAGGAGGAGAAGGGGACGACCGAGGATGAGATGGCTGGATGGCATCACGGACTCGATGGACGTGAGTCTGAGTGAACTCTGGGAGATGGTGATGGACAGGGAGGCCTGGCGTGCTGCGATTCATGGGGTCGCAAAGAGTCGGACAAGACTGAGCAACTGAACTGAACTGAAGGGGGAAAACCAAGATTTTTTGAGTCACAGAGATAGACTCACATCCCAGCTCTGCTACATACTGGTCATTTTACCCCCAGCAGTTGAATTATTTTCTCTGAGTCTCAATATCCTAATATATAAAATGAGATTTTTGTGGGTGTGATGGTTAATTTTATGTCTCAACTTGACTAGGCCACAGTACTCAGATATTTGATCAAACATTATTCTAGATGTTTCTATGCAGGTATTTTTAGGCAAGATTAATATATATACACATGAGTAAAGCAGGTTATTCTTCATTATGTGAATGGGCCTCTTGCTATCCATTTGAAGGCCTTAATAGAATAGAACTGGCTTCCCTGGGAGCAGAGGGAATTCTGCCAGCACACCATCTTTAGACTTGAACTGCACCTCTTCCCTAAGTCTCCAGCCACACAGCCTACCTTGCAGAATGTGAACTTGCCAAACCTCCACAGTCGCCTGAGCCAGTCTTTAAAATAAACCTCTCTCTCTCACTTTATCATATACATGTTGCTGGGAGAGGAAAGAACTTTTCTTCTACCTTCCTTAGGTTTAGGAATGAAGGCCTGAAAATTAAACTGCCAAAAGATGATTAACAAGAGACAGATTTTTATTTACGTTCATACACGGAGTTCACAGAAAATTGTGGCTAGGAGGCAGTTAGAATTTCAGGCTTACACACCATCCTAATAGGGAAGGTGGATGGGAAGTTTACGTACCAGAAAACAAATGATTTCTTTGAAATGGTGGGGGAAGGGCACTTATGGGAGAGCAGTTGACTTTTAGAAAAGATAAATGGCCCTTAGAAGACTAGATGGGAGATATGATATCTTATCTTAGTTAGGTGTGGTGCTGACTGCTCTCAGTGGTGATAAGAGTCAATCTTTCCTGATTTCAAAACTCTGAAACTCCTGGGGAGAGGATTTATGAGTTAGGTAGTTTTCCAAGGCTCTACTTATCTTAAAAGCAGTCAAGGGGATTTCAAAACCTGCATCTGTTGACTCTCAAATACCTACAGCACAGCTCAGTTGTGTCTGATGCTTTTGACCCCATGGTCTATACAGTCCATGGAATTATCGAGGCCAGAATACTGAAGTGGGGACCTGGGTTGGGTAGCCTTCCCAATCCAGGGATCGAACCCAGGTCTTCTGCATTGTGGGCGGATTCTTCACCAGCTGAGCCACAGGGAAGCACAAGAATACTGGAGTGGGTAGCCTATCACTTCTGCAGCAGATCTTCCCAACCCAGAAATTGAACCGGGGTCTCCTGCATTATAGCCACATTCTTTACCAACTGAGCTATCAGGGAAGCCCAGTTTTTATGTCACTGATCCTTTTGGTTCTGTTTTGCTAAAGAACCCTAACTCACTTAGTGGGATATTTTGAGGCTTAGATATAATATATGCAAGGTTAGATTCTTTACCATCTGAGCCAACAGGGAGGTTAGATATAATGTATGTTAGGAATCATTCAATAAGTGATAGCAATTATTAAGTAGTCCTAAGAGTAATATCAGATAAAGTTTTAACTCATCTATGAGCTTATGTGTCTTACATTACTTGGATTGAATTTTCAAAATCTAAAAACATATAACAAATAGAAAGTTACAACCATAAAGTAATATGACTGATTTTTAACATTACCAAAACTTGGGGGGTGAAATTAAAATCCTCTGAGAAGTTTTCATGGAGACTCTAGCACAAGGCTGCCTTAGTTTACAATGCTTTTGTATGGAAGCAAGCTTTTGATTTTTGACCTGATTTTTTAAAATAGGGAAACAAAATGTATTTATAATGACTTTCAAAACGTTTCAAAGATAACCAAACTTACAAAGGAGTATTTTGAAATGAGATGAAACCCTACATTGATGTGAAGTAAAATGTGGAAGTGATTTTCTTGTGTAGATTTCAACATGGTTGTTTTCGTGTGGTCAGAACAGGCTATGTTGTGATAAGAGGCAAATCCCAAAGTCTCAGCCACTTTAAACTAAAGTATTATTTCTCATTCACGCGAAGTCCTTTATATGTCCAGTGGTTCTCCAGCGTATTTCCCTTCAGAGCAGTGACTCAAAGCTCCAGGCTACCTCCATCTTTCAGCTCCACTGGAACCTGTGGCTTTTGGTTGCTATGGCAACACGAGTGCATGTAGAAAACCTAGCTTTGTCCTGCCTCAGACCCACTTCACAGGTCAGTTCAGACACACTTCTGTTAGCCAGAAAGAATCCTTGGGCCCTCAGAGCCAGGAGGCTGTCTCGTATTGCCTTCTATCTGCCCAGGAAGGAGGAGAAGAGAACTGAATATTGGTGACCACTGGTCATCTCTACCATCTTGGATCTCAAGCACCTGTGAGGGTGGGGAGGGGGAGGCGGAGACAGGATGTGTCAACAGTGGCCAAGGCAGTGGAAGAAGTGAACAGTCTCTTTAGATCACCTCCCTGAAGGGAACACGACCCACTTGTGTTTGAATAAAAATCTATCTCAATACTTTATAAGCACACTTTGAGTCTATAAAATGAAACATTGACCAACCTCTTTAGGAACACACCACCTTAAAGCACCATATCATGGCCTGAAGCTGCTCTGTCAAGCGAAACCTTTTTAAAAAGCATCTGTTGTTGTGACTGTTTTGAATAAAAACTGTTTACAACATTAGAGAGAAGGCATATAAAAACCAGCTGCTCAGTAAAAGAGAAAACCTTCCAACATTTTCGTTTCAACTCTTTGTATTTTTTAAACATTCATTCAGACGAGATAACATTTGATTAATGTCGTGGGCATCCTCCAAAGACAGCAAATGCCTAGACAGAGTGTTACACAGCGGAGAGGTCAAGTGTGCCCCTCCCTGTTGCATTCACGAGCATTTGAAAGAAATTTAAAACCCTGCTCTTTAGACATCACTCAAGGGAATCTCCTCTTTTGCCTTTATGTGGGATCTGTGAGTTAATTTTGCAGAGAGGCCAAGAACTTTTTTGATCATCTCACAGGGACTCCACACAGGGTCAACTATGGTGTTTTCCAATAAAATTAAAAGTGAAGACTTAAGTACCGTGTAAGATTTATTCTGATCAGATAGGCAGACAAGGACAAATAACCATGTAAGTCTCTGACTTAAGCGCTTCTCCAAGACACAATTTTAGGCCAATTCAGGTTCTTGGCAGACCAAACCCCACAGTGTGGTCCTTGTGTATGGGCAGCTGGTATCTTTTCTTCATTGACTATTACCAAAATATCCATTGTAATCTGTGTGGGGTTTGGTAACACAAGAGCCCCTGTTAGTGCTCTGAAATGTATTTAATAAGCCGGAGAAGTCCCCCTGGAGCTGCTGATTTGGCTATTAGAAAAGGTGCTGCTTCCTTCAATAGCTTCTTCTATTGGTCCAAAGGGCACAGCATGATGATGGGTCAAAAGAACCCTGACCAGGGACTTCCCTAGTGGCCCATGGGTTAAGATTCCCACTCCCACTGCAGAGGGCCTGGGTTCAATCCTTGGTCAGGGAACCTGGAGCTCCCATGAGACAAATAAAGATCCCATGTGGTGCAACTAAGACCTGGTGTAACCAAATAAATAAAACTTAAAAAAATAAAATAAATTTTAAAAGAGCCCTAAAGAAAGCTGCCAGGGAAATGTTTAAGAGTCAACTGACCTTTACACTATTTCTAATTACACAACTGAGGCTAAACATCACTCGTGCCAAAGAACCAAATGATGAGCCTCGTGGTGGCCTAGACCCAGAGGGAAAGGAGCAGAAGTTGGAGAGCCTAGTCTTCTGTTAGCATCAGCAACCAGAGGCGTTTATTGGAAAGGGGTGAAAGGCATGGGCCCTGCCCTCTAAGGGCATCTGGTAGGAGATGTTGAGGAACATGAGGAAAACCTCAACGTGGCCCGTCGTTTCCTTGTCTATCTGTGACTAGTTGCAAAAAAGGCAGCAGTTGGTCATTCTTAATGGACAAACCAAGGCCATCTGGGCCTAGTTGAGATATTAGTTGAGAACTGTGTATTTTGGGGGATTTCCCTGGTGGTTCAGTGCCTAAGAATTTGCCTTCCAATGCAGGGGACACAGGTTTGATCCCTGATCAGGGAATTAAGAGCTCACATGCCATGGGGCAACCAAGCCGGAGCACTCTGGAGCCAGTGCACGGCAACAAAGACTGCCTGTGCCACAAGCAAGTAAGAACCAACGCAGCCAAAAAAACGAAATAAATAAATATTTTTTAAAAAGAATAAAAAAAGAGACAATCATCAATTTAAAAAACTGCATTTTAAAAATTATACATCATTTTAAAACCTATACATCATTCTATTGATGCATAGTGTTAATGTCTGCTATACAGCAAAGTGATTCAGTTAAGGTTAGGTGAAGTCACTCAGTCGTGTCTGACTCTTTGTGACCCCACACACTGTAGCTTAACCAAGCTCCTCCGTCCATGGGATTTTCCAGGCAAGAGTACTGGAGTGGGTTGCCATTTCCTTCTCCAGAGGATATTCCCGACCCAGGGTTCGAACCCAGGTCTCCCGCATTAGACTGCATTAGGCAGACGCTTTACCGTCTGAGCCACCAGGGAAGTCAGTTATACATATATAAATATATTCCTTTTCATATTCTTTCCCATGGTGGTTTATTACAGGGTACTGAATATAGTTCCCTATGTTACCCAATAGGACTATGTTGTTTATCCATTCTGTGTATAACAATTTGCATCTGCTAATCCCAACTCCCCATCCACCCCCCCCCACCCCCACCCCTTGGCAACCACAAGTCTGTTGTCTAGATTTGTGAGTTTCTTTCTGTTTCCTGCATAAGAAAACTGCATCTTGATGTGAAGACTGGCTCGGCAAGTTCCCCATGGTTACTGAGCCCTGGGCGCTCTCCTTTATCCAAGTTAAATCTGCTCAGAGTGACTTTAAAGCTGCCCTCTTGACCTCTGGTACAGTGCATTCATACCTGCCAGCAGCCTTCAAGGTGGTACAAGCTCCTTTCTCATGGCACCTGGTCCCATCCTAACTCCTCTATTGTCTTCAAGACACACAGACCTGAGGTTCATTCCTGATATACTTGAATAGAATTTACCTCTAGTCTAGTTCTGACACATTTAAAATCTATCTGATACCAACCCCCATTCCTTGAATATACTTTGATAAAACTGACTGAACAACAACAAAAGAAAAAAATCGTTTGAACCTGGTACCGCAAAACAGCCGCCCCCCCCCCCCCGCCTTTTTTAAACATTTCTTGAAAACTTGGACTTAAGAAGAATCAAGAGGGGATTTCCCTGATGGTCCCTCCTCACTCACAATACATAGGGCCCAGATTCAATTCCTGGTTGCGGAACTAGATCTCACATACCACAACTAAAAAAATATATGCTATATGCCGCAATTAAAATATGGTGCAGCCAAATAAATACCTTTAAAAGAAAAAAACCAAGAGAAGTGTATGGTAGACCACCCTTGACATAATCCCCAAAGATCTCCACCTCTTGCCATCCACATCCTTGAGTAACCCCTTCTCTTAAGGATGGGCTGAGCTGACTGACTTGCTTCTAACAAATAGAATAGGGTAGAAGTAATGAGATGTCATTTCCAAGATTAGGTAATAAAAAGAAGAGGCTCACATGGTGAGGGGGGTACTTTCCAGTAACCATGTCAGTGAGCTTGGAAGCAGATTACCCCTATCATTGACTCACTAGTCAAACCTTCAGATGAGACCACAGCCCTGACCAATAGCTTTACTGTGATGTCACTAGAAGTGCCTGGTTTATCCAAGTCTGTATACTTGCCCCACAGAAACTGTGAGATAATAGCAAATGTTTGCTACTTTAAGTCACTAAATGTTGAGGCTATCTGTTACACAGCAAAAGATAAATAATACAAAAGGTTACATGACTAGAAACACACTTTTCCCCCTTATTCTAAGGCAAATACCAGAATAATTTCTAGCATTTGGAAGAAGGGCTTGATAACAAATAATGATAGTCTTGAGTACCAAATGTATGTTCATTTATGCTACTAAAAATTGCTAATGGGTTAAAGTCTTTAAAGATTATTGTGGCAGTTAGGGGAGGTAGGTGGGGTTCTTAGAAATTGTGTCATATGAACAGTAGGGAGATATGACTGCTATCTTTTAAAATGTAAGTGGTGACCAGGTTAGGAAAGACATGCTTAACTTGTTCTCTCTAACCCTGAAGGACAAAGCAAAGGATGTGACTGGAAGTTGCCCGCAAGCAGGTTCTGGCCCCACTGAATTTTGCTGGTGTTTCCATGAAACACCATGAACAAAAGTCATGCCAACTGCTTGACTCTAAAAATTACATCTAAAGTGAAAGTGGTTTACAAACAATGAAAATGCTACTGTATGCATATGGTAGAATTGAGTGATTTTTAAAGATGTGATTTTTCTAAATTATTCTTTTTATATCATCTTTGCAATGAGAATGAAATGTAATTCTCAGAAAAGAATACCACATGCTTTGTATTGCTAGAAGAGTTCCTCTTTGGGTTTGTTACTATGTCTCAGGCTGACCATCTCCTTTCTTCACAGAGAAAAGTCTGACGATCCCAGGAAACACCATTTCTTCAAAACCATCAATTTTCCTCGCCTGGAAGCCGGCCTAGTTGAACCTCCATTTGTGCCAGACCCATCCGTGGTTTATGCCAAAGACATCAATGAAATCGATGATTTCTCTGAGGTTCGAGGAGTTGAATTTGATGATAAAGATAAGCAGTTCTTTCAAAGATTTGCGACAGGTGCTGTCCCCATAGCTTGGCAGGAAGAGATTATAGAAACAGGACTGTTTGCAGAATTGAATGACCCCAACAGGCCTGCAGGTTGTGGGGAGGGTTCATCCAGGTCTGGCGTATGTTTGTTATTATAAGTTGTTATCTCTACCAGACCAGCAGCAGGAGTCTCAGCTGACAGAATCCTCGAATGTTCCTAATACATGAAAATCTGTTGTGGAAGACTGATCAATCAGGAGGGGCACCTTAACTACAGAACAGTTCAAAAGACCAACGAACTCACTACTAGGACATATTTGCTCTCCTTCCTTCCCTCCTTTCCTTCCTTCTTTTCCTCCCTACCTTACTTCTTTATTCTTTCTTCCTTCACAAAGAAAAGTACAGTCTCGGTTTTCACTGAGTGCTGGGAAAAGGAGCCCTCAGATTTGTTTTGATAAAGTAAAAGCCTGAGCCTTTGCCATCATGCCCTTGAAAATGACGTCAAGTCCTAGGAACAGAGGATGGAGCTTTGAGGTATGCTCAGAAAAATGAGCATTTGCAATTCTTAGTAAATAATCATTTAGTTTTTCTTTGTTTATATCTTTTCTTTTTCATCTTTCAGTATTTCTTCTGCTTCTGTACTTATGAAAAGGATTTTAAACCTGAAAATAAATATTTCTGATTTCCTTCTCCCCTGTTTAAAAAAAAAAAGGAGTGGATTGTCATATTTTGGAAATATTTCAGATCACAAAATAATTTTTGATTTACAGAATCTCTTTTTCATATTTTTGAAATATTCTACCATTATAATGTTGAAGCATGTTAAATATAGATACACATGATGTCTGTGGATTAAAGTATTCTGTAAATTGAGTTCTTTAAGTAGTATTCTACAAATTGCTTACTTGTATACTTCCATATGCCATTGCTTCCCAATTTTTGCTGAACTTTGGAATCACCCAGAAGTCTTTTAAAATACTAACGCGTTAACTCCCACTGCCAGATTTTAATCCATCTGGGGTACAACCTGGGCATCTAGATTTTCATAAGCTCTCCAGGTGATACCAGTGTGTAACAAAGTTTGGGATCTACGGCCATGTATTATATATGGATCCTTGTTTGGATCACTCAAAACCCCAATCAGACATTTTGACAGCAATCTCCCAAATACTCAAAAAAATGCATAACTTGGGCAATTGCACTTAAATGAAGTGAATATAATCTATATTCATCTTGTAGATTTTCTTGCCCAGGCACACTTTAGTTCTTCACACATATCTTGGGAAGTAGATCTCTTGATTGTTTCAAGACCTAAAGGAGAAACATGGGCCTTGAAACTAATTTGAACAAATGGTGGCCTTCAATTCAAGTGGGTGCCCAGCCAACACTCTATAGGAGTATTGTACTTAATCGCTCAGTTGTGTCTGATTCTCTGAGGTCCCATGGACTATAGCCTGCCAGGTTTCTCTGTCCATGGAATTTTCCAGGCAAGAACACTGGAACAGGTTGCTATTTCCTTCTTCAGGGGATCTTCCCAACCCAGGGATTAAACCTGCGTCTCTTGCGTCTCCTGCATTGGCAGGTGGATTCTTTACCACTAGTACACCAATTAGCACTTCTCAAAAGCACAGCCAGGATTTCCCTGGTGGTCCAGTTACTAAGACTCCATGATCCCAATGCCCAGGTTCGATCCCTGGTCAGGGAACTAGATCCCACATGCCGCAACTAAGATCCCAGTTGAGACCTGGCATAGCCAAATAACTAAATAAAACAAAAAAAAATTTTTTTTTAAAAAAAGCACAGCCAAAGTAAGAATTTTAAGGCTGATATATATATATATTTGACACAAATATATCTGGAGTGATTGTGTGTGTGTGTGTGTGTGTGGTTTGTGTGCATAAGGCAATCTTGTTTGTCCCAAAGGTGAGAAACTTGGCTGAACTTATTTTAAAAGTTTTGTCTCTTGAGTAAGGGAGCCAAAAATTACAAAAACACTGTCAAAAATTCTTTTGGTTAATTGGAATCCACCTAACAGTAATCCTCAACTACAAGAGTCAACTACAACATCAACCATATCAGGAACAAGGAAGAAGAAACCCCCTTGGAGTTGAGTCCTGGGTTACAACACCTGCCATTCACCCTCCTACTCACCCTCTATCCTCACTGAGCTCCCTGAAGCTCCAAACCCTACTCTAGAGACACCACAGAGTCCTGAGTCACTCAAGCGAAATACAGGTGTGTCCACCTAAAGCAAGAAAGTAGATTACAATTTGATAAAATGTCTGTCTGTTTAACAAAAAACGAATCAACAGTTAACAGAAACCTAATTAACCACAGCATTCCAAGAGTAGAGATCTCAAGATTTAGTTTTATAAGCATTAAACATTTTTTTAAAGTGATGTCTACTTGCATTCATTTTTTTGAAGTGAATGCCTACTGGTTTTGATAAACTTCAAAAGCAAATCTGTTTCACTTTTTAGAAGTAACTCAGGAAAATAATTGAGTAAGATAGCCATGTTCAGAGAATCTGCCTGCCAATATAGGAGACTCAAAAGAAGCAGGTTTGATGCCTGGGTCAGGAAGATCCCCTGGCACAGCACTCCAGCATTCTTGTCTGGAAAATTTCATGGGCAGAGGAGCTTGGTGGGCTACAGTCCATGGGACCACAAAGAATTGGACACAACTGAGCACAGCAGTACATTTAAACAGTCACCAAGTAAGTATGTGTTGAACTCTAATTACATTGAGCCCTATACTGGGTAGTGTTGGGGACACAGCAGAGAAATAAGACAACCATCTAAGAAAGGCCATATGGTGTCATGTAGAATGCAGATTTCTGTGGGTATATTATTCACATTTTAAAAGCGGAAACTGATACTCATAAATGTTTTGTAGCTTTTCCAAGGTCACACAGCTTGACAGGGTTATTGAGAAGACATGATGCAGAAATAATAGAAATAATGTACAGCAAGCACATAGCCTGTGTTGCTGTTGTTCAGTCACCCAGTCGTGTCCAGCTCTTTGTGACCCCATGGACTGCAGCACGCCAGGCCTCTCTGTCCCTCACTATCTCCCAAAGTTTGCCCTAGTTCATGTCCATTGCAACGGTGATGCCATCCAGCTATCTCTTTCTAAGATCACGGTCAGGAAGTAGCAGCAGGTCAAATGACTCTAGGCTGAGGAACAAACTATCAAGAGCTGAACCCACATCTTCATTAAAAGTTACAGAGGAGGTAAGAGAGGCAAGAGAGCTGGTTCCTGGGGAGTGGTCGAGAAGGTAGTTCTTTACACACAACAGAAGAAAAATCTAACTGCAATAAGTGGAGACACGGCAGCCCATTTTAGGCCTTATGCCTATCATATGCCAGGTGGGGATTCACCTGGGCCAAGTCAGAGTGAAGGAGGCTCATCTTTCCAAGGACAGGGCAGGAGAAGGAGAGACCTCTTTTCAGGGATTAAATGTTGGAGAGAAATAAGCAAAGGCTAAGCAGTCTGCTCAGGTTGTGGGTGGGATTCAAAACTTAAATAAGATGGGACTTTCCTGGTGGTCCAGTGGCTAAGACTCCATGCTTCCAGCTCCCAATGCAGGGGACCCAGTTTCGATCCCTGGTCTGGGAACTAGATCCCACATTCTACAATTAAGAGTTCACACGCCACAACTAAAGATCAAAAATCCCGCATGCTGCAACTAAGACCCGGCCCAGCCAAATAAATAAATATTTAAAACAAACTTAGATACATGCAACCAGATATTTCATCAAAGGAAAGAAATGATTTTTTGAAAAAGGGTGGTACTTGCCTATTCTTAAAAAATTAAAATGACCTCATGTTTTTAGAGAAAAATTTTATAAACAAAATGAAACATCAGGGGAAACAAAAGCATATATGAGTGAAATATTCATGGAAAGAAGAACCAAGAAGTCATTTTTATTCTTCTAGTTTGTCAGGGATTGTTTGAAATGTTTGTTTCTTAAAGGAGATTAGGACTTGAAGGACTTGGAAGTGCCTTGCAAAGCAGAAGGTATGGATGATGTTTTCACAGAAAACAGTGATGAATGCTTGATCTTAGATGTAATTTTTCTTTTCTTTTCTTTTTCTTTTCGGCCACACTGCACGACATGCCAGATCTTAGTTCCTCGACCAGGGAACTATGCCCCCTGCAGTGGAAGCACAAAGTCTTGAACCACTGCACCACCAGGGAAGTTTCTGATTTTAGAACTGTAAGCAACAAAGTGTTAAAAAGCGTTCTCAGAACTTCCCTGGTGGTTCAGTGAGTAAGATTCTGGCTCCTATGCAGGGGACCCCTGCTCAGGGAGCTGGATCCCCACACGTGGCAATGGAAAAATCCACATTTTTGATCTTTAGTTGTGGCATGTGAACTCTTAATTGTAGCATAAAGATGCTATATGCCAAACTAAGACCCAGCACAGTCATAAAAAAATACATAAATATTTAATACATTTTTAAAAAAAGTATTCTCAATTGGTTACTTTGAATATCAAATTTAAGATGTTTCTCATTTAGGTGACCAGGCATGAATGTGAAATAATTGAATAATTTAAGCTTTGCTTCTTGGGAATTGCTCATATGAAATCATAGAGGAAATTCCCTAGCAGTCCAGCAGTTAGAATTCACTGCTTTCACTGCACACACCAGTGGCCTTGGTTCAATCCCTGCTTGGGTAACTAAGATCCCACAGGCCATGTGGTGCAGCCCAAAAAAAAAGGCAGAAAGAAACAAGAAATCATAGAGAATTCTACATCGATTTTAAAAGATCATTATTATTATATTGTGTTTATCATTGGGGCAATTTAACATATATTAAGTTTTAGACAGTAAAACATGATGAAAATAATGAAAAATATATAATCCTTGCTTCTTAAATGATTGTTCTTGGCAGTTACAAACCTTAAGGAGAAAAAAAAATTATAAAGGGAAAAAAATAGATCCAAGATTTTGGGGGGTGGCAGAGGGGAGCCTAGAAGACATACCTTATTAGCCATTTTGATTATCAAAAAAGTAAAAAGACTGAATTTTCTTGGATCATCTGGGAAAAATAATTGCAGTTGTTTAGGCTTCATTGTTTTAATAAATATTCTTACAATAATGTGCCAGGCCCCATTTCAGTTCGAGGAGATATTCTGGGGTTTGTCCCTTTAAAATTTTTAGATAGGAGGGTGCTTTCATTCACTTTGTAATTCACTAAAACTTTATATCTCTCTGGGGAAAGATGAATTCTGGTTTCTTCATTTTTTCCTAAGTTTTCTGCACTGAACATTTAAACTTAAACTTGAATATTAGAACTTAAAATTAAAACTTCCTTTTAAAAATCAAGAAAAAGTAAGCAAAATATAATTGGACCTGGGTGTGAGCCCAGGCTGGTTCTGGCAATAACCAACCCCCAAGGACCTCCTTTTGCAAAGGAGAAAAGGAAAGATACACCCATTTGAATGCAGAGTTCCAAAGAATAGCAAGGAGAGATAAGAAAGTCTTCCTCAGTGATCAGGGCAAAGTAATAAAGGAAAACAATAGAATGGGAAAGACTAGAGATCGCTTCAAGAAAATTAGAGATACCAAAGGAACATTTCATGCAAAGATGGGCTCAATAAAGGATAGAAACGGTATGGA
Organism: Capricornis sumatraensis; assembly: GCF_032405125.1. NCBI lineage: Eukaryota > Metazoa > Chordata > Mammalia > Artiodactyla > Bovidae > Capricornis > Capricornis sumatraensis. Next base: position 233,130,418 of record NC_091069.1, on the reverse strand, counting down.
CCTAACAGAAGCGAAGATATTAAGAAGAGGTGGCAAGAACACAGAACTGTACAAAAAAGATCTTCACGACCCAGATAATCACGATGGTGTGATCACTCACCTAGAGCCAGACATCCTGGAATGAGAAGTCAAGCGGGCCTTAGGAAGCACCACTACGAACAAAGCTAGTGGAGGTGATGGAATTCCAGTTGAGCTCTTTCAAATCCTGAAAGATGATGCTGTGAAAGTGCTGCACTCAATATGCCAGCAAATTTGAAAAACACAGCAGTGGTCACAGGACTGGAAAAGGTCAGTTTTCATTCCAATCCCAAAGAAAGGAATTGCCAAAGAATGCTCAAACTACTGCACAATTTCATTCATCTCACACGCTAGTAAAGTAATGCTCAAAATTCTCCAAGCCAGGCCTCACCAATATGCAAACCGTGAACTTCCAGATGTTTGAGCTGGTTTTAAGAAAGGTAGAGGAACGAGAGATCAAATTGCCAACATCTGCTGGATCATTGAAAAAGCAAGAGAATTCCAGAAAACCATCTATTTCTGCTTTATTGACTATGCCAATGCCTTTGACTGTGTGGATCACAATAAACTGTGGAAAATTCTTCAAGAGATGGGAATACCAGACCACCTGGCCTGCCTCTTGAGAAATCTGTATGCAGGTCAGGAAACAACAGTTAGAACTGGGCATGGGAAAATAGACTAGTTCCAAATTGGGAAAGGAGAACGTCAAAGCTGTATATTGTCACCCTGCTTATTTAACTTCTATGCAGAGTACATCATGAGGAATGCTGGGCTGGAAGAAGCACCAGCTGGAATCAAGATTGCCAGGAGAAATATCAATAACCTCAGAGCTGCAGATGACACCACCCTTATGGCAGAAAGTGAAGAAGAGCTAAAGAGCCTCTTGATGAAAGGGAAAGAGGAGAGTGAAAAAGTTGGCTTAAAGCTCAATATTCGAAAACTAAGATCATGGCATCCAGTCCCACCACTTCATGGCAAATAGACTGGGAAACAGTGGAAACAGTGGCTGACTTTATTTTGGGGGGCTCCAAAATCACTGCAGATGGCGACTGCAGCCATGTTATTAAAAGATGCTTATTCCTTGGAAGGAAAGTTATGACCAACCTAGACAGCATATTAAAAAGCAGAGACATTACTTTGCCAACAAAGATCCATCTAGTCAAGGCTATGGTTTTTCCTGTGGTCATGTATGGATGTGAGAGTTGGACCGTGAAGAAGGCTGAGAGCCGAAGAATTGATGCTTTTGAACTGTGGTGTTGGAGAAGACTCTTGAGAGTCCCTTGGGCTGCAAGGAGATCCAACCAGTCCATCCTAAAGGAGATCAGCCCTGGGTATTCATTGGAAGGGCTGATGTTGAAGCTGAAACTCCAATAGTTTGGCCCCACTTGATGCAAAGAGCTAACTCATTTGAAAAGACCCTCATGCTGGGAAAGATTGAGGGCAGGAGGAGAAGGGGATAACAGAAGATGAGATAGTTGGATGGCATCACCAGCTCAATGGACATGAGTTTAGGTAAACTCCGGGAGTTGGTGATGGACAGGGAGGCCTGACATGCCGCAGTCCATGGGGTCGCAAAGAGTTGCCCACTACTGAGCAACTGGACGGAACTAAAAGGACTTTCCTGATGGCTCAGTAGGTAAAGAATCTGCCTGCAACATAGGAGACACAGGGTGTGCAGGTTCGATCCCTGGGTGGAGAAAATCCCCTGGAGGAGAAAAATGGCAACCCACTCCAATATTCTTGCCTGGAGAACCCCATGGACAGAGGAACCTGGCAGGCTACAGTCCAAGGGCTCACAAAGAGTCGAACATAGCTAACCGACTAAAAGCATACAAGGACTTCCTTCCCTGCCAAAAGGCATAAGTTAGCCTGGGTACCAGGATTAAGTCCAGGACTCCTGGTCTGGGGCTGGAGGGTCTTCCTCAACAGAGCCAGAAGTTAGTGCCTAAGGTTGGGCAAGATTATTGGTTCCACAATCCAGACCATGAACTGCGGCTAGTTGGTGGCAAAATTTTGACAGAACCTCAAAGAAAAAAACAAAAGGAGAACGTAGTAAGTTTTTCAAGCACTATGCTCTTCAAAATATCTTCTTTTATCAAGTAGCTAAAATGTCTCCTTTTATGAAGTCGTCAATATTTGACAGAAGTAAAAAATGCAGACCAGTGACCACCCCTCAAGTATGTTTTGGAAATTTTACTGACACATGAGATTTCAAAATCTGGAACCCCGCTGGAGTGGATGACCTTGAAGGGCATTCCAACTGTAGGGAAACTATACTTCAGTGCAAAATGATGCATTGTCTAGGGGAAGATCTACAAGTTTTTTCTGTGAAAGACATGATAGTAAATATTTTAGATTTTGTGGATGACAACTACTTAACTCTGCCTTGTCGTGGCAAAGCAGCTACAGACGAGGGAAAGGCGTAAACATGTCCGTGTGCCAATAAAGCTTTATTTACAAAAGCAGGTGGTGGGACTGGATTCAACCCGCAAGCTGTGGTTTACTGCTTGTAGTCGTTAATGTCTTATTAAACTGACTGGATTATCTGAATCTAACAGAGCGATTTTACAATTCTATAAATTATAAATAGCTAACTGAGATGTAAATGAATTCTTGATTATCTATGTTCAAATGACCCTTTCCCACTGAACTAGTTAGGGCTATGATAACAAAGTACCATAAACCGGGTGGCTTACACGAGGGAAATTTATCTCAGTTCTGAAAGCTAGAAGTCTTAGATCAGGGTGTCATTGGGGTTGGTTTCTTTTGAAGCCTCTGTCCTTGCTTGACTTGTAAATGGCCACCTTCTCCTTCTGGCTCAGGGCTCTTCTTCTATGTGGGTCTGTGTCCTAATTTCTTCTCCTTATAAGGACAACAGTCATATTGGATTAAGGCACCCTGATGACCTCATTTTAACTTGATTACCTTTTTAAAGACCTTATCTCCAAATACAGTCACAGTTCGAGGTACCTTGGGGTTAGGACTTTAATATTTGGGGAGATACAACTCAGTTTATAACACCCCTGAAGCTAATTTTATGTCCATTTGCTCATTCATTTCAACATTTCTTTACCCCATATAAACCTGTGGGTTTTATTACTTCTTGAACTGGTTGTAAGGCCAGTTTCTTTCTTAAAGAGTTAGTCTAACATGTGTTCATTTTTATTTCGGTATGACAGTCATGATTTTAACACTCCCCCTCTATTTTTTGAGGATTATTCATTAACACAATGCAGAATGTCACAATGCCATTAAGGAACCTGGGGCATATTTTGAAAATTCCACTTCCATAAGCAAAAGTTCTCAACAAGAGCCCTCTCTCTTTTTGTTCTCTTATGAAACACCCAGCAGAGAGCAGAGCCCCTAGACAGAGGGCTGGTGGGAGCAGTGGTGAGCCCAGAAAGCTGCTAGTATTTCCCAGGAAGTCTGGTTGAGGTGCAGGGGGCCAGCTGACTATTCCATATTTTTATGCCTATTCTCTTCATCCTGGCTCTCCCATCTGCATGGCCAGCTGTCAGGCACATTCCTGCCGTGCCCGCTGTTCCTGCATGCAGTAGGGGAAGCTTTCAGGAAAGAGGAACAGGGAGGAGAGAGCCAGGAGCCACAGGAATCAAAGACAGCCTCATAAGTTCACCTGCTCTTAGGGCGGGGCGCTGAGCCTGAGGCCACAGTGCAGACATGCATTCCAGAGGCACACCCAGAGGTGGGCTGCATTTCAGAGTCCCTGGACTAAAGATTCCTCTCCGAAGTGTGCCAGTTGAAATGCAGGATGTCCTGTGACATTTGAATTTGAGTAAACAATTAATTAGTGGTTTTGCTAATATAAGTATATCCCAAATGTTATATGGGACATACTTATACTAAAAAGTCTCAAATAAATAAATATTTTTTAAGAGTCTCTTGTCCACAAGTGTACAGAATCAACCGAGGATAGTCACTGGCCAGGACTAAAGAAAATGCAGGAAAACTCCCACCACAGCACCTGACACACAAAGCTCCACCTGGGTTGCTCAAATTTGTGGCTTCTCTCCTCCTACACACCTGCTGTGAATTTTTTTTTTTTTGACAAACCCACATGTGTGCTCTAACTATCTCTATCTTTAACTCACCTAAAGAGTTGGCCAGGCAGCATTACCAGCATTGCCAATAATAATAACACAACAAAAACTCCTATGTAATTGAGCACCTACAATGTGCCAGGCACTGCACTTGGCGCTTTTTGGATATTATTCCCAGTGCTCACAATCACCCAGTGAAGCTGGTATTATCTGCATTTTATTGAGGAAGCAGGAAGGCTCCAGAATTTTATGGACTTATCCAAGTACAGAGTAAGTGCTGATTAAACCCCAGGTCTACCTGATAGCTCTTGTCTATGTGGTCACTGGTTTCCCAGGTAGGAACTGCCCCTGTTCTACTCCCTGAAACATCTCCCCTGGGGTTCAGAGCAGAGTCAATGGACCAAGCCCAAGGAGGAAATAGTTTTTTAAAAGATGTATTTTATGGGTTCTAAATGGACTAAGAAGTTGGGCCAGGGGGAGAACTAGGAGTGAGGTGAGTGGGGCAGCTGGAGCACAATATTTAGAACATTTGAACAGCACTCTCTCTCAGGATCATGCCAGTAGGTGCAGTCTGGAAACCTGCACAAAACCGAAACGAGTGTCTCCGCCACAAAACGGAAGAGAGTATCTCAGTCAATTCCGTACCTTAGAACTTTCCTTCTGCCAGCCCTAACTCTGGGCCTGTGGCCTAGCCAGCTCAGGTGCAGAAACATAGAAAAATGCCTTTGAAACATTTCTTGATTTCTTTGCATCTTCAGAAACAATCATTTACATTTATTCATACAACAAATTCTAATTTAGGACTTACCATGTGCTAGGCCTGTTGAGCAGACAGGAATACTACCTAGGATAGACCATACTTGTCCTGAATTTGGCTGGATATCTCTGTTAGGCAATATCAATCAATAATTTTTTTCCTCCTCCTCTTGTCACCCTTTAGTGGATGTCAAGGACCCAGAGGCACAATGGCCAGGAGGTAGGTAGTTAAGAACAGAAATTCACTTTCCCCTCTTCCTTTCCTCTTCAAAAAATTTCTTGCAAGGACTTCCCTGGTGAACCAGTGGTTACAAACCCAGGCTTCCACCGCAGGAGGTGTGGGTTCAGTTTCTAAGATGCCACAGGCTGCACTGCATGGCCAAAAAATAAAATCTTTTTTTAAATCAATAAATTAAAAAATTTCTCCCAGGTTTATGCTTTAAAATTCTTCTTCTTACAAAGCTGTGAAATTAAGACTTGTAAACTCCTCATTACATCTCCCCTAAAGTGGAAAGTTACAGGCAGACCAAAAGACAGATCCAGATCAGATCTTGGTGAATGTTGTTTTAACAAATGCCAGCGGAATGAAGGGGCAAAGCCTGCCCTGGCACATGTCATAACTGGTAACAAGGCAGACAATGGTGAGACCACAGCTCAACCAAACAAACATGCGGATGCCCTTGTCTGCGCCTCGCTTCCCAGGGAGCGGGGTGCCCTCCGGCCCTCGCCTCTGCTTGGCTGTGTTCTGGGCCAGGCTCATAAAAACAGCACAGCAGATACCGCAGGGCAGAACTGGGCCCAGACATGTGGGGTTTTCATGACTGTGATTACTTTACGACTTTATCAGCCACATTTCCTGTCACGGTTGAGTGTTTAATCGATTCTAAGTCACTTAAGGTTCCCATGCAGTTTGTAGACTTGAGGCCGCCTTGCCTCTCCCTCCTGCAGAGCATTTTGGGGCAATTTGTCATTCACTGTGCCCTACCTTGCTGTATGTAGGGGTGCAGAAAGGAAGAGAAATAAATCCCTTCGTTTGATTTGGGAACAAGTATTTAAGAAGATGGCCAAAACCATTGACTGGATTCTGAATTCTCTGTGACATACTGACATGCTCTATCTGCTCACATCTCCCACCCCCCTTTCTTTGATGAAAAGATAGCTCAGCTCATTCACCTCAGATGTTACATTAAGTTGGAATTTTCTCTTTTTTTAAGATTTATTTATTATGTATTTAGTTATTTATTTTTGGCTACGTTTGGGTTCTCAACGCTGTGAGTGGGCTTTCTCTAGTTGTGGCAAGAGGGGGGCTCCTCTTTGTTGCAGTCCACAGGTTTCTCATTGCAGTGCCTTCTCCTGTTGTGAAGCACCGGCTCTAGGGTGCTCAGGCTTCAGTAGTTGCCACTCGCAGGCTCTAGAGCGTGAGCTCAGTAGTTGTGGCACACCGGCTTAGTTACTCCTCAGCATGTGGGATCTTAATTCCTGGACTAGGGATCTTAATTCCTGGACTAGGGATCGAACCCACATCTCCTGCATTGGCCAGGCAGATTCTTAACCACTGGACCACCAGAGAAGCCCAAGTTGGTGCCCATCTTGCCAGTAACTATAAGTCACTATGAAAGTGACTATAAACCAGCATCCCTTCATATAAGGAAGAAGGAGGGACAATGGGAAAGACTAAAAGCAAAATGCAGGACTTCCCTGGTGGTCCAGTGGTTAAGATTCCATCTCCCAATGCAGGGGACAGTGGTTTGATCCCTGGTTAGGGAACTAAGATCCCACCTGCTCTGGTGCAGCTAAAAACCCATGTGTTACAACTAGACAAAGCCCGTGCACTGCAATGAAGACCCAACACAGCTGAAAAAGCAAAATGCAATTCCAAATCAAAGCTTACTTCTAATCATACCCCTGCCTGCCCCAAATACTGACTCAGGGAGATTGTGAGCGCATGGAAGATTTCCATTGGAAAAAATTCCAGAGAGAAATTGTTTGACTCTGTTTTGCAAGACATGGACTATTAAAATATTGTGTCATGAGGCTGTGTCTGCACTGGCCCTGCAGCATGCTTACCTCTTCCCATCTCTAAGGTCTGGGTGACCTCACTTCTGTAGCTTGGATTAGATCACAGTGGGTGTGTCTGCATCGTGAAAATTGGCAAATCCTACAAAGCAGATTTATTTTTCTCTGAAGAGTTAGTTTTTAAGCATTTACCAGCTTTTCACTGACTTGTCCCTGGTATATACCATGTCTGGTTAAGGTATGACTCTGCCTGGGACCCCACAAGTTCTGCCCCAAGCTTTGCTTCTATTTGCAAGGGGTAGGACAAGGCTGTAGGGGAGAAAGAGTCACAAGCCACTGCCCAGGGGAGATACTCACCAGGAGCTGAGAAATGGCAAGGAAAACTGGATGTGAGGATTTGAACACCTGAAAGATGACACTAAAACAGCGTGAAAGAAGGGAAATCACCAAAACCAGAAAGGAAAGGAAGGCAGGGAGAGGAAAATGGGCCAAGTGGTCTGTAAGTTCACTACAAAAATTCTACGTGATGTCCTGAGGTGTCCCATGGAATCATCACTCCACATGGAGGGCTCATGAAAATTGTGATGAAGCTAATGTGGGCATGAGGTTTGACGGAAGTTACTTCATGTTAATGGGATCTGCCAACTCTTCCATACACACTTCCATGAATGAATGAGTGAAGTCATTCAGTCATGTCCAACTCTTTGCAACCCCATGGACTGAAGCCTACTAGGCTCCTCCATCCATGGGATTTTCCAGGCAAGAGTACTGGAGTGGGTTGCCATTTCCTTCTCCAAAGGATCTTCCCAATCCAAGGATCAAACCCAGGTCTCCTGCATTGTAGGTCGACGCTCTATCAACTGAGCCACCAGGGAAATCACACACTTCCATACACATGTTTAAATCAAACATGATTCATTCATCAATAAAAATATAAAACACAGAGAATTAAAAGCATCCCCAACAGGTTCCCAAGAAAGACATCCTTCTGCTAGGCATTCTGGTCCTTCAGGCACAAATCACCACCACAAGCATCAGCCACAGACCTAAACCATAGACCCCAAAACCACAATTTCGAGCAGCTGAGCTGTCACTGAGAAAATATTAGAACTCCCTCCTGCCTAGTAAGTTCCCCCTTCTGAAACATTTGAGATTGAAGGATCAGGTATTAGGGTATGTGGTAGGCTGATTAATAGCCCCTAAACATTAGTTCAGTTCAGTTGCTCAGTCATGTCCGACTCTTTGGGACCCCATGAATCGCAGCATGCCAGGCCTCGCTGTTCATCACCAACTCCCGGAGTTCACTCAGAGTTGTGTCCATCGAGTCAGTGATGCCATCCAGCCATCTAATCCTCTGTCGTCCCCTTCTCCTCCTGCTCCCAATCCCTCCCAGCATCAAAGTCTTTTCCAATGAGTCAACTCTTCGCATGAGGTGGCCAAAGTACTGGAGATTCAGCTTTAGCATCATTCCTTCCAAAGAAATCCCAGGGTTGATCTCCTTCAGAATGGACTGGTTGGATCTGCTTGCAGTCCAAGAGACTCTCAAGAGTCTTCTCCAACACCACAGCTCAAAAGCATCAATTCTTCAGCGCTCAGCCTTCTTCACAGTCCAACTCTCACATCCATACATGACTACTGGAAAAACCATAGCCTTGACTAGACGGACCTTAGTCGGTAAAGTAATGTCTCTGCTTTTGAATATGCTATCTAGGTTGCTCATAACTTTTCTTCCAAGGAGTAAGCGTCTTTTAATTTCATGGCTGCAGTCACCATCTGCAGTGATTTTGGAGCCCCCCAAAATAAAGTCTGACACTGCTTCCACTGTTTCCCCATCTATTTCCCATGAAGTGATGGGACCAGATGCCATGATCTTCATTTTCTGAATGTTGAGCTTTAAGCCGACTTTTTCACTCTCCTCTTTCACTTTCATCAAGAGGCTTTTTAGTTCCCCTTCACTTTCTGCCATAAGGGTGGTGTCATCTGCATATCTGAGGTGATTGATAGTTCTCCGGGCAATCTTGATTCCAGCTTGTGCTTCTTCCAGTCCAGCGTTTCTCATGATGTACTCTGCATAGAAGTTAAATAAGCAGGGTGACAATATACAGCCTTGATGTACTCCTTTTCCTATTTGGAACCAGTCTGTTGTTCCATGTCCAGTTCTAACTGTTGCTTCCTTGCCTGCATACAGATTTCTCAAGAGGCAAGTCAGGTGGTCTGGTATTCCCATCTCTTTCAGAATTTTCCACAGCTTATTGTGATCCACACAGTCAAAGGCTTTGGCATAGTCAATAAAGCAGAAATAGATGTTTTTCTGGAACTCTCTGGCTTTATCCATGATCCAGCGAATGTTGGCAATTTGATCTCTGGTTCCTCTGCCTTTTCTAAATCCAGCTTGAACATCAGGGAGTTCACGGTTCACGTATTGCTGAAGCCTGGCTTGGAGAATTTTGAGCATTACTTTACTAGCATGTGAGATGAGTGCAATTGTGTGGTAGTTTGAGCATTCTTTTGCATTGCCTTTCTTTGGGATTGGAATGAACACTGACCTTTTTTAGTCCTGTGGCCACTGCTGAGTTTTCCAAATTTCCTGGTATATTGAATGCAGCACTTTCACAGCATCATCTTTCAGGATTTGAAAGAGCTCAACTGGAATTCCATCACCTTCGCTAGCTTTGTTCGTAGTGATGCTTTCTAAGGCCCACTTGACTTCACATTCCAGGATGTCTGGCTCTAGATAAGCGATCACACCATCGTAATTATCCGGGTCATGAAGATCCTTTTTGTACAGTTCTTCTGTGTATTCTTGCCATCTCTTCTTAATATCTTCTGCTTCTGTTAGGTCCATACCATTTCTGTCCTTTATCGAGCCCATCTTTGCATGAAATGTTCCCTTGGTATCTCTAATTTTCTTGAAGAAATCTCCAGTCTTTCCCATTCTGTTGTTTTCCTCGATTTCTTTGCATTGATCGCTGAAGAAGGCTTTCTTATCTCTTCTTGCTATTCTTTGGAACTCTGCATTCAGATGCTTTTCTTTCCTTTTCTCCTTGGCTTTTCGCTTCTCTTCTTTTCACAGCTATTTGTAAGGCTTCCCCAGACAGCCATTTTGCTTTTTTGCATTTCTTTTCCATGGGGATGGTCTTGATCCCTGTCTCCTGTACAATGTCACGAACTTCCGTCCATAGTTCATCAGGCACTCTATCTATCAGATCTAGGCCCAAATGTTAACCTTATATGGCAAAAGGATCTTTGCAGGTATGATTAACTTAAGAATCTCAAAGGACTTCTCTGGTGGTTTAGCAGTTAAGACTTAAAATGCAGGGGACTTGGGTTCAATTCCTGGTTGGGGAAGTAAGATCCCACATGCTGAGGAGCAGCTAAGACCATGTACCACAACTAGAGAGTCCCTGTGCCACAGCAGGAACTCCTGCATGATGCAATGAAGATTCCACGTGTCACAGCTAAGACTTGTTGCAGCCAAATAAATAAATGTGTTTTAAAAAAAGAAGAATATTGAGTCTGCCTGTGGCTGTTGGGTTCCATTCCAGAGCTACAGTAGTTCTAGCACCATGTGAATGGCTGACTGAGGGCTTTCAGTTTCAGATCTTGGGGACAAGTGAAAACAAAACAAAACAAAAAAATGTTGAGAAATGGAGATTATCCTGAATTAACAGTCAGATCCCTCCTTCGAAATGGCAATCCACTCCAGCACTCTTGCCTGGAAAATCCCATGGACAGAGGAGCCTGATAGGCTACAGTCCATGGGGTCGCAAAGAGTCGGACACGACTATGTGACTTCACATTCTTTCTAAGAGGGATGCAGAAGGAGTTAGTCAGAGGAGAAGACTGTGGGATACACGGAAGCTGTTGCTGTTGGTACAGTTAACCCATGTTAAGACAGAGGAAGGGGCCATAAGCCAAGGAATACAGGAAGCCACCAGAAGTTGAGGAAAGCAAGGAAATGGACTCTCCTTGGATTCTCAAGAAGCAACCAGCCGAATCAGCACCGTGGCTTTTAGCCCAGTGAAACAGATTTTGGATTTTTGGCCTCCAGAGCTGTAAATGAATAAATTTGGCTTAAGTCACCAAGTTTGTGGTAATTTGTTATAGCAGACATAAGAAACTAATACAAGGTCAGATGTATTTTTTTTCTGGTCTTGGAATTAGAGAATTTTCTGATGCTTTAGGAAAATTAGGAAAATAAAAAGGTCAATTATTCTGCAAAGAAACAACTATGAATTGCATCAGTTAGCAAACCATGTCCCCTATTCTCCAATCCTGTCCTGGACCTTACCCAAGGGGAGGGCAGGGTTGGGTTTTTTGTTTGTTTTTTTTCTAAGGCTTTTTGGGAGGAAGGACATGAGGGGAAAAGAAAAGCAGCCTACCCAACAGCCATCTTTCCTCCTTCCTTGCACACAGATGCCAAATATTGCTCAGGGAAGCTCCATGCCTTTACCTAGAAGATGAATCTTGATTGGTCTAAGCCCAGCATCCCTTTTACCAATAATTGGTCTAGGCATGGTTATGTGACCTCTCCTTGGCCAAAGAGAAGTAAGCAAATGCCTCTTGAGATGTTTTCTTGGACAGATTTTTTTGGTCCTTGTTTTGAATAAAAAGAACCACAGGAAAAAGAAACCCCTTTGTCCTCTTCTGTTTTTTAATGTTTAAGTGATAAGGGGACAATGATGCTTTGCCCTGAGGTGGCCATCTTGAGACCATAGGGTAGGAACCTGAGGATAAGAGCTAACACATGAAGAGGCGGAGTGGCAAGATGGAAAGGCCTGTGTTTTTTTTTTTTGTTTTTTTTTTCTGTTTTCCAGGCCGTTGGCAGTAACAGCACAGGGTCCAAACTTCTGGACCACCAGGGAATTCCTGGGGCCTAGGTTCTTCATGATACTACTGAGTTGTCAAACCTACCACCCTCAGACTTCTGAAGAAGATAACAGACTTAAGGTTTAGATTTGCACTGATAGTAGAGGTTCTGATTACTTGCTGCCAAACATACTTAAAGAATAAAAGAAGGAAGGAAAGAAGGAAGAAGAAAAGTCAGAGGGATACACAGCATGCCTTTACAGAAGGAGCAGTCAGAAAACAAATGCACGGAAACAGAGAATGGAGGAGTGGTTACTAGAGAGGAAGTGGCAGGAGGTCGGGAGGAAGGTGAAATGGGTAAATGAGATCAACTGGATGGTGACAGATGGACACTAAATTTTTGGTGGTGAGCTTACTGTAGGCTATCCAGAAGTAGAAATATAATGTTGTACACATGAAACTTGTATAATGTTATAAACCAATATAACTTCAATAAAAATTAAATGCAAAAATTCACCAGTAAGTGTTCAGTTTGATGAAGTTTGTATTAGATATATAATTGTGTAACCACCACCACAATAAATATATTGAACTTGTGAATCACCCTTAAAAAAAAGTGGACTCTCAGTTCTACAGCTGCTGCCAGAACTTCCAAAGTGACACCTCAAAGTGGACTGAAGACACCCTGTGGGGGCCTGAGGCACCCAATACACCTTTGGCTGTAGAACTACATCTGCTCTCTCTTTGCTCACCAAAATCCCTTTCCAAACCCTGGGACTAGTTATCCAAGTGCAGAAAAAGAGCTGCCAGCACCAAAACCATGAGAAAAGCATGCAGTGGAAAAATCAGAGTCATCACAGGAAAAACTGTGATAAACTTACACAATTTCATATCCTACTTCAGAATTTAGTGTTTTCGATTTGGATTATATATGCTCAGAGGCACTTTTCTTATTTTAACCACATCACATAGCTTATGGGAGTTCTCTGACCAGGCATCGAACCTGGGACCCAGAATGAAAGTGCCAAGTCCTAACCACTGGATTGTCAGGGAATTTCCCAGGGGTGCAATATTTCTGATGCTCAGAATCTCAAGCAGTAGAATCACTGAGGGGTTCATTGCACTGAACCTTGAATCCTGATTCTGTTACTTGCTAGTCATATGACCTTGGGTTTTTTTTTTTTTTTTTTTCCTTTTTTTCCCCATCTCTAAAATAGGGTAATGATGCTAATACTAGCACCCACCTCTTAGAGTTGTTGTGAGGCTTCAGTTCAGTTCAGTCACTCAGTCGTATCCGACTCTTTGCGACCCCATGAATCGCAGCACACCAGGCCTCCCTGTCCATCACCATCTCCTGGAGTTCACTCAAACTCATGTCCATCGAGTCGGTGATGCCATCCAGCCATCTCATCTTCTGTCGTCCCCTTCTCCTCCTGCCCCCAATCCCTCCCAGCATCAGAGTCTTTTCCAATGAGTCAACTCTTTGCATGAGGTGGCCACAGTATCGGAGTTTCAGCTTTAGCATCAGTCCTTCCAATGAACACCCAGGACTGATCTCCTTTAGAATGGACTGGTTGGATCTCCTTGCAGTCCAAGGGACTCTCAAGAGTCTTCTCCAACACCACAGTTCAAAAGCATCAATTCTTCGGTGCTCAGCTTTCTTCACGGTGCAACTCTCACATCCATACATGACCACTGGAAAAACCATAGCCTGAGATGAGTGCATATATACACAGTGTTTGGACAATACCTGGCACAGAACAGATACTGTATGTTTATAAGCTGTTGGTATTATTAATATTATTATAATATTACTGTTACAACCTCTGACTATCTCAATATGGCCCTGGCTCTGTGCCCCCTGGTCACAGAGAAGTGACTTGAGCCAAGGACCATCATACAGAGGCCACTTCCGTTCCTATGACTGACAGCAGTGGGACTCCCGCTCCCATCGCTGAGCGCCTGTGTGCTGCTCTTCCTATGACTCTGGTTAGATTAGGCCTGAGGCCCTAGGGACCTTTGCCTCTGTCTGCCCTCCTTCCCCCACCCCCACTCCTACCCCTGTAAGATCACAAGAGCCAACCTCTTCCCACCTTCACTTGGCAGCCCTGAGTTTCTGTACTTGTACCAGAAGCCAGTCTTGACTGGGATGTTTGCCAGGTAAAACACCTGGCCTAGGTCTGTGGAGAACTGCTCCTGATATGATTAAAAATGCCGTGCTCTGGACCACTGTGAATTTTGAACTGATGTCTTTGTTATTTGTCCTGTGTGCTGTGTGTGTGCTCAGTCACTCAGTCATGTTCAACTCTTTTCAACCCCATGTACTGTAGCCCTTCAGGCTCCTCTGTCCTTGGAATTTTCCAGGCAAGAGTACTGGAGCAGGTTGCCATTTCCTACTCCAGGGGATCTTTCCTGACCCTGGATTGGCAGGCAGATTCTTTACCACTGTGCCACCTGGGAAGCCCATTATTTGTCCTGTAGTTGGAGTGAAATGAACAGTAATACCTCTTCTAAGATGAGAGTGTTGGAAATTTTTTCCAATGATGTTTTTCTTCCCTATTAAAAAGTAATATGGGACTTCCCCAGCAGTCCTGTGGTTAAGACTCCACCTTCCAATGCAGGTAGTGTGGGTTCCATTCCTAAGCAAGGAACTAAGATCACACGTGCCTCTTGGTGAAAAAACCAAGACATAAAACAGAAGCAATATTGTCAATAAAGACTTTAAAAAACTAAAAATAAACAAAACTTGTTTAGGAAAAAATAATACAAGATGAAGCAAGACTGGTCATAGATTAATAATTACTGAAATTCAGTGATGGGTAGATGGTGAAGAGGTGGATTATCACAACTTTTTCTACTTTTTGTTTATGTTTCAATTTTTCCAGAACAAAAAGTCCAGGAAAAAGCACAACATAGTCATTGGATAAAATTAGTGTTTTTTTTTTTTAACTAAATACAAAAAAGAACCATTATCTTAAGCTAACCATGTATATTTTGGTAGGTTCTGGTGGATACATTTAGTGGACTGGTCACATATTTGGTGGATCTGGTAGACTATTTGGTGGGGAGATATATATTGGTTTTTAATTACTCTGGGGTCTTAGTATCTATATTGAGAATGTGTCTTTCATTAAACAATGTATTATAAGCCCTTCTGATGTGGAAACATTCTTTGTTACTCATGATAACAACTGCATTTCATTTCATATGGTATATGTACCATAATTTAACCAATCCTCTGTTTTGATTATCGATATTTTTTCAGTTCCTTATTAGAAATAATCCTGTAATGAATATCCTTATAGCTATCTTGCAATATCCTCAATTATTACTTATTCTTGTTCTAGGATAAACTCTGAGAAATGGGATTTAGGGGTATAATTTTGAGACTTTGGATAAGTATTGCCAGGTTGACCTCCAGAAATGTTATACCAGTCTACTCCTATGAACCGCGGGCAATCATCTTCTGATAAGATAATAGGAAACTACTCAACCTGATTGTTGCTAGGCTGCCTTGTATCAGTAACAGGTACTATTGTATGTATGCCTCAGAATTTTTATTAGGAAAATGCAAAGAATGTAAGTTGTAAATCAAGACCTTTAAAGTCAGTTCAGACCTTATCTGATCCAACTCTTGAATTTTACAGATGAGAAAATTCAGCCCCAAGGTCGGATAGCTAATTGAAAACTTTCTGGAATTTCTGTAACATCTGCTGAGCACTTTACTCCATGCTTTTCAAGAATTCATGATTTGATCCCTCCCCATTTTACATTTAAGTTAAGAAGACACTTGCCACAGTCACAATAATCTAAAAACTAAACACAGATCAAACTAAAAATTATATACAGGAGGATTGGGGAAAGACATATGCAGGTGGTTTAAAGGAGCAAATAAGTAAGAGGACAAAATCTTTATTCCTTACACAGATGTTCAATCAGAAAAAAAAAATTTATAAATGATTTAGCAATACGGATATACTCAAAAAAACAGCTAGATGAAAATAGGAGTAGAGGGAGAAATGACCACAAAGCTATGTTTTTTACAAGTGACCTTGAAGAACCATTTGACTTTTAAAAATTGTGGATATGTACCACTTTAATAAAAACCAAAAATGAAGTGACAAAGAAGAGAAAAAGGCACTAGGAGGTGAAATAACTAGACAAAAGACACACAACAAATACATTAAAGATTCCAGGTTTAAATCCAGGTAAATAATGCCCCCAAACTCAGTTTAACCGTAGATAATCAGCACATCCCTTATTTTTAATCCTGGAAGTGAAATTGAATCAATTAATTCCTTTCAGGGAACTTCCCTGGTGGTCCAGTGGCTGAGACTCTGTGCTCCAAATGAAGGGGGACTGGGTTCTATCGTTGGTCAGAAAGCTAGATCTCTCATGCTGCAACTAAGAGCTGACACAACCAAATAAGCAAATACATATTTAAAAAGTAATAATAATAAGTCCTTTTAGGCCAGGCTGGTCCCCACCCAATTTTCCAGGAGCACAGGTGTGACTGGAATCTGTGGCTTTTGTTCCATACCTGCACCCCCCGCTCATGCTCCCGTCACTGCTCATGTCCTTTTAATGGAAGGATTTTTTATGGAACTTCATGTTTCTTAAACTTCTTTTCTGATTGTTGATAGGAGCTACTATTCTTAAAGCAAACCTTCTCCTGGAATAGCCTGAGAGAACAATGTGTGCGATTTCCCCCTCCTAATCTAGATAGAGCTGGATGTCCAAACTTTCAGCTCTTCAACAGTACTGGAAATGATGACAGATACGCAGCAATTGTACTTTGTGAATGGTTACTAATTGACAGCTCTTCCTGGGGTCTTCCTGTCAAAAAGAAAAAGTCCTGGCTGCTCCTGGACTATTATTTGCTGAAAACAATGAAAGAGCTCACAATAGCAGAGGAAAAAGTTACCGGACCTGGAAATCAAGTAACCCGCAAACAATCCCCAGGCCTCTCTGGAGCAAACCGAGGCAGAAATTTAAAGTCTCTTTCCTTCTTGTGTCTTCCAAGGTGGCGAAATATAATGAACTACATCACCTGGGCAGGTGCAGCCATGATTCAATTGTAAAACGGGCAACACAGTCATGTCCACAGCGCTCACAAAGAGGGAAGACAGAGGCAAGAGACCAGATCATAATAAAAGTCCTTCGTTTCAACTTTTTTCTCTTTTCCAGACCTAACCTACACTTAGAATTCTGAGGGAGAGCCTAGTCATTAAAGAACAAGACAGCCACCAGCAGATTACAATCTTATAATAATTTTTTTTTTTTTTTTGCCAAGAAAGGAGCACCCCACCTTGTGAATCATCCAACCACTATTCTTTGGCCTCTTTTCAGCTTGTTTTCTTAGCTCTGTCAATTGCCAATTTTTTTCTTCCTTTTTTTTTTTTTTATTGAAGAAAAACCTCACTGGTACTAAAGGTTGCTGCTAAGTCGCTTCAGTCGTGTCTGACTCTGTGTGACCCCATAGAGGGCAGCCCACCAGGCTCCCCCATCCCTGGGATTCTCCAGGCAAGAACACTGGAGTGGGTTGCCATTTCCTTCTCCAATGCAGGAAAGTGAAAAGTGAAAGTGAAGTCACTCAGTCGTGTCCTACTTTTCGTGACCCCATGGACTGCAGCCAACCAGGCTCCTCCATCCGTGGGATTTTCCAGGCAAGAGTACTGGAGTGGGCTGCCATCGCCTTCTCCAGTACCAAAGGAGGAACAGTGGTGAAGAATCCACTTGCCAATGCAGGAGACGCAAGAGACACATGTTCGATCCCTGGGATCCCTCCTGGGTTTGCTCCCTGGGTCAGAAAGATCCCCTGGAGAAGGAAATAACAACCCACTGCAGTGTTCTTGCCTGGGAAATCCCATGGACAGAAGAGCCTGGCAGGCTATAGTCCATGAAGTCAGAAAGAGTTGGACATGACTGAGCATCTGAGCTCACACAACACACACACACACACACACACACACACACTGGTGTCAAAGTCTGCCAGGAGCACAACCCAGATAAGGTATGTCTTTAATCATCTGTAGCAGAAAAGAGCCATGGTTTACAGGTTCTGTGATTTCCGGGACTGTGAGCTGGGGGACAGAGAGCCTGGACAGCTTTCCCTTTCTTTAGGGCACAGCAGCGTCACCTCTGGACTCTGCAGAGCTCATGGAACAGTTCCCAATTCATCCACTCTGGCTGAAGCTCAGAAGGCAATTTAGAAAGGGAGGTTAGGGGGACTTCCTGGCTGACTTCAGTGGCTGAGACTCAGAGATCACCAGCAGGGGCCTGAGTTTGATCCCTGGTCTAGGAACTAAGATCCCACACGCCACAGCTAAAAATACCATGCCACAGTGAAGACCTAGCACAGCAAAATAAATAAATAAATAAAAGTTAAAAAATAAAAAAGGTCATAGAGTAGCCTGGGCAAGCACACTAAATTGTCTTTACCTATCCATGTGTACTTGTGGGCTGTGCTGGCATACCTTGATGGATATTAGTTAAACATCTTTATTTCTGTTGAAGTCCACAATGCCATCTTCAGCATTGCGTGTTACAGGGAATTGTGCCTGTTAACTGTGCTCAGATGAGGCCCACGATACTCCAACTCTGCATCACTCTCAGATTCTTCTGTCTCCATTCTCTTCTCTGCTTCACCATCATCACAGAGCTTCATTCATTCTTACCTGTTTCCCCTCTCCTTTATTTCCCAAAGTTCTTGACCATAGGTCAGCCATTTGCCAACTACAAACTGGCACTTACCATCTGCTTCTACAAGGATTAATTCATGTGCTGATTTTCAACATCTCCTGAAAGGAGTTCAGGGTGGAGAGCAGAAATGAGGCACTCTGTGCTCAAGGCAGGGTTGGGGTGGGGAGGACAACTGGCAGAACAGGTCTTCAGAGAGATATTTTCAGGAAGCCATTTTTATGAGCCCCATTTTTGTATCTCCTCAAATCTAGAAAAGCACTGAAATCCTTCATGGTGATGACTGCTCCTCATGACTTGCAGAAACCTTCATGAGAGTAGCAGAAACCTTCTGCAAAAAAAATATGTGCTTGATTGCATGTGTTTCCCCTTCACCAAAATCACCTATATACTGACCTTCGCCTCTACGTCTTTGGAGCAGTTTTTCAGAGCTATCCGAGGTTCTGTCTCCTGGGCTGCAGTCCTCATTTTGCCCCAAATAAATCTTAACTCACAATTCTCATGTTGTGCATTATTTTTAGGTCGACACGTGTTTATACCTTTCGAAACTCTCAAAACTTTGAACAAGTAAATAAACATTCGGGAATGCCTCTCAGAAATACCGGTGATGTTCATCTGTATTCTTTGTGTTGCCTTGAATTCAAAACTGGTAATGAATTTACCAATTGGCAGTGACTTTAAGAAGTGTAGAGATTCTAGGGTGAATTTGAAAAAGATAAAGTAAATAATCAGTCACTTCCTACAAACGGTCACTGTTATCGATAAATTAACCAGGCTGAAGATAGTGGAGGGACATGGATAAGCACGTGGACTCTAGGATCAGACCTGCCTGGGTTCAAATTCCACCTTGTCCTAGCTATGTAACCTTGGTCAGATTACCTAAGATCACCCCATCTGTAAAATGGAGGTGAGCAAAGTAGCATATCTTACAGGATTGCTGTGATTATTAACAATATTTTTATAATTATTAATTTAACAGTAAGAAATCACATAAAGTACTTATGAAAAAGTATCTGACATATAGTAAGCACAGAAGTGTTAGCTATCAACACTTTGAAAGGACCACAAAATGCCAGGGAGCATGTGGATGATTTTGCTAATGAAGTCAATCCTTTGTTCATAGAGTTTCCATAGAATGTGAGCTCAACTTTGCCCTCTGAAATGTGCTGCCAACAGATACTAGACATCCTGGAGTTTATGTTAACAATTCCATGCTTGAGACTTCCCTGGTGGTCCAGTGGCTAAGACTATGTGATCCCAGACTATGTGGGGGCCTGGGTTCGATTCCTGGTCAGGGAACTATATCCTCCATGCTACGACTAAGAGTTCCCATACTGTAACTAAAGATCCTGAGCACTACAACTGAGACCCAAGGCAGTCAAATACATAAACGAACAAAAATAATGTATTTTGTTACAAATATATTACATATATTTTACATATGTTTACATATATTTTACATATGTTACATATATTTTGAACAAAATATATGTATTTTAAATACAATGCTTATTAACAATAGATTCTAATTACCAACATCTGGGCTACAGATGGCGAGATCTTAGGTAACCTGACCAAGGTTATATATATATGTGTGTGTGTGTGTGTGTGTGTGTGTGTGTGTGTGTGTGTGTGTGTGTGTGTGTGTGTGTGTGTGTAGGCTTCACTGGATGTGCTAAGTATCTTTCAGGAGATTTCCTTTAGCACCCCGTGCTCCAGGCTTGGGAGTGGTCTCCATAGGGCAAAAGGTGAGGTCATGATTTCTGTTTTTACCCACAGACATGAGCCAAGTTTAAAGTGCATATACAGTCTTACATTTGCATAATTCGGAATAATTTATAAAGAACTTTCAAATAAGCTCTCCTTCAATCCTTGGAATAACACTTTGAAATAAGCAGGGCAGTTATTCTTTTTTTCTTCTAGTTTTTCATTTTATATTGGATTGTTGTTGATTAACAAGGCAGCTCTTACCTTCACCCCCATATGTGTAGTATTTAACACTTAGAGTAGTTCAGGGGCTTAATCACCCACCATTTCCCTGTGATTCTACAAATTGTCATGCCTCCTAGACTGATCTGTGCTCTCTCTTTTGCCTGACATATCCTTCATCTCCTTCAAGGGTCAGTTCAAAATTTACATCCTCTGTGACAAGGTTTCCCATGTACCTGCTCCCTCCCCTGAGCTCCCAGAGGAAACTTCTATTACAACACAGCCATCAGTGGGAGAGGTTGGGGGGTGAGAAGGGGTGTGTGCCTTGGGCTCCAGGAAGGAAATGCCCAGGCTTGACTCTCTAGTCCTCCCCTTGTTACTGGGTGACCTTGGGCAAGTCCCAGCCAGACCCAGGTTCTGTGTCTTCTTGAATAAAATGAGGATAATACTTCTACCATTTATCATCTTCATGTGTCAGGCTCTCTACCAATCAGCTCACATATCCTTCCCTAAAGCCCTAAAAGAAGGGATTATTTCACTGTTTTAGAGATCTCTCAGGCTTGGACAAGTTGTGACTCTGGTCTATTTGGTTTCATGATTTCTAATAGATTATCCTCCACCTTTTACACAGGAACAATTCTTTCATGATTCCCGCTGCTCTAGTCTTTGAGAAGGTAGAGTAGATGAGAATGTCAACAGCTTTGTGACTCAGCAGCTGGGTTGCTCTCCTTTTTCTGCCCTGTCACACAGTCCTAATAGTCCTTCACCAGAGCAGTCTAACAAGTGTGGCCTCAGAGGGGTCCTTGAAATACATCACATAGAATGTTTGCATCAACTAGTGCCTGACCCCAGTAAATAGCAATCATTTCATGGGAAATAGATGCGGAAACAGTGGAAACAGTGGCTGCCTTTATTTTGGGGGGCTCCAAAATCACTGCAGATGGTGACTGCAGCCATGAAATTAAAAGACGCTTACTCCTTGGAAGGAAAGATATGACCAACCTAGACAGCATATTAAAAAGCAGAGATGTTAAGTTACTTTGCTAACAAAGATCCGTCTAGTCAAGACTATGGTTTTTCCAGTGGTTGTGTAGGGATGTGAAAGTTGGACTGGAAGAAAGCTGAGTGCCAAAGAATTGATGCTTTTGAACTGTGGTGTTGGAGAAGACTCTTGAGAGTCCCTTGGACTGCAAGCAGATCCAACCAGTCCATTCTGAAGGAGATCAGCCCTGGAATTTCTTTGGAAGGAATGATGCTGAAGCTGAAACTCCAGTACTTTGGCCACCTCATGAGAAGAGTTGACTCATTGGAAAAGACTCTGATGCTGGGAGGGATTGAGGGCAGGAGGAGAAGGGAACGGCAGAGGATGAGATGGCTGGATGGCATCACCGACTTGATGGACGTGAATTTGAGTGAACTCCAGGAGATGGTGATGGACAGGGAGGCCTGGCGTGCTATGTTTCATGGGGTCGCGAAGAGTCGGACATGATTGAGCGACTGAACTGAACTGAATCTTGCTAAATATACACAGACATAAAACCAACAAACACACTTTTCAAATTGTGAAAAACAACAGATATACCTAAAAATGGGAAAAACATAGAATGCAAGCCTAAAAAATTATGATAAAGTAAAACTCCATAAAACTACCTCCCAGGTCAAGAAATAGCTTATCACCATAAATAAGCTGTAAGGATATATTATCCAAAAGGAAGAATATAGCCAAAGTTTTATAATAACTAAAAGTGAAATGTAATCTTTAAAAATTGTGAATCACTATGTTGTATACCTGAAACATAAATATCGTATATCAACTATACCTCAATTTAAAAAAAAGCATTAACAGCTCATCACCAGCACCCAGAAGCCCCCTCATGCTCCCTCCCAATCTCCTTCTGTTCTACCGGAGGTCACTACTATCTTGACTTTAATGAAAATCACTTATTACTTTTCTTAGTAGTGTATTACCTGATAGGCATTCCTAAACACTACAGTTACATCTGGCTTATTATTTATTTTGGTATAAATGGGGATATATGATATATATTCTTCTGGATCAGACTTCTTTCACCTGGCATTATGTGTTTGAGAGCCATCCATATTCTGTGTACATAGAATGTGTTTCTTTTTCATCACTGTATAGTATTCCATTGCATGAATATGCCACAGTTTATTTATCTGCTCTATTGTGGATAGGCATGGGGATTCTTCCACTTTGGGGCTATTAATGGGTAACATGGTGAAGACTCCTAGGGTATTGAGTCCTGTGGTCTTCTTCACTAATCCATAGATGTTTTATATCTCTCTCTTATCCAGAAATGATACTTTCTTCACACCACCCCACTCCCACCACATTATCTCTTATTTAGCTTGGAAATGTCAAAGCATTATAGTATAAGCTGAGAACCAAAACCTATTGAAGAAATAAGAGGTCAAAAACTTCCCAAGGCCTGCCTTCCTCCCCGCTTCAGATTTGACTTCTGATAACAGCAACAACAAGAGATACTTGAAAGCATGAGAAGAATTTTTATTAATTTCCTCCAAGTCTTGAGCTCTTGGGTGGTGGGGGCGGGGGGATGGAAATAAAGGAGAAAGTGCTGAGCCTGTTCCTACTGCCAGGGCGACTGGGCCCAGGTTCATAAAAACCTCAGGTGAGGTTGGGGTTTAGGGAGGATCCACAAGGAAAGGGGAAAGGGCTGAGCGTCTCCCTTGCAGGGCCTGATCTACAGCCAGTTTTCAGACAGTTTGAGGGTGAAAGACAGTGAGGCCAGAAATAAAGAGGCTCATTCTAACCTCGGGCCATGCAGGAAGCTGGCCAGGCTGACTAGGCCACCAGTTCGCTCTATCAACTTGGCTCTAAGAAGGTGGCCCTGGGTGAACTGGAGGGACTGTCTCCTCTCCTGATCATGCCAATTGGTGCCACAGTGGAGACGGTGTTTCTGACCCAATGGACTTCTCACTGGGGAAATGAACCATAGAGGCTTCGAGTAGTTAATGAATGACAAGGCTCTAGTAGAGTAAGACTTCCCTACAGGGTCTGTGCCAGCCGACAAATCTCCCTCCTCAGCTCAATGTTTCCTGGGTCACCCACCAGGGAAACCATCCAGCTGCTGTCACTTATCTTGCATTTTCATTGTTTCAATTCGTTGGGCAGTGCACTGCTGGCAGAAACATAATTGGTACCATCTTTCTTGAAGGCTCTTTGGTAACAGGATCAGAAGCCTGGAAAACAAGCTTTCCCTTTGACCCTGCAATTCTACTTCTAGAAAGTGGTGTCAACTGCAAATTGGCACTTGCCATCTACTTCTACGAGGATTAGGTCGGGTGCTGCTATAGCTGTTGATTTTCAACATACCCTGAAAGGAGTTTAGGGTGGAGAGCAGAAATGAGGCACTCTGTACTGGGGTAGGGGTGGGGACTGGCAAAACAGGTCTTCAGACAGTTATTTTCAGGAGCTGATTTTTATGAGCCCAATTCTTATATCTCCTCACATCTAGAAGAACACTAAAATCCTTCCTAGTGATGACTGCTCTTTGTGACTAGCAGAAACCTTCTGCAAAAAGTATGTGCTTGATTGCACGTACCCCATCTTCGCCAAATCACCTATATCTTGACCTTCCCCTGCCTCTTTGGAGCAGTTGCTAAAAGGTATCTGAGGTGCTATATCCCAGGCTGCAGTCCCCATTTTGCCCCAGATAAAACTTAATGCACAACACTAACACTGCGCATTTTTTAAAGTCAAAAGAAGCCATCTTAAGGGAATAATTAGAAATAAATACAAGAATATTCATCACAGTATTGTTTGTAATATGGAAAAACTGGAGTCAACTCAGACAATAAGGAACCAGTTAAATAAATCTACAGACACCATTATAGGAATGTTATTAAAGAATGTTTAATAGCATGGAAAAGGAAAGGAAAGTGAAGTCGCTCAGTCATGTCCGACTCTTTGCGATCCTGTGGACTGTAGCATACCAGGCTCCTCCATCCATGGGATTTTCCAAGCAAGGGTACTGGAGTGGGTTGCCATTTCCTCCTCCAGAGGATCTTTCCAACCCAGGGATTGAACCCGGGTATCCCACATTACAGGCAGACACTTTACCATCTTAGCCTGATATCAGGGAAGCCTCAATTAATAGCGTGGAGTGATGTTAACTCATATAACATGATGGCTATCAGTATCATCCCAAAGGGAGAAAAAGACTGAAAGGATGTATATATCTTCATAGAAACATATTTATGGGCTCATAGGTAATTACATAATCAGTATATATTATATGTAATATTTTAAAATCTTTAATTTTTATTGCAAATGTATTACATGCTTCTCCAATACATGTGGTGTCAGAGAAGATTCTTAAGAGTCCCTTGAACTGCAAGGAGATCAAACCTAAAGGAAATCAATCCTGAATATTCATTGGAAGGACTGATGCTGAAACTCCAATACTTTGGCCACCTGATGCGAAGAGCTGACTCATTAGAAAAGACCTTGATGCTGGGAAAGATTGAGGGCAGGAGGAGAAGGGGACAACAGAGGATGAGATGGTTGGATGGCATCACCAACTCGATGAACATGAGTTGGAGCAAGCTCCGGAAGATGGTGAAGGACAGGGAAGCTTGGCATACCGCAGTCCATGGGGTTGCAGAGAGTCGGACACAACTGAGCAACTGAACAACGAACAATACATTCTCATTGAAAAAAAATTCAAAGATGTTTATTCACGGCCACTCCTTGGAGGTTACCACTGTCAACAATTTGGTCAGACCTGTTTAAATTTTCAAGTGCTTTACAATTTACAAAGCAAACATCTTTTAATTTTTACAATAACTCCCATGGTATATAGTATTTTTATTTTTTACTGATTTTGGTGGGGATGGGGCATGGCACTGCACTGGGGGATTTTAGTTCCTGGACTAGGGATTGAAACCAGGGCCCCTCATTGGAAGAATGGGGTTGTAACCACTGGACCGTTAACTTTTTTCTTTTTTTAATTATTTATTTATTTATTTGGCTGCACTAGGCCTTAGTTTTAGCACGTGGGAGCTAGTTCCCCAACCAGGTATTGAACTCAAGCCCCATGCATTGGGAGCGCAGAGTCTTAGCCACGGGACTACCAGGGAAGTCCCTAGACCACTAAGTTATGTATAAAACATGGATGTAACTACAATGCATACATGTGCACCCAGTCATCTGACTCTTTGTGAGCCCATGGAATGTAGTCCACCAGGCTCCTCTGTCCAAGGAATTCTCCAGGCAAGAATTCTGGAGTGGGTTGCCATGCCCTCCTCCAGGGGATCCTCCCGACCCAGGGATCGAACCTGCGTCTCCTGTGTCTCTAGCATTGACAGGCAAGTTCTTCACAGTACATTTAGGGAAGTCCCATATGTTTATGATTTTTAGAGCTAAAAAACAGAGACTCAAAATGATTAAATCTGGAACACCATCACTGTTTTCTGGAATACAAAATGCACATCAACATAAAGAATCCTATCCTTGGTTAGTCCTAGACCTCTTTGTATCAGCAGTTCTTGGGCCCTTGGGAGATTAGATTTGGAAAAGGTGCTGGCCTTCAGTCCCCTCACTGAACCCCCAGTTCAGGAGTTCCCTTTGCTTCTTTGGAGAGGTGGCTCCCAGTCACTTCTATCACATGCCCAGGGACAGAGTGAAGGACAACCTCCCTCACTTCATGGAGCTGAAACCTACCCCCTGCTACTTGATTTCCTTGACCTAGTCCTATGGCAAGTACTGGCAAACCCAGGAAAGTATTTGCCCAGAGGGTTGGAGGTAGCCTTCTGGAGGAAAATGCAGCCATGGTGAAGGAAGAAGTTGCTAGACCAAAGGTTGGACCGAGGGTCAAGTTTGCAAGCCAGCTTCTGGGCCCTAAATAGAAAATGAGTCAAGTGAACTGGGGGAGGGGGGAGGCTGGAGAAATTTCCTAAATAAACAAACAAAAAAAATTCAGAAGTTGCTTGAGTGTTACGGCAAGCATGCTGGTGTTGGACTGCATCCAACATCTACCCTTTAGACATTCCGGAATGACGCAGAAATTCACTCACTTTCCCACATAAGAGCACTCCAGATATTTGCACCCACCGTTCCCCCTGTCCTGACTCACCTTAATCTTCTCTTCTACTTACCTCTGCAAGGATCAGATGTCCTTTTCCATACAGTTACTATTTCTGGATATGTGTCGTATTGACTCTTGTCCTTGTTGATTTGATTTTAATTAACCATGTAAATTAGTCACTGAAAGCAAATTCTGTCATACAATTTGTCCATTGTGGGTAGGGCCCAAGGGAGTTCACCTGAATTAATAAAGAATGGGAGGTCCCTGGGCATTTGTTGTACTAGCCTTTATATTTCTGTGTTGTATTAAATAGGTCACTAAAATTCTCTCAAGCCTATATCTTGAATATGAAGATGCTCTTTATTTTTACATTCAAGATATAGGCTAATAAAAAAGATGCTAATAATAATACTATTAAAGTTAAGAAACAGGAGCTTTCCTGATGGCTCAGTGGTAAAGAATCAATCTGCCAATGTGGGAGACACGGGTTTGACCCCTGGTCCAGGACCTGCATGCTACAGAGCAACTGAGCCCGTGCACCACAGCTATAGAGGCTGTGTTCCAGAGCCTAAGAACCACAACTACTGAGCCCTGAAGCCTCAGCAACTGAAGCCTGAGCCCATGCTCTACAGCAAGAGAAGCTATTGCAGTGAGAAGTCCACGCACCACAACTGGAAAGTAGCCCCTGCTCACGGCAACTAGAGAAAAGCCCGTGCAGCCACGAAGACCCCACACAGCAAATAAACCATTTAAATAAAGAACTAACATTGAAAAAATATGAAGTTTGGAAACATATCTTTCAAATAATTCATTTGTTCACTCATTCAGTCCTCAAAGATAATGAGCCGGCCATGCACAGATGTAGGGGAGAGCATTCCAAGAGAGCAGAAACAGCAAAGTCAAAGGCTCCAAGTGCAGTTAAACTTGGGAGTTCATGAGAAAGCAAGAGATCACTGAAACTGGAGCATGGTAAGGTGAGAAGAAGAGAAGAAAGATTTAAAGTCATCAGAGTGGGCAACTGAGTACAAGCCAAGGAAGAGGTACAGGCTGGAAACATAAATTTGGAAATGAGCAGCAAAGAGATGGTACTTAAAGCCTTGATACTCTGTGTGAATATCGACTGAGTGTGGCTAGTGCTTGGGAGATATTAACTTTTAGAGATTTGGAATGATGAGATGAGGCTGAAGAGGAATGGCCAAAAAAGTGGAAGCAGAATCAAGAGTGGAGTCTATACAGATGTTAAAGGAAGAAGTGCTGCAACAAGGTGAGAGAGATCCTGTGTGTCCAACACTGCTGAAAAAGTTGAGTAAGAATGAGGACCAATAAATACCCAGTGGAATTTGGGAGCATAAAGGCCCTGGGGACATTGACAAGAGCTCTTTCTATGGAGTAGAGGAGATGAACGTGTGGCTGGAGTAGATGCAGGGGAGGAAGAGAAGTGAAGACAGGAAGTGCAGACAACTCAAGCAGTGTTGCTGTAAGGGGAGGAAAGAAATGGGGCAGCAGCTGGGGTTCAGAATATGTTTCTTTAAGATGAGAGTGTTCTTGTATATTGATGAGAATGATCTAGAAAAGGGAAAGACTGGCGATGGTGCTTAGACCCAAGCGTGAAAATGTTAGTCCCCCAGTTGTGTCTGACTCTTTACAACATTATGGACTGCAGCCCACCAGGTCCTCTGTTCATGGAATTCTCCAGGCAAGAACACTGGCCTGGGTTGCCATTCCCTTCTCCAGGGGATCTTCCCAACCCAGGTATCAAACCCAGGTATCCTGCACTGGAGACAGATTCTTTACTGTCTGAGTCACTAAGGAAGCCCATACCGAAGAGTAATGATGCTTAAAACTACTAAAAGACATGTGCAAGAATGTTTGTAACCACCTTACTCCTAGAAGCCAGAAACAGGAAATAATCCAAATATCTGACAGTAGTTTCCTGGTTATTAATTATTGTGCACCAAACAATTCCCAAACTTAGAGGCTTAAAATAACAATATGTCTGTATTATTACGTCTTACGGTTCTGTGGGTCAGGATATCAAACAAGGCACAACAGAGCTCATCTTTGCTCTAGGATCTCTGGAGCCTCCTCAGTGGGATGATTTGAACGTGTGGGGACTGGCAAGAAAACTCTCTCTCTTTTTTGGCTACCCTGGGTCTTCATTGTCTCTTGGGCTTCTCTAGTCCTATTGTGTAGGCTTAGTTGCCCCCAGGCATGTGGGATCTTAGTTCAATCCCTAGTTGCCCTGCATCCCCTGCATTGGAAGGTGGATTCTTAACCGCTGGACCACCAGGGAAGTCCTAGAAACTGTTTCTACTCTCAGCCACTTTACATGGGCTTTCATGAAGCATAGTTCCTTTAGAATAGTCAGTCTTATATTGTGGTTCTGGCCTCCAAGAGAAAGGAAAAAGGAACTGCCAAACCTCTTAAAAGCTAGGCCTGAAAGCAACTTAAGCTCACTACCACCATACTCTTGGTCAAAGCAGTCACAGACCAGCCCAGTTCAAGGGGACACAGAACCCTCCATCTTTCAATGGGAGGAATGTCAAGGAATTTGTATCAATCTTAAATTTGCCACAATCAGTAAAATAGGTAAATAAATTGTTGTGCACTCATAAAATGGAATATTGCACAGCAATAAAAAAGATGAATTCCTGCTACTTGCTACTTTATGCCTCACAGGCATAAAGTTAAAT
This sequence comes from Capricornis sumatraensis, assembly GCF_032405125.1. NCBI lineage: Eukaryota > Metazoa > Chordata > Mammalia > Artiodactyla > Bovidae > Capricornis > Capricornis sumatraensis. The sequence continues at coordinate 233,101,372 of NC_091069.1, read as the reverse complement.
GAAATGGTCAGGCACAAAAGATTACATTCTGTCATATTCCATTTATATGAGGTCTTATTTGCATGATCAATTAGGGTGATAGAGGTTAGAATGGTGGATACCCTTGATCAGGTACTTACTTGGATGAAATGTTTGGGGAAGACTTCAGGAGTGATAGAAATGTTCTCTATCTGGACATGAATGGTAATCAGAGAGGTATATACATATATAAAAATGCATCAAGCATTACACTTAAGACTGGTGCTTTTTGCTATATTTTAAAATATACAAACTGGGAACTTTCCTGGGTGGTCCTGTGGTTGAGAATCCACCTGTCAATGCAGGGAACACAAATTTGTTCCCTGGTCTGGAAATTGAGATGCCACATGGCACAGAGCAACTAAGCCCATGTGCCACAACCACCGAAGCCGGCGTACCCAAGAGCCTGTGCTCCACGAGAGAAGCTACCGCAACGAGAAGCCCACACACTGCAGCTAGAGAGTAGCCCCTACTTGCCGCAGCTGAAGAAAGCCTGTGCTCAGCCAAAAATAATAAATAAATATATAATTTTTTTTAAGTATACGTGCATTTTTTAAAAATCTAAAGCAAACCAAAATGATGTAAGAAAGAGAAAAATAGTTATTGGAAGTTTGTGAGAAAGGTAAGAGGGGATGGGATGCATGCATAGGCTAGCTGGTGTGGTTGTACAAGTGCATGGAGCAGAAATGCACACACATGTATGTGTGCATACATATATGTGTATGCATTCTTTTTCAGATTCTTTTCCCTTATCAGTTCAGTTCAGTTCAGTTCAGTCGCTCAGTCATATCCGACTCTTTGTGACCCCATGAATTGCAGCACGCCAGGCCTCCCTGTCCATCACCAACTCCTGGAGTTCACTCAAACTCACATCCAGTGAGTCGGTGATGCCATCCAGCCATCTCATCCTCTGTCGTTCCCTTCTCCTCCTGCCCCAATCCCTCCCAGCATCAGTCTTTTCCAATGAGTCAACTCTTTGCATGAGGTGGCCAAAATACTGGAGTTTCAGCTTCAGCATCATTCCTTCCAAAGAAATCCCAGGGCTGATCTCCTTCAGAATGGACTGGTTGGATCTCCTAGGTTATTACAAATATTGAGTGTTGTTCCCTTGCCATCCAGTAGGTCCTTGTTGGTTATCTGTTTTGCATATTTTTGGTTGATTTCTTAGTCGCTAAGTCATGTCTGACTTTTTCGACCCCATGGAATGTAGCCTGCTTGGCTCCCCTGTCCAGGCAAGAATACTGGAGTGGGTTGCTATTTCCTTCTCTAGAGGATCTTCCTGACCTAGGGGTCAAAACTGAGTCTCCTGCATTGAAAGGTGGATTGTTTACCACTAAACCACCAGGGAAGCATATATATTTATATTTTATGTATAGTGTATGTGTTAACCCCAACCTCCTAATTTATCCATCTCCCCTCAAACATTCTTTCAAATTTTTAAATGAATTAAACATAAATAAAACTTGGATCTTACAGCTCTTTGGACTGCTGCTGTTATCTCACTGGAAACAGGTAGCCTGTCAGACAATGATACAGGGGAACGGCAGGAGATGTGCAGGGTTGAAGAGAAGAAAAATTGGGATAGAGCAGTGTAGAATGGAAATGTAAGATGATTTGTCTAGTAGCACTAAATGCTCTGTTAAAGTATTTGGTCATTTAATTTTCAGAGAGGCAGTATGGTTCTGTGTGTCCACATTCACTGGCTGCAGGAAATGAAGTAGACTTCACCCCAGTGTGGTTTTGCTAGGAAAGCACAGTGGAAGAAGGAAGCGACAAGGGAGCTGAGGGTGTATACAAGGGAGTACAAGCCAGAGGATGAGGGTCCCTGGGTGAGGAGGAAAGTGGGGGTGGCAAATTATCAGAGTTTTGGTATGAGAGAAAAGGAGCTGAAAATATAGCAAGTGAGAAGCAGAGGAACATTGAAACGGCACTTAAAGAGGAGGCAGAGCTATTGGTAACACCAGGTGTGGCTATTGTTGTGTATTGGTCAGACTAGCTGCTGTAACAAATAGTCCTAAATCTTGGTGGCTTGGCACACAAAGTTTGCTTCTTGCTCACACCACAGTCATATGCTTATGGAGGAGGTGGGGGTGAAAGTTGATTCCCTAAAGCCATTTGGCATCCTAGGCTCTTTCCATAGCGGCTCAGATTCTAGGCCCACACTTTTCAGTACTGGGCACCTGAAATGTGTGTTGTGCAACAAAGAAACTGAATTAAAATCAAGTTTTTTTTTTTTAATCAAATATTTTTTATGGGAACTTAACATCTGAATTGATTTGTGCTAAAAGTGTAAATTACCATTTATGAAAGACTTAATATGAAAAAAGAATGCAAAATATCTCTAATAATTTTTATAGTGATCACATGTTGAAATGATAATGTTTTTGACATATTGGGTTAAATAAAATATATTATTAAAATCAGGGGCTTCCCTGATGGTCTAGTGGTTAAGAATCCACCTGTCAATGCAGGGGACACAGGTTTGATTCCTGACCCAGGAAGATTCCAAACACTGTGGGACAGCTAAGCCTCTGTACCACAACTATTGAGCCCCACATGCCTAGAGCCCATGCTCCCCAACAAGAAAAGCCACTGCAAAGAGAAGCCCGTATATTGCATTAGAGAAAACTCACAAGTCACAACAAAGACCTAGCACGGACAAAAATAAATAAATAAATAAATTAAAAAGAATTAGTTTCCCCTGTTTCTTTGTGTGTGTGTATGTTTTAAAGCAACCACAAGAAAATTTAAAATCACATGTAATCTTTCTACTGGACAGTGCTGTTCAAGGGCCTTGAACGCTCTCCATATGGCTATAGATAATAGAGCAAACAGAGGCCGGCCAGTTTCCAAATTCCTTCATGCAGAATTCAGTCACAATGCCATATCTGACTACAGATAAGTAGGGGAAATGTCATCTGCCCAGGAAGGAGAGGAAACGTATTTGGGGAGTCACAGCTGACCTCTGGCATAGGTAGGGTGGAAGAACAAAATCACTGAAGAGAGGAGGCTGAGGTGTTGGCAGACAGGGACTGGCAAGGTTGTGCATATGAGTTTTTAAATTACCATGAATTTGGAAAAAGTGACAGAGAATCTTCAAGACCCCCAGGATCTACAGTTGATTCAACAAAAAGGAATATTTAGTAAACAGAGTCTGAGACTAGGGTTCAGTTTGTGACCATAAGCAAGTTATTTAATCATTCTTTTTTTAATACTTATTTTTATCTACTTATTTATTTGATTGTGCCAGGTCTTAGTCACCATGTGTGGGATCTAGTTCCCTGACCTGTGGTTGAACCTGGGCCCCCTACACTGGGAGTGTGGAGTCTTAGCCACTGGACCAACGGGGAAGACCCTATTTAATCACTCTGAGGTTTCCTTATTTTAAAATAGGGATAATAATAATACTTATCTTAATGGGGCTATTGTATTAAATGCTAAAATACCTGTAAAGTGTTTAGCATGTAGAAATGACTATAAATAGGACAATCTCCTAACATAGCACTAAACACATGCTGATTTTCCTGTATCTGTCTTCTTTGTGTATTTGATTTCCTCTGTGTGCTCCGGGACAGATTTAGAGCAATTCATCAATCCTACCCTTGTTCTGGGACATGATTCACTAGCAAAAATTACCAGTTCCATGAACGTCCATGTTGTCATTCAGAACAAAGGACTGACTTTCACCTGATGGAAAATTGATTTAGTGGTAGACTATAATTGGAAAAAGGAGCACACGTTTCTTTTATAAATGAAGGTCTCGTTTTCAAAAGGAAAAAGCTTTGTGTGGGAAGAGGGAAGTTCTGAGAGGAGGGTGTGGCTCTTAATACTTTCCAGATCACAGTTGATGAAATTGCACAAAGACTTTTTTCCCATTGCCTAATAAGGCCTGGTATCTAAATGGCACAATGAGGAGACATGTTCGGCAGTCTTTCCAGGGTTCCATTTGTTTCACACCATTTCCAGAGCAGGCCCAGAGAATCAATGGCTTCCATTAACATTGTCTGTAATAAATAATCTAAGCAGAACTTTCCAGGCATAAGAATTAAGTTTGTGTTGTACGTATTGTTTACTTTCCAGAGGGGACCTCCCACAGGTCACTCTTCAAATCTCACACCAGAAAGTAAGGAGCTCTTTAGACAGTCCTCCAGTGGTCCCCAACCTTTTTTGTCACCAGGGACCGATTATGTGGAAGATAATGTTTCCATGGACAGGAAGCGAGGATGGTTTCAAGAGCATTACAGACGGCAAAGTGTCTGCCTGCAATGTGGGAGACCCGGGTTCAGTCGCTGTGTTTTGAAGATCCCCTGGAGAAGGAAATGGCAACCCACTCCAGTACTCTTGCCTGGAAAATTCTGTGGATGGAGGAGCCTGGTAGGCTACAGTCCATGGGGTTGCAAAGAGTCGGACATGACTGAGCAATTTCACTTTCTTTCTTTCTCTTTATTTATATTATTATTATAAAAGTGGAGGTTGGGGACCCATGAATGTGACCATGCAGGGAACAGCTGCTGGTCCAGATTAAGGCTAGGAAAAGAGGTATTGTTTTCCAATAAATCACTATTCTTTGTTCCCTACAATTAGAGGAGAGCAGCAAAACCCAGCCTATCAGAAAGCTTCAACCTGTGCATAATTGAAAAAAATTCTCTCATACATTACTTGTTCTAGGAGAAGAGGATTCTGACCAATTGTGATGGCTTTGTGAGTTTCCAGTTATCAAGACTGTCATGCTGAGGCAGTCAGTGGGTGGGTCTGCTGGGTCTGCCCTTCTACTCTTAACTATTCTGTACCAGGAAGTCATAGGCAAGTCCTGATTTTACAAATCAGTACTGAATCCAAAATTTCCAGGCATTTCCAGAACCTGAAACATTTCTAATTTTTTCACACGTTTTATTTACCTGGGGCTTCTCAGTACCTTCCTGTAAATTCTCATCAGAGCCCTGTAAGGATGAAGGCTCTTGTCCTTACTTTACCGATAAGGGACTTGAATCTTGAAGAGGTTCCATCTTTCCTAAGGTCACGTGGTGATAAGAGGGGCGCAGAGGCTGAGTCAGAGTGGCCCTCTGAAGAAAAGTCCTGTCCTCTTGCACAATGCCCACAGTCTCTTGTGATTAGAAACTAACCTAAACCAAAATGAAATTAAGTACTGCTTACTCATGTAGCTAATTTTATCACTGTGACCAGTGATTCAAAGTACATGGTACACTTTTTCTCAACGAGGTAGCAGCCACAAGCAGCAGTGGCTCTTGCATACTCCAAGATATTCTCAGTGTCTGAAGTCTTCTTTTTTAATTGAAGTACAGTTGATTTACAATGTTGTGTGAGTCTCAGGTGTACAGCAAAGTGATCCATGTATATATATATATATATATATATATATATATATATATATATATGTATGCAATACATATTTCTCCTTTTCCAGATTCTTTTCCATTATGACACTGAATATAGTTTCTTGTGCTATACAATAGTTCCTTATTGTTCATCTATTTTATGTACAATAGTGTGTATCTGTGAATCTCAGACTCCTAATTTATCCTCCTACCGTCCTTTCCCCTTCAGTAACCATAAGTTTGTTTTCTATGTCTGTGAGTCTATTTCTATTTTGTAAATAAGTTCATTTGTATCATTTTTTTTTAGATTCCACATATAAGTGGTATCACATGATATTTGTCATTCTCTGTCCAGGTTGTATCACTTTAGTATGATAATCTCTAAGTCCATCCATGTTGCTCGAATTGGCATTATTTCATTCTTTTTTGGAGCTGAATAATATTCCATTATATATATAATTATATAAATTATTATATATACTTTTATATAACATAATGTATATATAATATACATTATATATATATATATATATATACATCTCCATTCATCTGTCGATGGATGTCTAGGTTGTTTCCATGCTTTGACTATTGTGTACAGTGCTGCTGTGAACACTGGAGTGCACATATCTTTTCGAGTTTTCATCTTTTCTGGATATATTCCCAGCAGTGGGATTGCTGAATCATATGGTAACTATTTTTAGTTTTTGAAGGAGTTTTCATACTTTTCTCCATAGTGGCTGTTCCAATTTACATTCCCACCAACAGTATAGGAATGTTCCCTTTTCTCCATTAGTGTCTGAAATCTTAGGCACTGCAGAATCCCGTATAAAACTGTCTGCCCTCTCACAGCTGGTGCTCACAGCCTTCCCAACATACAGCTTCTTACTGTCAACTACTTCCCAGATTTCAAAGCCTCATTCCAACCCTATCTCTTTCAGTGAAACTTGCCTGACCTTCACAGCTACAAAGGATTCCTCTCTCTTATGAATCTCAGTTGATGGTTTGATAGCTAATTTTTATTGCCCCATCATTTTACCTCATCAGTAAATATTTGTTAATGGAATGAGTATTCCCAAATGGATGGTATATCACTGGAGGTGTGTGTATAGTTCTTTATTTCACCAGAATAATGTGTCTGTTTGAAGGGGATGTTATTGATCTGATTTTCCCTATGGTGTTTACCATCTACATTCCAGAGATAAACCCATCACCCCTGGCTCAAGCAAGTGGTGGTGGAAACAGTTTGGCCATTTTGGTATATCTGATAAGTGATAGTGATTCTTGGTTCTATCAAAGTGATTCTTTCTGAGAACACTTTTTGGGTTGTTATATAGAGGAACAAACCAGATCCATCTTATTCACAGTGATGCACTGTGAACCTCTCTGAGGAAAATGGATACCTATGTCTGTGTCCTGGCCATCTATCCCATTTTTCCCCTTTCTGACCTTTCCATTGACTTACTGAGTCCAGTGATTTGGGTCTGTTTGCTTCTGTTTTTCCGTCTGAAGGATTCTATTAATATCAATAATTTTATTAGGGATTGTATTAGAAACAATTAGAACATCAAAAAGAGGAATACAATAGTTGATTGAAACATATCAAATCTCAGAGAATCCAGAAGCCCATAATGACACGGTAAATCCAGGGAATCGCTCATTTGTCACATTTGAACCAACTCTTTGTTTTGGAAGTACATAACAAAGAAGAAAGAACCAAATGTTTGTCCTATCTTTTTAGTAGCAACTTTACTGCAGAAACCAAATGACTCCATTGAGAAGGGGAAGCTCTACTTTATAGAAGAGTCACTTTATAGGTCCAACTGAACTGATTTTTCAGGCAAGGATTATCGACTGTTGTAAAACCTCTATGCATGGGGCTTCCCTGGTGGTTCAATGGCTAAGTCTCCAAACTCCCAGTGCAGGGGGCCCAGGTTCAATTTCCGGTCAGGAAATGAGCTCCCACATGTGGTAACTAAGACCTGGCACAGTGAAATAAATAAATAAAAATAAATAGTAGAAACATTTTTTAAAAGTTTTCATTGTTTAAAAAAGTCTCTATGGATGGATGCTAGTGGCTATTCCTATGGTATCAAAGCGGTAACATTTGGGTTATTTTCTGGTCACAAGAGATAAAAACACAACTGATAATGGAGAGATCAGACTGCTCCCACCTTAACCTCATGGTCCTCTGTCCCATTAGATGACTAATGGTGAGATAATCCACTGTATGTGTCTTTTGAGGTGGTACAATACAAAATACACAGCATTAGGTATAGTGTGCTCTAGCCAAAAATGTTTAACTCAAATCTAACCAAATGTTTTTGTTGTTGTTGTTGTTTAGTCACTAGGTCATGTCCGACTCTTTTTCGATCCTGTGGACTGTAGACCACCAGGCTCCTCTGACCAGGATAGAATACTGGAGGCAAGAATACTGGAGTGGGTTGCCATTTTCTTCTCTAGGGAATCTTCCTAACCATGGATCGAACCTGAGTCTCCTGCATTGGTAAGCAGATTCTTTACCGCTAAGCCACCCGGGAAGCCCAACCAAATGCTTATATCTAATTTATTTACTGAAATATGGGAGCTACATGGAGAAGCTAAACAACAATATGGGGGAAAAGCAAATTGTAAAGATAACAGATTCTTTAGGACAGCTGGCCCAGGCTCTTTAACAAATCAGTGTAATAAGAAAAAGGGAGGTTAAGAGAGAGTTGAAAAACATAGCACTCAGTACGGAACAGGTGGCTCTGGATTGGTTCCTGGTTTGTACAAACCAGCTATAAAGGACGTTTTAGGCCAAATGAAGAAATTCAAATATTTTTTAAATTTTATTTGTTTATTTACTTATTCATTTATTTCTATTGACTTTGCTGGGTTTTTGTTGCTCCTTGCAGTCTTTCTTTCTCTAGTTGCCACGAGTAGGGAGCTACACTCTAGTTGCGGTTCTTGGACTTCTCACTGTGGTGGCTTCTCTTTTTGCAGAGTGTGGTCTTTAAGCACTCAGGCTTCAGTAGTAGTGGCACACAGGTTTAGTCACCCTGTCACACGTGGCATCTTTCCAGACCAGGAATCGAACTGTGTCCCCTGCATTGGTAGGCAGACTCTTAACCACTGGACCACAGAGGAGTTCTAAATATGTTTTAAGCATTGGATAATATTAAGAGATCATCAATATTTTTAGATGTGAAATGTCATTTTGGCTATATAGGAAGATGTTCTTATTCTTTAGAAATTCATGCTGAAGCATTTAAGGTGGTATCAGGAGTTTAAAACAGCAAATATTTATTTATCACTCACACTATATCACTCTCCTGGTGGGTGGCCAGTCTTTTATCGCGTTCAGTCTGATGTGCAGGCTGAAGGAGCAGCCCTATCTAGGACTTTGCTGGTCTTTTTGTCAAAGGAAAAGAAAGATAAAGGAACCACACTATGACGTGTAAAAGGTAGGCTTCACTCGCACTCATGTTTTATTGGCTAAAGTATAATTTTTATGGCCAAGTCTAGCATCAATGGGATAAGGAATTATAATTCTCCCACAGGGTGGGGGCAATAGAATTACTTAGAAATCAATGACAAAAGGGAACAAAGCACCTCAGCCCTGAGTCATAACAAAATAATTTCTCAGGGACCAAATTATAATGTTAAATCCAGATGTCAGAAAGCAAAAAGGCTGAAAATACATGAACTTAGCCTTCAACTCTAGAAACTAGAAATTTCAAAATAAACCAAAGAAGATAGAAGGAAGGAATTAATAAAGATAAAGTAGATAGTATGAAATAGAACACCCAAAATAACAGCTTCAACCTCTAAGTTCTGATAATATCAAAACATAGAAAACCTTTGGCAAGTATGTTCCAGAAAAGAAAGAAAGCAAAAAAGACTCAATAACATTCATTAGGAATAAAAACAGGATGCAGAGATTTTTTTGTTTGTTTTTTAATTTTTAATGCTACATACAGCTTCCTTCCAGTGACTTCAAAACTCTAGACCAGGGGAATGACTTTCTAGAAAAAACTTCTACCAAACTTGACTAAATAAAGAGAAACCCTGAAATCACCAATAACAACACAAGAAAAAGGGAAAGGTCTGCCTTCAAAACAGAAAACAAGGGACTTGCATGGTGGTCCAGTGGCAAAGATTCCACCTTCCCAATGCAGGGGGTCCAGGTACAATCCCTGATCAGGGAACTAGATCCCACACCTAGAGATTCCGCATGCTATGCTGCAGTGAAGATCTGCATAGCTAAACAATCGAATAAATATTTTTTAAAAAAGAAAAGAAAACAAGTCCACATGGCCCATAAGGTTGAAAACTATCACGACTTCAAGGAAATAAACCCTATGTAATAGGAAATGTTCCCCCTCATATGTGTGGTGTGCTCTGTCATGTCCGACCCTTTGGGACTCCATGAACTGTAACCTGCCAGGCTCCTTCATCCATGGGATTTCCCAGGCATGAATACTGAAATGGGGTACCATTTCTTTCTCCAGGGGATCTTCCCAACCCAGGGATCAAACCAGTGTCTCCTGAAACTTCTGCACTGGCAGGTGGATTCTTTATCACTGTGCCAACCTGGGAAGCTCGTGTTCCACGGGTTAGTGAAAGGTGAAAAGCTTTCCCATAGCAGATTTTCACTTTTCAGTGAAAGGTACTGTAGAATCAATTTCTGGTCAATGAAAGAAGGGAAAAAAGAGGTACGTGCTTTGGGGAAAGGTTTTCTTCTCCAATAAAAAAGTGGGATTTGTGAGGAAACCCTGCTCCTCTCTCCCTGCTTGGGGATGTGTCCCTGTGGCGCAGCTACAGCCACTGTGTGACCCCAAGGGAACACGCAGCTGACCCACTGAGAATGAGATGGGAAGAATTTGGATTCTCTATGATATTGTTGAGCACTGAACCAGCTCTGAGCCTTCCTTCACGAGAAAAATATATTCTTGTCATATAAACACTTTTATTTATTTATTGGAATGGCAGCTGAGAACACCCTAACTAAAATATGTGAGCTCTATCAAACTTTTAAACGGCTCAAACACCCCAGATAATATCAGTGGTTTCAGAACCCAGAAAAAGTTTAAGAGTTTTGCAACTAATTTTGCATAGTCTTGCATAATCTTGTAAGTACAACTAAATACTTTCATATACCATTTCCAGAGAGAAATTTGTCTTTTAATCCTATAGTGCATTTGGTCTATTGAACTGTTTCAATGATGAAATAGACACAGAAATCCTTTTCTTTTTTATTGTTGTTGTTGAGGTAGAGTTGATTTACAATGTGTTAATTTCTGCTATACAACAAAGTGATTTAGTTATACATATAAATGTATACATTCTCTTTCATATTCTTTTCCATTATGGTTTATCACAAGATACTGAATATAGTTCCTTGTGCTATACAGCAGGACGTTGTTGTTTGCCTGAACTGTGATGTTGGAGAAGACTCTTGAGAGTCCCTTGGACTGCAAGGAGATTCGACCAGTCCATTCTAAAGGTGATCAGTCCTGGGTGTTCATTGGAAGGACTGATACTAAAGCTGAAACTCCAATACTTTGGCCACCTGATGACTCATTTGAAAAGACCCTGATGCTGGGAAAGATTGAGGACAGGAGGAGAAGGGGATGACAGAGGATGAGATGGTTGGATGGCATCACTAACTCAATGGACATGGGTTTGGGTGAACCCCGGGAGTTGGTGATGGACAGGGAGGGCTGGCGTGCTCCGATTCATGGGGTCGCAAAGAGTCGGACATGACTGAGTGACTGAACTGAACTGAACCCCAAATTCCCAGGCCACCCCTCTCCCGCCCCGCCCCCCCACTACTTGGCAACTGCAAGTCTGTTCTCTGTATCTGTGAGTCTACAGAAACCACTGTCTTTAAGAAAGACGCTCCAAACAAATTCTTATCTGCAAAACTGAATCACATTTCATTTTTTCCTGCCAAGATAACTTAGAGAAAACACAGTATACTGAATCATTTCTCCTCCTCTTTTACCTAGTGAAGTGATTATGGAAACTGTTATGACTATGATTCTTAATTCTTAAGCCTTTGATCTCTTGCAAAAACTAAAATGGGATTTATGACCAGATGGCTGTTACTGAAATGGAGCAGGAGCCTATGGTCCTTGCCCCACCCCATCCCCATGTCCTCAGCCTGCCTTTTGTCCGTGGGAAAATGTTAGCCAATGAATAAGTTTAGGAAGTGAGAAAATGCAAGAACAAAAGAAAACAGTCAAAGGAGACCAAATAATAATAATGTAGTCATTAAGCATAGTCAAGGACCTTTAGTTCCTTCTGAAGGACAATAGGTAATATTCTGAGCCATATCCTGTGAGCTGTCTTATAGATACTGAAACCCCCACCAGGTGGAAGAAGCTAATTACATGATGACCAGACTTTAGCCATGACATAAGCTACCACAATTGCAAGAACTGGCCTCAAAGAAATGCAAACAAACTGACCCTGGAACTGAAGATTAACTGTAACTAAAACAACCAAAATGACACTGGTCAGACCATAGATGACCAATTCCAGGATGACTGTCAGAGCTGACCTTACTGTTTTTGCATGAGCCCCCTCGCTCTGTCTTTAAACGTTCTTGCCCACTGACTGTCTGGGGAGGCGAGTCAGTCTTTGAACAGGCATGGTCTGCCCCTGACTCTACCTCCTACCTGTTGCCAGCATCCAAAATAAAGCAAACTTTCCTTTCCACCAACCTGGACTCTCTATTGCCTTTGAAGCGGGGAAGCATCCAGAGTATACTTTTGATAACATTATAATTGGTTCAGATTTTATTGAAATGTTCGCACCGTTTGTTGTTTATATCACACTGATAGTTAAGCTTCCTCCTGCTTATGTTGTGAGGTGTTAGGTGATCATCCAATTTTTGGTTGTTTTTTTTTTAATTTTCCTAGCCCTTCTTGTTTGTGTTCCTGTCAGCTGATGTAATTCAATGCTAGCAAGTTAATGAGCTATTTTCAGTGCAATTCAGGGCATTCAAAAAATGAAGAGGCTCTGGGACTTCCCTGGTGGTCTAGGGGTTAAGATTCTGCCCTTCAACTGCAGGGAGCACAGATTCAATCCCTGGTCAGGGAAATAAAATTTTTAAAAAATTAAAGCTAAGTAAAATATATGTCCCCAATTAAAAAACAATAAACAAAAAACACTCTTACACCTGTGTTAGGTGAATGATTCCGAGCCAAGGAGAGGTGAAATGTATGCAGATAACACAAGTGTAGGAGTTTAGGAGTCAAGGTCAGACAAATCTAGTTACTGGAGGGAACAGAGGGCAATTACAGAGGGCAATAACCTTCCTGTGAAACTGGGAGGGAAATGCAGTTATCAGGAACTCAGGGACAGAGCAAGGGTCAGTCAGGAACAAGCAGATGGGCAGATCTTGGTTACTAGAAATCCAGAAACCAAGGTCAAGGCAGTTGCAGGAAAGAGCAAGACTAATCTATTCTGAGCCAATGAATTTCCAACAAGAGCTTGAGAGTTAAGCTTCCCGCCCATAGCATCATCCCTAGAATAAGACGCAACTCTGAGCCTGGAGGTGGGAGGTGGGAAGAATCAGGAGTCAAGGAAGTGTTCTAAGACAAGTTCATTATATTAAACAAATGAACTGCTCCCTCAAAACCTCAGCTGCAGTCTGAAAAGGCTGACAAACTGCTTCTCTAAGAAGAGGACCTATTTACTTCCAGGATCTAAAGGGAGCTGACTTTGGAAAAAAAATTATGAAGACAATGTCTTGTATCCAATGTGTGTAAACCCTCCTCCAACCCTGAAGTTAAGCACAGTCAAGGACCTGTAGTTCTTTCTCAAGGGTAATAGATAATATTCTGAGCCATATCCTATGAGCTGTCTTATAGGTACTGAAACCCAGAAATCAAAACACGTTCATTTCAGAAGGCTGGCCCATCCAAGAAGTCCAAAGTGCCCATGCGCTATCACCTAACTAAACCCCTCTTACAACCTTTGTAAGTAAACACTTGGCCTTAACTTCCAAAGTAACTGAGAATCAGTTACTATTTGTTCATCTGGGGAACCTAAAAAGAAGTTCATCTCTGCTGGGATTAGTGTGAGTGAATCCATCCCTCAAGACCACAGATGACAAACAGGTGTGTTAGCTCAGAAGCCATGCTCTTGAAGGGGTATGTCCAGCAGAAGAAGAACATGGGGCCAAGGTGGGTACTGAAGCTTGGATCTAGTTTCCTCCTAGTCCGTGCACATTGTCTTAGAACTAAGATCCTATCTTTCTAGTGTTCTGTCATTTTCTCTCTCAGCAACACCCACAGGACTTCCACTAATATATATTTGTTTGTGTGTGTGTGTTTGGTTGTGCTGGGTCTTCATTGCTGTGAGCAGGTTTTCTCTAGTTGTAATGTATGGGCTTCTTGTTGCAGTGGCTTCTCTTGTTGTGGAGCACGGGCTCAGTAGTGGTGGCCCATGGGCCTAGTTGCTCCACTGCAGGTAGAATCTTCCCAGGCCAGGGATCGAATGTATGTCCCCTACTTTGGCAGACAGATTCTTAACCACTGGACCACCAGGGAAGTCCCCACTATAATACTCACTGGAGACACAGAGTCAAATCTTGGTGAGAATCAAAGGCCATCTTATTTTCTACTAGTTGGATCAGCAGGACTGCTGTTGTTCTCTGCTTTTCCAATTTGACTTCTCATTTTCATTTCCTCTCCCACCTTCCAAGTTTATGTTAGGAGCACCTGCTCTCAAACAAGGGCATGGAAATAAATCCCAGAGTTTACGCTAGAAGGATCAGAGCATCCTGTTAAACACCGAAACATGTCCTCCCCCGGGAATGAAAATATAAATGAATCCTCAGGCACCAGTGATTTAGTGAGCTAAGACAGCGAGAGCGAGCGAGCTGTGCTTAACACCAGCCCATGGCACAGCTGTCACCAGGGCCTTCTTTTCATAATATCCTAGACAGGTATCAGTTTCATTTGTTTTTTTTTCACAGAGCTCTGTAAACAGGGCCAGTATAGTCAGAGCAGGGTTGAAAACATTTCAGTTGCACTTGTTTCTCATTTTCTGCATGTGTATTCCCAAAGGCTGCTTTCTCAAAGGGAGGCTGGGGAGAGGACTTTTCTGTTTTTCCTCTTGCTGCTTCCTACACAGTCAATGGGAACATCAGAAATATACAAACAAGTTTTAGTTTTGTCCCTTCCCATTTTGCTTAGGAACTCACATGCTAGAGAAATTGTTTTCTGATCTAACTCCACCTGGACTTGGGTGGTTTTTGGGAATCTAAGTCAATCACTATAGGTTGTATCTACCCCTTCTCTCAAGTTAGGTAAGGCGTGTTGCCTCCCAAGAAGTGGAATGTGCTTATTTTTCCTTGACCACTCAGAAAAGCAAAACTTTGTTTTAAATGTCACTATCAAATCACAATATCTTTATAAATCTTATACATAGAGGTGGATCACTTCTATATCTTGACAATCATATAGCCCAAGGGTCCTTGACCCCAGCTTGGAGGAGTCTATTAACCCTCAAAGTGTGAATATACAGGTGGACGTTGTGCCTGGTAGGCTACGTAGACAATGAGATGGCTATTTTTCTTTCTTTCCCAGAAATCTGAAAATGTAAGGAACAAGCCCTCCAAATATGGAGGCTCTTGGGAGACCAGTTTTCTTAGACTCAGAATTCTGCCTCCAGCCTGAGCTCCAATCCTTGGTGCTTTCTTTTAAAAGAGGCCTGGAGATAGAGTCAAGAAGAGTGATGTCCAGATATCACATATAGGGAGCCCTGAAGAAATGTTAAAGAAATCAACGAACACAATGACTCTAGGTTGAAATGTTAGTTGTTGTTTGGGGGTTCTTTGTTGTTGCTGTTTACTGGGTGGTTTGGTTGTCTGTGTGTGTGTGTGTGTGTTTACCATACTGTGCAGCATGTGGGATCTTACTTCACCAACCAGGTATTGAACCGGGGGCCACCTGCAGTGGAAGTGCAGACCCCCAACCACTGAACTGCCAGGGAATTCCCTGAAATGTTAGTTTCTTAAGGCATTTAATTAAATACATGTCTGTAGAATTTATCTCCCCGTCCCTCTTCCTATTTCAGTTCAGTTCAGTTCAGTCACTCAGTCGTGTCCAACTCTTTGTGACCCCATGAACTGCAGCACACCAGGCCTCCCTGTCCATCACCAACTCCCAGAGTTCACTCAGACTCATGTCCATCGAGTTGGTGATGCCATCTAGCCATCTCATCCTCTGTCTTCCCCTTCTCCTCTTCCCCCCAATCCTTCCCAGGATCAGAGTCTTTTCCAATGAGTCAACTCTTTGCATCAGGTGGCCAGAGTATTGGAGTTTCAGCTTTAGTATCAGTCCTTCCAAAGAACATCCAGGACTGATCTCCTTTAGAATGGACTGGTTGGATCTCCTTGCAGTCCAAGGGACTCTCAAGAGTCTTCTCCAACACCACAGTTCAAAAGCATCAATTTTTTGGCGCTCATCTTTCTTCACAGTCCAGTTCTCACATCCATACATGACCACTGGAAAAACCATAGCCTTGACTAGACAGACCTTCGTTGGCAAAGTAATGTCTCTGCTTTTGAATATGCTATCTAGGTTGGTCATAACTTTCCTTCCAAGGAGTAAGCGTCTTTTAATTTCATGGCTGCAATCACTATCTACAGTGATTTTGGAGCCCCCAAATATAAAGTCTGCCACTGTCACTATTCCAAATTTCGGAACAACGCAATTGAGAGGGATTGACCACGCCACCAGGTCAAGAATGGACCCTCCTGGGGTTCATCCAATCAGCATATTACATCTCTCTTCCTGGCCTTCACAGTTGGTTTAGGACAAACATGGTACCCAAGTCAGGGCGATGCTGGGGGGTCAAGAGGGTGCGTTTGAGGGTTCTCTCTTTTCTGATGAGTTTACACCTGGAAATATGTAGGTCCAGAAGCTTCTGGAAACTAATCCTAAGGCAATAGAACCAATGAATGGAAAGCAAGGATTTACTGATTTTATTTGAGCCCTGGGTCAAACTTTTCTCAAAGTTGGACTTTACACTAAGTTTGTCTGTACATTTTCCTTATTGTTTAAGTCACTTTGAACTTGCTTTCTGTTTCTTTCTGTGGAAAGATCATTAGCTGATATAAGCTTATGTGATTTGCAGGAAGTTGAAACACAATATGCATTTATGGGGATTTCCTAACTCCCAAACTGTCATTTAACCAAAAGACCATTCTTCTCATAATATCCCCAATAAGGCAGTTATATACTTGTACACAATGCATGAGACATATGAATTTGTGTAAAAGTACCTATGGTAGCTATGGTCCTATCAGAAGTTGATTGCAACACAATAATTAAGAATCAAGGAACTTGAATGTCCATGGCCCTGGAGACATTACCAAGGCTCTTAGGAAACAGTGTTGCCTAAAGTGACATTTAAATCTTCCTTCATGTTCCTTAGTCATATTGTGACAGGCAGTTCCTGCTTAAAAGAACATAGTTGCTTCTCTGATACAATTATTTTCCACTAAAAACAAAACAAGAAAGAAAAAGGGATTGTTTAAATAATAAGTCAGTGATTTATTAATGCTATCAGATAATGCAATCCTGACAATTAGTAAATCAGATCAAGCTTTGAATTGCTCCAGTTTTGCCCTAGAAGTTGTCTGGCAAACATACCAGCCTGCGGCTGATGTGAATAGAGGGAAATGAGTTCTGATCACTGTTTGTGAGACATCTTTGTTCAAATAAAGATGAAATATGGAAAACTAGGCCCTACTATTCTTTTAGGCCACGTTTCCTTATTCACTGAAGGATGCCCTAGACTTCAGGATATGGAAAGTATTTTGTTTACCACCATTATTTCTGACCTCTGAGGGGCAACATTTTTTTAATTTATAGAATTTCTGGAGAATCGTGATTTTCTGGGTTTACAAAAGTTCATTTTTTAACTAGTTTCTTTTAAAAACAGAATCTGGAGAATCCCATGGACAAAGGAGCCTGGCATGCTGCAGTCCATGGGGTTGCAAAAAGTTGGACACGACTGAGCAACTAACACTTACTTACACTTAAAGACAATTCTGGATATTTTTGATGGTGAATTTCTGAGTTAAGGAAACATCACAATATAACAGAAAGAAGGTCTCACCAGGAGTTGAACACTCTTTGGTCAGTTTATATATCTTATTAACCCTATGCATAGACTAAATTTCCCAGTCTTTGTAGGTACCAGTTTCCTCATCTGGAAACAGATAGCTGATCTTGAGAGTCCCTTCCTTAGGGATGTAGGAGTCTATAAACAATATGTTTATCCTACTATAATATCTAAAACTATAATTTGAAACTACACATCCTCTACAGCTTTAATCCTTCATAGTTCAGTTCAGTTGCTCTGTAGCGTCCAACTCTTTGCGACCCCATGAGCCCCAGCACGCCAGGCCTCCCTGTCTGTCACCAACCCCTGGAGTTCACCCATTGAGTCAGTGATGCCATCCAACCATCTCATCCTCCGTGATCCCCTTCTCCTCCTGCCCTCAATCTTTCCCATAACCAGGGTCTTTTCAAATGAGTCAGCTCTTCTCATCAGGTGGCCAAAGTACTGGAGATTCAGCTTCAACATCAGTCCTTCCAATGAATATTCAGGACGATTTCCTTTAGGATGGACTGGTTGGATCTCCTTGCAGTCCAAGGGACTTTCAAGAGTCTTCTCTAACACTACAGTTCAAAAGTATCAATTCTTCGGCGCTCAGCTTTATCGTCCAACTCTCACATCCATACATGACTACTGGAAAAACCATAGCCTTGACTAGATTGACCTTTGTTGACAAAGTAATGTCTCTGCTTTTTAATATACTGTCTAGGTTGGTCATAACTTTCCTCCCAAGGAGTAAGCATCTTTTAATTTCATGGCTGTAGTCACCACCTGTAGTGATTTTGGAGCCCCCCAAAATAAAGTCTGTCACTGTTTCCACTGTTTCCCAATCTATTTGCCATGAAATGATGGGACCGGATGCCATGATCTTAGTTTTCTGAATGTTGAGCTTTAAGCCAACTTTTTCACTCTCCTCTTTCACTTTCATCAAGAGACTCTTTAGTTCTTCTTCACTTTCTGCCATAAGGGTGGTGTCATCTGCAAATCTGAGGTTATTGATATTTCTCCTGGCAATCTTGATTCCAGCTTGTACTTCTTCCAGCCCAGCGTTTCTCGTTATGTACTCTGCACAGAAGTTAAATAAGCAGAGGGACAATATACAGCCTCGACATACTCCTTTTCCTATTTGGAACCAGTCTGTTGTTCCATGTCCAGTTCTAACTGTTGCTTCTTGACCTGCATACAGATTTCTCAAGAGGCAGGTCAGGTGGTCTGGTATTCCCATTACTTGAATTTTCCACAGCTTATTGTGATCCACACAGTCAAAGGCTTTGGCATAGTCAATAAAGCAGAAATAGACGTTTTTCTGGAGCTCTCTTGGTTTTTTGATGATCCAGCTGATGTTAGCAATTTGATCTCTGGTTTCTCTGCCTTTTCTAAAAGCAGACTGAACATCTGGAAGTTCACGGCTCATGTATTGCTGAAGCCTGGCTTGGAGAATTTTGAGCATTACTTTACTAGCGTGTGAGATGAGTGCAATTGTGTGGTAGTTTGAGCATTCTTTGGCATTGCCTTCCTTTGGAATTGGAATGAAAACTCACCTTTTCCAGTCCTGTGGCCACTGTTGAGTTTTTCAAATTTGCTGACATATTGAGTGTAGCACTTTCACAGCATCATCTTTTAGGATTTGAAATAGCTCAACTGGAATTCCATCACCTCCACTAACTTTGTTCGTAGTGATGCTTCCTAAGGCCCATTCGACTTCACATTCCAAGATGTCTGGCTCTAGGTTAGTGATCACACCATCGTGATTATCTGGGTCATGAAGATCTTTTTTGTACAGTTCTTCTGTGTATTCTCGCCACTTCTTCTTAATATCTTCTGCTTCTGTTAGGTCCATATACCATTTCTGTCCTTTCTTGAGCCCATCTTTGCATGAAATGTTCCCTTGGTATCTCTAATTTTCTTGAAGAGATCTCTAGTCTTTCCCATTCTATAGTTTTCCTCTATTTCTTTGCATTGATTGTTGAGAAAGGCTTTCTTATCTCTCCTTGCTATTGTTTGGAACTCTGCATTCAGATGCTTATATCTTTCCTTTTCTCCTTTGCATTTCACTTCTCTTCTTTTCATAGCTATTTGTAAGGCCTCCTCAGACAGCCATTTTGCCTTTTTGCATTTCTTTTTCTTGGGGATGGTCTTGCTCCCTGTCTCTTGTACAACATCATGAACCACCATCCATTGTTCATCAGGCACTCTGTCTCTCGGACCTAGTTCCTTAAATCTATTTCGGACTTCCATTGTATAATCGTTAGGGATTTGATTTAGGTCATGCCTGAATGGTTCAGTGGTTTTCCCCACTTTCTCCAATTTAAGTCTGAATTTGGCAATAAGGAGTTCATGATCTGAGCCATAGTCAGCTCCTGGTCTTGTTTTTGCTGACTGTATAGAGCTTCTCCATCTTTGGCTGCAAAGAATGCAATCAATCTGATTTCGATGTTGGCCTTCTGGTGATGTCCATGTGTAGTCTTCTCTTGTGTTGTTGGAAGAGGGTGTTTGCTATGACCAGTGCATTCTCTTGGCAAAACTCTATTAGCTTTTGCCCTGCTTCATTCTGTACTCCAAGGCCAAATTTGCCTGTTACTCCAAGTGTTTCTTGACTTCCTACTTTTGCATTCCAGTCCCCTATAGTGAAAAGGACATCTTTTTTGGGTGTTAGTTCTAAAAGGTCTTGTAGGTCTTCATAGAAGCAATCAGAAATAAATTGTCAGGTATAGGATGACATACTCAGAAGGATGCTTGATTAGGGAATCAAATATCTCAAATTTGGTAGGAGAATACAGTTTTATTAAAAAAAAAACTGGGCCTAAATTTTGAGTTTCAGATTATTAATACTGTCAAGGTTTACTGAAAAATAGTAAAGGATAAGACATTGTTCTTAAGTCTGCTCTGCCCTTGTACAAGGAAATTTTTCCTGGCCCCTCTTTGGTTAGAGTTCTTCATGATAGTTATAAATAGAAAAAGTATAGGGTATATTACTTTAGCATATTACAAGTCCAAGGGGCCTAAATATTTAAGAGATGGCTTCAAGTGACATCCTTGTAGTTTCAAATTTGAGTTAAATTAGTAAGTTGCTTTGTAAGAGACATATAACACAAAAGTAAACCCAAACCCACAGGAGACTGATGACTTACCCTTTCTATGACTAAAAATAGTTTTGTGTTTTTAACAGAGCTCTGTGGGGTTTACATTTTTTAATTAAGTAGAAAAATCAGTACAAAAAACTAAATGTATAGTGTATGTATGCTAAGTCGTCTTCAGTTGCGTCTGACTCTGTGCGGCCCTATGAACTGTAGCCTGCCAGGCTCCTCTGTCCATGGAATTCTCCAGGCAAGAATACTGGATTGGGTAGCCATTCCCTTCCCCAGGGGATCTTCCCTACCCATGGATTGAACCCCGGTCGCCTGCATTACCTTGTGGCTCAACTGGTAAAGAATCTGCCTGCAATGCGGGAGACCTGGGTTCAATCCATGGTTTGGGAAGATCCCCTGGAGAAGGGATTCCCACTCCAGTATTCTGGCCTAGAGAATTCCATGGACTGTTGGAGTTGAAAAGAGTCGGACACAACTGAGCGTCTTTCACTTTCAGTTTCTCCTGCATTAAAGGCAGATTCTTTACTGTTTGAGCCACCAGGGAAGCCCAGAGAAAGCAAACCTATACCTAAAATAGACAATCAACAAGGACCTACTCTATGGCACAGGGAACTCTACTTAAAATTCTGTAGTAACCTATATAGGAAAAGAATCTGAAAAAGAATGGATATATGAATATGTATAACTGAAGCTCTTTTCTGTACATCTGAAACTAACACAACATTGCAAATCAACTATACCCCAATATAAAATAAAAATTAAATTAAAAAAGAAAAATTAAATCCATGTCACTAGCCCTGTGCCACTAGAAAGGATACTCAAACACTGAGATGATATAATCACATTTTCAAACCCTCCAAGAGCTGCTCAAAATAATACTTTATTTTAGTTTGCTTTATATTTGGAACACAGTTTTCTGCTGGTTTTAACTGATTTCCATTTAACAAAAGAAGCACGTCTTCACCATATGACTAAACTTGTTTAGGAACTTAATGCCAGTCTTCGTGGCCATGGAGTCTACTTTCTGCTTGAAGATATTCTTCTCCCTTCAAAACCAGTTGCTTTCCTAGCCTGCTTACAGTTGTTATTTTAGGCCTATATATGTGTATGTATGTGTATATGTGTATGTATGTGTATATGTATATACATGTGTATATATACACATATGCTTGTCCTTGTTATAGATACAATAGCTCCTCAAATTTACCTAAGGTTACTAATTAGAATATAAAAATATTATCTTATGTTCGCATAACTCTGTTTCCCAATAGTTCAGCTTTTCAAATAAAAAAAATAGTTCTTTTGAAAACATTACATCTATACTTTCTTCTGGTTATTTTTCAACTAAGTGAATCAGAAAAATGTGCATCAAAAAAATCGCCTATCCTTTGCCCCCATTAAAAAAAAAAAAAACCCAAACATTTTATTCTGGAAACTTTCAAGGATATACAAAGTAAACAAAGTCTAATGAACTTCATGTACCCATCATCCAGTTTCAATAAACATCAGTATTCTGCCATTGTTTCACTTGCAACTTCACCTACTCCTGTTCATTTTTATAGCCAAACTGTTAATTAAATAATCTTTCACATTGTTAGTCATTTGAATTTATATTTCATTTAGTAAATAACCCTGTTAGACCATATCATACACTCTAAGACACTGAACACCGTGTATGATAGTATTAGAAATTATTACTCAACACCCTTCCCCCACCATTTACAGAGCACTTTCTGTGCCAATGTGCTCATGGTTTACGACAGCACTGGTTCATTTGATTCAAGATAATCAACAATGCAAGATTTGCCCTTTAACCAGCACAGGAAGTAGAGATGCTGTTTGTTAAAGGATTAGTAAAACTATTCAAAATTAGAATCAATGTGTGGAAAAGAACATTTTCTGTGAAGAGGACTATGTATTCATGATTGTGTTTCTCAGATACAATAAAACACCAACACAATTATAGCTGTCGCTTGTGGGAAAGAAAGGACTTTTATTAAGAAAGGAAATCTTAATATCTATTCTCTGAAGGACAATGGTCTCTCAGCGATTTAGTACCACAGTCCTAGTTACAACACTAAGTTATAAATAAGATGCTGTTTTAAGAACTGGAATACTTTTCTCTGTATACATAATTCTAAAATTCAGAAATAAATGAAGAATTTTAGCAAAATAAAAAAATTGAGAGCCGAAGTATCTTGCTTGTGCCCACTAGAAACTAGTAAACGAATTCTGCTGATTGGAGAGAAGACTGAGCCAGTGGCCCATATCTATTCCTTCCTCACTCTGCCTCATCCAGCTTTGCGAAGTTTCCCCAGAGCTTTGTCATCATTCACCGTGGACGCAGCAACTGGGTGGTGGAGGAGACATGGACACTGAATCACTGTGGTCGTCTGATACTTAAAAAAAAAAAAAAATCAATTTATTTACTTTGGCTGTGCTAGGTCTTCTTTGCTGTGCGAGCTCCTCTCTAGTTATAAAGAGCAGGAGCGACTCTCGAGTTATAAAGAGCAGGAGCGACTCTCGAGTTATAAAGAAAGAGCAGGAGCGACTCTCGAGTTGCAGTGCATACGCTTCTCATTGCAGTGGCTTCTCTTCTGGTGGAGCACAGGGTCTAGACACACAGACTTCAGCAGCTGCAGCATGCGGGCTCATTAGTTGTGGCGCACAGGCCTAGCTGCATGTGGATCAAACCAGTGTCCCTTGAACTGCTCGGTCGCTTAGTCGTGTCCAACTGTTTGCAACCCCATGGACTATAGCCTGCCAGATTCCTCTGTCCATGGAAAATTCCAGGCAAGGATACTGGAGTGGGTTGCCATTTACTACTCCAACTCGGCCACCCCAACTACCACTGTACCACCAGGGAAGTCCAAAATAACTTTGCTTTCACAAGGGAGAGTAAAGTAAATCTAGAGGGAATAATACTGTGATTAAATTTGATATTTCATCTGCTCACACCTGGTGGGCCAATATCCCCCAACACACTTAGTATATTCTCTTCCAAGTAATGCTCAAGAATCATGTATCAGAGAAACAAATAGTTGCTGTGTTTTGAATTAGGATGTAAAGTTTTCCCCAAACTGAAATCAGTTAGATTAGTTATTATACTAAGCTAGGCATGAATTTTGAAAACACTTACTGAATTATATTTTTATTTACTTAATTGGAAAAGCATTATGTACGAAAAGCATATTAATGACCATTAAAAATATACAAACTACAAATATCTGGCAGCGTTCAATATCTTTGAAATGCTATTTCATAATGTTGTTTACCATGCTTCTGTTGTGTGCGCCAGGTTATTTCCCGAAGTGTGCTTGTTAACACACACACAATATCAATAAAGCAGATGGTTTTATATTTTCTTTTTTTTTCTTGCTTTTACGTTCTTTATTTTTATTAAAAAAATTTTTTTTCCTTTATTTTAATTTACAATACTGTATGGGTTTTGCCATACATTGACATGAATCAACCACGGGTGTACATGCGTTCCCAAACATGAACCCCCCACCCACCTCCTTCCCCATAACGTCTCTCTGGGTCATGACCGTGCACCAGCCCCAAGCATGCTGTATCCTGCGTTGGACATAGACTGGCGATTCGATTCTTACATGATAGTATACATGTTACAATGCCATTCTCCCAAATCATCCCACCCTCTCCCTCTCCCTCTGAGTCCAAAAGTCCATTATACACAGCTGTGTCTTTTTTGCTGTCTTGCATACAGGGTCGTCATTGCCATCTTTCTAAATTCCATATATATGTGTTAGTATACTGTATTGGTGTTTTTCTTTCTGGCTTACTTCACTCTGTATAATCGGCTCCAGTTTCATCCATCTCATCAGAACTGATTCAAATGTATTCTTTTTAACAGCTGAGTAATACTCCATTGTGTATATGTACCACAGCTTTCTTATCCGTTCATCTGCTGATGGACATCTAGGTTGTTTCCATGTCCTGGCTATTATAAACAGTGCTGCGATGAACATTGGGGTACATGTGTCTCTTTCAATTCTGGTTTCCTCGGTGTGTATGCCCAGCAGTGGGATTGCTGGGTCATAAGGTAGTTCTATTTGCAATTTTTTAAGGAATCTCCACACTGTTCTCCAAAGTGGCTGTACTAGTTTGCATTCCCACCAACAGTGTAGGAGGGTTCCCTTTTCTCCACACCTTCTCCAGCATTTATTGCTTGCAGATTTTTGGATCGCAGCCATTCTGACTGGTGTGAAGTGGTACCTCATTGTGGTTTTGATTTGCATTTCTCTAATAATGAGTGATGTTGAGCATCTTTTCATGTGTTTGTTAGCCATCCGTATGTCTTCTTTGAAGAAATGTCTATTTAGTTCTTTGGCCCATTTTTTGATTGGGTCGTTTATTTTTCTGGAATTGAGCTGCATAAGTTGCTTGTATATTTTTGAGATTAGTTGTTTGTCAGTTGCTTCATTTGCTATTATTTTCTCCCATTCAGAAGG
Source organism: Capricornis sumatraensis (assembly GCF_032405125.1). Taxonomy (NCBI): domain Eukaryota; kingdom Metazoa; phylum Chordata; class Mammalia; order Artiodactyla; family Bovidae; genus Capricornis; species Capricornis sumatraensis. Next base: position 233,076,334 of record NC_091069.1, on the reverse strand, counting down.
CTGTCTTTTCACTTTGCTTATATTTTCCTTTGTTGTTAATTAGATCCCATTTGTTTATTTTTGCTTTTATTTCCAGAATTCTGGGAGGTGGATCATAGAGGATCCTGCTGTGATTTATGTTATATTTTATTTCAAACAGACTCTGCATCTTTACTGTTGCCCAAACTAGAAAGCCTGCTACCAACTCTACCAATATTTTAGCTGTTCTCTAATTCGTAGTTCGATTGTAAATGAGACAAAAATATTTAACTACTTCCATTCCTCAGTTCCTTTCCAACCTTATTTAGGAACTGTAGAGATGCATTCTAGTTTGCTTGCACAATATTTTGCTATTTCTAATACCATTTTCATGCCAAACTTTACAAAAGGCTTCTACAAATCTTTTGCTGTCATTGGTTCGACAAAATAACTGGATTTGGTCATAATTATAAATTTAGCTTTCCTAAGCACAGGGGAAAATCACTTTATAATAATATATTCTTCTATCCCTTTTCCATTTGTGAAAGACATAATTCCTTGCTTTGATAAACAAAGTGAGGAAACAAGAGAAATGCCAGAATTTTGTTATCCATTTACTCCTTTAATGCATTTGCAGGCTGTTTAAACTGATGGGCTATAATGAATCATTTCAAACAATAAGGTGTGTGCTACATCCCTTCATTCATAATTTTTATTTGCTGATAAAACAGAGGCGGTGCTCTATTTCTGTTCTCTAAAAACAAAACAAAATAACCCCCCACCTCCTGCCCAAACTTCCATTTAAATTTTTTCATGCTGTCACAAGTCTCAGAGCACGATACTCTTCAGCTCCACCTCGTGTAGGAAAACAACGACTGCACCCTCAGCTCTGACCAAAGGGAGCAACCTTGCAGTGGAAAAGATGAAAAGTCAGGAACATTATTTAGGCATCAACACTAAACGAAGAATTGATTTCCTGTAGCGCCTGAGTGTTTGAGAAAAAGCAGGTCTTAACAGCTGATAGGAACTTCAGGAAAACATACGTATTGGTTTCACTGATAAATTCAATTAAAGCTGGAGAAAACTATACTGAACTTACTTAATACTGGCAAACTTTGGATGAAATCCCCATTGACCTAAGATTCCTAGTTGACTCCTTCAAAAGAGCCAAGTCAGGGCGTTCTCTGAGCAGCGGTATGTAGTACATCAAACACCTTCACAAAAAACTACAGCCGACTACCTTTTAGTCACGTCATAAAGCCCAAAGGAGAACGCCTGGAAACGGTTTGTGGAGAGAGGGGTGAGGTCCCCTTCTCGGTGAAGGCGACTTAGCTGACTGGAGTAGTTTCCGCGCTCTCCTCGTCCCGCGCCGCAAGCAGGCAAAGAAGCGAAGGGACCCCGGGTTCCGGTCGCCCGCAGCATCTCCCCAGAGTCCTCCTTCTGAGAAACCTGCGGGTCAGGGACGCTCATCTTTTGCTTGTCATTATAAACCTGCTTCTTATTAAGCTCTCATGACTTTTTTTTTTTAAGTTGCTTTGCACAGTTTTCGCTTCCTCCGGCCAGGCATGAAGGGACCCAGAGCGTCCTGGAGCCCGGCCGGGTACCGCGGGGAGGGGCGGGGCCGGGGCGGGGGCGGGGCAACGGGCGGGGCGTTGTCGCCGCGTCCGGCTGCGCCCAGCCGCGGGCGGGAGGCGGTGGCGGCGGTGGCGGCGGCGGCGGCGGCGACGGGGCCTGAACTGCGCGGGGATTGGCTGCGGAGGGCGGAGACGTCAGGCTCCCGCGGCCGGAGCGGCGGCCCCGGCTCGGCGCGGCGCAGCGCAGTCTGCTTGAGCGCTCACCGCAGCGAGAAGGTTTCCTCTGCCGTCCCGCTTTCCGCCGCCGCCGCCGCCGAGCTTCCCCGCTCGTGCCGGGACGCGCCTCAGCGCTCCTCGCCGCTTCCACCGCCGCGGCCGCCGCTCCTCTCGCCGTCGGCACACACACCATGACGAAGACAGACAAGAAGTCCTTCAACCAAAGCCTGGCCGAGTGGAAGCTCTTCATCTACAACCGGACAACCGGCGAATTCCTGGGGCGCACCGCCAAGAGCTGGGGTGAGCGGGCGACGGTTGGGCACCCGGGCCGGCCGCGGTCTGGGGGGACGCCGGGTGGGGTCGGCTGGGAAGGGAGGGCTGGAGGCAGCTCCCCGCGTGGGGGCCCCAGGAGCCACCGCCGCCCGGAGCGGTCTTCGTCTCGGCCGCCAGACTGGAACGCGAGCGGCAGCGGCGGCAGAGGAGTAGCGTGGCCCCATTCATTTCTCGCGGGGCCGGCGGGCGGGCGAGGCGGCGGGGCCCGCTGGCAGCCCCCGCCGGGCCGCGCCGGTTCCTTCCTCCCGGCCGGGAGCGGGCGCACGTGCTGCCGGGACCTGAGGCGCCGGAAGCCGGGGACCGCTGCCCGGAGCCCGGAGCGCGTGGGGGCCGAGTGCCCGGCCTCCTTTGTACGGAGCGCGCCGGCCCCGAGAGGCCCTGGCGGAGGCGGCCGGCGGCGCCGAGCGGTTCGGGGAAGCTAGACCCTGCCCCACACCCGGGGAGAGGAAATTTCCACTCCCGCCGCTATCTTGTGACTCGTCCACGCTGCCACCCCAGCCGGTCGGAAGAGTGTGAACGAGTGTTCAGTGTGTGGGCTGCACGACTGTGTTAAGCACGCAAGTACACGGTACCCGAAAATGCAGTTGAATTTGTCCGGTGAAAAGACCCTTAAAAAGGTTGCTTCCTTCCTAATTCCTTTTTAGTGACACAGGTTTTCTTCCTTACCAACGTGGTTCATTGGGGGAAAGTAAATTCGGTCTGAAAGGCACGGTTTGTTTTTTTGTTTGGTTGGTTTTTTTACCCTGTGTCTTCAAAACATGTGATGATTGTATTTGCTAGCAGTTTTCCTCTGCATGGGTTCTTTGTTTTAAAAGAAATATTTAAACCATCCGTCAGTGTGGTGCTGCCTTCGAGTGCCTCTTTTTTTGGAAAAACTGTTAACGTCTGAATAAGGACTAGTGCTCCCCCTCCCCTCCTTTAAACTTAAGTAAACCAATTTTTTTTCTTTTGAAAAATATTTTGTTAGTTGGTCATGACAGACTTTTCTGCGTGAGAGTATTTCTATACTGGAGAACTATTTGAGCACGACACTTTGAAGAGAAGCATGAAGAGAGTGAATTAGCTTTGACTTAGGAAATAAACTGTTGCTGCTACTTGAAATCGGCTCTTCTAGAATAGAAAGGCGGCTTAAAGCCCTATCACAAGTTGCAAGGGGGCCTTGGAGGGTTTTTTTTTTAGCTCAAAGCCTGCTTCAGAGATGAGAAAAATGAGCCCCAGAGAGGTTGTGATTTTGTTTGTGTAAAATTATATATTCCACAGAGCCAAGAAAAGAACCCAGTTGTCCTTTAATCCTAGTCCAGCGGTTGTATTATTTTACAGATGCCTTGCCTCACTGCATGGTAATCACGATTTTTATTCAAATGGGTCTATGGGGAACCCACTAGTGTGATGAGGAAATAGATCTTGCATTTAGAATTAAATGGGGGGGGGTGCTGTAAAGTTATTTTTGTTTTTAGAGTGTACTAACTTTTTGCTGAAGAAATATTTGAGTGGTGAAGAGGGATGAATTTGTGTAGACTACCTTTCTTCTTTCCAGTACCAAGTATCTTCACTTTGTTAGAATGACATTTCTTCTTTTTTTTGAATGACATTTCTTAATGCAGGGTGTGCTCTTTAACCTTTGTATTGCATGCTGTTGGGATAGAGATTTTATTTGGTATCAGAGAATGCGGGATTATATAAGGGCAGTGGAAGGAGTACAGGTGAAGTTGGGATTAGATTTAGAAGAATGAAGGCAAGACTTTTTATTTTCAAAATGGAAATTGTCAGTTCAGTTCGTAAATTTCTGCATTTATTGTAATAATAGTAAGCCAGCACAGAATGGCATAAATAGGTGAGAACTGTCCATAATCTTGTCCCAGCAGGCGTAAGGACACTCCAAGGAGATGTGGGGGAGTGGTGCATGTAGGCTGGAATCAATGCTGTATTCCGTCAAGTATGGGGTCCACCTGGAGAAAGCGTATCCTCTGGCCTTTCTTTATCAGAGGCAGTGTATGAGTGAGTTGCCTGATCTCATTACCCCTGTTAGACACTCAGTAGTGTCGACTCTTTGCAACCCCATGAGAGTGTAGCCCATTGGGCTCCTCTGTCCATGGAATTCTCCAGGCAAGGATACCAGAGTGGGTAGCCATTCCCTTCTCCAGGGGATCTTTCCAACTGGAGAAGTCCACTATGCATATTTCAGTACATTTGTGGGCAGACTTAATGCATATAATGTTATTTTTTAACAGGGATCATACAGTAAATGTTGCTTTATAATCTTTTGAGTATATTGTGGGCCTCTTCCTGTGTTATTAAATAAAGATCTATATCATTTTTAATAGCTGTTCCATGGTGTAGTTAGATGCACTGTTTTTTTTTTTTTAGTCTAACATGTATCTTATGTATACATGGGAGATACCTATGGTAATAGAAGTAATTCTTCATTTTTTTTTTTAAACCAGTGCATATTATATGTACTGGGCCCTCCTCCCCCCTTTCCTTTATCCTTGTACATTTTTGTAAATTGATTTCCTTGAAATATGTTTCTACTGGTGGAATTTCTGGGTTGCGGGTAATCTGTGTATGTTTTATATTCTGAAAGCGTGTTATAGTTTTTTTTTCTTTTTAAACCTCATTTGTGCAGATGTTTTCTTTTGCTTTTGAAATTAATGAAGGAGGGGATTATTACATCTTTTTTTGACCTGGGTAGATTTGCTGGGCTGCTGGTGTATAGAGACAGCTTTTCTCTACCTCAAGGGTTCTGTAAAGACATTCATTTAAGATGTTTCCTGATTTTATCTTTTACATTCAAGTCTTCAGCTCATTTGTCCCAAGTGAGGTTCCTTTCCAAGTGCACTATATATTAATATTTAAGAAGCAGTCTTACTCTTTATATTTGAGATAAAGTGAAAATACCTCATGATCCATGTCATTGCCGTCTTTAAAACAGCTGTGTGAGGATTTTGACTAGCTTCTTGTATGTTTGGCTAATGTGTTACACTTGGTTTCAGCAATTTCAGAATGCTTATATACATGTACTTTATTCTATTTTCACGGCTTTCTAATGTATACCGTGTAGGTGATCAAAGTGTTCCTAAGAGCTGATATCCAGGCTGAACATAAGGGCAGGTCAGGAGTAGTGAAAGTATTAGTCGCTCAGTTGTGTCCTAACTCTTTGCGAGCCCATGTACTGTAGACCACCAGACTCTTCTGTCCATGGAATTCTACAGGCAAGAATACTGGACTGGGTAACCATTCCCTTCTCTAAGGGATCTTCCCCAACCAGGGATTGAACCTGGGTCTCCTGCATTGCAAGCAGATTACCATCTGAGCCACCAGGGAAACCCATGACATGCTGTCATTTAATGACCTCTGCCTGTGGGCTTTGGCCTTCATTATCTTAAGGTTATCTCTCAGCAGATGCGTTAATGTTAATCTTAAACTCAAGGTACTGATTCCAAGCAGGATCAGGATTCTGGAGTAAAACTGCTAACATCTACATTTTGTTCATATGCTTCTCTTTCATTGTAGGCCCATGAATTGCAGTTTTTTTCCGATCACCTGCTCCCATTCTGGGTCATGCCTCAGTAAATGCTCTGCTTTGGAGATCAGGCTCCATCCCAGTCTTGTGTGTTTGACTGTAGGGGAGAAGGCAAGTGTGTTTATTTTCCCAGTTTTGTAAGGTATTCTTTGTCTGGTGGAATGTTGTATCAAAGAAACTTTACAAAAATTTGCACTGTTGGAAAAGTAACAGGCCTTGCCTTACCCTGTGGGCTGACAGTAACTGAAGGTCAAGTGGTGGGTGTGGCAGCAGCGACCGCTGAGGCTGACTGAGCCATCACCTGGCAGGAGGCAGCACCTGGATTGACAGTGGGAGGGAGGGGGAGGTGTGTGTGTTGTAGTCCAGATACCTGTAATAATAGTGTGGTGCCTGCGCAGTCGCTAAGTCGTGTCTGACTGCGATCCCAAGGACTGTAGCCCACCAGGCTATGTGATCACAGTAGTACGTGCTTTACTGTGTTACAGAGCAGCCTCCCCTCACCCCAAAAATAATTTGATTTCTTTGAAATTGACTTCTGAATTTGCAGCTATAGAATTAGTTGTATTTAAAACAGCTTAAAAAAAACCCTCCTGTCCTTAGTAACATCTTCACTGTGGTGTATCATCATATTTAAAGACCATTTAATGCTTTTATTTTCCAAACAATTTTATTACAGTGTGCCAAAGTACTTGGCAGTACAACTGTATGAAAAGGGAAAAAAAAATCATGTGTACAATAATTTTTAAAAGTGAAGGTTATTCTTGGGGGATATCTATTCCCCTTTCCCTTCCCCTCCCCCTTTATAGACTTCTAGTGTTTCCATTAAGATGAAGCCTCTACTAACCTAGCATTTTTAAAAAAGAAATTCTGTCATAAAAGAACAAAATTTACTTTGGAAGATAAATTCATTATTTTCTAATTAGGCATTCATTACATTGATTTTGAAGTAAAATCTGTCATCTTTGACTACATAGAATAACCATTGTTAACATTTTCCTATGTATAAAGTTTTTTCAAATGTATAAATAAGTGAAAATGTACAGTTAGCTACCTGGTTTTATCACTTAAAATTTAAGGGGAGTGGTTTTTAATTCCTCTACCTCTTTCTTAGAGGTTGATGTGTTGGGGGTATCCTTGGCACTTTCCATCACCTCTGTGGGGACCATCCACACACTCTGCTAGAACTTAGGTTTCTGGTGACTTTTTAGGTATCATATCTATGTTGGGGCTTACAAACTGCATTTCTGGTCCCTAAGGCTTTTTTTGCATTCTTAAAACCTGTCGGAATCTTTAAAGATTGCCTGTTGGAAATCTTCAGTGGGCTGTTTCACAGCCACCTCTTCATGTAAATCTCTATTGCCCTCTGGCTCCTTAGCATCATGTGCAGACTATTTGCAGACTTGGGATTTTTCTCTCTTGTCATCTACTGTTCTACATAGTTCTATCCCATCATTTTTGGGCCTGTTTCCTAGATTCTGAACCCCTTCTTCCTTCACCTTGACCTAGTTACTCAGATGTCAGCTTTGACAGCCTGATCTCTGGTAAACATTTTTGAATCATTTTTTGCTTTGAGACTGTGTCAAGTGCTCCAGTGTATCCAGTGATACCTTTTTCTAGTAGAGCATTTATGCTTTCATAATGCATTTGTTAGGCTGAAGCTTCTTATTCACATCTTACTCCTCTGGAATTCCCTAACACCTAACCTGTTGCTTGCACTTAGTGGGAATGTAGTAAAAATTGGTTGAATGAAAGAGCAGTGCTGTGAAATGTTCCCAGTCTAATTAAATGTAATTAGTCTTCTGCAACACTTTTTAGTGTCTTTGGTTTTGGTATATCATTGCATAAAGATTTACCTGATATTTGAGCATTTTCCTTTTTTTTTTTTTTTCCTGCCACACTTGGATTTCATAGGTTAGTGTTCAGAAAAAGTTTCCATGTAACTTTCTCATGGGAGGCTCGGCTGAGTTTGACACGGCTAGGTCGTGCATTTGATTAGAATAACAGAACCAGGGTTATTATTTGGTCTCCTGCGTCCTGTTTTATTGCTCTGTTCAGCTTCTTATGGCTCTTATGAGAACTTCCTAGAGGCTTTTTCTTTTTAAAGTTATCTGCTCTCAGATTTAATGAGGGTTTATTTAATAGTGTCTTCCTCTCCCTACAGGTGCTATTTAACTAGTAATATTTTTGAAAGGAATTTTCTGACTTAACAACCTCCCCATATCTGTTTACTGAGCCATTGGTGGAGCTGGTGCTTAAGTACAACTTACTCCTAGTATTTTGCTGATGCCATGCTAAGAAATAGACCCTTGTCCACAAGGTGAGGTACTTTTCTTTTGGCAGTTTCTGGCCTGTTGTGACTGTTGTCAGTGTCTGGCCCATAAAAATGGTCCTTACTCCCACTCCATACTTCTCTAACCAGTCCTTTTCTGATTCTCTTGGTTCCTAAAGTATGTTTCCCAGGCACTGTGTTAGGCTTTGTTTTCTCTTCATTTTTTTCATCTCAAAACAACTGCAAAAATTACTGATAAATTTTACTTCTTGGTTAACATCTCTCAGATTCCAGTTGCTTCTTGCATATCCCATAAATCTGAGAGTGAGGCTTAGACAGCTCCACTACCTTATTAATCAACTGATAAACAGAGCTCTTTCCCCTTCTTCCATTGGAGTTCTGAGTTACTTCTCTGTTTGCAATTCTTGAAGACTGTCACTAGGCATAGTCCTACTTCCACAACATTTTTAGAATCTCTTGGTGACCCACAGCTCATTACCACTGCTGCAGTTAATCCGGGAATGAATTTTCTCTGACCTTCTCACCACTCACTCACCTCACCCCACCCCGAAGTATCTTGTGAACAGGCACACATTCAGAGGAAGCCCAGGGGGCTTGTTTTTCCTGGCATTCTTAATGCTAACCACCTGTTGCAAATTGCATAGCCTTTAACATTCCCACCAACCCTGCCCCACTTTTTAAGGATCTGGTAGTGTCTTTTCTTGTAAATTCACTGATGAAAAAACTTGAAGGACCAGATGAAGATCTTTTTGTAACTTTCTTTCAAAATTGTTCCAAGTTTAAATGGAGCCATTGGCTTTCCAACCTTTATGTGCTGCTGAAAAAAAATGTGTAGTGTTGTTGACTGGGGAAGGTGGGCTCTCAACTTTTGGTGCAGTCCCAGAAAGATACTGGGCGTCAGTTGGAATTATTGTGTACAACCTCCCTGTTTCAGATTGATGTCTAAGGCTGCAGCTTTGATCAAGGTACTCCCCATACCCCAAAAGTATTTGGATCCCCACTGCTTTGAGGTTTAAATCAGTTCCTGATAGCCTGGTATTCCAGGTGTACTACATGTTGGCTTAGAACTATATTTCCAACCTTACATAATCTGTCATTTTATACCATACACCCCACATACCACTGTGTCACAGCCAAATGGCTATATCTAAGGCCCCTTGGCCTGGAGTGCCCTGCTCATTCCCTCTCCCGTGCCATTCGCTGCATCGTAAATTCTCCCCTGATTCCTGTGTCCAGGGCCAGCTCTGCCACAAGCCTTCTCTGACTTGCCCAGGTGAAAGGATACCGCGTTTTATCATCTGTGACACCTAACAACTTTGTACGCTGGGTCAGAGGTGTTTATATATGTTGCTTCTACTAACTGGATGTTCTCACGGAGCAGGACTTGCAGGTGCATATTATAGCCCTACAGCATCGAGCACATAGTAAACACTTAACTTTTTTTTGATAAATTGTCATTTAGTCAGTTTCCACTTGCGATTCACCTAGTCTTTGGGCTGAATGAAGTTGAGAGTATTATGGATTAATTGACATAGCTCCATACTGTGAAAGTCTTGTTTGTGGAGAAACTTGTTCATAATTCCCCTCAGCTCACCATGATTCTTTCTATTCCACTATATTTCTAATTCATTTTGAGTTTCCAGATAGGGCATTATAGTCAAAGTGAGCCTATGGGCCTATGTATTTTTACTTGGTAAGTTTAGAAGTTTACCAGTATGCTGAGGTAGACCTGAATTAGAATTCTACATCTCTAAGCTTAGATAAGTCATTAAAAAAAAATCTTTTGGTCTCAGTTTCTTCTTTAAGGGAAAAGTTGCATGAGATAGTTTCAGGTGTCACTTGGGAATGAAAAACAAGGCCTTTTGAACTGGAGGGTGCAAACTTTTTCTTTAAAGGACCAGGTAATATTTTAGGCTCTGCCAGCCAGGCAGTGTCTCTTACAACTACTCACCTCTGCTATTAGTAGCTTGAAATGGCCTTAAACAATATGTAAACTAGTGGCCTAGCTGTGTTTCAGTATTTTATTTACAAAACAGGCAGCAGCTGAGATTTGCTGAGCTACGCTTTAGAAGTTTGTGGTTCAGTATAGGCTAATCCAAGAAAACTGAATGGGGTCTTAAAATGTGTGAACTCTTGGCTTTGTTCTTTTCATATAACAAAAGTCACTTCATTATTTGAATTTTTACAGTGAGTAGTCAGCAAGCCCGCTGTCATCCTCAGTTTCTTCCCTGGGCAATCACTGTTACCTATCATATTTTTAAAACTTATGTGGCATATACCCATTGGATAAAAGTCTGGCAGTTTCCTATAAAAGTAAATATACACTTACCCATGCCCCAGCAGTTCTAGATATTTACCCAAGAGAAATGAAAACATATGTCCACAGAAATACATGAAAATATTCATAGTAGCTTCAAACTGGAAATAGCCGAGGTGTTCAGTAGAATGGATAAACAAACCAGTGTCCACATGGTGGAATACTACTAAACAGTCCAAAAAAAAAGAACAAACTACAAATAATGGAAAACCCGAGTAAATCCCACAATTAGGCTAAGGAGAAAATAAGCTTTCCTGAAGAGAATGTACTATATCATTTCATTTCTTTGAAATTCTAAACCAAGCAGTACTTACCTATGCTGGAAAAAAAGCCCAGAACAGTGCTTGCTTCTAGGATGGGCCTGGGGATTGACTGGGAAGGGGCATGAGAGAACTTTATAGGATGATGGCAATCTTCTGTATCTTGATAGCAGTTTGTATCATAGAGGTGAATGCATTTGTCAAAAATCCATGTCATAGTACTTTGGAGATTCGCATATTTCACTGAATGTAATTTTTCCCTCTGTTTTAATTAATATGCATGTTGAAGTGTTCAGGGGTTAAGTGTACTAACATCTACAACTTGAAATGCATAAAAAAATAGATGGTAATTATTGAAAAGATAGATAAATATAGTAGATTGTCTACTTACATAGAATCTAGGTGAGGTTTATGCATGTTCACTTAATTCTTTTAAAAATTGTACTTGTTTAAATAAATATTATTACAAATTTAACAATCTTTTATATAGTGTTCCTGACCACTTATCCCAAAGTATATTGAATAACCCATTATTTCCTCACTGATTTGAAATGCCAGCTTTTTTACATGGATCTTTTCTTGGATATTGCGTTTTGTTACTAATTTATATCTTTGTTCCTTTGTCATTATCGTATTATAATATGTAAGTTCTATGTAAGCATTTGTAAAATAAAATATCATGTGTGAGACTTGTGTAACTACTGGCTGTTTAGTTTTGGTGTCTGGAGAGTGCTAGCCTTAAAAAGATTTAGGTAACGTATGGAGCATCCAAAAGAGACAGTTTATGTATAGAAAAAGAATCTATTTCTTGAAAACTGGGAGAACTAACTAAAACCATTTGGATGTGGTATCTCTTTTAGGACTAGAGCTCTGTTTATTGTTTTGTAAAAACTTCTGATTTTCAGATTTTTTTCCCCTCACAAAATGATATATTTTCATTTATTCTCAAGTTTGCTAGTTGGAAACTGGTTTTATTGATCAAATTAAATGCATTTGTTTCCATTAACTCGTGATGGTATCTTAAATCTCTCTTACTTTCCCTTGAATTTATTTTAGTCTTGAGTTTAAACCTGACTTTTTGGTTAGTCTTGGGGTTTGTTTAGTGAATTCATATAAAGCTGTGGATTTTCCTGTGTGTTCTGCTTTGGCTGCGTTATTGTTTTGTATTTTGAATATTTCATGTTTTGTTGTCTTTTTAATTCAAAGCTTATGTAGAAGTCCACTTTGTAAATTTTTGTTACACTTTCTTTGTTGCATTTGGTACTTAATTGGATTAGTTTTTTCCTCAGATATTTGGTAATTATTGGTTCTCTGCACCTCCTGTTTGTATTTAGGCTTTTCTGTCACAGCATTCAGGCATGAGGCAGAAGTACCCAAGAGCTGGTCGAGGTATGGAGATTCCCTCCACTCCTTGAGGTTTTTACCAACCCATCCAATACCTTGGCCAGTTTTTAAATCCCGACCTCCCCCCACTCCCCCTGTCCGTGCTCCCTGCTCCTGTTAAAGAGTAGATGGTGCTGCTACTGTTGGTAGTTGATGGGTACCAAGGTTGGCGGGGAGGGGGGGTGGGTGTGTGTGTGTGTGTGTGTGTGTGTGGTTGCTGGGCACCAGTCTGTGTTGGGGGAAGGCACAAAGTTACACTCACCTGGCTGCTCCTGCTGTGGAGTCATCTAGTCTTTGGCGCAGAGTGCCCTCCTGTTCTCCATTTTGGTGAGCCAACTTGCTTTTTTCTGGGAGTCCTTCTCTGATGAAATCCTTTCCTTCCTCTTCCTGTTAGAGACAGTTAATTCTTTCTCTTTGTTTATATGTCTGTTGCTTGTAACTGGACTCTTGGAGAACAGGAACAGATACCTTATTCCATGTAAATTTTTGTTACCCGAAGTAACACAGAATGCTTCCATGATGCACTTCAGAGAAGGGGAGTTGATTGCAAAAAGTAATAGCTTGAGGCTCCCAGGGAGAGCAGACCAGGTAAGGTGCCACGTGGAGAGGTACTGGTCTGGGTGTTTCTCTTATTGGTAGGTTAGTCTTAGGCAATTTATTTAATCTTGTTTAATATTTTTTATACTACCATATTTTTAAAATAAATATATAAAATTTGAGTGTATATGTATATACACACATGTATTTTTAATTGTAGAAATAGTTCGAAGGCAAAAGAAGAACGGGCAGCACAGGATGAGATGGGTTAGATAGCATCACTGATTCAATGAACATGAATTTGAGAAACCTCCAGGAGATAGTGGAAGAGCCTGGTGTGCTTCAGTCCATGGGGTCACAAAGAGTCTGACTGGACTTAGCGACTAAACAACAGCAATGTGTTAATTAGTTTAAGAAAATTATTTCAGTGAGGAACAGATGATTTTTAAACAAGTGGTCCTGGGACAGCAGGATATCGATATGCAAAACAGTGTAATTGAATTCTTTCTTTGCTGCTGTTTAGTCGCAGTGGTTTTAGAGCCCAAGAAAAGAAAATCTGTCACTGCTTCCACTCCCCCCACCCCCCAAGCCTATTTTATTTGCCATGAAATGAAAATAATAAGACCAGATGCCATGAACTTAGTTTTTTGAATGTTGAGTTTTAAGCCAGCTTTTTCACTCTCCTATTTTCACCCTCATCAATAAGCTCTTCCATTCCTCTTCACTTCCTGCTCTTAGAGTGGTACTATCTGAGGTTGTTGATATTTTCTTCTGGCAATCTTGATTCCAGCTTGTGCTTCTTCCAGCCCGGCATTTTGCATGATGTACTCTTTAACAGGGTGACAGTATACAGCTGAGATGTACTCCTTGATGTACCCCACTTTGGAACCAGTCTGTTCCATGTCCAGTTCTAACTGTTGCTTCTTGACCTGCACACAGGTTTCTCGGGAAGCAGGTCAGGTGGTCTGGTATTATCATCTCTTTAAGAATTTTCCACAGTTTGTTGTGATTATAGTCAATGAAGCAGAAACAGACATTTTTTCTGGAATTCTCTTGCTTTTTCTATGATCCAGTGGGTATTGGCAATTTGATCTCTGGTTCCTCTGCCTTTTCTAAATCCAGCCTGTACACCTGGAAGCTCTTGGTTCCAGCTTGTACATCTGGAAGTTCTCGGTTCTCCCTTCTTCATACGATGTACAGAAACACACAGTGGATCAAAGATCCAAACTTGAGCTAAAACTAAGAATTCTTAGAAGAAAACATAGCTACAGGTCTTCTTAACTTTGGCTTAGGCAATGGTATCTTAGATACAATACAAAAAACCAAGCAACCAAGGAGAAAAGTAAATTAGACTTCCTTGTAATTAAGAACTTTTCTGCTTTAAGGGACACTCGTGAAAGTGAACAGACAACTCACAGAATGGGGGGAAATAGTTGTACATCGTGTATATAACAAAAGGCTCATGTCTGTAATGTATGAAGAACTGTTAGAACTTACATAAAAAGGCAATTCAGTATAAAAATGGACCAACGGTCTAAATAGACAGTTCTTCAAAGAAGACACAAATGACCAATAAGCTCATGAAAAGATGCTTAACATCATTAGTCATTAGGGAAATGCTAGTTAACCCACTAGAAAGTATTGATAAGGATGTGAAGAAATTAGAATCTTGCCAGTGGGAATGTAGGATGTTACAGCTGCTTTGGAAGACTGTCTAGCACTTAACTCAAAATACTAAACAGTTAGCATATGACCAACCATTTCCACTCATAGTGAATGAAATGTGAATTATACCTCAGTAAATAGCTCCTTATAAAAATTTAAACTTAGAAAGGACTTTAAATTTGTACTTGTCCATATAATTGATTTTTTTAAAAAGTTATACCTGCCTTTGCTTTAAAAAAAAGGTTTTTTAAAACTGTAAGTGAAAGTGAAGTCGCTCAGTCGTGTCCCGACTCTTTGTGACCCTGTGGACTGTAGCCTACCAGGCTCCTCTGTCCATGGGATTCTCCAGGCAAGAGTTCTGGAGTGGGTTGCCATTTCCTTCTCCAGGGAGTCTTCCCGACCAGGGACCGAACCCTGGTCTCCCACATTGGAGGCAGACACTTCAACCTCTGAGCCACCAGGGAAGCCCTTAAAAGCATCTGCCTGCAATGCGGGAGACTCAGGTTCGATCCCTGGTTGGGAAGACCCCCTGGAGAAGGAAATGGCAACCCACTCCAGTACTCTTGCCCGGAAAATTCCATGGACTGAGGAGCCTGGTAGGCTATAGTCCATAAAACTGTAAGCAGGTTGCTATTTTAATTTACCCAGGGAAAGTTGTTTCTTAGCGAAATTCTCTGGGAATAAGGCATAGTCTTTCTGGTGTCTAGATAACTGGGAAGTTTGAGCAAGAAGTAGGGAGTCAGATCACACAATCTCAAAGTGTGTTGAACGAGTGTGGATGTCCAGGCCTTGAAGCCTAATGACTTCCCTTGCTCACATTAACCAGCACTGAGGCAGGCGTGGCACATTTATTAGGTCCCCTCTGCCCTACCTGTAACTGAGCTATCGTGTCCTACTCTTTGTGACCCCATGGAGGGCTGTCCATGGAATTCTCCAGGCAAGAATACTAGAGTGGGCAGCCATTCCCTTCTCTAGAGGATCTTCCCCATCCCAGGGATCAAACCCAAGTCTCCTGCATTGCAGGCAGATTCTTTACCATCTGAGCCACCAGGGAAGCCCGTTCCTTATCTAAGGTACCCTCAGTTTTGTTGTCAGGGATGCATCTGAGTAAACTAACTGCAAGATACCCCCTGTAAGAACAGCCAGTTTATAACTTCTGTTTTTATTTTCCTTTTTTTTTTTCTTAGAGGAAGCAGATTAAGTTGATAAAAAGTTACTTCCATCCTTGTGAGTGGTCTTTCATATGTGGTTTTTATGAAAGTGAAAGTTACTCAGTCATGTTCAACTCTTAGTCCATGGAATTCTCCAGGCCAGAATGCTGGAGTGGGTAGCCTTTCCCTTCCCAGGGGATCTTCCCAACCCAGGGATCGAGCCCAGGTCTCCTGCTTTGCAGGGGATTCTTGACCAGCTGACTCACAAGGAAAGCCCAAGAGTACTGGAGTGGTTAGCCTGTCCTTTCTCCAGGGGATCTTCCCGACCCAGGAATTGAAGCGGGGTCTCCTGCATTACAGGTAAATTCTTTACCAACTGAGCTATCAGGGAAGCCCTGATGTGGTGTTTATAAGTGAGGTTAATTTTAGTTTTTCAATGTTAAGTTTGGTTCTTGGCAATAGGATCTTATCAAGTAGGGGAAATTGACTTCAGTGCTGGAAATCACTTATTTACTTGTTGTACACTAACTACATTCACAGTTGACTTAATGGCCACTAGTGTATGGCCATCAAGTTTGGGACATGGCTGTTAATTTGTGTGTCTGTTTTTATGAACCTGACTACATAGGGAATTTTAACATTTTTGTTCATGCTTGCTATGTGCTCATTTGCTTGTTGCTTTTATAAATTTCATTTACATTATTTTTCCTGGAAGTTGAAAATCAAAATTGAAAATGGCATGATAAGAATACATTTAGGGGGAGGGAGGTGGGAGGGGGTTTCAGGAGTGGGAACTTATGTACACCCGTGGCTGATTCATGTTGATGTATGGCAAAACCAATACAGTATTGTAAAGTAAAAAAAAAAAAATACATTTAGATGACTTTAATGTACTGCTAAATAACTAAACTCTTAGCACAAACTTTTCCAGTTTAGTATCAACTTCATCATTTGACAAACTCCTGTGGCCTCAGACTGCCTGTTTTTGTTAAGTGACGTTTTATTGGAACACAGCCCCCACTCATGACATTTATGTATTTGTGCTCTGGCCTGCTGTGTAGAGGAATTTATCTGTTAGTTCCTACAAAGAGTCAAACCTGAAAGAATGGTTTTTCCCCCGTATCTCATAAACCAGCTTTTGGGCTTTACCTGTTTGGTTTTCCCTTACAGTAAACTGGTCACTTCTTTGAGGTTGGTCTTCCTCTGTTTTTCTGCAGCAGGATCGCTCTATGCGGTAGGGAAGTGCTGCTGTCTGGAGGTGAACATGCTGTGCTCCTTTCTTCCTTCTGTCCTTTCGCTCCCTATTTTGGCCTCCTGGTAATTGGGGCAGGGGGAGGATGGGGAATGCCTGTCTGAATTAAGATGAAATTGCTTTAACTGTTTTCCCCTAAGTTTTCTGGTCTGCAGGTAACAAATGAAAGTTATCTAGCTTTTGCCACAATTTGTTTGGGGTCACAGGGTCTTTTGAGCATCGCAAGAATATTGTGCAGCCACTCCACAGAGAAAAATGGATGTATTCAGAAATGTATTATTATAGAAGTCTCAGAAGCTCTGAAGTTCACCTTTGCTAGGAATGGGTGAGGGTGAAGGGTCCATAGATCCTAGGTTGGGAACGCCTGCTGTAGCCTTTCTTCAAGGACAAATATTGATAAGCAAGTTTATGTTAAGACTGGAAAATAAAGCTGGTGTTAATTCAGCTTTGGGGAATTAAGTGTTCTTTACTGTTGCCATACCTGGGAATTAATTGAATATTTTTTGATCAGTTTTTAAATGTTCAAATGTAAATGTGTGACGTTAGCAATGTATTGTAGCATATAATCTTAATGGTGACCACTTACGATGTTAGATCTTTGAATATAGACAATTTGAGAAGAATAATTCTAGATGTTCACAAAAGAAATCACTGGCTTGGGATAGATTTTAGTGTTTCCAGATTGTGAAGAAAAAAAGAAGGTTAGGCCCTTTATGTTGAAACTTGTGTGTGTGCCAGCCAGCTCTTGCTTCGTGTTTAGCAGTGGAGTTGTCAAGTCCCGCTGGTCAGAGCGCCTGTTCTGATCTCGTCCTCTCTGCACTTTTGCATGAGGCTTCCACTCAGCCAGTATTTCCTAAACTTTATTCACTGATAACCATCTTCATGACTTGCCTTCTCTGCATGCTTCCTGGCTATTCTTTAAATCAACTCACTTTTTAAAACTCAGATTTATGCAGATAATTATTATGAAATACAGGGTTGATATGCTCATTCTTTTGTCTGTCACATACACATAAAGGGGGTTTATCAACCTAAAATCATCTTCTGTCTTTCTAGAGGGCATCAAATTCATTTTGGGAAACACTCCCTTATGTGCTGGAATTTTCAAGCGCTGATCTTGAATCAGTATGATCTGTGGAAGCTGCTTGTATTTGGAAGTATTAGGAGAGGAGGGGATCACAGGATGGGTGGGTGCTGCCTGCTGAAATACCCCTTGCTTGGGCAAATTCATAATGTTTGGAATATGAAGATACTTGGCTGTGTGCATGGCAAAGCTTGGAACCCTAGCCTTGCGATGGTTGTTTTGTTTTTTCACCTTGGCCTCATTATACACAGACAAACACACACAATGTGTATATCTTCAAGTTTTATAAGTTTTGTTTTCTTTTACAGGTTTGATCTTGCTCTTCTACCTAGTCTTTTATGGGTTCCTGGCGGCACTCTTTTCATTCACAATGTGGGCCATGCTTCAAACTCTGAATGATGAGGTTCCAAAATATCGTGACCAGATTTCTAGTCCAGGTAATTATGTTGTAATTATTCTGGCTTCTAACAAAATTGGATTATATTTTATCTTCTCTGGAAGTCTGTATTATAGAGCAAGTAGGAGATGTTAAATTTCAGAGTCAAATAATGTGGTAGTTTTTATTTTATTTGTTTAATATTTACATGCAGATATAAAGACCTTTAATATTTACATGCTGATATGAAGACCTTTAATATTTACACAATGATACAAAAACTTGGCTGATAAATCTTGACTCTTTTGCCAAGGGTAAACAGAAATAAATATTGAGAGTTAAAGTAAAGCCGTATTGATGAATATAGTTATGAGTGATGTTTATGAATACTGAGTAGCAGTTTCACTTTGCCCTGAGTAATTTACTTATATATATTTCAGCTCTAGCTTGGGTTAAAGCATTGGTCTTATAAAATACTATGGTTTTAATTGCTTAGTATGGAAATGATAAGAAATATTAAATAAGGATCTATTAATAGAGAATAAAATGAGTGTGCACTTAATATGTTTATTCTCTATTGATTGTCTTATGGGAAAAAAAATTCCTCTAGTATACTGGAGAATGTACTTTAGTACAGAAAAAAATCTTGACTGGACCACTTAAATCACATTTTCTCCTTCCCATATTTATTCTTTTTAAAGTTTGTTTTTGAATGCCAGCTCTGCCTTCGTTGGTGCATATGGGCCTTGTCCTCACGCTGCTGGCAGTTTTTATGGAAGTAGGTAACAGTAAGGCCCAGAGCCCCAGTGTAGCTAATTCCCACAAACATGAACAACTTCCTGAGATTGTAGCAAAGGGATGGCTCTCCATGGAGGAGTACAGTTTGGCAGCAGGCAAAGTGAGCACCTAAGTCAGGGAAGGTGGGAATCTGCAGGAGGTTTCTGTCCAGCACTGCTTCTGTTCCAGCCGTGATTTGCCCCGCCAGGGCCATTCTGAAGATATTTTTGGTTGTCACAACTGCAGGCGCGCTACTGGTGTTGCTGAACATCCCTGCAATGCATGAGAAAACCCCCCACAAGAAAGACTCATCCAGTCCAGAATGTCATTAGGACCATGGCTGAGGAACTCTAGATCATTGTGGACTTCTCAGCCATAGCAGCAGCAAGAATGAACCAGTTTCCCCAACCAATTTGTTCTAACGGCTTTTTCCCTTTTTCTGTAGCTGATTTTATCGAAATATCATGAATAACTCCGTTAGTCTTTTTGACCATGTATCTAGGACCAGCTCTATCCTGATTTTTTTCCTCATCTCTCATTGTAGCCCTGTTTTTTTTCTCCCTACATGAATTCTAAGATAATTCTCTTGCTGCCTTACTATTGAACATAAGCTGATATATTTCAGAAATATTGAACCATTTATAATTGCATGAATAATATAAGCAGTAAAATCTGTTCAATATACGTTTAAGTATGTAGTTTTAAACTGAGTTCCTTAAATATTCAGAAAACGTTAAGTGAATCAGAAGTTTACAGTTTTGCCATGGGATATTATGTTGCCTCACAGGATGCAGTGATAAGCGCAACACATTAATACAGCCCTGCTGTGGGCATGTTCTTGTTGTTCAGTCGTTAAGTTATGTCCTGCTCTTGGCGACACTGTGGACTGCAGCACACCAGGCTTCCGACTGTGGGCATGACCCCCAGAATACCTGATCCCTGAAGCCCTGATCTGTGTTTAAGTGTGCGTAGTTAGCTCCCAAAGAGAAGCTAAAGTTGTGATCATCTAAATCCAAGGGATCTGATATGTTGAAGTGGTATCTAATTGGAGCTTTTTTGTGTACATATGAAATAAGACTTGCTCTGCCTTTTTGAAACATTGATTGTTTCGTCGTCATTGGGTAGCGTCAGGTTGAGTTTAACTCAAGAGCCTTGCAGATCAACACAGGCAAGCATTTAGAATTTGAAAAACATAGATTTGATATAATATGAATAAGATGTCTGAGAAATTTTAATGAAAACTAAAATAGCCTTGGTTGTTGTTTATCTTCAGATTTAACGCAAGACTTATCTATAGTAACTGATGTATGGGGAATGTTTCGTGACTAGTGAAAATTTTAGGGTTTTTTTTATTTTAAGCCTTTTGTGCAAGACTTAACATAGATCTAATGCTTTTAAATCGAGGAAAGCTTAAAGTTAGAAGCCTGATTGTGTTTGTTGCAGATAAACATGCTTACATTTTCTGTTAATAAACTCATGCAGACATGTTCTAGAGACACAGTTGTTGATGGCTGATACGAAATTGTTGGTGGTTATATGCCAGTTCATTATGAGAAAACTACATTTTAGTTACAGAGCAGTGTTTATTATTGAAAGAAGAACATTTAATTATAGATTTTAAATTGTATAGGCCTCTTACGTTGAATAAGGTTCACTTTCTTTATGAAGGTTTCCATAGAGCTGTAATTTCAGTGACAAAAATGCTTAGACGTTGATTTGCTAAAATTTTCTCCATATATTAATGACAAATTGGCAAACCCTAAAACACTGAATAGAAAATGAATGTAGAAAGTACAAAGTAAAAAAAAAGAAAGTACAAAGTAAAATTTGTCTTTTCACTAAGGACCAGAGCAATTCTAAGATTTAGAATTTGATATTTGATATTTAGAATTTGATATTTTCTAATTGATATTGTCTGAAGTGACTTTCAGGACTTTGGGATTCTTACCTTTTAGATGTCTTTTTGTAGTCAGACATAACTGGGGAGTTCTTGGTGGTTCTCTCAACCTACCTGTGAACACAATGTCCACATAATTTATTGAGACCTTCCTTTTTAGAGATAAGAGTGTAAGGAGAAGGAAAGAGAGAAAGGAATTTGCTGCAGTTAATTTCCCCCGTTTTCTCTTATCTTTATAGGGCTTATGGTTTTTCCAAAACCAGCGTCTGCGTTGGATTTTTCATTCAGCCTGTCTGATTTAGAATCCTATCAAGGGTACATTGATGACCTTAAGAAATTTCTAAAGCGTAAGTATGATTTTTTAGAGTAAGGTAAAAGATTTTGGTTGTTACAGAAACTAGTACCAAATTATGATTACTTTTAAAAACATTGTTCTTAGAGTTTGTTCTGCCATTTTCTCTCTTTCTGCTAAAGAGAGGACTTGGCAAGTAGAATTATGATTATTCATGAGGAATTTATGATTATTTTATTTTCTAACTTCTGGAAAGCATAGAGTTCTGAACCTAATGGCTAGTTGATTTGATTTTTTTAAAAATCTACCCTATATAATAAGTACATGAGTAAGTTCATTGAGGCATACATAATATTTATACCTGCATTAAATCAAATAGCATTTGACTAAAGAGCAAAACTATATTATAAATCTTGCCTCTTAATTATTGGGTTTTTGGATCCAAAGTAGTGCTTGTGTGAGGGTGAGGAATGGTGTTTTATTACTAAAAAAAGTCTTACCAGTTGTTAGTTTTTCCAACCTATGGTTTGTAAAGCTTTCGAATAGCCCAGTTTTGTCTGCGTTTCGCTTTCCCTAACTCTGTGGTATTAGCATTTGAATGAATAGGCAGCTCTTCCCCCTGCAGTTGCTCCTTAGAACGTGTAGGACTCCATTGCCAAGGTCACTGATGAAGCTCCCTGTATCACCTTCTTGTTTGAGTGCAACTTGCCCTGACTATTTGTCTGCCTCTTGGGGACTTCCAGTTCACTGATCCCTTTATTTTATTCCAATCTCTCCACGCTCAGCTTCTCTGCTGGACAGGCTTATCAGTTCCATAGTTTTTCATTTCGATTTTATAGAAGCTAGCACTCTAAAGTCCTTTGCCTCTTAGTCCATTTGTATAAACTTGCAAGTCAAAGAAGCCATGTAATTCCTAGATGGAGCCCTTCCTTCGAGTCTGCCCTCTGAGGACTAAGTAACACTGTGAATACTTGATCACCTCCCTCAAATGGACCCAATCTACTGCCTGGAAGACCTGCTGAAATTCTCTGAAGGGATTATTTCCAACCTCTACTCAAAACTAGCTCCTTTACCTCCCCCCCACCACCGACCCCCCCCACCCCCCCCCCCCCCCCGGCCTGTTAATTCACTTTCTTCGTATAATCTGGTTTCCTGATTCAAGAGAAAGTGGATACTCAAGTGGAAACTCTCCAGGTTTCAGCAACTGTAATATCCTCTTGCTCTGACAAGGGAAGCTGCCCTTCCTCTTATCTGTGTCCACCTGTCCACTCTCACTGCCTCAGAAACATCGTGCTAATTACCGATCCTTCTCCTATATATGTTTAGCTTCTCTGCTGGATTCCTTCGGTCAACATGCAAAAATCCTCAACTCCCGTTTTGAAAACCTTTGATTCTGTACCTTCTAATAGCTGCCTTCCTAAATCTCTTTTCTTTGATAGTTAAATATATACTTGTTATTTAAATAGAGATGCTTTGTGAAAGTATAATTCATGGTTTAAAAGACAAATAGTGAAGAAAGCCCTATAATTAGAACAGTAGTTCCCTGCCCTCCTCCATGCTAGCTGCCGTACTTTATTCACAGAGGATGTGGTTTTTTTGTGTATGTTAAGCACTCTAATTTCCATCAGTGAACAAATGAAAATTTTCTGAGTTCCTGGAGTTTTCATAACCTAGTGGTGTGTTAGAAAGTAATAAGTGCTGTGGAGGAAAATAAGGCAGAGAAAGGAAATAGAGTTAAGAGAATTACAATTTTAAACAGAATGGCCTGGGAAGGCCTCGTTGAAAGGGAATGTTTGAGGAAAACTCTGAGAATGAGGGAGCTAGCCATGTAACTGTCTAGCAGCAGGTGGGGAGGCCCTGAGGCTCACAAGGTCCAGTGTGCTAAAAGTTTGTCAAGGGAGCCAGAGGGGCTGGATGGAGTGAGTGGGGAGAATGTAGTAGGGGTCTGAGGTCAGGGAGGCCTTAGAGGCTGTTGCTCAGTTGTTTGACTTCACAGCAAACAAGATGGAAGTTCTTAAGCAGAAAATAACAACACACAGATTTTTAAAGGATCACTCAGGCTGTATTTTGAGACTAGATTCTAGGTGAGGAACCGAGGAGGCTAGTCAAAAGCCCATTGCAGTCACCCAGGTGAGCAGAGATCATGTCTTGGAATTGGAGCATTGGAGGCTGTGAAAAATTATCTGATTGCGGATATATTTTCAACAGGAAATAACTTCATGGTTTTGAATGTTTTCTTACGAAATTTTTCTTCTTTATTTTTTTAATTGAAATTGTATTTGTTTGGCTGCATTGGGCACACCAGCTTAATTGTGGCACACCAGCTCTCATAGTGGCACACAGGCTTAGTTGTTCCACAGCACGTGGGATCGTAGTTCCCCAACCAGGGATCAAAGCCGTGTCCCCTGTGCTGCAAGGTGGGTTCCTAACTTCTGGACCACCAGGGAAGTCCCCTTTTTATCTTTAAAAGTTATATTTTCCTGCTGGTTCTTGATTTACCATTTTATATATTGTCTTTACTTCCTTTTACGTTAGATGAGGATTTAGCTCACCTGCCTCAGAAGTCCCCCTATTCTCAATTCAAAAGTAACTGAACTACTAAGTTATTTTCATTATTGGTTGCCTTTTTATACTTGCTTTACATTACAGCCTACCATCTGTAGAGGCTCTCGTCTAACTCTTTTATTTGTATAGTGTCATATGAGGTGTTCTCTTAAGTCCTTTTTGCTGCAAAACTCCTTCCTAAGTCTTTCCCGTTTCTGCAGTCTGCACTGGTTTCTGTTCAGGCATCCACCACCCAGCTATCATTTGAGGACTTCATTTGATCACTTTTGAATTGGATTCACTGTTTCTTGGCTCCTGCTTTGTTATTCTTTATTTACTCTCTAGTTTTGGTGGCATATGTTCTCAGATAGCTTTGTAAGAAAAGATACATGATACTGTTCCATGGTATATATACCACTATACTAGTTAGCCATCAAAAAGAATGAAGTCTTGCTATTTGCAACAACATGGGTGGACCTTGAGGGCATGGTGCAATGTGAAATAAGTCAAACAGAGACACACAACAAATGATCTCACTTATGTGTGGAATATAAGAAACAGAACAAGCAAGAAAACGACACTCAGAGAGATCCAGAAAAGACTTCGCCAGGGGCAGCAGGAGACGGAGGTAAAATGATGAAAGATGATCAGAAGGAACAGTCTTCCAGTTATATGTGAATAAGCCCTGGGGATATAATGTACAGCATAGTGACTGCTGTTAGCAATATTGTATATTTGGAAATTGCTAACAGAATAGATCTTAAAAGTCCTCATCACAAGAAAAAGAATTTGTAACTGTATGTGGGAACAAGCTATTAATTAGATTTACCATGATGATCATTTCACAATGTATGCAAATAATTTAAGCATTCATTGTGTTGTATACTTGAAACTAACGTTATATGTGGATTACATTTCCACTTATATTTCACTTAAAAATTTTTAAAGATACATGGAATTTAAGTTTTTAGTCCTTTCATTTCTGAAAATGACCTCATTTTGCTTGTATGGTTTGTAGCTTAACTAGATATAGAGTTTTATCAATAGTTCCTTTGTATCTACCTTTTTCTGTTCGGCAGTATTTGTTTTGTGTTTAATTATATTTCCTTCGGTTCTAAAATTTCGTATTGGTGTCAGTCTCTATAGTGTCATTTTGCTGAAAACTTGATGGGATCTTTCCGGATGAAGACTTGGGTCCTCCAGTTGAGGAAAGTGTTATTACTTGAAAGTTTCCTCACTTTACTTTTCTGGTCCTCTTTCTGGAACTATTCTGTTAGTTGTTGGGTATTTGCTCTCTTGTTTTCTGTTCTTATTTTATTATACTGGGGGGTTACTTTCAGATCTTTAATGTTCATCATCCCCCTTCCCTTTTTTTAAACTTTGAATTGTCCTTGTTGTTCTTAGGGATGCATTTCTCGTGTTTAGAAGATAGAGTCTCCTGTTAAAAGGATATATTATCTTATCTGGGTTTTTTTCCCGTATAAATACTAAATAGAACTTAATATTTTATCTAGTTCAGATGATCCCTTTCAGGTCTTTCCCCCCCCTGTTTACCTACACCTCTTTATGGCTTCCTTGAGGCTTTCCTTGAAAATGTGGGGTTCTTTGGTTGCTGTCTTTGAGAAGGTGACCTTTCTGTGCTCCCATCATGCCCAGCATAGAGACGTCTTCGTATTCTGACCATTTATCGTCCAACTCCTTGCACTTACCTAGGTTTTGTGTAGAAGTGGAAGTTGGCATCATACAAAAGTGACTCTGTTGGTACAGAGTATATACAGAAGAGGCCCTTGGAGGCTACTGGTGTAGGCCTTGAATACTTTCTGCAGAATTGTGCCAGAAAAGTCAAAAAAGGAGTCATAAATGTCAGTGGCTCTCTTCTGTTGTAAAAGTTTAGCCCATTCCCTCTTACCCCAATACTGAGTCATTCTTGGCTTTTAAATTGGTACATGGTTCCAATGGTATCCTAATTTTTGGTAAATAAAAGAAGAAACCAAAAATTTTGACCTTTTTTTTTTTAAGGGAAAAATCTGTCTTCAATTACCCTGCTGAACCCTGGGGTCAGTCACTGCTCTGGGAACTAAGATCCCTCAAGCCTCGTAGCATGACAGGCAGGCAAACAAACAAATTTTAAATAAATAGATAAAATTAACTAACTGGGCTTCTCAGGTGGCTCAGTGGTAAAGAATCTGCCTGCCACTGCAGGAGATGCAGGTTTGATTCCTGGGTCAGGAAGAGTCCCCTGGAGAAGGAAATAGCAACCCAGTCTCATGGACAGAGGCTCCTGGTAGAGTCAGACATGACTTAGCAACTGAGGAACGACAAAACTAAATGTGTTTGCTTTGAAATTTTGGTTCCTGTTTTGGTTCAGTTCATTTTAGGTGACTTTTTGTCTGGTACCAGTTACACCCACGCACTGACTGTGAGGCGTTGTGATACCATGTCTTGACTGTTGATTAGTGAGTATCTTGCAGTAGCCTAAGCTCATTCAGGGCAGGGACCGCAGCTGACCTGCTCACTGCTGTGCCACTTTTTTGTCTAACACCGTGCCAAGTGCACAGCAAACATTTGAAAATCACTGAGTTGTCTGCCTCTCCTTTCTTCCCCATCTCCAAGTTGCAACCATTTTGCTCCCCTGTCACTTTGAATATATCTTGTTACCTCCACCTCTGCTGAAAACACCATTTGGTAAGCTAACATTACCTCACATGGGCCCCTTTACTAATCAGCTCTGTTGCAGTCCATTTAGAATATAGGTTGCTGTAGCTCCGTGTATCTTTAGGCCCTTTGGTTATGATTTTATTCAGCAATGTCTTCCCCACTACGATGTAAATAAGCTCCATAAGGGCAGCCGCCATGCCTTTTTATTTCCTCATCATTTTACCTTTTGGGCCAAGAACATCGAAAGCATTCAGATAATGTTGTAGCCATGGCTGGTGCCACCTAATGGTGACCAAAGAGATCCCTCTGTCATCCAGTTTGTATTGAAATTAAGTAAACTGCAAAGCATTGGATAGCTGTTAGAAGTTAGAGGAACAGACTTAATGTTCTTGCCCTAAAATTTCCTGGTGCGTGGCCTGTTGTTTTTGTGTTTGAAGAATATTGTCCAAAGGGTGACACAGTTCTGGTTGTGTTTAAGGTCCTTTTTGACTGATCTATTCACACATACATATTTTCTTTTTAGCATATGGCTTAGAAGAACAGAAGAATCTCACAGATTGTACCAGTGGAACCTTTTTTGAGCAGAAGGGTCCAGAATACACAGCGTGTCAGTTTCCTCTTGCTTTACTTGAAGCATGCAGTGGTGTGGATGATCCCACGTTTGGCTACCAAGAAGGAAAGCCTTGTATTCTTGTGAAAATGAACAGAGTATGTACAAAACTCGCTGCTGCTGCTTTTTTTCTAATTTCCTATTAAGCTGACAACTGTTTATTCAGTACTGTCTGATTTGGTGGTAGCTTATGTAAAAGGCTAGCAGTGATTTGTCCTTTGGAAAACTAGTACAGAAAAAAACCGCAGTGGGTTCATAAGTTAGTCATAAATTAGGGAGTAACACAACTTCAGCTTTTCTCTTTGGGAGCTAGCTACACACACACACTTAAGCATAGATCAGGGCTTCAGGCATCAGGTGTTCTGGGGGTCGTGCCCACAGCATGGTGGTATTAATGTGCTGTGCTCATCTTTGCATCTGAGCAGTAATGTAATTTAAAATCCCATGGCAGATCTGTGAACTTTGGGCTCATTTAACTTTCTGAATAGCTTTACAGTAGACATCTATGTAATTAATAGTAAAAATACAGATAAAATTGTATTAAAATGAGCCTAGCCAGCATTAGGCTATGTTGTCCAGAAGAAGTGCCTGAATTGTATAGCCACCAGCAAACCAAGAAGCTAATAATGTTCTCTCTGTCTAAGTAATAGTGTCTTGGGGTCATTGTGCAAAAGGAAGATGCTTTCCTTGCATAGTGAAGTGATCGCCTAACCCTGTGCCTTGCTACTGTCTAAGTGTACTGCAGAGTTGTGTTCCAATCCAGGTAACCTGTTGAGGCCTGCATGGTCTCTCCTGAAGAGTGAAATCATTCCTGGTCATTTATTCAGAGAATAAGCAGGTTCCTGAACAGGTGCAGACCTCTCAAGGTCTTGAGTATACACATCACTGAAGTCAACATCCCTAATAAAACTGAAATTGGAGTCTTCTGAAGCTGGCACTGCTAGATAAGGAGTTTCCCTTAGGGAGAGCCAGCTAGATGCTTAGGTGTCCAGACCATCTTCCCTCCAGTCTATCCTTCCCCTCCCTCTGTGGATGATGACAGTTCTCTGACTACCCCATAGCACTGTAGAGATCATTCTGAAACATTGCCTGACACACGGTAGACACTCAATAAATGTTTTAGCAAGACTTTAAGAATTACGATTAAAGTGGAGGTGAAACTAAAGGCAAGGTAGGCAGGCAGCAAGTGGGAGCAATGTGAACTATTTGAAAGGGACCCCTACTTTCCCTAGAAATGCTAGGGAGCTCATACATACCACATACTGTTAAATAAAGTAGAAATGGGTTTTCATAGTCCACACAAGAAATGATCCTCATAGTCATCCATAGTTGACTGAAGGGACTGAATGGTCCCATCTTTAAAATGGGTATTGCTGGAGAATTGATTCTAGGACAGCTGAGGACATCAAAATCTGGGAATGTGCAAGTTCCTTTTATAAAGTGGTGCAGTGTTTGTGTATAACCTGTGCACATCCTCCTGTTTACTTAAAAGCATCTCTAGATTACTTACACTTAATCCAGTGTAGATGCTGTGCAAAATAGCTGTCAACACGCAGGAAATTTGAGTCTTGCTTTGGAACTTTCTGGATTTTTTTTTGCTCAAATGTTTTCAGTGTGTTATTGGTTGAATCCACAGGTGTGGAACCCGTGGATAGGAAGGGCAAACTAATATGAAATCAGGTGATTGAGCTTTTAAGATCGATTGAATTTATTCTTTTTAACAGGAATGCCTTTTGTAATCGCTGCCTCCTAGGAGTATCCTCGCAACACCTAGATTAATGGAACACTTGTTCCCAATAGAAAACCGAGAGAAGCAGCTCTGGTTCCTTCTCCCACGGCGCCAAACTTCCAAGTTTATTTTCTTTGCCAGTATGTCCACTGAATGATGAGGGTCTGAGACTATAGTTGCTGATGGAGGCAGAACTTGGCAGGCTTGACAGGAAGATATCATCAGGCAAATGGGAATCAGTACTGAGATGCTACATAAGCATGTGGGAGGGCATCAAATCCCAGTATAGTTCGTTCCAGAGACATTGCAAGGGCACAGATAGTTATTGCTCTTGAAATTATTATTTAGGCTGCGACACTACTTTTCTTTGGGGGAGAGTTACTTATATTTTAAGGCATTCACATTAAAAATGCATATAAATTATAAACTAAAATGCATATAAATTCAAAATGCCAAAAATCCTCACAAAATGCATGGATAAATATCATTCACACAGTTAATTAGATCAACTGCATACATGAAAGTAGCTTCATTACATGGAGCTGAATGGTCCCATCTTTAAAATGGGATTCATTCAGTGTATGGTTTTATAGATCTGAAATACAGTAGGGTTCTGTAGAAGGCTATGGAAACATGGTTGGGTGGTGACCTAACATTTTCATGAACAGTTACTTCTTATATTATGCCTTTGCAGTGCTTATTTGCGTTAATGATGTCTTAATATAAATAATGAAATGTAAAGATTTCTATTATTTTAAGGGGAGCAAAGTACAATACTGTGTTTTGGTCAATTTTTTGATGACTGACTTAATTTTCTAAATTGCCCCAGTAATATAATGAGATAGATAATTGGTAAGATTATTATATTGAAAAGTCTATTCTATTCCTCTAAAATAAAGTCTAAAGGCAAATGTAAAAGGTTTTAAGGCAGTGGCTTCCCTCATAGCTCAGCTGGTGAAGAATCTGCCTGCAGTGCAGGAGACCTGGGTCGGGAAGATCCCCTGGAGAAGGAAGTGGCAACTCACTGCAGTACTCTTGCCTGGAGAATCCCATGGACGGAGGAGCTTGGCGGGCTACAGTCCACGGGGTCGCAAGAGTCGGACACGAGTTGTCGACTAAAGAGGGAGAATGTTCATCTCAGTCTTCCCGTCCCTTGTCCTCAGCAACGAAGGAGGAGGTTCTGTTGTATACAGTTGTGATGTTTCACTTAATCAGTGTTTCTTTACCTTAGATAATTGGATTAAAGCCTCAAGGAGAACCAAGGATAGACTGTATTGCAAAGGTTAGTATTCAGAAAATAACCAAATTTCTGTTGAAGTTCTAGTATATCTTAAAAATACTTTAAAAGTCTAATGAATTTAGTCATTTTTTCCCCTTCTCTGTCATATTTTAAAGTCCACTGTAGTGCCATTCTTAGAATACACTCCTCCAACCTTCTGTTTGCTAATGATAATGCGAAAAGACTTATTTTCTGTGTGCACTTGATACCACACTCTTTCCCTTTGTATTTACACGTACCATATTTCATTGATTTTAAGATTCAATTTCTTTTTTCTACCTGAATAACACTGAAATTGGGGTTGGCCTTATAGTTGATAGAGTCTTAATAGTGTATAAAATTTTTTCTCTCTTAATAGTACATAAAGTGGTGTATATCAGTGACATCTGAGATTTAATGAAACACGATATCTTTTCCTTAAGGTAGAGGCATTATTTTGCTCTCTTATCCCTACTTTATTTTTTCCAGAGTGCTGTGCTATTTTCATTTCATGATTTCTTTTGTTTTCTCTCCATGCTGCAAAGTGCAACTAAGACAAATATGTAAATGATGGGTAAGAGTTCTCAGGAGAAACTGTTAAGTTCTAAATTGAATTTTGATACTGTGTAAAATAAAATATTAGCATTCCACCTCCAGTTAATGACAGAAGTGTCTTGATTGAAATGTTAAATTGAAATCACTTCTGAAGTTGTTTGCCAAAGAAAACTGTAATCCCTTTAATCATGAATGAATTTCTTATTTGGGCAGAAACTTGCTTGTGGTTCTCAAGTCTGATCATGCCTCAGAACCACTTGGAGGGTCTTTTGGGTCCCAGTTCTGCAGGTTCTAACTCAGTAGGTCTGGGGTTGCATTTCTAATTAAGTTTCCAGGTATTGGTGATGCTGCTGGTCTGGGACCCATACTTTGAGAACTCCTGCTTTAGAGCATGATCTATTTTGAGTATTTATTCATTGTTTAGAGTAGTATAAAAAGCTAGGAATCTTTGTGCTTTCTCATCTGGGTTGAAGTGTGCATGTGTAACCATAGGCAACTCACTAGGTCTCCTTATGCTGTGGTCAGCTCTGTAGGAAACGTGGATAAAAAAATAAGAGTCTCACTGAAAACCAGATTCTGCATCTGAGCTGAGTTTTTCTTGGTATACAAATCCTTCTAAAAATACAGTGAGCCTCTACTCTACTGCCATCTCTTAGAAGAAAATGTTTCAGCTACGTGATAGATTTCGGAAATGTGTAACTCTGTGATCGCCTTTGCTTGCAAGTCTTTCCAAGAGAAGGTTCCCGATGCCGGGTGTGAGCCCTCAGCCGGGCAAAAGTGCCGATTTTATGACAGCATCCTGTGTTCAAGGGCGTTTACCGCTGAACGTGAGCGGACCATGTAGATACACTTGAGCCAGTGAGTCTATGGAGCCAGCACCACCATGAAAGGAGAATGAACACACACACATACGCAGGCCAGAAGGGCAAAAGCTTTCCACTCCTTTCCCAAGGTTTCATTTCTATAAGCCTGTGGCCAGTATAAACAACTTTGTGTAACTCTTCCCTTAGGGTTATAAATGGGTTTTTCTCCTTGTTTATCTGTTACGTTTCTTTTGCTTCTAGAATAGTTGGGAGAAATGTTAATGAAAAATTTTGGTCTGATGACTCAGGTTTCAGTTGCTGTCCCTTTTGCTTTGAAGAGTTTTGTGGAAAGTACATAAAATAATCAAAATAGAGTTTTTGTGTTGTTTCTTGTGGATATTTTTGTTTTTAGAAAAAAACACAAAATTGGAAGAAATGTTTGTAAAATCTTGCATTACTAATAGGCTAGTTACAAAGGAGTGACCAGGTGGCATACACAAATTTTAGAGGTGTGGCTATGTGAACAGATGGAAACATTTATTGCATATCATCATATTGCTGTTTTCCATTAGATTTGTCTATATCAAGTGTTCTTGGTGTAAATTCTTCAGTTGAATTACTTTTTATGTAGTATATTTCTTTTGTCTTATACTCTTAACTTTGATCTGCTTTAATTGCTTTATACAAGTTAAGAGTTCTGGAAACACTAAAACATTGATGATAGGACATGCTCTTTAATTTTAAAGAATAGTTCCTGCAAAAGATGTAATATTCATATTTATGTCATTAGTTTTTTTAATTCCCTTACAAAAATGAATCGTATTCATTAAAGAAAATTTAGAAAAATACAGAAGGAAAAATTTTGGTAGATTTTTGCCCAGAGATAACCACTGCTTAGGACATTTAGTGTGTGTTTTTCAAATGATTTCCAAGTGATGGTGATATAAAATAAACAGAATGCATTCATTTTAAATCTTTATTTTGTTTTCAGTGGAATTTAGTGACTGCTAGTAGAAAACTATGACATGCAGTTTAACCCTAAAATTTATCGTTGTTCAGATATACCTTTTATTGTTTTAATTTCTAAATGTTTATTTTCACTGAAGATATAAAATGCAAGTTTAAAAGTCTACCAGCTTGATGGTGTTGATACAAACCAGTGGAGCAGTTCATTGAGCATGTGGCCATAACTGTGAGCCTCAGTTCCCCTCTGTGTAATTGATTGCACACATGAAAGGGTTGTTAGGCATAAACAAGGTAAATATAAATTGAGTGTTGTATCTGGCTGAACATACACACTGAAGTGCTCAATAAACTGCAACCCAAGGAAAACCTTTTACATTTTGGGGAACTTCTCTGTGTTTGTAGGAATTAAGCTCATATATTAAGGTTAAACAAAAGTAAGTAATGTACAGAAACACATTAAAGCGACTTTTTTTCTCCTGTGTAAACTGTTATTTTAGATTTCATGTTTTTTAAATTAGGAGTGTAACATGAGGTGGTATTTGAATAGTGGTTGAAAAAAAGGCTTCTATACTTTTTCTTAGCCTTGTTATTGCCTGTTCTTTTTGCAATTTTTGGTCTGGATCATTTCCCCCTTTTTGGAGTGTCATTGATTTAGTCTTTGCTATCTTGTCTATATTGCTTCTTCATGTGTTTCTCTCACTCCACACACATGTGCTACTTCACAGTGGTTCAGTGAAGTAAGCAGAGAGTAGGGGTTCCCTTAAGAGATTCTTAAGTTTTGCTGTAGTGTTTCATGTTTTCTTTCTAAAGTAGAGATTAGTTTATTCAAATCTACAATTCAAACATTCAGAAATGTTTTATATTATTGCCTTGTGACATTGCCACTGATTTTAATAATTTGGTGTCTCTGTCATCTACTCAGTATGTGTAAAGTTACAGTCATTAATACTGGACCTATTCAGAATGTGTTACATGAGAAATTTTGTGAATTGGTTATTTTTCAGGAAGAATACTAGGTTTGTGTTTTTATTGGGTATAAAAGTTTTTCTGAGGTATGCTTGATTTGTAATATTACATAAGTTTCAGGTATACAACAGAATGATTCATACTTGTTGAATATACTCTGTTTATAGTTGTTATAAAATATTCTATTCCTTGTGCTATACAATTCATCTTTAAACACATGGAATATAATTGCAGCAGTCATACAACACCTTTAATTGACTTACATGTGCTCATAAAATAATTCAAGGAAAATGTGATACTCAGATTGCATAAGAAGAGTATTAGCTCAGAGTACTTTAAAATTTCCCTTGAGTTTTTTATCAGCTGCATGATCCATTTTTCCTCTGACTACAGTTACCATGGTTATTTTGGACCTGCTGCCTCCCGGGCCCAAGTGGCACATTCTGGGTTGTGGCAGCTGTTGCTTCCCAGTCTGGAAGTGCACAGTACTTTATTCATTTTAGAATCCCTTGGTCCCAGACCTCCTGGTGCACTCCTGCTGTCAGTGGCTAGAGAACGGGCATTTGGTAGTTGGAACACAGATAGGATTTTACAGACAGTGCATGGGTAGATCGAGCTGTAAGTTAACGGGACTGTCATGGAAAGAAATCAGGAAATCAGGATAATTCATGTCAGGGGTTTAAATCAAAAAATTCTCTTGTAGCAAATACAGTTGAAACAGCTGTAGTTTCTCCATAGTGTTCATAATTGATATTGCTTTAATAAAAATATACTTTTAAAAACTATTTTTTGTAACCTAACGAGTTTCTTTTGTTTTCAACTTTAGAGTGAAAGCACAGCATTTCTATCAACTTATCCTTCCAATGGAACGATAGATTTAAAATATTTTCCATATTATGGGAAAAAACTGCATGTGAGTATTTAGAAATTCTTAAGTGATTGAGACTCTTGGGAAACTGGCACATCTGTAAAAAATGCCAGTTGTCTGGGTCAGGTAGACAAATGCCTGTGTAATGTGTGCATCATCTATTCTGGTTTTTAAATACACTGGTGTGGCAGACGGAGACTCCAGGTCTGCAAGTTGAGCACAAAACCGAAGCAGATAAGTTAAAGGATGATTATTTGCAAAATAACATTTTCTCTTTCGTGTCATAGTGTGTGCTTATTTAAAGAATATAGAAAAGTGGTTAAGTCATTACCCAGAGATAACTATTATTGTAGTGGAATTTCTGTATGTGGAATTTCTATATGTATTACATATATATATTTAGCATTATATATATATAGTAGTAAACTTTTAATTTTATTTTGAAATAATTCTAAACTTAAGTGGCTTGCACCATACAGAGGATTCCTATTAACCTTTTACCCAACTTGCCTGTGTTGATGTTTTAAATCATTTGTCTTATCAGTCTCATATATTTTTCCCATGAACCCTTTGTCATTAAGTTATGAACACGGTGCTTCTTTACCCTAAATCCTCTTTACATTGAATTTCCTAAAAGTAAGGACATTATCATAATAACCATCATGTACTTAACAAAGGAAATCAGCATTGAACTGTATTAATATGTGATCTACAGACCATGTTGGAATGTCACTAGTTGTTCCAGTAGTGTTCTTTATTGCACAAGAAAGTGTTTTCCTGGTCCAGGTTGTTACATTCTGACATCTTTAGTTGCCTGTAACCTGCAACAGTCCTCAATAGGTCTGCTTCATGCCCTTGAACTCTTTGAAAATGAGTGCAGGCCTTTTGGGGCTTACTTTGTGGCTTATGTTCCTCAGTTTGAGTTTATCTGATGTTTTTTCATGGTTAAATGTAGGCTGTGCATTTTTGGCATGAATGCCTAAGAGGAAATGGTATGTCCTTTTCAGAATGGCATGTCAGGAGGGATGTGGTATTGAGTCGCATTGATGGTGATGTTAACCTTGAACACTTACTTGGTTAAGGTGGTGTCAGCCAAATTGCTCTGATGTAAAGTTATACTTTTTTCCCTTCCTTTTTCCATTTACTAGTTGGCATTCCACTCTAAGAAAGTGCATTTTCTTCTCCACTATTTATTTATATTAATATAGTCTCATAGATTGTTACATAATTTAGGTGTTAATACATTATAATCATTTATTTTGGTGCTAAAACTCTCCCGCATTTGGCTGATGGAGACTGGCTCTAGCTTCTGTGTCCTTTAGGCATGTTCCCTGGATTCCTACAGCACTAACTTACTTTCTGGCACCACAAGGGGTCCAGGTTCATCTTTTATTTCCCCTGCTTTGGCCCTGGAATTAGCCCTTAGTTCCTTTTAGTGAAGGCTTGTATTTAGAAACCACAATGATGGCAAAACAGTTATGAGTATATTTGCACCAAGTTAAACAGCAACCATAAGGATATTAGAAACCTAAGTAACATCAGTGAGGTAATCTTCCACATGTTTATCAAACATATTAATAGATAAGCACATGTTCTTCTCAAACACCTGGAACTGTCACAAAAATTTATCATAAAAAATGCATCTTCAAGTTTCATAAGATAGAAATATATTATAATAATACCTTGTGATCAAATGCAGTAAAACTAAAAATTATTGAAATAAAAGTGCCCTTCCTAAAGAGGGAGGAGGTGGGACCTCTCTATTAAACAACTCTTGAGTAAAGAAGGAAACGTAAACCAAGTTTATAGAGTATCTAAAAAAATAATGAAACACAACATAATCACAATCTATGGAATACATTTAAAGCAGTGCTTAGAGGAAAATTCATAGTCGTAAACACTTTGATCAGTAAAAAAAAGTAAAAGTAAATGAATATTCAATTAAGGAAAAAGTAGAGGATAAAAAAATACATCTAATTAATAGATTAAAATCTTGTTTGTTTTTTTAATTTTTAAAGAATAGGCAAGCTCCTGAAAAGTGCAGTTAAAGTTACTGTAGAATTTGAATTAATGTATTTTCCTTTATTTGCCAGGGGAGCTACCTGCAGCCACTAGTTGCCGTCCAGGTCAGCTTTGGTAGTGATGGTGACGTAAAAGAAGTAATGGTTGAGTGCAAGATTGATGGATCACCCAACCTAAAAACCCAGAATGACCGTGACAAGTTTTTAGGACGCGTTGCATTCAAGATCACCATGCATGCATAGTAGGAGTTAGGATGTCTCTACAGAGTAAACGTTGTGTTGTCTGTCTTCATTTTGTATAAGCGGGACCTGCCATTCCAGAATTATGAGACCGCCTTGGAGAAAGGTGGAGTGGTACATGACACTGGGATAACATAATGTGCTTCCAGATAATAGTGGTCCATGTCCTTCGGAGTAACTGCCTGTTGCCTCTGCTGCCTTTTGAACCATGTACAGTCACCAGATAGGGACTGTGAACACCTGATTCTGAACATGTAGGTTGGGGGTCTTGTCCAATTTTTATGTGGTTTAATTGCCAAGTGTCTAAAGCTTAATGTGCTGTGCTATGTAAATATTTTATAGATTTAACACTGGTTAACTGTCATATTTTGATGCCAGCAAAGTTTTAAGGGATAAAATGGTACCTGACCAACATCAAGTGACTTTATAGCTGCAAGAAATTCAGTGTGTGGAAAAGTTCTGTATGTGAGGAGGAAAAAGGAAAATAAAAGTGGATTTGAAAGGTTGGCTTGGATGTTTTGTAAAATTATTTTTTACGTGCTGAATTAGTTTGTGGATCTTTTTGACTTGGAACACAATCTTTTTGCTGCAAACCATGTAAAAACAAGCAGAAAGAGATAGTGATGGGATTATTTTTAACACTGGAACTAAATCTTTTAAAGTAGTTAGATTGAAGTATTTTAGACCATAGATAAAAACAGCATTTTTAGGTTGGCCATTAGGAATACACACCTAAATTTTTATGAAATTAAATTCATAAGATTTAAATTGTGCAAGAGTTTGTGGGATCTGATGACTGCTTTTATTTAGCCAACTGTGGAGTGGACTCTAATAAAAAATACAAATTTTGAAATATAAAAAACTTAAAACTTTTTCAGAGCTTCAAACCAAACAGTAGTTTGACTTCAGCATCGTTTGATTAGTGTCATGAAACACTTCCTCCTTCAATCTGAGGTGTTTGGTATGATTCTTTGTCATAATGTGAGCTCCTTTCTCCTCACCTGAAAAAGGGGTGCTTCCCATACGATCTGTGGTTTTTTAAAAAGCCCCCCCCACCCCGTTTATTAATTGTTACTTTTCTCCTTAAAAACCAAAGCTGGTATATTTGAGGCTTTGTTTGTGTTAGTGCAAGCCAGGAAGAGCAGGGATGCACCCAGCAGGTTCAGGAGTGGCTATCTGGAGAAAACCTGAGTGCTCTGGGTGGTCTCGACTGGCCAGGTGGGCCTTGACGGCCCCAGAGCAGCCTGCACACTTTGGTGGTTATCACTCAGTCCCACTGGGAGGTCTGCTTATTGCTCTGCCACTAAGATCTTAGTGATTACAGATTTTCATTGTAGAAGCCTCCTTTGCAACTGAAGAAAATGATTCTTGGAATTTTTTTTTTAACTTGATTAACATTTTAAGAAGTATTCATCTTTGGCCTGGCTGGGTCTTCATTGTTGTGCGGCCTTGCTCTAGTTGCAGAGAGTGGGGGCTGTTCTCTACTAAGAAATATTCATCTTTGGCCTGGCCGGGTCTTCATTGCTGTGTGGCCTTGCTCTAGTTGCAGAGAGTGGGGGCTGCTCTCTACTTGTGTTGTGCAGGCTTCTCGCTGTGGTGGCTTCTCATTGCAGGGCACGGGCTCTAGGCACACGGGCTCAATAGTTGTGGCTCACAGGCCTGGTTACTCTGGCATGTGGGATCTTCCTGAACCAGGGATCAGACTCATGTCCCCTGCGCTGGCAGGCAGGTTCTTAGCCATTGGACCACTGGGGAAGTCCCTGGAGTTGATAAACCAAACCTTTACTTTGATTTTCCTCTCAACCCTATCTCTTAAGAGTATAAAACGGGGTGGGGACAGGGTGGTGAACGGCAGGCTGCAACTAGGATATTACTTTAGTCAGCTAAGTGTGAACAGGTCCTCAGCAGCTATCACTTAAATTTTTGTATCTTTCAAAGTGTAGTGTGGGTAGAAATTTTGTTTTATGGAGCTTCAGTTCAGTCGCTCAGTCATGTCCGACTCTGTGACCCCATGAATCGCAGCACGCCAGGCCTCCCTGTCCATCACCAACTCCCGGAGTTCACTCAGACTCACGTCCATTGAGTCAGTGATGCCATCCAGCCATCTCATCCTCTGTCGTCCCCTTCTCCTCCTGCCCCCAATCCCTCCCAGCATCAGGGTCTTTTCCAATGAGTCAACTCTTCGCATGGGGTGGCCAAAGTATTGGAGTTTCAGCTTTAGCATCAGTCCTTCCAGTGAACACCCGGGATTGATCTCCTTTAGGATGGACTGTTTGGATCTCCTTGCAGTCCAAG
The DNA here is from genome assembly GCF_032405125.1 of Capricornis sumatraensis. Lineage (NCBI taxonomy): Eukaryota > Metazoa > Chordata > Mammalia > Artiodactyla > Bovidae > Capricornis > Capricornis sumatraensis. The sequence continues at coordinate 233,037,936 of NC_091069.1, read as the reverse complement.
AGACTCTCAAGAGTCTTCTCCAACACCACAGTTCAAAAGCATCAATTCTTTGGCACTCAGCTTTCTTTACAGTCCAACTCTCACATCCATACATGACCTCTGGAAAAACCTTGACTAGACAGACCTTTGTTGGCAAAGTATTGTCTCTGCTTTTGAATATGCTGTCTAGGTTAGTCATAACTTTTCTTCCAAGGAGTAAGTGTCTTTTAATTTCATGGCTACAGTCACCATCTGCAGTGATTTTTGAGCCCACCAAAATAAAGTCTGGCACTGTTTCCACTGTTTCCCCATCTATTTCCCATGAAGTGATGGGACCAGATGCCATGATCTTTTTCTGAATGTTGAGCTTTAAGTCAACTTTTTCACTTTCCTCTTTCACTTTCATCAAGAGGCTTTTTTGTTCCTCTTCACTTTCTGCCATAAGGGCGGTGTCATCTGCATATCTGAGGTTATTGATCCCGTCAGTCTTGATTCCAGCTTGTGCTTCTTCCAGCCCAGTGTTTCTCATGATGTACTCTGCGTATAAGTTAAATAAAGGAGCTTAGGTAAAAGCAAAGTACTTCTCAGAACATGTGATAAGACTTGAGATATTCAAATTGGGTTGTGTGGGTTTTGGAGATAAATAAAGGGGCATACACAGTCACATCTGTACCTCCTCGGTTCAGGAGGTTGGCCATGGCTCAGCCCAACTGCTGATGCAGCCCACTGTCAATGACCTTAGTTGACATACCCAGTTTTTCCTAGCTCTGTTTCGTGTTGAAATTAGAGGTGTTTAACAGCTTCTTCGCCAGCCTGCTGTGGGCCAGGTAGTTTCTAGACTGAGGATAAAGAAAGGAAGCACTGTGGTCTCTTGAAGATCTTAAACGGAGGAAGCAGGCTCTGAGATGATGGCAGGTATGTGCAAGGGAGTTGGGGAGGCCTAGGTCATTCACAGGTACCCCAAGAGAGTGTGGGTAGGGGCTGGGTCTGTATGGAATGGATATAGAGGCTGACTAGGAATGAATGGAGCCCTGGACATGTGTTGAGTCTGTGTTTCTGCTCCATGTCAGGTTTTTCGTAGAACTTCATGTATATCTTGTTAACATGCAGATTCTGATTCCCTAGGAGACACTACACTGAGCAACCTCAATGATGCTTATTCACAGACCACAGTTTGACTAGCAGGGGACAAAGAACTAAAGACAGCTTTGCATCCTCAGTGACTGAGTCCGGCACTAATTTCATTACTGGATGGAGAAGATTAAACTGTCAGTTGACATTAACTTGTACTTAAAATTCAACAGGTATGTTATTAATACATTTCTAGCTAAAAGAAAATTATGGGTTAAGTTTCTTTAGATTTCCAAACTTGGGATTTTTTTTTTTAATACTGCTGCTGCTAAGTTGCTTCAGTTATGCCTGACTCTGCAACCCCATAGATGGCAGCCCACCAGGCTTCTCTGTCCCTGGGATTCTCCAGGCAAGAATACTGGAGTGGGTTGCCATTTCCTTCTCCAATGCATGCATGCATGCTAAGTCGCTTCAGTCATGTCCGACTCTGTGCAACCCCATGGACGGCAGCCCACCAGGCTCCTCTGTCCACAGGGTTCTCCAGGCAAGCATACTGGAGTGCGTTGTCATTTCTTCTCCAAGGGATCTTCCCAACCCAGGGATCGAACCCACATCTCCTGTGTCTCCTGCATTGGCAGGCAGGTTCTTCACCACAGCGCCACCTGGGAAGCCCATACTGTATCATAGTGTCTCAGTACATAGTATCTGTTAGTTGGGTTTTCTGTACCAGCTACTTTCCCTACCTCCCATATGCATCAGTTCAGTTCAGCTTAGTCCTAGTCAGTCCTATAACTTGAGTCCCATTCTCCTTTCTTAGTGGTAACTTTGCCCCCATGTGCAGCAGTGAGATAAGAAAGGTTGGTCTGACCTCTTCATGAAACCCAACAGGACTGCCCTATCACTAAAGGTACAGCCCTGTGGGGAGGACTTCCCAGATTTTAGATAGGATCTGATGGAAGAGAGAAATTCATGTAGAATCCATGATCCTTCATTGTGGAAGGAGGCGTAGGGGGATTTGGACTTAAATCTTGAATTGCATTTGATTGCTTGGAAATCTTTGGTGCAGTCCTTACTCTTCTGAGCTGCAGTTCTCATTTTAACTAAAATGAAGCTGTTGCCCCCCTTCAGGACTGTGAAGATTAAACAGGGAAATAGGCCATGCCAACATGTGGTGTTACTGTTCAGTCTCTCAGTGGTGTATGATTCTTTGCAACCCCAGGGATGGTAGCCCATCAGGCTCCTCTGTCCGTGGAATTTTCCAGGCAAGGATACTGGAATGGGTTGCCATTTCCTCCTCCAGGGGATGTTCCCCACCCAGGGATCAAACCTATGTCTCCAGCATTGCGGGTGGATTCTTTACCACTGAGCCACCAGGGAAGCCTGCCAGCATGTTGTAGTTGTTGACAGATGTTTGTTTCTGAGGACTTCCCCCTCCTTTTGAAGTTATGGAGTTTTCAGTAACTTGGGATAGTGTAACTGCTGTGTTGCTGCTGCATTGAAGGATTGTTTATTACTGAGAATGGCATGGTAAAGGAGGAGTTGAAAGTCTTTTTTGGCTGCCTATGATCCTGTGCAGTGGATTTGTATGGAGGGAGGGGGAATACAAGTGAATTTGAAACTGTCAGTCCACGTAAATTTGAATTTCAAAGGATTATTGTTGCTTTAATAAAGTTATCAAGTTGGCATTTAAAGAAGGCTGAACAGAATCTGCTATGTTGATATCAGAGTTTTCTAGCTCCCTTGCTCCCGCCCTGAAGGAGCTGTATTTCGAGCAGTGGGTGAACAGTGGGTCTTCATGTGCGCCTCCCTGAGACTGGCTGGAGGTTGACTGCTGCTCTAGGGAGGGAGAATCTGTTCCCAGGAGGGCTTCCTTCACCCCAGAAGTGACACAAGGAGATCAGGGTCTTCCTGAACAAACCGGTTTCCTCCCAGTGGCTTGTTTTCAAATAAGTCCCTATAGAACTTCTTATGAGTAATTTTTGGATTTGTGGTCAGAAGCATAGAGCAGTCTTTGACCCCTGTCACAAGTGGCAGGATTTGTCTGTTGAGGACGAGCTTACTTTTTAGAAAAAGAATTCACTAGGGAGTCAAGACTGGTAAGAGCTGATATCTAAAAGTGAAAACCAAAGCAGAGCATGTCTCCTAATCTGCTCTTTTAAGATTATTTGTGTGGTCTTGGGATAACTCAGAAGAGCCTTGATAGAATGAATTGGATCTGACTGGTGACCAACTATCATTAGTTGTAGATTTGCTTGAAGACAGGCCCACTACCCACTCAGATATGAATCTGTTTGGATTGAAGGGAGTGCAGCTCTGCTGGTGACAAGAGACCCTGAGAAAACCAGGAGACAGGGCTGCTGGCTCAGGTGAACTGGGGGTGGTGCTGAGCTCCCCAGAGCCTCGTGCTGACAGACTGGAAGCGTCCCTTCTGTTCTGCAGGTCAGAGCCCCCGCCAGGCCTCTTAATCACAGAGCCAAAGGAGAAGGGTGGGTGACATCAAGGGGCAGGCATGGGTACCATGTGCATTAACCTCGTTCCTTATGATCTTCCCTCTGGGTGGCTAAGAACAGCTGGCGGACGGTGTGAAAAAGATGGATTTCCTGCAGAATTATGTGCACCCTCAGATAAGAGCTCCGCTGGGGTGGGGAAGGAGTTGATGTGTTGAGACTATATGGCAGGGTGGAGAGTGGCCAGTGATAACAGGAGTGACAACTAAGGGCCAGGGAGGAAGAGCCAAACGTGGCGTGGCAGGCGGAGAAGTTGACAGGGATGACTGAAAATTCAGAGCACCTCTGAGACCATTCATCCAGCTTGCACCTGCTGTGGATGAAATCACTGTGGTCACTGGCATTTGGGCCCCATGACCTCCGCCAGGACCTGTGCTCCTGTTGCATCATGTGGCAGTAAGGATGTTGCAGATGAAATTAAGGATTTACTTCTCAGTTGACTTTAAAATGAGATTATCCTGGATTATCCAGAGGGCTCAAGGTAATCAGGGGAGCCTGAGGCAGAGGATGAGATGGTTTGATGGCATTACTGATTCAATGGACATGCGATTGAGTAAATTCTGGGAGTTGGTGATAGATAGGAAGGCCTGGCATGCTGCAGTCGATGGGGTTGCAAAGAGTCAGACACGACTGAGTGACTGAACTGAACTGAGGCAGAAGTCAGGTCCCAAGTGTGAGGATATTGTTGCTCTCCTGATGAAGATGGCTGTGTGGAAATGGGAGAAGGAACCGAATTCTGGAAGCCAAGTTTTCTCAGTCCTCCAGAAGAAAGTTCAGCCCAGCTCACATTGTGCCTGCAGCCCTGTGAGCCCCCAAGACTGCTCACCACAGAAATGGAGACAATAAACAAATGAGTATTATCTGAAGCCACTAAATTTGTGGTCATTTGTCATAGCTAATGGAAAGGAGAAGGAAATGGCAACCCACTCCAGTGTTCTTGCCTGGAGAATCCCAGGGACGGGGGAGCCTGGTGGGCTGCCGTCTGTGGGGTCACACAGAGTCAGACATGACTGAAGTGACTTAGCAGCAGCAGCAGCAGCAGTGGAAAGGTAAGATGGTCATTTCTCAGTGAAATTTGTATGCCCTAACCCAGCCTAGGGTGCATGTGATTCATCAAGGAATCCTGTTTAAAATGCATATTGTGGACTTCCCTGGTGGTCCACTGGATAAGAATCCGCCTGCCAAAGCAGGGGACGAGGCTTTGATCCCTGGTCCAGGAAGATCCCACATGCCAGTGGGTCAACTAAGCTACTGAGCCTGCATACCCTAGAGCCCATTCTCTGTAATAAGAGAAGCCCCCACTTGGCACAACTAGAGAGAGACTGTGTAGCAACAAAGACCTAGTAAAACCTGAAAAATTATAAACTATTCTGATGCAGCCATGTCTGGGGTGGGGCCTGAGAGTCTGCATTCCTGACATGCTCCCACCTGCTGCTAAAAAAGAGCACCTTTGCCCACAAGGTCCTGTGCATCCTGATCAGTGCACGGCCTGGAATTCAGAGCCAGGGCAAAGGAGGGAGGGAGTGGACACTGAGTGGAGAAAGGCCTAGTATACATCATAGTGCTGTGGAACAGTATTCACAGAGATTGAAGTGGAGAGGAGCCCTGTGCCATGAGCCCCTGGCTTTTATGTCTTGAGTTTCATGGCTGTGGTCCGTGACCTGCATGGCAGGCAGGACCTTGCTACGGGTGGGATGTTTCCATGTCCTTTGCTTTTTTCTGAGGCCTTAGAGGAGGACAAGAGCTGGCAGCTATTGGTGCTACCTTCCTGAGGCAGTCAGACTGATAGTGCCAGTCTGACCTTCAGCCATGTCCTTGCCAGCACCGCCTTTCTCCCAGCTGAATAGAAGGTCAGCTTTTGGAGGCCACTGGCTTGGTGATGAAGGGAACCCACCTTATCAACACACTCTGCAAAGTTGCTATCACTTAGAAGGAATAGTCATTCATTAAAAAAAGAAATTTGGACTTCCCTGGCAGTTCAGTGGTCAAGACTCTGCACTTCTGAGGTAGAAGTTTGGTCCCACATGCTGCAAGGCACAGCTTACCAAGTTTTAAAAATTTAAAAAATGTTTTAAATGTGTATCAGGCAGTGTACTAGGATCTTGGGACACAGGGGATCAAAACAAGACCCCTTCCTCATGGAGCTCACAGCCTAACGACTACAGCAAGGCTGAAACTGCTTCTGGTAGGCTCTGTATGGGTGGCTGTAATTGCTGCTCTTCAGGAGGCAGTGGCCTCTGGCCAGGGTGGGCTGCTCCCCCTGCTATGCTTGCCTTCTGCCTCCAGCCTGCACTCACCAGGTCTGGGGAGCCTCTTCTGAGGAGACACGTTGGAACTGACTTTAAATGGCTTTAAGTTAGGATCTACCCGGAAGGATGGCCGTAACCACACCTGCAGACCCAGTGTTCCGAATACTCGCCTTTTAGAAATGCTTTGAGACAAAGGATTGTAGAAGGCTCTGTCAGATCCTTAACTCCAGTGGACAACAAGTTTAGCAGGTATAGCATGCGCAGGATTCCAAGATCTGTATTAATTGGGAAAAAATAGTGCTTACTCCTTGGAAGAAAAGTTATGACCAACCTAGATAGCATATTCAAAAGCAGAGAGATTACTTTGCCGACTAAGGTCCATCTGGTCAAGGCTATGGTTTTTCCTGTGGTCATGTATGGATGTGAGAGTTGGACTGTGAAGAAGGCTGAGTGCTGAAGAATTGATGCGTTTGAACTGTGGTGTTGGAGAAGACTCTTGAGAGTCCCTGGGACTGCAAGGAGATTCAACCAGTCCATTCTGAAGGAGATCAGCCCTGGGATTTCTTTGGAAGGAATGATGCTAAAGCTGAAACTCCAGTACTTTGGCCACCTCATGCGAAGAGTTGACTCATTGGAAAAGACTCTGATGCTGGGACGGATTGGGGGCAGGAGGAGAAGGGGACAACGGAGGATGAGATGGCTGGATGGCATCACTGACTCGATAGACGTGAGTGAATGAGCTCCGGGAGCTGGTGATGGACAGGGAGGCCTGGCGTGCTGTGATTCATGGGGTTGCAAAGAGTCCGACATGACTGAGCAACTGAACTGAACTGAGTGTAATATTTGTAAGTATGTTGCAAGTATAAGAAACATATGTTAGCATTTAAATGTAGTGCAAGGGCTCCTGAAAGCCTGCTCTCTGGTCCTTAGTCATTGGAGTTCCTCAGAGAAGCAGCTGTTTTTAAAGAGTGTCCAAAAAAATTTTTAAAAAGTGTCCCAGAATCTATCCCAGGAAGTTAATGAGGCACCCGAAGTAAAGTGACTTCCCAGCAGACCCCAAGGATCAGCCAGATTTGGGGTGCCCCAGACCTGTGACAGCCTTACTGGAGGTACCCCAAGCAGTCAACTGTTGATACGGCAGATGCAAACAGCAGTGCATTTTTCTCTGCAGTCTGGATGGGTGTCTTTTTCACACTGAGTCTTCTGATTAGGGGTGGCCTGGGCAGAGGAGCACAGCCTGTCCTCCGGGCTGTTGCAGACATACCCAATTGGGTCTTTCTAGACTTTTCCCTTATAGATTATTACAAAATACTGAGTGCTAAACAGTAGGTTCTCATTGTTTACTTGTTTTATACATAGTAGCAGGTGAGTCTTTTGATTTTAAACATATATTTATTTGGCTTCACTGAGCCATGTGAGATCTTTAGTTGTGGCATGTGGGATCTAGTCCCTGCCCAGGGATGGAACATGAGCACCCTGTACTGGGAGCTCGGTGTTTTAGCCACTGAACCAGCAAGCAAGTCCCGGCTGTCTTTTGATGCTGGTCTGGCGCGCTTTCTGCTTGACTCCCTGTGTCGCCATTTCTGTTAGTCCTCTAGTTACAAGGCTTCTGAATAGCAGCTCCCAAGGCTGCACTCAGTCTCCCGCTGGCCCGACTGTCCCCAGCCTGCCAGGAACACGCCTTTGTCCACGGCATTCCTGCCTCAGGGTCGTGCGGCTCCGCACTTGCCCTCTCTGTTCTCAGGCCTGTCTGGGCAGTGGCTCTTTGCTGGTCAGTGCCTGTCTGTCCTGTTTAGACCCGGTCATTTGTGCTGTTTCGTGACACCGAAGCATCAAGTCTGTGAAATATGTATCTCTTCTCATCAGTGATTGTTGCCACCACCCCCCCAACTCCGCCACCCTTCCCCAGGCCAGGAACCTACCCTCTGCGGGCCTCTGGTCTCTTTCCCTGCTACCCGGGGCTGCCTGTGACATCCCCCCTCCGAGGCATCCGATGCCCCTGCACCTGTTGTGCTGACTTCTGGCCATACTCGCTTTCCCCCAGTTCCTGAGGGATGTTGCTCAGAATTTAACATTCCTGCACCGAGGCGAGGCACGTTCCCACCCTGGTTTCCCCTGAAGTGCCTGGGAGGCACTGGGAGGGCACAGGGGAGGCTGCCTGTGAGGATGAGAAAAGTCCAACCAGGGACTTGCTTTTAGTGGCGTTCCACTGGAGAGTCAGGTCTTTGCTCAGACCTGCCCTCCCATACTGAAAAGCATGCCTGTTTTTGTTAAGCACCCAGTCCTCCTAAAGCACCTAAAAGAGTGTTGCTCCAGAATGCAAATGTTTCTGCTTATAAGAAATTCTCCTTCAGCAGGGCTGCTGCAGGTAAGAGGGGCTGTCCATGGTCTCTGCCTGCACTGACCCCTCTCTGCCTGGCCACATCACAGCTCCTGGGTGTTGCCCACCTCAGACCATGTGGTCCAGGCGAGGCTGCCATACCGGCCAGTTTGCAGGGGTGAGGAGCTGCTTGAGCCGAGCTCATCTGCATGGTCTTTGCAGCCCCACAAGTTGGTGTTGGGGTAGCATGGTCCCAGGCTGGTCCAAGGAGCGTGAACTCCAAGACACAGGTCAGGAGAAGTGCTGACCTGGGCTGGAGGGCTGGGGGCACTGAGGAGTCTAGCAGCTGATGGGGACCATCTGGCCACCATCTGGGGAGAACTCGCCTGAGAAAAGAACCTGCAGGGTCAAGAGATGGGCAGGGAGGCAAACAGCAGACTTTTGGGCACAGCCATGCCACCTTCAGACACCACCTGCTGAGGACCCCACTTCCAAAAGATGCTGCCCTCAGAGAGGCTGGGGCAGGAGAGAGGGGCTTTGTTGTAGGAATTAGTCTTTCTTTCCTTTGCCACTGTGCCAACTTGCTGCACAGACCTCAAAACCATATTCTCATTCACAGGGAGACCCAGAGAACTGACCACCCATACCCTCACCCCCAACCAACTCTGAGCCAAGAAGTAACAGATAGCCCATTTGACCTGGATTTCTTGGTGTGAAACGTAAGCTTACACTTACCAGAATGGAAAAGACTACCTTGAAGTGGCCTGGAGCGGCTCTCACTGATCCGTAGGAGTACAACCTGGACCTTGGCAGCTCACCTTCAATCCTGGCTCTGCCCCTCGCTCGAGCTGTGTGACCTTGGACAGTAACTTCTCGGTTTCTCAGCTTTGTAAACTAGAACAGAGTCTTAGAAGAATGCATGGCCATTAGTGCCCAATGCTTTAGCTACTTAATACTGGTTTCTTTTTTTTTGGCAAAATTTCATGGTTTTAGTAACAGGCACACAGTGTGCACAGAAGCTCTCTGTTGGTTTTCTTTGGTGCGGAGCCTGGCATGGGGATTGGTGGCCAGCTGGGTTGCGGTCTCCATGATGGCTTGACGGTTCTTGGAGGAGACCTGAGCAGTCTTGAGCACCGTGAGGTTTGTTGCCCATCAGCAGCACTTCAGGCTCTTTGATGTTGGGTATCAAGATCTGGCCCTTGAATCTCTCATGCACCCTGTTATCTGTGCCAGTTCTGTTTCAGTTTAAAAAAAATTTTTTTTTTTCAATTTATTTGGCTGCCTTGGGTCTTAGTTGTGGCACACAAGCTTAGTTGCTCTGCAGCACATGGGATCTTATTTCCCCGACCAGGGATGGAACCTGTGTCCCCTGCATTGCAAGGTGGATTCTTAACCACTGGACTTAAGGGTCTGATGTGCTGGACTAGTTTCTTGGTGTCTTTTTGATGATCTAGGTCTTTACATGGGGTCTGAGGGTGGCCATGAGTCACAAAGGAAACGACTGCCTCTGTAGGCAGCACTGAGGAAGAGAGCTGCTACGATTAGAAAAGATTTGTTGTTTAGGAACAGAGGATTTCTCTCTTCCCCCAAGAGTCTCCCTGGCTGAGGCACATTGCTGCACTCTGACCACTGCAGACATCTGGAGCCCACTTTTCAGTGAGGGAGACTTGCTCGAGGCTGATCGTGGTTCCCTGGGATAGAGGAGAAGCATCTTCCCCATCAAAGACTAGTCAGTAATTCAGTGTACCAATGACTAAAAGAGTTTAGCCCCAATGAGAAGTGCATCCTTGACCTGTGAACACATGTATGGGTGCAGAGAATAGAAAAACAGGTTGTGTGCCTGGCCCAGGAGACCTTTTTTAAATGGACTATCCCTGGGCTGGATTCACCTTTTAAACCAGGCATCTTAAGTGACTCTTTAAACTTCCCTTATGATTATACAGTGGAAGTGACAAATAGATTTAAGGGATTAGATCTGACAGAGTCCTTGAAGAACTATGGATGGAGGTTCATGGTGACATTGTACAGGAAAGAACATCCCCAAGAAAAAGAAATGCAGAAAGGCAAAATGTTGTCTGAGGAGGCCTCACAAATAGCTGAGATAAGAAAAGACGTGAAAAGCAAAGAAGAAAAGGAAAAATATACCCATTTGAATGCAGAGTTTCAAAGAATAGCAAGGAGAGATAAGAAAGCCTTCCTCAGTGATCAATGCAAAGAAATAGAGGAAAACAATAGAATGGGAAAGACTAGAGATCTCTTCAAGAAAATGAGAGATACCAATGGAACATTTCATGCAAAATGGACACAATAAAGGACAGAAACAGTATGGACTAATGGAAGCAGAAGATATTAAGAAGAGGTGGCAAGAATACAGAGAACTATACAAAAAAGATCTTCATGATTCAGGTAACCACTATGGTGTGATCACTCACCTAGAGCCAGACATCCTGGAATGCAAAGTCAAATGGGCCTTAGGATCACTACGAACAAAGTTAGTGGAGGTGATGGAATTCCAGTTGAGCTATTTCAAATCTGAAAAGATGATGCTGTGAAAGTGCTGCACTCAATATGCCAGCAAATTTGGACAACTGCAGTGGCCACAGGACTGGAAAAGGTCAGTTTTCATTCCAATCCAAAGAAAGGCAATGCCAAAGAATGCTCAAACTACCGCACAATTGCACTCATCTCACACGCTAGCAAAATCATGCTCAAAATCCTCCAAGCCAGGCTTCAGCAGTATGTGAACCGTGAACTTCCAGATGTTCAAGCTGGATTTAGAAAAGGCAGAGGAACCAGAGATCAAATTGCCAACATCTGCTGGATCATTGAAACACCCATAAGAGTTCCAGAGAAACATCTGCTTTATTGACTATGTCAAAGCCTTTGTGTGGATCACAATAAACTGTGGAAAATTCTGAAAGAGATGGTAATGCTAGACTACCTGACCTGCCTCCTGGGAAATCTGTATGCAGGTCAAGAAGCAACAGTTAGAACTGGACATGGAACAACAGACTGGTTCCAAATCGGGAAAGGAGAATGTCAAGGCTGTATATTGTCACCCTGCTTAATTATCTTATATGCAGAATACGTCATGAGAAATGCTGGACTGGATGAAGCACAAGCTGGAATCAAGATTCTCCGGAGAAATACCAATAACTTCAGATATGCAGATGACACCACCCTTATGGCAGAAAGCAAAGAACAACTAAAGAGCCTCTTGATGAAAGTGAAGGAGGAGAGTGAAAAAGTTGGCTTAAAGCTCAACATTCAGAAAACTAAGATCATTGCATCCAGGGCCATCACTTCCTGGCAAATAGATGGGGAAATAGAGACTTTATTTTGGGGGGCTCCAAAGTCACTGCAGATGGTGACTGCAGCCATGAAATTAAAAGACACTTGCTCCTTGGAAGAAAAGCAATGACCAGCCTAGACAGCATATTAAAAAGCACAGACATTACTGTGCCAACAAAGGTCCCTGTCTAGTCAAAGCTATGGTTTTTCCAGTAGTCATGTATGGATGTGCGAGTTGGACTATAAAGCAAGCTGAGCATGGAAGAATTGATGGTTTCGAATTGGACTGCACGGGATCCAACCAGTCCATCCTAAAGGAAATCAGTCCTGAATATTCATTGGAAGGGCTGATGCTGAAGCTGAAACTCCAGTACTTTGGCCACCTGATGCGAAGAATTGACTCACTGGAAAAGACCCTGATGCTGGGAAAGATTGAAGACGGGAGGAGAAGGGGACGACAGAGAATGAGATGGTTGGATGGCATCACTGACTCGATGGACATGAGTTTGAGTAAGCTCTGGGAGTTGGTGATAGACAGGGAAGCCTGGCATGCTGCAGTCCATGGGGCTGCAAAGAATAGGACACGACTGAGCAGCTGAACTGAAAACTTAACCTTGGGGCTTGGGAGGAGCCTCGTGTTGACTCCTCCAGCATTTAAAGCTTTTCCCTCCCTGGATACAAAGATGGGGTGGAGTAAGCTCTCCGGCTGGAATGCTGTCTTTGCAAATGAGGTGGTCTCTTTATTACCTTGGGAGAGTTTCTCATCTCTCTCCCCCAGGCTTCTCCTGGGATGTGTTACTGATAAATTTCCATGGAAAGCAGCTGGAATTGTTTTCATCATGTTTTTGACTATGTAACATAACAAGCTCACGCCCTCCCATGCTGGCTGACTTCTCTGGGCAAGTGTTCTCTTGTTAACAGCTGCCCACACTTAAGTAATGAAAAGTCCAGTGGCTGCTGGTTAGAACAAGTGTGTTAATGGCAGCAGCAGAAGGAATGAACTAATTGGTACTGGACTAGGGGTCGGGTGGGGAATGAAGCAGCTGTTTCTATATTTGAAACACAGACCATGTTGACTCGAGACTTAACCAAAGAGGTATAGCCCTCACCCTTCCATGGTGCCCCACAGGGTCTTAGAAAATAAATACTAACTTTCCCTGTGATGAGAAAAAGGGGGACAGCATGCAGGGGCCTAGGCTGGTTGGAAAAGCACAGCTGGTCGATGGGCAAGTTGCTAGAAGGGTTTGCTCTCTCGGACCCAAGGGGGAAAGACAATGAGGCCCACCATCCTGATCTTCCTAAGAGGCAGCGTTTCCCTCCTTGGATCAGTTTATTTTCTCCTACCACCCAGTTACTTCTGAAGCCAGGCAGACATCTCACTCTTCTCCATCGTGTCCTCTCTCAACTCAATCTGGTAGAACATAGGGTGGTAAGAGACCAATCTTTCAGGTTTACCCAGGCTTTGGCCAGCTCATTCATGCTGAGGTGACGGTGCTAGTTGATTACTCAAGACTAAGCAGAAGATTAGTGTAAGAGAGTGTAGTGAATGAACCTGTGCGTTCATTTGTTCAATAAAGACTTAACCTAGCATTACATACCAACTGCTGTACCAGGCCCTGAATTTACGAAGATGAAAGTCCATGTATAAGAAACAAACTCCTGATTGTAAATTACTTTCAGAGGATTTTTAACTTTCAAGAAACAAAGATGTTCACATTGACAGCGAAGCTCAAGCATTCACGAGTGGGACAGGTGCCAGCTGGTGACGCCAAGCCCGTGAGCTTCAGAGACTTACCTCCCTACTGTTCCATGTGAGTGAGCAAGCGTTCCCACCACCAAGGTCCCCCAAACACACACACACACACACACACACACACAGGAGGAAGACAGGTCAGGGTGTGCAAAGTGTCTTCTCTACCCTCCTTTCGGACTGTGTCTCACTTCACTAAAAAATTTGCTGACAGAGTTAACAGACTGTCAACTGCAGTGTGTTCTAACACTGTATTCAACATGACAAAATCCTACAGAAATATTAGAATTTGGTTATAAGAATATGCATAGGAATTATGGGATTGGATACACACAGGTGTAAAGAAATAACTAAAATTTCTCAAGTGGCTTCTCATCCAAGGTCATCAAATGAAACTGATTGTGTTACTGGCTTGTCTCATCAATCTGTTACTATATACCCAGCAGGACTTTTTCTTTTTTTCCATCTGCTGTTTGTTTGCACTGGGTCTTCGTTGCTTCCTGCAGGCTTTCTGTAGTTGCAGTGTTCAGGCCTCTCCCTGCAGCAGCTTTAGTTGTGGAGCATGGGCTGTAGGACTCTTGGGCTTCAGTAGTTGTGGCGCACGGGCTTAGTTGCCCTGTGGCATGTGGGATCTTCCCAGATCAGGGATTGAACACCTGCCCTCTGTTAGCAGGCATGTTCTTAACTGGACCACTAGGGGAAGTTCCCCAGCAGGACTTTAACTCCATCAGAGACTCCCAGTCTAGCAGCTGATATTTGTTGAGTCTTACAAACAAAAATCTAAACACAGCATACCACCGCCACACAGGACATCATACTCCTGCTCTCCAGCTGACCACGGGCCAGGCCCTCCAGCACCTCCATTGCCCCATGTGGCTACTGCTGTGTGGGTGTTGCAGTCTTTCATTTCTGTGCTTATTCTGCCCATGGTATTTCTCCCCCAAGTTTTTTCTCCCATCTGCTCTGTGTCTGTCCTTTATCATAATGACTGGGAGTGGTCCCAGCCTGCCCCAGCAGGCACCAGCCTCCCTGCCCTAACCCCAGCCAACCCTGCAACTTGCTAGTGCTTTGGCCCTCAGGCTCTGAGAAACCTTTCAAATGGGATTCAGGGTGGGGAGGGCATGGGGGCAAATGCTCTCTCCTAGCCACCGATTTCTTTGGCCAGGCCTGTCTTTAACCTGCAGTCAATGTATAGGCAAGTTTCTTGGCACAGGCCCTACAGGAAGGTAATGGCTGCCCTGATACCTACCAATCCTTAACCAAGAGGCTTTAGAAATGCCCTTTTGAGAATCTTCCCTGGGAGCCCCAGAGAAGGTGGTGTCTTTTAACAAGCATTGTCTTAAAGGGCTGACTCCTCCTCCAAAGGTCTTCATCCAAGAGGTGAGGAGGCCCGAGCCTGCCACTCTTGAAGCTGCCTGCCTTCTCTGTGTGCTGCCAGGTCTGAGTCAGCCCCATAGTGGGATAGGCAGGCTGTCCACACCCTGCCCCAGCCCGCCTGACTGAGGCGGTGGGAAGATGGGTGGGGACACTAAGACCCCCCAGAGAAAACACAGCTTTTCTTTCATGCCTTTAATCTGACTTTCAAGAATGTCCACTGGATTCACATTTTTTTTTTTTTTTTTTTGCCTCACTGCATGGCATTTGGGATCTTAGTTCCCTGACCAGGGATCAAACCCTCAGCCCCTGCAGTGGAAGCACAGTCTTAATCACTGGATCACCATGGAAATCCCTGGTTTTAGTTCTTAAAAATAATTTCTACAAGTCTTTTTTTTTTTAAACCAAGAACTCAGTTTTTTATTTCATCATTTCTTGCATTTTGAAGTACTCCTCGATGACATCCTTGGCCTGAGACTCTTTGCCACAGTTCTTAACCGCCACACAACTGCAACCAGCCACTTTACAGGGTTTTCCCTCTCAGTTTTACAGAGGCCTACCCATTCCCCTAGTTTCTTGTTGCCATTGACCTTAATCAGGTTGATTTGGTCCTCAGCACCAAGGGTCTCCACTAACTTGATATACACAGGCTCATCATAGTTGGATGCACGCACACAGAGATGGGCCCGACACTTGTCTAAGGCTTTGGCAGCTTCGTGAATTCCGTGTGCTAGGCCATCGTGGATGAGGGCAGTCTTCAGCACTTCTTGCAGAGCATTATTAATATCCATTACACCTCCAGCAGCTATGCCGTCCTCGGCCATGGCAGTGGGTTACGGGTGAAGCCGAACCTTGAAGGCACCCAAGCCTCCGCCTCCCCACTCCACGGTGGCAGGGAAAGAGGTACAGGTCTTTTTAAAGTAAAAAAATCTTGTATTCAGATTAAAGATCCAGTACAAGTCTTTGTTCATTGGAGGTTCAAACACAAATCTGTTTATTTATTAGCAGAGAAAAGAATTCCTGTGGAGATCATACCCTTCAGGACCATCATTTTCAGGCTTTAGTATGTCCTGTTCTCACGACTGGGGCTTACCTGGTGGTTCAGATGGTAAAGAATCTGCCTGCCATGCTGGAGATTTGGGTTTGGTCCCCGGGTCAGAAAGATCCCTGGAGAAGGATTTGGCAATCCACTCCAGTATTCTTGCCTAGAAAATCCCCTGGACAGAGAAGACTGGCGGGCTAGTCCACGGGGTCTCAAAGAGTTGGCACACTTCTCAGGACTTCTCATTGAATTCTGGCTTTTGGGGGCCATGGCCAAGTGCTAGGGCAAGAAAACAAATCTCCTGACCACAGTACAGTAGACATCACAGTACTCAAGGCCTTGAGCGAGGCAGGAGACATGCAAATGAGAAGTGGTTGGTGCCGGCTGCCGTGCCCCAGTGGCGAAAGTAATTTGCATGAAAGTGAGTGGTTATGACAAGTACTTTGCATTCAGTGGGCTTGGCTTCACCCACCCTGATACAGGCCTGCCTTCACCAGAGTGCTTTACACTGCGATTTCCTGAAAGCAGGTTTTGGCAAGAAACTGGAAAGCCCCCTCAGGAAGAAGGCAGAGCTGGCAAGGAGCTCCCAGGCATTTGGCAATTGTCCACAGTAAGAACATACTGAGCCCTCTTCCCAGGCAAGAAAGTGGGGGAGATTGGAGGTGTCTTCAGGCAGTGGAAAGAGGATCTCCAGGAGATGGTAATAGACAGGGAAGTCTGCCATGCTGCAGTCCATGGCGTCACAGAGTCAGACACGACTGAGCAACTGAAGAGGAGCCAGTACTCAAAGAAATCACATACAGAAATGGAAGGAGTGTGGAACTGCAGGCGCAGTTCATCCTCAAATAGGAACCAAAAATGGCAGATTGACTGTCAGATGAGTTCTGCTGCCGGAGAAGACCCTTGGCTGAGGCTGTCTTCTGATGGCTTGTTACTGAAACCTCTGTGGAGCCCAGATCAAGGAGCTGTGTACTGAAGTCAACAACGCCTTCGGCTCTGCGGGCACCCTCCCTGGTCAGCACTGGGGCCATTGACTATGTAGGTGGCCACCAGCAACACTCCCAACAGTCCTCCACAACATCCCCAACATGACCACAGGAGCAAGAGCACTTTCGCATAATCAAATCAGTGACCCAGCATAATTCACGTGGGTCCTTGAGCATGCCTGCCAAATGGCCCTAGGAACTGAGCGGAGAGGATCTGCTACTAGTTTGGGCTCACCAGTTCAGGAAATCCCTGGGATGAGGGGTGGGCACTGGTTCCCCGCTTCCAACAGTGGACAGTCCACACTATCACTGACTTGATCCACTGAACTCAAGGAGAGTCTGCAGGGAAGATGCCTTTCCTCCTGGACATTAACATTCTTTTTTGGGGTCATGCTGTATGGCTTGTGGGATCTTAGTTCTTTGACCAGGGATTGAAAGCATGCCCACTGCAGCAGAATTGCAGAGCCCTAACCACTGGACAGCCAGGAAAGTCACGCTGGACATCATGAGCGCTTCCTTGAGCATTTCCTAGTGGCCTCGAAACTGGCCCCAACCTGTGATCCCCAAATTACTCCAAACCCTTCGTTCTGACTGTCCACATGCCCACCACACACCCACCTCAGACTGTACATATTAACACAGCGTTACCAAGGGCCCCTGCCTCTCCCAAGGCAGGCAGAGTTTGCTTGAGCAGGAGGTGCTGGGAGCCATGGTGAATCCTGGGGCCTGGCAGCACTCTGTACTCCTCACTGTAGATCTTGTCTCTGATGCTGTGGTTTGGTTAAAGGGAAGATCAGGAAGCATCTTTGCTAAAAAGTTATATTCAGGTCAGTCATTTCTGGGACTGTAAAGACATTTATGCAGTTATCTTTTTTTTGGCCACGTGGTACATGTAATCTTAGTCCCCCACCAGGAGTGGAATCAGTGCCCCCTGCATTGGAAGTGTAGTCTTAACCACTAGACCACCAGGGACGTCCCCAGTTATCTTTTAAAGTGACCTTATAAAGATGGAAGGGCTTCCCTGGTGGGGCTAGTGGTAAAGAACCTGTCAATGGATGAGACGTGAGCAACGCCGGTTCAATTCCTGGGTCGGGAAGATTCCCCTGGAGGAAGGCTCCAGTATTCTTGCCTGGAGAATCCCACGGACGAAGGGGCCTGATGGGCTATAGTCCATGGGGTCGCAGAGTTGGAGAAGAATGAAGTGACTGAGCATGCACACATGTATTAAGATGTAACATCGTAGGTCTCCAACATAGAAAGCGTATGTCTGACATGTCCATCCTAGGTGGGACAGGTGGTGGACGTGCATTGGAATGCTCTGGGGACACAGCCTGTGAGTAGTGAGGTGGGCAGGGTGGGCCAGAGGGGAGCTGAGCCATGACACAGTTGCTGGAGGAACCAACCAATCCCACAAGGCATTCTGAAGTGCGGTGGCCTTTCGGATACCCCAACTGGGCCAAGGAGGCTGGACTTCTGCACCCCCTCACCGGCTGCATGTGGCATAACCCTGGGTGAGGCAACTCCCGTATGAAGGCAGATCTGGGGGAGGGACTCAGCAAGGGCTGGGCATGTACCACAAGCCCCACTAACCACCCCCTCCCCCAAAGAATGAGACTGCCATTATTTTAAATTATTTATTTTCTCTATAGTACATCTCATTCAAATCATAGAACAGTCTGATACATTTTTCTCCTCAAGCACAACTTAAACTCATTTCAAAAGCTTATTCTTTCCTTCTCTGAATCTTTCAGGATGGACAAAGATACACTTTAATGGACACCAAAACCACTCAGAGTTTATTAAAATTACAGCTTCCCAGGCTCTGCCCCTCCCCTCCCCCCAGAGCTTTTGAGTGAGCATCTGGGGTGGGCCTTAGGAAGGCAAAATTTAAGAACCCCTCCCATCAATTCACCCCCATGTATAGGTGGTCCTTGAACCATCCTTACAGAAGCACAGATTAGGACTTGCCCATTACCTATTGGAAGCAATTTCAGAAAACCCAGGAATAATTAAGTATACAGAAATAGCTCTTCTATAAAATTTCCATATAAAAATAATGGTATTTATTTACAAAGTCTGAGATGCTACAAAATAATACATCATATTAGGTTAGGTACTTCAATCTAATAAAGTCTACATTAGGCAGGTCAGATGTGGTGTTTGCATTTTCCCCTTATTTCTCTTGTTTAAATGCTTAAAGCCTATGGCACCATGATGACTCCTTCATGCAAAGAGAAGCAGAACTCTATTTTCTGGACATAAAACCTAACAGCACGTGATCAGAGTACAACACTGCCAAATGAAAAGCTGAGCTGGCTGGAGACTGGGGCTCGTGGCCTTTCTATTTCGGCTAACAGTCAGGGAGGGGATGGGCAGACAGCCACCTCGAGGAACCACAGTCGTGAACCATGGTCCCCTCTGAGCTCCGGCTCGGCTGGTGGTTCTCCTTTTGGGGACACTGAACGGTTGAAGCCACCATGACTCTACTGGGAAGAACAGAACTGCAATGCACGCAGAGAAATCTGTCAGCAGAAAAGAATCTGGGTTCCCACAGACTCGTAGCTTAACAGAAATCTGTGACCCAGTCGTGAACAAGCAAAATCACCAGGCCATTTGTTTAATTAGACGGTGCCCAGCATGTTCAAGATGACTCAAGACAAGTGATAAAATGGTAAGTTTGAAGTGACAAGTCAGTGGGTTTCAAAACTCAAACATGATCTGGTGACATTTCCTTGTTATATTGGGAAAGACATGGAGAGAAACAAGCTAACACAGAAGAGAAGGGCCAGGTGACCTCCAATTTGCGTGAGGGCCTCTGCCCAGGGAGGCATGGGTTTTTTCTGAGTTTTGGCTGTCTCAGCCTGGGTCTTCCAAGCCGAGAAAGGCCCAGAGATGATGCCACAGCTTCACCCTGGGCCCTCATGAGCAAAGTCCCACTCCTGCTCCTTAGCTGTTTAGCACTTGGTGTGACAGAGGGCTGATGCTAACCCAGAGGCCCTCCATGAAGACTGTGGCAAGGGCTGAGTGTGTAGGAGGCAACGTAGCCCAGGAGGGAGATTCTGGGTGCAGTGCAGGCCCTGGAGGCCACACAGGCTGGGGGGTGTTGGGTCAGTCAGCTTTGGGCTTGTTTCACATGCCTGAGTGGGTGGGTGGAGGAGACATTCTCCCCCACTGGCCCTTGGTGGAGAAGGGGTGAGTCCTGCCCCTTCGTTTCTGCTACACTGGCTTCTAAGGTGGCTACAAGCAGGAAGGAGCGAAGTTAAGTCTGCTGGAAAAGCAAGGGGTCAAGACAGCATGGAACTCATGGACCTTTGTGTAAAGCCGAGGCCTCATAAGAATGGTGCAAGCTTTTGTCTGAAAGAGCAGCTGCACAGAAATATTTCTTAAGTGAACAAGCTTTCTCCTGTCTCAACAGCATAGTCGGTGGATACCTGCTGCCACCGAAGCTTCTGTACTGGTCAGGGATTCCCAGGGCTTAACGGGAGTGTAGAAGTACATGGGACAACGGGATCCTAAAGCTTGTCTTTTCTGAGAGATCTTGGCTGATTCCTGAGAAATGCTGTAATTTATATGGGCATTTAGTTTGCATTTTTTAAGAAAAAGGTAAAAACCCTAACTTCACTTTTTCCTTTTAGGTGGTAGTGTTTGGCTCAACTGAAGTTGAGCAAATGGCCTGAGTGTTGTATGGACTGTAGATCAGAGGGTGGGGAGGCACCGCTCTGGTGACATGGAGCGGGGCCCTGGGACACACGGTCAGTGCTGGGGGGAGGCTGCTGCTTTGGGGTGCCTGGAAATGGGGAACCTATTTGGGAAAATGGCCCTCAGGTAGTCTTTAGCTCCACTAAAGTCAGTCATACACAAGATAAAAGATTCTTTTATATATCCAATATAAAAAGTAGATCTTTATGTATCTAACAGGTTGTAAAACTAGAAGAAAACACCTAGAAAAGTTCTCCATTTCTAATCACTTTTCTCTTGTGTAGGTTCAGCTGGAAGGTAACAGCTCATAATGAGAACTTCATGGGTTAGAATGTTCTCTTAGTTTCATGGCTACTGCTGGTAGCTACGTTTGGTTTTCTTTTAAAAATTCCCTAACAGACTCCAAAACATATACTGAAAGCTGGGAACAGTGGGGCCTTTGGAATTTAGCAGAGATTCCAAGCGCACACTGTCGGGTAGAATGGCCTGAAAGAGACATCTTTCAGTGGTCCGATGCAGAACAAATGTCACCTTTTCGGCTCCCCCTTCCCCTGGATACTGCCAGCCACAGTAGCCTGTCCCCCAGGCCACAACCCTGTCGTCTTCTCCACAGCATGAATCAATCTGAACATCTTCTCTTCTGCTCTCACTCAAACACTTACTGAAGGATTCAATCTTCATTCACTGTCCAGCCTTCACCCCTCAGGGACCCCATGAGAGCACAGCCTTGAAGGCTACCTCACAGATGTGCCCACGGGGAGGGGGCTGGCACTTGAAACAACTTGCCCATGAAGCTAACCAGGCTTCCCCTCTGTATGTGGTTCTGGTAGAAACTGCTGAGGCGGTTCCCTTCCTTTGCTGACCCTGCCCCACGGACATCCATCCTGACTCTGCTCTCTGACTATCCCAGGGCCCAAGTTACACCCAAACTCTGCTGTCTCTGTAACAGCCGAGTTTGTGATGTCTGCATGGCTAAAGCAAGCCACTCCCTTGTGGACTGTCTCTGAGTTACCTGCAGTGGCTCCTGTGTTTGGGGGTTCACCCAGGCCTCATTCTTTAAGTGGGGCAGAGAACAGCGGCCACTGTCAATTCTGCCAGCAGGGAGAGTTATCCTCTTTTTCCTGCTGAGATGACAGCCACTGCGTGGTTTTCTCCCCACCCCTTCTCTGAGACGTGGGTCAACATTTGTAATGTTTTTTGCAGGGTGGTAGGCATGGCTGGGAGGCAAGGATCACCATCTTAGCACCTCCCTTCCTGCCCCTTCCCGAGGTCCTCCATGATCATAAGGCACAGATTAAGTCAACGCCTGCTGGAACGGCTTCCATCATCCCGTCATCACAAGAGATGAAGCAGGTGATGTGCACAGTAGGGAGGGAAGGAGGAGTGGGCAGGTGCCTGGGCGCCGTGGACCCTCCCACAGCAGGGCCAGATACAGCAGGCTGGGTGCCCTTGCGTGAAATGGAACAGATCACCATCCACTGGCTGGGTGGCACTGCGCGGCAAAGGTTGCCAACTACACTGGGCCCTGCGGGAACAGGCCTCCTGAACTCCTCCCAGAGCAGAGTGTAACCACACACCCTGGGAGGAGTGTCCGTGTGTGTGTGCACATGTGTACAAACAGTCCCAAGTACTACTCTATAAAGAAGCTTGGAGGTTCTAACCACAGTTTCCTAGCATCCTTTTCTGTTTGATTTCTAGTAAAATTCTGTCTGGACTTTAGAACCAGGTAAATCTATGGAGAAGAAACAGAAGAATGACAGGACTTCCCTAACTATCTCCATCTGGGTTTCCGCTCAGGCCAAGCCTTCCACCTGTGCCGTGTCCTGTGACCCCAGTGTGACCCCACTGGGCATCCTCACCAGGAGCCCAGGCCCATCACTGAGCAACGGAGGCCAGTTCCGCTGAACCCCACACAGTGCTGGCTCGGGTGGCCAGTGATGGGGCACCGGGAATGAATGCTAAGAGTCTCTGGCTGCTTGTTCTCCTGAACCCATGTTTTATCTGTAGCAGAAAGAACAGAGAAGGGAGAGATTCCCCATGCACTCTGGTGAGGCTGAGGCGCGCTCGTCATCGGCGCACCTGTCCTGAATGCGGACGGGCGGGTCTGGGGCCTGTGGCACAGTATTTATAAGTCTGAAAAGCTAGCTGTGGCCCCGGGGCTCTCCAGGGCTCCTTTCAAGCACGGGGATGAGAAAGGTTGGGGTAGGTACAGGTGGAGGCAGCCTGAGGAGACGTGGTTCTACCTGACTGTGCAGCTGATGACCTTCGCAGTCGGAAGGTCCCCTGGAGGCCCCGGCCACCCACCTCCTCCATGCCCGGCCTCAGGATGCGCCAGAGTCCTCCTGCACCTGCCTCCACCTCTGCCTCAACACTCTGCACTATGGCTTATTCCTGACAGAATGAGTTTTGTCTCAGAGGAACTTAACGCTCTACATCCTTCTGTACTAGCTGTTTGGGTCAGTGAGGCCCTGCCCCTCTGGTCACTGCAGGCATTGGCCTGCACGCTCCCCCGGCAGGATTTAGAAAAGAATTGGTGGGCTGAGCTCACAGTAACTGGATGCATAATTTAAGGGCAAATACAAACAAGTCAAGTCAAAGGACTGGAGTTAATTGTCCATTATCACTTGCTCCTTTCCAAGGCCTTAATGTGCACTTAAGTTGGGGTTTGGCCATGGTGGCAGCTGTCTCCACACCCGTATTCAGAGGGGTGGTAACTGAACCCAGCACGGGCGGTTCCCAGTGGCGTCTTTGGCTCTGTCACGACAGTCCTGGGGTGCTCACCATTTTCTGGTGTTTCTGTGAAACTATCAGGTTAGTTTGAAATGCGTTTCACCCAGGAATCAATCCAGGATGGTCATTTTGATTCATGAGAATGTAGAGAAGGTGACATGTACAGGAAAACACTGCTTGTTCATATTCTTGAACTCCTTTTCAGACAACAGTAATGGCAGTTCACTTTCACAAATTGCACACTGGGTGAAATCATACAATTATTTGCAGGGAACAGTAAGCAAGCAGTTCGGTCATAGGGACATGTTTCTTTGTTTTGTGCTAAGTGAAAAAGCTGTAGGAAACGCATAGCTCTGATTAAAACCACAGAGACAATTTCCTGCTCTGTAACACTCCAGATTTAGGATGCTGGCAAAAGGCAGTGCTGGCAAAGTATTTAATGCACGTGAAAATGCTATTCTATTCTGGCTTCCAGAAGTAGCCCTAGAAAATTCTATGCACCAATGCATTGGCTAAGGGTGATAATTTCAGTTGGACTATAAATTATTCTAAATGTCACTTAAGTACTTCAGAATTAGCGCTAGCTCCTTTCTAGAAGCCGTCTAAGGCAGCTGATGCGTAAAGCACCTCGACTAGACTTTCAACTAGTTCAGCGGTTCCATCTGTGCTCCTGGGGCCCCGTGGTCTCCCTCACTCACTGCACAGCCCACCGGGAACCTCTTGTGGTTGGTCAGCCTCGGGAAAGGGCAGCCCAGGCCAGGGAGCGGGACGAGGGACCCAGACCAGCAGGGGCTGTTCGTGTAGCCATCTCAGTTCTAAGAGGGGGTGGGTGGCCGCGGGGGCCGCAATGGCTCCGCCTCGCGGAAGGGAAGTGTGTGGCGTGCACGCCGCCCGTTCCTCAGGGACGGCCCCCTCCGCCACCGCAGAGAACAGGCGTTGTTCGCCATGTGATCTACTGCTCTGCTGTTCAGAGCTTTCATTCGCACTACGTTAGCTTTCATCTCAACCATCTCAGCCTTCGGGTAATTTGCTTATTGTGTTTCCCTAGTTTTCACTGAACACACAGTGCAAACAAAGGCAAAGACTGAAGCAGTCGTTTCAAAAACAAGAGCTCACACTAAAAACACACATGAGCATCAGACAGCAAAACGCGGGTTTGCGCCTGTCTTTATTCTGGGGAGGATGAGTCCTCCTCGTCCTCTTCCTCGTCTTCATCATTGAATGAACAGGGCGTTTCGCCTCGGGACTCAGAGCAGTGAGAGGCCGCACTGCTGGACTGGTGACTGTTTGGGGCAAGGAGCTGCCCCGTTGCTAAGGCCACTTCAGCATCCAGGCACAACCCTTGGTTTACACTAGCAAACAATCGGAAACACACAGGCTCGTTAATGTGGTGTGCAACCTTTAAGCTTTGGAAAACATAAAGGAGGAGAGCCCAGGAAAGGGAGGGCCACAGGCGAGCTCTGCCGGGATCCCCAGGAGACCCAGCTGATAGAGGCACATGGGGCTCCCCTCCAGTGAGGAGCAGGCTTGGAGGCTAACCTTTTTAACCCTGAGAAAGTACATACCTTGATTGGGACAAGGTGGCACCGGTGGTCAGGTCTAAATTTGAAACGGACTGGGTAGAGTTCAAAAGCAGTCCCTGATTTAACCAAGATGGTCCTGTGGAGATGTCTACAGGAAAAAAAAAAAAAAAAAACAGATGGAGACCTGGTAAGTCCCGTGGCTGCTTTTGCTATGGCCTGCAGAGAACACAGACGAAGGAGGCAAGCAGCCCATTCTAAGCTACAGTCTCCTGCCATGGGGAGAACCCAGGTTTCTTCAGCTTGCAAAAAGGAAATTTCTAGAACATAAGAGTGGAGCAAGGGGGAGGATTCAGGGAGACAGACTATAGCCGGAAAGAATTCTAATTAGACCAATCCCAGAGTCTTCATTCTTTTTTTCTTGCAGAAGCCCTTGAGAGGGCATCCCACATGAACATATTGATGGTTGTACTACTGTTGGACACCCGCTGGATGCACCACAAAAGCCTCTGGCTGGGGCGTTAACAACCAGAGCAGGGGTGGATAAGCAGACAGTTAAGTCAGAACACCTTATGTCAGAGGGACAGACACATTCTTGCTCAACCCCCTATACCCCCTGCCATGGTTTCAAGTGCCCCCTGGGAACTCAGTGCTATTACTGACCAAGATTTATTCTTTTTCTTGGTATCCTTTGCTTTAGAACTTGAACTAAACCTTACTTTAAAAGGCTTTGCACAGTCACATTTTTCGTGAGGGCACTGCTGTTTCAGCCTGCATCAAATACTGTGCAGATACATCCTTGCGGTCCTGTTTTCTATGCAATTTACCATATTTCTCCCATCACAACCCTGACTAATTCTTACTGTAACTTTATTCTTATTTATTTATGGCTGTGCCGGGTCTTCGCTGCTGCCCAGGCTTTTTTCTAGCTGTGGCAAGGCGGCTGCTCTGTAATCGCTGTGCACAGGCTTCTCACTGCTGCGGCTTCCCTTGCCGCGGAGCACAGGCTCTAGGGCACACGGGCTTTGGCAGCTGTGGTTCCTGGCTCTGGAGCACAGGCTCGGTAGCTGTGGCACATGGGCTTACGCTCCCTGGCTTGTGGGATTTTTCCGCATCAGGGATGGAACCCGTGTCTCCTGCATTGGCAGGCGGATTCTTTACCACTGGGCCGCCAGGGAGGCCCTGTAACTTATTTAACCCTTGTCTCCTTATCTAGACTGTTAGAGAAGGCAGTGACTGGGACAAATAGAATCTAAATGTTAATGAATGAGCATCGTGTATTTCAAAGGTGAGTTTACAACGCAGGTGGCAGAAATATCAGAGATGAATTTCTTGAAATGAATTTGACTTATGTTGTAAGATGAGACCAAGCATAGGTCATCTTATCATGGCCTGTGAACCTTTTCTTCACAGGCTAACTAAAGCAGCTGTGAGGGGGGAAAAAAATTCTAAGAACAGCAGGTTTTAAATGGATACAATAAGAACAAGTTGGTATATGAAGTTAAAGCCAGAATCCTGTGCTGAGTATTATTAATTAGTATGTATGGAAACCTTCTGTCAGAACACAGCTCTTGACAGGATACGTTTTCCTTTCACAATGGCTCTGAAAGGCCGACCCACACAACAGTTCTCACAACCTTCAAGAGCCATCCTGTCCCTCTGCACGCTGGAGGCACATGCTTTTGCACCAACCAGAAAGTCTATCCTAGTCTGGAAACGAGGTCACCAAGAGATCAAAACCACACAGCCCACCTATTGCCCAGTCTTTTCACTGAGAATGAGCTAAAATAAAGTCCTGATGACTTACCGAGTAAGAGCCTTTTGCAGACCTGCTGGATGGCTAGGATGCCCCAGCTGCTAAGAAAACAGCAGGTCCTCCTCTGGAAGGAGCAAGGGGAGAATGGGGGGTGGGGGGTGCAAATAGGGGACTGGGAGGCTGAGGGGCAAGAAGAGGGGATCAGACAGGAAGTGTGTGGTGTGAATTTAAGCACTAAATGCAATAAAAACCAAATCTCAATCCAGGCTCTTGTGTTGTGGCTAAAACCATAGAACAGCAGCAACTGCTTTACATCTGGCTTAATAATCCTTACAACTAATATTAAAGTGCCTTTAAGATACAGTATGAAATTGTACGTAGTAATACTTATAAATGAAGGAAACTGGCAAAAAAGGTAGAACACTTGTGTCTATATACCCAAATTATATGTGCACAATATACCATACTTTTAAGAACTATAATCATAAAGAAGATTTCTTAATTATTGAAATTTTGAATTTTAGGACACGCAAGACAAAGTGTTTCTGCTTTCAAGTATACTCTTATAATGAAAAGATAACCCAGTTTTAAAATGGTCAAAGGATCTGAATAGACATTTCTTCAAGGAAGATTCACAAATAGTCAATTAGCACATGAGAGGATGCTCACCATCAGCAGTCATTGGGGAAATGCAAATCGAAACCACAGTGAAATACCATTTCACTTTCACTAGTGTGGTGGTAATAAAATGAACAATAACAAGTGTTGAGAAGGATATGGAGAAATCAGAACCCTCATACATTGCTGACAGGATTGTAAAATGCTACAACTGCTTTGGGAAATAGTTTGGCGCTTTCAGAATGCTAAAAATAGTTACCATATGACCCAGCAGTTCCACTGCTCGGTATATACCCAATAGCAGCAAAAACTAATGTTCACACGGAAGCATGTACAATGTTTACAGCAGCATAACAGCCCAAAAGTGAAAACAATCCCAGTATGTGAACTAATGAACAGATAAAGAAAATGTGGTATTATCCACAAAATGGGGTGAAGTACTGATTCATTGATGAATTTTGAAAACATCGTGCTAAACAAGTCGGTCACCAAGGCTACATTAGTGTAAGATTCTATTTACATGAAAGATCCAGAACAGACAAATCCACAGTGACAGGAAATAGACTAGTGGTTGCCAGTTGCTGCGAAGAATGGGGGCTGGCGGGGAGGGAGGGAATGCTAACGCACGTGGAACTCCTTCCTGGGGTGATAAAATCATAATTAGATAATGGTGATAACTACAGAACCTTGTGACTACGCTAACAATCACTGAACTGTACACTTTAAAGTGGTGTATCATACAGTATGGAAATTAAATCTCAATTAAAAAAATAATGATACCAGTTCACATCCACCTGCCTGGGAAGACAAAACACTTCCACTCTGTGGGTGAGAGTGTACCACGTTAAAGTCAAGTTGGAAAGCCATGGCATCATCTAGTAATGATGAAGATGGACCTGCCTTAGACCCAGCAATCTCACTCGCAGAGACATGCCCACGGTCACCGAGAAACAGTAGTGGCAATGTTCAGAGCAGCACGGTTTAAATATCAAGAGATGGGAAACAAAACTAAAGGTTTATCATCAGTAAAATGAACAAGGAAACTGCTTCATCCACATGCTAGAATTCCACACGGCAGTAAAAATGCATCAATTACAGCTACTTGAAATCCTGTGGATAAATCTAAAGAACATGTTGTTGAGTGAAAAGTTAAATCACCAAAGAATATATCACTTTGGTTCCATTTCTATAAAGGTGAGAATTAGACAAAACTAAATAAATACGTTGTTTCCAGCCCAGTGTATTTTTTTGTGTTTGCATCTCTAAAGAAAAGTAGTGATACATAAGAAATTCGAAAGGTTACATTTCAGGGTAAGGGAATTGAACTGACGGGGCAGAGAGCGGGCACTACTTTTCTATGAGAAATGTTTTAGCGAGTTAGGGTCTGATATTTAATCAAGGACCACATTGACTGCATTAGTTAACATACCTGTTATATAGCCTTCTAAAGCCTTGGGCACCAGTGATTTAGCAAGTTTCAGATCCTCCAAGGAGCATTTGCCTGACTCCAGGCCGAAGGACATCCCCATTCGCTTCAGCACTTCTATGTCATCATGAATCTCAAAGGTGTTGTCAAAATTAAAAAGATATTCAAACCTGTATCAGGAAACAAAGTTAGTGAGGGGTTTCTGTGGTGTCGGGGAGGTGTGAAGAGTATTGTACTCTGTATATTCGATGAAAGCATGAGGACCTAGGCTCAGCTACAGTACTAGACATTGTTACCCTTTAGGGCAGTGAGTCATTTTGCTGGGCTCAGAAGAAATGACATCTCAAACTGTTTTCCCGATTAAAACAACTTTCCTGTGATGGACAACAGGAGTTCTACCCAGCCCTCATTAAGCTGTGGCAAAGTGGAGACAGGAATTTTGGTCTAAATCCAGTATTTTTCAAAGTTGTTGATAGCTTTGTCATAAAAGATAAAATATTAAGGAAGCCTTTCCAAGTAGACTTTTTTCCAAAGCAGATGTACAGATGGCCACAAGACACTTGGAAAACTGCTCAACATCACTAGTCATGTGGGAAACACAAATCAAAACCACAGTGAAGTATCATCTCACACCTGTCAGAACGGCTATCACCAAAAAGACAACAAATAACAAACAATGGCAAGGATGTGAGGAAAAGGCAACTCTCCAACACTTTGGCTGGGAATGTAAACCGGTGCAGCCACTACGGGAAACAGTTTGGAGGCTTCCTCGAAAAAATGTAAAACAGAACTACCATATTATCCAGCAATTCCAAGTATTTACCCAAAGAAAAACACTAATTTGAAAAGGTTACACTCAGCATTCACTGAAGTCTTATTTACAATAGCCATGATATGGAAGCAACTTTAGAGTCCATCCACAGATGAATGAATAAAGATGTGGTATGTATACACACCGGGGATAGTACCACTCAGCCATAAAAACACTTGCCATTTGCAAGGATATATACAGATCTAGAGGGTGTTATGCTAAATGAAATAAACCAGACAGAAAGACAAGTATCACATCATCTCATTTATATGTGGAATCTAAAAAACCAAAACAAATAAAAATAGACTCAGAGAACAAATGAGTGGTTGCCAGAGGGGAGAGGCTGAGGCAGTAGGAGAAACAGGTTAAGGGGGTTAAAAGGTACAAACCCTCAATTATAAAGCAAGCCCTGGGGATACATACAGCATAAAGAACATGGACAATAATACTGTAATAAGTTTGTACAGGGAGAGATGGTTACTCGACTTATCATGGTGATCATTTTGTAATGGATGCAAATGTCAAATCACTATGCTGTATACCTGAAACTAATACAATACTGTCTGTTAAGTATATGTCAATAAAAGTAAATAAATCAAGCAAAGAAGTCACTGGGAGAAAAAGAAACATACACAAAGAAAGCCTTTCCAATTTAGTACCTAACTTTCCTACCATGAGTTGGCCTACTAGGGTTGAGGAAAAAATATTTTGGATGCTTACTTCATTTTCATGAGTCAAGTATTAGCCACATCACACCTTAGACGAGCAAAAAATGGAAGGCTTTTTACAAACTAACCAAACCCCAAACCCTGTCTTGAGGGTCTCAGGAGTAAAAATGCCGTAAGAAAAAAGTGTCGCATATAACACATAGCACGTTTCCAAATGTTTTTGAAAAGTGCCAAATCAGGATGTCCAGCTGCCTGGAAAAGGCTTTCAATAAAGAGGGCCCTGTAAGAAGAAATAGTCCTCCTGGCTCCCAGGCTAGGCTTGGAGCAACGTCGCCAGGAGCCTCGGGGACAGAGGGCAGGTGAATGTGCTGGGACAGTGGTGGGCTTACACTGTCATGAAATTTTGAGATCTTAGATCAGAGTAAAACTTGTCATTTAAAGCAAAATGCCATACTTGCACCCCACCCTGAATATCAAGGCCCTGTAAGCAGCTCAGAGCCTCCTTTACACCAGTTGGGGGAGGGCGAGGAAAGGACAGGAGTCAATAACCACCCGAGAAGGAAGAGGATCCTTAATCCTCCTAGGCCATTGGTCCCCAGACTTTCCTGCTATTCTTTAAAACTTCAAAGACTAACCGAAGTAGAGAGTTTTAGTAATGTCCTACCAAACAAGAGGCTAACTAGAGAAAGAAACTAGAAATCTTAACAGTTTATTTTTCCCAGAAATACATTAACGATTCTGTAAGTCTCGGATTTATGAGAGTGACAAGTCCTTGCAGACACAGGTTTCTGCCAAGAGTTTGAAGTGTGTGAATACTAACATACATATTTATCATTTACTGCCCCCGGTGCTAGTCCTTTATGACTGTTACAAACCAACAAGTTAATTATCAAATACTTTAGAAATCCCTGTTGTTTCCCTTCCTCTTTTTTTGGTGCCTTCTTATTTAAGTAACCCACGATCTCTGTACACAATCAAGATAGGGAAGCAACACTGCCAAGAAGGAAAAACCAGGGAGGGTAAACCCCACGGCCATGCAGTGGCTCCAAGGAGCCCAGAAGTTCTGCTCCTGGGACAGCCCTGGGCTGCGCCTCTGCAATGATGTGATTATTGGGCCCTCTTTTGGTCTCAGATGCATCCCAATTTGGATAAGTTACATGCTGACTCCTTGGAATAGCAGCTAATATTTATAAAGCACTTTCCAGGAGTCAGATCTTTTAGAGGCATTAACTTATTTAAGGAAGTGACAGAGCCCTGGTATCATCCCCATTTGTTCCTCAGACAAAGCTTTAGAATAGCTGCTTGGGGGAGCCACAATCCACATTTCCTTCTGTCTCACTCTGCATCCTACGCCCTCAACTACCTCAATCCTGATTCACAGCCTGAAGAGCACTACTGTTTTCATGAAGGATAAAGTAAGTTACAAATAAACTCTGTATTTTGAAAACTGCTATTTCTCACTTACTATGATAATAGTAATATATTGATATTACCATCAATCTTAGTTAAAATGAAAAACATATTGGTGGGAATGTAAACTGGTGCACCCACTGGAGAACAGTATGGAGGCTTCTCAAAAATTTAAAAATAGAACTATCATATAATCCAGCAATCCCACTTCTGGGTATATGTATCTGAAGGAAATGAAATAAGCATCCTGAAAAGACATCTGCACTCCCGTGTTCAGTGACTGCAGCATGACTTGCAATAGCCGAAGCATGGAAAGAACCTGTGTCTATCATCAGATGAGTGGATTAAAACACTGTGGTGTACTTGAGACAACAGACCATAAAAAAGGACGATGGACAACAGATCATAAAAGAAGGAAATCCTACCATTTGCAACAACACAGATGACAGACCTTATACATAGATCTCAAAAACCAAACTCACAGATGCAGAGAATAGACTGATGGCTGCCAGAGTGTGGGGAGGGGGTGGGGAGGAGTGGGGAGTGAAATGAATAAAGGTGGTTAACAGGTACAAACTCCAAGTTGTAAGATAATAAGCAAGCAAGCAAGCAGAGAACGCCATCTAGTACTTTTATTTTTCATCTACTGCTTTTGTGTCCATTCATTATAAACAGAAGCATGGCTCAACTACGATATAGCAAAAAAAAAAAAAAAAAAAACTGCTTCTGCCACATGCTGATCTCAACTATCCCCGGCATACACGTGACAATGCATAGTGAACTTGGTGAACCTACCATGTCCCAGATGCTCAATGATGTTCTACTTTACTGCAGTGATTTGCCCACTTATCTCATCTATGTGTGCGTACATGCACGTTCTAGCTTGGGCACCATTATGTCTTCAGCACAAACAGCACAGTGCCAGGCCCAAGAGGGGGATGTGGAGGGTGAAGAAGGAAGCAAGCACTGGCACTTGACAGCACTCTTGTTTGAAGAGTTGTTTCATGAGGCCCAAGGGAGTCAGCCTTGGAGGACTCAGATAGTATTACAAATGACAGGAATTATGTTAAACAGAAGGCTAGTCCCGCCTGCTGCCACTGGTTCTCCACTTACTTGTCACTGGAGATGCTGCAGTCTATGACTGTTTTTCTGCTTGTGTTGATGATTATAAATGGCAGCTGAATGGTGGAGTTCAGAGCTGGAGGGCCCTGGTTCTGCTGTTCATTTTGCCGATTTCTTTGTACCAGGTTTTTGAAAGCGATTTGCTGTTAAAGAGCAACAAAAACATACAGTCATTCAACGTGGATAAGTGAGTTGGAACGAAATTAATTAAGTACATCTAAAATATAGTTTAAAATTAGAGCATTTAAAGAGACTTTCCACCTATGAATTAACTAAAGTTGAACATTTAAGCAAAAACATTTGAATGATCTAACTCAAGAAATACATTTAAAAATATTTATTTAAATGGTATCTAACATATCCTAATACAAATAATGGGGCCTGCAGTTTCCATCATCCATAGAAAAAGGATCTTACAAATCTGAGAGAGAGAGTGGTACCTGCAACTCTTCTCAGTGCCAAGTGATACAGCAAAAGTGGACGTGCTTTCCATTTAACTAACACAGACTCCCGAGGACTTGGGGTTAAATACATCTCAGATCATCCAGCCCAGAAACATACAAACTATACAAAGCCTCAGAACCCTTTCTTCAGGCGAAATCTTCTGGGACACTCACTGTTTATAAAACAGATGAACACATCCTTGCTCTGGTTGGCTGCGCTGAGGCTGAGTCCTGAGCCCTGCCAGCTCTGCCCTCATTCACCCTTTGAGCTCCTTCACAGAACTTCTAAGCATCTATAGGGCACAGTTTGGAATCTGGTCCAAGCCCCTCCCCAGCTGACATCTTTCAGAAGAGGAACCTGAGGCTTTATACAGTAGATATACACTGATTTATAAGGTATATCAAGGCCTGAATCTTTGCACTGAATCTTGCTACTACCTTTAAGCTATAACCATTACTCAAAAGCCAAAGAAAGTGACCCTACCACCCTCTTTTAAATAAGGCAAATGTATCACAGAATTCCACAGGTAGAAAGACCTTACACAGTGAAGTCTTTCATCTGCTTGTGGAACAGATTTAAAAGAGCTCCTAAAGTCAGAGCCTTTCATCCCTTCCATCAGCTTATTCCCTCTGATCACCCAGTAGTGATGCATTTCAGTTATTTTCTATGTTTTAGCAACTTTATCCTAGCAGTGTTTATTTTAGGTCCTGGGCCTTAACTGAAGTTTGATTAAAATTTATGTTGTCTTAAAATGGTTGGGTGCTAGCTCCCTGAAAAGTAAACATTTACTCCTTTAAAAAGCACAAAACAGAAGGGACACCAATTTATTCTAGCCCTGACAGTGTGTCTAGAACCATCACTGTCAACATCATTCATTATCAAACATTACTTGAGTCATACTTATTAATTTGTTATTTTCTGCTGCTAATGAACTAAGGCAATTATATTCAATGCTTAGCTCATTTAATATTGAGGAAAAATATGCTGAAACTATAAAACTCAGAAAAAGAATTATATGTTTGAATACCTCCACCTGGCTATCTTACTCTTCTAGAAAACACATCCTGGAGACAGCCCATACTTGGCCTAGCTTTGTGGTCTTAGTGGCATGGGAGGGCCTGGGTAGAGGTAGAAATATAAACAGTGGTAAGTAAAAGTTCTTACATATTTATGATTCACTGTTCTATACTGTGCACATTTAATAGCATCAAAGACTGTTCTTGGGAAAAGAGCTGTGAATATACATACAATGTCATTTTGATAGTAAAAAGAAAAATCACCCCATTTGTTTTAAACTGATTTCCTTATTTGTTGCCATTTGATTTATCTTTAGCCTTTTGTTCTCTTCCAGGCTTCTTAACATTTATTTCAGAGGCTAAACAGCTTTAGGTATATTTAGACATTCATTTTGCTCTGCATTAGTAGCTCTGGATAAGTTTAAGGGCTGGAAGGGACAATGATATAGACAAAAGTAGGACATTTGGGTCATCTGTGGGCAGAATCGGCTCATACCATCCCTCTCCTACATGACCAAGAGAAGAGGTGGCATGTAAGTGAATGATATCAGTAGCTGTGACATTCACTAGTTAAAAAATTAAGCTAGCTTAGCCACAGAGAGGTAAATTATTTGTGTTCAGGGACGACTTGCTTAATGTACTTTCTGTGACAACTTCGTAATTTGCTGAAAGAAAGAAAAAGGAAACACTAGGAGGAAATAAGCTGTGTGTCTACCAGGAGACTAGTTGTTTTCAGTTATTTTGTGTTTCATTTCACTGTTCAGAGAGACCTGCTTTTATAAATGTTGACAGCTAGGCTGCACCTGGGTTGAAATCTCCTGCAAATATTTGGTTTGAGACAGAAGAGAAAAAGAAATTTAGGACTTTAAAAAAAAAAAAACCCGCAATGTTCACTGTAGAAAGGGGAAAAATATTGCAGGTCACTTTTTGTTTTGTTTTGTTTTTGGCCATACTGAGAGGCACGTGGGATCTCAGTTCCCTGACCAAGGACTGAAGGTGGAACCCACACCCCCTGCACTGGAAGCCCGGTCTTAAGCACCGGACTGCCAGAGAAGGCCACTGGTCCATTCTTTGCGCTGGTTGTCTAGGGGTGGGAAAGCCCACATACCTGAGGGCGATCCGGCCCAGCACAAGTCTTTCTGATCAACAGATAATTACAGACACGCTGATAAACAGGTTTTCATAATAACATGCCAAAAATGGAGCCCCCAAATGCTCCATGAAAGCTCTGAGGAAATGTAAGAAGGGCCAAGCACAGGGTTTTGGGGACTGTGAGTTGGGAGGGAAACACTGATGCAAGACAGACAAGAGAGGCAGCCAGGGAAGCTGACGGGGGTGGGGGCGAGGGTCTCTCAGGAAGCAGAACGGTCCAGGAATAAACTGTCAGCTTTCAAGTTTCTTGTTTTTTAAAGCTACAGAGTGTTCTCTTCATACAAAACCTACTTTGGAAATCCAGTATGAAAAATACATGAGACCGGCCGGCCCTGAAGGGAGCTCCTCAGGGAGGTCCCACAAGGGTCAGTATGGGACAGAGACAAAGAAGAGCAAGAAGGTGAGAGGTGCCTGATGAGAATGCAGCGTCATCCCAGGGGCTGTGTCGGGGGCTCTGCTCCACCTGCGGCTGCTCCTGTCCCTACCAGCCTCCTCCCACCCCGCCCTTCTAGACCACACACAGCTAACAGTCTGTTCCTGCCTCTCTGATGTGTATTCAAATATGAAAAAACGAACAAAAAATAAGGATGAAGAAAGGAAAAACAAAAATCTGGAATATGTGGGAATACTTAACCTATTCTGTCCATGAGACAAAGTGAGTATTTTAAGGGGGGGCGGAAACAAAAAAATTGTTACAATTATTTGGTAACTTATTGCTCCCTTTATTTCTGAAAAGTGGACTATATCAGAGATGAAATAGGACCTATGGTTGCTCAAATCAAAATGGGTTTTATGATTGGCTGAAAACTTTTCATATAAAGACATTTTGCTGATTAAAAACAAAAGTACAAAGACTTGTTGGCTCATTTTAAAAAGTTTTTCTGATTGGTTTGAAAATGTCTTGCTGTACTGCTCAAAGTAAATTTCTCCACCAACTGAAATGACCAAAAGTAGGTTAAAAAAAGCCCATCTACTCTGTGATTTTACCTCACATGATTTTCTACAGAGCCTCTATTTTTTAAATTACCCAAATTCTAGACAATTATTTTAAAAAGAATAAATACAGGAATCAACATTACACTGTAAAGTTTAATTTTCCTAAATGGAAATGCATTTTAAGTTTTGGTACTGCCACAAAGCTGAATATGTCATGACGTCATCCACAGATAATAAGTATTAACATTACAGGTGGATCCGATTATTTTGCTAGAGTGGGTAGTCATTCCCTTCTCCAGGGGATCTTCCCAATTCAGGGTCTCCTGCCTTGCAGGTACATTCTTTACCATTTGAGCCACCAGGGAAGCCTGTTTTTACTCAAAACATCTAAAATTTAATTAGCCTTCTCCTTCATATTCCAAATAAGGGATAAAATAATTTCTGCTCAGAGTAGGAATAAAAGTCAAAAATAAACTGTTGAGTAATATGTTCCACATATTAGAGCTGCCATGAGGCCCCAGATGATGGGAGATGGGACCATCTTCTTAATTAACTTTTTATTTTATATTGAAGTACAACTGAATAATGTTGTGATAGTTTCAGATGGACAGAAAAGTGACTCAGCCATACATACACATGTATCCATTCTCCCCCAAACTCCCCTGAGACGGACCCTCTTACAGGCAGATCGTGTGGAGAGTCATGAGCTCAGGCCTTGGGGACGATTCGCTAGTGCAGCCCCATCACGTATTTGAAGGCACCCAAAGCAGAAAACACGGGCTCAGAGGAAGTCAGGGGAGAAGCAGAACACAGGCAGAGAAGGCAATAAACACATCCCGGCTTCCTTACCTGCAGGAGAAGTTCTTGAAGCTGGGCCCGCTTCTGCTTTATCCGTTCTATCCGCCTCTGCTTCTCTATCTTTAAAACACAGGTTACAAAATAGCATGAGCATGTAGAGTAGAAAATGCTGCTCACTTTTCAGGTCCCAGTTCTGAGACATCAAGAATTTTCCTTAAAGACAGGCAACCTGTTTAACTATTGAGACCAATAAAGGTAGATTCCACCTTCCGGGGTCAGGTAAGCAAGGAGGCAAGACAGCAGAATTGTAGCAATCGCCATCAAACGACATCCATCCCCCTAACGAACACTTGATCTGTGGGACTGGCTCTATTTATTTCACAAGCGCCAGAGTCACAGCTAACACTTGAAAAAGTGAAAGTGAAAGTGAAGTCGCTCACTGGTGTCCTCTCTTTGCGACCCCATGGACTGTAGTCTACCAGGCTCCTCCGTCCATATTTCCAATCAGAGTCACAGGTAACACTTGGTGAATAACTATTCTACGTGTGAGCGCTGGACACACAGTCTCCTAATTCGTCTTCACGAAACCCTAGACCTAAGTACGGCTGTTATCCTCTTTGCAGTAAGGAAATAGAGGGCACAGAGGGTGAAGAATCTGTCCAAGGTCACACCGCTGGTGGATGGCAAGAGCCAGGATTTGAATCAAAGCCACCTGGTTTCAGAGATCCCATTATTAACTGCTTTGCTCTATTAACCTCCCAGAGTGAAATAAGATCTCATTTAAGATCTCCGATTAACTGCTTTTTTTAGTGTGACTTGTGGGATTTTAATTCCCTAACCGGGAATCAAACTCACGCTCTCCACACTGAAAGCACGGAGTCCTAACCACTCGTCCACCAGGGAAGACAGTCCCTAGAGCAGTTTCTTAATCTCCTCTCTTTTAAACAGGCACAGCTGCTAATACAGGGCTCCTACATATTCACTGCGCAGTTCCTACCTGCAGTAAGAGACATGGTAATGGGACAAATTTCCTACCTTCAACCAACTACTGTTTTCCTCAACCTCACAGCTACCTAGAAAACATAGATTAAGGTCTGGAATATCCCTGTAGATGAGTTCCTCACTGTGTCGTGGGGCAAAAGCCAATGACATCTAGTATCATCTTTCTTGTCTACTCCAACGGCATCTTTCTTACTTGCTCCCCATCTAGTCCCCACCGGGAGTTTCTCTCATGGTTCCTCTGATCACAACCACTTGAACCCCGAAACACTTAAGATCCACTGTAAGATCTGTGTGCTCACTCACATGTGAAAAGATGCTGCTGAGGTTTTCCCCGGCATCTGACACTGCTGACAGAGCAGCTCCCACCTGCCTCAGGCCTTGCATCCAGCCAGGCCAAGTGGTATTGATTCTGCCTCTAAAACACTTCTCCAGCCTCACTGGCATGGCCAGTACTCAGCCCCTCTCCGACCCACCCCCTCACTTTCCCTCCGCGTCTTCCTGTCAGTCTGGCTTCCAACCCAATGGCAGACTGGCCCTTTGGATTACACTCCCTCAGCCCTCTTCTATGTAATTCTCCAGGAGTTCCTACTGCCCGGAGGATCAGGTCCCAACTACCTAACGCCCAGGAACCTGCCCTCTCCTCTCTGACCCGTGCTCTGGCCACAGCCAGCTGCGGGCACGCCTTCTTCCACCTGCCTCATTCTGGGCAGTGTCTCTGCCTCCCTGCCCTAAACCACTTGGCAAACTCCTCCTTCACGACAGCACAGGGATTTTTTTTTTCTCTTGGTAAAGGCCACCCTTCCCACTACCTCCCTTATACCCCTTTTTTCCAGAGAATCTGTACATACTTCTTTCACAGGAGTCATCACACTTTTGGTAAGTCCTTTTACATTTCTGCTCTTCTCAATTAGAAGGAAAGCTGCCTGGGATCGGAATCTCATATAATCTTTCATTTAAGCACACGGGAGATGTTAAGAGATTTTTGCTTATCCTGGATAAATACTTTGGTATTACGTAGGAACTTGGATGATCCTTTCAGTTTTATTCAGTACTGTTATTTTTTAGAGATCATGTACATTTCAGATATTCAGCAGTAATGTAGCAGATGGGTGAATTTCTGTTTTAGAGAGGATTGCCAGGTATTATACTCTCACAGGTTCTTAGGAAATTTTGTGGAATGTTTAAGAGTTATTGAAATTCATTTATGGAATATTTTCATGGAGAAGGAAATGGCAACCCACTCCAGTGTTCTTGCCTGGAGAATCCCAGGGACAGGGGAGCCTGGTGGGCTGCCGTCTATGGGGTTGCACAGAGTTGGACACGACTGAAGTGACTTAGCTTAGCTTAGCTTAGGCTTTGATACCGGCTTAATATTACTGGCAGTTAAAATAACCCTCAAATTTTACTCTCTCGGAAGGAGAAAAAAGGATATTTCAACTGCAGCACATGAATGACATTATTCTATAACTTCTGATGACTGCCAGGATTTCTCCCTCCATCCACAAGTATATTAATACCAAAATTTTTTGATTTGCTAGGGGGAAAAAGGGACTAAGAAAAACATGAAATCAACCACAGTCTCGTCTAAAGCTGTATTTAGCCTTTTGGATACGACAGTAAAATTATGTCAAATCAATTTACAAATAATATGTCAGGGCACATGCTCATTTAGGAAAGATTTTGTATAACGATTGAAGTTCAAAGAATAAAACAGGCTTTTGCACACATCACCCCAAATTCTTGTAAGCTGAACATTCTACCCATTCTGATAAAGATTTAAAGGAAATTCCATACCATTTTCCTGCCACTAATTCTAGAGTTGAAGGTAAAAGTTCAAATACAAGAAATAAACAGCCAACTTGAATCCATTCTTTCAGATCTATACAAGTATTCCAATAAATAAGATAATTTCTAGTACACGAGTCAATGAAAATTTATTAGTAGAATGCTTGGAATTTAGAATAAAACAAAGATGTTCTCCAAAAAAAAGAGAGGAAAAAAAAAAAATCAAGTCATTTCATTTCACGTTTCATCAGGACATCTGTCAGACTAGACTTCTCAAAATCTCCTTCCAGTTCTGAAATTCTACCTAGGAGAGACTTTAAAGAAAAAAGACGTACTATACATGAATAAATAGCTATGAATATTTTAATACTATGTGACTGTATTTCCAAATTAAAATGTCTCTGATGTAAAATAAAGCAAAGTACTATCTGTAAACAGATTTTCTTCACTTACCTCCAGGTTTTGACATTCCTGAGCAGAATTGGTAGGCAGGCCAATCCATTTGATTTCTTTTTTTTCCTTTGAAATTATGTTCATTGCCATCAGCACATTTAAAGCATCATAAACTCTTCGCCTAATGTTCTTCTGATCATAAGCCTGCTAAAAGAAATATGTTTATTGAGTGATAAACATTAAAGGTCATGCTACTGTCACAAGGTATTAAAACATTTAATAATAATTTCATAAATATCTTCAAAGTTCTGAAAGGATTCTTCACCCAGTGAAAGTATCCTTCAAAAGTCAAGAGTAAAAAAAAAAGTAAAGATGAAATAAAGATACTTTCAAGCAATCTAAAACATAAAACAATCTTAAAAACAAGGATTATGTTCCTAATAGATCTAAATTAAATGATGCAAAAGGGCCTCTTCTAAGTAAAAGAATCTAAGATAGGAACTTGGAGATGATGTAGGATGACATGAAGACCAACTCAAAAGGTAAATCTCAATTGATACTCACTGTATAAAGTACACTGTCTTGGGGAGTCTAGAATATAAAACGAACTAATATACAGGACAGGAAATACCAGACCACCTGATCCGCCTCTTGAGAAACCTGTATGCAGGTCAGGAAGCAATAGTTAGAACTGGACATGGAACAATAGACTGGTTCCAAATAGGAAAAGGAGTACGTCAAGGCTGTATATTATCGTCCTGCTTATTTAACTTATATGCAGAGTACATCATGAGAAATGCTGGGCTGGAAGAAGCACAAGATGGAATTGAGATTGCCAGAAGAAATATCAATAACCTCAGATATGCAGATGATACCACCCTTATGGCAGAAAGTGAAGAGGAACAAAAAAGCTGAAAGTGAAAGAGGAGAGTGAAAAAGTTGGCTTAAAACTCAACATTCAGAAAACTAAGATCATGGCATCTGGTCCCATCGCTTCATGGGAAATAGATGGGGAAACAGTGGAAGCAGTGGCTGACTTTATTTTTTGGGGCTCCAAAATCACTGCAGATGGTGACTGCAGCCATGAAATTAAAAGACACTTACTCCTTGGAAGGAAAGTTATGACCAACCTAGATAGCATATTAAAAAGCAGAGATATTACTTTGTCAACAAAGGTCTGTCTAGTCAAGGCTATGGTTTTTCCAATAGTCATGTATGGATGTGAGAGTTGGACTGTAAAGAAAGCTGAATGCCGAAGAATTGATGCTTTTGAACTATGGCGTTGGAGAAGACTCTTGAGAGTCCCTTGGACTTCAAGGAGATCCAACCAGTCCATCCTAAAGGAAATTAGTCCTGAGTATTCATTGGAAGGACCGAAGCTGAAGCTGAAACTCCAATACTTTGTCCACCTGATGCAAAGAGTTGACTCATTGGAAAAGATCCTGATGCTGGGAAAGACTGAGGGCAGGAGGGGAAGGGGATGACAGAGGATGAGTTGGTTAGATGGTATCACCAACTCAATGGACATGGGTTTGGGTGGACTCCGGGAGTTGGTGATGGACAGGGAGGCCTGGCGTGCTGTGGTTCATGGGGTTGCAAAGAGTCGAACACAACTGAGCGACTGAACTGAATAGTATATATATGAGAAAGGGGTAATGGAGTTAAAGTGGCTAAGATCTTGTAGTGTCTTTGAGGATGTCAGACTTTGAAAAGTCAAGGATGTATCCTCTAAGTTCTAGTTAGCAGTGCTTCTCAAAATGTGGTCCACGCACTAGTGCTGATCTGCAAACTGTTATACACAATGAAAATGATGAACCAGCACCAAAATGTAATCACATAGATCACTAGGCACACTGTGTAGTTCAGGGGATTTTTTTTGGTTGCAAGACTTTATAATAACAGAAACTATGTTAACTTACACTGTGGGAAAGCCCCCTTATCTTTTGGTGGACAGGCAGTTTGTAAGAACTGAATTCAACCAATCAAATGCCATGATAATAAAAGATGGTGGACAACACTGAATCCACTTAAATATAGAAGTTAACTTAAATAAAAGGGAGATTTTAAGTTATAGAACTGAATGTAAATATTAGAAATCCCAATACTGTAGACAATGACAAAATAACAACAGATGTTAGGAGGCAACAGCAAGTCTGCTGATTTCCTCTTCTTTTTTTAGAAATAGTTTGTGCTTTTGTTTTTTGAAAGTATTTTTTGGCTGTGCTGGGTCTTGGTTGCAAAACGAGGGATCCATTAGTTGCAACTTGTGGGATCTTTAGTCGTAGCGTGTGAACTCTTAGTTGGAGCATGCGAGATCTAATTCCCTGACCAAAGATTGAACCAGGGGCCCCTGCATTGGAAGCGAGGAGTCTTAGCCACTGGACCACCAGGGAAGTACCTGATTTCCTCTTCTTTGATACTGGAAGGAATGATGAATTCAAAGCAGATGAACTATTCAAAGCAGATGAACTAGGCAATAATTTTGGCACAATATATTCAAATCATAAAAACAACTATAATATTCTTTTAACTGCCACTAATATATTCAACTGAATCCTGTGGTAGAGGGGTAAGTTGGGAGATGGGGATATACAACAGGCATATGGATTTATTTTTTCCTCCATAATCAATCATAGTCCACAAGTGATAACTCAAGAAATGAAATACTGAAATTACTGAAATTTTAAAATACTGAAGTTATAATAAAAATATTAAAGAACTACAGACTACAGAGCCTCCAAATTATGAGAAAAACAAAGTAGTGAATCAACAGAAAAAAAAATTCCTTGCTTATATTCAGGAGTGGGGATGGGGGTGTGGTTATTGAAAATGTGTGTTAGATATTGAAAAGTGCTAAGAAGAAATGCTTCACTTTAGTGACATCTGAGTGAAAATTAGATGGAGAAGAGAAACTATATGGAAATCCTCAGCAAAGAACACGTGTGGCTGCGTGTAGTAACTGAGAGCGTGCATGGTAGGAGGTGAGAGGCAGTAGAGGGCCAGGTCACCCAGGGTCTGCTAGACCATTCAGAGAACTCTGCCCCTCACTCAAATTCAGACAGCCATATACTTTCAAGCGCCCAGGGAAATTAAACAGAAATTACCATATAACGGCTCACAAGAAAAATCTCAAAGCAATCCCCCCCTTCAGTAAACAGTTTGACTCAAAATTTCTGATCACAGGTAATAAGTCAAAATTCATGACAACAGGCAAAAATTCCTATCACCTGGAACTATAAGAAACTTTTCAATGCAATTCTTAAGCCAAAGTTACGGAATAAAGAGTAACATACCAGAATCAATGGGGAGATGGGTAGTGCACAAGAGGAAAATAACAGCCATAAAGACTAAACAAACACTAAACAAAGAAATTAAAAGTAAATAAAGCATATATCACAGTCTTCAGGGTAGAGAAGTAATAAAAGTAACTTCATGAAAGAGAACAGAATATTAAATACAGATAAAAACAGAAATTAACTTTAGAACCGGAGGTCCATACAAACAAACCAAGAGATGTTTTTTTGGGGAAATATAATTGCAAATAATTTGGAAAA
Organism: Capricornis sumatraensis; assembly: GCF_032405125.1. Taxonomy (NCBI): domain Eukaryota; kingdom Metazoa; phylum Chordata; class Mammalia; order Artiodactyla; family Bovidae; genus Capricornis; species Capricornis sumatraensis. Next base: position 232,994,527 of record NC_091069.1, on the reverse strand, counting down.
CATGGATGAAATGGAGAATGTTCTAAGAAAACAAAAACACACCAAACTGACTCAAAAGGAGAAAGCAATTTTAAACGATGGATTACTAAATAAGAAGTGGAGAAAGCTATCTAAACCCCCCACCGAATCACTACGGAGTATCTCAGGTGATTTCCATCAGATTGCAGGGAACAAAACTAGACATCCCATGCCATTAAATCTGATGGAGTAAAGCAAAAGAGAAAGCGAAGACCTCTAAACTCAGTTTATAAAGCCAGCATGACACTACTTATCAAAACTGCAAAGATGGTACTGATTGCAAACAGGTGCCATGGAGGCTGGCAAGCAGGTCAAAAGTGGGCTCTTGAATCTAAAAGGCATCGCAGAGTTCGGCGTGACCAAGCAGAAGAAGGAATAGGACAAAGACAAGGCAAAACTTGAGGAAGCGATGGGAACTGGTATAAAGAACAAGGAGGAGGGACCTCCATGGTGGTCCAGTGATTAAGACTCCGAACGTCTAATGCAAAGGGTGCAGGTTCAAACCCTTGTCAGGACGGTAAGCTCCCACATGCCACAGGGCGTGGCCCCAAAATATAAAGAACAAGAAGCAATGTGGCCTGGGACAAGGGTACTTCTGCCCAGTTGGCCTTCGAGGAGATGCAGGAGAAATGGCAAATGGACAGGATCCTGAAGAAAGCATCCCAAACTCACAAGCCGAAAGCAGAGGGCTCAAGAGGCACCTGGACACACTCACTAGCACCGACATGCCCCGAGTCCCCTGGGGGAAGCAGCGCCCCTGCCTGGGGCATGGAGGGGTGTGGAAGGTAACTGGGGTCATGTTTGGTGCCCTTTGTATTTTCTAGAAACATTCTTTTACACACACCCTGTATCTTCTCCTGAGGCAGTGCTTTCCAAAGCAGTGTGCCTTCATTGTGGAATTTGATTAAAGTCAGTTCAGTTCAGTTCAGTCCAGTCGCTCAGTCGTGTTCGACTCTGCAACCTCATGAACCGTAGCACATCAGGCCTCCCTGTTCATCACCACTCCCGGAGTCCACCCAAACCCATGTCCATTGAGTCGGTGATGCCATCCAACCATCTCATCCTCCGTCGTCCCCTTCTTTTCCTGCCCCCAATCTTTCCCAGCTTCAGGGTCTTTTCCAATGAGTCAGCTCTTCGCGTCAGGTGGCCAAAGTATTGGAGTTTCAGCTTCAACATCAGTCCTTCCAGAGAACACCCAGGACTGATCTCCTTTAGGATGTGCTTCGATCTCGTTGCAGCCCAACAGACTCTCAAGAGTCTTCTAAACACCACAGTTCAAAAGCATCAATTCTTCTGCACTCAGCTTTCTTTATAGTCCAACTCTCACATCCATACATGACCACTGGAAAAACCATAGCCTTGACTAGACGGACCTTTGTTGGCAAAGTAATGTTTCTAATTAAAGTCAAACTAATACTCTATTTTGATTTCTCAGTAGCACACAGGCAATAAACCATTTTAGTCTGGACTGGGAATTTTTGAGAGTTTATCCAGAGATTAAGGTTATTTCTGTGTATAATGCCATGGAAATGTATTTTCACCTCCGAGTTGCACCTAACTCTTTGAAGCTGACCAGCTGGCTCTGCCTGGATGACCCTGACTCCAGAGGATAAGGAGCCAATGCCAGGACGGCCTGCAGCATGTAGACCCCTGGGGGGCCCTGCATGGGCTGCCCTGCCAGGCTCCTGCTAGCTTGGGGCTTATGCTCTTCCCTCCAGGCCCTGGGGAAGCCATTTGAAGCTTCATGGCCTTCAGCTTGCCTCCCCAGCCACCTGGCCAAAGACACAATGCAGCCTGGTAAACAGCACAACCACCTAAGGCGAGGACGGAACATACAGCTTGTCCCTTTCTGAACCAGGTCAGCTTTTGCCTTTTCTCCCACTATCTTCATTCCAGACATGTGTCTAGTGGGTGTGCCCATGGCAGACATCACTAATCAAGCACACCACTCTTTGTAATAAAACCCAGGCACGGGGAAGGGTAACAAGATGGCAACTGAGACGGTGGAGCTTCATAAGCTGAAGGTTCATTCTGTAAATTAAGGAATGGTTTATTCTTTTTTCTCAGCTTGCTGAACTAAAGCAGGAGTGTCTTGCTCGTGGTTTGGAGACCAAGGGAATAAAACAAGATCTCATCAGGCAAATGAAGATGTACTGGGAGATGAAACCCTTAGAACTGCCTGTCAAAGAGGAAGAACCTCCTGAAAAAACTGTTGATGTCAGAGAAAAAAGTGGTAAAAATTACATCTGAAATACCACAGACTGAGAGGATGCAGAAGAAAGCTGAATGATTCAATGTACCTGTGAGTTTGGAGAGTAAGAAAGCTGCGCGGGCAGCTAGATTTGGGATTTCTCCAGTTCCATCAAAAGGCCTGTTGTCTGACACCAAGCCTATGGTTAACCTGGATAAGCTAAAAGAAAGAGCTCAAAGGTTTGGTTTGAATGTCTCTTCAATCTCCAGAAAGTCGGAGGATGATGAAAAGCTGAAAAAGAGGAAGGAGCGATTTGGGATTGTCACAAGTTCAGCTGGAACAGGAACCACAGAGGATACAGAGGCAAAGAAGAGGAAAAGAGCAGAGCGCTCTGGAATTGCCTGATGAAAAACTTCTGATGCTTTCTGTTCTCCAGTGGTTTCCACCTCTTTGACTCTTCCTGGTCACATATATACCTAAATGCACAGTTATGTGCCTAGGTCCTGCCTTGCAATGAGGGAGCATGTACCCTGGGTACATCTGTGAACTCCAGCAGCAGTTTGACTTATTGCAGTTCCAACTTTAAGGGTTTTGTTGTTGTGTTGTTGTTTTTTAATTATTATTTTGCTTGTTAATTAAAAAAAAAAAACAAAAACAAACCCAGGCACAGTCTGCCTCCTTATCCTCGACCCTAAGGTCCAAGTAGCTCATGTATTTACTCAGGGTTGACACATAACATGTTTGACATTCCTGGCCTAAGGATACCTCAAGGGTAACAGGATCAAGGAGGCAGAGTCCCAGCACAGAAAGACAAGGGTGCGGTCAGAAGGGAGCACCAAGGTCCCAATGCTGGAGAGCCAGGGTCTATGAGGGTCTATGTGTACTCACTGGATAAGGGTCACACTATGCTATTGGGAGAAATATCTACGTGACATAGACACTGAAAGAATAACAGAGTCAGAAGCAAAAACCAAGTGGTGTGTTTGGGAATCTCATATGTGAATGTGAAAGCATCAGTTGCTCAGTTATGTCCAATTCTTTGTGACCCCATGGACTATAGCCCACTAGGCTCCTCTGTTTATGTAATTCTCCAGGCAAGAATGCTGGAGTGGGTTGCCAGTCCCTTCTCCAGGGATTGAATCTGTGTCTCCTGCATTGCAGGCAGATTCTTTACCATCTTGAGCTACTCAACTGCAGAATAAAGGAAAAAACGTTATTTAAAAAAATTGCAAAGATTATAAAAACAAAAGCAAATAACCCCACCAGTTTCATTCATGAATACCACTGTAAAAATCCTGAAATGTCAGGAAGCTATCTTCCTGACAGAATTGATTAAATTCAACTTCATTTCTGACTTTTTATTAATTAAGAAAAAAGAAATGTTCATTAAGAAAAAAATCAAGTTAAACCTTTATCACAATTAAGGCTGCAAAACTATAAATATTTCCACTAACGTTAAGAAGTGAAGATTCCATATGACCAGAGTTACTACTATTATTTAATATTGTTCTGGAATATGTAAAGTATGACTACATTTAAGTTAAATGCAAACTGATTTATAAAAAGTATATCAGCAGCTGACTGGGGCTAGAGGGCGAGGGAGGGATGGATTACAAAAGGCAGAGGCTTTGGGAATGATGGAAACATTTTGTGTCCTGATCATGGTGGTGGCTTCACGGGTGCACACAAATGTCAAAACTCACTGAATTTTACACTTGAATACATCTTACTGTATGTAAACTAGCCACAATAAATAAAAAAATAATTTAACAGTTTAATTGTATACTTAAGACATGTGCATTTCCCTCCCTGCATGTAAATTTATCTCCATTAAAAAAAAAATGAGAATGATTTTTATGTGCTAAAAATGAGGCTCTAGATATATTACTAAGAAAATAAAATTAAGAATGAAGCATGCAAAGCACAACCATATTTATGTTTAAAATAACAAATTTTATTATATAGGTGCATAAAGAATTTCTGGAATGATACTCAAGAATCTGGTAATAGTGAACAGTGCCTTGCGGAGTCAGATTAGAGTCTATGGTAGAAGAGAAAAATTTTTTATTATACAGTCTTTGGTACAAATGAATTTCTATAAACATGTTCATGTAGTATTTTTTCAATTATAAATAAAATTTTCTTACTGACTTAAAACACTGAAAGATTCAGATGTATCTAAAGTCATTCAAAAATAAAAAGTACACTTTTTAAAAAGTATGTTCCTTCAATAACCCCCAAAGATATTTTAAAAACACTTGTCCACCTTTATGTTTAAATAAGTAACAATCCTTTTCAAAACAAAACAACAAAAAATCAAAACAACAGAATTCCCCAATAGATAACATGAAACCCTCGCTTGTCTGGGTCCTCAATTTGACATAGACAATCCAGAGAAGTACACCGCTGCACCACTTTCACAGTCAACATCAAGGGCATGATCTACCTACCGAATCAGCTGCCAAATGGTTATTTGAATTGGTGAACTCGGACACCAGCTCATCAGCTACTTCATTATATGACGTTGTACCTTTCCGCTGAACTTTCTCACACACTTTCATTGAAAAATGTCTCAAGCCTTTTCCATTTTTATCTCCTTTTTTGCTTCGTTTGCTAAAAGAGAAAATAAAATTATACTCCATTATACTTACTAGAGACTTCCTTTATAAAACTATAAACTAATGTGAGAAGACAGGAATTTGATTTTTTGTTCCCAGTGCTCAATTTTACATTGAATTAGAGATAAGGAAATGTTTTAAAATGCTTTACCTTAAAAGCCTAATAAAGTGTGCAGCAAGAGTGCCTTTTTATGCTCACTCATTTCTGCCTAAATATATACTGACCAGTTACTTACTATTAAGTATCAGATGCTGTTCTACACATTAGAAGACTTGTGAAAACAGTGGACAAAAACTCTGCCCATGCAGAGTTTATATTCCTAATACTTATCTTTTTGCATTCTACGTATGCTATAGATTTTTTTTCCCCACCTAAAATTAAAAGTACCACTATTCTAGAGTTCTGTTATCTACTCAATTTTAAATCAGAAGCCATTGGTATTGGGTGGGGAGGGAGGTGGGAAGGGGGTTCAGGATGGGGAACACATGTACACCCATGGCTGATTCATGTCAATGTATGGCAAAACCCACTACAATACTGTAAAGTAATTAGCCTCCAATTAAAATAAATTAATTTAAAAAAGAGAAGTTATTGGTGTTAGTAATGGACCTACATCTTCAGTTATCCTAAGTTAGGTTAATGCCTAGGCCTAACCTTTGATAATGCAATCATTAAAATTTCAGGGGTAGTTTAGTTCTACTAATATCTGAGTACCAATTATATGCTAGAAACTGTGTGTATTAGGGGCTGGAAGAACAAAAACAGTAACTGATACAAAATCCTTTCCCTCAGTGAATCCTAAGGCTGAAAGAGAGGCAAAACTAATATATAATGACAGGTAATTCCACTATAATAAGGTAAGTGCCAGGTCAGAGTTATTCACAATGTTTTATGGGAATTGGTAAGAGAGGTATCTAGTCTAACCTAAAGGAGGAAGATTCCTGCAGTAAGAATCAATGAAAACAACCCACAGAAAGAAAAGGCAATCTGTGGAAAGGGAGAAAATATTTGCAAACCCTTTATGTGATACATGGTTAATATCTGAAATATCTAAGAAACTCCTACAACTCAATAGTAAAACATGTAATGCAAAAAACAGGCAAAGGACATGGATAGACATTTCTTTAATGAAAACATACAAATGACCAGTTATAACCAGCAGTTATATGAAATGGTGTTCAACATCACTACTCATAAGAGAAATACGAATCAAAGCCACAATGACACTATCCCCACACCTGTTAGGATGACTATTTACTTTTAAAAAAGGATTACAAGTGTTGGTGAGGGTATAAAAATTAGAACCCTTGTACACTGTTGGTGGGAACGTAACATGGTATAACTGCTATGGAAAAAAATATGGAGGTTCCTCAAAAAATTAAAAATGGAACTACCATAGAACTCAGTAATCTCATTTCTGGGCATATCCAAAAGAAATGAAGTCAGGGTATCAAAGCGGTGTCTGTCACGTTCACAGCAGCTTTATTCATCCAGCCAGTCCATCCTAAAGGAGACCAGTCCTGGGTGTTCACTGGAAGGACTGATTTGAAGCTGAAACTCCAATACTTGGGCCACCTGATGCGAAGAGCTGACTCATTGGAAAAGACCCTGATGTTGGGAAAGAGTGAAGGCAGGAGAAGAAGGGGACGACAGAGGATGAGATGGTTGGATGGCATCACCGACTCAATGGACATGAGTTTGGGTGGACTCCAGGAGCTGGTGATGGACAGGGAGGCCTGGCATGCTGTGGTTCATGGGGTCGCAAAGAGTCGAACACGACTGAGCGACTGAACTGAACTGAACCAAGACAAGGAAAACTCAAATATCCACAGATGGATGAATGGATAAAGAAAATGTAGTATGTGTATACATATATATTCACATAGACATACAGACATATTTATATATATACAACAAAATATTATTCAACCTTGAAAAAAAAATTCTGCCATATGTGACAACATGGATGAACCTGGAGGACATCATGCTAAGCGAAATAAACCAGTCACTGAAGGACCAATGTTGCATGATTTCACTTGTATGAAATATCTAAAATAGTCAAGCTTCCAAAAGCAGAGGCTGGAGGGAAATGGGGAGTCTGCTGTGCAGGGGAACCTAGACTTCATCATATTCCATCAGTAGAATTACATTCATTTGTAAATTATTTACCTGTTCTAAAGCATTATGTCCACTAAGAAATAGATGCTAAATGTTCTTTTCAAAAGAGTAAGGGAAGATATCTACTTTCTTTCCCTGCATTCCCCAAAGAATGTGTATTCACTGTGGATCACAGACTACTACTGAAATACTGTTATAGCACTCAGTGGTATTGAGGGGTGGAGTGGCATGGTGAAATTTTCAGTGAGGCAGAGATTCTGGCTGCAGAGTAATTTATGGAGGGCAGAAGCAGAAACAGGAAGAGTCACTGGACAGGTTACTGTAATGGTCCAAGCAAGCAATGCTGAGTCCTAGAATTCGAGCAACTGGTAGGACTAGATAAGAAGAGATGGATTTGCAAAAAATGTTAAAGATAAAAATCAGTAGAACTAAGTGACTGACTGCTATGGATGGTAAGGAAGAGGGAAACAGGACAATAATCCTTAAAAGGAGGGGTCGTTACTGAGATCCAGGAATTTGGAACGAATTCATGAATTTCATGTTAAACCTTTTCACTTGCATTGTCTAATACTCTGGGCATATTCTACTTGTGACTATCAAACACCTGAAATGGGACAAGTCTCAATCAAGTATGCTGTTAATTTCAAAGACCTACATGAGAGATGAAGGTATAATTTTTATATTAATACCCTTTAGATATACTAGATTAAATAAAAGATGTAACATCAGTCTCACATATTCCAGTTTACTTTTTAAACTGAATGCTGGAAAATTAAAACTTACATGTGGCTTGTATTACATTCTATTGGGCAGTGATGAGGTTGACTTTGACATACCTATAGAATATCCAAATGGGTATATTCAGTAGACAGTAGAATAATACCTAAGTCTACAGCCAGTGGGAGAGGCCACTTATAAAACTATCAGCACCTGCATCCAGTTCTTATCAGTCCCAGCGATTAGGCAATACTCTCTCCCTTTTCAAATCTAACTTTCTTTTTCAAGGTAACGGCTTTATTGAAATACAATTCACTCACTATAAACTTCATCTTTTCAAGTATAAAATTCAGTGGATTTGTTCAAGAGTTACACAACCATCACCACAATCTAATTTCTCCACCTTAAAAAGAAATTCTGTCCCCATAAGCAGTCACTCCCCACCCGCCTGTGCTCAAGCCCTTGGCAACCACTGTTTTACTTTCTGTTTCTATGGATTTGCCTGTTTTGCAATGTCAGCTTTGCAACTGGAGTTTCTCACTTCAGTGCTTCTGATCCTGTATTACTTGCTTTCCTTGACCTGGCCCATTCAGGTGTTTGTTTTTCAAGTGTACAGCCTATCATGGAACCTGAATATGGTCACGACACAAGACCCACCTTCCAGTCTAAAGGAGACACTGAAGACAGACGAACATGTTAGCCTGTACTAAAGAGATGCTGCGGGACTCCCCTGGAGGCCCAGGGGTTGAGTCTGCCTGCCAATGCAGGGGCATGGGCTCTATCTCTGGTAAGGGATGATCCCACATGCCTCAGAGTGGCTGGCCCCGTGTGCCTGCTGCAACTACTGAAGCCCAGCAGCGGCCAGAAATCAATCAATCAATTAATTTAAAAAAAGAGATGCGATACGCAAAATCTTTAGAATTTTTATTCAGGACATATAATGTGGTTTCTTCAACTAATAATTTGGAAGGGAAAAAGTGAGAAAAATACAGAGGGAAAATCTACAGATTATAAATGACTTAACAATTTATTTAAATTCTGAGTCATATAGACTGTAAACACACACACACATACACATCCCTAATTATAAGAGAGTGTGGAAAGACAGCAACAGCAGCATAGTTCTCAAACTCTCCAAATCCCCATAAAAAACAGAGCAAGTAAACAGCAAAGCCTGAGCCCCTTGACAACGTTTACAACAAAACTAACTGACAAGGTATCTTCAACCCACCCCAGATTACAAACGGGGGCCAAAGGCTTACACAGTAGTGTCTGTGTTGGTAGAAAAATAAATACTCAATGGAGCGGCATTTAATGGAACTAACAAGAATTCACTGGAAAGAACAGGCCAATCTGAGAGCAGCAGTTGAAATGAGAAGTTCTCCCCTCTTCAATACCAGCTGAGTGTAGGAGGCTGAAATAAAGACTGAGGAGGTTGCAACAGTCTAGTCCATGTGACTCCCACAATTGATATTCAAGAGCAAATGAAAAACACTGAAGGTGGGCAAAGAATATATGGACCATAAGAGTTTCTGAAGAAGAAAATCAAGGCAAGGGAAGAGAATAAATACTAAGTGCTGTTAAGTCAAGAAAATGTTTATGAAATAAAAGAAGAAAAGAGACTATATCAACCCAGAACGACAAAGACCAAAAGATTCTAGTAAAATTGCTGGATTTCAAAGAAAAAAATTATTTAGACATTTAGAAAAAAAAAAAAAGAGTATCAGATTTTCCAAGAGCAAGCTGTTACACTAGAAGAAAATTAAGGCACTTAAGAAACTCCAACCAAGTATGAGCCAAGAATTTTTACATTCAGCAAAACTGACTGAGACAGTCAAAATGATTAGAGAAACACTGACATAAAGGTCTTGTGAGAAATTTATGTACAGTTAACTGTAGACGTTAAGATTAAGTGAGAGCTAAGAGGCATATAGTATAGTGTATAAATAGGTGTATGCTTCAACACTATAGGACTATTACCTATGATTATTAGAAAAATGAGAAAAGAATGGAGAGAACATATACAGAAAAATTTTTAATGTTTTCAGTGCTTCACAGGTGGTGCTGGTAAAGAACCTGTCTGCCAATGCAGGAAACTTAAGAAATGAGGGTTCGAACCCTGGTCAGGAAGATACCCTGAGAATCAGGAATATACCTTGGAGGAGGGCATGGCAACCCACTCCAGTACTCTTGCCTGGACAAACCCACGGACAGAGGAGCCTGGCAGGCTACTGTCCATACCGTTGCAAAAAGCTGGACACGACTGAAGCAACTTAGTATGCACAATCACATTAGGTTACATTATTATTATTTGGGACTATTAAGCATGTAATATGGGATAAAGTCAATGAGTAATTACCATATACACTAACTCTATCGTCCTTTGCATCCTCAATGTCCTTAAAAATCAGGATTCTTGATATGGAAAAAAGAAGACTGAGATATAATAGAGAAGTTTAAAATTTTCTAGGTAGGGGTCCTTACACATCACAATAACATATTAAAAATACAAAAGGGAACTCAACACGCCAATATGTAACTTCTGATCCTACTGCAGTTCTCATCTAGATGAGTGATAGCATTCATCCAACTGCCTGAAACGGAAACAACAGATTCATCCTAATCCTTTCTATCTAATCAACTTCTATCAAATGTAATCTAAGTCTTGTCTTAAAGAGCTCTTGAATTCTTCTCTCTCTTCCCATGACCCTAGTTTAGGCTCTCATAATCTCTCACGGAATATAACCAGACATAAAAAAGAATGAAAAGATGACATCTGCAGCAACGTGGATAGACCTACAGATTAACATACTAAATGAAGTTTCATAAGCAATACAACCAAAGGATACAACTCAACAGTGGCTGAATCAAGAAATGAAGCCGCACCTTTGGAAGGCTGGTGGATCGTCATGCCAAACCAATCAACATTTACATCAAATTCAACAGAATTTAGGACAGCTGATACCTCCAGTACACAGATAGGGGACTTGGTCCTACAACCAAACCTGTAAACCACTTTTTTCAAAGTTAAGTGTACAATGCCTCCAGTAAAAGAATTTTACAAGTTAAAGGCTAGATGAAGAACTTAACAACAACAACAACAACAAAAAACAACTCAAAATGGACGAAAGACTTGAGTAGACATTTCTTCCAAGAAGATATACAAATGGCCAATAAGTACATGAAAAGATGTTCAATATCACTAATCATTAGGCAAATGCAGAACAAAACCACAATGAGATATCATTCACAGACATTAGGATGACTTTAATTAAACAAAACAAACAAAGAAAACCCCAGCCAATAAGCATTGGGAGGACATGGAAAAATCGGACCCTTCATGCACCCACCACTGGTGGGAATGTAAAAGTGGGCAGTCTCTACAGAAAATACTACGGTGGTTCCACAAAAACGAAGCATATAATTACCATATGATCCAGCAATTCCCCTTCAGGGTGTATATGCAAAGAAATTTCAAGTAGGGGACTCAAACAGATGTTTGTACACCCACACTCATACCAGCAACATTCATAATAGTCAAATGGTGAAAACCTAAATGTCCATCAACAGATGAATATCATATGATTTCTTTTATACGAGCTACCTAGAATTGTCAAATTTATGGAGACAGAAAGTATAACTATGGTTCCCAGAGACTGCAAGAGGAGAGAGTGAAGAGATGTTCCTTAATAGGTATGGGTTTCTAGTAGGGGATGGTGGAAAAGTTCTGGAGATGGATAGTGGTGATAGACGCACAATAATGTATTTTCTCAGTGTTTGTTTATATGTTTTGAATTTATTAATCTATTTTCTCAGTGGTTTTTTGTTGTTTTGGTTTTGAATTTATGTTTCGTTGTCTTTTATGTTTAAGGGTTGATGGCTTTTATGCATCTATAAAATAATACGCTGAGGTTTCCAGCATTTTGTAATTATTTCCAAAAAACCAACTCAGTATACAAGGGATTATGCTTCTGAGCAAAACAAACTTTCTTGTTCTTCATTCTTTAAATTACTTTCATTGTCACATTGGCTTACTATTACTGCTACCACATTCAGAGAAGATGTGCCTTTTCTTGACAAAAATAGTTCAGGAATGCTTGACTCCCCATCACAAAATGAGGGTTAAGAACAAAATAATACAGAGTGTACTTTTTAAATTTTGCTAATAATTTGAAATAATAAGCTTAAAACCAGGCTTATTTTAGAAATTTAAATGGTTGAAAAAATGTTATTAAAATGTCTACATTTTCACGGATCTTCTATATGCTTTTGAGTTATATTAAACAAATAAACTTTAAAATGTCACAGGCTACAAAAATTAACTCAAAATAGGTCAAAGATCTAAATGTAAGCACAAAATAGGTGTTAAGTCTTTGTGATCTTGGGACTTGGCAATTCTTAAAATAAGATATGATACCAAAAACATAAGTACCACAAGAAAATATAAACAAGATAAACACAGTCAAATTTTGAAGGTTCTCTGCTTTCTGTAGGTGAAAAATCAATCCAGAGATCAGAACTTTTTTGCAAACCATATATCCGACAATGGCCTTGTATCTATAACCCATAAAGAATTCTTATGACTCAAGAACAAAACCAGCACCACCACCAACAAACCAAAAGATCTCAATAGAGTTCTTCAAAGAAGATATTTAGTCTTCCTTTAAGCTGGAATGCCATCTTGCTAGCAATCTGCAGAAATGACCAACATAAAAGGAAAGACGAGAGGCACCTGCTCTATGTTCTCTAGGCTTTTCAGAAAACACGGAGTTGTTCCTTTGGCCACAAACTTGAGACTCTACGAGAAACATGACCTTGTAGACATCAAAGGAATGGGCACTGCTCACAAAGCATCCCCACAAACGCCACCACAGCGACACTGGAAGAGGCCGCCATGCCGTCCAGCATGCTGTTGCCATTGTTGTAAACAAACCAGCAAGTTAAGGGCAAGACGCCTGCCCAAAGAATGACTGAGCACATGGGGCAAATTAAGCACTCTAACAGCCGATAGAGCTTCCAGAAACATGTGAAGCGAAGTGATGAGAAAAAGAAAAAAGTCAAAACAGGTACTTGGGATCAACTGATGCGCCAGCCTGCTCCACCCAGAAAGACACACTTTCTGAGAACTAATGGGAGAGAGCCGGAGCTGCCAGAACCCACTCCCCTATGAATTCATGGCATGATATTAAAAAACAAAAACCCACAAAAGATCTCCAGACTCTAAAAATATTTCTCTTAACTGAGGGAAAGTGTGGTGTCCCTTCCCACAAAGAAATATTTGAAGCAAATTTTAACTGTCCTAATTCAGTAGGTGATGTCATTACTATTTATATTTAGTGTTTTTTTTTTTTTTCTTCCTGGAAAATGTGATGTGGTTTATTGTGCAATATACTCCAGTGGTTAGAAACTGCCAGAAATTACTCAAAAAATATTTGTACTAGGAAAATAAAAAGATATACAAACAGCCAATAAACACTTGAAAAAATGCTTATCATCATCAACCACTATGAACTGCAAATTAAAACCAAAATGAGATACACTTCACATTCACAAGGATGGCTAAAATAAAAAGAGATGGATAGGAAATGTTGGTAAGGAGCTGGAGACATAACCTTTGTTGGTGGGAATATAACTGACAGTTACTCAAAAAGCTAAAGAAAGAACTGCCATAGGTAATTTTATTCCTAGGTATATATTCAAGAGAAATGAGAACTGATTTGTTCACAAGTGTTTACAGCAGCATTTATAACAGCCAAAATAGAAAGTGAAAGTGAAGTCACTCAGTTGTGTCCAACTCTTAGCGACCCCATGGACTGTAGCCTACCAGGCTCCTCCATCTATGGGATTTTCCAGCCGAGAGTACTGGGGTGGGTTGCCATTTCCTTCTCCAGGGGCTCTTCCTGACCCAGGGATTGAACCCGGGTCTCCTGCATTACAGGCAGATGCTTTTACCGTCTGAGCCATAAGGGAAGTCAAAATGGAGAAACAACTCAGATGTCCATCATTAATAAACAAATACAGGAAAAATGCGATATATCCATACAATGTTATATTGTACATAAAAAGGCAGGCAGGCAATGAAAAGGAAGGAAGGATAATTTATGCCACAACATGTAATTTCTATGTGTGGAGACGGGGCACAGGCCATCTGGCCATCTGGAGGGTTGAGCAGGTTCCACTGGCCCAGGTGCTCCTTGGATAGGTGTCATTTCATTGTCCTCAGTCCTTCCCCCACCAATTCATTCTCACTTTTTATGCCTCTCAATTGTGGGCCTGGGACCTCACCAAGTCAGTGCAAGTGAAAATAGCTTCCGTCTCCCAATCTGACTTCTCCCATGCGTATTTTGGGACATGCATTTGTCCACTTTCACTTGTCATCTTTATAATTACACCAGCCTTGATCTCCTAATTCTGGAGAACCCTACACCTCTATCATGTTTTATGGCAATTTATGAGATTTCCTTTTTTTTTTTTAATACACAAAATATTTCAACAGAATCTTATGAGTTGGAGATTAAAAATGGCTATTCAATCCATCATCTCAAACTAGAAGCTCCCTATCTAAATTTTTCTTTTTAAGTGGGCCAGTTTTATTTATTTATTTTTGGCTGTGCTGTACAACTTTTGAGATTTTAAGTTTCCCAACCAAAGATCACCCCCAGGTCCTTGACAGTAAGAGTACGTACCCCTAACTGCTGGGCCACCAGGGAATTACCTCGAAATCTTAAAAGTAGAGTTTACACATTTTCTCAAACCTGAGCTCTCTGAACCACTCAAACCCTCTTTCCAAATAACATGAAAATTTGGTCACAGGCTATAAACACTATCATTTCTATTAGTCTCTTAAAAAAAAATCAGTAGGAAGCATTCCTTGCCAAATAAAATCAAATTACCAAATTAAACATGTTTTTAATATTTAAGAAAATAGAACTACCAATCTAGCACAGTTTGAAAAGCAAGTTTTATTTTATTTTATTTGAGGTCTTCATAATTTCATATTCACATTTCATCTGAAGTATTTAAAAGAACTGTTTCCAGGAGTATTTATCTTTCCAGGCACTCAACTAGAATCAACAATCACTGTCTTTTTATATTTTGCACAATAATTTATATTTATTTACAAAAGTAATATGAAACTAAAATCTGTAGTATAACAGTATTTTCCAGGTGTAAACTAATAAATGTATCCCATTTAAACAAGAAATTATACACAATATATAATAAAAACTTCCTTTCTCATTAAAATAAGTTAACCAGAATATTTAAATCAGCAAAGTAATTTAGTAACATAATTTAGGGGAAAAAATCCAACCCAAATCCCATTTTCCTGTGTATTTCTATCTACTGTGTGAGGGAGAGGGGAAATGGGAAAGAAATGTTTATTATTTACAGATCTTCACTCTTTCTCCACCTTGCATTATGTCATCCAGGCCTGGGTTGGCCTCATCCAAACTGAGGATACTACTGATTACACTAATTGATACTCTTGATACATACATAGAAAATTGAAAAACCTCTCAAACTTCATGTGTCCAGAACAAAACTCAATTCCTCCCCAAACCTATTCCTAACTACAGTAAATGCTAATGGCACCAGTATTCACCTAGCTCTTACTGCAAAAAATCAAGTCATCCTTTATTCCTTTTTCCTTCATTCAATCCATCAATAAATTCTGTTTCCAAATTGCAAAATTTACCCATTTTCTCCCATCTCCACTGTCAGGTCACTGCCTCCTGCCTTCTAACTTATTTCTCCGCTTTTGTTCTTATCTCCTTAGAGTCCAGATCCCTCTCAGCAGTCAGTATAAATCAGATCACATTACTTCCCTGCTTAAAATCCTGTTTAGAATAAAACCCAAATTCTCTACCATGACCTACAAGGCCTTTCATACTCTGACCTGTGTCTACCTCTCCCTCCTCATCTCGTATCTCTCTCTGACTTGCTCATGATCTCCAAGCCACTGTGCTTCCCTGAGTATCACAAGCTGGTTCCTCACTTGGGAGCTCTGCATTCGCCATTCCCTGTGCCTAGAATCCCAAGCTCCTCAAGGAACTAGCCTGTCTTCCTTGTATTCAAACATCCCCCCTTAGAGAGGCCTTTCTAAGGTAGCCACCATCCTTCCAATTATCTACAAATCGTCCTTCTTAGTTTTTTGCATACCACCTATCACAGTCTAGTTATCTTACTTCTTTATTGCACCTCCTCCCCAAATATAAGCTCTTCAAGGGCAGAGACTTATCTATCTTGCTTATTATTCTCATCCATGCCTAGAACTTACCAACACTTAGCAGATATTCAAAACACTTGTTGAAAACAACTTTATAAACATCGTCAAAGCAGTACAGATATTAATTATATTGATTTTTATTATTAGTTTATTATAGTTTAAATTTGGGAAGGAAATGGCAACCCACTCCAATACTCTTGCCTGGAAAATTCCATGGACAGAGGAGCCTTGTAGGCTACAGTCCATGGGGTCGCAAAGAGTCGGACATGACTGAGTTTAAATTAGTTTATTGTAAATAAAAGTTTTATCTATATTCCAACAGAATAAAAAATATATAAAGAGTATATGAGCACAAAGGAAGAGAAAAACACCACTGTGCTAAATCCTATTCCTTGAAGACAGGAATAAAATAAACACATGTAGGTTATTGCTGCTACCTGTCAAACACCCAGGACCTTTCTTCCCCCCAGGGAACTCTCACATAGGACACTTCCCATTTGGAAGAGATGTATTTGCAAGACACCACCAGACTGTCCAAGGAAGAAAGACAAAAGGGAACAAACATCTTTCAGGATCAAAACTCCAGGCGAGACCAGAAACGGGGCTTTCAAAGCAATTTCCACAACCTCTTTGCAAAGAAGTTCAGTGGATCAGAACACAAAGAAAAAACTAACAAGAATCCCTCAATGGATCCTTTACCTACCAACAAGATTTCTTCAGAAAGTGACTTGGTCTTGCAAAGGAACTCAACAAAGGAAGAGCTGTGTAAAGCATACTTCAAGTTGTACTGTCAAGTGGTAAGATGAGGATAAAAACCTTATATAGTATATACCTAGGTGGGAGTATGCATGTGTATTATATATATAAATCTCTGTCCCCAAGGAACACTAGCAAAAATACTTACTATATTTAATCACCATAGAGAGATTAAATCACTAAAGAGACAATGAAGAAGTGAAGAAGATTAGTTTGTGGTTGAGAGCTGGCTTTTTGAACCTTAGCATGGGGGAAGAGGGAACCCAAGCCTTTTTACGGCATTATAGAAAAACACATTAATCTGGAGGAAAGGAACATGTGTAAGAACAATAACACAAGAAGAAAACCGCCTGTAGTCATTTGGGGGGTTTGGTTAGGGAGGGGGATGGGATTCAATACAGAAAAGTTCTATTAAAGAATAAAAGGAGAGTAATATAGAAAGCACTCGGAAAAAAGGCCCATGAAGCAAATGCAGAAAAGCAAAGTCAAGTCAATGGTTATGGCAACAAACCTAGTCTGGCACTTCTATATGCTATCTCTAGAGTTTTCTCTCTTGTGAAGAATAAAAAGAACCTTGCTTTTTTGTATTATTTGCATACTCAGGTGATGTCAATCATAACAAGTGAACAGTTCCATTTTAAGGCCTTAAACACTGCTGAATACACAGTTAAAAAGTTGTACTGCTGCCCTTTCCCAGGATAAACATGAAGATGAAACAGTATGAGTTGGAAAAATGAATTCCCATTAGAGAGAAAAGACCATCTCACCATACAGCTCTATGTAATACAGCAGCTTCTCAGATATGATTTTATCTGTTCAAAACAGTTAAGATCTGAGAACAAAGGTCAGCAAGGAACTAAACCAGAGCTAGTGTCATGCAAGAAAACAAACATTTTAAAATATAGCCTCGAGGTCTTCACTTCGGAGCCCATTCACTTTTATTTTAGATGGGATTCTAACACATCTGGTCAAGTAGTTTCTCAGTGTACAACAAATCTGAGGTAGCAACTAGAAACTGGAAAAGACAGAAAGCTGTGTTGAAAGCAGATGACCTAACAGGAGAAAGGAGACTAAAACATCGTTGAAAAAAAGCAATTAAAAAAACTCTAGAATCAATCTAGAAAGTGTTGCTGGCAAGGTTTTATCCAAACAGCCTCTGAGATTATGTTTTATTTTAGTATAATGTGACATTAATATGATACTTAGTATAGTGACTTGGGTGAAATACTGAGTTCAAATAATGATCTTTAAGTGATAAGGTTTCAATCTTGGAGTTTCTGATTTAGTAAGCAATTACAGTTTACTCAGCAGACCATAGGTGATTCTGCTGCACACCTAGAACTGAGAATCACTGTCCTAACAGTCTAAGGAAAGATTATACTACACTTGTATTATTTAAGAAAGGAGATGTAACGTACGACATGGTAAATTAACACGACTTGTGTGTGCGTGCATAGGCACTCAGTTGTGTCCAACTCTTAGTGATCCCATGGACTGTAGCCCACCAGGTTCTTCAATCCATGGCATTTTC
Organism: Capricornis sumatraensis; assembly: GCF_032405125.1. Classification (NCBI taxonomy): domain Eukaryota; kingdom Metazoa; phylum Chordata; class Mammalia; order Artiodactyla; family Bovidae; genus Capricornis; species Capricornis sumatraensis. Next base: position 232,976,350 of record NC_091069.1, on the reverse strand, counting down.
CAGGCAGGAGTACTGGAGTGGGGTGCCATTTCCTCCTCCAGGGGATCTTCCCGACCCAGGGGTGGAACCCTCATGTCCTGTGTCTCCTGCACTGGCAGGTGGGTTCGCCACCTGGGAAGCCCTGTATGTTATATATAAGAGTAAATCCTAAGAGTTCTTGTCACAAGAAAAATTTTTACTTATTTATTTTATATCTATATGAGATGGTTCACTAAACTTACTGTGATAACTGCTTTATGATGTACGTATTAACAAATCAAATTACTGTGCTGTATAACCTTAAATGTATACAGGCCTGTATGTTAATTATATCTCAATAGAACTGGAAGGTTTAAAAAAAAAAAGAAGTGAGGATTTACTATGATCTTTAAATGTGTTCAAGAAAACTTGTTTTTAAAGTTTGTATATTTTGAGGTAATCAAGAATAGTCACTTTAGCAGAACATTTCATCTCCCCAAAGGAGGGAGTGCGCTAAATAGCAGACTGCCAAGAGCCAAGCTACCCACAGAACAGTATCTTCTGAAACTACATAAACATAATACACTTATGCAATGATGAGTGAAGCAGAATACTCAATGTGGAATGAAATAACAGTTGAAATTTAATGAACTTAAAGTTACATGAAGAAAAACATCTCATTACTTAAGTCTGGGTACTAAACCTCTCACTATGCAATAGAATCTCTTGAACAAATTACTTAAAACTTTTACTCACCTTTCTGAAAAATCAGAGTCTATAAATTCTCTAGCCCGTTTTCTATCACTGAAAAGAAAAAAAAAAAGAAAATGCATAAGGAACTTTACTTCATGAATAATTTAACTGATCTAATTCCACACTGAATATATATCCAAACACAAAACTAAGAATTACAAAAGATATGTACATAAAATCAGAACTTAAATTTTGTCACTGGACCCAAGAAATCACAACAGTCATAGGTTTGAAATGAGCTTAACGAATCTCTAGCAAGAAATACTGCAAATTTATAAATGAGAAGGGCTTTCCTGCAGGAGACACAGGTTTGATCCCTGGGTGAAGAAGATCCCCTCGAGAAGGAAATGGCAACCCACTCCAGTATTCTTGTCTGGAGAATCCCATGGACAGAGGAGCCTGGTGGGCTACAGTACATGGAGTCACAAAGAGTCAGACACGACTTGTGTGTCTACCAATGAAACAAAAACAATAAATGAGAAGGTACAGAAAAGTTTTATTCACTCTGGGAAGACTGGTTCTTAAAAACATTAGACAATCATACTACATGCAGTATAAAGCACAGCCAGTTATTGAAAATAGCCAAACCCTGGTCATCTCCAAAGCAGGCCAGCACTACTGGCAGAGACTTGGCTTTCATTAAATTATCTTCCAAGGGTACGAAAAACTTGAACCTAACTTGCAGATGTATATGAGGATATCGTTAAGGACTGAATGAAGGTCATGGTATTGCTATTATTATGGACTTAACATGATATTATGGACTTAACATACTATTGTTAAAGATGGAACAAAGAGCCTCTTGATGAAAGTGAAAGAGGAGAGTGAAAAAGCTGGCTTAAAACTCAGCATTCAAAAAACGAAGATCATGGCATCTGGTCCCATCACTTCATGGCAAATAGATACGGAAACAACGGAAACAGTTATGGACTTTCTTTTCTTGGGCTCCAAAATCACTGCAGATGGTGACTGCAGCCATGAAATTCAAAGACACTTGCTCCTTGGGAGAAAGTTATGACCAACCTAGACAGCACAGACATTACTTTGCCGACCAAGGTCCGTCGAGTTAGAGCTATGGTTTTTCTAGTAGTTATGTATGGATGTGAAAGTGGGACTATAAAGAAAGCTGAGTGCTGAAGAATTGATGCTTTTGAACTATGGTGTTGGAAAAGACTCTTGAGAGTCCCACGGACTGCATGGAGATCAAACCAGTCAATTCTGAAGGAAATCAGTCCTGAATATTCATTGGAAGGACTGATGCTGAAGCTGAAACTCCAATACTTAGACCACCTAATGCAAAGAACTGACTCACTGGAAAAGACCCTGATGCCGGTAAAGACTGAAGGCAAGAGGAGAAGGGGACGACAGAGGATGAGATGGCTGGATGGCATCACTGACTCAATGAACATGAGTCTGAGCAAGCTTCAGGAGTTGGTGACGGACAAGGAATCTGCAGTGTGCTGCAGTCCATGGAGTCGCAAAGAGTTAGATATGACTGAGTGACTGAACTGAACTGAAAGGCCATGGAATTACAGGTGATTCTGTCACTTCATCTTACTTGATAATAGAAAAGACATTATGTATACATACGAAGTGATGTCTCAAGGGGAAAAGAATCTGCCTACCAATGCAGAGGTGCAATGGGTAGGGAATATTCCCTGGAGAAGTAAATGGCAACCCACTCCCATATTCTTGCCTGGAGATTTCCATGGACAGAAGAGCCTAGCAGGCTACAGTCCACAGGGTCACAAAGAGCTGGACACGACTAAGCACACACACACACACACACACACACACGCACGCACGGACGCGCGCACACACACACACACAAACTCTTTTGCCTCTAATGCGTGTGTGTGTAACTTAAAGCACCCTGCCAGGATTGTTATTTCATTCATTTCTTTAATATCCTTGAAGCAAGGAGATTCTTACTGAACCAACATTTACTGTTTGCTTGTTAGAACTCACAGGTGTAAGTCAATGACAGAACCACCAGTGTGGTATGCCATGCTGGAAATAATTTCTAAAGGGACAAAATAAAATTTTCAGTCACTTATTTTACTATTTCCTTTTATGGAGGGATGAGATACTAAAATGATAAGAAGGGGAAAGGTTGAATAAGGGTATTCTAAGGGAAAGATGGAACATGCAGAGACCTGATATTAAAAGCAGCAAATGAGTAACAAAGAAGGGACACTGATTTAACTGTCCAGCTTTCAAAAGAATCAAGATAAAACTCAATGAAAGTTTTAATATATTTTGGTCTCTTTTTTTTCCTAGTTCTTTTTCTGGTTTTACATGAAACAAAAATGCTAGTTTCAAGAAGAAATTCTAAACACACACACACACACACACATATACATAACTCCTTTCTTATGTGTGTTAAAACAATATAAAATGCAGTTTTTACATCTCCAAAGTGGCTAAAAGTCAAATCAAAAAAAGCAGTCTTCTTTCAGAGCTGAAGAAAGATGTTTCAGTTATTATTTTATTTTTCTGTTTAAAATGGTTGTTCCAGGGAACTCCCTGGTGGTCCAGTGGTTAAGACTCTATGCTTCCACTGCAGAGGACAGGGGTTCAATCCCTAGTCAGGGAACCAAGATCCAGAGGCTATATCCTAGATGTCCATTTTATATCCTAGACACCCATTTTATAGCTAGGACATAAAATGAAATAAACAGGTGATCTTAAAGGAAACATACTAGTTTTTAAAGCCATAAAACAAGAACAGAAGATAAGACAGTGAGCAAAAAAAGATCAGAACTTTAAAAAAAAGTTTTAAAAAATGGTAACTTGCAGTACCACTCTTACCCTGGGACCCAGCCAGTAGCTTCCGCTATGTGTGTCTGAGTAACCATTGCTGGTGCAGGGGTATATGGACTCCCAATCAGAACACTTCCTGAACTGGTTAGTCTCTGTGGTGTGCTTATAATCTGTAAAGTCAGAACAAGGAAAACTATTCTTAGTTGTTAAGCCTACAGGCAGAAAATAAGTTTATAAGCAGGAAACCTTATTATCTAAAATATACTTAATATCAATCATCTAAAATATAAGCAATACCTTTGACCCACTTGTATATTCTAAGATCTTGAAGCACAAGTATCAACACTGATACAAAGTACACTGTGGATTTCAGCAAGTGAATAGCAATTGGGAAGGATTAAGCTGGTGACTGACAACATTTTAAAAATCAGAAAAATGAAAACCTTTCTTTAGAATTATGAAAACTAATTTTAGTTGAACTTGATTAACTAGAACTGGGATAACATCAGATTAGATTTTCACAGTTCAAAACATATGCAAAGACATTACACAATTTGGATTCTTATATAGATGCAGTTTTATCTGTTTCTTTTTAAGAGCATTTCCTCATATCATTAAATATTCTTCAAACACATTTTAAAGACCATAAAACATTCTTATTATTAGAGTTTTACAAATATTCAGTATTACAAATAACGCTGTGATAAACCTTTTTGTAAAATTATCTTGGCTTTAATTTCTATTTCCTATGGACAGACTCCAGAAAGGGAATGAATAGAACTAAGATTAAGGACTTTACTAAAACCCTATTTTCACACACATACACAAAAAACAGTAAATAAAATAAAGGCATGCTCCAGGGAATGGGAATATTAGTGGGGCTGGGGAGATGTTACTACATACAAATGATTAGGAAACTATTTTAATAAATTAATTCTATAGTCAAACAAAACACAACAAATACCGACAGACAGCCGGGGAATTCTGATCCTCACAATATGCCAAGGATCATTAAACAAGGCATTCAGAAATTTGCCTCATGAGAAAAAAGGAACACTAGACAAGGCGAATGCACCTCCAAGCCTTCCACATTTTCCATACCACCATACTCCTCACCTCCATCTCAATGCAGGATCCTTAAAGGTAGAGGGTGTTTGCAGGGCCTACCACAGTGCTAGGAGACACTCATAGGAAAGAATCAGTAAACATTTACTGAACTGAGACAGAAGACCCAGCTTTTAAAATGATGAAAAAAAGTAGCTTCTTTCTTCATTGATATGCTAGAAAGGATTATATAAAATCCAGTAAGAAAATACCATATGAAGGGTGTAGTTCTCACCAATCACTGCATCATACATTCTGTTCTCTATTATGCTGACCTGGAGGAGTGCTTGAGAAATACAGTCTGAGTATTTGATCAGTCCCTGGTCTACTGTATTCCTAGAATAGGAGTCTCCACAAAGCAATTCTAAGTATTCCAACTTATCCTGCAACAGACTGCATTACTCGTGCAGCCTGAGGAGTTTTTTTCTTTAGGACTCTACAGGCTCAGTTCTACCTAATTTTTTTTTTTTTTCAGTTCTACCTAATTTTAAGGGCTTTGTAGGAAAAAAACAAAAAGAAGAAGAACAACAAAGGAGGAAGGGAAATAGGACACAGGGAAAAGCTGGTTATCTTTACTGAGAATGACTTTGGACTAAGTTGTTGCATTCCAGTTCATTTTTCCTTCCTCAGTGTCAGGCTGTTAGCTGCTGTTCTTTTCTGATCTGAGAGTGATCAGCAACGCTCTGTTCCTTCCTCTTAGCAAGCCTTTAACAAACATTTCACCAACAAAGACTGGAAGGATGCTACACTTGTACTGGATCCATATATTAGAAGTTCTTGTGCGATGTAGTGAGTTCTTAAACCAGAACAGTGACAGTGAGCCTTCAACAAAACCACACAGAAGTCAACAAAACTCGACCAACCAATGAACAGGAAAATTAGTTCATATAGGTGATAAGTCACACATGCTTTATAACACTGAACCTTAATTCTGAAGCCCCAAATTAAAATAATATTCAGTTGATCTGATACGGGAAATGAACATTTATATTTAGCCTATGAAAGTCATATAGCAACTGAACCTCAGTCTGAAAATTTTCTACCTTCAACCAAGATATCTTATGTACTACTGCCACCTACAGTAAGAAATGCCAAGAGAGCATGTATATTCTGAAAAGAAAAAATCTATAACTATAAACTATAAGGAATCTATTTAAATACAAAGTGTTATATTTAAGGGTTTCATTATTTCACAAAATTTTCATTGTCATTGTAAGAGATATGCAGTTTTTAACCATGTTAAAATAAAGCATGAGATTATCTTATATAAATATATGTGTGTGCACATATATATAAAACCAGGTACCTTTAAGAAAACAGTAAGAATCCCAAGCCACAGTTACTTCTAGTTTCTATAAACACAGAAAATAACTTTTTTTTTGAGAACTTTTGAAATTTCTCTCTACCATGAACATCCAGTTTCCAAAGAAATATGTAAAAATTTTAACAGCAAGTATGAGGCAAACAAGTGAGGATTTACTTAACAATTTTTTAACAAAATTGTTTTAAAAATCATGGATAACAGACTGAAAATTAGGGGAAACCATGCAAAAGAGACAAACAAGAAGAGAGAGAAATGGTTCTTACTGGGTTTCTACAATATATTAGGAAATCAAATTATAATAAACTAGGAAATTAAAAAGAAAACTCTGATTCCTGCCTGGGGACCCAGAACTACAAAAAGTACCTGAGAATCAGGGAGACTGGTCTTGGGCTGGCTCTTAAGGAGAGCCCCAAACCTCCACTCCTGACAGATTCTGAAGTCTGCAGTAATCGAGTATGTCGTATACACGAGTACGTATCATGTAAAGGCTTATATGAACTTTTAGTTCAAATTGACAGTGGGAAGGAAAATCACGTTTCCCAAAGAGGAATTCAAATTTGAGCCTTAGCAGCATCACTGAAATATCAAGAGGAAACAGTCTTTCAAAACAGAGGAGTACTCTAAGGGGCAAATCCATGAAAGGTCACATATGCTTATTTAATTCTGATGTTTATAGAATCACCTTTCAAAATACCGCCTTTCAAGTCAGGTGTGTCATCTCATTTGCACCCACTGCAGTGGCTGGTGAGGGCCGAATGCTTAGCAAATGTTTGAAAATATACCCTGAACTACTCAGAATTGTGGCTCCTCACCTGAGCTAAAGTTTGTATGAGCTTGGAGCTAGATGACATTCTTCACATAGTTACAGAACTGGGCAACATCTTTAGCTTGGATTCTCCAGATGATTAACAGTCCTCAAGAGATCAAGAAAAATGTCACGTCCAGTATGTCCTAAGATCTCAAAGACCTTCCGAAGCCATCGAGTACGTTAAAAGAGATTTTTATCTAAGTAATTGTGCATTTAGCATAGCCTACAGTACCATATATTATGAACAAAATTTATGCTTATGGCTCTAGAGATAAGAAGATATAAGCACTGACAAGGAAGAGTTATTGTTCAAATGTTTACGTACTTTTGCTAATGGTGGGTGAGGCCATTTAAATTAGGTATCATTTTTATTAATACATTAGCTGCATGTGACTGTTTATAAATAAGGCTGTCTTAAAAGCACTATCTACTTTAAGCTCTAGCATAATTAATGGAATACCTTCAGAGAAACGGTTACATATTTCCATTTAAATTCACTATTTCTACTGCTAAAGATTAAGATTAATTGGTGAGTTGTTTCTTCCTAAATGTCCTTTCATCAAAGAGTTTTTCAAATTAGTAACTCCAGATACAGATTAACTGTTGGGTCATAATCAGTTTATATAAAAGTATATACTTTAGTGCAGTGAAGGTTATTTTAAAAGAAAAAGGAGAGGAACGTAAGACATGACAGATTTCAAATCAATTGGCTCTAACAACTGAAAACAAGAGAAGCCTCGCAGAGGGGCAAAAAACTTAATATCACACATTCAGAATCCAGATTCAAAAATACATGAAAATTAAACATTGACAAACACAGTATCTTTTTCTTAAGACTAACCAGTTACATTCAGCTAAAAATAAAACTTTAAAAAAAGTAAGTGACTGAGATAAAGTATTCACGGGAGTATTTCACCAAGCATCTTCAGTACAACTATCCTTTAAATCAGGATAAACTGAGCAAAGTTTCAAATCGTAAAATATGATGATTTTCTTACCATTTGGGGTCCAACATTCACATTTATTGGTCCTAAGGTTTTTGGTAAAATCTTTGTTGGTGAGTTGGTGCTGGACACGGGAAATGCAACAAATGAAACGTTACCTGAAATGACATTAGAGCACTGGGTTAAGGTTCTGCAACGTCAAGGTCACCTTCTATCAGCCTGTACATCTGTCCTTTATTGTTGTTTAGTTGCTAAGTCGTTTCTCACTCTTTTGCTACCCCATGGACTGGAGCCCACCAGGCTGCGTATCTATGGGATTTTTCAGGCAATTGCCTGAAAATGGATTGCCTGGAATGGATTGTCACTTCCTTCTCCAAGGGATCTTCCCAACCCAGGGACTGGACCTGTGTCTCCTGCACTGGCAGGTGGATTCTTTACCACTGAGCCAGCTGAGAAGCCCATATTTGTGCTTAAGTAATTTATCAAGTTATGAACAAGAAGGCATAGAGAAAAGTCACACTACTGCTCTGCTGTAGTGAGGATAATTAGCAAAATAAATCTGCAAAATATATAGTCCAGTCTTTCTGATAACCACTAAACCTTAAGTTGGTTTTTTAAAGGAAAAAATATTTAAGAGTACATAATGTAAATCACGGGGCTTCCCTTGTAGCTCAGTCGGTAAAGACTCTGCCTACAGTGCAGGAGACCTGGGTTTGATCCCTGGGTTGGGAAGATCCCCTGGAGAAAGAAATGGCAACCCACTCCAGTATCCTTGCCTGGAAAATCTCATGGATAGAGGAGCCTGGTGGGCTGCAGTCCATGGGGTTGCAAAGAGTCGGGCACGACTGAGCGACTAACAATGTAAATCATAGTTTATATCACAGTTGAGAATTCCAGTTAGATCTTTATTATAAATGACAGAACATAACAACAAGGAGATGAAGTATAACACGACATAAAATAAATCTCTATTAAAAAATTTCATGCTATAAAACAAAATTTTAGTATTAAAAGTTAACATGGGTTTCAAAATGTTGAGTTAGCCACTTTTTGAAATTTTTGTTATACTGGAAAAACAAATATAATGCTACCAGATTACTGATGGTAGAAACTACTAGGATCTTCACAGTGTCTTCAAGTGATCTCAACAAACTAAATTTCAAATTAAGGTAGCAAAATGCTATCCCTCCAAATGAAAAGCCGACCAATAATTTTTTGAGCGGTCAACTATTAATACATAACTTTTCTGGACGAACTTCCGTTTATCAATATTTCTCTCAGAAGATAACAGTGGCATCCAATATAACAAAGGAGATCACACAGGAAGTGTGTGAAAGAAGGTCAATATTGAAACTCTGGGGAAAAACCAACATTTAAGAGTAGGACCAGAAAGACACCATGCTCAGATGGCCCTTTGTTAGCTCCTACAAAGCCTGCCCAACTCCTGAATGCCCGCTCTCATCTCTTAGTTCTGCACAGATCTCCCGCAGGAAGGAGCTCAGGCCATGAGGCTGAATTACGGCTCCTCTTCCTCAGCCTGGGGTGAGCTTACTTGCACCCTCAAATCTTATTTCTCTCAGAGAGGAAGATTCCCATATAAACTACTTCTTTCACATCTGCTCTGTACTTCCTGTCTTCTCAGGGAACTCTCACATCAATTATTTCCTGTCTTCTGAGTTGTCAAGTATATTACTGGCTCCTTCCCCTCAGTTTCTTATATCATTTCCCTCAAATTCTACATTTCAAAATCAAATTCTTTGATCATATGACAGCTCTTCTAGGCAGAATCTAAAAAGAAATTGTACAAATGAACTTATTTACACACCAGAGTCTCAGACCTAGAGAACAAAATTATGGTTGCAGAGGTTGGGGGGGGGGTGGGGGGAAGGACTGGGGGAAGGGATACTTAGGGAGCTGAAGGTGGATATGTACATACTGCTATATTTAAAATGGAGAGCCAACAAGGTCCTACTGTTTAGTGCCTGGAACTCTGTTCAGTGTTATGTGGCAGCCCAGAGGGGAGAGGAGTTTGGGGGAGAACAGATAAATGTATATGTATGGCTGAATCCCCCTGCTGTCCACCTGAAACTATCACAACATTGTTAATCGGCTGGACTCCAATACAAAAATAAAAAACTTAAAAAAAGTCAAATTCCTTACCCTTCTCATGCCCACTCAGCAACAACCAGTACCCAAATCTGCTTCTCCTTCTTGGTATAGATCATCACGTACCAGCTACCCAAGCCGGAAACCATCAACCCCTCTTCATTCAACCAACAACCACATCCTACTTGTTATCTCCTTACCCTGGCTCCTTTATGTTGCTGGCACCTGTTTAATTTGGAACTTTATCAAATCTCATTTGAATGCAGTTACTTCTCTATATAGAGGTTCACAGCCCTGGCTGTGCAATGGAATTATCTGGGAAGCAATAAAAAACCGCCAATGTCTGGGTCTCAACCCCAGGCTGCTGATATAACTGGAGTCAACCTGGGCATCAGACTGTTAAAGTTCTCCAGGAAGCTCCTAGGGGCAGCCAGGGTTGAGCACCACTTCCCCGACTGGATAGCCTACCTCACTCAAATGGCTTTCCTAGCGTCTCTGCACATCCGTGAAGAACCAGTCTTTCCACTGATGAAACTGTTGTGGACACTCCCTATTTAAGGCGTTTCTGAGGTTCCACAACGTTTTCTAAATGCCTTTCAAGCTCCTCAACGTGGCACAAAAGCTCCCGCCTAGAGATCTCGGCCTCCCTGGGAAGCTTCGTGCTTAGCTACTCTGTCCATACGCACCTTCCACTCCAATCAGATTAAATTCCCTGCAGTTCCAGAAAGGCCCCAGGTCAACCACTCCAACTCTGGGGCACACAATTGCTTCTGGTGGGAATCTCTCTCTGCTGAGACAACAACTACCTTTCAGCATTTCAAAACAGCACTCCATACTATTTTCTGAGCCATCACTATGTGGCAAAGTGTGTTCTAGAGGCTTCCCACATATACATCACCTCATTACTGCTTAGGACAAAAGTGTGAAGTGTATTTTTACTGACTCCATTTTACCCATGAAGAAATTAAGACAGAGTGAGGTTAAATAATTTGTACTAGGTCCCACAGGCTCTAGAGCTTCTGTTCTCTGTGTCTCTAGCCTCTATGCTCTTCTTCTGGGTTTTCGAAAATCTACTATTGACTTGAAATTCTACTGTAAAGGAGACTGTGGTATCAGTTGTGTATTCAAGTGTCTGGTTTAGTTCCTGGCATCAAAGAGGTGCACGAAACAATAAAAACTGTTTGACTTGTACAGACTGGAGCTATTACCCTTCCTAATCTGGATCCATACTTCCCGTAATGTAGCCTAAACTGTATCTTTTGTTACTTGTTAACAGGTGAAATAAACTTAACACACCTGGTCCTTTGTTTTTAACACATGACTGAGCAACTGGTATAATCAAAGTGTCCTTACTCTCTAACTGCTCAACTGATCTTTCATGTAATATGCATATCTTATCTGTTGCTAAAGATTGAGGTTATCATCAAAACTCCCCAAATGTGGTTATTCACCTGCTTAAGAATTCACCTAACTGGAGAGCAGTACTAATCTGCGGTTCTAGGTGGGAGAACTGGAACAGACAGACGTGAGCCATGCACTCAGGCCTGGGCAGTGGGGGACACATCACCAACCCATGCAAAGACGAATCCAGCCCCGAAACTGTCTGACTCTCAGATGACTTTTTTTTGAATAGTCTTAGGGCTGCTGAATGTTTAAGATGAGATCATCTCTGATACACTGTGTGAGGAGCAACAGTCAAAAATTTGCAAATAACAGTGAAGCAAGAAACATATCCAAAAAAAGAGGATGAAGGTTAGGGAATAAATTGATCTCAATTTGAAACTTAAGAGTAAAGGAAAATTAAGACTATAAAACTTAGGTCGAAAACAAAAAGAAAAATATCATTAAAGCCAGATCTGTTATGCCAGTTCATATCAAAGAATTTAGCAGGAAACAAATAAATTTGACTCTAAAGAGTATCTGCAAAAGTAAAGAAAGAGAACAGCCGAGAAAAATTTTTTTGGGAAAAAAAAAAAGGAATAATGGGGAAAGAGAGGAACTTTAGACCCCCAGATTTCACAATTATTAGATAGCTAAAGGGACTGAATTCATGTGACATTGGCTAAGATGCAGACAAAAAAACTGACAAAAGAGAAATCGAAGTCCCAAATTTGCTTCATTTATATGTGGTAAAAGTAGCATTTCAAATGAATGGAGAAATGACAGATTAACAGAATTTAGGTTTAGTGAAAGAACTGATGCTTTTGAACTGTGGTGTTGGAAAAGACTCTTGAGAGTCCCTTGAACTGTGAGGAGATCCAACCAGTCCATCCTAAAGGAGATCAGTCCTGGGTGTTCACTGGAAGGACTGATGCTGAAGCTGAAACTCCAATACTTTAGCCACCTGATGAGAAGAGCTGACTCATTGGAAAAGACCCTGATGCTGGGAAAGATTGAGGACAGGAGGAGAAGGGGACGACAGAGGATGAGATGACTGGATGTCATCACCGACTTAATGGACTTAAGTTTGAGTAGACTCCAGGAGTTGGTGATGGACAGAGAGGCCTGGCGTGCTGCGGTCCGTGAGGTCACGAAGAGCCAGACGCGACTGAACTGAACTGAAGTGAAAACAGACTGACAGATACACTGCCTGAAAATAAAACATTTTCTAAACAGCAAAAGACCCAATATACTTAACACAAATCTCACACTTGGTAAACAAATTCACACAGGATAGATATGCTTAATTTTAATAACAAAAAATTAACAAAAAAGAGGAAAATTTTTAATATACCCAATTGATAAAGGTTAAGAAGTGTGATAATGTCCTGAGCTGGTAACGATGTGGCAAAACGGATGCATTTAAAAAATATTTAGTTGGTACCTACTGTATGCCAAGTTCTAATGCTAATAAGCACTACAGGTACTGAGCGCAAGTGACCTGTCTGTGGCAGTCAAGGGGGCAAATAGGTCTCCTGGAGAACCTTCTTGGAGGGCAGTCCAACACTGTAATTAGAGAGGAGTTTTGGGACTGTGTGCTAAGGTATAAAATTGTAAGCAAGTGCTCTAATAAACAACTATACACATTTTAAAGCCTTTTCTACCTCAACAAATAATCTTTCAACTGCCCTCTGGGGCCTAAGAGATAAGCTGATACCTAGCCTCTGCAACAATGTCACAGTTAACAATGGTCATACCTTCTGACCAGCAATTCCTCTGCTGGATGTGCAATCTAATAATGTAAGCCGATAAGAACAGGTCCCAGGAGTACAGCACTGCAGATAAAAGCAAAACCCGAGAAGCAACTAAGATGTTTAAACATTATGGAGTATTATGAAGTCCCTAAAAACTACAACATTCCCATTATAAAAGCTGAGGACTCTTCTGACTGAGGACCTCCCTGGTGCTCCAAAGGTGAAGACTTCGCTTTCCTGTGCAGGGGGTGTGGGTTTGATCCCTGATGAGGAGCTAAGATCCCACAGGCCTCACACTCAAACCAACAAAACATAAAACAGAAGCAATATTGTAACACATTCAACCAAGACTAAAAAGAAAAAAAGATGATTAAATGGTATGATTCTGTCTATCTTAAAAACAACCGAGAAGGACCCCAGGCAAGGGAGCCCTCTAAGTGCCTGAATGAGCAGAGCTACGGAGAAAGATGGCCAAAGAGGCCTTCTGATCAACAGCTGCCAGAGGCTTGAAAAAAGACTTGATAGGGCCATGACTCCAGTGGCTAAGGCAGTCCGTGTCCCTGCACACTTGGTGCTGCCAGGATCCCTGTGACCCAAGCAACTACGCCATCTGCATGCTCAACCTTCACTGGGTAGAGTTGCCACAGGCAAAAAACAGGCTTGCGTCTATGCACATGGGCTCGCTTTTGTCGAGTCCAACTCTGCAACCCTGTGGACTGTGGCCTGCCAGGCTTGTCAGTGGGGCGGGGGGGTAGGGTTCTCCAGGCAAGAGTACTGGAGCGTACTGGCCAATACCAGTTGCCATACCCTTGTAGAGCACTGTATTTCCTGCTGCCCTAGCTGCCAACCCCCCTGAGTACTTGGTGCTGCCAGAACCCCTGCGACCCAAGCAGCTATACCGCCTCTTCACCTGGGCTCCACAGGGGCAAACCTAAGTCCTCCCAGGCAGCCTCAGGAGCAAGCCCCAGTGGACGACCCACATGCAGAGGTGGAAATAAAACCACAATTGAAACCCAGAGGCAGTGCGGCTAAGGAACAGGACCCAAAACCTTCCCACCAGCTGTACAGGCTGCAGATTAAATCCATATTATCAACTAGGCAGATTCTGTGTCTATGGAACATATCAAAGGACACTGAGAGCTCCCACCAAAAAAAAAAAAAACAAACAACAAACCACTCTAGTTCTGATAGCTGTGGACATTGGAGCCAAGAACACACAGGAGTAGGACCAGATTAGAATCTGAGCTGCCCCCACAGCAGGTACAGAGACCGGCACAGAGTTGGAGGGTATCCTAGAGAGGTGACGTGGCCTGTGACACCAAGTGAGTGAAAGGACCCTGAAAGCAGTGACTCACGAAAAAAAACATTTATTTTTCTTATGTTTTGACTTGGTCTGTAGTATCTTTTTTTTTTTTTTTCCTTTTTTCCTCCCCCCACCCCCCGCCCCCCATAGTTGCCAATTTCACTGGCACGATGAAATCTAATTAAGCTTTTGAGTTTTTTTCTTTCTTCAATCACTCTTTTTATTGTTATAAACCTCTGCCTCTACATTGGGCTTTTGCAGTTCTGTGGCGTTTTCCTTTTTCTTTTCCCCTTTCCTCTTAAATTTTTTTTTGCTTTACTTTTTACTTTAATTTTTAATTCTTTAAAAGCTATTATTATTTTTTCTACATTTATTCCTTTGCTTTTCCTAACATTCTTTTCCCCTTGCAGTTAATCTTTAATGTATATAAATCTTTATCCACCTCTATTTAGCTTTGCATATCTATTCTTTCTTCCTTTTCTTAATTTCCTTTCCTCTCAACATATTTGTTGTTAGTTTTGTTTTCATTGCTTTATTCCCTCAGGTAGCACCTTGCTTTGGTTTTGTTTCCCAGTTTGTGCTTTAGTTAGTTTGTTCTTAACTGGTAGATATAATTTTTGGTTTCCTTTGTTCACCAAGTAAATCTACTGTACTTTATTTTTGTTGGACTATTTTGATTTTGCTTTTGGATGTATATGTATATGTGTACATTCCATTATTTTAATTATTATTTGCCTGATTTTGTAACTGCTGTATGTCTGGGGTTCATCTTTGGTTTCTCATTTTTGGGTATAAACTTTATTTAATCTCATTTAAGAAAGGCAATGCCAGAGAATGCTCAAACTACCACACAACTGCACTCATCTCACATGCTAGTAAAGTAATGCTCAAGATTCTCCAAGCCAGGCTTCAGCAATACATGAACTGTGAACTTCCAGATGTTCAAGCTGGTTTTAGAAAAGGCAGAGGAACAAGAGATCAAATTGCCAACATCCACTGGATCATGGAAAAAGCAAGAGAGTTCCAGGAAAACATATACTTCTGCTTTATTGACTATGCCAAAGCCTTCGACTGTGTGGATCACAATAAACTGTGGAAAATTCTGAAAGAGATGGAAATACCAGACCACCCGACCTGCCTCTTGAGAAACCTGTATGCAGGTCAGGAAGCAACAGTTAGAACTGGACATGGAAAAACAGACTGGTTCCAAATAGGAAAAGGTGTACGTCAAGGCTGTATATTGTCACCCTGCTTATTGAACTTCTATGCAGAGTACATCATGAGAAACGCTGGGCTGGAGGAAGCAGAAGCTGGAATCAAGACTGCTGGGAGAAATATCAATAATCTCTGATATGCAGATGACACCACCCTTATGGAAGAAAGTGAAGAAGAACTAAAGAGCCTCTTGATGAAAGTGCAAGAGGAGATTGAAAAGTTGGCTTAAAACTCAGCATTCAGATCATGGCATCTGGTCCCATCACTTCATAGGAAATAGATGGGGAAACAGTGGAAACAATGATGGACTTTATTTCTTGGGTTCCAAAATCACTGCAGATGGTGATTGCAGCCATGAAATTAAAAGACGCTTACTCCTTGCAAGAAAGGCTATGACCAACCTAGACAGCATATTCAAAAGCAGAGACATTACTTTGCCTACAAAGGTCCGTCTAGTCAAGGCTACGGGTTTTCCAGTAGTCATTATGGATGTGAGAGTTGGACTATAAAGAAAGCTGAGCTCAGAAGAATTGATGCTTTTGAACTGTGGTGTTGGAGAAGACTCTTGAGAGTCCCTTGGACTACAAGGAGATCCAACCAGTCCTTCCTAAAGGAGATCAGTCCTGGGTGTTCACTGGAAGGACTGACTTGAAGCTGAAACTCCAATACTTTGGCCACCTGATGCAAAGAGATGACTCATTGGAAAAGACCCTGATACTGAGAAAGATTGAGGGCAGGAGGAGAAGAGGACAACAGAGGATGAGATGGTTGTATGGCATCACCTACTCAATGGATATGGGTTTGGGTGGACTCCAGGAGTTGGTGATGGACAGGGAGGCCTGACATGCTGCGGTTCATGGGGCTGCAAAGAGTCGGACACGACTGAGCGACTGAACTGAATGCCATAACAAACCACATGTGGAATCTTCGTTCCCAACCAGAGGTCAAGCCATGAGCCTTTGGAGTGGGAGCACTGACTCTAGGATCCTAGACTACCAGAGAACTAACCTTAGGGAGTGTCAGATAGTGAGAACTCCTACAAAGGAAACCACTTGAATAAAAGACCTGGAGTCATCCAACCACCAGTAGCACCCTGTGCATCCAAACAAGAAACAAAAAAGCAAACCCAACATCAACAGATAGGATGACCACCTCTTTCAGCCTTGCCCATCAGAGGAAAAACAGACAAACAAAAAACTTAGCATAAATCTTACCCTATATGAAGCTTACACAAACCACTCTACCAATTTAGGGGGGCAGAAAACAAAAGGAAGAAAGAATTCAACCATGAAGCCGGGGGAAAGGAGACCTCAAACACAGCAAGTTAAAAAAAAAAAAACAATGAAAAGGCAGAGAAATACTGCACAAATGAAAGAACAAACTAGAAACACAGAAATCCAAATAAATGAAGAGGAAATAGGCAAACTACCTGAAAAAGAATTCAGAATGACAGTACAAATAATCAAAAATCTTGAAAACAGAATGGAGAAAATACAAAAATCAATTAACAAAGACCTAGAAGAATTAAAGAATAAGCATACAAACAACACAATCAACTGAAATTAAAAATACTCTAGAAAGAATCAACAGCAGAATATCAGAAGCAGAAGAACGAACCAGTGATATGGAAGATAAAATGGTGGAAATAACTTCTGAAGAGCAGAATAAAGTAAAATGAAAACACCCAAGAATAGTCTCAAGAGACCTTGGACAACAGCAAACACACCAACATTTGAATTATAGGGGTCCCAGAAGAAGAGAGAAAAAGAAAGGGTATGAGAAATTTTTTGAAGAGACTGTAGTTGAAAATTTCCCCAACATGGAAAAGGAAATAGTCAATCAAGTCCAAGAGGTGCAGAGAGTCCCATACAGGATAAACCCAAGGAGAAACATGCCAAGACACATACCAATCAAACTAACAAAGATTAAACACAAAGAAAGAATATTAGAAGCAGCCAGGGAGAAGCAAAAACTAACATACAGGGGAAACCCCATACGTTTAACAGCTGACCTTTCAGCAGAAACTCCGCAGGCCAGAAGGGAATGGCAGGATATATTTTAAGTTCTGAAAGGGAAAAATCTACAACCAAGATTACTCTACCTGGCAAGGATCTCATTCAAAATTGATGGAGAAATCAAAAGCTTTTCAGACAAGTAAAAGTTAAGAGAATTCAGTACCACCAAACCAGCTTTACAATAAATGTTAAAGGGACTTACACAGTCAAGAAACATAAGAGAAGAAAAAGATCTACAAATCAAACCCCAAACAACTAAGAAAATGACAACAGGAACATATATATCAATAATTATGGATTATATATATCAGCATATATATATAATATATATATCAGCAATCTATGGATTCAATGCTATCCCTATCAAATTATCAATGGCATTTTTCACAGAACTAAAAAAAAATTTTCACAATTCATATGGAAACACAAAAGACCCCGAATAGCCAAAGCAGTCTTGAGAAAGAAGAATGGAGCTGGAAGAATCAAACTTTCTGACTTCAGATTATACTACAAAGCTACAGTCATCATTATGGTATGATACTGGTATAAAAACAGATATATAGACCAATAGAACAAGATAGAAAGCCCAGAAATAAACCCATGCACCTATGGGTACCTTATTTTTGACAAAGGAGGCAGGAATATATAATGGGGCAAAGACAGCCTCTTCAATAAATGGTGCTAGGAAAACTGGACAGCTACATGCAAGAGAGTCAAATTAGAACACTTCCTAACACCATACACAAAGATAAACTCAAATGGATTAAACACCTAAATGTAAGACCAGAAACTACAAAACTCTTAGAGGAAAACATAGGCAGAACACTTGACATAAATCAAAGCAAGGTCCTCTACAATCTACCTCCTAGAGTAATGGAAATAAAAACAGAAGTAAACAAGTGGGATCTGATTAAACCTAAAAGCTTTTGCACAGCAAAGGAAACTATAACCGAGGTGAACAGACAACCCTCAGAATGGGAGAAAATAACAGCAAATGAAACAACTGACAAAGGATTAATTTCCAAAATATACAAGCAGCTCATACAACTCAGTGCCAGAAAAACAAACAACCCAATCAAAAAGTGGGAAAAAGATCTAAACAGACATTTCTCCAAAGAAGACATAGAAATGGCTAACGTACACATGAAAAGATGATCAACACCACTCATTATTAGAGAAATGCAAATCAAAACTCCAATGAGATATTACCTCATACCAGTCAGAATGGCCATCATCAAAAAGTCTACAAACAATAAATGCTGGACAGGATGTGGAGAAAAAGGAATGCTCTTGCCCTGTGGTGGGAATGTAAATTGATACAGCCACTATGGAAGATGGTATGGAGATTCCTTAGGAAACGAGGAATAAAACCACCATATGACCCAGCAATCCACTCCTAGGCATATACCCTAAGGAAACCAAAATTGAAAAAGACACATGTATCCCACTGTTCACTGCAGCACTATTTATGATAGCTAGAACATGGACGCAACCTAGATGTCCACCGACAGAGAATGGATAAAGAATTAGCGGTACATATATACAACAGAATATTACTCAGCCATAAAAAGGAACCCATTTGAGTCAGTTCTGATGAGGTGGATGAACCTACAGCCTATTATACAGAGTGAAGTAAGTCAGAAAGAGAAAGATAAATATCGTAGTCTAATGCATATATACGGAATCTAGAAAAATGGTACTGAAGAATTTATTTACAGGGCAGCAATGGAGAAACAGACATAGAGAACAGACTTATGGACATGGCGAGAGGGGAGGAGAGGGTGAGATGTATGGAAAGAGAAACATGGAAACTTACATTATCATATGTAAAATGGATAGCCAATGGGAATTTGCTGTATGTCTCAGGAAACCCAAATCAGGGGCTCTGTATCAACCTAAAGGAGTAGGATAGGGAGGGAGATGGGAGGGAGCTTCAAAGGGAAGGGGATGTATGTATACACCCATCAATCCATGTATGGTTGATTCATGGTGAGGTTTGACAGAAAACAACAAAATTCTGTAAAGCAATTATCCTTCATTTGAAAAAAAAAAGAAAAACCTACATATACACATAAGTTTACAGATGCAGAAAGAGTCTGGCAAGATAACAAACTTAATACCTCTGGTTGAGTAGTAGGGATAAATGTTTTCCTTTGTTTTATATTTTATTATTATTAAAAAGTTTTATGAACATGAATGCACTTGTTCTATAATGTAAAAACCTATTGGTACTCTGAACCAAAAAAAAAAAAAAAATAGACTGACAGGGAGTCAGCCAGTACTGTTCATACAAGGTGAAGATCTATAAATGAAGCATCTCTGTTTTATAATTAGTAAAACTGAAATTTGTTTCAGGAGCAGTTAGAGAGACTCTACTGGGATTTCACAATTATAATATCTAGAAATAAAAGAAACGTATTTAGACATAATTTACTTTCATAAAATCAACTAGGCTCAGCAGCAGAAATAAAAATTTTTGGATTCAAAAAGACATTTAAATAGGTTACAAACATCTAGCCTCCTGAAATGTCAGCTCCATTAGGAGTAAACCAAACCAAGTCTAAATAATTTTTCATAAGTACTTGGCCTTAATTCACAGCTGCCTGGCAACAGGGTCCTGACACTGTCCAGAAGCCAATGTCTAGCACATGATGTATTTATTAAAAACAAAAATTTAAAGACCTGCCTGGATTTTGATCCTGGCAATTCCCTGAATTAACTAAAATGAGATCAATCACCTAGGAAAGGGGCTTGAAAAAGAGCTAAAACTTACAGCAAATCTTGGAAGAGGCACAAAATTTTGCCTCAAATTTTATCTTGATTTCTTGAATAACTGGAATCCTTCTGTTTCCATCAGAATTGTCCAGAATGCCAGAGTTCTTTCACTTGTAATTCTTGGTGCAGGGGGCGGGGTGGGGTGGGGGGCCGGAGGGCACGGTTCTAGTTATAATCACCTTTAATATGTCCAATTAAAATGAAAACTTCAAATAATTGTGGTTTGTTATGATGTCAGTGGACTTCCCAGATGGCATTAGTAGTAAAGAACCCGCCTGCCAGTGCAGGAGACATTATGAGGCGCGGTCAGGAAGATTCCCCTGGAGACGGGCATGGCAACCCACTCTGGTATTCTTGCCTAGAGAATCCCCAGGACAGAGGAGCCTGGCGGGCTACAGTCCACGGGGTTTGTAAAGAGTCAGACATGACTGAAGTGACTAAGCACGTATGATGTCAGTACAAGTTATATTTTATCTTTTGGGGAAAAAAATTTTTGGCCTTACTAGCTTTGGGGAAAACCTCCATCCAAGCCTATCACATCCTCCTAAAAGAACCATATTAGTAACTTATTATAGGAATGAATATGCTTATTTGATGGGTTTATAAATATCTCAAATCAGAAATTGTTAACATCCCATACATACAGGGTCCAAACTTCACAGGACAAGCTAAACCTACAGCCCTAAAGAAAAGTTAAAAATGTGTTGGTATATATATGTGTTTGTCAAACTCGTAGAACTCTAGGCTAAAAAGGGTTAATTCTATTGCATGTAAATTGCATCTTAATTTTTAAAAATCGGAAAAAAGCGCCCTGTGCAATTTATTTACTTATTGCTAAGAAGCTAATTACAGATTAAACAATCCTCTTGCTTGTCCTCTTCTGTTACCTACTTTACAAATTTATTTTTTAAACAGGTAGTTCATGGATTTGTCTAAACTACATTCTTCCAGCTACTCTCTCTTTTGGAAACCTCTTGCATCATCACAATCTATCCCCTTCTGCTGGATCACTCTTATCACCCTATGAACATGCACTTTTTTCCTTTCATCTTAAAAACAGGACACAAAACCATAGTTAAGTTGCCTTAACTATGCACACAGCTCTCCAGCTACCAATTCGTTTCGGTCGCCCTTCACAACAAAACTCACCAAATCCGTCAACATCTGCTCTCTCTACCTCTCCACTCTGTTTTCTTTAACCCATTCCCGCGCCCGCTCCCCAACTTCACTGAACTAGTTCCTACCAAGATCATCTCCATGTTGCTAAATCCAAAGGTCAAGTCTCAGTTTTCAACTTAACCTTAATCTACCAGCCATATCTGATACTTTTCAAAAATCACACCTTCCTCTCAAACACTCTCCACTTGGCATCCAAACCTCCATCCTCTCTTGGCTCTCCTCCGAACCACCGGCTTCTCCTCACTTGTGGTTGCTGGATCCTCCTAGAAACAATCGAGACCCCTTTATATTAGTCCTCTGACTCTTCTCTGTCGACTCTTCCTCACGAGGTGGTAGGACAGCTCCTGTCCTTTTGCATATCTCCATTCTGATGTTTAATCGTTACCTCAAACTTAACATACTCGAAACTGAACTCTTAATACTCCAAATTTCTGACCGCTCCCCAGCGCACACAGAAAACTCCTCCCATCTCTCTCTTCATCACAGTAGATGTCAGCTCCATTCTTCAACTCTTCATAGACCAAAAGAGATCACTACTGACATTCTCTTATATCCTACATACAATCCATTAATAAATCCTACTGGCCCTATCTTTAAAATGTATTCTGACTAGAGAACAAAGTTGTGGTTACCAGTTAGGGAGGGACAGACAATATAGAGGTCAGGGAGTGGGAAGCACAAATTACTGGGTGTAAGATAGGCTCAAGGAAGTATTGTTCAACATGAGAAATATAGCCAGTGTCGTATAAAACTACAGATACTTTAAAAAAAAAAAAGCAGATGGACAATGAAAAATTTAACAGAACGTACAAAAAAAAGTAAATAAAAAAACCCAAACAATCTATGTACAAAGAAGTTGTGTCAGAATATTGCTGGTTTATATTTATGGTGGTGGTCCTTATTTTGAATTTTCATTTAGTTCTTTGCTATACATCTGTATCCATACCCACAATAAAAATGATTTAATGTTTACAGAAAATAAGATAAATGTGGGACTTCCTTGGCGGTCCAGTAGCTAAAACTCTGCACTCCCAATGCAGGGGGCCTGGGTTCGATCCCTGGTCAGGGAACTAGATTCCACGCGCCACAACTAAGAGTTGTAACTAAAGATCCCACGTGTCATGCCGCAATGAAGACCCAGTGCAGGCAAATAAATAATAATATCAAGCCCTCAATAAACTCACAGTTTAAAACATAAATAAAGCAAAATAAAATGTATCTTGAATACAACCATTTCTCATGCACTCTGCTGCTACCACTCTGATCCAAGCAACCATTTCTATCTTGAATTATTGTAATGTGTTCCTGATTCATCCACCTGTCCTGCATTAGGCCCACCTAAGCCCACAACTCTACTCCCAAGCTTTCCAATACAGTAGTCATTAAGCTATAAAGCACTTGAAACGCAGTTAGCATGACTGAGGACCTAATTTCTAGACTTTTGTTGTTGCTTAGTCACTAAGTCCTGTCTTAGCATCATTAATACCCTTTGCAACTCTTTGCAACTCCATGGACTATAGCCTGCCAGGCTCCTCATGCCTGGGAAATCCGGATTTCCCAGGTAAGAATACTTGAGTGAGTTGCCATTTCCCTCTCTAAATTCCTAAACTTTTAAAATTTTAATTAACTCAAATTTACAAACTGAAGTAGTAGAAAATATTTTTCCATTAAAAACAGCATGACTATTTTGGTAGTACTGCATTTCACCCCAATTGTTGAAACTTTAACATCTAAACTGAAATGTGCTTTAAGTGTGAGATAATCGATCTTGAAGGCAAGTAACCAAAACCTATCTCACTAAAAATTTGATTATGTTGACTACATGTTCAATGATAAATGTTCTAGATACTGCGGTAAACACAATTTATCATTCAGACTAATTTTATCTGTTTGTTTTCACCATTTTAACCTGGCTACTAGAAAATTTAAAATTATGTGACTTATGTTGTGCTACTGAACAGCACTGTTCTATCTGTCATCACCACACAGCCGAGTGATCCTCCTTTGTGGAGTATGTCTCTTCCAAACTCTCCAGTGACTTTGCAGTCCTTAATCTTTTTTAAAAATTTTTCAAAAATATAAATTTATTTATTTTAATTGGAGGTTAATTACTTTACAATATTGTATTGGTTTTGCCATGCATCAACATGAATCTGCCACGGGTATACACGTGTTCCCCATCCTGAACCCCCCTTCCCTCCTCCCTCCCTGTACCATCCCTCTGGGTCATCCCAGTGCACCAGCCCCAAGCATCCAGTATCATGCATCGAACCTGGACTGGCGATTCGTTTCATATATGATATTATACATGTTCCCATGCCATTCTCCCAAATCATCCCACCCTCACCCTCTCCCACAAAGTCCAAAAGACTGTTCTATACATCTGTGTCTCTTTTGCTGTCTTGCATACAGGGTTATCATTACCATCTTTCTAAATTCCATATATATGCGTTAGTATACTGTATTGGTGTTTTTCTTTCTGGCTTACTTCACTCTGTATAACAGGCTCCAGTTTCATCCACCTCATTAGAACTGATTCAAATGTATTCTTTTTAACGGCTGAGTAATACTCCATTGTGTATATGTACCACAGCTTTCTTATCCATTCATCTGCTGATGGACATCTAGGTTGCTTCCATGTCCTGGCTATTATTATAAATGCAGTCCTTAAGACAGTTAATCGGGCGCAAGGTCACTTGACCCCTCCTTTCTGACATCATCAGCTGTCAGATCGCTCCCCTCTCTCCCCCTTTGTAGCACTGCATTCACCCAGGACTGTGTGCTGCTCCTCAAACCATGTCCAGTCATTTTCTCCCTCGTGGCCTTTGTCTCTCAAGTTCCCTCTGTTGATAACTTTCTTCCCCTAGATATCCATCTATGTGCCTTATTCCCCAGTTTCCTTCAAGACTCTGCTCGGTTGTCAGTGCATCAGAAATGCCTGATTACGCCATGTCAGCACTTCTTCATTCACCATGATTTTCCACAGTACTTCTCTGTTTGACTGTACTGCACATTTACTTGCTTATATGATCATTATCTGCTCATAGCACACATGACGCATCTGTCACAAAGACACACGCACCCCGATGTTCACTGCAGCACCATTTACAACAGCCGGGGCATGGGAGCAACCTAAGTGTCCATCAAAAGAGGGGTGGATAAAGATGTGGTGTGTGTATGCATATATATTTATATGTGTATGTATACACACACACACACACACACAGGTAAATACAATGGAATGCTGCTGCTGCTGCTGCTAAGTCACTTCAGTCGTGTCCAACTCTGTGTGACCCCATAGACGGCAGCCCACCAGGCTCCCCCGTCCCTGGGATTCTCCAGGCAAGAACATTGGAGTGGGTTGCCATTTCCTTCTCCAATGCATGAAAGTGAAAAGTGAAAGTGAAGTCGCTCAGTCCTGTCCAACTCTTAGCGACCCCATGGACTGCAGCCTATCAGGCTCCCCCGTCCATGGGATTTTCCAGGCAAGAGTGCTGGAATGGGATGCCATTGCCTTCTCTGACAATGGAATACTACTTGGCCATAAAAAAGAACAAAACTGGGTCATGTGTAAAGATGTGGATGGACCTAAACACTGTCATACAGAGTGAAGTCAGAAAAATAGGTATATATTAGTGTATATATGTGGAATCTGAACAAACTGGTATAGCCCATCAGAGACACAGATGTAGAGAACAAATGAAATGTATGGACACCAAGGGAGGAAGGGTGGGTATGGGATTAACGGAGAGATTGGGATTGACATATACACACTATTGATCCTATGTATAAAATAGGTAACTAATGTGGCTCAGTGGTAAACAATCCACCTGTCAATGCAGGAAATACAGGAGATGCAGGTTCGATTCTTACGTCAGGAAGACCCCCAGAGGAGGAAATGGCAACCCACTCCAGTATTTTTGCCGAGAAAAATCCTGGCATGGACAGGGGAGCCTAGCGGGCTACAGTCTACATGTTCACAAGAGAGTTGGACACAACTGGCAAAGCACACCCGAGGAGAACATACTATGGCACAGGGAACTCTAGTCACTGCTCCACGGTGACCTCAATGTGAAGGAAACCCAAAAAAGAGGACAGATATGTATACTTACAGCCGATTCACTTTGCTGCACAGTGAGCAAAAACTAACACGACATTGTAAAGCAACTATACTCCAATAAAAATTTCAAAAAATATATGTCAGATGAATGAATGAATGCACGAATACATGAATGTCTGCATGGAAGCATGCGATACAAATTCAGGAGATAGGCATATTATTCAATGAAAACTAAATCTCCTCCCATCACCAACCACCACCTAACCATTCCCCCTCTTCCCTAGTGACACCTACAACGCCAGTTTCTATATAACCTTTCAGAAATACTCAAGGCATATACTAACATATACGCATATATATATCCTTTTTCCCTTACACATATGGTTAAAAAAAATCAGTTTGCATATTGCTTTTTTACCACTTAACAATACTGTATCTGTTTTAGATGTCTTTCCCTACCTATTTACATACATATGTAATTTTGCTTCAACATCTACTTTGTTAGCTATATAATATTTCTTTGTATAGCTCTAGCAGCTTGAGTCCCTTAATACTGGAAAACTTTTAGTGTTACAAACATTAATAGTAAAATCTTTTTATTACTACAAATAATGCTGCAATGACTACATATATCTTTACGCACATCTGTTGTACCAAATATTTGTACAAATTCATCTTCTATTCAGAAATGTATGAATGTATCCATTTCCACATAACGTTACCAACTCAGTGTTTTATCAAACTTTATTTCTGTCAGTCTTTAGGCTAAAAATATCATCTCACTTTGATTTTATTTTGGTTTTATTATGAAGAATAAGGCTAATATGCTTTCTTTAAAAGTCATCTAAATTTTCCTTCCTGAGAATTAGGACCATCTTCCTATTGGCTGGTGGTGATTCACTGGTGGACTCTCTTTAAATCCTGAAAGGGTAAGAATATTCTTTGTTATACCTGGTGAAAATATTTTTCCCAACTTGACACTTGTCTTTGGCTTTTATATATGATTTTCTCTTCACATTTGAAAAGAATGTCGTCAATCGTATACTTCTTTCCTTTTATGACTTTAATGTCATATTAAAAAGGTCTGTGAACACATAAGAGATGCAGGTTAAATCTCTGAGTCAGGAAGATCCCCTGAAGGAGGGCATGGCAACCCACTCCAGTATTCTCGCCTGGAAAATCCCATGGACAGAGAAGACGGGCGGGCTACAGTCCACAGGGTCACAAAAGAGTCGGACAAGACTGAAGTGACTTAGCATGCACAAGTCTGGTATTTCCAGTTAGATATGCTATTCTTGAATTTAATTGTCATTCATTGCATACTAAAGACTGTATTAAACATCCCCCATGTTTTCTACTTTGATACCTTCATTTTAAATTTTACATCCTTGACCATCTGGAATTTATTTAATGTGAGAAATGAATGACCCAATTTTGCCCCCTAGATGGCTGCTTTAGGCTGCCAATGGTGGCTGGCTACCATCTAATGAGAACTCTACTCCCCCCCGCTACGCTACATGAACGTCTACCTTACGGACTACCTTCAGTCGCACTACTAACTCCACCTTACTATTTGCTCCACTGATGTGCCTCTTTATACGACAGCATCACAGGCTTCACTTTGTTCATGATTAACATTTCCAACAGAGAATAAGGAGACTCAGAAAGTGTCAAGCATTTCCCTCCTTCCCACACTACCCTTTAATTATTTGTTAATAACGGTTTTAAAGGACTATAGATCAGTTTCAAATACAGTACTAACGAGGTCAAGTCACAGGTCGATTCTGGAAGAGGTCCATTCATTCTGCAAAAAGGGAAGATTCCACAGTCTTCAGCCTATTTCTAATTCTAGCCAGTCATCTAGCAAATAACATACGTCACTGAAGAGAGAGTCGGGTAGGGAGAACAATATGATGGCTCAGGGGATATTTATCATCTTGATTTGAAAAATAACTCAGGCCCCACAGATCAACAGCACCATCTTCATAAAGCAAGCACACATTAGTTTGCAAAGAGGGGAAATAGCAGATCTGCAAAGATAGTAAAATATAGCACATCCATGTATAAGACGCATGTAGGGATTGGGGACTGAAGGTAAATAAACCTGCAGTCACTCTGACTTCATGTTAACTTTTTTTTTTAAGTTTTCTATTTACGGTTTAGCTATATACTGGGCATTACCTGTATGTACCCCATAACACTGCTGTGTTCTATATTATTGAATCTGCACTCAATCATGTTCACCAAAGTTGCTAAGATTAAATCCAACACCATTACTACACTTTGTAACATGGGTGACCATGGTATCGCTGTAATTGGTAAGGTTAAGAAATAGAAAAGTTCATAAGCTCTCCAAAGTTATGGTTAAAATGACCTTTAGTGTATGTGGTTCCAAAATGGAAATCAAGCATCCTTACAGCATAAATGAAGACAGAAGAAGTGAAATGCACATTCCTATATATCACAGGCATGGAAGCCAGAGTTGGAATGTTTTTGCAGCTGTCAGAAAACAAGACTTCTAGGATTTCCCCCGCCACCACAAAGGACCACCTAACCAGAATCTTTCCAAGGAACCAGAGAGGATCCTTGAAGTGACCATAACGTCCCACCCCCCAAAAAAACAACTTTGCAGCCCTCAGAGCATACTCCCAATGAACCAGTAAATCTTTTATGTTAGTCCTTCCTTGCCCTGGAGGATCCAGTCTTTTCTCTTGGCTTTGATAAGCATTTTTACTTGGAGGACACCTTTTAAAACCATTAGCTAGCTCTCCCTTCCTCTGGCATCCATAACCATAAATACCCTGGATTCTTCAATCTGAAAAGAGAAAAACAGTTCTTTCTTCTTCTCCTCACATGTCAGAATTTAAAGAGGGCCTACTAATTTCTTAAATGAGCTGCTAATTCAAGCTCTGGTATCAGGAATATTATAATTGTTCTCATTTAGTTCATCAAATGTCAAAGCTATAAGATCTTAGAAATCATATAGTCCATTCTCCCTGGGTTTCTTTTGTAGGACTTTTCCTTTTCAATGTCCATCCAAAAACATTCAGCTCTTCTAGAGGCTGGATCCTATTGTTTTTCAATGGCTTCTTTATCTTTAGTTAAAATATGTCCCTTTGTCCTTTTTCTGTTTACCTTGCTGAGACAAGGACAACTTTTAATTCTTGATTTCCACTTCCACCTCCTTAATTAGGATTTCCAAGTGTTGGACACATTATCTTCTGATTAATAATTAAGTTTGCCATATGGCCTCAAACGATTCGGTTCTTCCAAGCCTTCCCAGTAATTCTTCCCATGTGCCTGGTCATAGGACACAAAGAGGATGACAACAGTGGGAGAGGGTAGTATCCCTCTTCATCAAAATACGTTTCTGGGCTCCACTAGACACCTCAAGAATCAAAAACCAGGTGGCAATGAGTACTTTAAATAAGCAAGTACCTCAGACGATTCTGAGGATCAAGCAAGACTGGGACAAACGGCTACAGTACCCTTTTGCTCTGTGTTCAAATTCAGGAAGTAATGGTGTCTAAGTAGACTCTTTCTACTCCACTTATCTCCATTTTTGTCTTAAAAAGAGAAAGGGCCAAGTGACTCTTATTTATTATTATTATTATTAATTTATTGTCTCTTGTTCTTACATGTTATATCTTTTCAGTGTTTAGCCTATTTTCAGCCACTACTTTTAGCACCTCACCAGAGCCAACAGACCCACCAGATGGCACACAGACGCTGTCTGTTGTCTAGAAAAGAGAGTGAGCGGAAAGCAGCATATTTTATCTTGGACCAACAGCCACTGAATGGCTGGAGTAGATCAACACAGCTGGGTGCAACCACAAGATCAGGCCCGATGAGCATCAGCATACCCAAGGGCACTTAATTGGAAATCACTCTCATGAAGAAGCCCATAACCCCTCTGAGATGCTAACTTGCCCCAGACCCTGTTACAAATATATCACTCAGATAGTAAAGAACGTGCCTGCAGGAGACCTGGGTTCGATCCATGGGTCAGGAAGATCCCCTGGAGAAGGGAATGGCTACTCACTCCAGTATTCTTGCCTGGAGAATTCCATGGACACAGGAACCTGGGGAGCTATAGTCCATGCAGTCATAAGGAGTCAGACACAACTGAGCGACTAACACTTTCACACTTTCAAGAGAAGCTCTTTTTCTAATATTTACAAAAGGTGCCAAAGGCTACAGACAGATTCAGTTTAAAAGTTGCGTTCTTAAATTTAAAACTTTAGGAAACAAACTCAAAAAGACCAAAGACCACCCATGAATTAGAATTTCAAAGCAGTTCTTTTCTTTAGCAATAAAAACCGGGATTATTGTATTCCATATGCCACGCTGTTAACTTATTCAAAACTGCACTGTTATCAATACTCTTATTTCAATACTGTCTTCCACTTGAGAGCTATCACTGAAGCTACATTTAAACCATACTTGTCAAGAGCACAAAATCTTAGACATCAATATCAACAAACTCTTTTGTATTAAAATCTTACCCATGAAAAGATTCTGCAAACTTTTAAAAAGTAAGTTCTACTGGGTCCACTTGGCACACAGTAAGTGCTCAGTTAGAAGTCTCTTCATTTCTCTGTCAGAGAAATTGCCAAGAGAGCTGCCAAACTGTGCAAGAGAAAGCCAAGTGCCAAAAGCAAAGCCCCCTGCTGATGATCTCTGGCTTCAGAGTCAAGAACCAAAAGTTCACTTGAAAACTGGTTGCTTAACACTTGGTAGAAAGAAAGAATGTTATTACACCACAGGTTCCTGTAGCCACTTGCAAAACAGAGTTAGCTCATGATACACTTAAAGCACAGCACTTGTACCTGCTCCTTAACAACAATGTAAAAAGGTTTTCTTTTCAGAAAAAGATAGGCTTCCGGCAAATCTTCCTTATGACTTACACACCAGAGATGAGAGATTTCTAGGTCACCATGAATGGTTTCTAATGGCATAAAAATAGGTAAAGCCAAGAGAACATCTAAATCAGCCACTTTCTGGGTCTTTGGAATTGGAGAGAAATGAGTAGGAAAAGTTCACACCTCCCAGACCTCAGTTTTTGCAGGAACCACAGGTATTTTACTCCAGAAGTCTTCATTCAGTATGCTATTCTTAAATTGAAGGCTTAACAGTCTCTATGACTTCTGCACTCCTGTTGCTGATGTGGTAATATACTGTCATACTTACATTTATAATCATAAGTGATATATTTTTGATAACTCTAAGCCATGATGCTGTGAAAGTTATGTATCACATGTGAAGTCA
Organism: Capricornis sumatraensis; assembly: GCF_032405125.1. Taxonomy (NCBI): domain Eukaryota; kingdom Metazoa; phylum Chordata; class Mammalia; order Artiodactyla; family Bovidae; genus Capricornis; species Capricornis sumatraensis. The sequence continues at coordinate 232,945,641 of NC_091069.1, read as the reverse complement.
CCTTTTTTTTTTTTAGGGCTCTCTAGTCCATTAACACTACATACATTCTTCGGTCAAAATGATAAACATTCTTACTCTAATCAAACCTATAATTTGGTAAATCCATTTTAAGCTCCTGTAAGTTACTTATTTTAGAGAAAAACAATTCAACCGCTCCATACTGCTATTCCTTAAACTCTTAATCTTAATTCAAAAAGTGGTCTGAAAAGTTTCAAAATCTCTGAATTCTGTTGTCAATACGTGAAGCAAAGAAAACCTGGGAAGCCCAGAGATCGTAGCAAGGAGCAAGAGAAATTTTTAATAATCCCCTTTAACATTGCTATCTTTCTCAGTCCTCTCCTTAGACCAGCTAAACATTTAGAAAACCGTTTAACATTTGCTCCATATGCAAATTTGGAACTACGGTTCAAAGAATTTTCTGACTAGCATATATTACTAACTTCATGGTGCAGGGTGGGGGCCACATTTTAGTAAGTGCCTAATCAGAAATATCTGGTGCTCAGCACTGGTTTCCTAAGAGCTAACTTTAAGGGATGCATAAAATTGTAATATATATAAACACATACTATATGGGAGCACAGAGCTTCTCTATGTGTTACTTGTAAAAGGAGACATTTTTACTTTACTCATTATGAACTTCACCCAGTGAAAAGCCATTTTTTGACTGCTTTCATTTCATGCATATCGCTTCCAAGCTCTTCTTCCTTCTTAGCCTTTTCAGCAGATAAACATTCTCCTCTCTCCACGAGCTTACTTGCTCTAAGCTTACTATCCTCTTTTTTTCTTTAAAGAGGGAAACTACAACACATCATTTCAATTAAACTCAAAATATTTCTCCTACATTTTCTTATTCCAAGATCTTTAGGAATAAGTCTCATGCTTCTCACTGAAGATAAAATAATCTCTCACTAAATGTAAATGATGTTTCATGCTGCAATTTCATTTTGAGCCTTAATATCTAGTGTGCAAACTTTTGCCACCTAAGTATTCCTTATATAATTTATAGTGGCTTAGTTTTTTCCATAATATTATATATGGTTTAATGATCATTTCCTCTATCACTAACTTTCTCACATTTCCACTAATGACACACAACTTAATTAAAAAAAAAAAAAAAACCTCTTCAAAAAGTATGTTACTTGGAATATGTTACTCTACTGTTTCTCAAATCCTCAATATAAAAGAATAAATTTTAAATGACTATTTTTTCTTTATTGACTAATTAAGTCAGATTTATGACCGCCCCTCCCCATTCCAGCTACTGTGAATTTTGAATGAAACAACCTCAATTGTAACAGAAGAAACATCTGTTGCTTTTTTTCATCAGGGCTTTCCAAACTGAAAGAAAGCCTCTGCCTAACCTCCTCCCCCTCTCCACCCGCCACCCCCCAACACTAAGTTCCTTCAAACTTTTTTTTTAAAGTAAACATATTATTGAAAAGTGTACTGTGTCCATTTAAAATGTCATAGTTTATCCAGAAACATTCACTTTACTGAAGTTCACAGAATGAGTAAATGTTACATACACCACAAAACCAGAGATGTGACTGGGGGAATACTCATTGTAACTGAAATGCAGGCTTCAAGAGTACACTTGAAGAGAGCAAGCTGTCACATTCCAGGCTCAGGCAGGGCTGTTTATGGCTAAAATTTTCTTCACAGGATCCAGACTCATATAGGATCTTGCACGCTGTATTTTCCTTGCCAATCCAATGCTAACATAATGGCAGTCCCTTCCAAGAGGCAGACACCAAATGGTGCCACCCACACTCTCACACTGTGCCTGGTAATAAACCATAAAGCAGTGGAATGCACCGGCCCCTTTATGAGCAAACAATGCCTGAGCTTCATTAGAATACAGCTGACATTTTCAAAGCACAAATACTTTTAAGAAAAATGAACTAGGAAAAAAGGGAATGAAACAGCTATAAAAGCTGAAATATTTTTCTTAAGTGTCAGGTTTATTCCAAAGATCCGCAGGAAGCGGATTTTACTCTTGACAATTTCAAAGTTTTCATAAATGAGAAAAAAAAATTGTATGGTAAGAGGCAAAGCTTATTTTATTTCTGGAAAGAAATGAAAGTAAAAACTCCCTTCTGAATTGCATTCACAAGTAAGAACCACGAAGTACCTTTAAAAGGATTTGTTTCTTTAATTGCTTCTTTGGTTCTTGAACAGAGAAAATGGAGCTCCAGAATTATTTTTACATTTTAATTGATTTATATAAGTAACTGAGTGATGAACTAAGCTTACTCCACCCCTCCCCCCTGCCCACCCCAACCCCCATACCCTGTAGTTTTCCTGTCTGCAACAAGCAAGGACGTCTTGGAATCAGCGTGCTCCTGGCTGTTTATCAATTTAACATTGCTGCTGTTTAAAGAATATAAAATAAACGCTGTAAAAACGCACCCAGCAGTAAGAAACAAAATGATCTCTCTTACCTGGTCTAAAGAAGCATGCCTCTCACTGCAGTACCAACAACACTCTACAGTCTTTGTTACCATTCACTGGAAACTTGAGACTGTGTCAGACATGAGCAATCGAGCTCGGAGACACTCAATTTAACATACTTCTCAGTAAAATTAAAAAGATGCTCAAGAAAATTGTTTTGTTACTGGCTTTCAAAAGAGGAGTACTGTCTAATGCCACAAAAACACTTAAAAAGAAACAAAGTCATATTAAAGACTTTCAGAAATAGCCTTAAAATAAAAGTGGTGAAACAACACAATGCCTAACTCGATCCTAACACTTTTCTAAAAATCACTTGAATTTTAACTGGCCAAAAAATAGGATGGAACTTACTCATGAACTCTGCATATTTCGAATTATACATGTCAGGGTATTTGTTGGCTCCGAAGCAGTCACAAAGGAGGAGATTTTAGTGCATCTTGAAGGCAGAGCAAAAGCACCATAAGTTGCAGGGGGGAAAAAAAAGGAGAAACTCTTGAAAAACTGGTCAGCCTTTTCAACCTGTAATAACTGTCCAGCTCCTCTGGGAGGAAAAAAAAAAAAAAAGTCCTGGTTCTGCCCCCTGAGATAGGAGGCTATGCTTCAATGCCAAAATGAATGACAGGCCCATTTCTGATATCAACAAAGAGCAGCTTAGTGGTGCTCAATTTTTTTCACTTTCCCACACAGTTAGAAGTTCTAATTTTTTCAGGTTAGTACCTTTATATCTAGGGTTAAGTACCTTTCACTACTTTCCCAAGAGAGAACCCAATTATGTTGTCCTAGTTTTTTAAATGATTAATTAAAAATACATACCTAATTATCTTACTGTTTTTTCCTAGGCAGGAAGCTGAACAAAAGATGACCTCTTAAATTCCTTTCCAAATCTAACCTTTGCCGTATCAGATTACCATACGACTAATTATTAATATTAATAAGGTGCTCCTGCATCGGGCCATGAGGACACCAAGAGAAACAAAAAGTAGGTAACAAATATAAAAAGGTAAAGGAAATGATAAATTTTTCAACTAGCTAGGTGCAAAATCATTTATTAAAGTGCATGTCTCTGATTATACAAATTCAAAACAATAAACACTTCTCATCAACAGACATATGAGCCAAGCACTATTTTGGGCTCTGAGATACAGCAGGGAACACAACAGACAAAAGTCAAATGTAATAAACCCCTGTCTCCAGTGGGTTTGCTTATATCTCAGGTCCCTTCTTCCTTTGATTAGTTATTACCTAATGTGAAATATTCTCCCTTGAAAGTATAGCTTACTCCAGAGGGCAAGGATCTTTTCTTTGCTTCATTGCTATATCCCCAGTGGCTAAGACAGAGACTGTTAGACACTCAAATAAACATATACTGAATAAAAAACTCCAACAGAGCTTTTTCTTAGCCAAATTTTTCTTTATAAATGGATTATGTATCTACCACCTCTTACACACAGAGATATGTCAAAAAAGATACTGTACAATGTAAATTAAATTGAACTGCAAATACTTATTAGCTTGAAACTGGAAAATACAACCTCAATGGGCCTGTAGCTTTTCAGATCTAAAATCTGTTTTCAGTAATAAATATGAGGTCACTGTAATATTTGAGTAAAGGAATCAGTTAAAATTCTATACACTAAGGTTTTGTAGACCATCATTTTTCAGGGGCATTTTGAATTAAAAACAAAATAAAACAAGAAACTTGAAAATTACACAGCACCCTATCAGTTTTGAGTATTAAAACCTAGTATGAATACCTCTGTTTATACACCCACATTTGAAAACAATCTTCCTATCCCTGCTGCTCACTGTTCTTGATTGCCTTACCAGAAACAACACAATAAATAAGCACATACCTCTGACCTACGAGGCCAGCCCCAAGTGATAGCCCATGTCATCCGAGGCCAGGATATTCCGGGGCTAGAAAAGGTCATACCTACTCTGTTACAGTCTTAAAGCAAAACGAAAAAATAGTTTCTAGTAGTCAGGTACATGGATCCTACTTCTAGGATCCCTAGGACTAGATAGCGATTTACATGCTCAAATATTCTATCCGGAATAGTTAGTACAATAAATTAACAGTAACCTGAGGTCAGGAAGATGTTGTGATGACTGAGGTCAAGTAATCAATAAAATAACATGGAGCCAGGTCTTCCCTGGTGGTCCTGGGGTTAAGGATCCGCCTTGCAATGCAAGGGACACCGGTTCCATTCCCTTGCCAGGAAGATCCCACATGCAACTAAGAGCAACTAAGCCTGTGCAGCACAACTGAAGCCCGCATGCACCTAGAGCCCATGTTCCATAACAAGAGAAGCCACCGTAATAAAAAGCCCACACACAACGAAGAGCAGATCTCACTCCCCGCAAGTAGAGAAAGCCTCTGCAAAGCAATGAAGACCCAGCACAGCCAAAAAATAAATAAATAAATCTTAAAAAAAAAAAAAAAAAAAAAGGTGGAGGCAAAGTAGGATTTCATTGGTCCTGCAGGCGCTATGTTGCTTCTCCCTGACTACCTTTCACCTTTCCTTTGTATCAGGCAATGAGCTAAGCAGCAAATTGACCTACCCCCTACTGTCTGCTCGTGATCTCTGATCTTAAGCCTACCTCTATTCTTCCATGTGTCTTCTCCTTATCTGCCCTCCTTGCCAGTGCCTTCTTTCAACTCCCAAATCTTTCACTCACACTATCCTTTAATCTACTCCCAAGCCCCTCTAAGAAGGCAGCATGAGCACTACCTTCTGTATACCTTCATGAGCGTGTGACACACTGTGGGGACATTCCAGGAGTCTTCCCATTTGCAGAATAAAATGCATCCAATGTAGGTTCTCCCAAACAGTTTCTCCTTAATCTTAGATGGAGAATCAGTTTAAGGCAATTCCCTGTCAGGCCAGTGATTAGGGGGCTTGATTCTTGGTCAAGGAACTAAGATTCTATGAGCCACATAGCATGGGAGAAAGGAACAAGGAAGGAAGAAAGGAATGAGGGAGGGTGACAGAAAAGAAGGGAGGAAAGGAAAAAAGTGAGGGAGGAAGGAGAGAGAGAAGAAAATACACTTACGCATCATATTATTTATAATACTGATTACATATATTGATTATCTAGCAAACATTAACGGACTCGAGGCATTCCCTTCCCTAGGTTTATATGCTGATTCACTTCACTAAGCTCTGCTATGTTTATTGGCAACCTGACCAAAGATTAATCATATTTTACAGATACATGTATGATTCTACAGGCAGAAATGACACTATGATAGCACAATGGTAGTTTTTACTTGCCCCATGGCTGCTTATTACAGCTCTCTACCAGATCCATATCATGAGGGATATACTTACTCGCATTTTCAAGTAAAATGTCTAATCTCTCTGATGAGGGCTATGCCTAAAGCAAAGGGTTCCTGCTACGACTTGCAAGGATAAGTGCTGGTTTCTTAAAAATATCACATAGTGACTCGACTTTTGCACATCTTCTCCCTCTTTCTACCCTTTAAATGTAAATATTTTCCAAGCCTCTGCCTTTGATGCTCCTTCATCCAAGGTTTCTATTCCCTCTTTGGAGGCCATAACCCATTTCTACGGCTTTATTACCTTTACGTAGATGACTACAAACATGCACACGTCTAATCTTAGTCTTTGCTCTCAACTCTTATTTGTAGTTGCCTATTGGACATTTCTGTCCACATGTCCCACGAAGTCAATGCAACTTCTGAACGTCACCTCTACTGTCCCAAAGCAGCTCACCTACCTACGTTCCCAGCCTTGTTACAGGCACATGATAGAAAGTGATTTTCCATTCTTGCCTCTTCCTCACCATCCAAAGACCCACACAGTTTCCACACTTTTCTTTTTTATAAAACACACATCACTTCCCTGATTTAAAAACAAAATAAATAAAAACTATATCTTTTGATGACTTCCTGATGGCTAGAGCTACACTGTCAACATTGGTAGCCTTAGCCTTATGCGTGCATGTGAGCTAAGTCGCTTTAGTTGTGTTCAATGATGCTGGAGTGGGATACCATTGCCCGCTTCCAGGGGATCTTCTCGACCCAGGGACAAACCCAGATCTCCCGCACTGCAGGCAGATTCTTCACCACTGAGCCACCAGGGGGGTTCCAGCCTTAGCTTTGGATGGCTATTTAAATTTAAACTGACTACAGCTAAATAAAATTAAAAATTCAATTTCCCAGTTGCACTAGACATATGTTAAGTCCTCAACATGTGGATAACAGCTTGCAGACACAGAACATTTCTATCATCACAGAAAGTTCTATTAAATATCTCTGGTCTAGCAATACAATAATAGCAAACGACTTAAGACTGCTGTCTAAATTTTCCCCAATCTGGCTGCAATCTATGACCTTTTCTAAACTTTCTACCAAAATCCTTATGCATGTTTTAGTCACAACTGAATTTAATGGAGCCCAAAGAATCAAAGCGAAGGCTTTCCAGGATGAGGGAGGCATTTGCCAGTACCTTGGAGAAGGATCTATGGAAGGTGAAGAAATCAAAGGAGTTAGAGGTAACAGACTGGGGGTGGTGTGGTGGTGGTGGGGTAAAAAGAGTGTGCTCAGTCATGTCCGACTCCTTGCGACCCCATGAACTATAGCCTGCCAGGCTCCTCTGTCCATGGGATTCTCCAGGCAAGAATATCGGAGTGGGTTGCCATTTTCATCTCCAGGGGATCCTTCCTGACCCAGGGATTGAACCTGAGTCTCTTGTGTCTCCTGCATTGGCAGGCTTCAATACTTCACTACTGTGCCACCTGGAAAGCCCACAAGTTAGGAAGGAACGGAACTTTAGACCTAAGATTTTAGCCCTAGAGAAAGAATGTGTTGCAGGGGAGAAAACATGAGCATTGGAGTCAGAATATTTCATCGAAATTCAGCTGTTAGTTGAATTAGAAGATAAACTCCTCTCAAGCTAGTCTGACCTGAAAAGAAACCCATTGCCTCAACTTGCTCACTGAATGCAAGAAAGAGTAACAGAATCCAAACTAGGAGGGTCAAGGAAGCAGAGGGTCTCAGGAACTCTAAGGGTGCTAAGACTGTGTTTGACTGACTCCTTTCTTTTCCCCCTGATTTTCTCTCACATCAGCATGATTCTCTTTCACTAAAGATCAGCATTCTCCAGCTGGCGGGAAACATGGCTACTGACGTATCACTAGTTCCTATCTTACAGATTCCATTAACCTTCTCTCAACCTGAGCCTTAACATACCAGGAAGTCACTCGATGGCTGAACGGGGGTCAGGTGCTTGTCTTAGCGAAATGCTGTCAAAGCAATGATGTGCTGGGATAATCAACTGTGGCCAGAAGGACATTATCTTGTAAAGTGTAGTAGTTGGGGAGATGAGGAAGAGATCAGCATCTCACAGATGACACTAAAATCTCTAGCTGAGTATGCCCCATTTTACCACTTGAATTTTGGTCAGGTGCATACATTATCAGGGCTTCCCCAGGGGCTCAGGGGTAAAGAATCTGCCTGCAGTGCAGGAAATACAGGAGATGTAGGTTCCATCCCTGGTTCAGGAAGATCCCCTGGAAAAGGGAATGGCTACCCACTCCAGAATTCCTGCCTGTGAAATCCCATGGACCGAGAAGCCTGGAAGGCTACAGTCCATGGGGTGGCAAAGAGTTGGACATGACTCAAGCAATGAGCACACACACATGCACACATTATCTGTTAAACTTTTTTTTGAAGAAAAAAGTCAACATCATTATAAGTATTAACTTAGGCCCAAGAATGTCTGGGTTTAAAAAATAAAAAAAGTTAGCATGATATTAAAAAATTTTTACTCTAAATTAGAGTCTCTTTTAATTAAATTTCAATTTAAAAAGTAAACTAAATCTCTGAGACATTTAAATACAAGAGAATACAGAATAGAATGATAGAATATAGACTAGAATGACTTGCCATTAATCTAGTAAAAGGCAAAGTCAAGATTTAGCTCTAGATTTTCTGACTCCAATGACCGTATTCATAAATCTTCAAAGGTTGGGCAGTGCCTGGTGGAAGGTGGGGCTGGGGGCAGGGGAGGGTGTAAGGCCACACTGTTCACTTCACAATAGATTCTTTTCTAAGCAGCAGAATCTTTAGGTTTCAAACTTCCTTCCCCTTTCAGAAAGTTTAATTTTCTCTCTTCACCGAGTTCATCTTAATGTTTAAGATGAAGAGATCTTTCCTTTCTGCTGCCGAACTAAAAACATCCTCCTTTCCATTTGACTGAATTGCTTTTAAGTGTAGTATCTATGGCTACTATCTCACCTTTTTACAAACTATTAATTATATTTCAATTCTTAAAAAATGCACCAAGTACTTCCTACATAACAATTACTGATCTAGGCACTAAGGATATAAAAATGAAAGACACAGCCCTTATCCTAAAAGAAACAAACCCATTTGACTTCCCTCCAGCTGCCCCAAAAGAAACTGCACTAACTAGAGCAGACAAGGAGCTCCACCTTGATGAATTAATGTATGCTTATGGTCCATAACCTTGCTAATTTGACTTTGCTGATCTCACAAATCTCACCTCGTTAATACAATTAAAATTATTCTCTCTTGGGTTTTTAAAGACTATTTCTTCTCTGTTTCACTTTGACCAGAGGCTGGTTTCTTTATTATTTTCTCACTGCTTGTATTCTACAAGGCTCAACCATGGCCCTTTGTTCTTACTGTATCTTTGCTTTAGAAAGTGACTGGCCACATAATTTATTATCCAAACTGGGTTAACCACTGAGCGTAAAAGGGGAAGCACTATTAATAATTATATTGGGATACAACTTAAGCAGTTTGGAAAAACTGGATCATATGGTTTCCTGCTTAAACACCTTCAATGGTTCCCTTCCCCAGATTTTGATGCAGAACACATAAAAGTCTATTTAGAACTAATTACCTCTTGTAAGTTAAGAATTGATGCTTTTGAACTGTGGTGTTGGAGAAGACTCTTGAGAGTCCCTTGGACTGCAAGGAGATCCAACCAGTCCATTCTGAAGGAGATCAGCCCTGGGTGTTCTTTGGAAGGAATGATGCTGAAGCTGAAACTCCAGAACTTTGGCCACCTCATGCGAAGAGCTGACTCATTGGAAAAGACTCTGATGCTGGGAGGGATTGGGGACAGGAGGAGAAGGGGATGACAGAGGATGAGATGGCTGGATGGCATCACAGACTCGATGGACGTGAGTCTGAGTGAACTCCGGGAGTTGGTGATGGACAGGGAGGCCTGGCGCGCTGCGATTCATGGGGTCGCAGAGAGTCGGACACAACTGAGCGACTGGACTGAACTGAACTGAAGTTAAATGTACACCTTTTTTATGGCCATCTCTCAAATCTGCTTCAAAATCTACCCTCACTCAGTCCTTAGAGACACTGAGACGTTAGTACATCTAGTGTAAAGTTTCATTTGACTTCTTCCCCATCCAATAGAGACTTCATTACTTCTCCCCAGTCAGCAGGGCCCAGAAACTATTAAGAAGCCCCATTATCCAGATGAGAAAAGGGAGGTTCACCACATTCTCTTGGGAAGGAAATGGCTACTCACTCCAGTATTCCTGCCTAGAGAATTCCATGGAGAGGAGCCTGGTGGGCTATAGTCCATGGGATTGCAGAGAGTCGGACACGACTGAGAGACTGTCACTCATACCACATCAAAAACTTGTATAAATGCTACAAAGTGGTAGCATTATGATTCTAAGCCAGTTCTTAACTTCTCAAAGTCCACGCATTTAATGACTATGGATATTAATTACAGATATAAATTCAATGGTAGATGTAATCAAAAGGCTTACTAAAATCTAGATATTGTTCTTTATATCATATATTAAGGCCACATAAATTATTCTAAATGAGAAAAAAAGGAAAATCATTTCAGTCCCCTGCCTATAAATCTTTCATGGTTTCCTCATCAAACAGATTACATTAGGTCCTTAATGATGGGATCCCAAATTGCTTTTCAAGGTCTATTTCCCAGAACTCCAGAGGCATAAATGAGTTACAATTCCCTGAACAGACCATGACCTTACTGTTAAACTCTCACTATTCTTCACCTGGTAAACCGGTACTCCTCCCCACAAACCATAAAATGCTGCCTCTTCCGTTAAGATATTCCCAATGTCCTGAAGGAGATTTGGTCCTATTTTAAGTTTCCACAACACTGTGGACAGACATTTATTGTAACATCTGTCACATTCCTTTGTAACTTACATGTCTATCACTTCTGATAGCATGTGAATTCTTCTATGACAGGTTTTGGGCTCTCCAGCTCTCGCATTCCATCTCTGCACCCTTTCTGTCCAGAAAACTATACTGCACACAGTGTATACTCAAATAATATCTAGTAAATAAGTGAGTGGACAAGTGTCCTTTACTGATCAAACACCTTCAGTAGCTTCTCATCTGTTAAAAGAATGCCACTGACAACAGAAGAAATTTCATCGGCTTTTGCCTGAATTCCAGAGTCTTGATTAGATTTCAGATGAATTTTTATGACTAATAACTTTTCAATACTAATTACCACCAACTGACTGTCTTCTGCACTGGTAAACTACAATTTTCTGTAATGGTTTCCCAAACATGCAAGAGATACTCCTGAAGTCCTGTCCTAAAAATTCATGTAGCAAAGAGGATTCTAGGGAGAGGGCGGAATAGCAAGCAGCAGGAATCTCTGCTCACCTGAGCGACAACGGCAGGGGCACAATCTGTCTCAGGTTAACTGTTTTGAAACTCTGGACTAATGAAGTCTCGTAACTTCCAGGGGAAAGCTTGCTTGGTAAACTGCAGCTAATTCTGGTCCATTGAGACGGTGGTGCACTTGAAGTCCCCCCTCCCCCATCCCAGCCATGTGGCAGGCAGCTGTGCACGTGTTCCTGGAGCAGCCTGCACACAGCATGTGGGAACCAGGGTGGGCAAAAAGGACCCGGTTGCCAAGTACCAGGCATCTGTGTCCTGACTGCAGACTGCTGCTTCCAGCTCACAGAGGTGCAGACAAAGAAGTGGGCACATCCCTGGTGCACCTCCCTCAACTGTTCCTTCCTCTCTGGCTGAAGTGACTTCCAGGGGATTTAAAGGACTGGTGTCCTTCCCTCCCTCCCTCCATTTTTTCTCTTTTTACCCTTCCCAGAGCTGGACATTAAAAAACAAGTGCTTCTATGGGAAAAATTAGAAAGTGACCACACACACCCAGGCAAAGGCTCAGAAAAGATCTGAGAAGACCTTAAGTCTACACCTCAGGCTCATCTTTGGTACGGTGACAGGCCACAACAATTCTTTTTTTTTTTTTTCCTAATGAACAAAACCAGTAACGAACAACAGCAAACCCCGGGGAAGAGTGAAATTCTGATTTCCAGAGTTACTACATTATTAAATCTAAACACCCAGTTTTCAATGAACAATCACAAGACATACAAAGAACAGGAAATTATGGCCAATTCAAGGGGAAAAAAAAATCAGCAAAACTGTCCCTGAAAAAGTCCTGATGGTAGACAGATTAGACAGACTTTAAAACAACTGTCTGAAAGATGCTCAAAGACCTAAAGGAAGATGTAGAGAAAGTCAGGAAAATGGTACATGAATAAAATGGAAATATCAACAAAGAGGGAGAAAAACCTAAAAAGCAATTGAGAAAAAAACTCTGGAGCTGAAAAATAAAATAATTAAATGAAGAAAGAATCGGCAAACAAGAAGATAGGACAATGGAAATTATCAAGCTTGTGGAACTGAAAGGAAAAAAAAAACATGAAGATGAACGAGCCTAATGGACCCATGGGAAATCATGAAGCAGACCGGCACGTTCACCATCAAATCTCCGGAAGGAGAAGACAGGAAAGGAGAAGTGAGCACGTGAAGAAACAACGGCTGAAAATGTCCCAAATCTAATAAAAGACATGGATAGGAACATCCAAGAAGCTCAACAAACCCCAAATAAAGTGAACTCAAAGAGATGCATTAGAATTAAACTTTATCTTTCAACAAAGAGAGGATCTTGAAAGCATCAAGTGAAAAGTGGATCGTCACATACAAATCATACATCTCACAGGGGTTAATATCCAGAATATATAAAGAAATCTAAGACTCAACAATAACAAGAGAAAACAAACATTCGGATTAAAAAATGGGCAAAGGTCTTTAAAAGATGTTTCTACAAATAGCCAATATCCACATGAAAATATGTTCCACACTGCTAATCATCATGGGAATACAAATTAAAATTACAATGATGTAAGACCTCACACTCATTAGGATGGGTCACTATCAAAACACCTCGGAAAACAAGTGTTGGTGAAGATGTAAAGAAACAGGAACGCCTGTATACTATGGGTGGGAAAGTAAAATGGTGCGCCTGCTACGGAAATCAGAATGTTGACTGCCCAAAATATGAAAACTAGAATTATCATGATACTGCTGGGTCAATTCAACTGATAGACATATTTAATTAAAAGTAGGCTCTTAAAGAGATATATGTACTCCTAAGCTCATGGCAGCATTACCCACCATAGTTAAAAAATGAAAGCATCCCATTTGCCTATTGACAGATGAATGATAAGCAAAATGTCACATACACACACAATGGAAAAGTATTCAGCCTTAAAAAGGAAGGAAATTCTGCCATATGCTATAACATGGATCAACCATGAGGATACCGAGTGCAATAAGCCAGTCGCAAAAAGACAGATACTGTATGAGTCAGCTTATATGGGTACTTAAAAGTAATCAATACCATATAAACAGAAAACAAATGGTGGTTACCAGGGACTCGAGAGTGCATTGGACTGCAAGGAGATCCAACCAGTCCATCCTAAAGGAAATCAGTCCTGAATATTCATCGGAAGGACTGATGCTGAACCTGAAGCTCCAATACTTTGGCCACCTGATGCGAAGAACTGACTCACTGGAAAAGACCCTGATGCTGGGAAAGATTGAAGGCAGGAGGAGAAGGGGATGACAGAGGATGAGATGGTTGGATGGCATCACCAACTCAATGGACATGAGTCTGAGTAAGCTCCGAACAGGCAGGCCTAGCATGCTGCAGTCCATGGGGTCACAAAGAGTCAGACACAACTGAGCAAGTGAACTGAACTGAACTGAACCAGGGACTAGGGAGAAGAAATTGTGAGGTATTATTTAAAAGGTTTAGAGTTTCAATTTTGCATGATGAAAAAGAGTTATGGGGATGCATGGAATGATGCTTGCACATTATGAATATATTTGGTACCAATGAACTTCAGTTCAGTTCAGTCGCTCAGTCGTGTCCGACTCTTTGCGACCCCATGAATCGCATCACGCCAGGCCTCCCTGTCCATCACCATCTCCTGGAGTTCACTCAGACTCTTAAAAATGGTTAAGATGGTGGATATTATGTGACGTGTATTTTACTACAATTTTTAAAATTGAAAAAAAAAGACAACAACACATGTACAAGTGGGAACAAAGGATATATGGGAAATAGCTATACTGTTTCCTCAATTTTCCTGATTTATATTTAGCAAAGTTTTAGATTCACAGGAAAATATATATATAGGCTTCCCTGGTGGCTCAGTAAAGCATCTGCCTGCAATGCGGGAGACCCGGGTTCGATTCCTGGGTCAAGAAGATCCCCTGGAGAAGGAAATGGCAATCCACTCCAGCACTCTTGCCTGGAAAATCCCAAGGACGGAGGAGCCGGATAGGCTACAGTCCATGGGGTCGCAGAGTCGACTATTTATATATACACTATATAAATATATAGCGTATTTAAAAAGTATACAAGAGTCTTGTCCAAAATGTCTTTCCCTTTTCTTTAACCTCTTCAAAGTCTACCCACTCCTGAGCAGCCGGCAGTACTTCCACCTCTACTCTAAGAGCTTTCCTCACCTCTAACTTGACTTCTTTCCTCTAAATTGCTACATGCATGCTGTGCATGCTAAGTCGCTTCAGTCCTGTTCAACTCTTTGTGACCCTGTGGACTGTAGCCTGCCAGGATCTTCTGGCCAACGGATTCTCCAGGCAAGAATACCGGAGCGGGTTGCCATGCCCTCCTCCGGGGGATCTTCTTGACCCAGGGATGGAACAGGCATCTCTTACATGTTCTGTGCTGTCAGGCGGGTCCTTTACCACTAGCGCCACCTGGGAAGCCCAGATTCCTACATAAAATACATTAAACTATCAAGACCAATATAGATAAGATGAATTAAACATGTATTATAAGAATAACATCTGTAAAATTTAAGTTAAACTCAATTAAAGTATATGACAAATTCTTAAAGAGCTGTTTACAGCTGTAAAAATTAAGTTTCTTCATTCAACCTACACATATTTACTGTTTAAAATTTGCCAGCCATAAGAAGAGGACCTAAAAATACACTGGTGAAGGGAAAAGCAATCCCCAGCCTCAGGAAGTCAACAGTCTAATGGAGGAAACAAGCAAACACATACGAAAGTATCAGCTGTACTCACTGCTATGAAAGAAGCTAGTAGGCATTAGAGAGCTAGGAAGGGGCATGACAGGTATGGTCTTTCAGATAAAACAGGTGGTCAGGAAGATTTCTCTGAAGGGAAGATGGGGAGGTGTCGACCACGGTAAAAGCAGGGAGAAGAGAATTTTATGTAGAAGAATAGAATTGTGAAAAGGTTCATATAATACCCATAATTGTAAGTAAAGCCAGTAAACTGGGCTTCCCGGGTAGCTCAGTGGTAAAGAATCCACCTGCCGATGCAGGAGACAAGATCCCTGGTCCGGGAAGACCCCACATGCTGCGGAGCAACTAAGCCTGAGCACCACAACTACTGAGTCTGGGCTCTAGAGCCCAGGAACTGCAACTGCTGAGCCCACACGCTGCAACTACTGAAGCCGTGTGCCCCAGAGCCCATGTCCCACAACAAGAGAAGCCACTGCCACAAGAAATCCACAGACCTCAACTAGAGAGGAGCCCAGACTCACTGCAACTAAAGAAAAGGAAGGAAGACCCAGCAGAGCTAAAAATAAATAAATAATTTTTTAAAAAAGTAAAGCCAATAAACTGAAACTGAGGAAGACAAGTAAAATACACATAAGGGAGTGTTTGGGGGAAAATTTACTAATTTTGGTTATTTACACAAAACAGGAGAAGGAACCCACTTCTTATTTTCTTACTTGGGGCTAAAGCAAAGAACATGGAGGAAAAAACAGAGCCATGTGGAATCCAAAAATCAAAACAGAGAAACACAATGAAATGAACACACACTCAGATGTAGAGAACAAATAGGTGGTTGCCACAAAGGAAAGGGGATGAAATAGGTGAAAGAGATTAGGAGTTACAAAACCTCTGGTTATAACATAAATAAACCACAAGGCTGTAACAGACAGCACAAGGTATGTGGTCACTAATATTGCAGTAACTTTGTATGGGGACAGGTGGTGACTAGACTTATCATGGTGATAATTTCTTAGTATATGTAAATATCAGATCACCATGTAGCATGCCTGAAACCAAAATAATAGTATATTAACAACTATACTTCACTTAAAAAGCTCTTACTTTAGTCACTTACTAGCCATAAGACTTGGGCATCTCACTGGACATTTTCAAGTCCCTGTTTCCTCATCTATCAAATAATACAACCAGCATTAAATGTTTTTTACTCTCATGTATACAAAAAAAAAAAATCAGGATTATGAATGCCATTCTGACCAGAAGACTAAAACGCAACAAGAAAGTTATCAGACCTCGATAAATATTCTCTAAAGACAATCATGAATGCATAACATGATTATGAGTGGATGCATCATACTTTGTTTCCTTACAAATGGATATTGACACAGTCTCTTTATTTTTGCCATAATAAACTCATGAAAGAATTACCTCTACACTCAAGTCTCTTACTTAAGTCAGAAGGGTTTGCACTTGGTCAACAAAACCCATTCAAGGGGTTTGATAGGTATTATTACCTATTAAAATTATTACCTATCAAAGTTGCCAAAGAGTCAGACACAACTGAGCAATTGAACATTATTACCAGTTTGCTCCCCAGAGTGCCTGTGGTAATTCACACTCTTAGATAAAAAGATAAGAATAAACAGGATAAAAAGTGGATATGAAATGAAGATACCAACTTTTCTTACCTTTGCCAACACAGGTCATAATTCTAAGAAATTGAATTCTAGAATTCTAACAAATTCTAGAAATTTGTTAATTTGATAGAGGAAGATTTTGTTTTTAAGCTTTTTACATGATGCTTTTTACATGGTTTTTCCAGTAGTCATGTACAGATGTGAGAGTTGGACCATAAAGAAGGTTGAGGTCCGAAGAATTGATGCTTTTGAACTGTTGTGCTCGAGAAGACTCGAAGAGTCCCTTGGACAGCAAGGAGATCAAACCAGTTAATCCTCAAGGAAATTAGTCCTGAATATTGGAAGGATTGATGCTGAAGCTGAAGCTCCAATACTTTGGCCACCTGATGTGAAGAGCTGACTCACTGGAAAGGACCCTGATGCTGGGGAAAACTGAGGACAGGAGGAGATGGGGACAACAGAGGATGAGATGGTTGGAGGGCATCACCGACTCAATAGACATGAGTTTGAGCAAACTCTGGGAGACAGTGCAGGACAGGGAAGCCTGATGAGCTGCAGTCCATGGAGCTGCAAAGAGTTAAACATGAATGGTGTTTACTCTCCTCTGGTCTGTGGCCATTTCTCAGATCTGCCCTGTTTCTGAAGACCTTGACAGTTTTGAGAAGTACTGGTCAGGCATTTTGTAGAAAGCCACAGTCTGGATTTTTTTGTTTTTTGTTTTTTTTTTTCCTCTCGTTGTTAGATTAGGGTTATGGGTTATTGGGAAGATCTCGTTACACTGTCTCAAGGGCATATGCTATCAAAATAATTTATGACCATTAATGCTAATTTTGAGGATCACCTGGATGAACTGCTGTTTCTAGGTTTCCCCACTGTCAAGTTGCTGCCCCACCTCCACCGCATATTCACTGGAGTTACTGTCTGGAAGCACTGCAAGAAATGGAGCAGTGGGAGGGTTTAAGCTCTACCTCCTTGAGCAGGAAGTAAACTACATCATCTTTTGGAATTCTGTACAGGAGACTTGTCTCTTCTCCCCTACTTATCTATTCAGTCATTTACTTATATGAATACCTATTTGTTTATGGTTACTTTTTAACTTCAGGTTAAAATCCAACATTACGTTATTTATTTTGTTGCTCTAATTGCTCCAGTTTTGGCCATTGGGATCTTTTTCAGGTTGGCTCCTGTGTTGGGTTGGCATGCTCCAACTTTTTTCCTTTTTTTCAATATTTCCTTACTTTCTGGTCCCATGAGACACTCCAGGTTCATTTTGTATATTTCCTGCCCAAAAACAGACTAGCTATTTTTCCATGGAGCCCCTGAATGTTTTTACTGGAGAACAGTATTAGAAACCAAGATCTAGGTGGTGGGAGACATTACTAGCTTTTTAAAACTCTAACAATATTTGATGGAAATGGCAATATATAATTTTTATTTGCTTTGGAACAACGGTCAACTTCAAAATACTTATTTTTTCAAGACCTGTCTTATACTAAGTTGTTTCTTAGTACACAATAGAACAATTGCTTTTCCTTTATATCACAGAAATGACAATACTTTAAATATCACTGGTATTTTCTCCACCTGCTAATGCAAAATTTCCAGACACTTCAAAGTCTCCAACAGCTCACAGAATTTCTGTGAGCCTTGACAGGAAATACCTTCAGCCTTGGCTGTACATTAGAATCAACTGGGAAACCTAAAAATCTCATGTCCAAAAAACATCTCAAACCAACTCCATCAAAACCTCTGAGGGTGGGAAGTATTGTTCTAAAGGTCTCAGGTGATTGCAGTTTGTATTTAAGCTAGAGAAACACTAATGTAGTCTTTCACATGGCCTCACTGAGAGTTCATTGCCACTGAGAGTACTGCTGAGTAATGCCGCCTGCACCAGGCACAGATCACCTCCCTACTCCTCTGCAGAAACACTGCGTGTCCATAAAATGCCAGAGCTTCAGGCCTTTTTTGAAACAAGGAAGAATATTCTGCTCCCTTGCTAGATTACCTCATAAGAAACACACATAAGCAGCACTGCTTGTGACTTAACAAGATGATTTGTTACATTATATTTTTAAAGATAACTTTTGTTGTTTCCATAAAAACTTATACCCACCCTATTCTCATAGGATTCACACATGCCTTCCCATCATGCAATATTCAGAATCATTATCCTTCTCCAAAGACCAAGATTTTTCTTAAAGGTACAACCTCTTTTTTCCTCTGAGGTGCACTGAATATAATCATGGCAACATCAGAAGCCAAACCCAGCTCAACTCCAGACTGACTCACTAAATCCCACAAATGCCATAATAGAAGTAGAAGCGTGCCCATTTCCAAGTATAAATGCTACTTATTTCAAGCTCTACTGTTCTATACAAAGCATCAGGCTTTAAATTAAAATTGTAAAATATACACAAAAGGGGGAAAAAACCCCTACTGAAAGAAAAAAAGTAGCCAAGAAACAGAGACTCATACATGACCTGGATGTTGAAAATATCAGAAAGGGACTTTAAAATAACTATATCCACTTTCTCTTTACTAGACTGGAAGAAATTTTTTTCCTAAGTTTAATCACTTGAAAAGATAACTGAGAGTCTAAACTAGAACACTAATAATGTATCATACGGCTTATAACATTTAAAATTAAAGGCATGCTATTAATAGCACAAAAGAAAGAAAATGGAAGTATACAAAATATGACATAAATTCTTTGAAAGCAGACTGTAATAACTTAAAGATGTACACTATAAACCCAAGGGCAAACCACATTAACAGTCTGAAAAACAAAAGTCATATGATCATCTCAATAGATGTGGAAGAAACTTCTGGCAAAACTCAACAGCCATTCATGATTTAAAACAACTCTCATCAAAGTGGGTCTGGAGGGACATATCTCAACATAATAAAGGCCATTTATGATAAAATCACAGCTGAAATTATACTCAAAGGTGAAAAGCTGAAAGTTTTCCTGTAAGATTAAGAATAAGACAAGGATACCCACTCTCATAATTTTTATTTCACAGAGTATTGGAAGTCCTAGTCAGGGCAATCAGACAAGAAAAAAATAAATAAAAGGAAGCTAATTAGTAAGGAAGAAGTAAAACTGTCACTGTTTGCAGATGTCATGACACTATATATAGAAAATCCTAGAATCCAATAAAACCTGAACTCGTCAATGAATTTGATAAAGTGGCAGGACACAAAATTAACCTACAGAAAGATTTCTGTAGATTGCATTCATATACACTAACAGCACACTATCAGAAGGAGAAATTAAGGGGGAAAAAAATCACACCACTGCATCGAAGAGAATAAAATATCTTGGAATAAACTTAACTAAGAAGGTAAAAGATGTATATTTGGGAAACTGTAGACAGTGTAAGATAACACAGAGAGCTATGCTTGTTCATGGATTGGAAGAATTAATACTGTCTAAATAAATATACTACCCAAGACAATCTATATATTCAATCCAATTCCATTAAAACAGTCATGGCATTTTACACAAAACTATAACAATCAGTCCTAAAAGATTCTGAATAACTGAAGCAATTTTGAAAAAGAAGAACAGAGCTGGTTATCATGCTCCCTGACTTCAGACAATACTACAAAGCTACAGTAAGCGAAAGAGTATGTAACTGACACAAAAACAGATACACAGATCAACAGAACAGAGAGCCCAGAAATAAACTCGTACATATGGCCAATTAATTTACAACAAAGGAGGCGAGAATATACAAGAGGGAAAGTCAACCTCTTCAATAAGTTGTGCGGGGAAAACTGGAGAGCTACATAGAAAAGAATGAAATTAGAACATTTCCTTACATTGTATACAAATATAAGACCTGAAACCATGAAACTCCTAGAAGAAAACATAGAACACTATATCATAAATTGTAGTAGTCTATCTTTTGGATATGTCTCCTAAGTATAGGAAACAAAAATAAAATAAACAAATGAGACCTCAGTTCAGTTCAGTTCAGTAGCTCAGTCGTGTTCGACTCTCTGCAACCCCATGAATCGCAGCACGCCAGGCCTCCCTGTCCATCACCAACTCCCGGAGTTCACTCAGACTCACGTCCATCAAGTCCGTGATGCCATCCAGCCATCTCATCCTCTGTCGTCCCCTTCTCCTCTTGCCCCCAATCCCTCCCAGCATCGGAGTCTTTTCCAATGAGTCAACTCTTCGCATGAGGTGGCCAAAGTACTGGAGTTTCAGCTTTAGCATCATTCCTTCCAAAGAAATCCCAAGATCTCCTTTAGAATGGACTGGTTGGATCTCCTTTCAATCCAAGGTACTCTTAAGAGTCTTCTCCAACACCACAGTTCAAAAGCATCAATTCTTTGGTGCTCAGCTTTCTTCACACTCCAACTCTCACATCCATACATGACCACAGGAAAAACCATAGCCTTGACTAGATGGACCTTAGTTGACAAAGTAATGTCTCTGCTTTTGAATATGCTATCTAGGTTGGTCATAACTTTTCTTCCAAGGAGTAAGCGTCTTTTAATTTCATGGCTGCAGTCACCATCTGCAGTGATTTTGGAGCCCCCCAAAAAATAAAGTCTGACACTGTTTCCACTGCTTCCCCATCTATTTCCCATGAAGTGATGGGACCGGATGCCATGATCTTCATTTTCTGAGTGTTGAGCTTTAAGCCAACTTTTCCACTCTCCTCTTTCACTTTCATCAAGAGGCTTTTAAGTTCCTCTTCACTTTCTGCCATAAGGGTGGTGTCATCTGCATATCTGAGGTTATTGATATTTCTCCCGGCAATCTTGATTCCAGCTTATGTTTCTTCCAGTCCAGCGTTTCTCATGATGTACTCTGCATAGAAGTTAAATAAGCAGGGTGACAATATAGTCTTGACGTACTCCTTTTCCTATTTGAAACCAGTCTGTTGTTCCATGTCCAGTTCTAACTGTTGCTTCCTAACCTGCATATAGATTTCTCAAGAGGCAGGTCAGGTGGTCTGGTATTCCCACCTCTTTCAGAATTTTCCACAGTTTATTGTGATCCACGCAGTCAAAAGCTTTGGCAGAGTCAATGAAGCAGAAATAGATGTTTTTCTGGAACTCTCTTGCTTTTTCCAAATGAGATCTAATCAAACTTAAAAACTTTTGCAGAGCAAAGGAAACCAACAACAAATAAAAAGACAATCTACTGAATAGAAGAAATACTTGCTAATCATATGACCAATAGGAGTTAATATCCAAAATATATAAGCATCTCATACAATGTAGTATCTAAAAAGCAAAAAGCCCAATCAAAAAATGGGTAGAAGACCTACATAGATATTTTCCCAAAGAGACATACAAATGGCCAATAGGCATATGAAAAGACGCTCAACAATGCTAATCATCAGAGAAATGCACTCAAAAATCACAAGGGAGTATAACCTCATACCTGTCAGAATGGCTATTATCAGAGAGACCACAAATAACAAACGTTGATGAGGATGTGGAAAAAAAAAAAAAGAACTCTCATGCACTGTTGGTGGGAATGTAAATTGTTACACCAACAATGGAAAATAGTATGAAGGTTCCTCAAAACACTAAAAACAGAACTACAATATGATCCAGCAATTCTGCTCCTAGGTACATATTCATAGAAAATAAAAACAGTATTTGAAAACATACACACAGCCCAATATTCATAGCACTATTTACAACAGGAAAGGAAACAGAAGCAACCTAAGTGTCCAGCAACAGATGAATGCATAAAGAAGAAGTGATACGCACACACATACACACGTACATTGAAACACCACTCAATTATAAAAAAGAATAAAATTTTGCTATTTGCAGCAACATGGGCGGATCAATTTCTACCAAATATTTATAGTAAAACTAACACTACACAAGCCCTTCCAGAAAACAGAATGGTAGAAAACAATTTCCAACTCATTTGCTAAAGCTAGCACAATGCTGATATCAAAACTGTTAACAAAGAAATACTAAGAAGATTCCTAATCAATATCCTTCATGAACATGGTCTCAAAAAACCTAAACAAGCCTTAGAAAGGAATGAAAGTCAGATACATGCTCTGACATTGATGAACTCTGACAACAATGTGCCAAGTACAAAAAGACAGATGCAAAAGGACAAACAATCTAAGTTTCTAGTTATATAAGGTATCTAAATCATCAAATTCAGAGACAGAAATTAGAACAATAGTTACCAGTAGCTACAGAAGGGAAACAGGGAATTATTATTTCTTATGTATGGGCTCAATAAAGGACAGAAATGGTATGGACCTAACAGAAGCAGAAGATATTAAGAATAGGTGGCAAGAATACACAGAAGAACTGTACAAAAAAAGCTCTTCACGACCCAGATAATCACAATGGTGTTTATCACACTCACCTAGAGCCAGACATCCTGGAATATGAAGTCAAGTGGGCCTTAGGAAGCATCACTATGAACAAAGCTAGTGGAGATGATAGAATTCCAGTTGAGCTACCTCAAATCCTAAAAGATGATGCTGTGAAAGTGCTGCACTCAATATGCCAGCAAATTTGGAAAACTCAGCAGTGGCCACACCCTAGTAAAGTCATGCTCAAAATTCTCCAAGCCAGGCTTCAGCAATACGTGAACCATGAACTTCCAGATGTTCAAGCTGGTTTTCGAAAAGGCAGAGAAACCAGAGATCAAATTGCCAACATCCTCTGGATCATAGGAAAAGCAAGAGAGTTTCAGAAAAACATCTATTTCTGTTTCATTGACTATGCCAAAGCCTTTGACTGTGGATCACAATAAACTGTGGAAAATCTGAAGGAGATGGGAATACCAGACCACCTGACCTGCCTCCTGAGAAACCTGTAAGCACGTCAGGAAGCAACAGTTAGACTGGACATGGAACAACAGACTGGTTCCAAATACGGAAAGGAATATGTCAAGGATGTATACTGTTACCCTGCTTATTTAACTTATATGCAGAGTACATCCATGAGAAACGCTGGCCTGGATGAAGCACAAGCTGGAATCAAGATTGCTGGGAGAAATATCAATAACCTCAGATATGCAGATGACACCATCTGTATGGCAGAAAGTGAAGAAGAACCTCTTCATAAAAGTGAAAGAGGAGAGTGGAAAACTTGGCTCAAAGCTCAACATTCAGAAAACTAAGATCATGACATCCAATCCCATCACTTCATGGCAAATAGATGGAGAAACAGTGGAAACAGTGGCTGACTTTATTTTTGGGTGCTCCAAAATCACTGCAGATGGTGACTGTAACCATGAAATTAAAACACGCTTACTCCTTGGAAGGAAAGTTATGACCAACCTAGACAGCATATTCAAAAGCAGAGACATTACTTTGTCAACAAAGGTCTGCCTAGTCAAGGCTATGGTTTTTCCAGCAGTCATGTACAGATGTGAGTGTTGGACTGTAAAGAAAACTGAGAGTAGAAGAATTGATGCTTTTGAACTGTGGTGTTGGAGAAGACTCTTGAGAGTCTCTTGGACTGCAAGGAGATCCAACCAGTCCATCCTAAAGCAGATCAATCCTTGGTGTTCATTGGAACGACTGATGCTGAAGCTAAAAGTCCAATCCTTTGGCCATCTGATGCGAAGAGCTGACTCATTTGAAAAGACCCTGATGCTGGGAAAGACTGAGGGCAGGAGGAAAGGGGACAACAGAGGATGAGATGGCTGGGATGGCATCACCGACTCGATGGACGTGAGTTTGGGTAAACTCTGGGAGTTGGTGCTGGACAAGGAGGCCTGGAGTGCTGCAGTTCATGGGGTTGCAAAGAGTTCGACTTGACTGAGCGACTGAACTGAACTGAAATGAATAGTATATATAGAAGAAAGGGATAATGGAGTTAAAGTGGGCTAAGATCTTGTACTGTCTCTGAGGATGTCACACTTTGAAAAGTCAAGGATGTATCCTTTAAGCTCTAGTTAACAGTGCTTCTCAAAATGTGGTCCACGCACTAGTGCTGAGTGCAAACTATTGTACACAATGAAAATGGTGAACCAGCACCAAAATGTAATCACATAGATCACTAGGCACATTGCGTAGTTCAGCTGATTTTTTTTGGTTGCAAGACTTTATAGTAACAGAAACTATGTTAACTTACACTGTGGGAAAGCCCCTATCTTTTGGTGGACAGGGAGTTTGTAAGCACTGAATCCAAACAATCAAATGCCATGATAATAAATAATGGTGGACAACACTGAATCCACTTAAATATAGAACTAAAATAAAAGGGAGATTTTATAGAACTGTATGTAAATATTAGAAATCCCAATATTGTGTTGATTGGAAGAACTGATGTTGAAAATGAAATTCCAATACTTTGGTCACCTTATGGGAAGAGCTGACTCATTTGAAAAGACCCTGATGCTGGGAAAGATTGAGGGCAGGAGGAGAAGGGAAAAGTAAAGGATGAGATGGCTGGATGGAATCACAGACTCAATGGACATGGGTTTGGGTAGACTCCAGCAGTGAGTGATGGATAGGGAGGCCTGGCGTGCTGAGATTGATGGGGTTGCAAAGAGTCGGACTTGACTGAGCTAGTGAACTGAACTGAACTGATGTAGAGTTTCATTTTGAGATGATGAAACAGTTCTGGTGATAGATAGTGGGGATGGCTGCACTATGACTGTACTTAAAGCCACCAAATTACATGAAAATGGGTAAAACAGTAAATTTTATGTTATGAATATTATACCACAATAAAAAATCCTTAAAATGATAGCAAACTTAATCCAGCAATAGATAAAAAAGGATAATACATTATGAAGCAACTGGTATCTATCCAAAGAATGCTGCTTGATACAGATAAGCCAAAGAATCAACAAAGAGGCTATCAGAAGTAACAAATTTTAATAAGCTAGTGAATTTATTATGAAGATAGAAGGCCCCATATATACTAAACAAAAAAATAGTAAACTTTATTGCACATAGGTTATTTCTCAATAAATCTAACTTTAAAAAACAAAACAACAGAAAACTAAATAATACTGTTGCCAGGAGACCTCCTAATCTTGTTTCTGTTTTAAACAAAAATGTCTGTTTCTAATGGAAATATACTAAATATAGTGACTAATAACTTAAATATCAATATACTAACTATATATTTATATATTATATATATGTAAATATATTATATAAAATAAATATATATTTATTATATACATTAAAAACCGGTTAAAACATTTACTATTATTTAAAATATTTACTATTATTAAACATTAAATAGTAATGTTACTATTATTTAAAATATATTATTAAACATATTACTATATTATTAAATAGCATCAAATATATTCTCAATGCATTAATATATAATATAATGGTGTAATATAATATATAATATTGGTATATTAATGTTAATATATTAATATTATTAATTATGTATTAATTACATACACAACCCTAACTCTAATTAATGATATATAAACACATATCAATGTGTTATGATATATATTAATATACATATTAATATTAATACTGATATATTAATATATAATATATTGATACCAACATAAACATATTAATACCATCAATTAATGATGTTAATATATAATATATTATAAATAGATTAATATATTTAATATTATCAAAATATTAAAATTTAAAATATATTAAAATATAATAAATATGCTTATTTTATATAATAAATAAATATACTAAATATATTGACTAATAACTTAATCATGCAAAATGTCCAGCTGGATGAAGCACAAGCTGCAATTAAGACTGCCTGGAGAAATATCAATAACCTCAGATATGCAGGTGACACCATCCTTATGGCAGAAACCGAAGAACTAAAGAGCCTCTTGAGGAAAGTGAAAGAGCAGAGTGAAAAAACTGGCTTAAAACTCAACATTCAGAAAACGAAGATCATGGCATCTGGTCCTATCACTTCATGGCAAATAGACGGGGAAACAATGGAAACAGTGACAGAGTCTATTTTGTGGGGCTCCAAAAATCACTGCAGATGGTGACTGAAGCCATGAAATTAAAAAACACTTGCTCCTTGGAGGAATAGCTATGAACAACCTAGATAGCATATTAAAAAGCAGAGACATTACTTTGCAACAAAAGTCCGTCTAGTCAAAGATATAGTTTTTCCAGTAGTGATGTATGGACGTGAGAGTGGAACTATAAAGAAAGCCGACCATGCTTTTGAACTGTGGTGCTGAAGACTCTTGAGAGTCCCTTGGACTCCAAAGAGATCCAACCAGTCAATCCTAAAGGAAATCAGTCCTGAAGATTTATTGGAAGGACTGATGCTGAAGCTGAAACTCCAATCCTTTGGCCACCTGATGGGAAGAACTGACTCATTGGAAAAGACCCTGATGCTGGGGAAGATTGAAGGCAGGAAGAGAAGAGGACAAGAGAGGATGAGATGGTTGGATGGCATCACCGACTCGACAGACATGAGTTTGAGCAAGCTCTGGGAGTTGGTGATGGACAGGGAAGCCT
Source organism: Capricornis sumatraensis (assembly GCF_032405125.1). Taxonomy (NCBI): domain Eukaryota; kingdom Metazoa; phylum Chordata; class Mammalia; order Artiodactyla; family Bovidae; genus Capricornis; species Capricornis sumatraensis. Next base: position 232,918,727 of record NC_091069.1, on the reverse strand, counting down.
GGCATGCTGCAGTCCGTGGGGTCACAGAGTCAGACTCAACTGCGTGACTGAACTGAATAACTTTTAAAGTGGTGTGTGTGCTGAGTCATGTCCAACTCTTTGCACGGCCATGGACTGTAACCCTCCAGGCTTCTCTGTCCATGGGATTTCCCAGACAACAATACTGGAGTGGGTTGTCATTTCCTTCTCCAAGGGATCTTCCCAACCCAGGGATCAAACCCGCGTCTGGTGTCTCCTGGGTTGACAGGTGGATTCTTTACCATGGCACCACCTGGGAAGCAACATGATAGATGTTTTAAAATATATTTTTAAATATCGTTAATCTGTAGTCCATCAGCAGATTTTTTTTAAGTGACCATATTTTTTAAAATGTAGCCTGAAAAGTATTTCAGATAAAAATACAGTTCCTCTTTAACCAACCTATGTAATTATTGATATCAACCATCTTGAGCCTTCTTCAGACATATTATACTTGGTTCACAGTATACAGTACTCTTAATATAACGTCAATTTTATTTACTGATACTAAGGATTTTTGTTTCTATAGTTGTGTTGATAACTGCTTGATTGATAACTTTCTGTATTGTGAAGTTTTATTTATGAGTCAAGTCAGTTTTGTTCCATGTACTGGAAGTCTTTGCTTTTATACTTTGCATGTTTTATTGCCTGGATAAACTACTCATAGAAACAGGAAAAAGTTTGCCCATAAAACCATCAGGAATAGGGTCTTTTTAAGTGATTTTTTTGTACAACATTTTCTATTTCTACTGCAATAGTAGACTCTTCAAGGTTTCTACTTTTTAAAAATTGAATCCTGGTAGTTGATATTTCCTCCAAATTAATATTTTGTCAGCAATTTTTAAATTCTTCAATATAACTGATGCACGGTAACCTGGTAGTTAAGTTTCTACACTAAAAATCCTCTAATACTTCTAATACTCCTCTGAAGTTCCTAATGTCTCAACATTTTGCTAAATGACTTCCTAAGGTTTATTGGTCAGTCTACCTGGATCTTTCAGTTCCCCTACTCATTCTACCTTCTCAGTTTCTTCAATTTTGTTTTCATTTTTATTATATACTTCTTTTGGCTACCTTTGATAGGTGAGTATCTTTCTTCTTTCATTTAACTTAAAAATATTAAATGCACATATACAACTTGTCCTGTATCCTATATGAAAGAAAGTGAAAGTGAAGTTGTTCAGTCGTGTCCGACTCTTCGTGACCCCATGGACTGTAGCCTACCAGGTTCCTCTGTCCGTGGGGTTTTCCAGGCAATAGTACTGGAGTGGATTGCCATTTCCTTCTCCAAAATATGTGTATATGTGTATCCTATATATGTGTATTTATATAAAAGTATAACTTTTATTTATTTAATTGGAATTGTTATTTTTAATAACTGCAGCTTAGGTTTCTGTGGACATCTTTCATTAATTTTAAATTTTATAGCACTGTAGCCAGATACAATGGTCTATCAAATTTCTGCTGTGTAGACTCTATTGATATTTTGCTGGTTTTCAGCATGGTTATCATCCGTAAATGTTCCACAGATGCTTTTGAGAAGAAGGAGTATTCTTTGCAATAGAAAAGAATTTTGAACAGTGTCAAGAGTTGGAGTAATGTGAGAAAGGCGTTCACTTGGGGATGGCAGAGATGAGAAACTGGCTATATACGGGAAAGTAACACATAAACAGGCATATAAAGGATAACGAGATTCAGAATGACTTCTTCTAGAAGACTATTCAGCTTTGTAAGGAACTACCAAACTGTCTTCCAAAGTGCCTGCATCATTTTGCATTCCCACCAACAATGCGTGAGAGTCCCTGTTGCTCCGCATCCTTGTCAACCATTTGGAATTGTCAACTTTTCATATTTTCAGTTCAGTTCACTTAAGTCGCTCAGTCGTGTCCGACTCTTTGCAACCCCATGAATCGCAGCACACCAGGCCTCCCTGTCCATCACCATCTCCCGGAGTTCACTCAGACTCACGTCCATCGAGTCCCTGATGCCATCCAGCCATCTCATCCTCTGTCATCCCCTTCTCCTCTTGCCCCCAATCCCTCCCAGCATCAGAGTCTTTTCCAATGAGTCAACTCTTCGCATGAGGTGGCCAAAGTACTCGAGTTTCAGCTTTAGCATCATTCCTTCCAAAGAAATCCCAGGGTTGATCTCCTTCAGAATGGACTGGTTGGATCTCCTTGCAGTCCAAGGGACCCTCAAGAGTCTTCTCCAACACCACAGTTCAAACGCATCAATTCTTTGGCGCTCAGCCTTCACAGTCCAACTCTCACATCCATACATGACCACAGGAAAAAACATAGTCTTGACTAGACAGACCTTAGTTGGCAAAGCAATGTCTCTGCTTTTGAATATACTATCTAGGTCGGTCATAACTTTTCTTCCAAGGAGTGTCTTTTAATTTCATGGCTGCAGTCACCATCTGCAGTGATTTTGGAGTCCCCAAAAATAAAGTCTGACACTGTTTCTACTGTTTCCCCATCTATTTCCCATGAAGTGATGGGACCGGATGCCATGATCTTCGTTTTCTGAATGTTGAGCTTTAAGCCAACTTCTTCACTCTCCTCTTTCACTTTCATCAAGAGGCTTTTTAGCTCCTCTTCACTTTCTGCCATAAGGGTGGTGTCATCTGCATATCTGAGGTTATTGATATTTCTCCCGGCAATCTTGATTCCAGCTTGTGTTTCTTCCAGTCCAGCGTTTCTCATGATGTACTCTGCATAGAAGTTAAATAAGCAGGGTGACAATATACAGCCTTGACGTACTCCTTTTCCTATTTGGAACCAGTCTGTTGTTCCATGTCCAGTTCTAACTGTTGCTTCCTGACCTGCATACAGATTTCTCAAGAGGCAGGTTAGGTGGTCTGGTATTCCCATCTCTCTCAGAATTTTCCACAGTTTATTGTGATCCACACAGTCAAAGGCTTTGGCATAGTCAATAAAGCAGAAATAGATGTTTTTCTGGAACTCTCTTGCTTTTTCCATGATCCAGAGGATGTTGGCAATTTGATCTCTGGTTCCTCTGCCTTCTCTAAAACCAGCATGAATGTCAGGGAGTTCACGGTTCATGTATTCCTGAAGGCTTGCTTGGAGAATTTTGAGCATTACTTTACTAGCATGTGAGATGAGTGCAATTGTGCGGTAGTTTGAGCATTCTTTGGCATTGCCTTCCTTTGGAATTGGAATGAAAACTCACCTTTTCCGGTCCTGCGGCCACTGCTGAGTTTTCCAAATTTGATGGCATATTGAGTGCAGCACTTTCACAGCATCATCTTTCAGGATTTGAAATACCTCAACTGCAATTTCATCACCTCCACTAGCTTTGTTCGTAGTGACGCTTTCTAAGGCCCACTTGACTTCACATTCCAGGATGTCTGGCTCTACATTAGTGATCACACCATCATGATTATCTTGGTCGTGAAGATCTTTTCTGTACAGTTCTTCCGTGTATTCTTGCCACCTCTTCTTAATATCTTCTGCTGCTGTTAGGTCCAGACCATTTCTGTCCTTTATGGAGCCCATCTTTGCATGAAATGTTCCCTTGGTATCTCTAATTTTCTTGAAGAGATCTCCAGTCTTTCCCATTCTGTTGTTTTCCTCTATTTCTTTGCATTGATCGCTGAAGAAGGCTTTCTTATCTCTTCTTGCTATTCTTTGGAACTCTGCATGCAGATGCTTATATCTTTCCTTTTCTCCTTTGCTTTTCGCCTCTCTTCTTTTCACAGCTATTTGTAAGGCCTCCCCAGACAGCCATTTTGCTTTTTTGCATTTCCTTTCCATGGGGATGGTCTTGATCCCTGTCTCCTGTACAATGTCACGAACCTCATTCCATAGTTCATCAGACACTCTATCTATCAGATCTAGACCCTTAAATCTATTTCTCACTTCCACTGTAGTATAATCATAAGGGATTTGATTTAGGTCATACGTGAATGGTCTAGCAGTTTTTCCTACTTTCTTCAATTTAAGTGAATTTGGCAATAAGGAGTTCATGATCTGAGCCACAGTCAGCTCCCGGTCTTGTTTTTGCTGACTCTATAGAGCTCTCCATCTTTGGCTGCAAAGAATATAATCAATCTGATTTCGGTGTTGACCATCTGGTGATGTCCATGTGTAGAGTCTTCTCTTGTGTTGTTGGAAGAGGGTATTTGCTATGACCAGTGCATTTTCTTGGCAAAACTCTATTAGTCTTTGCCCTGCTTCATTCCGCATTCCAAGGCCAAATTTGCCTGTTCCTCCAGGTGTTTCTTCTCTTCCTACTTTTGCATTCCAGTCCCCTATAATGAAAAAGACATCTTTTTTGGGTGTTAGTTCTAAAAGATCTTGTAGTCATTCTAAAAGGTATATACCACTGTTTCACTATTAATTTCAATCCCTTAATTATAAAAGATATGGAGTATCTTCTTACATGCCTGCATGTCTTCTGTACACATTATTTGGTGAAGTATCTGTTCAGACCTTTTGCCCACTTTTTATTTGGGTGGTTTGTTTTCTTGTTGTTCTTTCTATATTTTGGATACAAGTCTAGACAGTGAAGAATTTAATCTTACTCAAAGAGAGGTCTGGCTTTTCCCTCAGCTCCTGAGTCTCCAAAGCCTTGGAAACTCTTATCTGATAAAAATGTCTTTGCTTAACTGGAGGCACTGGGTGGACCATACAGTAACAATACAATTTAGGGTGGAGGCTTTGAGTCACATCAACAATGAGGTTTAGGCTGGGGCATTTGCGCCATGTGGTATCAGTTTGACCTCTTGAGGGACTAGAGACTTCAATCAGAGTGGTTGGTTGGGGTTACATGATTAAAGCCCAATAAAGCTCATGTGAGTTTCTCTGGTTGGCAATACTCCAAATGAGCTGTCAGAAATTAATACTGGGAAGTAACACTGTCCATGATTCCATGGGGAGGACAACTGGACTTTTTCGGACTGCCCTACATGCCTTTTAACTTGGTTGATTTTAATCTGTATCCTTCAGCTATAATAAATCATAATCATATGTACAACAGATTTCAGTGAATTCTATGAGTCTTTCCAGAGTATTCAGTTCAGTTCAATTCAGTCACTCAGTCGTGTCCAACTCTTTGCAACCCTATGAACTGCAGCACGCCAGGCCTCCCTGTCCATCACCAACTCCCAGAGTTCACTCAGACTCAGGTCCATTGAGTCCCTGATGCCATCCAGCCATCTCATCCTCTGTCGTCCCCTTCTCCTCCTGCCCACAATCCCTTCCAGCATCAGAGTCTTTTCCAATGAGTCAACTCTTCGCATGAGGTGGCCAAAGTACTCAAGTTTCAGCTTTAGCATCATTCCTTCCAAAGAAATCCCAGGGTTGATCTCCTTCAGAATGGACTGGTTGGATCTCCTTCCAGTCCAAGGGACTCTCAAGAGTCTTCTCCAACACCACAGTTCAAAAGCATCAATTCTTTGGCACTCAGCCTTCTTCACAGTCCAACTCTCACATCCATACATGACCACGTGAAAAACCACAGCCTTGACTAGAGAGACCTTAGTTGGCAAAGTAAAGTCTCTGCTTTTGAATATACTATCTAGGTTGGTCATAACTTTTCTTCCAAGGAGTAAGCGTCTTTTAATTTCATGGCTACAGTCACCATCTGCAGTGATTTTGGAGTCCCCAAAAATAAAGTCTGACACTGTTTCCCCATCTATTTCCCATGAAGTGATGGGACCGGATGCCATGATCTTCGTTTTCTAAATGCTGAGCTTTAAGCCAACTTCTTCACTCTCCTCTTTCACTTTCATCAAGAGGCTTTTTAGCTCCTCTTCACTTTCTGCCATAAGGGTGGTGTCATCTGCATATCTGAGGTTATTGATATTTCTCCCGGCAATCTTGATTCCAGCTTGTGTTTCTTCCAGTCCAGCGTTTCTCATGATGTACTCTGCATAGAAGTTAAATAAGCAGGGTGACAATATACAGCCTTGACGTACTCCTTTTCCTATTTGGAACCAGTCTGTTGTTCCATGTCCAGTTCTAACTGTTGCTTCCTGACCTGCATACAGATTTCTCAAGAGGCAGGTTAGGTGGTCTGGTATTCCCATCTCTCTCAGAATTTTCCACAGTTTATTGTGATCCACACAGTCAAAGGCTTTGGCATAGTCAATAAAGCAGAAATAGATGTTTTTCTGGAACTCTCTTGCTTTTTCCATGATCCAGAGGATGTTGGCATTGATCTCTGGTTCCTCTGCCTTTTCTAAAACCAGCTTGAACATCTGGAAGTTCACGGTTCACATACTGTTGAAGCCTGGCTTGGAGAATTTTAAGCATTACTTTACTAGCGTGTGAGATGAGTGCAATTGTGCAGTAGTTTGAGCATTCTTTGGCATTGCCTTTCTTTGGATTGGAATGAAAACTGACCTTTTCCGGTCCTGTGGCCACTGCTGAGTTTTCCAAATTTGATGGCATATTGAGTGCAGCACTTTCACAGCATCATCTTTCAGGATTTGAAATACCTCAACTGCAATTTCATCACCTCCACTAGCTTTGTTCGTAGTGATGCTTTCTAAGGCTCACTTGACTTCACATTCCAGGATGTCTGGCTCTACATTAGTGATCACACCATCATGATTATCTTGGTCGTGAAGATCTTTTCTGTACAGTTCTTCCGAGTATTCTTGCCACCTCTTCTTAATATCTTCTGCTTCTGTTAGGTCCAGACCATTTCTGTCCTTTATGGAGCCCATCTTTGCCTGAAATGTTCCCTTGGTACCTCTAATTTTCTTGAAGAGATCTCTAGTCTTTCCCATTCTGTTGTTTTCCTCGATTTCTTTGCATTGATCGTTGAAGAAGGCTTTCTTATCTCTTCCAGAGTATTAGTACATCTAAAAGAGGGCTTTGAAGGAACGTGAATTAGCAACTGGTGCAGAAACACGGGCGGCCTTTTGTGTCCTCTTCCCAAAAATTGCAGTTAATTTTGCAAAGTCCTTTGTCAGGTACGTGTTTTGCTGTTTATTTAAAAAATTACTGCCACCTTCAATGTCACCTAAATTTCCTTTATTCTTCTAGAAGTTTGTCTTTGTATGTTTATATTTAGGCCTATGATCCATTTAGAGTTAATTTTTGTGACAGGTGTTAGGTCTGCATCTGGGCTGTTGTGTGTTGGCCCAGTTATTGACAAGACTCTCCGTTTTCCATAGAATTATCTTTCCTCTTTGTCAACGATCAGTTGATATATCTGTGACATAAACAGGTCTGGTTTTGGGCTCTGTATTCAGCTCCACTGATCTATTTTCCTATTCTTTCCTTACTACTATACCATCTTGATTATGGTTGCTTTAAAGTAAGCCTCAAAATCAGGTAGTATGAGTCTTGGAGATTGTCTTCTGACTCAACCTGAGTCTGTCTTTTAAGCTTACAGGCTAATGTATTCACTTTTATTCTAATTACCACTGAGGTTGTCTTACGTTCTGTCACTATTACTCTTGGTGATCTTTAACATTATCTTCTTTATTTTTTATCCTTGGCTAATCATGCTGTAGACATTTTCTTTTTAATACACTATAAATATTGTTCCACTGTCTTTCACTATTTAGTAGTGAATAGATTGCTTTTTGTAGCAGTATCCTATTTACCCCTTGGCCTGGATGTTTCCATTTTTCAATCCTCAAAATTTGCAGCTAGATATATCTAGTATTTTCCCTATATCAGTGAAATCCTTTGAACTGTAACCTTTGATCTTTCTTGAGCTCAAGGATGTTGTCTTTTATTTTTCCTTTGATTATCACTTCTATCTATATTCTCCTTTATCCAGGAATACAACTTACCTACATACTGAGTCCTAACCCTCTGTACCAATCATTTGTATCTTTTTGACCCTTTTCCATTGCTGCATTTTAGAAGACCTTCTCCAGCTTCTCTTCCACATCCCTTAGTTGACTTTCACCATTCACCATCTTCTGAGTCCTTCACTGATTGTAACAGCATATTTAATCTCACTATCTTTATGAGTTTTGAGGAGTCTTCAGGTAAAATTAAAATATAGGAAGTTAGAAAGACCTATATAAGATTCTCTGCAACCAACCGTATTCTTCTAGTTCCAGAGCCCTGCATCAGTCTATCTGGATTCAAATATAAGACCTCCCTCTGACTAGTTGTATAACCTCAGAGGGAAGTAATTTAACCTGTTTACTTCAATTTCCTTGAGAATAATCATTTAATTATTTAGTTAGCTAATTCATGAAGGGTTTTACTACAGTGTCTGGTACTCAGTAAATGTTTATCTATTGTTAATATGTGCGTGCTAAGTCGCTTCATCGTGTCCAACTCTTTGAGACCCTATGGATTGAAGTCCATGAGGCTCCTCTGTTCATGGGATTCTCCAGGCAAAAATACTGGAATGGGTTGCCATGCCCTCCTCCAGAGGATCTTCCTGACCCAAGGACTGAAGCTGTCTTTCTTACGTTTCCTGCACTGGCAGGCGGGTTCTTTACCACTAGCATTCAGTTGGTTCCCTTCTATGTCAATCTACTATCTTTTACATACTATTTCAGATTCAGTAGACAATTTTTCGAGAAAAACAAGTCCCACCTAATATTATCTTGTTTCCTTTATCTAAGTATGATTTTCCTATGTCCTAAATGTAATATTTCCTTCTTTTATTCTGCAGAATTTCTTAATCAGCCCATGATGCCTTTTTTAAAAAATGCTGTCAATTATTTCAAATTTGAGAAAACTATCTAGGTTTGGTCAGAGAAGGCAATGGCAACCCACTCCAGTACTCTTGCTTGGAAAATTCCATGGATGGAGGAGCCTGGTCAGCTGCAGTCCATGGGGTCACTGGGAGTCGGACACGACTGAGCGACTTCGCTTTCACTTTTCACTTTCATGCATTGGAGAAGGAAATGGCAACCCACTCCAGTGTTCTCGCCTGGAGAATCCCAGGGATGGGGGAGCCTGGTGGGCTGCCGTCTATGGGGTCTCACAGAGTCGGACACTACTGAAGTGACTTAGCAGCAGCAGCATCTAGGTTTGGTATCTGCTAAGAAAAAAGTAAGGCAAATTCTAATTAGTCTCTCCCTTTTACTGTCCATCTGAACATTAGCTGACTTTTACTTCTTAGTTCTTAAGTTGGAGAAAAGACTGATTTACAGAACTATTCACCAAATTCCTACTGTTTGGCAGTCATATAGTATTATAGCTCTCATCTATTTTGTAGATTAAGGATCTCTTTGAAGATGTCATTAAAATTATAAACTCCTTCCCCAGATCATGAAGTTTTGCTTACCAATCCTGTCTTCTCATGACTTGAAATCAGTCAGTGGACTCTATTAAGAGGTTAAGGATCACCTCCTTTACTATGGTTCTGATTAGCTAACGAAGGTTCTGCTGATCCTGTTGCCTTGTTATGTGACGCATGTGACTGGTAATTTAATCCTGGTTACTTTGAAACAGAATATATTTCTTCCCTAGTCAAAAGCACGGCCTAACAAGGAATTCCCTGGCTGTCCAGTGGGTAGGGTGATGTGCTCTCACTGCCAAGGGCCCAAGTTAATCCCTGATTGGGAAACTAAGATCCTGCATGCTGTGTGGCAAGGCCAGAGGAAAAAAAAAAGATAAAAGTACGGCCTAACCAAGAGCTGTTTAAGGTGGTGGCTGGTACAAGAGAGTTCTTCTCACTGTTGGTAAATATTAGAAAATTTTAAAATAAGAATCCTTATTTGTGCATTTATTTGTGTGCAGGGCCTTAAAGCCATGCATGCCACCCCCATGGCTTTTCCTCTCCCTGCCTCTTTCTACTTCACCTCTGAAAATACAGCATAACCAGTCCGCCTCTGCCCCTGCCCTCATAGAACTGTGGTCATTGGAGGAAGTAGAGAAAGACGGGAGGGAGAAAAAGAGCTCTGGATGCTGCAGATAGCACTTGCAACAAACACCACAGGAGGTAGTTGGCAATTTTCTGGTTGGCAAAGAACCTACTTCTTTAAAATTGTAGGTATGCAGTAGAAATGGGTAGAAAATGACCTTTTTTCCTGCCTATCCCTGCTATTCTGTCTTGGGAATCGGTCTTTACTTTACTGGAAGAAAATCCTCCTGATGCCTGGCATGTCTTAAACTGTATTTCTGGTTTCTGATTCTATTTGCAACTCTGCCTCCCTGTGTATTTTCATCTGTTTGACCATGGGACAGCAGAGGAGATTAAGTTGGGTCCCCCTAGCTGGCTGCCAGCTACACGCAGGCTTCCCACAGTTAAAATCTTGAGGCTAAAATATCCTACAATCATTTGGCATGTGTTCAACCTGGGAACTGAAGATAAGTGGAAGAAATAGCTTATTTTCTCTTGCTTCCCTTAACTTTAAACCACAGTACAAATTTACATAAACTAATAAGCTTATTGATATCATTGAGCATACAGAATATAGAGCATAGTTAAAAGGAAAAGTGTTATTTTTCTCTCAAGAAAGCTCTAATCCAGATTATAAAGTCATGAAACTACCAATAAAGTAAGGTTTAAACCCAAGCATTATAGCAACCAATTAGAAATGGTCAAGTTCCTCCACAATAAAGTGTACATGATAAAACTTATGAACTAGTAAGATAATAAAAAACAGGCCAATTATCAGAGACACTCTCCAAATAAATTAAAAAGGTAGTTAGCACACAAATACTACAACAACAATTACCATGACAAGGGGGATTGAGATTACTTAATAGATACAACTCTGCAAATTCCTCTGGTCTTGTCAATAATGTGTGATGTTAATCAAAAATTTCCCAAGAGAGATATGAATGTGGAGCAATGTATTTAGAAGACCAACCTCTGATGTCAAAGACACAACCTGAACTGTCTGTACCACGTGGGAAAGTTACACTTAATCGTAAAAATGAACATTTTCCCTCTAAGATGAGGAATAAGACAAAGATGTCCACTTTTACTACTTCAACAGTGAACAGTTTCAGCCAGTAAAATAAATCAGGAAAAAGGAAAAAAGGCATAAAACTGAGAAAGGAATAAGTAAAAGAGACAAAATGATGGTCTATGCAGAAAATCCTAAGGTAAACTAGTGAGTCTGTTATCAGCAAGGTCGCAACAAGATCAATATTTGAAAAGAAATACTTAGGGAGAAATCTAACAAAATATGTTCAAGGCCTGTACAATGAAAATTATAACACTGTGCTGAGATAAATCATAGAAGATAAAAATTAATGGGCAGATTAATCATGTTTATAAATTAGAAGATTCAGCATGATTAATTTATCAAAATATTCCATATTCATCTACAGATTCAATGTAATCCCAGTTAAAATCTCAACAAGCAGTTTTATAGAAATTTACATACTGTTTTTATCAATAATATTTATATTAAAATGCCACAGGACTGGAAAAGGTCAGTTTTCAATCCAATCCCAAAGAAAGGCAATGCCAAAGAATGCTCAAACTACCACACAAGTGCACTCATTTCACACGCTAGCACAGTTATGCTCAAAATCCTCCAAGCCAGGTTTCAACAGTATGTGAACCGTGAACTTCCAGATGTTCAAGCTGGATTTAGAAAAGGCAGAGGAACCAGAGATCAAATGGCCAACATCCACCAGATCAGCAGAAAAGTTAAAGAGTTTCAGAAAAACATCTACTTCTGCTTTATTGACTATGCCAAAGCCTTTGACTGTGTGGATCACAACTAACTGTGGAAAATTCTTCAAGAGATATGAATACCAGACCACCTCACCTGCCTCCTGAGAAATCTGTATGCAGGTCAAGAAGCAACAGTTAAAACCAGACATGGAACAACAGACTGGTTCCCTATCAGGAAAGGAATACTTCAAGGCTATATATTGTTACCCTGCTTATTTAACTTATATGCAGAGTACATCATGCAAAATGCTGGGCTGGATGAAGCACAAGATGAAATCAAGATTGCCGGAAGAAATATCAACAATGTCAGATATGCAGATGACACCACACTTATGGCAGAAAGCAAATAAGAACTAAGAGCCTCTTGATGAAAGTGAAAGAGGAGAGTGAAAAAGCTGGCTTAAAACTCAATTCAGAAAACTAAGATCATGGCATCCAGGCCCATCACTTCATGGCAAATAGATGGGGAAAGAATGGACACAGTGATAGACTTTATTTTGGGGGGCTTCAAAATCACTGCAGATGGTGACTGCAGCCATGAAATTAAAAGACACTTGCTCCTTGGAAGACAAGCTATGACTAACCTAGACAGCTTATTAAAAAGCAGAAACATTACTTTGCCAACAAAGGTCCGTCTAGTCAAGGCTACAGTTTTTCCAGTAGTCAAGGTAGTGACAGTTGGACTATAAAGAAAGCTGAGTGCCGAAGAATTGATGCTTGTGAACTGCGGTGTTGGAGAAGACTCTTGAGAGTCACTTGGGCTGCAAGGAGATCCAACCAGTCCTTCCTAAAGGATGGACTGAATATTCCATCCTGAATATTCACTGGAAGGACTGATGCTGTAGCTGAAACTCCAATATTTTGACCATCTGATGTGAAGAACTGACTCATCTGAAAAGATCCTGATGCTGAGAAAGATAGAAGGCAGGAGGAGAAGGGGATAAGAGAGGATGAGATGGTTGGATGGCGTCACCGACTCGATGGACATGAGTTTGAGTAAACTCCAAGAATTGGAGGAAGCCTGGGGTGCTGCAGCCCATGGGGTCGCAAAGAGTCAGACACAGCTAAGTGACTGAACTGAAGTGAACTGATATTAAAATGCAGGACTTAATACAGCCAAAACAACTTTGAAAAAGAACAAAGTTGAAGGACTTAGACTACCCAATTTCAAGACTATACAGCTTAGCAGAGTTTCTCAACTTTGGCACTACTAACTTTTGGGACTGGCTCATTCTTTGTGATGGGGAACTGTCCTGTGTACTGAAGACTACTGAGCAGCATCCAGCATCTACCAGAGGCAAATCTTCAACATTCCAAGTTTGACAACTAAAAATATCTCCAGACACTGCCAAATATTCCACAGAGGGGAAAACTGCCCTTGAGGACCACTGAGCTACCTAAGTATAGTGTGTTACTATAACAAAGACACATATTTAAATCAATGAAATAAAATATTAATAGAACTGAGAAACAGACCCTCAATCCTCAGTTGATATTTGACAAAGGTACAAAGCAATTATAACTGTTGTTTCTTTGTTAAGAAGCAACAGTTAGAAAGCTGTATGAAACTATGGACAGGGTCAGTATTTAGAAAGGAGTATAATAAGGCTTTTTATTGTCACCCTGATTATTTAACTTATACACAGAGCACATCATGGGAAATGCTGGGCTGAATAAGTTATAAGCTGAAATCAAGATTACTGGGAGAAATATCAACAACCTCAGATGATATGCAGATGATATCCAGATGATATCACTCTAATAGCAGAAGGCAAAAAGGAACTAAACAGCTTCTTGATGAGGGTGAAAGAGGAGAATGAAAATGCTGTCTTAAAATGCAACATTCCAAAAACTAAGATCATGGCATCTGGTCCCATCACTTCATGGCAAACAGAAAGGGAAAAGGTGAAAGCAGTGACAGATTTCCTCTTCTTGGGCTCTAAAGTCAATGCAGATGGTGACTGCAGCCATGAAATTACTAGACAATTGTTTCTTGGCAGGAAAGCTATGACAAACCTAGACAGTGTGTTAAAAAGCAAAGACACCACTTTGCTGACAAAGGTCCATATAGTCAAGGCTACGGTCTTTCCAGTAGTCATGTATGAAAGTGAGCGCTGGACAATAAAAGAAGAGCATTGAAGAATTGATACTTTCAAACTGTGATGCTGGAGAAGACTCTTGAGACTCCCTTGGAAAGCAAGGAGATCCAACCAGTCCATCCTAAAGGATACCAACTCTGAATGCTCTTTGGAAGGACTGATGTTGAAGCTGAAGCTCCAACACTTTGGCCACCTGATGAAAACAGCTGACTCACTGGAAAAGACCCTGATGGTGGGAAAGACTGAAGGGTCAAAGAGGATGAGATGAGTGGACGGTATCACCGATTCAATGGACATGGTCTTGGGCAAACTCCGGGAGATGTGAGGGACAGGGAAGCCTGGTATGCTGCTGACTACGTGGTCTCAAAGAGCTGGACACAATTTGGTGATTGAACAACAACAACAAAAAGCAATTCTATGGGAAAGGATAATCTTTTCAGTAAATGACACCATAATGATCAGTTACTCATATGTAAGAAAGATATACCTCCCTCATCACCTCACTCCATATATAAAAATTTAACTTGAAACTTACCTCAAGCTTAAATTTAAACGTCAAAACTATGAAACTCCAAGAAAAAAATAAAAGCAAAAATCTAGTAATCCTGGCTTAAACAAGATTTCTTAAATAGAATTTTTAAAAAAGCAAACTTTTTTAAAATTGACAAACTACACATGAAAATAGAAAAGGTGGGGAATTCCCTGGTGGTCCAGAGGCTGGGACCTAGCACTTTCACTGCCGGGGGTCCGGGTTCAATCCCTGTTTGGGGATTGAGCCTATCAATCCACAGGCTCCCAATCCTCATTCAATAAAACTGGAAGGTACTATGCATACTGCAATGCAATCAGGATACCATGATTCAAATCCCAGTTGACAACATGGTTGACTTGCAGTAATCTATACGAGATAAAAGTTTCCTTATTCATTAAACTGAGAATGAATTGGGGTGAATTGGGGGAAAGACAGTGTTGAAGACTAGGGGTGGTATAACCAGCAATTCTAATGCATGTGAGGCCAGTAAGAACAGACACCTCCTGAGAAGCAAAGGGCCAAAATTTACACTTAAACCTGATTTTTTAGAAGTACCACAGACTGAGAAAGTGGGAACTCATGAGACTTTTTATCCTCTGGCTTTTAAGCAGAAGATATCAGAAAAGTCCCCACAGGGCAGAAAATCAGTCACAGGGACATCCACTTTTGTTCCTTCAATGAGGTTTCCTTCCATCACTGGGAATGGGATTCAACAAGCACTACATAAAGGGAAAATTAGCTATTTTAGACTGATATAGAACAAGTTAATTTCACTCTACTGATGCGCTGTTGCCATAGTAATCCATCTCAATAAGAGAAATCACAGGAGGAGATATTTTGCATATGTGCTCAGCCAAGAATTTACACTTAATGGGAATTATGAATGCCTATAAATCAGAAGCCAGTCACTCAAGCAACTACAATACGGTGGGTCCCAAAAGCTTCATTAGGGATTTGCTGTGTAACTGCCATGTGCCAAAAACAGGCACAAGGTCCTATGCTTACCACTTAACCTTCACAACTGCCTGTATCAGGCATCAGCTAGAGGTTTTAGAGATGAGATTATTATTCCCATCTTAGAGATGAGAAAATTGACATTCTGAATCAAAATTTAGTAATTTCTCCTTTATTTTTTTTAATAATATTTATTTTTATTTATTTGATTGTGCCAGGTCTTAGTTGCAGCATGTGGGATCTAGTTCCCTGACCAGGGATTGAACCCTGGGCCCCCTGCATTGGGAGCGTGGAGCCTTAGCCCCTGGACCACTAGGGAAGTCCCTAATTTGCCCTTTAGTATGGGACTTTAATGTGGCAAAGATTCAAATTGAGAGCTTCTGATTCCATGTCCTTACCACTACTTAAAGCATATTACCACTATATAAAAGCCCAGCTTTCAATTACTGGAGCTAGCACAACTCCTAGAACATAGTAGGCTTAAGAGATTTTGTTTTTCTTCTAAGGTAAACAAGAAGCAGATATGATGACCAGGCAGGAAACGTATTATCTCCATCCATCAGAGGGGGAAACTAAAGTTTGTATGTAAAGTGATAAATCAAGTTTTTGAATCCTGGAATCTGTAGTCCTTTCTTTGAATTAGCATTTCCTTAAGATTCATCATGATAATGAGAGTGAAGAGGAAAAAAAGCACATACAATTATAAGGCCAAGTGTTTTTCCTTCTTTGAATGGTCTATGCATATTTAATGAGAACTTATAAAGGTCAAGCACAGTGCGTGGCACTGGGAGACATCAGTGAATAAAATAAACAAGACACAGCTCCTACGCAAAGGGAAGTTTCATCCTAGTGGAAAGATACTGAAAACTAAATAGATAATTAAAATATAGTGCAGATGCAGAAATAGGGCAGTACAGGGTTTCACAGGAGCACAGACATGACAAATTAAACCCAGAGGGAGTGAAGTAGGGCTCCAAGTCATCCAGTTAAATCTGAATTTCAAATAAACAATGAACACACTTTTAAGAGTAAGTATGTCCCAAATACTGTCTTGTATTTTTATTTGCTCTAGCTGGCAATCCTAGGTGTGGATCATGTTTAAAAAGGTGTTAGAGGAAATGATACCTAAGATGGAAACTGAATTATTACTTATCTCCAACAAATCTGGACCCTAAAAATGTATATTAGTTGCTGGGCCACGGAGACACCAGAGCAGCAAGGATCTGAAACCCCTGACAACAGCCAGGGAGGAACTGAAGGCCCTTCCAAGAGCCTCATAAGTGAGTCATCTTGGAAGCAGATGTTCCAGCTGCAACCCAGCCCTCAGATTCGGACAGCCCTGGCCTAGGGCTTGATTACAAGAGACCCTGAGGCAGAATTACCCGGCTAAGTCACTCCTGGCCCTTCGAAACTCTGTGGGATAATAAATGTTTGTTGTTACCTGTAAAGCTTCCCCAGTGGGCTCAGACAGTAGAGAATCTGCCTGCAATGTGGGAGACCCAGGTTCAATTCCTGGGTTGGGAAGAGCCCCTAGAGAAGGGAACTGCTACCCACTCCAGTATTCTTGTCTGGGAAATCCCATGGACAGAGGAGCCTGGTGGGGTATACTCCATGGGGCAGCAGAGTCAGACACAACTGAGCGACTAACACAATAACAAAAGGCTTCAGGGTAATTTGCTATGCAGCAAGAGAAATGCTGTGACCACCGGAGGAGTTCCGTACCCTGTAAGAATGAATGGGCCTATGCTCATAGGGCCTACCCATTGCACTCACCCGTGGCTGAGGGCAGTGAGTCTGGGTGGCCTCAGTGAGAATGAGGTGGTGGATCCAGAGGGGCCACAGCTGCCACTGTCAGTCAGTTACGCCTGCCTCCAGTAGATCTGAATGGTGTATTTCCACAGCCTCCACGGGATAACAAAGCTTATTCATGACAGCCTATCCTTAATTTTAAAAGATCTTTCAAAAATTACAAAGTAAAAAATATTTTCCTGAGATCAACTTAATTGCTTCAGGGAATTGTGTGAAAACAGAAATTGTTTTCTGTTTTTGAAGAGGTAAACTTCAAAACTTCAAAACTTATTTTGTTTTGAAGCAAAATAAAGAGCAAAAGCTAGGAAAACTCCAAATCTTGGTTCTCAGCTTGATTTCAACCTATGTTAAGAACTGACACTGCTCTGCCAACCAAGAAAATAGATTGCTCCTGGGTGAGTTGTTTCGACTCCCCCACCCAGAAAGGAATTTCTGAAACTTAAAGATAACATGCAACTGAAGAGCTGAGAACTGTGGTTAATCAACTAAATCAAGAATTTCAAAGAGTACTTTGCTGAAGTAATTTGAGTGTTATGAATTTTATGATTTTTTTCATAAATGATTTTATTCCAATAGATTAAGTTTATGTGACTGAATCTAATATGAAGAGAAAAATATTTCCTCCCTTTTCTAAAAATACAGGATGAGTCGCAAGGGAGTGAGTAATAACTGTAGAACTAAACAGGCTGCAGAGAGATGTTAGAAGTTTGTTTTTTTTTAACCACAGCCCCCAGACTCAATCCCCTTAGCTTTTATAATAAGGTTTTCTATCCAAATCATCTCAGAGTTCAGATGCTATTATGACACATTATTCCCCAGGCCAGTTTAACTGAGTTTAGTGTGAGTCAATGTTGAAATCCTTTAAAGTTGGAATCCTTTAAAGTCTGTGTTCCAGATACATGAGATGTTACCTTTCTCTTTATGGTTTGCAAAACAGTCACAATTATCTTAACAAGATCCCCAATTCAAATTGCAAAGAAAGTAAGATAAGGACTTTGCCTTAAAAACCTTACCTCTACCATGTGTAAAATAAATAGCCAATGGGAATTTGCCATATGACTCAGGGAACTCAAACTGGGGCTCTGTAACAACCTGGAGGGGTGGAGGGAGTGGGAGGTGAAAGGGAGGTCAAAGAGGAAGGGAACACATGTATACCTATGGCTGGCTCATGCTGATGTACGGCAGATGCAGTATTGCAAAGCAATTTTCCTTCAATTAAAAACAAGTAAGTTTGGGCGGGGTGGGGGGAGAAGTTTACCTCTTCAAACTAGTACAATTCACTCATCTAAATAATGTCTCATTTAACCCATATTTTCTAGAAACTTCTACGTAAATTAAGTAGGGTTTTAAAATTTATTTTATTGAAGTCAGTTGCTTTACAATAGCATATTAGTTTCAGGTATAAGGAGTCTATTTTTTAAATATCCAATTCATTTAAAAATTACCTTGGAATACCAATCTAAGACAGAATGCAGCAATCAAAACAAATCAAATCTAGAATATCTTTGAATTTAAGTATCTGATATTACAGAATAAAGCAACAGTTATTTAGAAACTTTCATACAGAATTAAGCAGCAGTTTTATATGTTTGATCTGATCAATTATATAAAATTGAAACGCACATTAAACAAAGAACTGAAGTTTCAGGCCTATGCCTTATGCATTTTCCTTGGAGCCACTCTTAACACATATGTTTAAAATTTTCCAATAACTATATCCAATGCTTCTCAACAACTGGGTTGGTTCATTGTGAGGAATAACAATCTGGAACTAAAAACCAAGGAAAGCTTTAAAAACTGGCAGCAAATAATCAACAATTTCGAGAGGATTAGCTGTTTTTTCTAATATAATACACTGTGAAATTCTGTGATCCAAAGTATTAGAGAGTGAAGGGAAAAAACATTCAACACAAAACTCTTCATTATCATCTAGGATAACAGATGCTGGTCATAGTTTCATTGTTTCTGATCTCTCAGCCTCCAGCTTTCTTTCCTCATATTTAGACTTTCTTTTATTTCCTCCTCTTAAAGCATTAGTTTCCTTAGTTCTCTTTGTTCAAAAGCAGTCAGTATACATTGTAAAATTTATTTCACTGATACATCTTAATTAACATTACAATAACATTAAGTTTATTTTTTATTTTAATGGGAATTTGAGTAGGTTCTCCCAAAATTAGAAATACCAAAAAAAAAAAAAATCACTTTAAAATGCATAATATCTTCTGTGATTTCACAATTTTACCTTTCTCTTCTCTGATTTGTCAATGGGGTTATCTGGAGAGAAAGTTCCACTTTAAAAAATTCTACTAATAACAATTTTCTCTTACTCATCCCAAATACCACTTTTACACTAAAGATCCAAAATTGGAGGGGAAGGGACAAGTGGAAAGCCCAACAAAACCTGAAAAGAAAAAACTTGACAATGGAATTTTGTCTTTGTTTCATCCATTCAATAAATAGATATTAAGTCCCTATAAATCACTTCCTAGAACTGCACCGGATACAAGCCCTATTTTGTCTCAAAAGCCTGCCATTACAATATAATTTTAAAGTACCAAGGAGGCTAAAAAGATTATACATATATATGTATATAATTTACACATTATACATTATATATATATACACACACACATACTGGATTTTTTTGTACATATTTTGATTATTTTGTGCTTTCCACCTTGTTCTAAAGACTCAGCAAATAGGAATAAGGGAATGAATTGCAGAATTAGGAATAAAAGTACTAGTGGATCAAACAAAATCAAGATGATAAGAACATTTCGAAGTTATCACAGCTCTAAAAGTAATACAAAAATTTGTGTAGTGCTTTAAAAATATTTTGAATCTAGCAATGTTCCAGGTTAAATCGCCAACTTATCAACTTACTCATCTGTCTTTGCAAAAAAATCATTCTACTGAAGAATTTTCATATGAGAAAAACTATAGAAGTTACAAGGAAAATCAAATTCAAATACAAAAATACCCCTGACAGACTCAAACCAAATCTCATTAGATGTCATGTTATAGGACATTATGTTAATACTTGAGTCATATTTAACACTTCAAGTATGAAGAGTATAGCATTTAAGATTCATATCCATGACCTTGGCTCTGGTTATAACCCCCCCTTTTAAAATTGAAGTTCAGTTGATTTACAGTATTGCATTAGTTTCAGGTATACAGCTAGTAGTTTAGTTTTTTTTTTAATATTCCATTATATGCTATTATAAGATATTGGGTATAACTCCTTGTGTACGTGTGCTCAGTTATGTCTGACTCTTTGAGATTCCATGGACTGTAACCTGTCAGGCTCCTCTGTCCATGGGATTTCCCAGGCAAGAATACTGGAATGGGTTGTCATTTCCTACTCCAATAATTCCTTGTGCTATATAATAAATAAATCCTTTTGCTTCTCTATATTATGTACAGTACTTTGTGTCTGTTAATCCTACACTCCTAATTCCCCCTCCTTCTCCCTCTATCATTTGGTAACCGTAAGTTTGTTTTCTATGTCTGTCAGCCTGTATCTGTTTTGTATATAAACTCATTTGTATTATTTTTCAGATTCCACATATAAGTGATATCATTTAGTTTTGTCTTCATCTAACTAACTTCACTAAGCATAATATTCTCTAGATCCATGCTGCTGCAAACGGCAATATTTCATTCTTTTTTCTAATATTTCATTGTGTGTGTCTATGAATGGGTGTGTGTATATGTATATACACACACCCATTCAAGATAATATTCCGTTATGTTATTATAAGATATAGGGTATAATTCCCCATACATATATATGTATATGTACACACACCGCATCTTAAGCTAATTATCTGTTGATGGGCACGTGGGTTGTGTCCATGGCTTGGCTATTGTCAACAGTGCTTCTGTGAACACTGGGGTGCATATATCTTTTCAAACTATAGAGTTTTCATTTTTTCTAGATGTACACCCAGCAGTAGGATCACGGGATCACATGGTAGCTCTATTTTTAGTTTTTAAAGGAAACTCCATCCTATTTTTGAAAGTGGCTACACCAACTTATATTCATACCAACAGTGTCGAAGGGTTCCCTTTTTTCCCACCGTCTCCAGCATTATTATCTATCTGTAGGCTTTTTGATGACAGCCATTCTAACCAGTGTGAGGTGACACTTCATTATGGTTCTGATTTGCATTTCTCTAAGAATATGCAATGTTGAGCATTTTTTCACGTGCCTGCTGGCCATCTATATGTCTTCTTTGGAGAAATGTCTCCTTAGGTCTTCTCATTTTTGATGAGTTGTTTGGGCTATATCTTTTAATGTATAAATACTACTAAAATATTTGTTGTACACCGGCTCTCTGGAATAAAGTTAAAATGTATCTGATACAGAATTGTGTAATACAACATTGTTTCACCATAATTTACAACCAAAAATAAGGGAAAGATTCATCACTTCATTAATCATCAGGGAAATGCAAATTGAAACCACAGTATATTATCACTATACATCCACTGGACTAAGTATAAGGAAAAAGGTGAAAAATATCAAGTACTGGCAAGGATATGAACTACAAGGAATCTTCATATACCACTGGTGGAAGTATAAACTGATATTATCACTTTGAAAAAGTCATTCTAGAAGTACCTACTAAAGCTGAGTGTCTGTCTACATCAACCAAACAATTCCAATCCTAGGAATATGCCCTACAGCAAACCAGCAAAGGACACGAACTAGAAAGTCTGTGATGTTACTAATATCCCAAACTGAAAACTACCGCGAATGCCCAACTGCATTAGAATAAATAAGTCAACAATGGTTTGGTTACATAAAGAAATATTACATAGCAACGAGAAAGCATCAATGACAACTACATACAGTACAAACACACAAACATGCTGAGAAAGAACACCAAGTCAGAAAGAAGAAACGTCTTATGATTTCACATGCAAAGCATCAAAACAGACAAAAACAGCCTACCCTGTCAGAGGTCAAGACAGCACTTAGCCTTCAAAGTGAGTTTAAAGCATGCTTCTAGGGTGCTGGCATGTTGCTTCTAGTTTCAAGTGCTGGTTAAATTTCACTGAGCTGGGACTTCCCTGGTGGTCCAGGGGTTAAAAACCCACCTTCCAATGCAGGGAACATGGGTTTGATTCTTGGTGTGGGAACTAAGATTCCACATGCCACAGAGCCACTAAGCCTGCACATTGCAACAACTGAGCCTGTACACTTCTGAACCCACACGCCACAGCTAGAGAGTCCATGCACAGCAATTAAAGATCCCTCATGTCACAACTAGGACCCAAGGCAGCCAAATAGATAAATATTAAAAAAATTTCACTGGGATGTACACTTATATTTGTACTTTTCTCTATATATTTCAACTAAAATGAAATATATATATCTTCATTAGAAAAGTAAATACCTATTATGGATATATTACTAAATGTAGAAAAGAATATATAGAACCAGTCAATCATTATCCCATCTTTTAAAAGATACTTGTAATTTGATATATTTCCTCTTTTTTTTCTATAAATGTCATATAGTTTGTTGTTGCTTAGTCACTAAGTAGTGTCCAACTCTTTGTGACCCCATGGACTACATCACACCAGGCTTCCCTCTCCTTCACTATCTCCCAGAGTTTGCTCAAACTCATGTTCATTGAAGTCTGTGATGTTATCTAACCATCTCATCTTCTGCTACTCCCTTCTCCTCTTGCGGCATCAGGGTCTTTAATCTCTCCCAGCAACAGGGTCTTCTCTAGTAAGTCGGCTCTGCATCAGGTAGCCAAGTACTGGAGCTTCAGTCATATAGTTAAGAACACGTAATACATGCAATTTTACTTAAATGTGAGAGGTTAAATTATATCAAAACATCCCTACATAAAATAATTATGTGTATTAAGCATTTTCTATCTTTAAAATGGCTTGCTTCATAGGCAAAATCTGACTACAAAATTAGCTATCATATGCAAACATACATAACTTACTTTAAAAATCACCTAGTAATAGTACACTTCTGTGTGTGAGCTACTTTTTGTTATTTATAAATAACGCTATGATAAATATATCTATCTTTGTCTATATTAATTGTTAGTCAAAATTTACTTCCTTAGGACAGATACTTTGTTGAGTCGCTCGAGTCGCTCAGTCCTGTCTGACTCTTCACGACCCCATGGACTGCAGCATGCCAGGCTGGATACTTAGGAGAGATATTTAGAGACATAATTACAAGAGCCAATGTTTTTGCACTAAAATCAACAAAAGATAAAATATTGCTATAACATGAAGGCAGAGGTTTGAATAAGCAACAAAATGGCATGGGGGTTGGGGGGCAATAAAATGGATAGCATATCCTCCTTTCTTCACTAGTCTTTTCTTTTAGAACCGCCCCTTAGTGGAGTCCCTTAGTTAAGCAAAAATCCATGGTCTGAAAGTATAAGACACATGAGGCTTGAGGATATCTCAGTACTAGACACACAGAAAGTACTGGGGGAAAAAAACAAGTTTTCTGAATTCAGTGAAAAATCTCAAGCACAAAAATCAGTCTCTTGCTGAAGAAGTGGGGACTTCTCTATACCCCTACAGCACAGGGGTAGCAACTTCACCTAGGAACCTGTTAGAAATATGAATTCTCAGCCCCAACCCCAGACCTACAGAATCAGAAACTCTGGAGGGCATCTTTATAAGATGCCCTCCAGGTGATTCTGCTGCTTGCTAAAACGTAATGACGACTGGACCACAGCACTCCAAACCTCCAGGCATTCTAAGAACACATCATCATTAATAATCAGGGAATGGAAAAAAGATAAGTTTTTTGAAACTATTATTCTAATTGCTGTTTTGCTCATCTGGGAGACTGAGGGCCTTCATGTTAGATGTTTTCATCTTCTGTTCCACTTCCACTACGTTCGTGATCTGCGTGTCTACCGTGTCGGTCATGCGACTTGTCATACTTTAATGGGTCCCAAACAGACTCACTGAAGGGGCTGTAAAGAATGTCGCCAGAGAAAGGGATGATGAGAGAGCTTCCAGCTTACTCTGAGATATGCAAAAAACTGGATTTAATTAGTTTCACAAGCAGAAAATGAAAGAAACAATTTGTATTACCAGTAAAGCCTGGTAGCAATTTCCTTTTCCTTCAAAATATAGCTTGTAATTTATTCAGGCTGGTCTTTTTCAATAATTTAACTAGCAACTGGCGGATATTTTCAACATATCTGATACAATGATAAAGAAAGGTTCAAACATCAAAGGAACAATGAAGGAAGTAAAGGAGAAGAGAATTAATATTTGATTAGTACCCAATACATGCTAAGTATTATGCATAAAGCTCTACATGTTGGAGTCAAATGAGGAAATATAATCAATCCCTCTGAGGTAGGCATTATAATCACAAAAGGAAAAATGTGAAAATCAAAGAGTTGTAGTATATTTTCTGTTATCAATTGTAGGCCTGCTGCTAAGTTGCTTCAGTCGTGTCCGACTCTGTGAGAACCCATAGACGGCAGCCCACCAGGCTCCCCCATCCCTGGGATTCTCTAGGCAAGAATACTGGAGTGGATTGCCATTTCCTTCTCCAATGCATGAAAGTGAAAAGTCAAAGTGAAGTTGCTCAGTCGAATTGTAGGCCTAGTAAATAGCAAAGTTGAAATGTGAAGCTTGGCTTCAACGGTTCCAAAACCTGTGCCTTCTCAAATATACCAAACTTACTTAGCAACATGAAGCAAAATACAAAGTGTTTCCTTACATTAGGATGAATTTTTAAAAAAATCCTAAAGAAATACAGTGAGTAAATATTTAGAAACTTTTATTAATAGTTTTCCTATTTAGCGTTTCCTTAATGACACATATAGCTTTTAAAAAAAGTGTTTTAGCTACCATTTTTATTTACTATGTAGTTTATAAAAATGAGGAGAAGCAAAGGTAAATGTCAGAAAAGGCAATTTAACCTTTCCTAAATAACATTTGCGATTTAAATTGCTAGTTTTAACTTTAAAAACACTGTGTTGGCAACTAAGCTGCTAAACAGCTTTATAGTATCCTTTTTGATATTTTGCCTTGGATTTGGCAACTCATGCAAATTTTATGTTGGTAATAAACAAGTTAAATTTAAACGGAGAAATTCAGAGAAAGAAAGCATTTAAGAGGTTGATTTTAGAACTAAATTCCAAGTGGCAAGCAAAATTGTCTTCTTCCCGTAGTGCAATAGGTTTGAAATTAACCACCAGTCCATTCTAAAGGAGATCAGCCCTGGGTGTTCTTTGGAAGGAATGATGCTAAAGCTGAAACTCCAGTACTTTGGCCACCTCATGGGAAGAGTTGACTCACTGGAAAAGACTCTGATGCTGGGAGGGATTGGATGCAGGAGGAGAAGGGGATGACAGAGGATGAGATGGCTGGATGGCATCACCGACTCGATGGACGTGAGTCTGAGTGAACTCCGGGAGTTGGTGATGGACAGGAAGGCCTGGCATGCTGCAATTCATGGGGTCGCAAAGAGTCAGACACGACTAAGTGACTGAACTGAACTGAATAACTGTTACCAGTAATAAGCAACAGGGCTTACTGTGGAGCAGTTTTCCTCTAGAAGACAATGGGCCATATGGGAATAGGAAATAAAAACAGGCACTTGGGTCAACTCCATTTTCCAACAACTAAGCAAATAAGAAATCACAAAAGAAACACCTTTTACTCTACTCTGCCAACTGAGTTACAAGCTGATTCATTGAAGACAGATTTTGAAATACTTCAGAAACAATTCTGCAGATATTCTTTCCCCCCAAAAGAATGATGTCCGTTTATTATCCTTTCATAAGAAACAGCAACTGGGTATTTCAAAATGTAAAAAATAAGATCATCATGTCATGTTCTAAAATAAAGCAATCTACATTAACTATCGGAATAGAGAATACAAATTTATATTTTAAATGAGGGGGAAGCCATTTTATTGGGTCTCAGGTGCAATACACTGTTATCAAAATTATTTATAAATGTGCAATATGCAATCAAAACACAGAACAAAGTTATGTAATTCTACCTAACCACAATATTCATTGTGAAAGCAGCTTAACAGGAAGATAAAAGATGGAGCAAACACAGCCTATTTTAAACATTTTACTTTTTCCTTTATTTTCTGTTTTAAATCAGGAGCTCAAACTTTGTTTCTAAAAGATTCTTATTTTAGTATTTACTTATGTACTATGGTAAATTAAAGGGAGAGTGTTAGTCACTCAGCTGTGTACAATTCTTTGGGAGCCCATGGACTGCAGCTCACCAGGCTCCTCTGTCCATGGGATTCTCCAGGCAGGAATACTGGAGTGGGTTGCCATTTCCTTCTTCAAGGGATCTTCCCTACCCAGGGATCAAACCCGGGCCTCCTGCATGGGAGGCAGATTCTTCACTATCTGAGTGACCTAAACTAACCACAATTCTTTAAATAAAACTTGTAGATAAACAGGAAAAATACAAGAGAGAAAAAGATCAGATGGCACTGGTCCTACAGGAAAAGCAACCTGCTGAACTGAACAGGTCAATAAAACTACTTGTAGAATGGGTTAGTTGTCTATTATCAGACCAGTAAGATATTTTTAAATATCCTGAAACCAAACTCAGATTCAAAAGGCAAAGCCAGAACCATTCACTGTGTTTATTAAAATATAATCTCTCACTAAGCCCCACACAGCAAAAGCAGCCAAACTTACCCTAATGTGACCTCAGATTTAGAAGCCTGCCAAAGAATTTTTATAGAAATAGCAACCAAATGTTGCTTATACCTACTGTGTAAAGTAGTACAAAATAAAACAAAAGCTTACTAGATATGAGTACTTAAACTTGTGAAATTAATTTAAAAAAAAAGAATACTGGCAACTGTTAGCAGCCCCTTTAATTAACCATAATATATATATATAACCATATATAATTCCAAAATATACAAGCTACTCTACCTTTAACATTTTGAGCACTGAAATAATCTGTAACACCAGTTCCTGACCCTTTCACTTTTCCAGTTCCTTTTAAAGTTTTGCTCATCAAGAAAATGAAGTTCTCACGTTCCCTTCTCAGCAGACATGCATTCATATGGTCTCTACAAGGAGCCATTCCAACCACACTTTTGGGAAAACTCCGAATTCCTTCTGTTCTTACTGCCTTGCCCACAAGTTTGCTTTCTTTTATTTCTGTTCCCAAGCTGTGAAAATCTTTTCAAAAAATGTCATAAAACTTGAATAACTGGTTCTCTATAAATGTATGTACTCTAACCTCAACTGGTTTCCTGCTGCAACATAAGAACTTTAGAATCATCTCTAGATTATGTGGGATTAAAAATAGTACAAAACAGGCTCTCATATTCTCCAAATAGATAATTCATAAGCTTCCCTCAAAATCAGGTGGTGTTTCTGCAGAGAAGTCAAAGTTTTTGTGACATGTAAAAGTCAATGTAATTCACCAAATTCAAAGCTAAAAATATCCCACCATATAATCACTACAATAGGTGCAGAAAAAGACATTTCACAAAATCCAACCACCACGCATTATCAAACCATTCAACAAACTTAGAAGGGAAATCTACTCAGCCAGATGCAGGGCAGCTATAAAAACTCTACAGCTAACATCATGCTGTTGTTGCTTAGTCCTTAAGTCGTGTCTGACTCTTTTGTGACCCTGTAGACTATAGCCAGCCAGGCTCCTCTGCCCATGGGACTTCCCGGCAAGGACACCATTTCCTTCTCCAGTGGACCTTCCCAACCCAGCAATGGAATCCCCATGTCCTGCACTGGCGGGTGGATTCTTTACCGCTCAGCCACCTGGGAAGCCTCACTAACATAATAAAAGACTTAAAAAAAAAAAAAAGACTTCATAATTTCCTCCTCCTAAGAGCAGGAACAAGGCAAAAATTTCTGTTCTCACCATTTCTACTCAACTTTGAACTAGAAGTCCTAATCAGTGACATTAACAAAGAAAAAGAAATAAAAATTGGAAAGGAAAAGTTAAACTAATTTTATTTACAGATCACATGAGAGTATGTGTGGAAAATCCTAAAGAATCTGTAAGAGTTACTAAAAATAAGATTCAGAAGAGAGCAGGTAACAAAAAAGTATAAAAACCACCAGTGTCTACATAGTAGCAAAGAAAACCTAGAAATTGAAATTTAAAATACCATTAAAAAAACTGAAAGTAATGCATGACTATACCAAGGTTAAAAGATACAAGGCTAATGTATAAAAGTCAACGACTTTCTTATATACCAGCAATTTATCAGTTCAGTTCAGTCACTCAGTCGTGTCCAACTCTTTGCGATCCCATGAATTGCAGCATGCCAGGCCTCCCTGTCCATCACCAACTCCCGGAGTTCACTCAGACTCATGTCCATCGAGTCCCTGATGCCATCCAGCCATCTCATCCTCGGTCGTCCTCTTCTCCTCTTGCCCCCAATCCCTCCCAGCATCAGAGTCTTTTCCAATGAGTCAACTCTTCCCATGAGGTGGCCAAAGTACTGGAGTTTCAGCTTTAGCATCATTCCTTCCAAAGAACACCCAGGGCTGATCTCCTTCAGAATGGACTGCTTGGATCTCCTTGCAGTCCAAGGGACTCCCAAGAATCTTCTCCAACACCACAGTTCAAAAGCATCAATTCTTCGGCGCTCATCTCTCTTCACACTCCAACTCTCACATCCATACACGACCACAGGAAAAACCATAGCCTTGACTAGATGGACCTTTGTTGGCAAAGTAATGTCTCTGCTTTTGAATATGCTATCTAGGTTGGTCATAACTTTTCTTCCAAGGAGTAAGTGTCTTTTAATTTCATGGCTGCAATCACCATCTGCAGTGATTTTGGAGCCCATTTATAACTGGTGTTTAAAAATACAAAGCCATTTACATTAGCACCAAAAATGAAAAACTTAAAGATATATCCACTACTTATGTATAAGATCTGTATGTGGAAAACTATCAAATTGTGATGAAAGAAATCAAAGATCTAATTAATGGAAAGATAAGTCCATGTTCATGAATAGACGAATCAATATCAGTAAGGTATCAGTTATTCCCAACTTGAGGTACAGACTCAATGCAATCTCAATTAAAATCCCAGTAAGTTACTTTGTGGATTATCAACAAATTGATTCTAAAGTTTACATGGAAAGGCAAAAGATCCAGAATAGTCAACACAATATTAAAGAAGAAAGCTTGGAGAACTGATACCACCCAAAACATGTATAATGTAACGATAGACAGAGACTTACACTCCTTATCTAGTAGTTAGAGAAAGGTTATCTTTCACACAGAAGTTTTAATCTTAATGAAATCCAACATTAAAGCCCAATTTCTTCATGGATCATGCTTTTTTGTGTTGTATCTAAAAAGTCATTACCACACTGAAGATCAGTTAGATTTTCTTTTATTTTTCTTCTAGGAGTTTTAAGGTGTACATTTAGGTCTATGATCCATTTTGAGTTGATTTTGTGATAGGTGCAAAGTCCGTGTCTGAATTCTTTTTTTTTTTTCTCCTCATGTGAATATCTACTTGTTCCAACCTCATTTGTTGAAAAGACTCTCCCTTCTCCCTTAAATTGTCTTGCCTCCTTTGTAAAAAGTTGAGTTGAATGTATTTGTGTAGGTCTTTTTCTGGGCTTTCTGTTCCATTCCATTCATCGATTTTATTTTTGTGGATACCACACTGTTTGGATCACTGGGGATTCATAGTGGAATGTCAAGCCTCTTCATATATTATTTATGTCTACCTTTATATCATATGTTTGCCTATTGCTTCTTCTTAAACAAATGATTATTCAGCACATTCTTCTGTACATTAATGTTTCTCTGCAGATACTGTATATTCGTACATAGCTTTCTCACTCCCAATTTTACATCTGTGTAATATTCCATTATATGTATTGAACATAATTTATTTAACTAGATCTTACTGGGTTTTCCTAGTAGCTAGGAGGTTAAAGCGTCTGCTTGCAATGTGGGAGACCTGGGTTCAATCCCTGGATTGGGAAGATCCCCTGGAGAAGGAAATGGCAACCCACTCCAGTATTCTTGCCTGGAGAATCCCATGGACAGAGGAGCCTGGTGGGCTACAGTCTACAGGGTCGCAAAGAGTCGGACACGACTGAGCAAACTTCACTTCACTTCACTTTACTGAAGGATTTACAGTGTTGCCAGTATTTCCCTATACGCGTCACCCTGCTTATTTAACTTATATGCAGAGTACATCATGAGAAACGCTGGACTGGAAGAAACACAAGCTGGAATCAAGATTGCCAGGAGAAATACCAATAACCTCAGATATGCAGATGACACCACCCTTATGGCAGAAAGTGAAGAGGAGCTAAAAAGCCTCTTGATGAAAGTGAAGGAGGAGAGTGAAAAAATTGGCTTAAAGCTCAACATTCAGAAAATGAAGATCATGGCATCCAGTCCCATCACTTCAGGGGAAATAGATGGGGAAACAGTAGAAACAGTGTCAGACTTTATTTTTGGGGGCTCCAAAATCACTGCAGATGGTGACTGCAGCCATGAAATTAAAAGACGCTTACTCCTTGGAAGAAAAGTTATGACCAACCTAGATAGTATATTCAAAAGCAGAGACATTACTTTGCCGACTAAGGTCCGTCTAGTCAAGGCTATGGTTTTTCCAGTCGTCATGTATGGATGTGAGAGTTGGACTGTGAAGAAGGCTGAGCACTGAAGAATTGATGCTTTGGAACTGTGGTGTTGGAGAAGACTCTTGAGAGTCCCTTGGACTGCAAGGATATCCAAGCAGTCCATTCTGAAGGAGATCAGCCCTGGGATTTCTTTGGAAGGAATGATGCTAAAGCTGAAACTCCAGCACTTTGGCCACCTCATGCGAAGAGCTGACTCATTGGAAAAGACTCTGATGCTGGGAGGGATTGGGTGCAGGAGGAGAAGGGGACGACCGAGGATGAGATGGCTGGATGGCATCAGGGACTCGATGGACGTGAGTCTGAGTGAACTCCGGGAGTTGGTGATGGACAGGGAGGCCTGGCATGCTGCGATTCATGGGGTCACAAAGAGTCGGACATCACTGAGCAACTGAACTGAACTGATGATACTGCAAAAATTAAGTGTTATTTCCTAAATTTACAAGCATATCAGTAGAATGCATTCCTAAAAAGAGACAGGTGGCTCAAAGGTAATGTGAATGTTAAATTAATAAATAGCATGAAACTGCTTCCCATAAAGGTTATGCTGTCACCAGCAGTATAAGATGGTATATGATCCTACACCCTTGACAACAGTATTTTATCAAATTTCTTAATACTCCCCAATCTTATAGAGTGAAAAATGGTACTCAGTGTAATTTTAAATTATGTATGGTTTATGAATTAGGTATAGTGCCTTTTCATGTATTAAGAACCCTTAATATTTTTGTGTGAACAGTTTATTCAAAAGTTTTGCTCATTTTCTGAAAATTGGATTCCTGTTCCTTTTGTCACAATGCATATTTCTCTTTGTCCTTTTAACACCTTGATGCTATTAGTATATTCATTTGCTATTGATATTGTTCTGTTTACAGTACATCTTTGCCATATTCTATTTTCAATCCTCCTTCAGTTCAATTCAGTTCAGTCGCTCAGTCATGTTCGACTCTTTGCAACCCCATGAATCGCAGCACGCCAGGCCTCCTTGTCCATCACCATCTCCCGGAGTTCACTCAGACTCACGTCCATCAAGTCCCTGATGCCATCCAGCCATCTCATCCTCGGTCGTCCTCTTCTCCTCTTGCCCCCAATCCCTCCCAGCATCAGAGTCTTTTCCAATGAGTCAACTCTTCGCATGAGGGGGCCAAAGCGCTGGAGTTTCAGCTTTAGCATCATTCCTTCCAAAGAAATCCCAGGGCTGATCTCCTTCAGAATGGACTGCTTGGATATCCTTGCAGTCCAAGGGACTCTCAAGAGTCTTCTCCAACACCACAGTTCAAACGCATCAATTCTTTGGCGCTCAGCCTTCTTCACAGTCCAACTCTCACATCCATACATGACGACTGGAAAAACCATAGCCTTGACTAGACGGACCTTAGTCGGCAAAGTAATGTCTCTGCTTTTGAATATACTATCTAGGTTGGTCATAACTTTTCTTCCAAGGAGTAAGCGTCTTTTAATTTCATGGCTGCAGTCACCATCTGCAGTGATTTTGGAGCCCCCAAAAATAAAGTCTGACACTGTTTCTACTGTTTCCCCATCTATTTCCCATGAAGTGATGGGACTGGATGCCATGATCTTCGTTTTCTGAATGTTGAGCTTTAAGCCAATTTTTTCACTCTCCTCCTTCACTTTCATCAAGAGGCTTTTTAGCTCCTCTTCACTTTCTGCCATAAGGGTGGTGTCATCTGCATATCTGAGGTTATTGGTATTTCTCCTGGCAATCTTGATTCCAGCTTGTGTTTCTTCCAGCCCAGCGTTTCTCATGATGGGATTTTGAATATACTTTTAGTTTCAAAACAACTTTCTTTGTGCTATAACTATACCCTCTTAAGTCTCCACTCCCCTTTCTTGCTTTCTCTTACCTTTTCTGCTAGTTTTGCCTCCATAGGAGGATTCTGATTATCCCGTGATAGACTAGAGATCTCTTCAAGAAAACCAGAGATACCAAGGGAACATTTCATGCAAAGATGGGCTCGATAAACGACAGAAATGGTATGGACCTAACAGAATCAGAAGATATTAAGAAGAGGTGGCAAGAATACACACAAGAACTGTACAAAAAAGATCTTCATGACGCAGATAATCACAATGGTGTGATCAGTTACCTAGAGCCAGACATCATGGAGTGTGAAGTCAAGTGGGCCTTAGGAAGCATAACTACAAACAAAGTTAGTGGAGGTGATAGAATTCCAGTTGAGCTATTTCAAATCCTAAAAGATGATGCTGTGAAAGTGCTGCACTCAATATGTCAGCAAATTTGGAAAACTCAGCAATGGCCACAGGACTGGAAAAGGTCAGTTTTCATTCCAATCCCAAAGAAAGGCAATGCCAAAGAATGCTCAAACTACCGCACAAGTACACTCACCTCACACACTAGCACAGTAATGCTCAAAATCCTCCAAGCCAGGCTTCAACAGTACGTGAACCGTGAACTTCCTGATGCTCAAGCTGGCAGAGGAAACAGAGATCAAATTGCCAACATCTGCTGGATCACAGAAAAAGCAAGAAAGTTCCAGAAAACCATCTACTTCTGCTTCATTGATTATGTCAAAGCCTTTGACTGTGTGGATCACAACAAACTGTGGAAAATTCTTAAAGAGATGGGAATACCAGACCACCTGAGAAATCTGTATGCAGATCAAGAAGCAACAGTTAGAACTGGACATGGAACAGACTGGTTCCAAATCAGGAAAGGAGCACATCAAGGCTGTATATTGTCACTCTACTTATTTAACTTATATGCAGAGTACATCATGAGAAGCGCTGGACTGGATGAAGCACAAGCTAGAATCAAGATTGCTGGGAGAAATATCAATAACCTCAGTTATGCAGATGACACCACCCTTATGGCACAAAGAAAAGAGGAACTAAAGAGCCTCTTGATGAAAGTGAAAGAGGAGAGTGAAAAAGTTGGCTTAAAATTCAACACTCAGAAAACTAAAATCATGGCTTCTGGTCCCATCACTTCATGGAAAACAGATGAGGAAACAATGGAAATAGTGACCAATTTTATTTTCTTGGGCTCTAAAATCACTGCAGATAGTGACTGCAGCCATGAAATTCAAAGACACTTGCTCCTTGGATGAAAAGTTATGACTAACCCAGACAGTATATTAAAAAGGAGAGACATTACTTTGCTGACAAAGATCCATCTAGTCAAAGTTATGGTTTTTCCAGTAGTCACGTGTCAGGGTCCAGCCCCGGTGGATCCAGGGTAATTCGAAGCGGGGACAGCGTGGGCGAGGAAAACTTATTTATTTAATTAGAAATATTAAAGAAATTATGAAGAAATAGTATAGTAGGAAAATTTAGTGGAGAAAAGAGGCTGAATAACTTGGTTTATGTGGAAAACCAATAAAACTCTAGGACAAGAAGTTTGCACCATCTACGTTAGGCCACCAGCGCTCGTTTGAATAGTGGAGGGTTCCCCTCCTTGGGCTCCCTCTCTCATGGGACTTAAAAGCCAGGGCAAGTTAGTAGATGTGGCGAGCCTCCCCATTCCAGATGGGAATTCAGTCAGAAAATAGAGTAAAGAGGAGACACAGGGGAAACCAGTCCAGCAACTGGCCCATCCCCTATTGTCCAGAAAGGCCTTTTATACCTTTTTTTGTACATAGACATCAATGGATAATATAAAATTATGCAGCGTCAGCAGCCCTGACTCTTATCGAGACCAGGCTTTTTTCTCTGCATACCTAGTTGTATACACAAGTCTTAGGTGATTTACATCATCTTTTGGCCAGAGGGCCAATTAACATTTTATGGCCCTTTTCTGATAAGGGTTTGTCAACCAGAAGACTTACTTGTGTTGTTCTTCCCAAAGTCTGGTGCCACTCTCAGAAAGCACTAAATAAAGTTACATTCTTACATAGCAAGGACACAAGAGGAGTGCAGTGATATATAACAAAGAAAAGTAATTAACTCAAAAGTCTAGTGTTGCTAACATCAAAACTACTATATTCCTTTTTCTATATCCCAATTACATTGATTAATATCCCTCAGGTGCCTAAAAGATAAGGAATATGGAGGCCTGGCAGCAGTCATTGAGTCAACAGTGAAAACCCATCACCAATATGATTTTTAGCTCTTTATAAGGCTCTGTATCTTTAAGATGCTTTAAGCTTTGTGCCTCTCTCAGTTGGAGGGCTGTAAACAATTCACAAATTGTAAAAAGTCTGGGGGAACCTGTTAGGCAAGTTAGAGAGCCATCCAAATGGGGTTCAGACTGAGACATTCTTTTTATATGCAATAAGACTCTGCTTTTTGGGGGTAGATGTTTGGAAAAACTCAGGGGGAACCCCTGAAGCTAGATCACGCCTTTGCGTTTTGTCTGGCTTCCTTCCTCATGACCACTGCCATGGGCGGGATTCCTCACGCTGGCTCCCAGCAGCCACGTATAGATGTGAGAGTCGGACTATAAAGAAAACTGAGCACCGAAGAATTGATGCTTTTGAACTGTGGTGTTGGAGAAGACTCTTGAGAGTCCCTTGGACTGCAAGGAGATCCAACCAGTCCATCCTAAAGGAAATCAGTCCTAAATATTCATTGGAAAGACTGATGCTGAAGCTGAAACTCCAATACTTTGGCCATCTGATGCGAAGAACTGACTCAGTAGAAAAGACCCTGATGCTGGGAAAGATAGAAGGCGGGAGGAGAACGGGAGGAGAAAGGGATGACAGAAGATGAGATGGTTGGACGGCATCACCGACTCAATGGATGTGAGTCTGAGTAAACTCCAGGAATCGGTGATGGACAGGAAAGCCTGGCATGCTGCATGTGACCCCATGGATCAGAAAGAGTTGGATACAACTGAGCGACTGACCTGAATTGATCCCTTCCTTTGAGCTGCTGCGTTCCTTTTAATAGGCTGACATTTCAATAGACATTTCAATAGATGGAAGCTACTGCATGCAGTCTTTTGGATGGTGTGGAACTGGCCGTCAGTAAGAGACATGCATATTTTAAAGTTTATGTCTAAGCAAAGAAGGAGGTGGCAAGGTGGCACTGCTCTCCCAAGGACATAAAGGAACAAGAGGAGGATATGGGGCAGGTCTCATCTATCTGCACGTCAGCCCACAGCAGCTGCTGATCCGGCAGCTGCCGGAGGATGGCATATAGCTTACAGGCAAATATGGCCTCTTTTCCTTGCTAGAACCACTTCTTACAGCCCAAGAAACAGCATGTGCCTCCCAGATAAGGGAGGAATCCCTGATCTCCACAAAGGTGCCACCGGGATTTCAACATCATAGATAATAAAGCCCTGAGTTACAGTATGTTTTTCCTCTCATTTTAAAAAATAACACAACAACTGCTTTTAAATCATCTGCTGTTTGCACGGTTATGACAGAATACAATGACCTTCAGGCTTGTTCTTAACTAATTAAGTAAATTTTAGACCTCCAACTCTGAGACAGATGCCCTAAGACAAAAAGCTCAGGAACCTCCCTCATTGAATACCTTAGTGCTTTGCTTCAAAAAACACTGAAGGTTTCTTAAAAATAACGTATTTATAAGTATAACTGAATCACCTGGATGTATACCAGAAACTAACAGTATTGTAAATTAATTACATTTCAATTAAAAAAATTTTTTTAATTTACTGGGTATGTATAATTGTACCAGATGCTAAGCTAGACTCTAAAGACAAAAATATGAACTCTGAGCTTAAAGAGCTTAGTCTATTAAAAGAAAAGGAAAATCATATAAAGAAATACAATATTATGTGATAAGGACAAGAATAAAATATGTGCAGGGTCCAAAGGTTAACACAAAGGAGGTACAGTGACAAGGAGGTACAGAGGAATCCACAATCAGATAGACTTTAACAGTAAATAGGAATTTGCCCAGTGGCCAAAGGGATTACAGGTCAAAGGAAAGACATAAACAAAGTTCCAATTTGGGATAGCTACTTTGAAATATCTATCCCAGAGAAACAATGATGACTAATAAAAACTCTCTGACTTCATGGAATTAGGTGGGGACCAATAAATAAACCAGTAATTAACATTTAGTGTGACAAATACTGCAATAGGGGTGAGCAGAGAGTATTAAGAGTTTTATGGGCTGAGTAGAAATAAGATTTAAATTTAGATGCTAGGAGTGAACAGAAATTAGCCAGATGGGGATGTCCCTGGTGGTCCAGTGGCTGAGAATCCACCTGCCAATGCAGGGGACAAAGGTTCAATCCCTGGTTTGGGAAGATCCCACATGCCAAGGAGCAACTAAGCCTGCGGGCCACAGCCCACGAGCTCTAACAGCCCATGAGTTGCAACAAAAGAAGCCTGCACACCACAGCCAAGAGTCACCCCACTCGCCACAAATAAAGAAAATCCCACTTGCAGCAACAAGGGCCCAGGGCAGTCAAAAATAAATAAACACTGAAAAAAAAACACAAAAGAAATGAGCCAGACGGAACATGCATCTATCAAGAGGGAAGTGTGGCATGGTGTCAGAGAGGAATAATATTATATGTACAGAGAAGAGGATACAGCGAGACACAGAGACAGGGATGGCGGGAGAAGGGATGACAGGAGAAGGGGTGGCAGAGCAGTGAGGCAGCGACAGGCAGAGGGCAGTTCAGTGTGACAAGAGGCATCAACATCTGAGCTAAGGCTAAGGAGGAAAGCAAGAACTGCAATGTGAAGGACCTTTTAAACTGGAGTCGGGGCATTATCTTGAGGGCAATAAGGGACAAAAAATGTATTTAACTTGGGAAGACTTGTTCAGATTTGTGTTTGAGAAAATATATGTAACTATAATACAATGAATGAAACAGAAAAGAAACATAGAATCTTGAAGTAAATAAAATAGCTACAGTAATCCAGGAAATGGCTTATGGTAGTCTGAACTAAGATAATAGCAACAGAATAAAGAAAATGGGTGGGAAGTACTGACATATTTAGGTAGAATCAACAAATCTTCCAAGGGATCTGATGCCAAAGAGAGAGGAAAAAAAAAGGAGGCAAAGATGATACTTTCTGATTTGGGCAAAGGGTAGAAGGTATTACGGTCCAATAAGATAAAGAAAAGGGGGAAATGGGTTTTGAGAAGGTGAAATAATCACTTTAATTACAGACAGAGACTGACATGTGTACAAGTTATTCAACTGAAGGTGTCCAACTAGCAGCTGAATATACATAATCTCGAGACAAAGGTCTAGGCCAGAGGTACAGATTTGAGAATCAACCATATACAAAGTAATGAAAACTAAAGCAATGAGAATAGATAAGATTGCCTAGGGAAAATGTACAAGGTGAGGAAAACAAAAAACCCAAGACAAAAACCCCACGGAACACTAACGTTTAGAAGACAAACGGAAGAGCTAGGAGAGCAGACTGAAGGGAATGGCCAAAAAGAAAGATGAAAAAGGGGTAAGCACGTTCTGAATGCTGACTGTGTCTTAGGTGCTGTACTAGGTGATGTATGCACATTATCTCATTTAATCCTCACAGATGCTATGAGCAACTTACCATCATGACCTGCATCATTACAGACATCTGGGGTCAGAGAGATCATTTTGCTCAGGTTTAGCTTCTGTTGGGTATAAGAAATCCAAGGGCTTCCCAGATAGCTCAGTGGTTAAGAATCTACCAGCCAATGCAGAAGACATGGGTTCGATCCTTGGGTCAAAAACATGCCCTGGTTAAAGAACTGACCACCGACTGCAGTATTCCTGCCTGGGAAATCCCGTGGACAGAGGAGCCCTGGCGGGCTACAGTCCAGGGAGCCTCAAGAGTCAGACATGACTGAGCAACTGAAAACAACCAACAAAAATAAGAAATGCAACCAGGATTACACCCTCAACTGCCAGAGCCCTTGTTCTTAGCTACTACACTGTACTGCTTCCTATAAAGACTTAAAAACTATGGTATCACAAACACAAAGAAAAACAGCGATTTCAAAAAGAAAGACACCATCCCAGGAACAATCGCTCACTCAGCACCAAGATCCTGATGTTCTAACAACATTCTCTATGAAAAGCAGTCAGGACTCTTTGGGGAAATGGCTGATCTGAGGAATGGGCAGGAAATATGTCAAAGGGACACAGAAAAGCAACTGAACACTTCCAATGGCCATAGTTTTAATGATTTGAGCAAAAAACCAACCAACAAAAATATCTGGTTGGCAAAAAAATTCATTCGGATTTTTCAATAAGATGTTATGGAAAAACCTGAACGAACTTTTGGCCGATCCAACAGTACTGGACTATGACCTGGAGTAAAAACTAAATACCTGTAAGTCCATGTTGGTATAAACAAACAAACGAATAAGGAAGAAAAAACAAATCTAGGATGGAAGAAATCCAAATAAATTATGTAGATGCTCACAACTCAAAGAAGTCAAGAGGAGGAGCAAACTCTCCACTCCTCAAGTGTGACCCCACATACTGACTTCTTCCAAAGACTATGGTGTGCAGAAAGGGGGAAGGAGAAGGGTGACTGTGTCACCCGAGTAAATGATCAAGGTTCACAACAATAATGGCAAGCCATGTTGACACCCTTGATTATGCTGTAATGAAAATGGACCTTTATCTCCGCAGTCTTTCTCTCAAAAACCTATAACTGGACTTCCATTCATTATAATGTATCAATATTGGCTCATTAACTGTAAAACCTGTACTAGATTAATGTAGGATATTAACAGTAGGGAAACTGAGTGATGGGTTTATGAGAACTCTATGCACTATTTCTATAATTTTTCTGTAAATCTAAAACTGTTGTAAAATTAAAAGGTTATTTTTTAGGGGCTTCCCCACTGGCTAAGACTCTGCGCTCCCAATACAGGGGGCCTGGGTTTAATCCCTGGTCAGTGAACTAGGTCCCACATAGTGCAACTAAGGATCCCACATGCCACTACTGAAAAAGATCCTATGTGCCGCAACTAATACCCAGCACAGCCAAATAAATAAGTCAGTCAAAATTTTATCTATCTATCTATCTATCTATCTATCTATCTATCTATATATGGCTATTTTTAAAAAGAGGGGACACATTAACTGTGTTAAAAGCTGATAACAACAACAAAAAAAGACAAAACCAAGGGCAGTTTCAAAGAATTAATGGAGTCTAAAGCCAGACGACATCAGGCAGAAAAGTGAATAAAAGCTGAGAATGGGACTATAAGTGTATACAACTTCTTCCAAGAAGTCTGATAAAGATGGGGAGAATAAATCAGAGCCAGAAGTTGAGATTAAGCTGAAGAAATTTTTTTTTTGTTTTTAACCACAGCATAATTCATATACACTAAAATTTATCTTTTAAAGTGTACAATTCAGTGGTTTCCAGTATATACACAAGGTTGTATAACTACAACCACTATCTCCAGAACATTTTCATTACTTCAAAAAGAAATGGTAAAATTATCCCACTACTAGGCCCATACCATGAGAAAATCATAATTCAAAAGGATATATGTACTCCAATGTTCATTGCAACACTGTGTAAAATAGTTAGGACATGGAAGCAACTAGATACCCACCGACAGATACATGGATAAAGAAGTAAAGTTGTATGTACACACACACACACACACACACACACAGTGGAATGTCACTCAGCTATCAGAAGGAACAAATCTGAGTCAGTTCCAGTGAGGCAGATGAAAGTAGAGCTTATTATACAGAGTGAAACTCAGAAAGCGAAAAACAAATATGATATATTAACGTATATATATATATGGAATCCAAAAAATACCGATAAACCTATTTACTCGCAGGAAAAGAGAAACAGACATAAAGAACAGACTTGCGGACACAGCAGAGGAAGGAGAGAGCGGGATGAATGGCGAGAGTAACACTGAAGCATACACACCACCATATGCAAAACAGCTAGCTAGTGGGAAGTTTCTGCATAGCACAGGGAGCTCAATGGGGTGCTCTGTGACAACCTAGAGGGGTGGGACAGGGCGGAGGGTTGGAGGGCGGTTCAAGAGAGAGGGGCCATATGCATACTTATGGCTGATTCATTTTGTTCTATGTCAGAAACCAACACAACACTGCAAAGCAATTATCCTCCAATTAAAAAAATTTTTTAAGTAATTACTTAAATTAAGTTGAATATGTTCATAAATAAGAAGATACAACACTATTAAGATGTCAATAAAACCAAAGTGATCCAGAGAGTCAATGCAATTTCTATAAAAAAACCTAACAGCCTTTTTCACAGAAATGGAAAATATAAACTTCAAATTCATGGGGAATTGCAAGAGATCCAACCAAAGTGATCCAGAGAGTCAATGCAATTTCTATAAAAAAAACCTAACAGCCTTTTTCACAGAAATGGAAAATATAAACTTCAAATTCATGGGGAATTGCAAGAGATCCTACATAGCCAAATAAATCTCACAGGAGGACTCACACTTTTCGAATTTGAACTTACTACAAAACTACAGTAATTATAACATTATGGTACTGGCATATGGACAGACATATAGACCAATGGAACAGAATAAAAAGCCCAGAAATAAATCCTCACATATACGGCCAGTTGATTTTTCACAAGGGTGTTAATAAGATCATTCAATGGTCAAACGATAATCTTTTCAACAAATGCTATTGGGAAAACTGGATATCAGTTTGACTCTGAGTTATATCATATACAAAAATTAACTCAAAATGGATCAAAGACCTAAACTTAAAGAGCTAAAATTATAAAATTCATAGAAGAAAACACTAGGGAAAATCTTCATGACACTGATTTGGCAATCATTTAATGGAAATGACAAAAAGCAGAGGCAACAACAACAACAACAAAAAATAGATTAATTGGAGTTCATCAAATCAAAGAACTTTTGCACATCAAAGGATACTGTCAAGAATGCAAAAAGATAACCTAATGAATGGGAGAAAATATCTGCAAATCATTTCTCCCATAAGGAATTAATATCCAGAATGTATAAAAAATTCCTAGAACTCAACAACAAAACACAAATAATCCAGTTAAAAAATGGGCAAGGGTTTTCTTGAATAGAGATTCCTACAAAGATAATGAATAGCAAATAAGCACATGAAAAAATGTTCAATGTTACTAGTTGGAGAAGACTCTTGAGAGTCCCTTGGACTGAAGGAGATCCAACCAGTCCATTCTGAAGGAGATCAGTCCTGGGATTTCTTTGGAAGGAATGATGCTAAAGCTGAAACTCCAGCACTTTGGCCACCTCATGCGAAGAGTTGACTCATTGGAAAAGACTCTGATGCTGGAAGGGACTGGGGGCAGGAGGAGAAGGGGACGACCGAGGATGAGATGGCTGGATGGCATCACTGACTCGATGGATGTGAGTCTGAGTGAACTCCAGGAGTTGGTGATGGACAGGGAGGCCTGGCGTGCTGCAATTCATGGGGTCGCAAAGAGTCGGACACGACTGAGTGACTGAACTGAACTGAACTGAACTAGTCATTAGGGAAATGCAAATCAAAACCACAATGAGATATCACTTTACATACACTTTACATATCACTTTACATATGGTTGCCTCTGATAAATAATACATGTTTGCAAAGATGTGAAGAAACTGGAACCCTTGTACACTGTTGATGGGAATGTAAAATGGCATAGCTTCTGTGAAAATTGAAATGCCAATTCCTCAAAAAAATTAAAAATAATAGAATTAATATATGACCCAGTAACTTTGCTTCTATGAATATATCCAAAAGACCTGAATGCGGGGTCTCAAAAAGATATTTCTACTCTCATGTTTATAGCAGCATCATTCACAGTAGCTAAAATATAGAGGCACCAACATGTCCATCGATAGATAGGTGAGCAGAGAAGCAAAATGTGGTACATAGTTACAGTTATTTTAAGGAATAATACTCAGCCTTAAAAAAGGAAGGAAATCCCTTGAGGACACTAAGCAAAGTATGCCAGTCACAAAAACACAAATACAGTGTAATTCTTCTTATACAAGGTATGCAGAGTAGTGAAAATCATAGATACAGGAAGTAGGATGGTTCTTGCCAGAGGCTTAGAGGAGGAAGAAATAGGGAGTAGCTGTTTAATGGGTGCAGAACTGTAGTTTTGCAAGATGAAGAGTTACGGATATGAATAGTGATAATGGTGGCATAACATGAATGTACTTAAATACCACCAAATCATACACTTAAAAATGGCTGAGGTGTTCACTTTGTGTCTTGTGTATCTTACCACAATTTAGAAAACTGAGGAAAAAATGAGAAGCATTCAAGGCTTCAAGTACCACTTTCTCTGCTTGCTAATACTTCTAAATTCTTAGAATACTTCTAGAGACCACTACAACTATTAAGCTGGACATTTTTATACTGAAACAGATTTCTTTAGCCTTCTGTCCACCTTAGACAAAGCCTTTGAGAAAGCTGATGTTTCTCTCCTAGCTATCTGCACTGTAGTAGTAGACACTTTGTTTCCACCTTTGCATATGTACAATGGAAAAAATTCAAACATATGCAAAGGAAGAGAGAAAAGAATAATGAAACCTCATCTAGCTATCACCCAGCTTAAACAATTAACCAACTCATATCTATCCACTTACTTTGCTCTTTGTTCCCCAGTGGATTATTTTGAAGCCAGTCCCAAACATCATATCATTTCAACCACAAAGATTTCAGTATATTATTTCTCCTTACTAAAAGATATTGCTTAAAGATACTGACAGTGTCCTGCACAAGTACTTGTACTGGTGCGTCAGATTTCGGATATACACATTCCTCCAGTAAACTATGTATTAGAAAAAGGAATTACATATATTCATTCATTCTACTGTATTCTTTACAAGTTAAATCACTGAAGGTAGGGTCTCTCAAAACAAACACACAAACACACATACACACACCCTCTCCTGTTCATCTCTCAGAGGTAACTGAGTTTTAAAGGATAAAAATTATTTGGTCATGACAACACAGTAATATTATATAATTATTATTATACACAAAGTAATTCTTCATGTAGCTGCGTTTTTTATGAAACAAATGCAGCAAAACTAGCCTGATGCAGAAAAATTTTATTCAACTGTCCTTACCTTTGGTTGGACTGAGATTCTGATCTATAAATCCTCTTAGTTCTGCATTTGTAGAATTCAAACCAACCTGAATAAAATAGTTTAAAAAATTATAAATAAGATTTTAAATAGTATGTGATCACTTAATAAGCCGTTATTAATGACCTCCCACCAGAGGTCCATATCAAATATTATACATAGTCACATAAGGATGAGTTAATTATATCAGATATAAGAACAGGGTTAAAATGCTGCCGTACTGCTCGAAATGGGAAAAATATGGCATTGTCCACATTAAGATAAAAGTTAATGAAACAGCATTACTTATGAGCAGAAGTGAGATCTACACATTTTACTAATGGCTTTTTTTCTTAAGCAAGTAATGTAGCAGTTGTGAAGCTGCCAAAACATATACCAAAATTCCACCCTCACTGCTGGCCACCAACACGCCTCTCCTTTTTAAACTCTTCTATGAAAAGAAAAGGAAGGCAAAACTCTTGTTGGTGCTCTACTGTAAACAGAAAGCAAAGAAGGCAAAGACAGCCTTTAATACACTCCATGCTTAATACAATGGAATTGTTTAATCCAAGTATTACAATAACTTCAAAAGCATCAGTTTATACCTTTTTGTTATTATACAAAGGTAACGGCAAAAACCTCAACTAAAACCAC
This sequence comes from Capricornis sumatraensis, assembly GCF_032405125.1. Taxonomy (NCBI): domain Eukaryota; kingdom Metazoa; phylum Chordata; class Mammalia; order Artiodactyla; family Bovidae; genus Capricornis; species Capricornis sumatraensis. The sequence goes on along the minus strand of NC_091069.1, from coordinate 232,874,437 downwards.
ACATGCACAATCTGGAGTTCACGGTTACTGGATTACTGTTACGTTTAAACACCTGCTCTTACTGCTCAACTTCTGCAGAGTGAAGTAGCAAACGAATTTGGAAACTTTTAAGCAGATGTACATCTGTGCCTTGTAACCAACAGATTATACTCTGAAAAGATAAAGGTCAATTCTAAATCAACCATGGGTGTAAACCGGGTCTCATGGATGGAGAGGAGCTGTTTGTATTTAGAGCTTAGATAAATACTGTTAAAATGTTTAAGATCAAACTTCAAAAATATATTAATTTCTGTTTTCATAAACAAAGTATAAAGGTTCAAAGAAAAAGTAAACCATTTGAGAGTAGAAGAAGTTGGCGAGGAAAGGCATTTTAAAATATTAGCTATTCTTTCCTTATTTTATGTATTTAAAAAGGATCTCTCTATATAATGTGTCACAGATCAAGAGAAGAAAAGTAAACTCGTTTTGCATAAAATTTTTCATCAAATAAGATCCTGAAAAAAGTTTTCAATCTGGATATTCAAACACTGCATTGCCTAGTGTAAGCAGCCATTGCCTATTGAATAAAAGATGTCCAAAGCTTAAATGTTTGAGTCAAATGCTATTCCCTAAGAATACCATTATAATTTCACTGATTTTTAATGTCCCAGATTGATATAATCAAAAGAAAACAGGATTCAAAGAGAGATGATCTGTGCTCAAAGTTTATCTCTACCATTCATTCACAAGCAAGGTGTTCATGGAACATTGTCAGGGGAATGACAATACATACACATACAACAAACTCAGGCAGCTCTTTAGACAAAATTAAAAAATTATGTAAACATGTTCATTAATGCAAAGCAGTATTCAAGTCTGAGTTGTTAACTCAAAGGGCAACAGGTTTATTACTTTAACACTGACGTAGACAATTCATGAGAGACACAAATGACCAGTGAGTATATAGATAATATATGTAATACCAGTTTGATCTAACTAGCAATCAGAGAAATGAAGCAAATTACACACCATCTTTTGCGACTAGATTGACAAAGATTAAAAAGAAAATAAGGGGGAACTGGCACCTTCATATACCAATGGTGAATATACAACTGGTGGTCTTTCTGAGATTCAATTTAGTAATATGAATCAAAGGTCCCCTAAAAAGTATACACCCTTTGGGGAAGTAATTTTGTAAGATTTTTGTTTCACAGAAATAACCCAATGAGTTGACAAAAATAAAAAAAGTTTAAAAAGGGAAAAAAAATGAAAATAATGGCCAATACTAGGAAACTGGTGTAAGGTCCATAGAACAGATAATATTAAAAAGCCATTTAAAATGATGTTACAACAGAGTTATCAAGACAGGAGAAGATACTCATCATAGAGACTACACTAAACAGCAGGTTACAAAACAATCTGGCCTCATTTTTATTTAAAAAAAAAATATATATATATGCGTGTGTGTGTGTGTGTGTGTGTGTGTGTGTGTAGGACTTCCCTGTGACTCCATGCTTCCACTGCAAGGGGACACGGGTTCAATTCTTGGTAGAGGAAGTTCTACATGTCACGTGGTACAGCCAAAAATAAATTGAAAAACTATATATAGATTTTGGTTCATATATACATACACACACACACACACGCACATTTGTGTATATGATCTCTAATCTCTAGACTAGTTTCTTTATCTGTATTTTCTAATTTTTATAATGAATATCATGGCTTACATATTTTTAAAAGATTCTTTGACAAGGTAAAAAACTATCTTTCACGTCTTTATTGCACACTAAGTGAACTCAGGAGAAAACACACCTGCATTTTTGGTCAAGAAGAGGATCAGTGCGCTCACTCGCTCACTCAGTTGTGTCCTATTCTTCTGCGACCCCATGCACGCTCGCCCGCCAGGCTCCTCTCCCCATGGGATTTCCCAGGCAGGAATACTGGAGTGGTTTCCTGTGTCCTCCTCCAGAGGATCTTCCCAACCTAGAGACTGGACCCGTGTCTCCTGCATTGGCAGGTGGATGGATTCTTTTATCACTGAGCCACTGGGAAAGCCCTATCAGTGGATACTAGATACTACTTGGTACTACTTAATTTTACCCCAGATACGAACAATGTATCACCAGCTCTGCAGAACTTCCTTTTGCAAAGGGATCCATCACACAATCCACGCAGGTCTGGTGGGATGTTCACCTTAGAGCCTCAACTGTGCTATGACAGCCTGGGTGGCCCCATGACCCATGGTGAGGCAGCAAACCATGTATGGAACCCTACTTCCTTCTCTACAATGACTTGTCTAACAATGTGGGCCAAATAGGGTCAACCAAAGCTCCTCCATGGAATCTGAAACATAAAAGCTAAAAAAAAAACTTCCTCTCTTCTGAGATTGAGCATTAGGACGCCAGTGTAGGCTATTCTGCCACCAGACAGAGCCAAAAGCTGGAAAAAGGAGACAGAGCTCTCATGCTCCTCATTTGATCCCCTGAAAGCAGCTATATTTGAGGCCAGAGTACTCCAGATGTTTCAGTTGTGCCAATCAAAAAATGCCACTCTTTGCGCTATTTTGAAAAGGGCTTCTAACACCTACAACCATAAAAGACCTAGAATGGCACTGAACTAAGGCAAAAGTAACTCTTCACAAGACTGTTCTCATACGAGAAATGCAAAATGAGAAACAGAAAATAAGAATGTAAATATTGACACATAATTTTTTTCACGTACATTTATTAATGCTCCCATAAAACCAGGGCCATCTCTTCCAGATCTAAGAGTCATTTTTCAGTGGCATATGATACAATTATCACTCCTTCCTTCTTGAAACACTTTCTCTACTTGGCTTCCACATCATCAGGGTCATGCTCTCCTTCCTTTCTGTCCATTTCTCCTGTCCTTTGCTGCCTCTCCTCCTCCGCAGTTGCTAGAGAATCCCTGTATTCAGAACTTGGTCCTGATGCATTCTCTACCCAAGCGTGAACTATATAATCACATGGAGTCCCCCCCACTTTAAAATAATCTAATATGAAATGACTCCAAAATCTCTATAACCAGCCCCAAGGTTTCCCTACAGCTCCAGAGTCATTATTTATCATTAACTGGCTGGCCAATTTCTCCAGCTGGATGTTTTCAGGTCCCTCGACTTTAATATGTTCAAAACAATTTTTGAGTTTGCCACAAAATCCTGTACTTCCCCAAGAGATCTTCTTCTCATGAAACCGCAAAACCACATACCCAGTTACACAAGCCAAATGCTGAGAAGTCTTTAACTTCTTCCCTGTCCCCATGTCCTAATTACTCAATGAGTCTTGCTGGCTGTTCCTTCTATACATCCTAGATTCAACCACTTTTCCCCATCTCCAGTATCATTACCCTAGCCTAGCTTACCATCTTCTGCTGTCTGAACTACTGGGATAAGTACCAAATGAGTCCCTCGCGTATACTATGGCCCTCTTCAGTTGATTCACCCAGTAGCCAGAATAAACTTTAAAAATGCTAAGTTAGGTCTTGAAATCATCCTCAAAAACTCCATTAGCTCCCCACTGACATTTAAAATATATACTACTCAGGACTTCCCTGGTGATCCAGTGGTTAAGAACTCACCTTCCAATGTAAGAGACACAGGTTCAATCCCTGGTCCGGAAACTAAGATCCCACGTGCCACAGAGCAACAAAGCCTGTTCGCCACAACTACTGAGCCCACAAGCCACACACAACAAAGACCCAAGCACAGTCAAACAATAAATAAATTAATTAAACTAAATAAAACACATACTGCTCACCCCCATTTTCGAGGCTCCCCATGATCTGGCACCTGCTCTCTGGCTTCACCTCCTACCACTTGTATGGCTTAGTTACTCTGTTCCACCTTGTCAACTGGTCATCGGCTGTTCTCTGATCAATAGCACTTTCTCCTGCCTCTACCTGGAATGCTCTTTCCCTATATATTCACATGGCTGACTCCTTCCTTCTGTATTGAGACTAAAGAGCATCCGACTGTCTAAATGCCATTTCCTTAAAAAGCATGCTTCTGAATACCTTGTTGAAAGAGACCTCCACGTTGCTATGCTTTCTCTCCTCTTACCCTGTTTTATTGTTCTTCATAACAGGTATCATTAACATTACATATATATCATCTCCTCTCACTACATTATAAATCCCAAGAAGGTAGTCTGGAACAGTGCTGAACATATTTATTTGCTGCAGAAAGCTGAGGAGGGGAGAGATGAGAACGAATTGTTCATGGGGCTGTAAACTGATATGATCCCTCGAGTGAGCATCTCAACAAAATATATTAAAAGGCCACAAAAATGTGCTTATCTATTTCAGAATGGCTAGTGAGCTTTATCAGACATTCAGTTCAGTTCAGTTCAGTTCAGTGGCTCAGTCGTGTCCAACTCCTTGCGACCCCATGAATCGCACCACGCCAGGCCTCCCTGTCCATCACCAGCTCCTGAAGTTTACCCAAACGCATGTCCATTGAGTCGGTGATGCCATCCAGCCATCTCATTCTCGGTCGTCCCCTTCTCCTCCTGCCCTCATCCCTCCCAGCATCAGAGTCTTTTCCAATAAGTCAACTCTTCGCATGAGGTGTCCAAAGTATTGGAGTTTCAGCTTTAGCATCAGTCTTTCCAAAGAACACCCAGGACTGATCTCCTTTAGAATGGACTGGTTGGATCTCCTTGCAGTCCAAGGGACTCTCATGAGTCTTCTCCAACACCACAATTCAAAAGCATCAATTCTTTGGCACTCAGCTTTCTTCACAGTCCAACTTTCACATCCATATATGACCAATGGAAAAGCCATAGCCTTGACTAGACGGACCTTTGTTGGCAAAGTAACGTTCAAAAGCAAAATATTCTTTTGAATATGCTATCTAGGTTGATCATAACTTTCCTTCCAAGGAGTAAGCGTCTTTTAATTTCATGGCTGCAGTCACCATCTGCAGCGATTTTGGAGCCCCCCAAAAATAAAGTCTAATATTGTTTCCACTGTTTCTCCATCTATTTCCCAGGAAGTGATGGGGCCAGATGCCATGATCTTCGTTTTCTGAATGTTGAGCTTTAAGCCAACTTTTTCACTCTCCTCTTTCACTTTCATCAAGAGGCTTTATAGGTCCTCTTCACTTTCTGCCATAAGGGTGGTGTCATCTGCATATCTGAGGTTATTGATATTTCTCCCAGCAATCTTGATTCCAGCTTGTGTTTCTTCCAGCCCAGAGTTTCTCATGATGTACTCTGCATATAAGTTAAATAAGCAGGGTGACAATATACAGCCTTCAGTTCAGTTCAGTTCAGTTCAGTCGCTCAGTCGTGTCCGACTCTTTGCGAGCCTTGATGTACTCCCTCGGGTCCGACTCTTTGCGAGCCTTGATGTACTCCTTTTCCTATTTGGAAGCAGTCTGCTGTTCCAGGCCCAGTTCTAACTGTTGCTTCCTGACCTGCATATAGGTTTCTCAAGAGATAGGTCAGGTGGTCTGGTATTCCCATTACTTGAAGAATTTTCCACAGTTTATTGTGATCCACACAGTCAAAGGCTTTGGCATAGTCAATAAAGCAGAAATAGATGTTTTTCTGGAACTCTCTTGCTTTTTCCATGATCCAGCAGATAATGGCAATTTGATCTCTGGTTCCTCTGCCTTTTCTAAAACCAGCTTGAACATCAGGGAGTTCACGGTTCATGGATTGTTGAAGCCTGGCTTGGAGAATTTTGAGCATTACTTTACTGCGTGTGAGATGAGTGCAATTGTGCAGTAGTTTGAACATTCTTTGGCATTGCCTTTCTTTGGGATTGGAATGAAAACTGACCTTTTCCAGTCCTGTGGCCACTGCTGAGTTGTCCAAATTTGATGGCATATTGAGTGCACCACTTTCACAGCATCATCTTCCAGGATTTGAAATACTCAACAGGAATTCCATCACCTCCACTAGCTTTGTTCGTAGTGATGCTTTCTAAGGCCAGGATGTCTGGCTCTAGATGAGTGATCACACCATCGTGATTATCTGGGCCATGAAGATCTTTTTTGTACAGTTCTTCCGTGTATTCTTGCCACCTCTTCCTAATATCTCCCTCTTCTGTTAGGTCCAGATCATTTCTGTTCTTTATCAAGCCCATCTTTGCATGAAATGTTCCCTTGGTATCTCTACTTTTCTTGAAGAGATCTCTAGTCTTTCCAATTCTGTTGTTTTCCTCTATTTCTTTGCATTGATTGCTGAGGAAGGCTTTCTTATCTCTCCTTGCTATTCTTTGGAAATCTGCATTCAGATGCTTGTATCTTTCCTTTTCTCCTTTGCTTTTCATTTCTCTTCTTTTCACAGCTATTTCTAAGGCCTCCCCAGACAGCCATTTTGCTTTTTTGCATTTCCTTTCCATGGGGATGGTCTTGATCCCTGTCTCCTGGACAATGTCACAAACCTCCGTCCATAGTTCATCAGGCACTCTATCTATCAGATCTAGGCCCTTGAATCTATTTCTCACTTCCACTGTATAATCATAAGGAATCTGATTTAGGTCATACCTGAATGGTGTAGCGGTTTTCCCTACTTTCTTCAACTTAAATCTGAATTTGGCAATAAGGAGTTCATGATCTGAGCCACAATCAGCTCCCAGTCTTGTTTTTGCTGACTGTATAGAGCTTCTCCATCTTTGGCTGCAAAGAATATAATCAATCTGATTTCGGTGTTGACCATCTGGTGATGTCCATGTGTAGAGTCTTCTCTTGTGTTGTTGGAAGAGGGTGTTTGCTGTGACCAGTGCGTTCTATTGGCAAAAACCCTATTTTGCCCTGCTTCATTCTGTATTCACGGCCAAATTTGCCTGTTACCCCAGGTGTTTCTTGACTTCCTCCTTTTACATTCCAGTCCCCTACAATGAAAAGGACATCTTTTTTGGGTGTTAGTTCTAAAAGGTCTTGTAGGTCTTCATAGAACCGTTCCACTTCAGCTTCTTCAGCGTTACTGGTTGGGGCATAGACTTGGACTACTGTGATATTGAATGGTTACTGTGAATTACTGTGATATTGAATCAGACATTCAGTCTACTTCAATTCTTTCCCTCGTCGTTCTGTCCAGTCTGAGGCCCAACCTCCCCATGTCCCCAATCCCAGGGAATCAGGAGAGGGTCAACTCATCAAACAGCCCTCTCCCCCAAGGATGCTGAAGCAGGAAGAGAAACCAATAGCATACTCTTTGATGACATCCAAATACACAAACAAAATAATGGGAGAATAGTTACCACTGGTTCAAATGCTTTTTTACTTTAAGGAAACAACTTTTAATACAGCAAACTGTACGTATGGCTAGGAAGATTTAAAGGACATCTTTAAGCCAAAATATACTTGTTAGTTGAATGACAGTCATCCTTTTTGCTCAGGGTAACTTTCACATTCTCTTTTTCCTGGAGGAGAGAAAAACAAGAAAAATCCCAATACACAGACTAAAACTTTGCTCTTCTTTCCCCCAAACAGCAACTAAACAAATAGATATAAGAGCCACAAATAGATACAAGATTAAGGCAGGTGACACTTGGTAATTTATCCTAAAAAAATTAATTATATGATAACAAAGCAAAGTCTGTATCTGCTTACAACTACTAGTGTGTCCTAAAAGCCAGATCAACAACTGTAAGTAGAAATTAGTAATCAGAGTGGTGTTCTTATTTTTTTGATGCTCTTTAGCAGAGTCGGACACGACTGAGCGACTGAACTGAACTGAACTGGGCTGTATAATGGATAGTATCTAGAAATATCTGTCTGGTTCACAAGATCTTTTTCCACAATAACACTTGTCTCTCTGGTCATAACTAACCAAACTACTAGTGGATATCAGCTATAGAGCTGTGCCAGAAGTCCTCTCCAAGGAGTCTGAAGTTAGAGCTGAAATAAGCAGACAGGATCTGTCAGGCTACTCGCCTCCCTTCCTTCATACTTCTCTCTCTCTTTCTCTAAATGGGCTAGTACCGTAACAGGTAGATTGAGATGCTGACTGTGAACTCAGGAAGATGCTTTGCAGAGAGACACAGAGTAATGAAGCTAATGCACAGAAATACACAGAGATGACACATGAAAACTAAATACTGCTTCAATTCCTGGTAGATTTCAAGTTTCTGGACCCAGATCTTTCTGAGGGTCTGCTCAGTTTCTACACTTGACTTCCTTGAGACATCCCTTTAGCCTTAAAATAAATTCCCTCTTGGTTTAAGGTAGCCCAAGCTGGTTTCTGTTACCTGCAATCAGAGTCCAAACTAATAATCTGGGTATAGTAATTATAATAAGTTATTTCCACAAATCCTGTAGTATTTATTTTCTGGCATAATCCTTCCCCTTAACTGGAAACAAATCCATTGGTATAATAACAATATAACTTGAAAGGAAATAGATTCAGAAATGATAGTCTTAAACAAAAGAAGAAAAAAGAATAACTTCCCCAAAACAACTAAAGTCGGGAATCACCTCAAGGAGGATAGCAGGCTGCTTCTGAACAACATCTGATTGTACACATTTTTAAGGGTAAATCCAAAAGAAAAAAAAACTGAGCCAAAGAAAACAGTGATTTTTCTCAATAATGCCAAGTAACTCTCCAGCAAGCACCAAAGCAAATTTATTAACAGTACATGAAACAGGAGGGGGGTGGGTACATTTCTGGAGATATCAATTTTGCAGCTGCTGAGTCGGAGCAACCTGGCAGCGGTTTGCAACAAGGCTACTGTGGCCGTGAGACGAGCTTCAGCAGCGTTCAAGTTCACAGTCTCTTTCTTTGCAGAAACAAACACAGGTAATACATTGATGCCGGTAAACCGAACTTGATTCGTCAAAATGGTGAAGAAAATGTGCACAGAAAAAGTATGGCTTATTTTAAATACTTACATTTAAAAATTCACAAATACTTACATTTTTTGCCGTCATGTCAAACTGCATTCAATTTAAAATTCTGTAAAGCCATTAAAAAGCAAATAAAAAAACTTCGTCTTCAATAATTCTTTAAAAGAATATCCTGTTAAAGGGAAAAAGAGGGAACAGTAATGTAATAGTCATCATAATAACAAGCAACACTTATGTCATAATTACTATGTGATATTCATTGTTTTTTAATTACCTAAATTAATCCTCACAACACCACTATGAGATATGGACCATTCTAACTGTCATTAACCAGATAAAACTTGCAATTTCATGATGTTAAATAATTCAACCAAACCAACTCAGCTAAGAAGTGACAGAGCCTGGACTCTGAAATATTACACTATGCTGTTGTAGATGAGCCACTGAAAGCGACACCAGGGATTCCAGGAGAAATAGCCGATCCCAGCAACGGGGCAGGAAACGCATGAGATAAACCTAGAACACATTGAGTGTCTAAAGGAAGGAATGACAGAGACATATTAAAAGTATACAGGAGACGGCTTAGAAAGTCCACAACATAAAGCGACAACTTATGCCAGTTTCAAGGGGCAATTAAGCACCTAAGTACACACTAATAACAACAGGCTGTAACAGATTCTAAACCCAATGAATAAAATAATAATCCAAGAGTTCACATTTATAGAAACAAATAACAAGGAAGGGAAATGTCTTCTTTGCAATACAATTCCAACTAATATGTACAAAGAAATGAAGCAGTTAGAAAACCACCAATCTGTAAACACTGTGATATTAATGGGTTAGGTAAGAATCATCAAAAGATGCTAAAATGATTAAATGAAATTTGGTGAGAAAAAGGATATTTATATAGTCCTGAAATATTGCCCTACAAGATACCTCTTACATCAAGTTTTACAGTGAAGAAACCTGGCACAAACCACTACAGCCAAGGTGATGAAAGCTACCTATGGCCAACAACAGAATAAACCAGCATCATGCATCTCCCCAGGTGCACTGTGACAGACACAGTATCATCTAAATCAAATCATGAGGCAATGAGGCTGACATGCAAATTAAGACACATTCTATGAAACAATGGCCTGAGTTCTTAAAAATATTAGTTTATCATGAAAAACAGAGGAGAGCTAAAGAAACATTACAGATTCAAGACTAAAGTCATACGAAAATTACATTTAATGCATGATCCTGGACTGGGCTTTGAACCACAAAAAATAACTGCTATGAAGACCATTATTGGGGCAACTAGAGAAAGCGAAACATGGTCTGCAGACTGGAAAACTGTACTGTTTCATTTCCTGTTTCTGATCAGAGGATTGTGTTCTGGTGTTTTTGTTTTTGTTTTTTTTTTTAAGTGAATGGGCTTCCCTGGTGTCTCAGACAGGAAAGAATCTGCCTGCAATCCAGGAAACCCAGGTTTGACCCCTGAGTTGGGAAGATCCCCTGGAGAAGGGAATAGCTAGCTACCCATTCCAGTATTCTTGAATGGAGAACCTCATGGACAGAGGAGTCTGGCGGGCTGCAGTTCATCGAGTAGCAAAGAGTCGGACACAACCAAGTGATTACACTTTCACTTTTTCACTTTCCTCAACCTTAGGGAAAAATATACCAAAATATTTACTAGTGAAAGGATATGCAGAAACATACTTTCAAATGATTAAAAAATGTATATAATTTGTATATAGAGAGAAAGTAGTAGTGATAAAGCACGTGTGGCAAAATGTTGACAAACTAGTGATTCTAGGTCAGGGGTATTCAAAAGATCTTTGCCTGTTTCTGCAACTTTTCTCTTATTTTAAAATTATTTCAAAATTAAAACTTTAATAGGACATTCAAAGGGAAGAATAAAACTTAACTTTAAAAAGATCATAAATAGTAAGGGCTTAAAGCAACGGAGGCTCCAAACATCTGCCTCACATGGTAGAATTTGAACCTACAAGTAAAACTGCGGAGCAGGGGGTGGTGAGGAAATATTTTACTTTTCACTAGAACAGTGTGATTTTTCAATGATAAAGAAAACATATGTTTAAAAGCCCAAGTAAGACCTGAAGTACAGCTGTGATTTTTGCTTTCCCACTGTAGCAGCAGATTTGACCACATCTACCATGAGTGAATATGAAAATCAAGTTCCTACACTGGAACTGTTTCACTTTTATCAATTATCTGGTATATACTCTTCAGTGTTACAAATATGAGATAAATGTTCCTGAAATCCCATCGCATTCACCAAACCAGCAATACGCCCAACTAAACTACTTACTACTTTCTGTCTCCCTCCCAGATGGGTGGGCCATGACATAATTCTGGTCAGTGAAATATAAGCAGTCACTGTTAGGCTGGGCTACCAGATTCAGCTAAATGCCCTTTTCCCCGCTCTCCCATTTCTTCATTTTCAGAGTATGGCTATAATGGTTACAGCTCCTTGTCTCTGAGCATCTGCTTCCTTATTATACTCAGTGTTCCATTCAGGATTTTATTTCCTAAGGACTGGGTTAGTGAGTGGCACTGTTACTCATGCAAACAACAAGAAATTAACAAGGTGTTATTATTTCAATACACAAGAGGTGACAAATAAAAACACACCTTAGCTATAGTAACTGAGCTTAATAAGACAAAACATAATTTTGTTTAGTATTCCCTTTGCATCTTCTCACCAGAGGAAAGCACAAACTGTAACTTCTAAATGTTACCTAAATGATAAATGTTTGAAATAGAGCCAAAGTACATGAGTAGCTTAAGCACATGGATATTAACATCACTGTACTTCAATCTCTTCATCTACAAAAGAGTAGTAGCACAATACATCTACTTAATTAAATGAGTCAAGACGTGGAAAATAATTTGGACACTGTCTAGAAAAAGTACTCATTAATATTAAGGAAAAAATGGCTCACTGACTTCTCATGACAAATTAAGGTTTCTTCCTCCAAAATAAATACTACATAATTGACACATAGTAGAAGTGATAAAGACCACAACATAAATCCAATTTCAAAGTAGGGCAAAAAAAAAGCATTTAATTGTGGTTAAAAAAAAAAAAACTCATCTGAAATTAACAAAGAGTCAGCAATAACTTCATTCATTAATTTATCTACCTAGTCAACATTTACTGAACACACACTATGAGCAAAATACTAATCCAGACACTAGAGAGCTCCTAATAGATGAAACAGTAAGCATAAACCTTCAAGTGTAATTTAAACTATATAAAATTACATTAAGATGAATGTTACAAAAAGACATGAGACTATGACAGAGATCTTTATTCAATTAAAAATGAAGAAGTAGGCTGCACTGGCTTTGAGTGACAGCCTATAATCTTTCAATTTAAAAATATACATTTCTAAGTATCTTTAAATTTTGTCTTTTTCCTACACTGTCTTTAATCTAAATGTTATTTGCAACATATGACTTAAATCAAGGGCCTAGAAAGTAAATAAACACAGCACGAATGTTTCAACAAACAGCTACCTTGGCAGTCCTGGCGATTGTCAAAGATTAAACCAGTCATGTGCACTGATGCATTATGTTTCATCCAGACTCAACAATTGTACACTTCTTCCTGTCACCATTTTCTTCTGTTGGTTAAAAAAAATAAGTCGGATTTCTTCTTCCAGCTTCATGAGCACATTATGTCAAGCTCAAAAAGTCAGTCTCAGTGACCTCACCATCTGCCATGATCTCTTGTCAGACTCAGACAATGCAACTCCCACAGATGGCCTCAAAAAGGAAGCCCCTTTCCTTTCCAATCACAACTTAGCAGCTGTGGGCACAAAGCCTTTTAAATTGGTACAACATTAATCAAAATATAAGGAGGAAAGCAAAAATAATTATGAATACATTTACTGAACTAACGTCTCTTGAATTGAGATTTGCACTTTCTAACACTGCTGAAAGGGATGTTCCTAAAAATTAAAATTTCAGCAAAAACCACTGAAACAGAAGACAAAGCATACTTTAATGGAAGATGGTAGTAATTTTAAATATATGCTCATGTTTCAAAGTTTGGAAAATATATACAACAGTAAAACAGGTAACAAATAGCAGTTATAATTCCATCTCTGAAATGCAACCATAGAGTTGCTTTTGATATAACTTTCTTCAGTATTCTTTTTGCACTCTGCTGCTGCTGCTGCTGCTAAGTCGCTTCAGTCGTGTCCGACTTGTGCGACCCCAGAGATGGCAGCCTATCAGGCTCTTCTGTCCCTGGGATTCTCCAGGCAAGAATACCGGAGTAGGTTGCCATTTCCTTCTCCAATGCATGAGAGTGAAAAGTGAAAGTGAAGTTGCTCAGTCGTGTCCGACTTCATGATCCCATGGACTGCAGCCCACCAGGTTCTTGATAAAGGAGATTAATTAGAAGATATTTTCATAGGAAGTGACAATATATAACTTTTTTCTTAGGTGATGAGCATATCTATCTAAGTGATTCACATATATTCTCTCATTCAATTCATACTGCAACTCTATCAGATAAATGTTAGTACTGTTCACATTTTACAAATAACAAAACTAAGCTTTAAAAAGTTGAATTAATTTGCCCAGTTAACCAGGTGGGCAAATGGCAATGCCAGAATATCAACCCAGAATCTCAGCCCAGTGGACGTATTTTAAACTACTATGCTACTTTATAAAATATATTTTACCTTGAAAACATGAGAAAATAAATAATTATTATCACAATAAATCCATATATAGAAGGATAACTTACTTTACCAAAACAATTCTTTTCTTACAGAACAAATCATATATCATTGGGTCGAGTTTTTCCCTTTTTTTAAAGGTTCTATTTCTAAATTTCAATATGAAATCTACAATTCTTTATTCTTCTGATTGGGTAGTAAACTTCCTCCCTTTTACAGCTACAGAATGTTCCTTTACGTTGTTTACACCGTAACTTACACCACCAGTCCTCTGCTGGCGGACAATCAGATTTCCTACATTTTTATACTGGTGACAGTAACCACGCTGTAATGACCCAGTCCTCAGTGTCCCCTCTGCTCTCTGCTCACTTCCTCAGCTCTGTGCTGAGCCACTTTCCCACACCCTTCTCTCATCCACGTCCACTGGCCTTCCTCCTCAAAGGCACGCACCTCCTGTCTCTGAGCCTCTGCCTGCTAGTTCTCTCTGCCTGGAGTTTTTCCCAGGCATTAAGTCTCCTTCCTTCAGATCTCTCTCAAATGTCACTTTCTCTGGGCAACTGTAATTCTCCCACTACAGAGACTAGGTTAGGGGGTTTCTACTTAATAATGCTCTCCTACTTTCTCCTTCCCAAGGACACATCTGGTTGTCATTATCTATTTATTTGTGTGATAATCAGATTGTGGGCCATCTCTGCAACTAAAGGGTGAATCACACGAGGGCAGGAACCCTCTGTCTTTTCAGTTATCATACAGCCAGTGTCTGACACCTGGTTGGAACCCAAGAAATATTTGTTTTGTGTTTGCTTTTTAAGTAATATTCTACCCAGTGCTCTGCAGTGATCTAAATGGGAATGAAATCTAAAAAAGAGGGGAGATACATACACACACACACACGGCTGATTCACTTTGCTGTACAGCAGAAAACAACACAACATTGTAAAGCAACTACACACCTTTAAAAAATTAACAATAAAAGAATCATAAGTTTCAAAAAAGTAATACTCATTAAATTATGTACTCGATATTTTATTTTTCATGCTTATAAAAATATGTTAATCTCATTTAATATGATTTGGCAGCAGAAAATGAAAAGACACAAACACTGAGCACGTTCACACATCCAAAACAGCAGAATGTTGGGTGTCACTTTCCTATCATGAAGTGTTTTGGGGGTTGGCATTATACCTGTGTACATTAATTCCAAAAAACGCTATGGGAAAAGTTTTTATAATAGAATATATTTAATTTCACCGATGTTGAAGGTGAAAGGAACAGTAGCCAAGAGGGAAATTTAAAAAGCTGCTCTTCTAAGGAACCATCAATATCTTACACTTAAAAAAAAAAAGATAATTGCTTTTATGCTCATTATTCGCTTTTCAAATTGGGGTACAGTTGCTTTACAATGCTGTGTTAGTCTCCTCTGCACAACAAAGTGAATCAGCTATATGTACGCATACATCTTTCCCTCTTGGACCTCCTTCACAACCCGCATCATTGCTTTTTTTTTTTTATTGAAAAAAACAAAAATTCTGTCTGGGTGTACATAAGCTTTTACCCAGGACTCTCCACAACGGTAAAAACTGGTTAACATGACAAGCAATCAATAACAACTTTTAACAGCTTCTACATATGTGTGGGGAAATACTGAATAGTGTTAATCTGAGCACTACTCATTTGGTTCACTTATTCAACAAAAACTGACAGCCTGCTGCAGGTCAAACCATAGGCTGAGCATTAAAGATGCTTCGAGAAACAATGACAGTCTCTGCCTCCATGGAGCCTACATTTTGACTCTAAAGGCAGACATTCAGCAATGAACTCCCCAGTTAACTATGTAATGACAATATACGATAAGCAGTGCTACAGAAACAAAGACACAAAGGAAGCATGTACACTAAGGGTCTGGAACTCTGGTGGTTTTAGAGAAGATTCCTCTGTGGAAGTCTGAACTAAGCTGAAAAGACAAATGGAACAAACCAATGGCAGAGAAGGGGACTCACAGCCAGAGGGGGCAAACATTACAGGAAAATGCTCAGAGGAAGAAAAACACATGGCTAGTTCGAGGAGCTGAAGGGAGACCTATGTACCTGAAAACAAAGGGCAAGACAGAACAAGATGGAGAGATACGGCTGGAAGCGCAATCATGCAGGATATTACTTTTTCTTTTCTTTTTAATTAAATTAGTGGGAAGCCAGACTTCCATGGTGGTTAAGAATTCACCTGCCAATGCTGGGGACACGGGGTCAACCCCTGGTCTGGGAGGGTCCCAAATACTGCAGAGCAACTAAGCATGTGTTCCGCAACACGAGAAGCCACTGCAGTGAAAAGCCTGTGCACTAGAACTGAAGAGTAGCCCCCGCTCACAGCAGCTAGAGAAAGCCAAGCAGAGCAGCAAAGACTCAGTGTGGCCTGAAATAAATACAAACATAAATTAATGGAAGCCTTGGAAAACTTTTAAGAGCTAAAACATCTGAACCGGGGATATTAAGTTACATTTACTAAAGGTTAAGTAAAAATTATGTGCTTTCTAATTTTTATAAACCGGCAATATCACATAAGATAATCTATAATTCTTTGGAAACCGAAATACTCATTTCTTGACTATGCCTGGTAAGTATATATTCATCATCCACCAATTATCTAACAAGCACCTTATTCTGCTGGAATAAAACTCAAAGTTCAGAAAGAAGCAAAAAAAAAAAGTCCACAGCTCTCAAATTAGCTTTTACGAACCTAGTAGACATAGGCCTTGCTTCACCTGCTTGATTTTATTTCACATAAAATTCTTATGAAATTTGCTTATCTCAATTTTCAAGCTTCAAGCCAACTATACTCAGTAGAAAGGATGTGCATAACAGGGACAAATGGGCTAGGCCTACAGACAAGTACATTAAGTAATTGACAGCTGGCAGATTAATACTAAGGAAAAGTGGACATATTATTACATTTTGACAAGTAGATTCACTGAAACAGAATCCCTTCCTCATTCCCTGGCAAAACTGAATTAATGATATGTTCTTATACAAGCTTCCACAATAAAACCAAAGGGATACTTTTGTTTCAAATATTTTCACAGGTAACATTTATTATTTGTTCTTAATTACCAAAAGCAAAAGTCTAAGACAACTTATTTCTGCCCTGTCCAAAGAAGCAACATCAGAGATTACCCAAATTTAGAACAACATTACGTTTCAAGATCCTGCCAAAAATCTAACAGAAAAGCTCTTTAATCAAGTGGTGTACTAGCCAAATTTTAAACCATTACTCAGTTTATGCACAATGACTGCATGGATTAGATCCATGTTACCAATCTGCTCTTTAGCAAAGCCCTGTTTCCAGATAACTGTAGCTCCAGATAAGTAATACAACTGTTAATATGTATCCTTAACTTGATACATCATAACA
Source organism: Capricornis sumatraensis (assembly GCF_032405125.1). Taxonomy (NCBI): domain Eukaryota; kingdom Metazoa; phylum Chordata; class Mammalia; order Artiodactyla; family Bovidae; genus Capricornis; species Capricornis sumatraensis. The sequence goes on along the minus strand of NC_091069.1, from coordinate 232,857,538 downwards.
GGCTAGATGAGGTTTTAAAACATCATTTGGGAATTCATGTAATTTACAGCATTGTACAAAAACTATGTCAGCAAAAATGTTCAACTCACCCAAGAGACCTAAGAAAAGAAAAATGCGGCCAAACAAAAAGAAGCAACTGGTGAAGAAAACATCAGTTTCTAACCCCCTTTTTTTTTTAAAGTTTTCCTTACATGTATTTGTGCTGATTCCCCTAAAAAACACAATGTTTTTTTCTAAATGTTTGCCAATCCCATTTTACTTTATCTTTTGGCCATGACACAGCATGATCTTCGTTCCTCGACCTACTGGCATTAGGGTGAGCCCTAACCCAATAGGACTCCTGTTCTTAAAAGAGAAAAGATAAAAGACACAAAAGGAAGTCGGCCAGATGAAGAGAGAGGTAAAGACTGGATGCATGCTGCCACAGTTGAGAAATGCGGGGATACCAGAAGCTGAAAAAGGCAAGGAAGGCTCCTTCCTCCGGCATCAGAGGGAGGTGGTCCCGCCAACACCTCGACTCAGACATCTAGTGTGCAGAACAGTGCGAGAATCAATTCCTGTTACTATAAGCCACCCAGTGTGTGGCAGTTTGTTCTGGCAGCCCTAAAACACTAATATAATAGGTTTTACGCATTTACTGTTGTAGTTATTCCTAGAGTTTTTGTTTGGTTGGTTTTAGGGATTTTTTAATCTGATTTTTATTCTGGCTCTCCATATCATCCAAGCTTTCTGTACATATGGATTTCTTTTGGTTAATTTTATACAGCACAATATAACTGAATTTTCTTAAAAAAAAAAAAAATTTTTTTTTTTTCGTTGGCTGCACCCAGCTCTTAGTTGCACTATGTGGGATCTAGTTCCCTGACCAGGAATCAAACCCCAGCTCCCTGCACTGGGAGAACAGAGGATCCCATGCAGATCCCCTGCATTAACCACTGGACCACTAGGGAAGTCCCTGGATTCTCTTTTTGTCTGTAGTAGTTTTTCAGTTGACTCTTCTGGGCTTTTCAGATATACAACCATATGAAAATAGGGACTGTTTCAAGTCTGCACAACAACAGAATAAGCCATCGCTCTCTCAAACTAGAAGTCTCTCCCTCAACTTCCCACACAGATATAAAATAAACAAGGAGAATAAATAAAACCACAACAGAACCCATGCCTCAACCTTATCATTACCAGAAGACAGAGATCACAAAAACATTCAAATTTCCTATAAGTAGAGGGAAAAAAGAAATACATTTCAGAAGAAATCCAACTGCCTACCTTCTGCAAGCCTGTGGATGCAGAGAGTAAGAGGAGGTAAAAAAGAATCCACGAAAAACAGCACACTCGACCAGGGGACTTAGAGGAAGCACAAACAAAATGACCCAAGGAAGAGCAAAACAATAAGAGCAAACACAGTGAACACAAGTTAGGACTTGATAGTTCACAGCCCTAGTGATGTGGAAGCATCTACAAACTTCTGGATCAACTGTGGTACCCTCTGAGAAACCGCTTCTGGAGGAGAATTAGGTATAGAGATGCAAGAGAAGAAAGAGATGGTATCTCTTGGAGACAAAGAAATGAGTGGAAAGATGGGAGTAAGAGGCAGGAAATGAAGGACCCTGTAGAAAGGAAATGGAAACAACACATACCAAGCCTTTCTCTATCCTTCTTCCTGATCAACACCCCAAGTTACTAAAAGATACTGAGAAGGAAAGGGAAGAGTGACAATAGAACTCTCAAACAAGGAACTCTATCCACAAAATGAAGATACCACAACACACAAAGTGCTAGAAAAAATCAGAAAAACACAAATGAAAGCTTTCATGTTGATGGTTTTCTCCCTACAAATCAACTATGAAGTTGGAAAAAATTGTAACATCCATCTGCTTTTGAATTCAGTTCAGTTCAGTTCAGTCGCTCAGTCGTGTCCAACTCTTCAAACCCATGGACTGCAGCACACCAGGCTTTCCTGTCTGTCACCACCTCCCAGAGCTTGCTCAAACTCATGTCCATTGAGTCAGTGATGCCATTCAACCATCTCATCCTCTATCGTCCCCTTCTCCTCCTGCCTTCAATCTTTCCCAGCATCAGGGACTTTTCCAGGGAGTCAGTTCTTTGCATCAGGTGGCCAAAGTACTGGAGTTTCAGCTTCAGCATCAGTCCTTCCAGTGAATATTCAGGACTGATTTCCTTTAGGATGGACTGGTTGAATCTCCTTGCTGTCCAAGAGACTCTCAAAAGTCTTCTTCAACACCACATTTCAAATCATCAATTCTATTGTGCTCAGCTTTCTTTATACTCCAACTTTCACATCTATACATGACTACTGGAAAAACCATACCTTTGACTAGACGGACCTTGGTTGACAAAGTAATGTGTTTGCTTTTTAATATGCGATCTAGTTTGGTCATAGCTTTTCTTTCAAGGAGCAAGCATCTTTTAATTTCATGCCTGAAGTCACCATCTGCAGTGATTTTGGAGCCCCCAAAAATAAAGTCTGTAACTGTCTTCATTGTTTCCCCATCTATTTGCCATGAAGTGATGGGACTGGATGCCATGATCTTCATTTTCTGAATGTTGAGTTTTAAGCCAGCTTTTTCACTCTCCTCTTTCCCTTTCATCAAGAGGTTCTTTAGTTCTTCGCTTTCTGCCGTAAGGGTGGTGTCATCTGCGTATCTGAGGTTATTGATCAAAAAAGATTTTACAGATGTTAAAAAAAAAGTTCCTAAGTCAGAAATAAAAAAAACTAAGTATCAACAAAGATAGGGATGTAATGAAGTTCACGGTAAATATCATTAACACCACTGTATATTATATATGCAAGTTGTCAAGAGAGTAAATCCTAAGACTTCTCATCACAAGGAAAGTACTTTAAAAAATCTTTTTTGTATTTCCTTAACATTGTATCTATATGAGATGATGGATGACTATATAAGACTAAACTTCCTGTGGTAATCACTTCGTGATGTACGTAAGTCAAACCATTTTGCTGTGTACCTTAAACTTATACAGCAGTGTATGTCAATTACATCTCAATAAAACTGGAATAAAAAATGGCAAAGATATTAAATACAGTTGACTATAGTGCAGGAAAAATCATCACATAAAATCATTGAAAAATGAAAGCTAAATTATATGGCACACGGAGGGGGACAGATTTTAATGAAAATTAATAAATGATGTTGAAGGAAAGGAGAAAAACAATAAAGAGAATAAAAATGAAATTAAGAAACAAAATAATCAGAGAGAAACTGGCTGACGAGATGACAGGCAAAAGTGACAGACCACCACTGGCGTCCCTGACGAAGAAACTCAAAACAATGCATCAGGACTAAAACTATGAAACAAGAAAACTTTCCAGAAATAAAAGACCTGAATCCACATGCTTAAAAGGCCTACCAGATACTTAGGAAAATTGACCCAGAATGAGCAACTATAACACATATCCTTGTAACACTGTTTAAAGGAAAAAAGAAAAAAAACACTCTGGCACATTCTGACAAAAAGATAAAATAATCTACAAAGGCAAGGGAAGTAGACCATACCAAACGACTCAAAAATAACATATAAAGCAAGAAAACAGTATTTTCAAGAAATGTAAAGAAAATAAAATGTAAACCAAGGATATTATATCCTGCCAAACTGTACTTCAAGTTCCAGGGACATCAAAAAACAACTTTGGGGACAAGCTCCTTGATACTGGTCTTGGCAATAATTTTTTCGACCTGATGCCAAAAGCAAAGGCAACAAAAGCAAAAATAAACCTGTGTGACTATATAAGACTAAAAACTTTACAAAGCAAAGGAAATCATCATTTTGCAAATCATTTATCTGGTAAGTTAATATCTAAAATATATAAAGAACACACACAATTCAGGGACTTTCCTGGTGGTCCACTGGTTAAGAATCTGCCTTGCAATGCAGAGGGCACGGGTTCGATCCCTGGTCAGGGAAGTAAGATTCCCACATGCCTCAGAGCAACTAAGCCCAGGTGTCACAACTAGAAAGTCTGTGTGCTGCAACGAGATCCTCACAATGCAACAAAGACCCTGACTGTCGCAACTAAGACCACACAGAATCAAATTTAAAAAAAAGAACTCATACAATAGCCAAAAAAAATCCAAGTAACCAGATTAAAAAACTGGCACAGAAGACACACAAATGATCAAGAGGTATACAAAAAGTTGCTCAACAATACCAGACATCAAGGAAATGCAAATCAAAACCAAAATGAGGTATCAGCTCACACGTGTTACAACACCTACTATCTAAGTGTTGGCAAGGATGTAGAGAAAAGAGAACCCTTATGTACTGTTGATGGGAATGTAAATTGGTGCAGTCCCTATGGAAAACTCCATGAAGGTTCCGCAAAAAAATTAAAAACAGAACTACTATATGATCCAGCAATTCCACTTCTGGGTATGTGTCTGAAGGAAGCAAAATAACTCTCTCAAAGAGATTATCTGCACCCCCATGTTCACTGCAGCATTATTTATAACAACCAAGACACAGAAACAAACTAAGGGGGCACTAAGGGATGAATGGAGAAATAAAACCTGCCACAGACACAGCGGAATATCAGTTCAGTTCAGTTCAGTTCAGTCGCTCAGTCGTGTCCGACTCTTTGCGACCCCATGAATTGCAGCACGCCAGGCCTCCCTCTCCATCACCAACTCCTGGAGTTCACTCAGATTCACGTCCATCGAGTCGGTGATGCCATCCAGCCATCTCATCCTCTGTCATCCCCTTCTCCTCCTGTCCCCAATCCCTCCCAGCATCAGAGTCTTTTCCAATGAGTCAACTATTCGCATGGGGTGGCCAAAGTACTAGAGTTTCAGCTTTAGCATCATTCCTTCCAAAGAACACCCAGGACTGATCTCCTTTAGGATGGACTGGCTGGATCTCCTTGCAGTCCAAGGGAGTCTCAAGAGTCTTCTCCAACACCACAGTTTAAAAGCATCAATGGAATATCATTCAACTACAAAAAAGAAGGAACTCCTGTCATTTGCAATAACATAGATGCCCCGTGAGGGTATTATCCTAAGCAAAATAAATCAGAGAAAAGCAAATGCTGTACGATCTCACTTACATATTGAATCTTAAAAAACTGGACTCAGAAAAAGAGAGCAGACTAATGGCTGCTTGAGGACAGTGGGAAGGGGGAAATTGGGTGAAGGTGGTCAAAGGCACAAACCTCTAATTGTAAGACAAACAAGTTCCAGGATATAACACGCTGCATGGTGACTACAGTTAACACCCTGCATATGTGAAATTTGCTTAAAGTCCTCATCACAAGAATTACATGTTTTTACTTATGTGAACTGATAAACTAAACCGATATGTGGTCGTCATTTTGCAACATAAACTTGTATATTGTGCAGCATTACACTCTCACAATGTTATATGTCAATTCAGATCACTTCAGTTCAGTCGCTCAGTCGTGTCTGACTCTTCATGACCCCATGGACCACAGCATGCCAGGCCTCCCTGTCCATCAACAACTCCCAGAGTCTACTCAAACTCATCTCCATTCAGTCGGTGATGCCATCCAACCATCTCATCCTCTGTCGTCCCATTCTCCTGCCTTCAATCTTTCCCAATATCAGGATCTTTTCAAATGAGTCAGACTTACCACACTGATTGATTTGCATATATCAAAGAATCCTTCCATGCCTGGAATAAATCCAACTTGATCCTGGTGTATGAGATTTTTGATGTGTTGCTGAATTCTGTTTGCTAAAATTTTGTTAAAGATTTTTTCATCTATGTTCATCAGGGATATTATATTGGCCTACAGTTTTCTTTTTTGTGTGTTGTCTTTGTCTAGTTTTGGTATCAGGGTGATGGTGGCCTTGTAGACTGAGTTTGGAAGTGTTCCTACCTCTGCAATTTTCTAAGAGTTTTAGAAGGATAGGCATTTGCTCTTCTCTAAATCTTTGACAGAATTCTCCTGTGAAGCCATCTGGTCCTGGGCTTTTGTTTTTTGGGAGATTTTTGATCACAGCTTCAATTTCAGTACTTGTAACTGGGTTGTTCATAATTTCTATTTCTTCCTGGTTCAGTCTTGGAAGGCTGAGTGTTTCTAAGAATCTGCCCATTTCTTCCAGATTATCCATTTTATTGCCATATAATTGTTCATAATAGTCTCTTATGATCCTTTGTATTCCTGCATTATCTGCTATAATCTCTCCTTTATCATTTCTAATTTTGTTGATTTGAATCTTCTCTTTTTACTTGATAAGTCTGGCTAAAAGTTTGCCAATTTTGAAAATGTCAGTTGTGAAACAAAACACTTCACAATTCACATGGAAACACAAAAGACCCTGAATAGCCAAAGCAGTCTTGAGAAAGAAGAATGGAGCTGGAGGAATCAACCTTCCTGACCAGATTATACTACAAAGCTACAGTCATCAAGATGGCATGATACCCGTACAAAAACAGAAATATAGACCAACAGAACAAGACAGAAAGCCCAGAAATAAACCTACGCACCTATGGTGCCTTATTTTTGACAAAGGAAGCGAAAATATACAATGGGGCAAAGAGAGCCTCTTCAATAAACGGTGTTGGGAAAACTGGACGGCTATATGCAAAAGAATAAAAATAGAACACTTTCTAGCACCATACACAAAGATAAACTCAAAATGGATTAAACACCTAAATGTAAGACCAGAAACTACAAAACTCTTAGAGGAAAACATAGGCAGAACACTTGACATAAAGTAAGATTCTCTATGACCCACCTTCTACAGTAAAGGAAATAAAAACAGAAGTAAACAAGTGGGAACTGATTAAACTTAAAAGCTTTTGCACAGCAAAGGAAACTATAACCAAGGCGAACAGACAACTCTCAGAATGGGAGAAAAGGATAGCAAATGAAACAACTGACGAAGGATTATTTTCCAAAATATACAAGCAGCTCATACAACTCAATACCAGAAAAACAAACAACCCAATCAAAAAGTGGGAAAAAGAACTAAACAGACATCTCTCCAAAGAAGACATACAGATGGCTAACAAACACATGAAAAGATGCTTGCTGAACATCGCTCATTATTAGAGAAATGGAAATCAAAACTACAATGAGCTATCACTTCACACTGGTCAGAATGGCCATCATCAAAAAGTCTACAAACAATAAATGCTGGAGAGGGTGTGGAGAAAAGGAAATGCTCTTGCTCTGTTGGTGAGGATGTAAATTGATACAGCCACTATGGAAGATGGTATAGATTCCTTAAAAAACTAGGAATAAAACCACCATATGACCCAGCAATCCCACTCCTAGGCATGTACCATGAGGAAATCAAAATTGAAAAAGACACAGGCATCCCATTGTTCACTACAGCACTATTTACAATAGCTAGAACATGGAAGCAAACTAAATGCCCATCGACAGATGAATGGATAAAGAAGTTGTGGTACATATACACAATGGAATATCACTGAGCCATGAAATTAAAAGATGGTTGCTCCTTGAACGACAAGTTATGACCAACCCAGACAGCATATTAAAAAGCACAGACATAACTTTGCCAACAAAGGTCTGTCTAGTCAAAGCTAGTTTTTCCAGTAGTCATGTATGGATGTGAGAGTTGGACTATAAAGAAAGCTGAGCACCAAAGAATTGATGCTTTTGAACTGTGGTATTGGAGAAGACTCTTGAGAGTCCCTTGGACTGCAAGGAAATCCAATCAGTACATCCTAAAGGCAATCAGTCCTGAATATTCACTGGAAGGGACTGATACTGAAGCTGAAACTTCAGTATTTTGACCACCTGATGCGAAGAACTGACTCACTGGAAAAAAACCTGATGCTGGGAAAGATTGAAGGCGAGAGAAGAAGGGGATGAGAGAGGATGAGATGGTTGGATGGCATCACCGACTGCATGGACATGAGTTTGAGAAAGCTCCAGGAGTTGGTGATGGACAGGGAAGCCTGGCGTGCTGCAGTCCATGGGGTCCCAAAGTCGGACATGACTGCTTGACTGATCTGAATGGAACTGAACAGCCATAAAAAGGAAAGCATTTCAGTCAGTTCTAATGAGGTGGATGAGCCTAGAACCTATTACACAGAGTGAAGTTAGTCAGAAAGAGAAAGATAAATATCGTATTCTAATGCATATATATAGAATCTAGAAAAATGATACTGAAAAATTTATTTGCAGGGCAGCAGTGGAGAAACAGACAAAGAGAAGAGACTTATGGACATGGGGAGAAGGGAGGAGAGGGTGAGATGTAAGAAAGAGTAACATGGAAACTTATATTACCATATGTAAAATATAGTCAACGGGAATTTGCTTTATGGGTCAGGAAACTCTAACAAGGGCTCTCTATCAACCTAGAGGGGTGGGATGGGGACGGAGGTTTAAAACGGAGGAGATATATATATATATACACCTATGGCTGATTCATGTTGAGGTTTGACAGAAAACAACAAAATTCTGTAAAGCAATTATTGTTTAATAAAAAAATTAATTTTTTAAATAAATAAAATAAAGATACAAATGTCCCCAGATATCAAAACAAGTGCTTAAAAAAACAAAGATAACATATAAATAGAGAAAGATGGTAAATACAACATACTAACCGAAGCATTGACAAACAGCACACAGCATTACAAGGCACAGAATATACTGCATGTACACTCTACAAAGCTGACTTAATGAAGGGTTACTTACACAATTCGCTATCCATCTGAAAGAAAATACCAACCTGTCTTAAACTCATTCCTTTGAAAACAAGAGAGGAGGCACAATGACCAGCATGCAGGAAGTTTCCTGGGAAGAGCTCTTAGGAGAAACACCTGGAAGGAAGTGAAGGAAGCTGAGGTGAGAATGGGGAGAAACTGGCCCAATGAGGGTGCAGCAAGAGCCTCAGGTCATGCTCATGGAGCTCCAGAGCTGGCATTGTCCCTAAAGGAGTTGTCCAGAGTTGTCCCTAACAGAGGCGAGTTTGCTTGGAGACTATATCCCTGCCTCACTCAGTTAGCTCTCAGAGGATGCCTCTTAGACAGAGTGTAATCTTGGCCAACAGCAATTCCCAGTAAGGAATGCAGCTGTAAGCAAGCAGCCTGTGTAGGTGGAACACATGTAGCTCGGTGGGGAAGAGAAGGTCTATCAGAGTACTGTAACAACCACAACATCATATAGCAATAAAAATCCATTAACAGGCTACAATGAGGATAAACCTTGCAAATGTAGCAACAGGTTAAAAAGTATATACGCAACATGATTATATTTACATAAGTTAGTTAGTCCAATTGCTCAGTCATGTCCAACTCTTTGCGCCCCCGAAGCACAGCACGCCAAGCCTCCCTGTCCATCACCAACTCCCGGAGTTCACCCAAACCCATGTCCACTGAGTCAGTGATGCCATCCAGCCATCTCATCCTCTGTCGTCCCCTTTCCTCCTGCCCTCAATCTTTCCCAGCATTAGGGTCTTTTCAAGTGAGTCAGCTCTTCGCATCCAGTGGCCAAAGTTTTGGAGTTTCAGCTTCAGCATTAGTCCTTCCAATGTATGCTGCTAAGTCACTTCAGTCGTGTCCGACCCTGTGCGACCCCATAGATGGCAGTCGAACTGGCTCCCCCGTCCACAGGACTCTCAAGGCAAGAACACTGGAGTGGGTTGCCATTTCCTTCTCCAATGCATGAAAGTGAAAAGTGAAAGTCAAGTTGCTCAGTCATGTCTGACTCTTAGCGACCCCATGGACTGCAGCCTACCAGGCTCCTCCGTCCATGGGATTTTCCAGGCAAGAGTACTGGAATGTGTTGCCATTGCCTTCTCCATTCCAATGAATACTCAGGACTGATTTCCTTTAGGATGGACTGGTTGGATCTCCTTGCAGTTCAAGAGACTCTCAAGAGTCTTCTCCAACACCATAGTTTAAAAGCATCAATTCTTCAGCTCTCAGTCTTCTTTATAGTCCAACTCTCACATCCATACATGACCAGTGGAAAAACCATAGCCTTGACTAGATGGACCTTTGTTAACAAAGTAATGTCTGCTTTTCAATATGCTGTCTAGGTTGAGCATAACTTTCCTTCCAAGGAGTAAGCGTCTTTTAATTTCATGGCTGCAATCACCATCTGCAGTGATTTTGGAGCCCAGAAAAATATAGTCTGACACTGATTCCACTGTTTCCCCATCTATTTCCCATGAAGTGATGGGACCAGAAGACATGATTTTAGTTTTCCCAACGTTGAGTTTTAAGTCAACTTTTTCACTCTCCTCTTTCACCTTCATCAAGAGGCTCTTTAGTTCCTCTTCACTTTCTGCCATAAGGGTGGTGTCATCTGCATATCTGAGGTTATTGATATTTCTCCCAGCAATCTTGATTCCAGCGTGTGCTTCCTCCAGCCCAGCGTTTCTCATGATGTACTCTGCATATAAGTTAAATAAGCAGGGTGACAATATACAGCCTTGACGTACTCCTTTTCCTATTTGGAACAAGTCTGTTGTTCCATGTCCAGTTCTAACTGTTGCTTCCTGACCTGCACGCAGGTTTCTCAAGAGGCAGGTCGGGTGGTCTGGTATTCCCATCTCTTTCAGAATTTTCCACAGTTTATTGTGATCCACACAGTCAAAGGCTTTGGCATAGTCAATAAAGCAGAAGTATATGTTTTCTGGAACTCTCTTGCTTTTTTGATGATCCAATGGATGTTGGCAATTTGATCTCTGGTTCCTCTGCCTTTTCTAAAACCAGCTTGAACATCTGCAAGTTCATGGATTGTTGAAGCCTGGCTTGGAGAATCTTGAGCATTACTTTACTAGCATGTGGGATGAGTGCAATTGTGCGGTAGTTTGAGCAGTCTTTGGCACTGCTTTTCTTTGGGATTGGGATGAAAACTGACCTTTTCCAGTCCTGTGGCCACTGCTGAGTTTTCCAAATTGGCTGGCGTACTGAGTGCAGCACTTTCACAGCATCATCTTTTAGGATTTGAAATAGTTCAACTGGAATTCCATCACCTCCACTAGCTTTGTTCATAGTGATGCTTCCTAAGGCCTATTTGACTTCACATTCTGGGATGTCTGGCTCTAGGTGAGTGATCACACATAGATCACATCATGATTTTCTGAGTCGTGAAGATCTTTTTTGTACAGTTCTTGTGTGTATTCTTGCCACCTCTTCTTAATATCTTCTGCTTCTGTTAGATCCCTATCATTTCTGTCCTTTATCAAGCCCATCTTTGCATGAAATGTTCCCTTGGTATCTCTAACTTTCCATGCAAAAAAATGCATAGTGCCTAAAAGAATAAAAACGTAAGATGCACACAGAAATTAACACACACAACACTGAATTTCTCTCTGTGCAAAAGATGGAAAGCATTTAAGCTAAGGAACAAAGGTTTCAGCTACATCTCAGACTGTATAAGCAGAATTACCAGATATGAAAGGGGTTTATTATATTATTCCACATACTATTTAAATACCTCAGGTACAGCCCCCTCCCCGATGGTCCCCAATAAATATGTGAAAAAAAAAAAAATCTCAGGTAAGGCAAACATTTAAGTAAAAAAAAAAGAAAATAAAGAGTAATAATCTAACACCTACATCTTTTAAAACAATAATCAAATACACAGTATTTAAACAAATACACAGCATAGGAAAAGATAAACAGGGAAAATTAACACCAAGTCAGATGAAACTGAAAAAAACGTAAGAGCGCCTTTTTAGCCTGGGAGCAGATAAACTGAGGACCTGGACAAAATGAGTTACCAAAAACTATCTCCAGAAGAGGCAGAAAATCTAAGCTGACAAGTTACTACAGAAAAAAATTAATTGGTCAAAAGGTTTCCCATTTAAAGAGCAACTGGGGAATACTCTTACAAATAAGTTCTATCAATAAGAATACATTTTAATTATTATTAATAATTAACTATTAATGCCTTTAAAGCAAATACTAAACTATACTTTTAAAGGCTATGATAAGATTTAAGATGCATTCATTATACAGCTTTGGTAAACTCTCATTATCAACACCGAATAGCAGAAAAATGATTAATACTTGAGAAGATTATATTTTAGTAAGAATGCATACAGAATTTTATCACATGCCCTTTCAGCACTTATGGATATATTTCTCATCAGGTATCATTAAAGAAACAGTCCATTTAAAGAATAAGAAGGAATGTTTATTCTTACCACTCACCACTATTATTGAACATTGTACTATGGATATCAGCCAATGCAACCACACAGAAGAATAACAGATGTATATACAGTGACTGAAGAGATAAAGTTATCATTAGTTACAGATGATCTGACTGTTTACAGAGAAGCCCCAAAGAATCAACTGGAAAGATCTTTCAAACAAGTGATAAAGCAGATTGCAAAATTCATGCTCAGAAATTAACAGCTTTCTTATGCATAAAAAATATGCTTTCTGATAACTAGTTAGAAGAATTAATGGTGAAAATTTCCGAATTTACAGTAGCAAGAAAAAAAAAAAGGAAAAACTCAAGAAGGAAAATGTAGGGATTTTAAAAAAGGAAAAAAATGCCAAGTTCTTACATCAGTTGAGTTCAGTTGCTCAGTCGTGTCCAACTCTTTGCGATCCCATGAATTGCAGCACGCCAGGCCTCCATGTCCATCACCAAATCCTGGAATTCACCCAAATTTCTGTCCATTGAGTTGGTGATACCATCCAGCTATCTCATCCTCTGTTGTCCCTTCTCCTCCTGCCCCCAATCCCTCCCAGCATCAGAGTCTTTTCAACGAGTCACCTCTTTGCATGAGGTGGCCAAAGTATTGGAGTTTCAGCTTTGGCATCAGTGCTTCCAAAGAACACCCAGGACCGATCTCCTTTAGAAAGGATTGGTTGGATCTCCTTGTAGTCCAAGGGACTCTCAAGAGTCTTCTCCAACACCACAGTTCAAAAGTGCTCAGCTTTCTTCACAGTCCAACTCTCACATCCATACATGACCAGTGGAAAAACCATAGCCTTGACTAAACAGACCTTTGTTGGCAAAGTAATGTCTCTGCTTTTCAATATGCTATTTAGGTTGGTTATAACTTTCCTTCCAAGGAGCGTCTTTTAATTTCATGGCTGCAGTCACCATCTGCAGTGATTTTGGATCCCCAAAAAATATTCTGACACTGTTTCCACTGTTTCTCCATCTATTTCCCATGAAGTGATGGGACAAGATGACATGATCTTCGTTTTCTGAATGTTGAGCTTTAAGTCAACTTTTTCACTCTCCTCTTTCACTTTCATCAAGAGGCTTTTTAGTTCCTCTTCACTTTCTGCCATAAGGGTGGTGTCATCTGCTTATCTGAGGTTATTGATATTTCTCCCAGCAATCTTGATTCCAGCCTGTGCTTCCTCCAGCCCAGCGTTCCTCATGATGTACTCTGCATAGAAGTTCAATAAGCAGGGTGACAATATACAGCCTTGACGTACTTCTTTTTCTATTTGGAACCAGTCTGTTGTTCCATGTCCAGTTCTAACTGTTGTTTCCTGACCTACATATAGGTTTCTCAAGAGGCAGGTCAGTTGGTCTGGTATTCCCATCTCTTTCAGAATTTTCCACAGTTTACTGTGATCCACACAGAATGAAGATCTACAAGACCTTTTAGAACTAACACCCAAAAATGATGTCCTTTTCATTATAGGGGACTGGAATGCAAATGTAGGAAGTCAAGAAACACCTGGGGTAACAGGCAAATTTGGCCTTGGAATACGGACTGAAGCAAGGCAAAGGCTAATAGAGGTTTGCCAAGAGAACGCACTGGTCATAGCAAACACCCTCTTCCAACAACACAAAAGAAAACTCAACATGGACATCACCAGATGGTCAATGCCGAAATCAGATTGATTATATTCTTTGCAGCCAAAGATGGAGAAGCTCTATACAGTCAGCAAAAACAAGACCGGGAGCTGACTGTGGCTCAGATCATAAACTCCTCATTGCCAAATTCAGACTTAAATTGAAGTTCTTACATAAAAAAATGCAAAATCGTAACAAATTCAGTTCAGTTGCTCAGTCACGTCCAACTCTTTGTGAACCCTACCCATCAGACATTCCCATGCCCATGCCACTCATGCCCACTGCATCAGTGATGCCATCCAACCATCTCATCCCCTGTTGTCCCCTTGTCCTCCCGCCTTCAATCTCTCCCAGCATCAGGGTCTTTTCCAATAAGTCACTTCTTCGCATCAGGTGGCCAAAGTATTCGAGTCTTGGCTTCACCATCGGTCCTTCCAATGAATATTCAGGACTGATCTCCTTTAGGATTGACAAGTTGGATCTCCTTGCAGTCCAAGGGACTCTCAAGAGTCTTCTCCAACACCACAGTTCAAAATCATCAATTCTCTGGTGCTCAGCTTTCTCTATAATCCAACTCTCATATCCATACATGATGACTGGAAAAATGATAGCTTTGACCAGAAGGGCCTTTGTTGGTCAAGTAATGTCTCTGCTTTTTAAAATGCTATCTAGGTTGGTTATAGCTTTCCTTCCAAGGAGCAAGTGTCTTTTAATTTCATGGCTAGTCACCACCTGCAGTGATTTTGGAGCAAAAAAAAATCAAGTCTCTCACTGTTTCCATTGTTTCCTCATCTATTTGCCATGAAGTGATGGGACCGGATGCCATGATCTTAGTTTTCTGAATGTTGAGTTTTAAGCTGGCTTCTTCACTCTCCTGTTTCACTTTCCTCAAGAGGCTCTTTAGTTCTTCTTTGCTTCCTGCTAAGGGTGGTGTCATCTGCATATCTGACGTTACTGACATTTCTCCAGGCAATCTTGATTCCAGCTTATTCTTCATCCAGCCCAGCATTTCGTATGATGTATTTGGCATATAAGTTTAATAAGCTTATACAATATAATGACAATATACAGTCTTGACTTGCTCCTTTCCTGATTCAGTCTGTTGTTCCATGTCCAGTTCCAACTGTTGCTTCTTGACCTCCATATAGATTTCTCAGGAGGTAGATTAGGTAGTCTGGTATTTCCATCTCTTTCAGAATTTTCCACAGTTTGTTGTGATCCACACAGTCAAAGGCTTTGGCATAGTCAACAAAGCAAACGTAGGTTTTTTCTGGAACTCCCTTGCTTTTTCGATAATCCAGTGGAAGTTGGCAATTTGATCTCTGGTTCCTCTGCCTTTTCTAAAACCAGCTTGAACATCTGCAAGTTCACAGTTCACATACTGTTGAAGCCTGGCTTAGAGAATTTTGAGCATTACTTTGCTAGTGTGTGAGATGAGTGCCACTGTGCAGTAGTTTGAGCATTCTTTGGCATTGCCTTTCTTTGGGATTGGAAAACTGACCTTTTCCAGTCCTGTGGCCACTGCTGAGTTTTCCAGTTTGCCAGATTTGCTGGCATATTGAGTGCAGCACTTTCACAGCATCATCTTTTAGGATCTGAAATAGCTCAACTGGAATTCCATCACCTGCACTAGCTTTGTTTAGCTTTGTTCGTAGTGATGCTTTCTAAGGTCCACTTGAGTTCGCATTCCAGGATGGCTGGCTCTAGGTGAGTGATCACACCATCGTGGTTATCTGGGTCATGAAGATCTTTTTTTGTATAGTTCTTCTGTGTATTCTTGCCTTCTCAATATTTTCTGCTTCTGTTAGGTACATACCATTTCTGTCCTTTACTGTGCTCATCTTTGTGTGAAATGTTCCCTTAGTATCTCTAATTTTCTTGAAGTGATCTCTAGTCTTTCCCACTCATAATAAACTAACTTCTCCCAAATTAACCAAGAGATACAATAAATCACAATAAAGTTAACAATATCTTATTTTCTAATTAGATTGAATGATTTAAAAATTAATTTGGGAATAAAACCCAACGCAGGGGAAGTGACAAGAAGCCCATGGAGCTGGAAACCAGGACAGCAAAACACAAACTCCGCAGAAAGGTCACGGCTCAGTCTCAGATTTCAGAAGACCTCCAGTTAGGTTCAGTTCAGTCGCTCGGTCGTGTCCGACTCTTTGCGACCCCATGAATCACGGCACGCCGGGCCTCCCTGTCCATCACCAACTCCCGGAGTTCGCGCAGACTCACGTCCGTCGAGTCCGTGATGCCATCCAGCCGTCTCATCCTCGGTCATCCCCTTCTCCTGCCCCAAATCCCTCCCAGCATCAGAGTCTTTTCCAGTGAGTCGGCTCTTTGCATGAGGTGGCCAGAGTACTGGAGTTTCAGCTTTAGCATCATTCCTTCCAAGGAAATCCCAGGGCTGATCTCCTTCAGATGGACTGGTTGGATCTCCTTGCAGTCTGGGGGACTCTCAGGAGTCTTCTCCAACGCCACAATTCAGGAGCATCGATTCTTCGGCGCTCAGCCTTCTTCGCGGTCCAGCTCTCGCGTCCATGCATGGCCGCTGGAAAGACCATAGCCTTGACTGGACGGACCTTTGTTGGCTAAGTAAAAGCTGTTTAGTGACAGCTAAACCACATATACCCTTTCTATTTTATATGCTATGTAAGCTGATAAACTATTATTTTATGTAAAAAGAAAAAAAAATTAATTTGGAATGTAAGACCTAAAACTGTAAAACTCTTAAAACACAGGGTAAAAGCTGTAAAATAGTTTATGTGGCAATGATTTCTTGTATATGACACCAGAGGTATAGACAACAAAATAAAAAACGTATCATCAACATTAAAAAACTTAGAGCATCAAAAGACTCTATGCACAGAGTAAGAGAGCAACCCACAGAAGCTGTCGCGGGGGGTGGCGGTGCGTGGATCTGCAAATCAAAAATTTGATAGGGATTAAAACCCAAAATACATAGTGAACTAAAACTCAATGACAATAAAACATATAACACAATTCAAAAACGAGCAAAGGATCTGACTGGATATTACTCCAAAGAAGAAATATGAGTGTCCTATAAACACATTTAGGAGTAGCACCATAAAGAAGGCTGAGTGCTAAAGAAATGATGCTTTTGAAGTGTGGTGTTGGAGAAGACTCTTGAGAGCCCCTTGGACAGCGAGGAGATCCAACCAGTCAATCCTAAAGGAAATCAACCCTGAATATTCATTGGAAGGACTAATGCTGAAGCTGAAGCTCCAGTACTTTAGCTATCTGATGTGAAGAGCCAACTCACTGAAGAAAACCTTGGTGCTGGAAAAGACTGAAGGCATGAGAAGGGGACGACAGAGGATGAGATGGTTGGATGGCATCACCAACTCAATGGACGCGAGTTTGAGCAAGTCTCAGCTGAACATGACTGAGTGACTGAACATCAAGCAGATGAAAAGATGCTCAACATTAATAATCATAGGGTACTAAAAACCAAAACTACAATGAGCTACCAACTCACACCCAAATGGCTACTAGCGAAAAAAAGAAACAAAACAGAGAACAGTAAGTGTGGTGAGGATGGTGAGAAAGTGGAATCCTCGCACTCTGTTGGCAAAATGTAAAGCAGTAGAGCTGCTATTTGAAATAGTATGGCAGTTCCCCCAAAAATCAAAAATTAAGAACAGAATTATTATACAATCCAGCCATTCCACTTCTGGGATCACACCCTAAAGGACTGAAAGCAGAGTCTCAAAGAGGGATCTGTACATTCATGTTCACAGTAGCATCACTCACAATAGCTAAAACATGGACGCAATCGTGACCATCAAAAGAATAGGTCAACAAAACATGGTACACGCATACATACAATGGAATATTATTCAGTCTTAAAAAGGAAGGGAATCATTAAGGGAATTCATTCATGTGACACAATGAATGAATCCCGAGGACGTTATGCCAAGCAAAATAAGCCAATCAGAAAAAAGACAAATACTCAATGATTCTACTTTTATGAAGTACTTAGAGTAGGCAAAATGAGAGTCAGAAAATAGAATGGTGGTTGCTGGGTGCTAGGGCACAGGAGACGGGAATGGGGGATTACTGTTTAATGCATATAGAGTTTCAGTTTTACAAGATGAAAAGCGTTATGATATGGATGCCGGCGGTTACACAAAAACATGAACTACATACTAAAAAAGAGTTAAAGTGGTAAATTTAATACGTAATTAACCATAATAAATGGAGACGGAAATGGCAACCCACTCCTGTATTCTTGCCTGGAGAATCCCATGGACAGAGGAGCCTAGCGGACTACAGTCCCTGGGATTGCAAAGAGTCGGACACAACTAAAGTGACTAAGACACACCATAATAAAAAAAATAACTCTTTAATGGACAGAAAATAAAGTATGGGATAAGCAAAAACAAAAAACTTAATATGGAAAAATAAGCAAAACAACAACACAAATTCTGGAAATAAAGAGTAAGGATTAGCCACATCTAATTACTAAACCAATTATAAAATTGCAATAATATACACTGTTAATCAGAAAGCATATCGGTTGATGGGCCAGAAAAACAAGTGCAAGTATAGACCTAAATCTACAAAGAAACTTAGTATATATTAAAGTTGATACTTCAAATTCAGTTCAGTTCAGTTCAGTCACTCAGTCTGTCAGATTCCTTGCGACACCATGAATTGCAGCACGCCAGGCCTCCCTGTTCATCATGGAGTTCACTCAGACTCACATCCATCAAGTCAGTGATGCCATCCAGTCATCTCATCCTCGGTCATCCCCTTCTCCTCCTGCCCCCAATCTCTCCCAGCATCAGAGTCTTTTCCAGTGAGTCAACTCTTCGCATGAGGTAGACAAAGTACTGGAGATTCAGCTTCAGCATCATTCCCTCCAAAGAAATCCCAGGGCTGATCTTCAGAATGGACTGGTTGGATCTCCTTGCAGTCCAAGGGACTCTCAAGAGTCTTCTCCAACACCACAGTTCAAATTAGTAAAGTATAAATGGTTTAGGTAGATCATTCAATAAATAGCAATGGGATATGTGACAATTGAGTAATCAACTGAAAAAAATTAATTGGAGCCATAATTTGTACCTCATTCAAAATAAATTCCAGATGCATCAAAAAATCCAATGCAATGCTTTGGTATTGGAAAAAAAATGGAAGTTAGATTTTTTAATGTCTATGTAGAAAAATTCTTTTAAAATATGAACTCAAACCAGGAGTCATCAAGGGAAGAAAACTGATATAACTACTTTTTCACATTTAAAGAAAACACAATAAAGAAACACCTAAGAAAATAAACTGGAAAAAAGTATCTGCAATTCCCATTGCAGAAAAAGAACTACTTTCTAGCCTATGAAAACTCCTATAAATAAATAGAACAATAGGAGCCTAAAGAAAATGGGCAAAGGATACAGGACAGAAAAGAAATAGATTTTAAACATTGAAAAAATATATTCTATATATAAAATAGGTAACTGACAAGAACTTATCATATAGCACAGGGAATTCTACTCAATACTCTGTAATGAGGTATATGGGAACAGAGTCTAAAAAAAGAGTAGATCTATGTATATGTATATAAATGACTCAGTCTGCTGTGTAGCAGAAACTAACACAACAGTATAAAACTACTCTCCTCCAATAAAAATTATATATATGTACATGTATATATATATGTACGTGTGTATATATATATAAACACACTTAACCTCTCTTATAAGAGAAATACAAAATAATGTTGTAACATACAAGATGAAAAATATTGACACCAGTATCTACACAGAGAAAGAAGACCACCTCCGAGGAAAGGAACTGTCTGGATATACAACAGAGTGGGAAATATACCTTTTTCTTTTCTTTGATCAAATAATAAGACGAGCTACTTACATCTTTTATACATTCTATATTTTTATCATTAACACAAAGTATCTACATAACACCGACTTAACTTTTAATTCTGTATTTTCTTTCATAGAGAAATAATACTTCTATTTTTAAATAAGTAGAAATAATCATCTGAGGTACACAGCATCAGGATATGGTTTCTGCAGTATTGTAGACAGGATCCTTACTTAAGGAACTTGAAAAACTTGCAAAATTATTGCAGTCAAATTCTAGGTAATGAAAAGTCCTTTTCTACAATAAGGTAGAGAACTAAACAAGACCAAATTCTCCAAATCTGACACATGATGCAATGTAGCAACATGTGGGACTCCAAGATAAAATTACAAGGAACGTGGGTTTTCAGAAGCCAGAAGATGGCGGTATTACCTCATTAATGCCTTACTGCTACCTACATCTAAGCACTCAACTTCTGTTATCAAGAGATCCCTTCTTCCTTTTCCCTCTGTCTGTCTTCCACTGTCCTTCTGCACTCCCGAATATATATCTACCTAGCCTTCTATTCTTTACCCAAGATATGAAACTGAAATAAACATTAGAGAAAGAGGAAGATGGAAGTAATTTCTGAATTTATAAGAATACTATTTTTAAGTGAATATATTTAAAATGTATAAGGTTCTTTCTGTTTTAAAATCAAAGTATAAATGATCGACAACATTCTATATGCTTAGATGGACAATATAGTGATTCACAATTTTTAAAGACTATAATCCATTTGTAGCTATTATAAAATACTAGCTTTATTCCTATGTACAATATATCCTTGTAGCTTATTTATTTTACACCTAGTAGTTGCCACCTCTTAATCCTCTAACCCTATTTTACCCTTCTCTCTTCCCTCTCCCTACAGGTAACCACTAGTTCGTTCTCTATATCTGAGTCTGTTTCTTTTTATTATACTCACTAGTTTAATAATATTATTCATCACTAGTTAGATTCCACATACAAGTAATAACATACAGTAATTATTTTTCTCTAACTTATTTCACTAACACCCTCCAAGCTATCCATGTTGCTGCAAATGGAACTTTTTCATTCTTTTTTCTGGTTGAGTAGTATTTCATTGAAGAGAGGACAGTCTTACACAGTATACATTATGTATACCACATCTTCTTTACCCACTCATCTGGTGATGGATGCTTACACTGCTTCCATGTCTTAGCTATTGAAACAATACTCCTATTAAAAACGGGGTGTGTGACGGGGTGTGTGAATCTTTTCTAATTAGTGGTTTCCATTTTCTTTGGATGTACGCATAGGAATAGAATTGCTGGTAACTCTATTTTAGTTTTCTGGAGAACCTCTATACTGTTTTCTCTAGTGGCTGCACCAATTTACATTCTCACTAACAGTGAGTGCACTTTTCTCCACATTTTCACCAACATCTGCTACTTGTGGTCTTTCGATGATATCATTTATGACAAGTATGAGATGATACCTCATTGTGGTTTTAATTTGCACTTCTCTGACAATTAGCAATGCTGAACATCTTTTGTGCCTAACAACCATCTATGTCTTCTTTGGGAAAAAAAAATGTCTGTTCAGATCATCTGCCTATTTTTAAAAAAATATTTATGTGTATGAGCTGTTTATATATTTTGGGCATTATCTGTCATATCATTTGCAAATATTTTTTCCCATTTACTGGTTTTTTCTTTTGTTGATGGTGTCATTTGCTCTGCAAAAGCTTTCTAAGTTGGTCCTTTTATTTTTCCTTCTGTTTCCTTTGCCTTAGGAGACAAATGCAAAAAAAAAAATGTTGCTACAGTTTATGTCAAAGAGTGTCATGCCTGTTTTCTTCTAGGAGTTTTATGGTTTCCAGGTTTACATTCAGGTCTTCAATCCATTTTTTAAGTCCGCGTATAGGCTGTGAAAAAATGTTCTAATGTCGTTCTTTTATTGTACAGGTAGCTATCCATCAGATTCATTTGCTAAATATGAAAACAGAAGTTTACATCCATTCTCTTCTGAATCTACACTAAAATGAAGCTAAAGGACTAAAGAAAGATAAACCCATCAAAACACAAATACATACGTCTCATGAAAGGAGACATTAGCTGATGGGGGACATACGCAAAGCTTACTGAAGCTAGACAGAGGAAAGGTGAAGCTGGCTTGGTAAACCAGAACAAGCCAAACATATGCATGTCAGCATGGACGAGGGTATGAAACCAACAGCTGCAAACACAACAGAAAGGCTTGAAAACTGGAGATATCTGAAGGTAGGGGTCTGGCTCGTGGCTGAAAACAGAAACACTGGTTGAAAGGCTGAATAAAAACAGTTTTCAGGGGACTTCCCTGGTGGACCAGTGGCTAAGACTCCATACTCTTAATGCAGGGCGCCAGGGAGGGGTTCAGCCCCTGGTCAGGGAAATAGATCTCACATGCCACAGCTAAAGATCCCGTGTGTCGTGTGTCACAACTAACATCCAGCCCAGCCAAATAAATACATTTAAAAAAAAGGAAACAGTTTTCACTCAGAAGCCTTACCACATATGTAGCCAAGAAACTGCCTCTCCTGTACCCCAACAAGAGACAAGTGATTTACCTTAAGACAGTAAACCAGACAGGATGCAGAAATCAGGCACACACAGGGGTGGTATGTCACAGTATACCACAAAGAGATTAAAGATCTGTTAGCCCCCAACCCAAATCAGCTTCCAGAACACAAGCCAATCAACCAGGAGACTAGGAGATTCCTCCACAGGGAACCTGACCCAAAAGACCTTCAATCACTCAGTCACCCTGTGTTAAGACTTGCAGTTAACAACTCCCCTCAGAGTTTTTACTGCCTCACTCTTTAATCTGAACAGATGGCCAAAGTTTACTGAACAACTGAGGAAAGTCTAACATGAAATCAAGGGACCAAATTAACAAAACATAAGAAATGAAAGAAAGATGAGAGAAAGGAAAGGAAGGGAAGAAGGAATGAAACGGTAGGAAATTTCCCACAAACTAGAACAAAAAGCTTTCCAACTTAGGAAAAAAAAAACAACCAAGAGCACCAATCTAGAATGTCCAACTAAAAGGGAATTTCAGAAAAAGAAAAGAGGAAAGAAATTATACTCCCCAAATGACATACTTGTTTCTGCCAATGTAATGAGCTATAAATTGCACCTTCACAAACATCTAGAAATGCTGGCTAAATTAAAACAAATGTTCCCTCAAATGCTGAGCTCACCAAAATAAAGCAGTTTTCAGCTGCCAATGGAGGATTTTTATCAACACAAATAATCAAAACTTTTGACTTTCAATGGTGTTAAAATTAAGGTGACAAGAGCAAGGCCTTGGGAATCACATCAAGTGGAGAGTCGGAGCACCAAAGGCACATGCAGCGAAAGGAAAAACAGACAGAACTTCACGAAAAAACTAAATTTTGCGCATCAAAAGATCCAATCCACAAAGTAAAAAAGCATCCCCACAGAACAGGAGCAAATATCTGCAAATTGCACACGCAACAAGGGATCAATATCCAAAATACACAAAATACTGCACAAAATTTAACATAATTCAACAACCAAAAGAAATCCAAACAACACTATTCAAAGTGGGCAAAGATTTGAGCAGATTTCCTCTGAGATGTACAAATGGCCAACAAGCACACAAAAAGATACTCAATGTCACAAATCAATAGAAAAAGGCAAAATAAAAGCACAGTGAGGTTCTACCTCACATTCATTAGAATGGCTTCTCTCAAAACAAGAAGTGTTGGCAAGAATGTACAAAAATTGAGACTCCTGTACACTGCCCGTGGGAATATAAAATGGCGAGGCATTTAAACAGTATGGAAGCTCCTGAAAAAAGCCAAAGTAGAATTACCATGTGATCCAGTAAGTTCCACTTCTGGGTATATACTCAAAAAACTGAAAGCAGGGCCCAGTTTTTTATTTCTGTACAAGAGATATTTGTATAGTCACGTTCACAGCAGCCTTATTTACAACAGCTAAAATTTGGAAATAAGCCAATTAGCCATCAACAGATGAATGGGATAAGCAAAATATGATACATGCAAACATACAGCGGGATATTATACAACTTAGAGAAGAAGAAAATTATGACACTATAAAATGGATGAATCTTGAGGACACTATACTAAGTGAAATAAGCCAATCACACAAATACTGTATGATCCTACTTCTATGATTTATACAACTACTTAGAGTAATCAAAATCATAGAGACAGAAAGCAGATGGTGGTTGTCAGGGGCTAGGGAAGGGGAGATATTATTTAATGGGTACAGAGTTTCAGATTTTAAGATGAAGACTGCTGTAGAAAGAAGTGAATACACTTAGTAACAGTGAATTGTATACTTTAAAATAGTTAAGATAGCAAACTTGATGTGTATTTTGCCACAATTTTTTTTAAATGGGGGGGGAAATGCAGGCAGAGAGAAAGGTGGATTATTTACAAACAAATGACAATCAGGCTGCAGTGAGCAGTCACTAGCAGTAAAAGTAAAAACTTCATGAGCTAGTGTCTTCACGGTGTTAAGGGAAAATGATAGAGAATAGAACAGAATCCTAAACTATTTTTCAAAAATAGGGGTGAAATAAAAAACATTTTCAGTGAGTTTATCTTCAATAGACATTCAATAAAGAGACATCCAAAGGATATACTTCAAAAAAATGGAAATAAGAAACTGAGAATGCAAAGGAAATTCAAGACAAATAAAAAAATAAGAACGGTATAAAAAAAAAAAAAATATATATATATATATATATACCTCCAGAGAAAGTAACAGAATGAAAAAAGACAATGTGACTCTATAAATAGACAAATGATCTTTATAATAATAGCATTATAGAGAATTAAAAGGATATAATGATTAAAGGTTCTTTTCAGCAGGAAGACACAAAACTTTTAAATTTGGATGTATGTTATAACACAGCTCACAAATATATAAGGCAAAAAAAGGGGCACATTTACAAGGGGAAACTGAGAAATCTACAATTACAAAAGAGATTTTTTAACATACGCCTCTCAGTAATGAGCCAAACAGATAAAATAAGAAAGTCAGTGAGAGAATACACAAAACTTCATCAACACAATTAGGAAGTGTGCTCTAAGAGATATATGTATGGCAAACCACTCTCAAAATGGAAGAATACCCATTGCCTTCCAAAGAATTCTCTTCAAAACCTCATTTGATGAGGTCAGTATAACCTTTACACCAAAGCCAGACAAGACCAATGTGTTAAACTATAGTTGAGTTTACCTTATGTATAGCAACAAAAGCAATACAGAAAACCACAAAGATCAATAAATACTAGGAGAATTAGAATGGTAACAACAGTCCAATAGTAGGAAAAATTAAATACTTAACAATAAACTGTAAGAAACGTATAAAACTTGTATGAGGGAACTGAAAACGTCTACACAAAAGCCCACACGTGAATGTTCACAACAACGTTATAACAGCCAAACACTGTAAAAAAAAAAAAAACAAAACATGAAATGCCCACCAACTGATGAATGAATAACTAAAATGGCTTTTATCTATACAATAGAATGTACATTGTTTGGCAATAAAGTGGAAATGAAGTATTGGTAAAAGTTACAGCATGCATAAACCTAGAAAATACTACCCTAAGTGAAAGAAGACAGTTCACGAAAAGCCACATTTTATATGACTCCATTTATGTGAGATACTCAGAGTGGGCAAATCCAAGCAACATGAAGTAAATTAGCAGTTGCAAGGGCTCGTAGGGAGAAGGGAATGAGGAGCGACTGCTAACAGGTAGCTAATCTTTGGGGGGATGGAAATGTTCTGGAATTAGGTGACGGTGATGTGACTATACCAAAAACCAGAGTCATATACTTTAAAGGATGAATTTTATGGTATGTGAATTATAGTGCAATAAAGCTTTAAAAAAAAAATTGAGGAAATTTTTCAATACTCCTAAAGAAGACTGGAGCAGCAGAGAGACATATCCTGTTCTTGAATAAGACAATTGAGCATTACAGATACCAATTCTCCCTAATTTACAGATTCAATGTAATCCAAATAAAAATACTAACTAGCCATTTTACACAGTTAGACAAGTTGACAGGCAAGAATAACTAGGAAAGGACTGGAAAAGAAAAACTATGAAGGGAAAACAACCATACCACATTAAAATACACTATAAAGCCTCTATAATTAAAACATTGTGGAACAAATGCACAAACAGGCCAAAGGACCAGTGGACAAAGTCCAGAATTAGACCTAAATACATATAAAAAATTAGTGTATGACAAAGGTGGCACGTCCAATCACTGGGTAAAGATGGACTTTTTTCAGATTTTTTAAAAATTGTGGTTAAAATACACGTAACGTAAAATTTACTATCCTAACCATTTTTCAACGTAGAGCTCAGTAGCGTCAAGTACATTCACATTGCAGTGCCAATCTCTAGACGGCTTTTCATCTTGAAAAACTGAAACTACGTGATCGTTATCTCCACGTTAACGTAAACAATAACTAAACATTCACCCTTTCCCCATCCCTTGACAAATACCATTCTACTTTGTCTCTATGATTTTGATTACTCTAAGTGCCTCATGTAAGTGGAATCAAACAGTATTTCTTTTTGTGACCGGCTTATTTCACTTAGTACAATGTCCTCAGTACCCCCATGTTGCAACACGTGTCAGAACGTTCTTCCTTCTCAAGGCTAAACAATATTCCACTGCGTGTATATGCCACATTTTTCTAATCCTCTCATTTGTCAATGGACAACTGGGTAGCCTCCACCTTCTGTGAACATGAGTGTGAACATGAGGGGACAAATATCGCTGTGAGACTCTGCTTTAAATTCTTTTGAGTATATACCCAGAGGTGGAATTACTGG
The DNA here is from genome assembly GCF_032405125.1 of Capricornis sumatraensis. Classification (NCBI taxonomy): domain Eukaryota; kingdom Metazoa; phylum Chordata; class Mammalia; order Artiodactyla; family Bovidae; genus Capricornis; species Capricornis sumatraensis. Next base: position 232,831,047 of record NC_091069.1, on the reverse strand, counting down.
ATCACACAGTAACTCTACTCTGAACTTCTAAGGAACTTCCATACAGTCTTCAACACTAGCTGTACCATTTTACATCACTAACAGTGCAAGAGTTTCAATTTCTCCACCAACCAAGGTTCTGATCTTCACCAATATTTGTTACTTTCTGTTGTTTTCTTTTTTGATAGGTGTTCATCCTAATAGACGTGACGTGTCTCACTGTGGTTTTGATTTGCATTTCCCTAAGGCTATGGTTTTTCCAGGGGTCATGTATGGATGTGAGAGTTGGACTGTGAAGAAGGCTGAGCACCGAAGAATTGATGCTTTTGAACTGTGGTGTTGGAAAAGACTCTTGAGAGTCCCTTGGACTGCAAGAATATCCAACCAGTCCATTCTGAAGATCAACCCTGGGATTTCTTTGGAAGGAATGATGCTAAAGCTGAAGCTCCAGTACTTTGGCCACCTCGTGCAAAGAGTTGACTCATTGGAAAAGACTTTGATGCTGGGAGGGATTGGGGACAGGAGGAGAAGGGGACGACAGAGGATGAGATGGCTGGATGGCATCACTGACTTGATGGACGTGAATCTGAGTGAACTCTGGGAGTTGGTGATGGACAGGGAGGCCTGGCATGCTGCGATTCATGGGGTCGCAAAGAGTCAGACACCACTTAGCTACTGAACTGAACTGAATTGAAGCAGCCGGGCGGCTGTACTAAGAGCAGGCGAGAGGAGCTACCCCAAGTCCGAGGTCATGGGCAGAAGCTGGGAGGACCCCATGCCCGAAGGGCGGCGGCCAAGAGGAGCTACCCCGCGTCCAAGGTCAGGGGCGGCAGCCAAGAGGAGCAACCCCCATGTCCAAAGAGCAGTGGCTGCACGAGGAGGGCCTAGAGGAGCTATCCCACGTTGAAGGTCAGGAAGGGCGGCGGTGAGGAGATACCCTTCTTCCAAGGTAAGGAGCAGCGGCTGCGCTTTGCTGGAGCAGCCATGAAGAGATACCCCACGCCCAAGGTAAGAGAAACCCAAGTAAGATGGTAGGTGTTGTAAGCGGGCAGCAGAGGGCAGACACACTGAAACCATACTCACAGGAAGGGAAGGGAAGGGAAGGGAAAGTCGCTCAGTCGTGTCCAACGCTTTGCGATCCCATGGACTGTAGCCTACCAGGATTCTCAGTCCATGGGATTTTCCAGGCAAGAGTACTGGAGTGGGTTGCCATTTCCTTCTCCAGGGGATCTTCCCAGTCAATCTAATCACACAAGGACCACATTCTTGTCTAACTCAATGAAACTAAGCCATGCCCACGGGGCAACCCAAGACAGGCGGGTCATGGTGGGAAGGTCTGACAGAATGTGGTCCACTGGAGAAGGGAATGGCAAACCACTTCAGTATTCTTGCCTTGAGAACCCCATGAACAGTATGAAGAGACAAAATGATAGGATGCTGAAAGAGGAACTCCCCAGGTCAGTAGGTGCCCAACATGCCACTGAAGATCAGTGGAGAAATAACTCCAGAAAGAATGAAGGGATGGAGCCAAAGCAAAAACAATACACAGCTGTGGATGTGACTGGTGATGGAAGCAAGGTCCAATGCTGTAAAGAGCAATATTGCATACGAACCTGGAAAGTCAGGTCCATGAATCAAGGCAAATTGGAAGTCGTCAAACAAGAAATGGCAAGAGTGAAAGTCAACATTCTAGGAATCAGCAAACTAAAATGGACTGGAATGGGTGAATTTAACACAGATGACCATTATATCTACTACTGCAGGCAGGAATCCCTCAGAGGAAATGGAGTAGCCATCATGGTCAACAAAAGAGTCCGAAATGCAGTACTTGGATGCAATCTCAAAAATGACAGAATGATCTCTGTTCGTTTCCAAGGCAACCCATTCAATATCACAGTAATCCAAAGCTATGCCCCAACCAGTAACACTGAAGAAGCTGAAGTTGAGCGGTTCTATGAAGACCTGCAAGACCTTTTAGAACTAACATCCCAAAAACATGTCCTTTTCATTATAGGGGACTGGAATCCAAGTAGGAAGTCAAGAAACACCTGGAGTAACAGGCAAATTTGGCCTTGGAACACAGAATGAAGCAGGGCAAAGACTAACAGAGTTTTGCCAAGAAAATGCACTGGTCATAGCAAACACCCTCTTCCAACAACACAAGAGAAGACTCTACACATGGACATCACCAGATGGTCAACACCGAAATCAGATTGATTATATTCTTTGCAGCCAAAGATGGAGAAGCTCTATACAGCCAACAAAAACAAGATCAGGAGCTGACTGTGGCTCAGATCATGAACTCCTTATTGCCAAATTCAGACTTCAATTGAAGAAAGTAGGGAAAACCGCTAGACCACTCAGGTATGACCTAAATCAAATCCCTTATGATTATACAGTGGAAGTGAGAAATAGATTTAAGGGCCTAGATCTGATAGATAGAGTGCCTGATGAACTATGGAATGAGGTTCGTGACACTGTACAAGAGACAGGGATCAAGACCATCCCCATGGAAAAGAAATGCAAAAAAGCATAATGGTTGTCTGGGGAGGCCTTACAAATAGCTGTCAAAAGAAGAGAGGCGAAAAGCAAAGGAGAAAAGAAAGATATAAGCATGTGAATGCAGAGTTCCAGAGAACAGCAAGAAGAGATAATAAAGCCTTCTTCAGCCATCAATGTAAAGAAACAGAGGAAAACAACAGAATGGGAAAGACTAGAGATCTCTTCAAGAAAATTAGAGATACCAAGGGAACATTCTAATCACACTAGGACCACAGCCTCGTCTAACTCAATGAAACTAAGTTATGCCCGCGGGGCAACCCAAGATGGGCGGGTCATGGTGGAGAGGTCTGACAGAATGTAGTCCACTGGAGAAGGGAATGGCAAACCACTTCAGTATTCTTGCCTTGAAAACCCCATGTTCCAGTAGTCATGTATGGATGTGAGAGTTGGACTGTGAAGAAGGCTGAGCATCGAAGAATTGATGCTTTTGCACTGTGGTGTTGGAGAAGATTCGTGAGAGTCCCTTGGACTGCAAAGAGATCCAACCAGTCCATTCTGAAGGAGATCAACCCTGGGATTTCTTTGGAAGGAATGATGCTAAAGCTGAAACTCCAGAAGTTTGGCCACCTCATGCGAAGAGTTGACTCATTGGAAAAGACTTTGATGCTGGGAGGGATTGGGGGCAGGAGGAGAAGGGGACAACAGAGGATGAAATGGCTGGATGGCATCACTGACTTGATGGACGCGCGTCTGAGTGAACTCCGGGAGTTGGTGATGGACAGGGAGGCCTGGCGTGCTGCAATTCATGGGGTCACAGAGTCGGACACCACTGAGCAACTGAACTGAACTGAAAGGAACATTTCATGCAAAGATGGGCTCGATAAAGGACAGAAATGGTATGGACCTAACAGAAGCAGAAGATATTAAGAAGAGGAGGCAAGAATACACAGAAGAACTGTACAAAAAAGATCTTCACGACCAAGATAATCACAATGGTGTGATCACTCACCTAGAGCCAGACATCCTGGAATGTGAAGTTAACTGGACCTTAGAAAGCATTACTACGAACAAAGCTAGTGGAGGTGATGGAATTCCAGTTGAGCTATTTAAAATCCTGGAAGATGATGCTGTGAAAGTGCTGCACTCAATATGCCAGCACATTTGGAAAACTCAGCAGTGGCCACAGGACTGGAAAAGGTCAGTTTTCATTCCAATCCTGAAGAAAGGCAATGCCAAAGAATGCTCAAACTACCGCACAATTGCACTCATCTCATACGCTAGTAAAGTAATGCTCAAAATTCTCCAAGCCAGGTTTCAGCAATCCATGAACCGTGAACTTTCAGATGTTCAAGCTGGTTTTAGAAAAAGCAGAGGAACCAGAGATCAAATTGCCAACATCTGCTGGATCATCGAAAAAGCCAGAGTTCCAGAAAAACATCTATTTCTGCTTTATTGACTATGCCAAAGCCTTTGACTGTGTGGATCACAATAAACTGTGGAAAATTCTGAAAGAGATGGGAATACCAGACAACGTGACCTGCCTCTTGAGAAATCTGTATGCAGGTCAGGAAGCAACAGTTAGAACTGGACATGGAACAACAGACTGGTTTCAAATAGGAAAAGGCGTACGTCAAGGCTATATATTGTCACCCTGCTTATTTAACTTCTATGCAGAGTACATCATGAGAAATGTTGGACTGGAAGAAACACAAGCTGGAAACAAGATTGCTGGGAGAAATATCAATAACCTCAGATATGCAGATGACACCACTCTTATGGCAGAAAGTGAAGAGGAACTAAAAAACCTCATGATGAAAGTGAAAGTGGAGAGTGAAACAGTTGGCTTAAAGCTCAACATTCAGAAAATGAAGGTCATGGCATCCGGTCCCATCACTTCATGGGAAATAGATGGGGAAACAGTGGAAACACTGTCAGACTTTATTTCTTTGGGCTCCCAAATCACTGCAGATGGTGATTGCAGCCATGAAATTAAAAGATGCTTACTCCTTGGAAGAAAAGTTATGAGCAACCTAGATAGCATATTCAAAAGCAAAGACATTGCTTTGCTGACTAAGGTCCGTCTAGTCAAGGCTATGGTTTTTCCATTGGTCATCTATGGATGTGAGAGTTGGACTGTGAAGAAGGCTGAGCGCCGAAGAACTGATGCTTTTGAACTGTGGTGTTGGAGAAGACTCTTGAGAGTCCCTTGGACTGCAAAGAGATCCAACCAGTCCATTCTGAAGGAGATCAACCCTGGGATTTCTTTGGAAGGAATGACGCTGAAGTTGAAACTCCAGTGCTTTGGCCACCTCATGCGAAGAGTTGACTCATTGGAAAAGACTCTGATGCTGGGAGGGATTGGGGGCAGGAGGAGAAGGGGACGACGAAGGATGAGATGGCTGGATGGCATCACTGACTCGATGGACGTTGAGTCTGAGTGAACTCCAGGAGATAGTGATGGACAGGGAGGCCTGGCGTGCTGCGATTCATGGGGTCGCAAAGAGTTGGACACGACTGAGCGATTGAACTGAACTGAATGATGAGTGGATGTTCAATATTTTTTCATGTGCTTTTTGGCCATCTGCACATTTTATTTGGAGAAATTTCTGTTTAAGTCCTTTGCTCATTTCTGAATCAGGTTGTTTGGGTTCTGGTAGAAGTACTTGACATGTTCTAGATATTAATCCCTTTTGAGATACTTGATTTGCAAATATTTTCTCCCATTCCACAGGCCACCTTCTACTCTATTAATGGTGTCTTTTGATGTACATTTTTAATTTCTGATGTAGTACAGTTTATCTGTTTTTACTTTTGTTACCTGTGCTTGTTATCATGTCCAAGAAGTCAATCCCAAGTCATAAAGATTCCTACCTATGTTTTCTTCTAGGAGTTTAATAGTTTTAGGTCTTAAGTCTAGGTATTTGATTCATTTTTAGTTAATTTACATATATGGTATAAAGGCCCAATTTTATTCTTTTTCATGTGGATACCCAGTTTTCCCAACATCATTTGCTGGAAAGACTGTTCTTTTCCCACTGAACGGTCTTGGCATCCATGTCAAAAATAATCTGCCTGTATACACAAAGGTTTATTCTGGGCTATTATATTTCGCTGATTTATATGTCTGCCTCTATGCTAGTATCATATTGCCTGATTACTGTAGTTTTGTAATAAGTACTGAAATTGGGAAGTGTGAGTCCTCTAGCTTTGTTCCCTTTTAGGATTATTTTGGCTATTTGAGGTCCTTTAAGATTCTATATCAATTTTAGGATAAGGACTTCCTTGGTAGTCCAGTGGCTAAGACTCCATGAAAGACAAAAAGACACATCATTTTTTGTGATATTTTTAGTAAAAATGCATAATCATATTCCAATTAGCAACACTGGACAAAATAAAATTACGGCCAGTACTGATCAAAAATGTATGATCAGTACTCTTCAAAAAGTATCAAGATCATGTAACAAAGAAAAACTGAAGGCTGTTAGAGAGTACTATGAAGAAACAGCTAAGAAGAGACAATTGCAATGTGCAACACTGAAAAGGATCCTGGAACAGAAAAATGGTATTACTGGGAAAAAAATGATGAAATTAAAATTAAGATCTGTAGTTTAGTTAATAACATTGTAGTTTGTCACTGTTTAGTCACTATGTTGCATCCAACTGTTTCTGACCCCGTGGGTTGTAGCCCACCAGGCTCCTCAGTCCATGAGTTACATTAATTTCTTGCTCCTGATAATTATACTATGGTTATGAAAATGTTAAGATTAGGAAACTATTTTTCCTGTAAGCCTAAAATTAGTTCAAAGTAAAAAGGCCTTTTTTTTTTTAAGTACTGCAATTATTACACCATTAAATGTGATAACCATCAAAAGAGCTAAAAGCAGATATGGCCAAAGGTGGTCTCACAAATTCACACTGTTAGAAGTCAGTACAGTTCCCTTGGGGAGGAGGTGTTCATGAATGGAAAGGGCCAGCAGGGTGCTGGCAATGGTCTGTTTCTGGATCTATGCTGCTAGTTACACAGAGGCGTTATTTAATCAGTGAGAATTTGTCCTATTTTAGAAACCTATCACCTTTCAATAAAAAAACTTAAAAAAAAAAAAAGTGGTTTTACCCCTGGAGAATGGGACTAAAAATAAGAAAACTTTTCTTGCAGAAAATTCTTAAATTGATAAGTTTCAAATATTAATACAAGAAGTCAGAAAGGCAAACCTGCGACCGTAGGCCCAAAAGAATCCAGAAAACACAACTGTTTTTTTTTTTATTTCTCCATCCTTAGCAACTGATCTCTCATACCCCTTTTGACATAAAATGGGATGTGTACAAGATAACAAGAACTAAGACCAAGAGTAGCTGTAACAGGGAGTACCTTCAGGGCAACTACCAGACACAGTAAGATTCACACATAGCAGGCACTAGAAAATGTAAACTGTGACAGAGTTTCTGATACTGGACAGAAAAATTGTGCCAAACACACAGTGGTTACTTTAGATGTAGTTTCAATGTGAAAAATGCCAAGATGCTATTAGACACATATGAAAAAATGCTTCATATTGTTACAGAAAGCCTAAAAACAAAACAAAAAAAAAAACTAGATGGTAGACTGAGAATTACTCTAACCTTGAGGTAATTTAGATGATAAAAACAGAAAAAGTTTTACACAAATTACTAAGTCAAATGAATGTAACTGTTTCCCCTTTTCCACTCAAGGCCAATCTGAGTCAAAGTGTTTCTTTCCAGGGTGACACTGGAATGAATTCTACACAAAGAGGCAGTAAACAAGTCAGAGGCTTTTGACACTAAGACAGACCTAATTAGATAGACACAGAGATAGTCAGTCTGAGCTCTGTGGTACAACTGGTCAGAATGCTCCAAGAGGAAATAAAAATCCTTCTGTACAATATTTTTAACTTTGGTGAAAAGATATGTACTATCCCTCTAATTTTCAAAAACACATCTCCTTGTTGTCTGTTCAATTCACCAGACATATCCACACTCCTGTTGATAACAGCATCATTACCCACCGCTTCTCTGACTATGAAATACACGTGCTCTTGTTCCAAGACTAACAATAAACACTGCCCCTATTATCTGTTATATGAGTATTCTTAGTTTTGAGAACACTTTTAGCTTTTTTCTCTTCTTTCATTGCACCTTAAGATTTTACATCATTTCCTAACACCCACAATTTTTCTTTTGGCCCACACATATTTAATTTCTGAACAAGTCAAAAGGACATATAGCAGACAACATAAGCATTAAGATAAATAATTTATGTTACAAAGGAGTTAGGTTAACGTCTTATCTAACCATGTACTTGTTTATACTCACAGTAAATCAGTCAGTATAAAAGAGTCACACAGCTCATAATCAATATTTAACCAATTAATTGAAATACAGCTGAATTAAAGATATCACATACAAATGATACAGAGATGGTCTATTTTAAAATTAAATAAAATGGCAACCCACTCCAGTGTTCTTGCCTGGAGAATCCCAGGGATGGCGGAGCCTGACGGGCTACTGTCTATGGGGTCTCACAGAGTCGGACACGACTGAAGTTGCTATTAGTCACAATATGAAATATTGTGAAATATTAGTCACAATATGACTTAGCAGCAGTGACACTTGAGAAAGGATGATCAATCAAAACTAGTGACTCATTTTCAAATCTCCCACTTATATTTGGACAATTCACAACACTTTTAGGAAAAATAGTACACTGGAAAGGCCCAACTAAGAAGAAACTATAAAGATATTTGGATGAATGCTGAAGTAAGTATTTTACTTTTTTATTTTTCACTATTTTACAGTCAGAGCTTTTCTTTCTTAATTCATTTTGGTGGGTGATCAGAGGGACTTTTTTAAAAACGGACATGTAGCTGACTTACAATGTTGTACTCAGCTCTGCTGTGCAGTAAAGTGTGGAAGCAAAGACCTAAGTATTTCAGCAAGGCAACAGAGAGGAGTGGTTATGCGACAGTCAGTCAGATACATGCTCTGGCCCCAGCTCTGCGGTCTCTATCTTTCTGGTTCCAGTAAAGCAACTTATGGTCTCACCTATAAAATGAAAAGCTCCGAAGAACTGATGCTTTTGAACAGTGGTGTTGGAGAAGACTATTGAGAGTCCCTTGGACTGCAAGGAGATCCAACCAGTCCATCCTAAAGGCAATAAGTCCTGAGGGTTCATTGGAAGGACTGATGTTGAAGCTGAAACTCCAATATTTTGGCTACCTGATGTGAAGAACTGATTCATCTGAAAAGACCCTGATGCAGGAAAGATTGAGGGCAGGACGAGAAGGGGACGACAGAGGATGAGATGGTTGGATGGCATCACCAACTCGATGTACATGAGTTTGGGTAAACTCTGGGAGTTGGTGCGGAGAAGGCAATGGCACCCCACTCCAGTACTCTTGCCTGGAAAACCCCATGGATGGAGGAGCCTGGTGGGCTGCAGTCCATGGGGTCGCTACGAGTCGGACAGGACTGAGCGACTTCCCTTTGACTTTTCACTTTCATGCACTGGAGAAGGAAATGGCAACCCACTCCAGTGTTCTTGCCTGGAGAATCCCAGGGACGGGGGAGCCTGGTGGGCTTTCGTCTATGGGGTTGCACAGAGTTGGACACGACTGAAGCGACTTAGCAGCAGCAGCAGCAGCAGCCGCCGGGAGTTTTTTGATGGACAGGGAGGCCTGGTGTGCTGCAGTCCATGGGGTCGCAAACAGTTGGACAAGACTGAGCAACTGAACTGATAAGATGAAAAATAAACCTATCTGTCACACTTCTGGGCAGGATTACATGAGGGTCTGATCACACTGCAGGTGTTTCATAAAGCTTTCAGATTATGGATCACTGTTTTCTTACTTAATCTTAGAAAAATCTTGTGGTCCTTTGTATTTTGTAAGTTATTAAAGAACAGCCTTGTGAACAGGGTGTTTCACTTTTTTCAATGAGCTGCTTTTATCAACAGAATCTCTTATTTTCTTTACTTACTATGACCTCTCTCATTTCTCTTGAAATTTCTTTCTGTCATACGGAAGAAGGGCTTTGAAGGTAGTGACCTTCACCTTCACCTTTCTAAAAGTGAAAATCGGTCAGTCGTGTCCAATTCTTTGCGACCCCATGGACTATACAGTCCGTGGGATTCTCCAGGCCAGAATACTGGAGTGGGTTGCCCTGCCCTTCTCCAGGGGATCTTCCCAACCCAGGAATCAAACCAGGTCTCCCGCACTGCATTCTTTTACCAACTGAACCACAAGGGAAGCTTAACGCCTTTCTAAAGTCTCTTAGTTACCACTAGCCTTGCATGCTTTTGCTTAGTATTTCCATTTCTTGAAATTTATTCTTATTTTATGTTACTTACATCAAGATCGAAAATTCAGTTGCCTTAAATTTTTTCCCCAGAGTGTAACTCCAATTAGCCTATGGAAATGTATAACTCAGAACAGAACTTAAGAGTTGCAGTATCTGATAGCCCAGATTATCCCAAGAATACTATTGGATTTAATATAAAAACAATAAAAGAAAATAATTTAACTTGGGAAGAGATAATTAAGTTTTCTCAGAGAGAACTCATTTATAAAAAATACTGGAACTTCTTTGGTGGTCCAGTGGCTAAAACCCCTCGCTCCCAATGCAGGGAGCTTAAGTTCAATCCCTGGTCAGGGAACTAGATCCCACATGCTGCAACTATAGCTCCCATGTGCCAAAACTAAGGTCTGACGCAGCCACAAATAGAAATATTTTCAAAATACTTAGCTGCTTTTACACTGTAATTAACTAGTTTACCAACTACATTAGCAAGACTGCTCAAATTTTAAGGTCAATTGAAGAGGGTAGTACTACTGATAGACCTAAAATCATTCTGAAATGAATTAGAAAAGAAGCTAGCATCTGCTAACACCTAAATTAAAATACTGGTACCTCGCAACAAAAATGTACAGTATAGCATTTTCCAGGTTTAAAGTAACTCATTGATAGTTTCAGCACTGAACTCTTCTTCGACAATGTTTTTGCGTTACCTGTTTTCACAGAAATCCTGCTCAGTCACAGTTGCTTTGCTTAGTCCTCGTTTTGAAAAGCTGAAAGGGGCAAAACAAGGAAACTATGCACTTCTATTTGAAAACAAAACAACTGCACTACCAGTCTTCCCTGAGCTTCACTACATTTTCCATGCTTTATTTTTTTACCTTTTGGCTGCACCCCATGGCATGAAGGATCTTAGTTCCCTGACCAGGGACTGAACCCATACAACCCTGCAGTCGATGAGTGGAGTCTTAAGCACTGGACCACCAGCGAAGTCCCTCCATCTTTTAAAAAGGACAAAAACCTCTAAGTAATGATTAGCATTTTGGTACCTGAATTAAAATCAGGTAATTGTCTTTGGCTTTTTCACTTTTGCAATTTGAAAATAAGCTTATCTTAGTTCTCTGAAATATTATTGATCTGAAGTTCTTATCATGATTACAAAGATTTCAAGAGAACAAGGCTCAAGATTCTTTTTCCATATAATAATCAAGGAATTCATGTAATTGTCTTTTTTAGATATGAATTTAAATGGTCCTCATCCACCTCTTTTCCAACCAAAATGATTCTCTAATAAAAATCTATTTCAAAAACTACCTATTTAAAAAGCTTTTCAAAAAGCTTTCAACATCAAAATAGTCAAGTACTCTTGGAAAACCTTTCTAAAATAATTTTTTGACTATTGTCATTCTCCCACAAATTATTTTCCTTAAAGATCTATGGTTAGTAATTACTTTTTACACCAACTGTGATACAATATAGTCTGGAACAGTATAATTTTAATGGCAAAACTGTAGGCACAGTTTAAGACAGTACATATTCCATTGCTTTTCATATATAATTATGGCATTTTTATACAGATTTTCAGGGCATGTTTCTTAGAATGCCTACACAGGTGATATATTTTATTACCTTTGAACACTGATCTGCTCAACTTAAAAATATGTAATCACTATGCTCACAAAATGTTCTTATCTGTGAAGACTTTATAGCTTAAAAGGTATTAACTAGTGTGGAATCATTTATGTAGCAGCTTTACCAAACTTTCACTAGCCTAGAAATCATTTTATTGACTGCTATTCATTAGTTACATTTTTTCTTCCAGTTGTATTGAGAGATAATTGTCAAAAAAACACTGTATAAATTTAAGGTGGACAGACAATGATTTACCTACATATGCCTTTGACTGTGTGGATCACAATAAACTGTGGAAAATTCTGAAAGAGATGGGAGTATCAGATCCCCTGACCTGCCTCTTGAGAAACCTGTATGCAGGTCAGGAAGCAACAGTTAGAATTGGACACGGAACAGACTGGTTCCAAATAGGAAAAGGAGTACGTCAAGGCTGTGTATTGTCACCCTGCTTATTTAACTTCTATGCAGAGTACATCATGAGAAACGCTGGGCTGGAGGAAGCACAGGCTGGAATCAAGACTGCCGGGAGAAATATCAATAACCTCAGATATGCAGATGACATCACCCTTATGGCAGAAAGTGAAGAGGAACTAAAGAGCCTCTAGATAAAAGTGAAAGAGGAGAGTGAAAAAGTTGGCTTAAAGCTCAACATTCAGAAAATGAAGATCATGGCATCCAGTCCCATCACTTCATGGCAAATAGATGGGGAAACTGGAAACAGTGTCAGACTTTATTTTTCTGGGCTCCAAAATCGCTGCAGGTGACTGCAGCCATGAAATTAAAAGACGCTTACACAGCATATTGAAAATTAGAGACATTACTTTGTCAACAAAGGTCAGTTTAGTCAAGGCTATGGTTTTTCCAGTGGTTATGGATGTGAGAGTTGGACTATAAAGAAAGCTGAGTGCAGAAGAACTGATGCTTTTGAACTGTGGTGTTGGAAAAGACTCTTGAGAGTCCCTTGGACTGCAAGGAGATCCAACCAGTCCATTCTAAAGGCAATCAGTCCTGAGGGTTCATTGGAAGGACTAATGTTGAAGCTAAAACTCCAAGACTTTGGCCACCTGATGCAAAGAGCTGACTCATTTGAAAAGACCCTGATGCTGGGAAAGATTGAGGCAGGAGGAGAAGGGGACGACAGAGGATGAGATGATTGGATGGCATCTCAGACTCAATGGACATGGGTTTGGGTGGACTCCAAGAGTTGGTGACAGACAGGGAGGCCTGGCGTGCTGCGGTTCATGGAGTCGCAAAGAGTCTGACATGACTGAGCGACTGAATTGAACTGAACATACATTATGAAAACACCAAGTGAATATCCATCATCTCATATAGACAGAAAATTAAAGAAACAGAAAAAAAATTTTGTGATGAGAGCTCTCAGGATTTACTCACTTCACAACTTTCATAAGTAACATATGATGTGTATGTGTGTGTGTGTGTGTGTGTGCTCAGTCGTGTCTGATTTCTTTGCCCACCAGGCTCCTCTGCCCATGGGGATTCTCCAGGCAAGAATACTGGAGTGGGTTGCCATGCTTTCCTCCAGGCGATCTTCCCAACTCAGGGATCCAACCCACGTCTCTTGCACTGCAGGCAGATTCTGTACCACTGAGCCACCTGGGAAGCCCCATAGCATACACCAGAGTCAGTCGCATTTATCATGTTGCATATTACATCCCTAGTTCCTTTTTTAGTCTTTCTGGGGGATCTGCACTGTGCTGAATGTGGGATCCCAGTTTTTTAAAACTTTTTGGTGCACCTCCAAGCATGTGGGATCTTAGATCCCTGGATGGAATGGAACCTGGGCCTCCTGCAGTGGAAGGGCGGGCAGTCTGAACTGCTGGCCAGCCAGGGAAGTCCACATCCCTGGTTCTAATAGCAACCATCCTCCCCTTGCCTCCCTGTTTGCCCTTCCATCTCTCCCATCCCCCCCCACCCCCCGCCCCTTGACACCATGTCATAATCGTTCTCTTTTATAGGCAGTTTTATATCACCACTACAATTTCAAGAATGCTGTGAAGAAAAACTTAGTAGGTTGATTTTTTAAATTGTTCCCTCTGGAGTGATCTGCAAAAGAGAAGTAAATGCTACCAGTTTTGATTAAGTATTTTATTTAGGCAGTTTTGAAATATATACTGTTCTTCCAGATTTATAGATTTGTGATTTTATAATTTATTTCACTTAAATAGAATTGAATTGGTCACTTCAACAAAATCATTTTCGGCTTTTCTTGGCCACGCAGGATGCAGGACGCAGGAACTTAGTTCCTAACAAGGTCATTCTTCAATAACAACATAGTAATACTTGACTCTTTTCAAAGTAAAATGGAATCTGTTACATAAAGTTATTATGCTTTTGAGTATTAAAAAAAAAAAAAGGATTTATTCAAATACTTTCTTCTCTCTTTCCCTGCACTTAGAATTCTTCAGCGACTGAGGCTATGTCATGCTCCTTTGTCAATTCAGAGCCTCATACAGTGCCTGTAACTTATGCGCTTCTGTAACTGTCAGCTGAGTCACTGACACAATGACCAGCTGGTGGGGAACCACCATGCCTCCAACATCTCTAAGAATAAGAAAGGTTTTGTTTTTTTTTTTAAAAAAAAAAAGGTGGGTGACTTAAATTTAAAAGGATAATAAACAGAAAACAGAATAAAGGAGCTGCAAAATATTCAATAATAAAAATCTAATTAGATCAGTATAAATTTTTCCAGTGGGGAAGAAAAGACTGAAAAAAAGATGGATTGGTGGGGAGGGATGAATGAGTCTGGGATGAACGGATTCCTGCCACTATACATAACATAAACAACAAGGGAACTATATTCAATACCTTGTAAAACCTATAAAGGAAAACATCTGAAAAAGAAAATAAATATATGCACACACACACACACACACACAGATACAATTAAATCAGCTTGCTCTACACTCGACACGAAACACTAAATCAACTATACCTCAATTAAAAAAAAAACAAAACACATTTTTTTTTAAAAAGCAAAGTGGACTCTGGCTGCAATGCTTATAGAGTCAGGAAAAGATAGGAAGGTCAAAAGGAAGCTACTATTGTAGAGAAAAGAAGGATTGGGAGCCAGAGCATAGTAACAACAGTGATAAAGGAAAGAAACGAATATGGATTACCTTTGTGCTTTAGGTACCTCTATCAAGAAAAATTCTTGGACTCCCTTGGTGGCCCCAGTGGATAAGAATCTGCCTGCCAATACAGCAGCGATAGTTTAATCCCTGGCCCAGGAAGATTCCACAAGCTGAGGAGCAACTAAGTCCAGGAACCACAGCTACTGAGCCTGCGTGCTGCAACTACCGACGCCTGTACACCCCAGAGCCTGTGCTCCAAAAGAGGAGCCGCCCAAGGAGAAGCCCAAGCACTGCACTCGAGAGCAGCCCCTGCTCACCTAGAAAAAGCCTGCGTGTAGCACCCAACACAGCCAAGAGTTAAGTTAGTTAATTAAAAAGAAAATCCCCTTCAGGTTGTATGGGTTTAAACAAGCATTGGCATCTTGCACCAAATGGGCATTTAATAAATTTAACCAATGAATCAATGGAAACCAAAGCTTAGTATGGGTAATATTAAAGAAAGTTGGGCTTCCCTGGCAGCTCAGCTGGTAAAGAACCCACCTGCAATGCAGGAGACCCCGGTTCGATTCCCAGATCAAGAAGATCCCCTGGAGAAAGGATAGGCTACCCACTCCAGCATTCATGGGCTTTCCTGGTGGCTCAGATGGTAAACATCCACCTGCAATGTGGGAGACCTGGTTCGATCCCTGGGTTGGGAAGATCCCCTGGAGGAGGGCAAGGCAACCCATTCCCGTATTCTTACCTGGGAGGAGAATCCCATGGACAGAGGAGCCTGGTGGGCTACAGTCTATGGGGTCGCAGAGAGTTGGACACAACTGAGCGACTAAGCAGAGCACAGCTGCTCTAAGTAAACCATCGACAAGGTACAACATATCACTCTAGTTACAAAGTCCATCCAGCTGCAAGGGAAAGGGGATCCTGTCTACTTCTGATCACTGAGTGAGTGGGTGAGAGAAGTCGCTCAGTCGTGTCCGACTCTTTGCGACCCCATGGACTGTAGCCCACCAGGCTCCTCCCCCATGGGATTCTCCAAGTAAGAGTACTGGAGTGGGCTGTCATTTCCTTCTCCAGGGGATCTTCCTGACTCAGGGATCGAACTCGGGTCTCCTGCATTCCAGGCAGACGCTTTAACCTCTGAGCCACCAGGGAAGCTCTGATCACTGAAGTTAAATGTACCTCTAGACAAGATTATCACTGAGATTAAATGTAACTACAATAAACTGTGAAAGATTCTGAGAGAGATGGGAATACCAGACCACCTGAGCTGCCTCTTGAGAAATCTGTATGCAGGTCAGGAAGCAACAGTTAGAACTGGACATGGAACAGCAGACTGGTTCCAAATAGGAAAAGGAGTATGTCAAGGCTCTATATTGTCACCCTGCTTATTTAACTTCTATGCAGAGTACATCATGAGAAATGCTGGACTGGAAGAAACACAAGCTGGAATCAAGATTGCTGGGAGAAATATCAATAACCTCAGATATGCAGATGACACCACTCTTATGGCAGAAAGTGAAGAGGAACTAAAAAGCCTCTTGATGAAAGTGAAAGAGGAGAGTGAAAAAGTTGGCTTAAAGCTCAACATTCAGAAAACGAAGATCATGGCATCCGGTCCTATCACTTCATGAGAAATAGATGGGGAAACAGTGGAAACAGTGTCAGACTATTTTTGGGGGCTCCAAAATCGCTGCAGATGGTGACTGCAGCCATGAAATTAAAAGGCACTTACTCTCTGGAAGAAAAGTTATGAGCAACCTAGATAGCATATTCAAAAGCAAAGACACTGCTTTGCTGACTAAGGTCTGTCTAGTCAAGGCTATGGTTTTTCCTGTAGTCATCTATGGATGTGAGAGTTGGACTGTGAAGAAGGCTGAGCGTCAAAGAATTGATGCTTTTGAACTGTGGTGTTGGAGAAGACTCTCGAGAGTTCCTTGGACTGCAAGGAGATCCAACCAGTCCATTCTGAAGAAGATCAGCCCTGGGATTTCTTTGGAAGGAATGATGCTAAAGTTGAAACTCCAGTGCTTTGGCCACCTCATGCGAAGAGTTGACTCATTGGAAGAGACTCTGATGCTGGGAGGGATTGGGGGCAGGAGGAGAAGGGGATGACAGAGGATCAGATGGCTGGATGGCATCACGGACTCGATGGACATGACTCTGAGCGAACTCTGGGAGTTGGTGATGGACAGGGAGGCCTGGCGTGCTGCAATTCATGGGGTCGCAAAGAGTCGGACACAACTGAGCGACTGAACTGAACTAGACAAGATTTTAGAGTCATGTCTGAGAGAAGTCTGTGAACGTAGAAAAAGCAGCAACTGACCTAGGTGACTGGAAACCATTATAATTTCACTAAGAACAAGCAATGTCAGATTAATACTCTTTTTTTTTCTAACATTTATTGAACCGATAGGATTTTTAAAGATGAAGGATATGAAATTATTTGGGTTTTAGGAAGGCAAGTGTTAAAGTCCCTTATAAATTCCTTGTGAAAACCTGGAAATATCTGAGATAGATAATGATAGATTAGTTTCATTTCTAATTGGCTGAACATCTTAAACCAAAGAATTAATTTTTTTCAAATCAACCCTCAGGTCTCTAGCAGGACAAGAATGCTCTTAGGCCCACCTCGTCAACACTTTAATAAAATGCATACTTATCAAAATTATAGTTTATCAAATGTATGGAAAAACAATAAGCTTTTTTACTGAATGAGAAAATTAAGCCTTTTTTTTTTAAGAGTAAACATACTGGAACCAATCTGACAAGATAAAATTTAACTGGGATAGATATGAAGTCCTACCAAAACATAGTCTATTAAAGAACTTGGAGAGCATGGACAAAACTCAAATTTCAGCTGATGACAAAATCAATAATGGATAACGCACACAGCACTTAAATGGCAGGGATCATTCTAAATGCTTAACACATATGTACTAATGTATTCTTTAAAACAACCCTATCATAAACTCCATTTTACAGATGAGAAAACTGAGGCCCTGGGTGTTTACATAATTTACCCAGCTGATATAGAGCCAGGATTTAAATCCAGGCAGGCTAGCTCCAGAATTCATTTCCTTAGACAGGACATTATCATAAATTAACAGTGCAATGTGGTTGCCAAAAGAAGCAGGACTACTCTTAAAGTATGTGCTTTAAAATCATAGTGATGACTTCTGGTTCTCTTCCACAGGTTAATATCTAATTAAAGGTATTACACTGCTAAGAAGGGTATGGACCAACTGACACAAACCCACAAATAAGCCATCAGTATTGCGAAGAGGTGCAAATCAAAACAAGAAATTCACTAGAGGAAGTTAAAGACTGAGAATATTTTGTCCAGAGAAGAAAAGAATCAGGAAAACATAGGAAGTGTCTTTGAATATGTGAAAACTCACAGAAGAGACAGAACTAGAACCAGTGAAGAGAGAACTTTAAGTTCAATAAATCATTTCTTAGAAGTTAAAGTTGTCCAAATATCTTTACCTCAGAACGTATGAACCTTCTCTCCAGAAAATATCCAAATACATAGAATTTTGTATAAAGTTTTCAAGGGCTTACAAATCTACTTTTAAATCTATTTATGTCCTACCCCTAGAATCATATACCCCAGATTAAAATGGAAAGAATTCAAGTATAAGAGGTAAATATATTTAATCTAGAAAATTCATCACAACTTAAAATTCTATGATTCAAAACTCTGAACTCTATGCTTTCTAGTTTCTTCTAAGATACATTGCAATAAGAGCTTAAAATATGGTGCTGAGTTCAGAAAAAAAGTGAAATGGTTTGCCAAGAGACAATGTAAACTGACTACAAGATCTATCAGTAATAATGGCTTATTACTTAATCTTTAAAAGAAACATACCTAAGTTTAAAGATAAAAAAAATAAGATGCTAAGGTACTACTCATATCTAATATTTAATGCCCAAATTAGAAAGTGCCTCCTTCTACTTTCAAGCCTTAATCTTTTCATCTTTCAGTGCCAGTTAACTGTTAAGGTTGACAAACTATGAAAACAATGGACTAGAAGTTAGAAAACCAGGTTCTAACCTATGCCATGAACTTAATTTGGGCTTAATCTGTTTTTTACCATACTCTACTCTTTGAATCCTTCAGGTTGTGTTTCAGTGAATAATTTTCATCCACAAACACTTTCCACATTAAGGATAAATCAATCTGTACATCCAATTTCAAGCTGCAGTGAGAGGACATAGCTCAGACAGTTAAGAATTTTGGCTGCAAGGAAAAAAACTTGAAAGTGCCAGTTGGCCGTCACCATTGCCAAGAGTTGGTGGGAAGGGTACATGATCACAAAATGGTAACATTAAGTATGACACACTTGAAAATTCTGTTTTCTCTCCTAATTAACCAACCACACATAATTAGAACTCAAAAACAAGAGTTTAGTAAGTCTTGGGCCTTTATTAAATATAAGCACCATACTGCTGAAACTGCAACTGTACTGCCAGGACAGGGCTACAGACACCATGTCTGCCATGAGACTAGGCTCTAGTTCCAGGCACAAGATGTTCTAATAAATAACAAATGCAGCAAGCGCCAGCGCACAAGTGTGATAGAATCTGGGGTCTAGACATTTGATTTTTCTCCCAGTGCTACTTGAGAATGGCCGCTGCCATTAAAGATTTATTACAGTAACAGGATAGTGATAAAACTTTAGCTAAATGGCAGGCCAACCAATGAAATGGACAAACATGCAATAACAGATCAACTAAATTCGTTTCTATTTAATTTTGTACAGTAGGCTCATGATTACACTGCATAAAGAACAGATGAATAACCTAAACCGTATCTATTAGGTAAAGATGATTTCAAGCCATTATGAGAAAAGTGGCCCAGAAAAAAATCAGGCTATAGAACTCAAGTGGAAAAAACACACAAAGATTTGGGAGAGAAAGGGGAAGGAAGGGAATGAGCTACTGACTTACTAAAAAGAGAGCAGAGAAGTGGGACAGGGAGTCAGAGCCCTCTGAGACAGAATGAGGAAGAAAAAGAATTCAAAGGCTCAAAGGGAGCTTTAGCAGTGAATACGGAAAGAGACGAAACTGTCTCAACAGAAAAAAACAAAAACAATAGGGGGAACTTTTCTAAACCATCATTCAGGGTGGTCAATTCAATGCCTAACTCATGCAGGGCAGGGCACTTCGTAGGACGCGAACTTCGCTCCAAATAGTTCCACCAATTAGTCCATTTCCTCCTGGCACCACCCCCAATAGACGGTTACTATTACAGATGAAGAAACTGAACCACACAACGCCCGGGAACACAAGCTGGTACCAGAGACTGGGAGCTCATCTTAGCTGCACTTCTCCCTGCGAGATCCTACAAAAATCTTACACTTTTCTATGGAAAGGAACCTTAAATCTCTGGAATTTCTCAGAGTCTGGGCCCAAAAGTGATCCCCTACTTTAGAGGAAAGTTCCCCTGTGGAGGTTGCAAGGCTCTTCCAAGCGCATGAGGCTTTGGAACTCTGAAATACACCTGGTAGAGACAGATGGAGGCATGTGGGTCATGAAACGAGAAAAAGTCGGAAAAGTCAGACTTAGAAGCCATTCTTCTGCCCTAAAGATACCGAAAAAGTAGAAAGCAGCCCTTCCTCTCTTCCAGCAGGCGTGACTGAAGGACAGTGCCTCCCCGCAATTTGCTGTGTGTTGGGGGTGGGGGGTAGTCTCGGGTTTCCCACTCCCTTCCCCAGGCACTCAAGGGTTACTCGGCCGGGCCTGGAAGATTGCGTGGGAATAAACAGATGGGACCCAGAGTGACCAGGGGGCCCGGAGGCGCAGGGAGGGAAACCTGCCCAAGAACACGCCGGGCCGGGTCCAGAGGCCCGCCGCACGGAGCCCGCGCCCGCGCCCTGGACCTTACCACCGCTTGGCTGCAGGGGACAAGGCGGCGGCGCAGGACTGTTCTTCGAGCTTGGAGCGCGTCTTCAGGCCCCTCTGCTACAGTGGCGCCCGCGCTTGGCGGCGCCCGGGTCCCAGGCGGACTCACACTCGGGGAAGGGTGGGCGATCCGCGGCCTGCCTAGTCGAGGCCCTGGAGTTCTAAGCCCCGGGACGCCGACCGCGCGCGCGCGCCTTCGAGCCTGCCCAAGGAGGAAGGGTTAGGGCGCGCCTCGAGAACCGAGCAGCGCCAGCGGCTGCAGCTGAAATCTCCGGCGGCTCCGTCCGCCCTCGCCCGGCCTAGCCGCTACCCCGCTTCCCCCGCGCAAGCTTTGGCGGCGGAGCAGCACGGTGAGCGCCGATTGGCCCTCTGGGTGAATGACGTACGGCGCCTCTCCTCACGGATTGGCCAGGCTGGCGGTGCGTGCACGGAGTAAACAAACCCCGCCCCCAGGCTTCCCAAAGAGAGGAGGGGGCCCCCGAGGTGGAGGAGCGGGGTCTCAAGCACTCTGCGGGGTACCCGGGTAATCCACTGGAGGTTCTCAGTGGATCGCCTACAACGGTCTTGCCGCGTGCTTCCCAGCCGCCTCCGGAGCAGGCTACAGGCCTGAGGCCTAAAATTATAGCCACACCCTCTCCCCCTTACCCCAGCCTGGGTGGGAATCTTGACTTTTCCATCCGCCCCCATCCCCCCGGCCCCTTGCAAGAAAACCCCGATCTTTCTTAGAAAAAGGAAAACGGGCGTCCCTAGTTCCCAGGCACATCTTGGTTCCCAGTCATTTGATCAGTCACCTCTGGGGGAGCAGCCTAGAGGGGCAAGGGGACGAGTGATGAGGCCACGTGTGGGGCCAAGTTTTCAGTACCCTGTAAATTATTCAGACAGTGGGTTAAAGACTGCTAGGGTGTGAGATTTTCAACAACCCGGCAAGTAAGATCCAAACCTGACCAGGTCATCATGTCACATGGACGCTGAAAAGAAAATTGCAGCTCTCACCCTCAAATACCTGTCTAGTTCAATGTTAATAATACATTCTGTGCCTATCTGAAAAATCATGTGTGAGTTTACATTTTAGTGGGCTTCCCCTGTGGCTCGGTTAGTAAAGAATCCGCCTGCAACGCGGGAGACCTGGATTCAATCCCTGGGTTGGGAAGATCCTCTGGAGAAGGGGAAGGCTACCCACTCCAGTATTCTAGCTTGGAGAACTCCACGGACTGTGTAACCGATGGGGTGGCAAAGAGGGAGACGAGACTGAGCGACTTTCATTTCTCTTCACTTACATTTTAGTGGGGTGGTAAAGATAATAGGCAAAAGAAATAAGCAAAATATAAGCTATGTTACATGTTGCGACAAGCTGTGGAGAACAAATCTAGTAGACCAGGAATGGCTTTAAGGGATGGCCTGTCTTAGAGTGCTCAGTCAAGGTAGCAGGAAAGTGCCATTTAAATAAATACCTAAAGGAAGTGGGGGAGGTGAGAATGCACCTTTGGACCTTTCTCTGGGGTGGAGCGGTGGTGAGATAATTTCTGCATAATTGTACATAGATAAAGTCCTAGGCGGTCAAGAACGCCCAATGAAGTCTCCTTGAACTGATTCTAAAATGCAAAAGCCCCAAAGGAGTCATTACCTTGCATTTTTCAGTAATGGATCAATAGATGTAGTTTCCACAGAAATTTTGTTGAGATTTCAACTTAAATACTTTTCAAACACTCTAGGGACAAAGATACAAAAATAAGCAAAACAGATGAAACCTCCATCCTCAAAGAGCTCAGTCTAGCAGGAGAGCTGGATTGTAAACCACCTCAGTATAATGTATAAATAATCCAAAAAGTATTAATAGATGCATGGCTGTGCTTGGGCTAATGGGGGAGGGGGAAGTGGTGGATGTTAATTTAGGAAGAGTACCTTGGAATCTTTTTTTAATTGAATAAAATTGCTTTATTTAATACATAATGAAGTAAGTATAATATATTAAACATTATGTTTGGAATCTTTTTATCTATGAAGACAACTCTCTAAATATTGGAGTAAGGCTATGGATTCAGTGATTCTCTAACTTCTGTAAATTTTTAAGGTAAGAGTCTGAAGATGATATTAAGTTAAACCATATGAAATTGTTAATATTTGGCAATTTTTATGTTTCCTGTAGAGTTAATATGAGGGTTTTGCTATGTAATACATATAGTAAGTGTTCAATAAATAATGATTATTATGGTCATTTGATAATAGTGCTTTTGGAAAAAAAATGCTTTAAAAGTCAGTGTTTCATAACAGCTTCCGATACCATGAGGTAAAGTGGGCATGCAGGTTTCAAATTTTCCATATACTGGTTTGATCTAGCTGTGAATTTCCATGACCTAATCAGGGTATGCTGTAAAAGACACTAAATGCTAGTTTCACAGCAGGCCAAGAAATTCAGAATAAGGAACAGCTTGATTTTGAAGCCAAAAACTGAAAATTCTCCAGAACAGAATAAATTGTCAAGTTGCTTCAGGGAGGAAAATTCATGTAAATCAATTTTTCATTCCCACTCACAGCTTCAGTTTAGCAATTTGCACAACAGTCAGCTTTCTCTCTTCCTTCTCATTTCCCCACTAAAAGATCTGATTTCCTTTGAAAAGGAAAATAAAGCATCCACTATCTCCAAGGAAGGAGAGTAGATGTTTGAAACATCACAGAACACTTATCGATTCCGCAAACACTTACTAAGCACTTATTATACAACAACAGTGCCAGGTACTGGAAATACACACATAAATGTCCAAAGAACTTCCTTTCTTCATAGGTGTTCACTGTGTGTAGAATAATCCCCCAGTTCACCCACAGCTCATCGACACATGCTTTCTCATCTAAGCTGAAACAACACTCTAGAAAAGCTTCCTCTGACTCCAGCTCTTTGCCCATAAAATTGTCTAACATTTATGAAACTTGCAATTACTCATTTAGTACCTGTGTCCTGTATCATTTAGTACCAGGGAAGCCCTTGTTAGACTGCAAGTTCCTTGCAATTTGGAGCTCTGTCATCCTATTCACTGGGCTTCTCTGGTGACTCAGTGGTAAAGAATCTGCCTGCAATGCTGGAAATGCAGGTTCTATCCCTGAGTCAGGAAGATCCCTTGGAGAAGGGAATATCAACCCACTCCAATACCCTTGCCTGGGAGATCCCATGGACAGGGGAGCCTGGTGGGCTACAGTCCATGGGGCCGCAAAGAGTCGGACACGACTTAAAAGCGACTAAACACACACACATATACATCCTATTCACTACAATGTCGTCAGTGCCTTAGGGAAGCTCAGTAAGTTTTTATTGAATGGATGAGAGTGCCACAGCCTAGCACATTTGGAAAGAGGAAACAAACATACATACATACATACATACGTAAAATAAATTAAAATATAAAAAAATAAAAACTTGTAAATTTGTGGCCCAACAAACCCCAGCCATGAAAGAGATCTGTTAAGAGTTGAACCTGAGGAAACTGTCTGTGCTGCCTCTCTCCTGGGGCTGGGTACTGCTTTCAGTAGGTGGAGCTATATGGCTCCTGGACCAGTGCCTCTCAAACTTTAATGTGCCCAGGAATCACTTAGAGATTTTATTAAAATTCATA
This sequence comes from Capricornis sumatraensis, assembly GCF_032405125.1. Taxonomy (NCBI): domain Eukaryota; kingdom Metazoa; phylum Chordata; class Mammalia; order Artiodactyla; family Bovidae; genus Capricornis; species Capricornis sumatraensis. The sequence goes on along the minus strand of NC_091069.1, from coordinate 232,807,025 downwards.
CTCTAGATCAGCAGGTCCGAGGTGGGGTGTAGAATCTGCATTTCCAACAAATCTCCAACTGCTTCATCAGACGCTACATTCTGAGTGACAAGGTCCTTCCTGATCCCTTTTCGCCATTCACAAAGATCCATAGTTATCTAGACTTTCGCAGTTGCAGATATGGCTTTTTTTTTTTAACATGCTGTTTTCACATCTAATCCATCCAGTGACAAACAAAGGAAATAACCCTTAAGAGAACAATGTGTTACATCAAGGCCTTGTCTTCCAGAGACAGTCCTATTATATGCCCTTTACTCACATTAAAAGGGCAGAGTGGAATCAAAGCCCTGGAATTTCTTTAGTGAGGGACACAACTTTCTCCTTATTACATTTCTGGAATGACTTGGTTTGTTCAGTGGAAAGATTTCACAGTCATCATTAGTAAAAGTAACCTCTTCTTAATATCAAACCCAAAATTATTTTTAGGATAAAATTTTACTTGTCCTAAAAACATAGAAGTGAAAGTGAAAGCAAAGTCGCTCAGTCGTGTCCGACTCTTTGCCACCCGTGGACTGTAGCCCACCAAGCTCCTCCGTCCATGGGATTCTCCAGGCAAGAATACTGGAGTGGGTTGCCATTTCCTTCTCCAGGGGATCTTCCCGACCCAGGAATCAAATCCAGGTCTCCCACATTGCAGGCAGACGCTTTAACCTCTGCACCACCAGGGAAGCCCCAAAAACATAGAGGTATGTCCTAAAAACATGAGGTATAAGAAATAATGATAATATGATCCAGCAGTCCCACTCCTGGGCATATATCTGGATAGAACTGTAATTCAAAAAGATACATGCACCTCTATGTTCATAGCGGCACTATTTACAAAAACCAAGACATGGAAACAAACTAAATGTCCATCAACAGAAGAATGGATAAAGAAGATGTGGTACCTGTCTACAATGGAATATTACTCAGCCAAAAAAAAAGGAATTAAATAATGCCATCTGCAGTAACATGGGTGGACCTATTAGGTGAAGTGAGAGAAAAACAAATAGCATGTGACATCACTTATATGTGGAATCTAAAATAGGACACAAAGGAACTTATCTATGAAAAAGAAATAGATTCACAGCTATAGAGAACAGACCTGTGGTTTCTAAGGGGGTAGGGGAGGGAGGGAGTGGGAGGTTGGGATTAGCAGATGCATACTATTATATCTGCTAACTAATAGAGAGAGGTATATTTATACACTGGCTCCTGTCCCCATTGTTTACACATTAGTCATATGGTAGCAACTCTCTAGCACTCCAGACTTAACCAGGGGTGAAAAACGACAGGATGAGTTTAAATGAGTATTCCAAGCTGGGAGGCAGAGAAATTCCAGCTCAGGAAACCAGAGATATGGTAAAGTAAGGTGTGTTCATGTTACACTTGGGTAGCGGATTGCTACAACTGGAATAAAGATGTGGGCTAAGAGGATGTGGAATGGGGCAAGAGGTGACCAATAATGATATAAATAATTGAATAATAAATGGAGAACAGGCAACAGCTTTCCCTTACAGTAGAATTCCAATGAATAAATGTAAAGAAATAATGGAAGTGGAAATAGAAAACTCCCAATAATAGGCAAATAGTACAAGAATCATTGTTGCAGACAAGAAGCATCCATGGAAGTTAAAACTAGTAAGTGAACTGTGATGGGAAACAGAAAATTTACATGGTCTAAAAGTATCTTCTCACAAGATTCTTTAAATATATATATATATATTTATTTATTTGACTGTGATGGGCCTTAGTAGTGGCATGAGAACTTTCAGTTGCAGCATGTGGGATCTAGTTCCCTGATCAGGGATTGAACCCAGGCCCCCTGCAATGGGAGCATGAGGTCTTAGCACTAGACCACCAGGGAAGTCCCTCCTAACAAGATTCTTAACTGCAAAGGAGAAAATAGTAAACTTATGATGGAAAAACCTGGCAGGCACCCTCTTCACCAAAGGAACAAGGTTAACAACAATAATAAGACATACTGATGTCTTCCTGATAGGATGCACTGAGGCCATGGATATCACTTCTGCAGGATTCTAACAAAAATTCAGAACCTTAACCTAATCAGAAGAAAATATCAGGCCAACCTAAATGGAGGGCCATCTTATAAAATAACTACCAGTGTTCTTAAAAAATCTAAAGTTCAGGAAAGAGAGACTAGGCAGTCACAGACTGCCAGAGATTAAGAAGACAGGAAAATTAAATGAAATGTCAGATCCTGGATTGAATCCTGGGCCAGAAAAAGGACAATAGTTGGACAACCAACAAATTCAGGTAAGGTCTGTAGATTACTTTATACTACTGTATCAGTGTGAATTTCCCATTTTGAGCAATTAGTTATATAAGATGTAAATTAGGAGAAGCGGGGGGACAGAAGAACTCTGCGTACTATTAATACTTTTAGAACTTTCCTGTAAGTCTACAATTATTTCAAAATAAAAAGTTAGAAAACTAAGTAGTAGAAATCAACTATACTTCAATTAAAAAAAAAAAGTTCTAAATACTAGGGAATCTTAGATTTTAAACAGATTCTGTTCCAGTAGATCTGGAGTGAGGCCTGCAGTGCACCTTTTGTGAAAAGAACTCTGGTGACCCAGAGGCTGCTGGTCTCAATAGCATATGGGAGTAGCAAGACTTTTCCCCTCCTGCGGTATTAAGGTGAAACTGACATGCAATAAACTATGCATCAAGTCAGTAGTCTGATGATCTTAGACATGTGTAGCCCTTCCTTTCTCTGTCAATTCTAAAGGAAATCAACCCTGAATATTCCCTGGAAGGATTGATGCAGAAGCCGAAGCTCCAGGACTTTGGCCACCTTATGCGAAGAGGTGGCCACTCATTGGAAAAGACCTGATGTTGGGAAAGTTTGACAGCAAAAGGAGAAGGGGACAACAGAGGAAGAGATGGAAGGCTAGACAGCATCACAGACTGAATGGACATGAATTTGAGCAAACTCTAAGAGATAGTGAAGGATGGAGGAGCCTGGCATGCTGCAGTCAAAGAATCAGACACAACTCAGCGACTGAACAACGGCCTAGGTGGCACAGCGGTAAACAACCCACCTGCCAACGCGGGAGATGCAGGTTCTACCCTTGGGTCAGGAAGATCCCTTGGAGAAGAAAACTGGCAATCCGCTCCAGTACTCTTGTCTGGGAAAATCCATGGACAGAGGAGCCTGGTGGGCTACCATCCATGGGGTCCCAAAGAGTCAGACACTAATGAGTGACTCTCTAACACACACACACGATAATTGCCTTATATTTTCCACCTCTTAATGGGTTGTTTCTAAACAGGAAAAAAACTATTACTCCCTATCATTTTCATTAAATTTTTCCTACAATATCTTTTACAGTCACATTCTTTAAAAATAATTTTAGTGTAATTTATAGTCACATGAATTTCAGAAAAGTCAGCTCCACGTATCTCCCCCTTCCTTGCCCTCTTTATCAAACTAGTATGACTCGAACAACAACAAAAAACAAACCCCTTCCTTTCTTCTAATAACTGAATGTTTATCGTCCTTCAAAATTCCTACTGCAGAATGAACCAGGGCTCCACTTCCATCAGGGAATAGACTCTAGATTTGTCTGATGAATCCTCCACCACGATCATCGGGATATCGCTACTTATGTGTACATATGTGAAGCAACAGAGAAACATTTAAAAAAATGGCTTTAATACATAATATGACAGATCATCACTCACTGTTTTATTATAACTTTTGAAATAATTTTAATAATAATTTTCACAATGGATTTTTAAGAGCTGCTAGGTTAATTCCATCATATTAGCCTTTGAAATTGTTTCCTCCAGTTATTTTAAAATTTCCTAAACTTTTAAGGATACAGTATATTTTTCACAAGAGACTATATCATCTTTTTCCCACTACAAAAAAATTACATCTCTTCTCTAGCAATTTCCTTTGTGCAAGAAAGTAGAATGTAGAGTAAGTCTAAACAGTATCTAAAGAGGCAGAGTTACAGAAAACCTTTCTTCTCTAACCATATTAAGCCCCAATTTTTCTTTTAGTTAAAAGGAAAACACGAGACCAAACTTACCTTGAGTCACAACTGAAGTTAACATATGCTTATTCTTCTGTGACATACTTAATGTGCAGAAACCAAAACAGGAAATAATATTAAATAAGAATTTCCAGGTAAAATTTTTAAATGAATCCAAAGTTAAAAACAGACAAAAAGGTAAGGGGAAAATTCACATATACATGAAAAAGATTCTCTTTATTCTGCATTCTCAATTTCATCTATAGGTTTTAACAATGATTTGTGAGGTTTTCCATGACTATTTAATAAAACTATGAAGTTCATAAAGAACATCAGAAAAATAAAATGATACATTTACTGATACAGATGAATTGGGATATTATAACTGTCTTGCACAAATAGGAAAGTTCTAATTAGTTTTCCACAAAATCATTCTGAAACATTTACACAAGTCAGCTTATTTAAAATAAAGAATATTTTAACATTATGATAGCTATGTTCAAGACATGTGTTTGTATATTTAACCTTCTAACTGAGGTATCTTTAAAACTATTTTGCTATTATATAGTATTAGTATCACACTATATAATAAGTATGAAAAGAATATGAAAGTTCTTCTGCTCAGTACATTATAAAATCATGTTCAAATACTATATACATTTTTGCCCAGGAGAATTTGAAAATGCTACTTAGTGACTTAAGTCATTGGAATGATTTTTTTTTAATTTTTAAAAAAGATATTCCCTTAAAGATATGGCTCATTTAGCAAAGAACCCAATTAGCAAATGGACAAAAGATATGGACAGACATTTCACTGGCAGATAAACAGATGGCAAAAGAGCACATGAAAAGATGTTCAACATTATTATTAATTAGGGAAATGCAAATTCAATCCACACTGAGTTAAACACATCTTCATCAAAGTGGCTAAAGTAAAAAGTGGTGACAATATCAAATGCTGGTGAGTAGAGAGTTGATCACTCATACATTTCTGGTGGGAATGTAAAATGGTACAGCTACTCTGGAAAACAGTTTGGCAGTTTCTTGTAAAGATATGGCTCATTTAAATTGGAAGTCTTATCATGTATTTCCTTACCAATAGAGATATCTGTACAGACACAGCCGTTTTAATAAACCAAATGCAACGTAATGTGGGGAGGAAATACAATGAAAATAGAATAATAGCAAATTTTAAAAACATCTTATTTGGCAGGTTCCTGACTCTATCATTTCCATTCCCATGATCATCCCTGAATCGTCCCATGGGAGTATGGTGACAAAATGGCCAGTGACTCACAATAGATGCTGGTGCCAACATATTTACAGCTATGAGGATCCACAACTTGAAAAAAAGACAATGTGATTCTCCATGGCCTGTTTCGCTTCTTCGGGGCTATCCCTTTAGGCTGGTTTGAACCAGATGACCTGGGTATGCGGGATGAGGACTATGGGACCAAATAGGTCCAGGGTGTGTTTCAGGCTTTTAATTCTAATTGAGAAACAGAATATAAATTTCCCAAAGGGTAGAATCCTCCAGGGTAGACTCAAGCCTTCTAAGCTATCTCTGAGATTATTTTAAATTACTTAAAGTTGAGGAACACCAGGGTCCAGCTATGGCCCTCCTCAAAGAGTTTTAAAATTACTGCCAAACTCCTGGGCTAAATTATTTTTAATTAAAAACTGGTCCTCAGTATAAATGCCTTGCAAAAGGGGCTATTTCTGAAGTTTCTTCCCTCTAATATGAGAGTGTTTGGCATTCCTCAGATTCTATGTGTTAGTCATCTGCAGGTAAATACACAAAACCTGTGAATAGAAATGCTTCAGTTAAAAAAAAAAAGTTTCAGTTGTACCTTAGAAAGTTAACATGTGTATTTATGGATGTGTATCCCTACACAAATAGATATGCAAATATATAAACATAAGAATTTTAAAATAAACACTATGAAGATTCTATTAATAGCTCTCATAATAAAGTTCAGTTCAGTTCAGTTCAGTCTCTCAGTCTTGTCCGACTCTTTGCGACCCCATGAATCGCAGCACGCCAGGCCTCCCTGTCCATCACCAACTCCCGGAGTTCACTCAAACTCATGTCCATAATAAAGGAGACCTTCTTAATCCAAAAAAACATAGTTTACTGTAACAAACAGAAGCCGCTCCCTGTCAATACACATATGTAACATCAAGGATAAAATGTATAGGTAAAAAAAAAGTGGCACGTATGAACACAAAGTAAAAATTCACCCCATGAATAGGAAGACACAGAGTTAAGTTCTGTGGAAGCAGATATGGGTTCTGCTTGCAGGGAACTTCTAGTGTGGTAGAGGCTTGCACAAAGGCAGATAAAAGAGAATTCATCCCCTTTGTTCAGAGATGAAAAGCAAACAAAAGGCAGATCAAATCAAAGATGACCTGGCGGCTACATTAACTCTATACTGAAGTCATCAACCCACCATTAAGACCACGGAGACTACAGACATGGGGGTGAGGGTAGGTGGGTAAAAACAGCAGAAGACAACTACAACATGACATTTTCCCCCGCCTTATTAAGCAACAAAGAAGAACCGCTATTTATTTTAAGTTAGTATCACTTCTTTTCGTTAACAAGCATTTCCTAAGGTAACAATGAAGCAGAGAGGAAAGGAGGGCAGACACTGCATTTTCTTCCAGCAGCCTACCTCAGAGGTTCTCAGCTGGGGTAATTTGTCTCCCAGGCACATTTGGCAATGCTGGAGACATTTGGCCATAGAGAGATGCTAGAGGGTGAAGCTCAGAGATCTGCTACTAAACATCGTATAATACACAGCACCCCAAAACAAAGAATTATCTGTCCTCAAATGTCAATGATGCTGAGGCTGAGAAACCAAGGCATGGTTGGATATTAAAAAATTTTTAAATCAGTAAGTCTAGAGTATAAAAGCGTTTAGAACCACTTTAAGAAGGACTGTACAGTAAGATTCTCCTCCTTGACAAGATAGCTACAGTTCTAAAAATATCTGATAGATCCATAGTGAGGAAATAAAACAAGCTGAGAAATATTAGCACAGAAACAGTTTTAACTTCAATTATCAGCATACATATGAAAAATAAACTAGAAAGATGGGACAATTTTTTGCTCAATTGATTTTGAATCAACAGCTTGTAGAGCCACAGAAGCCAATGTGGTCACGTTTGTAATTTAGATCAAATCTGACAAAAGATTAAACAAACTCCATTCCTAAGAAAAAAAAGCCAGGAATACTAAAAATAAAAGATTAGCTTCTAAACTAACAGAAGAAAAAACCTAGTGATTTTTGAAGCGATTTTCATTTCCAGTCAAAGATATTCAAAATTATTTTCCTGTGCCCATTATTAAAATATATTTCTCTTTTATTTTGTGATTTTATGATAAGAAAGAATAATGTGGAAAATAAATAAGCTAACAAACACTTCAGTTCAGTCCAGTTCAGTCGCTTAGTCGTGTCTGACTCTGCAACCCCATGAATCGCAGCATGCCAGGCCTCCCTGTCCATCACCAACTCCCAGACTTCACTCAGAGTCATGTCCATCGAGTTGGTGATGCCATCCAGCCATCTCATCCTCTGTCGTCCCCTTCTCCTCCTGCCCCCAATCCCTCTAAAGCATCAGAGTCTTTTCCAATGAGTCAACTCTTCACATGAGGTGGCCAAAGTACTGGAGTTTCAGCTTTAGCATCAGTCCTTCCAAAGAAATCCCAGGTCCTTTAGAATGAACTGGTTGGATCCCCTTGCAGTCCAAGGGACTCTCAAGAGTCTTTTCCAACACCACAGTTCAAAAGCATCAGTTCTTCGGCGCTCAGCTTTCTTCACACTCCAACTCTCACATCCATACATGACTACTGGAAAAACCATAGCCTTGACTAGATGGACCTTTGTTGGCAAAGTAATGTCTCTGCTTTTGAATATGCTATCTAGGTTGGTCATAACTTTCCTTCCAAGGAGTAAGCGTCTTTTAATTTCATGGCTGCTATCACCATCTGCAGTGATTTTGGAGCCCCCCAAAATAAAGTCTGACACTGTTTCCACTGTTTCCCCATCTATTTCCCATGAAGTGATGGGACCAGATGCCATGATCTTTGTTTTCTGAATGTTGAGCTTTAACCCAACTTTTTCACTCTCATCAAGGGGCTTTTTAGTTCCTCTTCACTTTCTGCAATAAGGGTGATGTCATCTGCATATCTGAGGTTATTGATATTTCTCCTGGCAGTCTTGATTCCAGCTTGTGCTTCTTCCAACCTAGCGTTTCTCATGATGACTCTGCATAGAAGTTAAATAAGCAGGGTGACAATATACAGCCTTGATGTACTCCTTTCCCTATTTGGAACCAGTCTGTTGTTCCATGTCCAGTTCTAACTGTTGCTTCCTGACCTGCATATAGGTTTCTCAAGAGGCAGGTCAGGTGGTCTGGTATTCCCATCTCTTTCAGAATTTTCCAGAATTAGGTGTTAATATTACAATGCATTATATCCTAATACAAAAAGATAATTATTTCCTATGGAAATCATACCCTCTGCAAAGCAGAGACAATAAGGAATAGCAAAACAATAGAGCAGCTTTCAAATGATTTCTATAAGAAAGCTTATAATTTGTCACTAAGTTTGTAAAAATGAAAAAAAAAGGATGTGAGAAACAGAATGAAAATATTATTATCTACATAAGGGAGCTGATTTATTACTGTAAACAAAACACCTTCGTTTAACAAAAATATTTTCAAATCCAAAATCTGTGATCTTATCTGTCTCTGACTATGACTATTTTGGGTTTCCCTCATAGCTCAGATGCAAAAGAATCTGCCTACAGTGAGGGATACCTGGGCTCAATCCCTGAGTTGGGAAGTTTCCCTGGAGAAGGGAAAGGCTACCCACTGCAGTATTCTGGCCTGGAGAATTCCATGGACTATACAGTTGGAAAGAGTCGGACACGACTGAGTGACTTTCACTTCACTATCTGTCTCTGAAATGGACATATGCGATAGCAACAGCAAAATTCTCTAAGTCACTTCTTCATTACCATATAGAAAATAAACAGCCAATGGGAATTTGCTGTACAACTTGGAACTCAAACTGGGGCTCGAGATCAACTTAGAGGGGTGGGATGGGGAGGAAGATGGGAGGGAGGTTCCAAAGGGAGGGGACATACGTATATCTGTGTTTGACTCATGTTGATGTCTGGCAGAAACCAACACAATTCTATAAAGCAATTATTCTTTAATTAAAAATGAATTTAAAATTTAAAAAAGAAAGAAAAAAAAAGTCACTTCTTTAATTACATTATTATCTAGCAGCTAGCTCTGTAACTGTAGCACTTTATGTGATAAAGCCTGACTAAGAGGGAAACACATTATTGCTACAAATCTAAAAGGAACTCGGGACGGGGTGAGAAAGGAGGGAGGTCAAGAGGAAGGGGATATATGTATATATGTATACAGACAGCTGATTCACTTCACTGTACAGCAGAAACTAACAACACTGTAAATCAATTATATTTAATTGATCATTGTAATCAATTAAAAAAAAAAAAAGGAACCCAATCCATAAGTAGGGAGGGGCAAATAACATGAGATCATGCTGGAAGGGGATGAACTTATCTTAGGATGACTTTACACCTGGCCTGAAGCTTCTCACAACTCTCACCCCTCAACCCTGTCTCTATAGAGAGTTTGACAATGGAGACCTCTCCCTGCTGCTTCCTGTGATCTCTAGCTCAGTGCGTAAGGGGCAGTCACTAGCACAACTGTATTTGCATCTCCTGTCAGCAGGGATCTTGGTGAGATGAGTAGACTGGACTAAAATAAGACACCAACACACAAGTAAAACACCCCAGTGAAGGCAATTCTTGAGTTGCCAATCAATTAGGGCACTGTCTTCAAAGGAAGCTCTGTCAACTAGGCACTTAATGAAAACAAACGATGTTTACACTAGCATCTCAACAAATGAAGAACAAGAGCAGAAAGGCAAGATTTATATTTACTACCTGCATTTTATAAAAAATGAGATGTTATACGTCAGCCAGAAATTTTTGAAAGAAATGCTATCTGAGAAGTATTTGGGTTGGCCAAAAAGTTCATTCGGGGTTTTCCATAAAATGTTATGGCAACTTTTAGCCAGCCCAGTACTTTCTTGTCCCTTATGAATCGATAACCTTTTTGGTTTTATTAACTAAAATTATCTTTTTTCAGAGTTTTGCACTATATAAAAAAAGCTCAGATTTTAGTTAACCAAGGGAAAATTAAGGCAGTGCCTTTAAGCTCAATAAAGGAAACAACTGGCCATCAAATAAGCCTGTCTGAGAGAGACGTATTGAGTTACTATTGGATACAACATTGAACAATTACAGCTTTAAACAAAAAATAATGAGGTTTCAAAATTCCACATTTCCTCATTTTCTTTTTATCTATATGGACTTTGAGTAGCTCACTCAATTTTAAAGAATTAAGGGAACACTTTCCACATCATTTTGCAACAAAACATGAATGATGCTTGACCTGGAACGATTAACTCAGACAGTAAACAATTACTTTCATTCGGGCCCAGTATAAAAAGGAGGAGGGCCCGTGAGAGTCAAAACATGGTTGGAAATGGCTAATGTCCTTTGGAATTTGGTACAAAATGAAGATTCAGAAATTCTGAGGTATCGTTGCCGTACAATCTCTCACCAAGGTTTAGATTTTTTTTTTTAATGAGTATTTTGTTTTGTTTTACAAAAAGCAATGCTTTTTCTCTGGGGTTGCAAAGCTCAGTTTAAGTCTTCTCTTGGTCACGGTTGGTCTCATTGTTATTTCTGAGCTTTGTCTCAGCTGCACGTCACGATGATCAGCCCTCCGTGGTTTCAGTCATTCCACCAGTGTTATGTCTTATACCAATTCATGGAGCGTTTCACGGCTTTGACCCAGTTCCCCATATTCATTTCATATTCTTGCCATTTCTTCTGGGGCTTGAAAACCATTTCACTTTGCCTCAGTTTCTTTAGCTCTTCCTTGTCACTCCAAAACCCTATAGATGAAAAAATTTATTCTCAAGTTTGAAGGCAAATAATGAGCCCAAAAAGTTTACCTACAAACCTATGTGAACTGGTGCAAAGGTAAACAGTCACTACTTTAAAACACAATTCAAAATTTTTGTTGCTTTGAACTTTGTTAGATTGACTATCCCTGGGAATAATATACATTAGGATTTAACAAAAATCTTTTGGTTTCTAACTAGCAGAGTAATTTCTGTATGGAACGACACCAAATCATCTCTAGAACAACCATGTCTTGCCATCATTTAATTTCATGACTAGTTATTAAGAAAGAAAAAAAAACAAGTAAGAAATAGTATACTTTCTTTATATACAATTCTTAAAAAAAGATAAATTAAGATTTTTTTTTGGCCATGCTGCTCAACTTGCACAGGACCTTAATTCCCTGACCAGGGATTGAACCCGGGCCCATGGCAATGAAAGCATTGAATCCTAACCACTCGACCACCAGGGAATTCCCTAAATTAAGATTTCTATCATATATCTTGGAAGTAAGAAGCAATTCCCTAGGATAAGCATAAAATTAAAAACTGGGAATTAATATAATAAATAGTTTCTTTTTAAAACTCTTGCATTTCATGCAAGGCTTTCTTCTAATGTTTTCTGTCAGGTCACATTCTTTCTATTTACAAAGTCAGCATTTTAGATTGTATTTAAAGATATTAATTTATAGAAGTCATTAAAAGACTAGAAATAATTTTATTAGTATACTACACAATTGGATAAATCTAGTCTATGGGGTCACACAGAGTCAGACACGACTGAAGAGACTTAGCAGGAGTCATGAAAATAAATATGTTCTTAAAATTCATATTTTCAGAATTTATTATTTACACTTAAAGGCATATATATTTTCCAGTTCAGTTCAGTTCAGTCGCTCAGTCATGTTCAACTCTTTGCGACCCCATGAATTGCAGCACGCCAGGCCTCCCTGTTCATCACTAACTCCCAGAGTTCACTCAAACTCACATCCATCGAGTCAGTGATACCATCCAGCCATCTCATCCTCTGTCGTCCCCTTTTCCTCCTGCCCCCAATCCCGCCCAGCATCAGTGTCTTTTCCAATGAGTCAACTCTTATATATTTTTAAGAGTTCTTTTATTAAATATGTATTGAACACACCCAGTTTCTGGGTGAATTTTGAAAATACAGAGAATCTACATAGCCTTCATGTCTCAATTTTCTGAAAGAGAAATAATCCAATCAGAAATTTCAGATTTTCTAGGACTTTTCTGGTGGTCCAGTGGCTAACATTCTGCCCTCCCAATGCAGGGGGCCTGCATTCGATCCCTGGTCAGGGAACTAGATCCCGTATGCAGCAACTGAGAGTTCCCATGCCACAGTTAAGACCTGACACAGCCAAATAAATATAACGTAATCATTATTTAAAAAAAAAAAAAAAGAAAGAAATTTCAGATTTTCCAAGAAGGTAAAACTGCTCCCTATAGCTAGTAAAGTATCTTTTTGTTTTGAAATTAAATACAGATGATGTAAATACCATTCAAGCCACTATGTTACGTGCGAGAATAATTTGCCTGTGTTTTTTATTTAGTAGTAGTGTGTGCTCAATCGTGTCCAACTCTTTGCTATACCTCAGACTGTAGCCTGCTTCAAGAGACTCTGACATACTTAGTTTCATATGGTGATAAGTGTAGAACAATTTTGCTTATGAGCATTTGGCTTACTGTAATGATAAGCTTAATTTATCCAATTTTCAAGAGTTGTTTACATACTTAGAACATTTTTCTTGTTATAGTTCTAATTTTGCTCAGTTAGGCATGTGAAATTAGTAAAAACAACATCAACTATATTAAACTTAAGAGTTGAAATATATAGAGGAACTTAAATTTTTTAATGACGATGATAATTTAAGGGAAAGTTATTTTCTTCAACTTGAATTAATCAAACATCAATCAATGAACAAATGAAAGTAACTGTTTCAATTTTATTCCAAGATAACAGATTTTTAGTAGAATAAAGATTAAGACGACCTTAATTTGATTTGATGCTTTTTCGGTCCGTAACTTTAATTAATAAATAATAGCCTAAACTTTTAAGTGTAAGATATCTTGTTTTGTACAAACGCTCCTCCCTTCCATATAGGAACACAGGAAAGCACTCCCACAGTCTCAAGCATCATCCTGCTCCCTAGGGAACCCTCTAATTGGCCTCCCAACTAATTAGTGAAAACACTAGTTGCCAAAGCAATCTGTTCAAATGTAGGTCTATCCATATCCTTCTGCTTAAAATTCTTCAGTGGCTCGCCTATGCATTCAAGATCAAGTCCAAACTCCTCTTTAGGAAGAGGCACTGTGACTGGACGTATCTGTACCTCCTCAATCTCCCCTCTTGCTCTCATTCTATCAGCACCAGAATGAGCCAGGACCTTTGCACGAACTGCCTTCACTATTGGACCACTCACCCTCTATTCTCTCCTCACCTGGCTGAGTGCTAACCCCTTCAAAACTGAACTATACATTGTCTCCTCTGGGAAAACCTACACCTATTGCCTCATATGGCGGCTATTCACTGGGTTTATTACATAATAATGGGTTGGTTTGCCTGAGTGTTCCCAATGGAGACTCCCATAACTGGGACTGTGTCATTTAAACTTTAGTCCCAGCAGTGACTGTGGTAGCAGGAGCTAGACAAATGTTCAATAAATAGAAGAATAAAGTGGTTTCTAATACCAAAGATGGCTTTCCTGGTGGCTCAGTGGTAAAGAACCTGCCTGCTAATGCAGGAGACACAAGTTCAATCCCTGGGTCAGGAAGATCCCCTTGAGAAGGAAACTGCAACCCACTCCAGTATTCTTGCCTGGGAAATCCCATGGATAGAGGAGCCAGCAGGCTACAGTCCATGGGGTTGCAAAAGAGTCGGATAGGACTTAGCTGCTAAACAACAATAATGCATCAGAAAGTTTACCCAGAGAGACAAAGACCAGAGCAGGTGAGAATTAATTTTCCTGGCTTCATACTTCTCACTGAAGGAGAGCAGCAAGAATGGAAGAGGTGCAGCTAGACCCACCATAGAAGAGTACGGGTCATAGGAGTATTTTATGAGTGAAGGGTATGCATGTATGGAGTATATGGCCGCCAAGGCTTTCCAGATCTTTGGTGCAATTTTGTGCTTTGAGAGGAGAAATGCTATCTGTAAGAAATGGTTTTGCAAGACAGTTCTCATTTTCATAAAACCCACACATACCAACAGCAAGGCCAGCTAGAGAAGCTGCGCCTGAGCAGGACATATCAACGTGGACGGGTCTGTCTATAGTCTCATTAATCAGGTCTGAAGTCATCTGCATAATAAAACTGTTCTTACAAACTCCTCCATCTGCCCTGTGGGGAGCAAGATATTGGAGATAAATTACTGTAACAAAAGCATAAAAACATTATTATTCTTTTTAAAAAAGATACACACATCTTTGTTTAGATCCTTGATTTTATTTTTAAAGTTTAACTTTTTAATTCCAAAATTACGTCACTTAGCATTGACCTGAAGATCACAATTTTTAAACATTTTCCTTGTTCCTGCCATCAATTTTCCTACCTGCCCGGCTTGTCCTGCGACTAGTGACCAAGTGAACTAAGCTAACATAAAAATTCATTTGGACATTCTGGCAAAAAATACATGAAGCTTCCATAATAAAAAGATATCCACACACTCAAAAAAGAAACATTAAAGATTTTTATAATATACATATAGGTGCTACTGCTGCTGCTGCTGCTAAGTCGCTTCAGTCGTGTCCAACTCTGTGCGACCCCATAGACGGCAGCCCACCAGGCTCCGCCGTCCCTGGGATTCTCCAGGCAAGAACGCTGGAGTGGGTTGCCATTTCCTTCTCCAATGCGTGAAAGTGAAACGTGAAAGTGAAGTCGCTCAGTCGTGTCAACTCTTAACGACCCCATGGACTGCAGCCTACCAGGCTCCTCCATCCATGGGATTTTCCAGGCAAGAGTACTGGAGTGGGTTGCCATTGCCTTCTCCAATATAGGTGCTAAGAGCCTCTCAAATTCCATATTGGTCTATATTTTCCTTAAATCCAAAATTAGCTTTCCGTCCTCTCCAAATTCCTATGACCAAGAATTTTGTTGCAAAGAAGGTAACCATATGTTCTTTTTGAAATCCTGAATGATCATAATGATGAAAATACCAACAGCAGCTAGCACTGATTTCTAATTTCTAATGAAATCTCTTAGAAACAAAGTGTACATACCGGATTTTTCTTACAGGAATATGGATCTCTTTCTGCATCATCTCATATAACTGTTTGTTTCTAGTTAAAAAAAAAGAAACTACTTAGACACAATTCATATCATAATAATTTTCTATTTTTTCCAGTCTAAAATAGTAAAAACTGTGGTTTTATTTACATGATATTTATAAAATATGCAAAAGAAAACATTAAATATATTATGCTAACTGGACATCAATAACAGATGCTCAAATAAGCAAGAGATTCAGGGCCTTCTGTTTTTCACTGTGATACAAGAGAACATACTTTTTCTTTCAGAATTGAATTTAATCTATTACCATTCTTGCAAATACAAATGTAAAGCAAGTATCCATTTACTAGGTATGGATGACACACCATAGATGGCATTTTAAAAAAATCATAAAATATAAAAAATAATGATTTTATAATCAGAGAAAATGTAAACATTACAAGTGTTCCATTAGATCCATTCATGACAGTTCCATTCTTAATTTTAATAAGCTACACCTGACCCATAACAAAAGGGCCAAAGGGAATATACAGAAAGAATAGTCTTGGTGAGTCAATCTTTGAGTATCACAGCAGCATTATTAGTTAGGATTCTCCTTTATGAATCAGAAAACAAAAACTTTTCAAAGTACAAATTTTGAATTTTTTATTCATAATAAATTATATATTTTAAAAATCATTCAATTTTCAGATATCAAATCTAAAGTGGTACTGGTACTATTAATTGTGGAAAAAAGATGCAAAAAAATAGCAAATAGCAATAAGAATAGATTGTAGCATGTAGTATGAATTAAGAGTCTCATACTCTACTGACTGAGCTAGCTGGGCCATATTCAGTATGAATTAAACTAAAGGTATAAAGAATTAAAATTAAAAAAATATTTAATTTAGTTTAGTAGAAATTAATCAAGGGAAACAGCAATACTGTATGAGGAGGGGGTAGTTTAGGGCAGGTTGTGGTACCTGAAAGCTATAGACTCCAATATTGCTCGAACAAGGTGGTATTTATTGGTGGAAGGCTTCAAACCCATGAAAGAGGCACACGCACAGGGGTCATTTAATGGAGCCTAAAGTAGGAGACAGTAAGAATATATAATTATTGCTCTAAATTGTATCTGTAGACTTGAAAGTGTATTATATTAAAACAATAAAAATATAGCCATTTTAGGAAAAAAAGAATGCTTATTTAGAGACAGTTTTAACATAAACAACAGCCCCCAAATTATGTCAGTTATTCAAATAACTTTTTGATAGGACTTAAGCAAGGTTGAGTCACAGATATTAGATTTGTGAGTCGGATCTTCTGTTTGTGCCTGTACAAAGGAAAGGGTTTGAAGCCCAGAGTAATAAATTATGAAATGCTTAGCTAGATATATGAGGAAAATGAAAAGCAATGCTAGTATTTCCCCTTTTCTCCAACTGTAAAGTGTTTACACTGAAATTGTCTACCAAGTAGAAAGGCTTTTTGAAGATACTAAGTTAAGACTTCAATAAAACCACAATGCAAAAAATGTGTTTTTCAGTGTCATAATTTATATCCAATATAGTGTCAGACTTTCAAACTAAACTCTATTTCTTAGTTTACATAGTATTATTGACTAACATCAGAAACGACTCAACCTAACATTTGCCTTGAAAACGCCATAATTGAGCTGGAATTATGCATTCATCAGATGAAGTTTGGACTCATTTTCGCATCGCCAGAAATGCAAGACGATTCTGAGACAGGAAACTAAAACACAGAGTTCCCTGTCAGAGCTCGCCATCTCGGAAGGGAACAGACAGAACAGTTCCAACACACCCACACAAGGTCATGATGGAGGGACAGGCTGGGCTGTCAGGAAATTAAGGTGCCCAGAAGCACCTTCTAACTTCAGGGCCTGGCACATCTTTACCTGGAAAACTTCCTACCACACCTTCTACTAGTTAATCCTACTCCCCTTCCACAATTTGGCTCAGCTTCCTCTGGGAAAACTTCTAATCGCAGAGACTAGATCAGGTGCCCCACCATCCATTTTTTAAGGAATCCTGTAACTCCTCCTCATATCACGTGCCACAGTTCATCATCACATGTATCTGTGTTTGCTGAAACTTCCTCTTCCCCGCTACACCGTTAGCATCACAGGCAGAAACTCATCTGACGTGTTCACGTGTATCTCTGGGGCCTGGCACTGCACCTGCCCCTCACAAGGGATCAATACACATCTGCTGAATCCACGAACAAGCAATGCTTTTCCTAATGTCTCAACTGAAGGAATTCTGCTTTACATCTTATCTTTACCATGACCTAGATGTTCCTCCTCCTGTGATTTTATTTTGATAATTTTCCACAATCATTAATACATTTTGGTGATTCACACAGTAAAAGTTGACATACACTAAAGCTGGTCTATATACCAAATGACAGAAGACAGTAAAACAAAGATGGGTCAGCCTCAACCAGTTCAATTAGCCCCTAGTAATGTGCTAGGGCTTCCCTGGTGGCTCAGATGGTAAAAAACCCGCCTTCAATGTGGGAGACCTGGGTTTGATCCCTGGGTTGGGAAGACGCCCTAGAGGAGGACATGACAACCCACTCCAGTATTCTTGCTTGGAGAATCCCCATGGACAGAAGAGCCTGGTGGGCTACAGTCCACGGGGTCGCAAAGAGTTGGACACGACTGAACGACCAAGTACAGCACAGTATGCTATTTTTTTATTTTTATTTTTTGGGCACACCACGTGGCTTGTGGGATTTCAGTTCCCCCACCAGGGATTGAACCTACCCCGTGACAGTGAAATTTCCCTGGACTGTCAGGGAATTCCTTTACTACAGTTTTTTTCTTGCATAAAAATGACTTCTTCCAATATACCACATAAAATCTTGATAGAACTGGCCTGAAATCACTTTTGTACAAATAGCTATGAACATATTTTACCATTAGTAATAAGTCATCTTGAGGGGTTATAAATTCCATGGAAATCTAAAAATTTCTTTACAGGTTACAACGTCCCTGCATTTGTTAATCCAAGTGAATCTCTGTTTGGGATGATAAAACAGGAAAAACAAGATCCTTTGAAAAGGCCTGATCACATCTTGCCAGGGCAGACAGCCTCCAGCCACACCTCCAATCTATCACTGCCAAGCCCATCAAGGGAGCTCTCCAGAACCATCAACAGACCAGGAACAACAGGACTCAGCAAAGTCCTGTGTGGTTCCCTGAGCAAAACCAGCAGACTCCTGCCTGGGGCACAGACTACCTGCCCCAGCAGGCCCTTGTCCCCAGCGGAACTTCAGCCTAATTTCCTGGGGGCTTGCAGGATGGTTCATGCCCCCATGCCTCTTATCCTTGTCAATCTAGACCATAAAAGTAAGTTCCTCTGGCTCTAGTTGCCTTAGAAATATTATAAGAGTATTTTATGCTACACCAGGAAACAGCCTGGCCGAGTGGTTAAGAACTTGGACTTCAAAAAAAAAAAGAACTTGAACTTCAGAGTCCTACAAGCTAGCTGTGCCACTCACTGGCTGAGTGAGGCTGCCAGTCTGGGGTGTGAAACATGGCTGCTTTAGACAAGGATTCTTGTCCAAAGAATCTTTGTCTGCCAAGTGACAGAACGGCTCCAAATCTCAGTTTCCTCAGCTTCAGAATGGAGTGATGCAAGTATTTTCTACCTTATTGAGTTACTGAGCATTAAATAAGACAACACATGTGAAGAATTTATGACAGTGCCCAAAACACAGTACATATTCACAGGTTAGCTGCCACTACAATTTTTAGTTTAAGATTTTTTTTTTGATGAAGACCATTTTAAAAGTCTTTATTGACATGTTACAATATTGCTTCTAATATTTATGTCTTGGTTTTTTTCTGGCCAGTGAGGCATGTAGCATCTTAGTTCCCTGACCAGGGTTCAAACCCACACACTCTGCACTGGAAGGTGAAGTCCAAATCCCTGGAGCGCCAGGGACGTCCTCTCACAATTTTAATTTTAGTTGTCATTTCTTATTCAAACCCTTCCCACTACTACTCAATTTCTTCATAACTCTTTCACTATGCTTTCTCAAGATTCCCTTCCATTGTAAATCAACTCCCCTAAGCCTTAAGTAACTCTGAGATGTGTCTTCCACTGATTTTGTGGTTGGTTGCTCTAACAAGCCTGGCTCTGGGCTGGACAAATGGCTTCAACCACAGCCATTCAGTGGCAGGTCCTCAGGCTTCCACACCCCAGGACCAGGGGGACACTGTTCTAGTCTCCCATGACCACTGTCGGCCACTGTATCTCTGCTGTCAGCGTTTGCTAAGGTCTGTATCAACATCACGCTTTACCTCCCTTTCCCTTTCCATGGCTCAGACGTCCCAGTGATCACAGAACTAGGCGGGGAGTTCACAGTCCCTGCTGGCCACAGGGAGAGGAGGTCTTAGCAAACCACTTGAATCCTTGCCTAAAGCAGCCGTGTTTTGAACCCCTAAAGCTGCCACCACAACTGCAGGGCATGAACACAACTGACCCAAAGTCTACCGAGGCTTGAAAACACAAGCCCAATCAGATTCCTCCCCTGGAAATGTGAACGAGCAAACTCTTCAGAGGGAGCTGATGGGAAAAGATTGCACAAGGTGGAAGAAGGCTGTACTTATTTCCAAACTGTGAAAAGGCAGAAAGTTGAAGGATATGAATGACAATAAACAGAAGCTATGAGGAAGAAAGGGTACAGAGCAAAGCTGGTAAGGAGAAGAAAAAAGCAGAACCACAGGGAGACGGAAATCACAGAGAAGAACGCTGAGAATTACCAGGTCAGCTGCTAACTTCTCTCCATTCCCAGTGCTCAGGAGTGTGTGGACAGACAGCTCCCCTTGGGGGAGTGGAGGTAAGCAAGCCCATTCCTTGCAAATCTAAGAACCCTCACTGGAGCGTGCCTACTCATCTGCTGAAGACTGGCACTCAGCTCAAGGTCCTGTCCACCCTACTATGTATGGCCAACATCACAGTAACTTTAGCATCAAGTAAATGATGACTGATGCTTGCCTCTGATATCTGTGAGGGATGCTCTAGTTTAGCAACCCCCTCCCTAGACAAAGCCACAGCGGCTGTACCAATCAATGCCACCCAGTGTCCAACCTCATGCTCTAGCCCCTCTTGCCCACTCCCTACTGTGGCTGTCCCACACGTTTGTCTGTCCTTGAAGTTCCTCCAATGCCCCTTTCTCTGACGCCCCTGAGGTTATTAGGAGCCTTTCATATCTTGCCTTCCACTCTCTGCAGTTGTAACAGTATTCTAAAATCAAAGGCAGTATTACAGACACATGACCCTTTCTTCCTTCCATTCTCCTAGCCCGCATTTTCTCTAGTTGTTGATGCTGGCAGCTTATACGTGATCTCCCCACTATCTTCCGAACAGCTTAGTATCAACACACTATTGTTTGAATTAACTTTCAGTTTCCAATTCAGAGTTTCATGTCACATTAGGAAATAACTGTCGTGTGGTCCTCCCCCACGCCACCGCAACACACGGCCGGGTTACACGCATGGCAGGACAGGGATACTTTGTGAGCAACACAAAATTAAAGACCATATGAGTGATAGTGGGGTCTAATCTTTAGGACTCTAGCGTTACTTGGGGGTTTTTAATTATATATTTCATATTATTTTTACAGGGATATGAGTTGGTAGAGAAGTTAGACAGAGCTGCCAAGACAGTCACAGTGAGGTCCCAGAGCACATTTTTCAAAAAGGGAAGGACCCACAGTCAACTAATTAAACCCTCCCTTTGCTGATGACAACTCTTCATCTAACCTTCCCCCTCAAACCTCAATCAGACAAATATTCTGCACTCCCTGTCCTAGCATGGATGATCATCAGGTGCCTCGCACTGCTCTGAAGAAGATGCAGTACAGTCTCTTTATGTAGTCTATAACCTCTTAGTCTTTTAGGATAAAGTATACAGAAGGAAATTATCACAGATATTAAAATAATGCTCATTTAAAACTCTAGTTTAAAAAAAAAAAACAAAACTCTAGTTTGAAAATATGGTAATTTTAGGGATTTAAAACCACCCTGGATCTAATTCTATCTAATTCTTTTTCACCAGATTCTACATTATATTATCCAAACTTTTATTTTGTTTTGTTTGGTCTTATGTTTTCTAGGCTATGATGCATGGCATGAGGGATATTAGTTTCCCAGTCAGGGATCAAACCCATGCCCCTCACTCTGGAACTGGGGAGTCTTAACCACTGGACTGCCAAGGAAGTCCCCATCCAAACTTTTAAATTTGGGGTTTCTTGTAACTGATTGCTTGAGTATGGAAGAGACTAGAAGGAGGAGAAATTTAATTTTAGAAAGAGAAAATATTTAGTGGAGAGATTTAGAGGAGTATTAGAAAGACCAACTCCACCTCCCCACCCCCAAAAGGAATTTTGTTTATATAATTTAAAAGTCTTTGTAACAATATGCTAAAATTAAAGATAGTATCACAGATCTTTCAATTAAATACAAAATTAAATATTATAAAATCAACCCTAAACTGAGCTCACTTTTTAGTTAGGCAAAGTAACCAACATCCCACACCACAACAATTAACCAAAAGAACTTTTGATTAAAAAAAAAAAAAAGTTAATGAAACTTATAAACAACTGAAAAATATTGGTGTAGTATATACCTTAACATTACTTTTCCAATTCTCAGTGGTATACCTCCTGTAAGTAAAGATGCCAATTTACTGATCTATTTTCCCCCACTGAGAAATGGCTATTTTTGGTCATGATAAAGTAACCATGGGTCTTATGTAAAAGTTCTATAATAAACCTGCCAACTCAGTTTCCACAGAGATGGAGTTCTGAGCAGAAGCCAGGAGAATGTGCTCTTCCCTCCTGTGGAAGTCAGGCCAGATCGAAACCCAACTTCCGGGATTTCCCTGATGGTCCAGTGGTGTGGACTGGGCTCCCAATGCAGGGGGCACAGGTTCAACACTGGCTGGGGAACTAAGATCCTGCATGCAACATGGTGCACCCAAAATAAAAATGAAATAAAACACCGTTTAAAAAACACCACGCTGTAACAAACTTAAAGCTTGATAATCATTAAAGAAAAAACACAACTTCTCAGCCCTAGCAAGTACCTTTCCCCCCTTAGTTCTGTTCTGTGCTCACAGTTTCAGGTAAGGGAATGGCAGATATATAATATTAAGTGTGAGTAAGAAGAGGGAAGGGGCTTCCCAGGTGGCTCAGCAATAAAGAATATGCCTGCAATGCAGGAAACACTGACACGCGAGTTCAATCCCTGGGGTGGGAAGATCCCGTGGGGGAGGAAATGGCAACCCACTCCAGTATTCTTGCCAAGATAATCCCATGGACTGAGGAGCCTTATGAGCTCCAGTCCATGGGCTACAAAAGAGTCAGACATGAATGAGCAACTAAACAGCTAAACAACAAGAAAAGGGAAATGTTTATAATTGCAATTAACTTAAAAAAAAATACCTGCAATCCACTAAAAGATGGAACAAAATAAACTCCTTCAGAATCTTCCAAGCTTTTGGCCATTTTTTCAGTTTCAGCAGCATCTGTGAACAGATCTGCAAAAACAAAAACAAACAACAACCAAAAAAAAACACCCTAAAACAAAACGAAGAGGTTGAGGAGGGACAACAGAATTATGCTACATGACCAGCATTCACCTGCTTCAACATTTACTACAAACATTATGTGAAAGGTTGCTCACTTAAAAGGGTCAACAAAAAGGCAAGCAGCTCTAGTGTTAGTGGGTTCTCCCACTGCAAAGGTTTACAGCCCATGGAAGGAGTAAGAGAAAAAGAGGACCCTCATAGATGGGCTTTGTATGAGCAGGCCTTGGTTTTTCATTTAAATATCTTTGGGCTGATTAAAAATCAATTCTATGTGTTTTTTGGCATTAAAAAAAATATTCTAAAGACTAAAACAGTCAACCATATCAACCTATAACAACTAAGCGAGTCAACTGAAAAACTCTTCTATCTAATGAGTTCTATAAAGGGCTGGTAATACATATACTAAAAGTCAATCTTTATAAAACAAACAAAAATAAATCAAGATCTAATCTAGTATACATTTTTACTGAAGTATATAATATAAGAAGATGAACATAGGAAGACAAATAGCTCCTAAGTATATAGCTGGAAGAATTTTCAGTGTGGATACACTCAGGAAGCCAACACCAAGATCAAGATACCAATTGCTTTTGTTCAACAACATGCTTGTGAGCTTCCTTCATTTTGTTACAAGCAGCTGTGCTTCACTCATTCTCACCAAACACAATTCATTCAACTATTCTACAACTGATATATATATATAAGTAGTTTCCAGTTTTTGGCTAATATAAACAGCCACTTTAAATATACATGTATCTTCCTTTTGGTAAGAATATGTACATATTTCTGGTTGTTATATGCCAAGGGATGGAATTGTGAGTCCTAGGATTTTCATATTTACATTAGCTTTATCAGACATTGCCAAATCATTTTCCAAAGTGGGTTTAAAAAGAAAAAAAAAATTTAAGGCTCCTGTCAGCCATATGAGAGTTCCAGTTACTCTATATTCTTACTAACAATTGATACTGTCTATGCTTTTCATTTTCACTATTAGTTGGAATTGCACAATAGCTTGATTTCTTACTTCTCTGTTAACTAATGAAATTGAAATATTTTTCAATTGGCCATTTGGATACATTTGTTGGTAAAGTGACTCCTGACTAAGCATGTGAGAATGACAGCATAGATCACATGAAAAGGATCAGGACTTGGTCATAATAAATACTGTTGGCCTTACACAGTAATAAAGAAAAATTTATTAAAGACCAGAAGATTAAGAAACATTTATGATAAAACTGCAGTGCAGGAGATGCATGTTTGATCCCCTGGAGAAGGAAATGGAAACCCACTCCAGTATTTTTGACTAGGAAAACCCAAAACTAGAGGACCCTGGTGGGCTATGGTCCATGGGGCCGCAAAGAGTCAGACATGACTGAGCACGCATGCACGTGTGATAAGACTAACATTAATATGGACTGCTCAATAATTATTGCAAATTTTACTCAAAATGACAGTTATTTAGATCCATAAGTTACATTCATTTGTTCAAAATGTCCAGATAACACTTCAAAAACTAATATATGAAGAGGAAAATACTGCTCTTAAAATCTATATATTTAAGAAATCATGTCCAAATGTCTAACTTTTAAAATCAAGATGTGGAAACTATACTAAATGGCTGGTTTGAGGGAAGATTTTGATAACAGACAAGGAAACAGGGGGAAAAAAAAATCTAGTTTGTTCACATTCTTTACTGGTTATTCTGTTCTTGCTTGAGGAATTTCTCTAAATAATCTTCTACTTAAACTGTTCTCATATGAGCTTCTTGACGGCAAGTCTTTAGGAGTAAACAGACTTCACTCAGTCTCTCCCACTGAATGCAACTAAGCCACCTGGATGGAATCCTGGATGGATTACAGCAGAGCTATCTGAGGACACAAAAGAATAAGCAGGCAGTCCAACCAGGAAACTGTGACTACCACCAAACCGGCAGTGAGTTTCCTCTTTTTTATTTTCTCTGCTATCTCCTGTCCTAGAGCCAGGGACAGCATGAAACCTGAAACTTGGGTCTGCACTCTGGGAGTAATTACAAAGAGCTTCTGAGGAAGCCCTCTCTTTCTGATTTGAGCAGGAGGAGGAGTCAGGCGTCTCCTACAGAACAGAGAGTGGGGAAATAATCCCCTTGTTCTTGTTTTTTGAATGATTTTTCATTCTACCTGAATGAGAGAGAAAAAATATTGTACTTTCAAGTTTTTGCAAAAACAAATAGGAGAGAGAAACCAAAACCCAAATACCCATTCCACTATTCTTGCTGGAAAACCCCATGGACAAAGGAGCCTGGAGGGCTACAGTCCATGGAGTCGCAAAGAATCAGACACGACTGAGTGACTAACACACACACATGCATAAGCAATCCTGGACTGGATTCTGTAGTGGAAAAAATTGCCATGAACGACAGGACTGGGACATATGACAAAATTGGAAAGTAGATTGTAAACCTGATGAAAGTACTGGACCCAATGTTAAGTTTTCTGAAGTTAATAATCCCACTTGAGGGATTCTTGTTCTTGGGAAGATAATATTTCTAAGAATATTAGGAAGAGGAGAATATTAGTAAGAAGATATTCTTGTTCTTAGGAAATAACACAGTGAAATACTACAGGAAAAGGAGTAAGATACATGCAATCTATTACCAAAGAGCTGAGAAAATTATATAGATATTTATCTATTTTATAGCATATTGGGGATTTCACTGGTGGCTCACTGGTAAAAAATGGGCCTGCCAATACCGGGTATGAGGATTTGATCCCTGGGTCAGGAAAAGCCCCTGGAGAGGGAAATGTCAACCCACTCCATTATTCTCACCTGGAGAATTTCAAGGACAAAGGAACATGGCGGGCTACAGTCCACGGGGTCGCAAAGAGTCAGACACGACTGAGCAACTAAGCAACAACAACAAGAGCATACTGGATGGAAAGATGAATGGGTGGATAATAGATAAAGCAGTCACGGAAAGATGTTGAAACATGGCAAATCTGGGATAAAGGTATATAAGAATTTTTGTATTATTTTTACAATTTTGAAATCATTTCAAAACAAAAAGCTGAAACAGTTCTCATTTCCTCTGTCTCTCCATATACGTAGTTATACGTAACTTAGAGATGTTTAAAAGAAAAATAAATAAATAAAAGAGATCAGTTTACCAATTACCTTTTTATTATTCTCTCTCAATTTCATGATTTGCATACCTTTGCCATTTTTGGCTTAGAAATTTAAAATGCTTCTCTTTATTTGCTTATTAATAAGCATTCATCATTTTCCTCCTAGTATTTTTTTTAATTTTCTGTTTTATAGAATTACAGTCATTTTCTTTACTTTCTACTATTAAATTGTGTTTCCAATGCATTCCTTGGCTCTATGCTACCTTAGAAAAGATATTTTCAAGTTTCCAAGTGGCTAAGTACCATTTAAATACTGTTTTTACTGTTCATTTGACTATTCTAACTGTATTACATAACAAGCTGCGATGTTCCACTCTTGCTTTTCCAAGTATGGCACTGAGAAAAGGATTTGGTGGCGGTGGCTGTTGTGTATGCATGTCTGTGTGTGTGTGTGAGAGAGAAACAGAAAGAAGAATGAAAAACAGAAAACATGTACACTCTGTCGCCTATACTTGATCAACAATTTGCCCCACAAATGACACATCACAGAAT
Organism: Capricornis sumatraensis; assembly: GCF_032405125.1. NCBI lineage: Eukaryota > Metazoa > Chordata > Mammalia > Artiodactyla > Bovidae > Capricornis > Capricornis sumatraensis. The sequence goes on along the minus strand of NC_091069.1, from coordinate 232,780,492 downwards.
TAAAAGCATTTGTGGGAAGGAAGAAAAAAAGAATACCATTTTGAAGCATCCAATAGAAATACTACTTTCTTTTGTAGACCAAGCATGAACACACATGAAATCTTTAAGCCTGGCTTAATTAGGAGCTCTTGGTATTAAGATCAATTCAACCTCCTAAAAGGATATCAAAAACTATGTTCTTAATGTAAGAAAACAAACTATTTACATTACAGTAAGAAAACTTAATCAGTTCGGTATAAGAGCAGCTCAAATAAAATAGAACAAAGAGAAGTCTGGCCTGCTACCAGGGCAAAATATATTTTTATTTGGAATCACTTTATTTGCATCCTTTGCTTTCTCCATTTTGAGATTTTCTGTTCTAGTTCTTTTGAGTAATTTCTTCAGACAGAACTACTGCAAGGCCAAGACATGTGCCTTCTGCACTTAATCTGAATGCCTTAGTCAGGCCCTGGAAAACTGGCTCACTGTTCTTTGTTCTCTGTAACTTGTAGATGTAGTTCCACTTTCCAAACTTTACAACTAACTTCCATGCTGATCTGATTCTCTCCTCTTTAGAAACAAACTATTCTTTCTATCTTGACTCTTTTCTTTATTCTTGAGATTCACACAATTCATCTACCTATGACTGTCTTAGTTTGTACCTTTTTTAACTTGGTAAAGCCATTTCACTCTGAAAACTTAGGTCTGTCTTCAGCTCAGGAAAGGTTATTTTCAATTCTCTCTTCAATTTTTACATTTTCATAATTCTGTTTCCATAATTTCATTTTCATATTCCAGAAAAGAGACTATTATTGGTCACATATTTTTTTTCCTCTGATCTTTCCTCTATCAATATGTATCTCACATTTAGTTTGCTGTAGTGTATCGAACTTGGTCACCCTCCTTCAAGGGGCTGTGTATCCTTAAATATTTTGTGCTCTCTTTCAGGTCAGGCCTGCTGGGGCTGGCAGGCAGTGAAAGGTAAGGGAATGAACACCCTTGGCTCTCGGGTTTCTCAAACTATGAGAAAGATTGGGCCTCTCCCTTCAGCCTGGAGGAGGAGTAATCAGAAAAATCAGTACAAGTGTCCGTCTCTATCAGGCTCTCCTAGGGTGATCAGGCTCAGCTCTTGCTTCTCCACAGCTGAGGGGATCTGCTCTTGGCTGGGCTGGCTCGATCCATAGTGAACATCCTCAATAAACAGCATCCTCAACAGCCTCTAGCATGTTCACCAGTAACATTCTGTTGGTGCCCTCTACAGACCCTGTGTCTGCAGTCTCCTTGACAGCTCAAGGCTTCCTTTGTGGCTGGGCAGGCTCCACTCCAGCTGCAGCCATATGTAGCTTACTGTTTGTCATCCCAGCAGGAAGCAAGAGGGATGCAAGACCACGAACAAAGACACTAGTCACTAGTAATAACATACACCATTCACCACCACCTAATTAGTTCCTAGAGGAGAGAATGTTTATCTCATCTTCTCTAATGAGAGAGGCTGTTATCTCTCTTGGGAAGATACCCAGAGAGAAGAAATCAGTTTTACTTTATTTCTAGTAAACAAGAGTCCTGGGTAACTTTCAATGTATGCTCAGAGTCTGATGGGGATTGCCTGGAGCAGGCAGATGTGACATGTAGCAATTAAAAATGAAACTGCTAGGGAAAAGATGTCTCCTGACCCACATCACGGGAGGACAACAGAGATGGGAACTGTCTCAGTCGCAGAAAAGAAACGGTGCATTCTTTCAGTTCCTTAAATGGCCCATGCCCCTCTCTCCTCAGGGCCTTCTTCACTGGTCCTCTCTGCTTGGGCTGCTCCTTGACCAGCTGCCTCCCTCATCTGTCCAATCACTCTTGTTTCTCCTTCAGGGCTCAGCTGAAATATCACTTCTTTAAAGAAGCCTGCTGGGTCCCCGTACCAGACAAAGCCCTCCCTTTAGAAAAGGATCATTGGTTCTATTTATACTTCTCCGTCCTGGTATTTAACACTGTTTTTTTTTTTTTCCCAATTATTCATTTAATATACATCTTCCCTGCTAGACTATGACCTTCATGAAGGCAGGAAGTGTCTGCCTTACTCCTAGGTGTCTCCTAGCACGGAGTTCCGGGCTTGTACTTAGCACTCAATTATTTGTTAAGTGAATAAAAGCTGGAAGACGTAAACATATTTCTAAGATTGTGATGCCAAATAGAACAAAGAGTGAAGGGGAACAGAGATGGACCAGATGAAAAGGAAAAAGAGACGATCCCACAGGGACTCAAATGGGGCAGTTAACATAGGGAGTAAGGGGGAAAAGTGAGAGAGAACTGGCCTATGTAAAAAGACTAAGAAAATAAAATTTAAAAATGAAGATGGAACTGGTTTAGAAGAGCTTTTACACCTAAGCCTGAAGTGTCCACCCCAGAAAAGGGGTAGAAGGAAGCCACCATTCAGAATGGTACAAACCAAGAACATCACACAGAGACATAAAGGCTCAGAATACACATCCCCAAGAAAGTGACCAGGTTACTTAGGCTCTGATACACTGTGTCTCTCCTGAATATAATTCAGTTATTTTTTCTAAATTAATTAATTAATTGTAATTAATAATTATATAACTGTTTTACATATGTATATTATAATATACTATAATTAAGTTTATCTAATTATTAATTGTAATTAATAATTAATATAATTCAGTTATTAATTCACAGATATTACAGTGAATTCTCAGGATAGAAAGAGATATATTAAAATAAAGGTCAACTTTTTGCATGAATTTCAGACAGGTATATACCAGTAATTTAATAAATACCACTGCGTAGTTCTGTTAATAATAAAAATTTTAAAGTAAATAATTCAACTCTGAATTCTCTCTCTCTTCAGTCAGACATTGGTTTCTTGTTTCCTGCCAGAGATGGGACTGGCCTTTGGTGGGGCTCCTTATGCCTCCACTGAAAACACATCACTTTTCTAGGTCAGGGCCATTTAGCTCCACCTCCCAGAAAATAGTTTCATCACTTGAGAGTCACAGTGACTGAGCCTCAAGCCAGCAAAGCAGTGGAAATGATTTCCACTGGCAATGTGCACATGCTGTCATAAGGAACTAGGGAAAGATCTTTTTTTTCAGTGAGGAATGTGAAGTCCTTCTGCTTTTCCTTTGCATCTTTTAGGAAGGAGCAAAATTAATAAAAGGAAAAATTAAAAAAATATTTATATATAACCTATATTTTCTATTTCTTTTTTGCTTGTTTTTTTGGTCACACTGTGCAGCTTGTGGGATCTTACTTCCCTAACAAGGAAATGACCCCTCACCCTTGGCAGTACAGGTGCAGAGGCTTGACTACTGGACCTCCAGAGAATTTCCCATATTTTCTATTTCTGATAATTCTGAGTTGACTTAAAAACACATGTCCAAAAATGGAAAGTAGTACATTTAAAGAAGAGATTTTACGTGATAAAAACTTTTCAAGTAAACATCTGCTTTTTGGTAGCAGATATCTTAAGCTTATAATGAAGGTACAGAGAAACAGAAAGAAAGAAAGGAGGAAGCAGAGATTGGTATTTTCCTCCAGATTGTATGTTTTCTGCCAACAGAACTATTTTTGTCTTTAAACAAAATCAGCTTAGTTCAAATCAGCAAAGTAAAAAGCCAGACCTTCTCAAAATTTAATCATCAGAGATAGCTATTGTTAATACTTAGGTATACAGCATTACATACTGCATGTATTAAATATGGTTATGTAATATACAGACTGTTCATTGTTCACAATAGCCAAAAAGTAGAAACAACCCAGATGCCCATCAACTGATGAGTGGATAAACCATGGCACATGCATATAATGGAAAATTATTCAGCAATAAAAAGAAATGAAGCAATGATACATGCTAAAATATGGGTGAGTGAAAGAAGCCAGTTATAACAGACCACATACTGTTTGATTCCATCCCTATGAAATTTCCAGAATACACAAATCTATTGACACAGAAAGTAGATTAACAGCAGCTTAGGGCTGGGGCGTGGGGTGTGAAATGGGGAATCACCACCAATGGGTATGGGGGTTTCTTTTAGGAAGAACAAAAAAATTCTAAATTTAGCTTGTGGTGTGGACATAAAGATCAGACTTGTGGTTGCCAGGAGGGAGCAGGGGAAAAGAGAGAGAAGGCTGGGAATTTGGAGTTGGTAGATGCAAACTATTACATTTAGAATGGATAAACAACAAGGTCCTACTGTACAGTGCAGGGAACTATATCCAATCCCCTGAGATAAACCATAATGGAAAAGAATATTAAAAAAAGAATGTATATACATGTAAAATGAAGTCACTTTGCTGTGACTAGCCCAGAGATTGGCACAACAATGTAAATCAAGTATACTTCAATCCTGCCAGGGTCCTCTGTCCATGGAATTTATCCAGGCAAGAATACTGGAGTAGGTTGCCATTTCCTTCTCCAGGGGATTTTCCCAACCCAGGGATTGAACCTACATCTCCTGCATTGGCAAGGGGATTCTTTACCAACTGAGCTACCAGTATACTCCATTATAAAATAAAATTTAAAAACAGAGGCTGACGGAACCAGGGCCATACTCTTATGTATGACACTGCATAGCTCCTCCATAGTAGGTTTTCTCTCATACATGACACTATCCATGACACTGAGAATATTATAAAGGCAATTTAAACTATTCTAAATGAAGAAATCAAAGACTTCTGAGCAGCCAGTGAAAAACAGGAGCATATTTTAAATGGATGGAAGGAGAATAAAAGGAGGGCTCTCCAGGGAAAGCCAGGACAGGTCACAACTGGAAGGGAGAGGAGGTTTCCAGAGATCACTTAAGTCTAACTTTGCAGACTCAGAATTTTGATTAGACACAGTCACAGACCAACTAGACAGTGAAGAACAAAGATGACAGACAATGAATGCATCACAAAATAGTGGCTCTATCCATGGAATTCTCCAGACAAGAATATTAGAGCAGGAAGCCATTTCTTTCTCCAGGGGATCTTCCTAACCCAGGGATCAAACCGGGGTCTCCTGCATTGCAGGCAGATTCTTTACCATTTGAGCCATCAGGGAGGCCCATATTTTCTTCTAGTATGTGCCATTTTATTTTGAGTTTCATTCAAACAATCCATTCATTCCCTGCTGATTAGATCATGTGGTTGTCTTGAGTTAGGGCTGGCCTATCAATGAAAGCCATTTAGAAGATAACTTACCTAACTGTTGAGCCCACTCTATGGCAGTGCCTGTGTCTCCCGCATTGCCTTCAGCTAAGCACACCACTTCTTGGCCGATCTTCCACCCAATTAATGGATAAAAGCCTCAAAAACAAATAAACAATATAAGTCACATAATAAAGAGTGAATTCATTACAGAGGTGTCTGCAGTGGAGCTATCTGATTATCTCAAAAACTAGCAACATGCCTGTGGAGTCAGACTGCCTGAGTTCAAATCCCAGCCCTGTCTCATTTTCTAGGTGTGGTTTTACAAGTTTCTAACTTCTTAGCTTCAGTTTTCTTGACTGTAGAGCGGCCTACCTCAGAGAGCTCCTGTGAGAATAAACTGAGTTAATACAGAAAAAGAATAAGTGCCTGGCATAGAATATGAACAATATATATTAGCTTTTATTAGCTATAAGCATATCTATGTCTCTAGAAACACAAAAACAATATTTTAATTGAGAAAGTAATGCTTATTACAAGATTTGTTTGTTAGAGAACTAACCATGTTATTGCATTTATCTGCAGTTTCTAAATAAGGTTTCTAAATAGAAACAACAATCATTTACCTTTTTTTTTCCACTTAATTTTTATAAAGATCATTTTTCTAGCTTTCATTTTCCCAATTAAGGGAAAATGAAGAACAGTAGGGAGGATGAAAGACAGGAACAAGATTTTAAAATCCACCTCTAAGTAACCATGTTAAAGGACCAGGGCTCAGACTAAAAGCCCCAAGCGCTTCCGAGTGTAGTTACACAATCTAAATTTCTTCGATTCTGCATTCCAGGATTTCTTCGATTAGGGAGAACAAATTCTTAGCAGTTGTTATTAAAATTCTAAATATACAGGACTTCCTACTCCAGTATTCTTGCCTAAAGAATTCCATGGACTTCTGAAGAGCCTAGCGGGCTACAGTCCATAGGGTCACAGAGGGTCAGACATGACTAACTAACACACTCCCTGGTGGTCCAGTGGTTAAGACCCCATGCTTTCACCACAGGGGCTAGGGGTTCCATCCCTGGTCAGGAAACTGTTAATAAGATCCCGCATGCCATACTGTGAGCCAAAAAAAATAAATTAGAATGAAACCCTAAATACACATGCATCCCTAGTTGAGAAGTACCAACCCCAAAAATATTCACGAAAAGAATAAATCCCAACACATGAAAGAAATTTTAGACACCTAGAAAGATGATTCAAATAAACATAACAAGTGTTAAAGGTAAATCTTTGAAAAGCTGACCAAAATATCCTAATCTTGCTGAATTTTTCCATAGAATCCTGGTTATTATTTAGTGTTTTTAATTAAAAGAATAAAAGCAAGTAGGTATTGACTATCTCTCAGAAGAATAATGAAAAATATTACAGAATATCCTTAATATAAAATAGGAAAGTAGTGTCACAATAGTTAAGTGAGTGAAAAAAATGGTATTTCATTAACAAATAGGATAAATTCTAACTCCTTACCTCCAACACTCTGTTGAGGGTTACTTCCAGTATTAATATCCAAAAACGTCCCAGTTCCCATGGTTAACTTCACATCTCCTGTCTGAAAGCAGCATTCTCCAAACATGGCTGATTGCTGGTCTGCGACCTGCCAAAGACAAACAAATCTAAGGTCTTTATGCCTTTAGCAGTGTTCCATTTCACTGTATCCCACTATCTTACTCACTGTAGTCTCATGGTTCAATATTTTCTTTCCTTTTTTTTCTTTTTCCTTTAAACAAACTCCCTGGAGAGAACATAGTAACAACTATATAACAGGAGTCTCTCTAGGACTATAACATTATGTGGAAAACTAACATCTCTCGGGAATTTTTAGTGGGCAATCTGGGCTTCCCTGATGGCTCCCATGGTAAAGCGTCTGCCTGTAATGCGGGAGACCCGAGTTCGATTCCTGGGTCGGGAAGGTCTCCTGGAGAAGGAAATGGCAATCCACTCCAGCACTCTTGCCTGGAAAATCCCATGGACGGAAGAGCCTGATAGGCTACAGTCCATGGGGTGACAAAGAGTCGGACACGACTGAGCGACTTCACTTCACTACTTGACCACTTTGAAGAATCATAAGAATAATCTTCATAACAAAAGTCAGAATAAAATTGTGCAGAAAAAAACAGCTAAGGCTGGTCATTTGCAACTTGCAAGCACCTTCATTCATTAGTCAAAATAACGGACCACACCAATTTCCCTTTTAAGAAGTAGCATAGGTGAATAAGTAGATGTAGGTTAAAACCATGTATTTCCCAACCATACATTTTTGTTAAAAAGAAAAATTATAACTTTTTTTTTTGGCCACAACACATGGCTTGTGGGATCTCAGTCTCCCGATCAGGAATTGAACTCCAGCCACGACAGCGAAAGTGTCAAATCCTAACTATCAGACCACCAGGGAACTCCCTATAACATTTTACTAATGTAACTACATGTAGATATATATTATATATATATATATATAATATATATATATACACACTGCAATATTTTAAGAACCAAAACTCACCTGAAGAATTCTTTCTCACTAATCAGTAAGTTTTCTAGCCATACCTTAATCTAAACCTGAGCCTACTCCAAGTTGAATAAGACTGATCTCCAGGAATTTGTAACTTGAGAATTAAATTCCCCTCCCCTCACTTGACTCCTCTACCTACTGGAGTGATTGTCTATCTAGGGTCAGATGTTCTACACCTCCTTCTTAAGCTGTTACAGGAAATTCAAAGCAAGGCCTGAGTTTCTATAGTCAAGAAAGAAACCTCAGGGGCTCCTGGTGGTCCAGTGGCTGAGACTCTGTGCTGGCAATACAGGGGGCCTGGGTTTGATCCCTAGTCAAGAAACTAGATCCTACATGTTGCAGCTAAGAGTTCACATGCCACAGCTAAAGATCCTGCATGTATCAACCAATACCTGGCACAGCCAAATTAAGTAACTAATTACTAAAAGGAAACAAAGAAACTTCAAAAACCAGAAACAGCTGATTTTTCACTCATCCACAGATTCTTTATTGTCTCAGTAGACCCAAAGGATTTTATAAAATGTAGATACACTTTAAAAAATAATAAAAAATAAAATGCAAATATTTGTCTTTTTATTTTAATTTCCCTCTCACAGTTTCTCATTATATTAATATAAATTAAGCCTTGGCCCTATCACTGCTTCCTGTCTCAGAATATCAAATGTAAACCACATATTACTCAGAATACAACATTTTCTAAAAATTTAACATAGTACTTTTCTGGAAAACAACATATAGAGAAGTCAGAAAAAGTTATAAAGAATTTCCTTGATAGAACACTAGCCCATTGGTCCCCTTTCCAGAAAACAGAGAATCCTTCTGATTATATTCAGGGCCCTTTAACTTAAAAAGAAAAAACATACTCTATTCTGCAAGGACGTTTGTGTTTCTTAAACTAAACCTAACTATTCACAGATATTCATTTAGTTTATACTATACAAGGAAAAATCCTCAAGTTTTCTACTTACCAAGGCCACTATTGGTATAGGCACACCAAATATCTCTTCATCCACTGATCCAAAATTGTGGCTTCAAATAAAATTGATTAAAAAGTAAGTTATAGCTCTAGAAATATTAATTCTAAAATTTAACATAGCCCAAAAAGTTACATCGTGAACATACAAGCACCTTAGAGGTGTAATAGTGATAAAATACTTTTCCCCACAAAGGCGAGGTGAATTCAGGGACAATTTTGCTGGTTTCTATATCTGATTTTCATTATTACCTCGTATCCTTCACAGGAGGCAGGAGAGAGAGCGGGATTGAAAGCAGGGAGGTAATGATCTTGCTCCAACACATCTGGGCATAAAAATATGTCATCAAAATCCTAGCTAAATTACACAAAAATTGATGATTCACAAAGAAGGGGAAAAAACTTTACCTCATATGGGTCAAAAAGTCCAGTTGTGCTGGCATTTGAAAAATCTGTGGCAAATTCAGAACCTAAATTTACATTGGAAATGATCTATTTATTACCAGGTAGTATCAATCTACACCCATATCCTTATCAGTCTCAACCTTGCCTGCTCTTAAATTCATTCAAAATGTGCATTTCCAGCGCAAAGTCTCCAAAGCAATTTCCTGTTTAAGGCTTTTAGGCACATTGTCAGATCATGATTCCCAGTTTAAAGATGAGGAAAGGGGCTCAGAGAAGCAATGTGATTACCTACAGCTATATATACTCTAGGTATAGTTGCAAAGAAGCAGATTCAGTATTGAACTCAAGTCTTACACTCTCAAACATTCTTATGTTTTCAGTCTTACGTTTGAGGTGTCATCACAATTTAAAAATCACTCTTGTCTTAGAAAATATCTGAAATTAATCTAGCTTTACTATAACAGGAAGTTATTAGGGTCCCAGAAAAAACAGGATGTCTGCGATATGGGGGAAAAAGTTTAAAACTTTCACTTCTTTAAGATGAATGATTTCTATTGGTCAAATTCCAGTTGCCTGAGCAGATCTATCAAATCACCTTTACCTTTTGTGAGTTTATGTAACAACCAGGTATCGACAGTCCCAAAGCAGCAATTTTCTTCTTCTGTTGCTTTTCGCACCTTGAAAACACAACAGCACACAATCAGTTCAAAAAGGATAAATTATTAAGTGCATGATCAAGTGCCGATCACTAAACACAGTATCATCTCATTTTTTATAAAAATTAATATATAGAGAAATAATTTCTAGAACTTACCCTCAACAATTCTAAGCAATTACTATAGAGTACGAAAGGCTTTAGTTTTACACCTAGCATGCTTACTTTTGTGATGAAGAAAAAGTGTATCTATTTTTTAGTTTACATATACAAATATGTCTAAATATAGAAAGTCTAAAATGCCATGTAGCACAATAAAGCTCACAGGTCAAATCAAAACAGTTGCCTGTTTCTATATCACAAGTTAAGAATGCTTTTGTAATTTTATAATGGTTAAAATAACAAAAAGAATACTTTGTAATACATGAAACATGAAATTCAACTTCTCATTTCCTTAAAGTTTTACCGAACACAGAGAGCACAGCCACGCTCATTTCTTTATGTATTATTTATGGCTACTTTCATGCTACAGTGGTGGATTAGTTGCGAGGGAATCCTCATGACCTCTGAAAGCCTAAAATATTACTTACTTGGCACATCACAGAAGAAATCTGCCAAAGCAAAAAAAGAATCAAAACCTCCTTAAACTAGCTAACAGAGAAACTGCCAAGCTTGTAAAGATATCGTTAACTTACTGGAAAACAATTCCCCAAATCCTACTTGGTCATCTCTCCAACTCTTACTTGTCCTTTAAGACTAGCGTTTCCTGGATATGCCCAACCCAGCATTCAAAGATATCTTCCATACAGTTATTATCTCACAACACCATTCATTCCCTAAGCTCCTTAAGAGCAGGAACTGGATTACATTTATAACTCCAACACCTAGGAACATCTCTTTCAAATAACAGACGTTAAAAAAAAAACTTGCTAAATAAATGAGGTAAAAAAAAAACCAGCAAATGAACATATTTAAGAATGAATTATATTTTAATAGTAGCAGGGATCAATGAAAGAAGATGAATGGCATAAGTTTTAAAAAGAGAAGTCACCTGTAGATTTCTTATAACAAGTATTTTGAAGAGTCAGGGGTTATACCACTTAAATATGGAATGTGTACATGTGTGCTAAGCTGCTTCAGTCATGTCCAACTCTTTGCAATCCCTTGGACTGTAGCCCCCCAGGTTCTTCTGTCCATGGGATTCCCCAGGCAAGAATATGGAGTGGGTTGCCATGCTCTCCTCCAAGGGATCTTCCAGACTCAGTGACTGAACCTGTATCTCCTGTGACTCCTACACTGCAGGCGGATTCTTTACCGCTGAGCCACCAGGAACCCTAAATATGGAGAACTTAAAGTAAAATAATGATATTTGAAACTTCCTAAATTTAGAAATTGTGATTCTATAATTTGTTTCAAATTAGACGAAGGTTCATCTGCATCTTTCTTTTTTGCCATGCCATGTGTCATGATTCTAGTTCCCTGACCAGGGACTGAATCTGTGCCCCTGGCATTGGGAGTGCAGTCTTAACCACTGGACCAACAGGCAAGTCCCCAGAGGTTAATCTGTATTTCAGCGAGTAGCAACAATGCCCACCAGGTAGTAAACTCATCTGTTCATTTAAAAACTACTTCAGGGCCAGCCCCTCTGATAGGCAGTAGGTCCTCATGAGGTTAGCGAGGGACAGAGTAGTATCAGGGCTTCCTAAAGCAGGAAGACCAAGAGCAATCCTCTTCACATTGGGTTAAGACTCCAAATGACTCTACTGTAGGAGGAGGGGTAAACTAAAAGTTTCTTACAGGGAACTCCATCTCAGCTTCGAATCATTTCAACCAAGCTAGATTTAGAAAAGGCAGAGGAACTGGAGATCAAATTGCCAACATCCACTGGATCACAGAAAAAGCAAGAGAATTCCAGAAAAATATATACTTATGCTTCATGACTACGCTAAAGCCTTTGACTGTGTGGATCACAACAAACTGTGGAAAATTCTTAAAGAGATGAGAATACCAGACCACCTTATCTGCTGAGAAACCTATCTGAGAAACCTATCTGAGAAACCTGTGTGCAGGTCAAGAAGCAACAGTTAGAACCAGACATGAAACAATGGACTGCTTTAAAATTGAGAAAGGAGTATGTCAAGGCTGTATATTGTCACCTTGCAATCAAACCAGTCAATCCTAAAGGAAATCAACCCTGATATTCATCAGAAGGACTGATGCCGAAGCTAAAGCTCCAATACTTTGGCCACCTGATGCGAAGAGCTGATTCACTGGAAAAGACCCTGATGCTGGGAAAGACTGAAGGCAGGAGGAAAAGGGGCAACAGAGGCTGAGATAGTTGGATGGCATCACCTACTCAATGGACATGAGTTTGAGCAAACTCTGGGAGATGGTGGAGGACAGGGAAGCCTGGTGTGCTGCGGCCCATGGCATCAGACATGACTTAGTGACTGAATAACAACAAAGTAATCAGGCATATGAGGAAACAAGAGAACATCGTGGCGGGGGTGGCTGCTGAGGGTGGGAAGGAGAGACAATCCATAGGAGTTACAAATACTAGCCACGGACTTTTAAAGTAACACACTGACTTGGGGCATAGGGGTGGAAAGAAATTCTAAAACTAAAAAACTAAGAACTTAATGGTTGGGTTTTAATAACAGTGTATTAGAAAAAGAAAAGAGATAATAAAAGAGTTGGAAGACAGGTTAGATAAAAATACCCAAAATAAGGCCCATAGAGACCAAAAAATGGAAAATATGTAATAAAGAGTGGGAGTCAAAAAGGATTTAGTCAAAAGATCTCACATACATATAAGCAGATTTTCAGAAGGAGAATGGAGCAGAAATTTATACTTGAAGATAATAGTTGATATTATCAGTTTTCCAAATCAACAAGATATCAAGCAATGAATTTAAAACTTCTTACAAGGCCCAAGCTTCCCAGGTGGCACCAGTGGTAAAGGACCCATCTGCCAATCCAGGAGATGTAAGAGACAGGAGTTCAAGCCCTGGGTTGGGAAGATCCCTTGGGGAAGGGAATGGCAACCCACTTCAGTAGTCTTGCCTGGAGAATCCCATGGACAGAGGAGCCTGTATAGTCCATGGGGTCGCACATGGTCGGATACGACTGAAGCAACTTAGCATGCATGCACGCATGAGGCCCAGGCAGGTTGTCACACTGAGATAAGTGCAGAAAATGTGCCTGATAAATCAACATCCATACATTACAAAATATCTTAGCAAACAGGAAAAGGAGAGTATTTCTTTAAATTTGATTAAGAATATCTAAAGAAAACCTATAATAGATTCATACTAACTGGTGAAATGTTGAAAGCTTTTGTTTCAAGATCAGGATGAGAAAAGGATCTTTGCAGTCATCCTTTCTAGTCAATATATATCCTGCAGGTCCTTATCAACATAAAGAATAAGAAATAAAAGTAGAGCCATATTTCTGTATCACATGTTATTAGGAAATTATAAATTAAACCAATGAGATACTACTTCACAACTATTGTGTGTTAGTCACTCAGTCGTGTCCAACCCTTTGCGACCCCACAGACTGTGAAAGTGAATTCTCTCAGTCATGTCCGACTCTTTGCTACCCCATGGATTATAGCCTACCAGGCTCCTCTGTCCATGGAATTTTCCAGCAAGAGTGCTGGAGTGGGTTGCCATTTCCTTCTCCAGGGGATCTTCCCAACCCAGGGACTGAACCCAGGTCTCCCACATTGCAGGCAGATGCTTTACCATCTATGCCACCAGGGAAGCCCATGGACTGTAGCCCACCAGATTCCTCTGTCATGGGATTCTCCAGGAAAGAACAGTGGAGTGGGTTGCCATTTCCTTCTCCACTTCACAACCTCACAACTATTAGAATAGCTAAAATCCAAAGTACTGACATCAAATGTTAGCAAGGATATGAAGCAACTCCCATTCATTGTTGGGATGAATGCAAAATGGTAGAACCACTTCGGAAGACAATTTGGCAGTTTCTTAACAAATTTAAAACATACTCTTACCTTATCATCCAGCAATTGCATACCTAGGTATTTATCCAAATGAGGTGAAAATTTATGTTCATATAAAATCTGCACAGTGAAACCACTGTGAACGATACTGTAATTGTAGATATATCACATTAATAATACTGTATAATAATGTGTCACTATTGATTATCAATTGTAACAAATACAGCATATTAATAATAGGAAAACTGTATTGGGGGAATATGGAAACTCTGTACTTTCTGCTCAAGGTTTCTGTAAACCTAAAACTCCTCTAAAATTAAAATGTACTAATTTCTTAATGGACAAATGATTTATTCAGCTTGCATATATCTTCTTGAGTCAGTCTGGGTAGTTGTGCATTTCTAAGAAATTTCCCCTTTTATTTAAGTTATCTAATTTGCTCGCATATGCCTGTTCATAGTATTGTCTAATGCTTTTAACTTCAGTGAAGCTGGAATTAATATTCATTCATAATTTTAGTTATCTGGATCTTCTTTTTGTTTTTTCTTTTTCTTTGTCAGTCTAGCTAATCTTTTCAAACCCACTTTTGGTTCTGTTGATTTTTTCAACTGTTTTTCTATTCTTTATTTCAACAGTTTTCACTCTAGTCTTTATATTACTTTCCTTCAGCTTGTCTGGGTTTAGTTTGCTCATTTTTTTCCCCAGTATCTTAAGATAGAATATTAGATTTGTTTTAACATAGTTTCTCTATGTAATTTAGTCTTAATCTATATTTCCTTGTAAACACTATTCTTGCTACATCACATTTTGGTATACTATGTTTTCATTCATTTCAAAATATGTTCTAATTTCTCTTGAGATTTCCTTTTTTAACAGATTATTTAAATTGCTTTGTTTAATTTCCACATGGTTTTGAACTTCCCAACCTTCTATTACTTATTTCAAATTTCATTCCTTTGTAGTCATAGAAATACTTTGTATACTTTCAGCCCTTTTAAATGTATTGAGACCGTATTATGGTGTAGAATATAGTCTATCCTGGAGAAGCTTCCATACACACTTAAGAAGGATGTATATCCTGTTGTTATTCAGTTCAGTTCAGTTCAGTCGCTCAGTCGTGTCCGACTCTTTTCGACCCCATGAATTGCAGCACGCTAGGCCTCCCTGTTCATCACGATCTCCCGGAGTTCACTCAGACTCACATCCATCGAGTCAGTGATGCCATCCAGCCATCTCATTCTCTGTCGTCCCCTTCTCCTCCTGCCCCCAATCCCTCCCAGCATCAGAGTCTTTTCCAATGAGTCAACTCTTCACATGAGGTGGCCAAAGTACTGGAGTTTCAGCTTTAGCATCATTCCTTCCAAAGAAATCCCAGGGCTGATCTCCTTCAGAATGGACTGGTTGGATCTCCTTGCAGTCCTAGGGACTCTCAAGAGTCTTCTCCAACACCACAGTTCAAACACATCATTCTTCGGTGCTCAGCTTTCTTCACAGTCCAACTCTCACATCCATACATGACCACTGGAAAAACCATAGCCTTGACTAGACGGACCTTAGTCGGCAAAGTAATGTCTCTGCTTTTGAATATACTATCTAGGTTGGTCATAACTTTTCTTCCAAGGAGTAAGCGTCTTTTAATTTCATGGCTGCAATCACCATCTGTAGTGATTTTGGAGCCCCCAAAAATAAACTCTGACACTGTTTCCACTGTTTCCCCATCTATTTCCCATGAAGTGATGGGACCGGATGCCATGATCTTCGTTTTATTGTTATTAGTTTTCTATAAAAGTCTATTAGGTCTAGATAGTTTATGCTATTGTTCAAGTTTTCTGTTTCCTTATCGATCTTCTCTCCAGCTGTTCTACCAATTATTGAAGTGGGATACTGACATCTCCGACTACCACTGATGAATTTTTTATTTTCACTTTTGGTTCTGCCAATTTTTATTTCCTGTATTTTAGAACACTGTTATTAGGTGCATACAAGTTTGTAATTGTTGTGATGGATTGACTTATTATTTTAAAATGCTCTTCTTTATCTTTAGTAAAACTTTTGTTTGTTTTTAAAGTCTGTTTTATCTAATATTAGCATAGTCATTTAGCTTATGGTTGCTGTTTGCATGGACATCTTTTCTATCTGTTGACTTTTTTTTTAAATTTAAATTTATTTATTTTAATTGGAAGCTAATTACTTTACAATATTGTATTGGTTTTGCCATCCATCAACATGAATTGATCCACTGACTTTTTAAAAAAATATTTCACTGAGGTATAGCTGATTCACATTGTTGTATAAATTTCTGCTATATAGCAGAATGATTCAATTATATATGTGTCTATATATTCTTTTTCATATTTTTTCCATTATAGTTTATCACAGAATATTGATTGTAGCTCTGTGTGCTACAGAGTAAGTCCCTGTCATCCTATACATTCTAATTTGCACCAGCTGATCTCAGACTCTAAATCATTCCTTCAACAACTCCCCCTCCCCCTTGGCAATCACAAGACTGTCTTCTGTATGTCTGTGAGTCTGTTCTGTATAGTAGATTCCATCCATTTACTCTTTTATTTAAGTGTCATTTTGACTCATTCACTAGCCATTTTCTTTTTTGGGGAGGGGCATGCTGATCAGGGACTGAACCTGGGCCCCAGAAGTGAAAGCCCAGAACTCACCCTCTAGATCCCAAGGGAACTCTCCATTTAATCTTAACCGATCTGTTTTTTTGGTCTAAAGTATGTCTCCTGTAAGATAGCACCACAGCTTGATTTCATTTTTTTAATCTAGTCTAAAATCACAATGACATATCACCACCTACCCACCAAAATGGCTAAAATTAAAGACTGATAATATCAATTATGATGGTAAGTGAAATTATAAGCTCTCTCATTCACTGCTGAGGGGTGTGTAAATTGACAAAAACTGTAAAAGCGTTTGATATTATCCACTAAAGGTGAAAAAATATATATACACCTTTATGCCCTAAAAAATTCCATTCCCATGTATAGATACAATAGAAACACATTTACAGCAATAGAAATACACACCATTATCCATAATGGCCCCAGACTGGAAATAAAGCAAATGTACATGAACAGAATGGATACACACACCATGGTAAAACCATATGCTGAACACTAAATAGCAATGAGAAGGTAAGAAAATTAATTTACACACAATGGTATATTTCACAAATATAACACTAAGCAAAAGGAGTCAGACACAAAAGAATAAACACTGTATGATTCCATTTACAAAGTTCAAAAATATTCCAGCAAAGAAACCTAAGTGTAGTGCCGAGGAATAAACATGTAAATTACAAACATGGAAAGAAAATGTAACACACAGTGCCACCGTGTTCTACTTTTTGATTCACGTAGTGTTAAACAGAGGTTTGCTCCAAAAGTATCACTGAGTGGTAGGTGCATTTTGGTTCATTTACTTTTCTATATGTGACATGATTCACCATAAAAATGGTTTAAAGAAATATTGAGTAAAGATTCCTTGTCTTCCATCCCAATGTGGTAGACACAATTTTCCCTCAAATAATCAAATTAATATCCTTATTCCTTCCATTTTTTTTTCATCCCTCAAATACACACACATATAATCTTTTCTTACCTCAGTCAGGTTCTGCAAAATCCAGGCCAGTCTCAAAGAAACATGCTGAGTTGTGAAAGTGAACAAACTGGCCGCTAGAAACTGTTTAATTCTGGTGAAAAAGTGCAGTACTCGGCAGGAACTGTGTATGAGCTATTTGTTTAAAAAAAAAAAAGGATATTTTAGGAAAATGTGTTTAATGGCCTTTGATGTTTCTATATCAATTCTATACACATGCAAACAAACTCAACAGCAAACAACTTCTTTAACTCCTTATATAGTGTCCTCAGCACATAAGGAAATCAAGCAAAGCACCCTAAGAGGACAATTTGCAGTCTAAAATATGAAATGTGACACACCTACTATGAATTTTTTTAGAACACTAGAGGCTCAAGCACTTACAAAAACCTTTTAAAAATAACTATTTTCTACCTCTTTACCTATTTTTAACTAGGGAAGTAAAGCAAGAGAGTCAAGGGAGAAGGCTATTTTTCTATTAGAAATATATTTTTAATCAACTTAGTATTAACCCAGAAGGGAAGTTTCCCTACAGATTAAGTGTTTAAAATTTGGGATGAATTATTTTATTTAATACTATTTATATTTATCTAATGATTGAAGATTAAATATACAGGCTTTTTTTTAATATACAGTTTTAAGTTTACTTCTTAGTATGTAAAATCTTTAATTGGAAAAAAAAAAGCCTTATACAAAAAACTAGCATTGAGCTTTAAGGTTTGTAAAACATACTAAAAAAAACCCTCAAAAGAACAAAATAAACACGTATCCTGCTACCTAATGACAAGGATGCAGATGGATGATTCAACTTCTGAAACTGATGTTTTACAAAAAATTCAATTATAGAGAATCTATTTATCAACCAAACTGAAAGATTTTGGTTTATTTAAAATAGAAATACAAATTTATTTTTCTTCCATTTTTGGCATAAGGCATCAATCAATGAATGTGTAGACTCGGTTCTGTCATTACAGTTTTGTTCCTCATTTTTTTTTTTGAACAACAGACTTCAGCTTTTTTCACCTTTTCTTTCTTTTTGGTGAGAGCATTTAAGTTCTACTCTCTTAGCAAATTTCAGTTATACAATATAGAATTATTAACTGTAGTCATCACATTACACGTTAGATTCCCAGACCTTATTCATCTTATAACCAGAAGTTGTACCCTCCTTTTCATCCTGTTCAGGACTCCGACCTTCTGCACTCCAACCTTCTGCACTTTACATTACTTATTAAATATAAGACTTTTAAAAAAGTATTTAATTATCCTCTTTCTGATATATGTTAAGAAATGCTTCAAACTGAAGTTCTTCCTCCACAAGCAACTAGATTTTTCTCTATAAAAACTTAGATTTGGGATCCTTCAGGTACCTTCTGTTAAAATGTAGATACTTTGGTGGCACACAAAAAATATTAAGACTTCTAACACCTGCACTTTTAATCAACATACAAACAATGAACATTTTTGTTCATATACTTAACAACTATTTATTGAGTGCCTTCCAAGTCCCAAGAACAGTGCTAAGGCCCTGAGAAAATAGAGCAAACAGGCAGAATCCCCGTCTCCTCGAAATTTACATTCTAGCAGGAAGAGACAGGTAAATAAGTAATCCAATCAATAAATGAGATCATCCAAGAATACAACGGTTCTAAAATGAACCCCTATTTAATATACTACTAAAAAAGAAAAAATGCTATAAGTTACATTGTGATATAATGCTAAGATATAATTCAATGGTTAAAATGACAAAAAAAAATCCCTAATGATTAAAAACGCATCCTGTTTAAAAATCATCAGGCTTCCCTGATAGCTCAGTTGGTAAAGAATCTGCCTGCAATTCGGGAGACCCCAGTTCAATTCCTGGGTTGGGAAAATCCCCTGGAGAAGGGATAGGCTACCCACTCCAGTATTCTTGGGCTTCCCTTGGGGCTCAGCTAGTAAAGAATCCACCCGCAATGTGGGAGACCTGGGTTTGATCCCTGGGTTGGGAAGAACCCCTGGAGAAGGGAAAGGCTACCCACTCCAGTATTCTGGTCTGGAGAATCTCATGGACTGTATAGTCTGTGGGGTAGCAAAGAGTCAGACACTACTGAGCGACTTTCATTTTAAAAATCATTCTTTTCAAAGTTAGAAAAAATATACATCTTATAACTCATACACTGCTGGTGGAAATGTAAATGGTACAACCACTCTGAAAAAAAAGTACAGCATTTATTTTCTTATAAACAAAACACACAATTACCCTATATTCTAGCAGTCATCCTCTTGGGGTACTTACCTCAGAGAAACGAAAACTTATGCTCGCATAAAACCCCGTAAACAAATGTTCATAACAGGTTTATCGGTAACAGCTCCAAACTCACTCTAGCACAGGTGTCCCTCAACAGGTGACACATGAATAAAACTCGGCAATAAAGCAGAAAGGAGCACTGATACATGTAACAACTTGTGTTCTCCAGGGAACTATACTAAGCGAAAAACGACCCAGATTAAAAAAGGTTATGCTGCACGATGCCACGTCTCACATTTTTGAAACGAGAAAAATTTGTAATGAAGGACAGATTAGTGGTTGCAACGAGCTAAGGACGGGAGAGAGTGGGGAGGAACGCAGGAGAGGGGCAGATGTGGTTACAGAAAAGCAGCATGAGGGATCCTTGTAGTGATGAAAGTATTCAGCGCCTTGACTGTGGTGCCAGGTAAATGAACATATGGAAAAAACTATAGAAACTAAAACACATACACCTATAAACAGAGATGAGTAAGAGTAAAGCTGGGAAAACCTGAATAAGATCTATGGAATATATTAATGTTGATATTCTGGTTTAACACTATGCTATAGTTTTGTGAACTGTTACCACTTGAGAGAAACTGTAAAACATATAAGGGATCTCTGTATTATTTCTTACAACTGCATGTGAGTCTACAATTGTCTCAACTAAAACTTCAATTAAGAAATGTGTGTTAGATCTTTGAAGTTTGATGACTATTGTGAAAGAAAGGACAGTAATAAAGACTGGATTGGAGGCAGAGATGCTGCTATAAATAAGATGGCAGAGAAGGGCTCCCACAGAGGAGGGGATGGTGAGCCGGGCCCTGAAGGATGAGAAGAGTCCAGCCATGATGCTGGAGGGGTCCCTTGCAGGTATGAGGGCTTTAGGGTGAGAAAGGGCTTGAGGGCTGGCAAAGCTAGAGCCTAACCCTTACTTAGCAGCTTCAGGGAGAGCGGGGTCTGGAAAGAGGTCAGGGTCAAACTATGATAAGAAGTTAGGCTAAAAGCAAAGAAGAACCTTAGCAGCCATTAGGCACGAATCAGGACAACAGTGAGAAGAAGCCTGGGTGCGTGGAGGAGACATGGTGCCAGGAGATGGCCACCGTGCCTCAATTTTTCCATCACTCTGCCTGGGGGCAGTGGTGGCTAAACTCACGACCTCGGTGCCAACTCTGGCGCATCCTTCCTAAACATTTCCAAGAACCTCCATCACTGCTGTCACCACAAGCATCTGGAAAAGGACAGTTACAGGGTAGGGTTCCTTCAGCAGGACCAGCTCTGCAATTTTGTGTGCTGAACTCTTAAGAATCTGTTTGTATGCATTTCCCTGCTAGGAGAGGCCCAAAGGTACTTCATAGACATGTTCAGTATCAAGTAGCCAAAGTCCTTTAAATGTTCAGTTTTGTGCCTGATGCCAATTTTATGTCACGACTTGAGATTTGGGGCTTATTCTACAGAAATAAATGTTTTCACAATTTATTTTCAAAGGCACAAACATTTTAAACACTTTAGTGACCAACTTAAGTAAAGTGAAGAAGTGAAGTGAAGTTGCTTAGTCGTGTCTGACTCTGTGACTCCATGGACTGTAGCCTACCAGGCTCCTCCGTCCATGGGATTTTTCAGGCAAGAATACTGGAGTGGCTTGCCATTTCCTTCTCCAGGGGAACTTCCCGACCCAGGGATCGAACTCTGGTCTCCTGCATTGTAGGCAGACACTTAACCGTCTGAGCCACAAGGGAAGCCATCTTAAGGAATGGAATGTCTAATGAATTGACTGATTAAAAACTAAAATTATTGTTAAACTATAACACTGCACATTATAAACAGTACAATTTTAAAGTACACCAAAGTTCACAACATTTCCTCATAACCCCTTTCAACACCCTTGCTCTGTCTTTCTGTAAACAGCATCTCTGATATTCAGCTTCACAAGCTATTAAGGGAAAATACATTTTTATATATTAAACTAACCAAAAAAATCAGTGTGGGTGAGATTATGGCAGATATGCTTCATTCATGTATTACTGTCATATTAATAATATGTTGGATTGGCCAAAAAGTTGGTTTGGTTTTCCCACATGATGTTATGAAAAAGCCAAACAAACTTTTTGGCCGACCCAATATTTGGACTTGCTTTTCATATAAAATTAATGTCTTCAAACACTTATCAAGGAAACCTGATGTTCCAGACACTCCCCTATCCGTTACCTAGGAGGGGCAACCTAGCTGAGAAAGCATTTAACTGTGTGGTATTAGAAGCATTAAAATAATCAGTATTGCATAGCTAGTCTTATAATTAATATGTAGTATAATATAATGTAATAATATTTGGTCTTGATTATAAGACCAAATATTCCTGGTATCACCACATTTGAGGAGCTGGAAAACTGCCTTCCTCTTTGACTCAGTAATCTCACACTTCTGAGTGATATATTGCAACTGCTGCCCCTGTCGTCACCAGCCTTGTCACTGCCTTTCCACGTGCCAGGCATCATGCTGAAAGATTGTGGCAGTCAGGCAGTCAGCTAGTTATCTACCTCAATATCCATTCTCCACTTTTATAACTATGTCCAGATGATAAAATCTGGACATGGTCTGTACCTATTCTGGACATAGTCGGTATTTTTTCTATTTCTCCAGGAATCAAAATGAATTCTCAGTAACTTATGAACCTCTGGCCCACCCCAAACCTCCTCAGGACTTCATGAAGAGTAGCTGTTAAGTACTTCAACCCACCACACATACTTCAGGGTGACTCCTATTAAATTTCACTAGTATGTGGAGTATGCAGTGTGTATTCTCTTCTTAATGTCCTAAAACATCATCAGTAGATTATATAATTCAGCATACAGCTAAAGAATATATACAGGAAAAACAGTAACATCCAAATCACAGAACATAAGAAAAAGATTACCTTCATTAAAAGAGAACTATTCCAAGATTTTACAAGTTCAGTAGCTCTTAGGTCTTGCCAACTAATGAAGTTGTGGAAATGCTTTCCCGTTTTCCTAAGCAAGATGGAAACAGTATTTTGAGACTCATTATAAATCAGTGACTATACTATATAAAAGAGCTGCCGCCACAAGAGAAAACAAATTTAGAGGCCAAACTGTAGTTTCAACAAATGATTTAATTAGGCGAGGCTCTGTAAATGTCTCTTCTTTTTGATTTGACAAATTGAGCACACTCTGTAACAATTATGTGATACATAGCATAAAATGTTCAATCAGATTCTATCCAAAAAGCTATCCTTTTTGAAGCATGACAACGCGGGCACTTCCAAAAACAAAGCAAAATTGATGAAACATCTTTAAAGATGCTGATACAACTTTAAAAGCAAAATAAAGAAGCCAATGCTTTTTCCTTTCACTGTACTTATCTTGATAATACACAATCAGATAAAAACTGTACCTACAGGAGTGCTGAAATGTAGCCTTATCCTATTTTATGCTTCTCAACTTTAGGACTGGTTACCCACTGGCAACCTACTCGGTTTCCCAAAATTTGTCCAAAAAAATAAATAAATAAATTCAACAAACTGGGTCAACACTACAATGAAAGTATAACCCTAAGAAATATAGTAGAAATAAATACTTTTTCCTTTGAGGCTCCTGCAAATCAATCACTGTTATCCACTCAGCTCCAGCATCCAGCCCTGGCTGGCCTGCTGTCTTTCCTCCAGGAGGAAACATTACCCCTGTGTGACTGTGAAAGTGAAAAGTGAAAATGTTAGTCCCTCAGTCATGTCCAACTCTTTGCAACCCCATGGACTGTAGCCCAGCAGGCTCCTCTGTCCATGGAATTCTCCAGGCAAGAACACTGGAGTGGGTTGCAATTTGCTTCTCCAAGGGATCTTCCCACCCCAGGGATTGAACCCAGGTCTCCCGCATTGCAGGCAAACTCTTTACCATCTGGGCCACCAGACCACGTTCAATTCCCAAGACTGTCATTTCCAATGCTTCTTTAGCAGTCCTCACCCAGGGTCACATCCTCAACTTTACCACCTGGAAACATTCTACCACTGGTATTCTATCACTTTGTTATAAACCTGAAACATTGTAAATCAAGTATACTTCAACTGAAAATACAAAATTGCTTAATGAGAGGAAAATTCTCACAGTAAAATATTAAAGGAAAAAAAATCAGGATTAAAAACATTACATATATTCCAATTCCAACTTGTTAAAAAAATAAATAAATAAGGCAAATTAACTACCACCCCCCAAAAAAACTTAACTTTGTAATATATCAGTAGGCATGTCTTGCTACTGGATTGGCCAAAATGTTTGTTTGGGTTTTTCTGTACCATCTTATGGAAAAACCTGAATGAACTTTTTGGTCAACCCAATATTATTTCAGTTCTCTCAGTCTCCCTAAATACCTTCCCTTCCTTTAATCCCTCAAACATTCCCTTTTCTTCCTGAGAACCCCACCTAGGTTTACTTTCCTACTGGGCTTATTTACATGTTCTTCCACTTTACTGGGGGCTTCCCACGTGGCTCAGGGGTAAAGAATCCACCTGCCAATGCAGGAGACACAGGAGATGTGGTTCGATCCCTGGGCCGGGAAGATCCCTAGAGGAGCAAATGGCAACCCACTCCAATATTCTTGCCTGGAAAATTCCATGGACAGAGGGGCCTGGTGGCTACAAGAGTTACAAAGAGTTGGACAGAAAAGAGTCAGACACAACTTAGCGGCTGAACAAGAACAAATCAGTTTAACAACTTGCCTTCACATGATCTCTATCAATTCTTTTTTAAATTGTGGTAAAATATATATAACATAAAGTTTACTATTTTAACCATTTTTAAGTGCACAATACAGTGTGGCATTAATGTTAACATAGCCACTATCTCCAAACACCTGGGGTGTTTCCACCTTCTTGCTACTGTGAATAATGCTGCTATAAACACTGCTGTAAGGTATCTGTTTGAGTCCCTGCTTTCAATTCCTTGTGTACATATCGAGGATTAGAATTGCTGCGTCATATGGTAATTCTATGTTTAGTTTCTGAGGAACTGCCAGTTTTCCACAATGGCTGCACCATTTGACATTTCAACAACCACTATATAAGAGTTCCCATTTTTCCATATCCTTACCAACACTTGTTATTTTACATTTAAAAACTTATAGCCATCCTGCGGGGTGTGAAGTGGTACCTCATTGTGGTTTTGATTTGCATTTCCTCAACAAGAATTTTTCATGTTCTTATTGACCATTTGAATATTATTCAAATCTTTAACCATTTGTAAATTCATAACTGGATCTAGGTTTTGGTGGTATGGTTGAGCTATAGGAGTTATTTATATATTCTGGATATTAATCCTTTATCAAATATACAACTTGCAATATTTTCTACCATTTTGTGAGTTTTCACTCAAAGTGTCCTTTTTTCTTTTCTTTCTGGTTTTCACTTTTATTAATGGGATCACAGCATTCACCTACATCATGAACAGAGTACTTCTTTTTCCTTGAATGATCCAAATGGTCACCATTATTACTACTACCAGTCAGAAAAGTGATTCTCCGTTTGTTTTAGTCCTCAATCTTAAATGAAATTAGAAGCCAAGCACAGCAAGACACACACCTTTCATATTACGTGTTTCAGTCAGTTTTCAGAAATCAAATTTAAGATATCAATGGCTATAAACTTTTCAGACACATTTGAAAATCGCAAATTATACACTATGCCAAAATAATTTCAAGACAACTTTATTTCTTATTATTCTGGATTAAATTAAGGTAATTCCGTTTCTATTTTGGAGAATTCTAATAGTTAAGAAAAATTTTTTTTAATTACTCATCATAAACAGATAAAAACATTTTAATGGCATTCTTTGATGCATGAAAGTTTTTAATTTTCAACTTTAAAAAAGTTTTTAAAGTTCAACTTATCTATTTTTTTCATTTGTTAGCTGTACTTTTGAAGTCATTTAAGAAATCATAATAAATCCACAGTGATGAAGATTTCCTCTACATTTTCTTGTAAGAGTTTTATAGATTTGTATTTTAAATGTATTTATTGATCCATTTTTAGTTTCCTTTTCTTTACTGAATTTTTATTTTTTAAAATTTTTTGGCTGCATGGCATACAGGATTCTAGTTCCCAACCAGACACTGAATTTGTGCCCCCCAGAGTGGGAGTGCCAAGTCCCAACCACAGGGCCACCAGGGAAGTCCCCTGACTTAATTTTTATATTTGGTATATGGTAAGGGTCTCACTTCATTCTTTCGCATGCGGATGTCCAGTTTTCTCAGTACCCTTGTTGAAAAGACTCTTCTTTCCCCATTGCCTGGTCATGGCTCCCTAGTTTCTATGGATTGCCATAACAAAGTATCACAAACAGGGTGGCTAAAAGAATAGCAATTTATCATCTCCCAGTTCTGCAGGCTAGAAGTCCAAAGTTACGGTGTTAGTAGGGCCATGCTCCCTCTGGAAGCCGTAAGAGAGTCTGCCCTCATCTACCCCGAGTTTCCGGTAGTGTGCAATAGTCACTCAATCACAGTCGACTCTTTCCGACCCCATGGACTGCAGCCCACCAGAATCCTCTGTCCATGGAATTTTCCAGGCCAGAATACTGGAGTGGGTTGCCACTCCCTTCTCCAGGGGACCTTCCCAACCCAGGGATCTGGAGATTTGCAGCAATCTCTGACGTCCCCTGGCTCAAAGCCACATCACTCCTATCCTCCTTCTTCACATGGTGGTGTCCCTGTGTCTGCATCTCATGAGGAAATTGGTCACATCTGATGAAGAGTTCACCCTACTGTATTATGACCTCATCCTAATTAAATAACTACATTTGCAATGACCCTATTTCGAAAAGTGACTGCCAAGGCACTATTGTTGCTTTTATTGGGCTATTCCCCCAACTCTCTCCCACATTTATGTGTGAGATTACTGAATCAAAGAGTAAGACAATTTTCCAGCTCCTTAAATGTGGCAAAACTTGCTATATTTGATCTTGTAACCAGTACTGCATAGTGATTGTTCTAATAACTTTTGATGCCACACAGTCAAATGCCTTCTCAGTTAGGGTGTCCCTACCAGGTGGTGCATGGAGGAGTGTAGAGCATCAGTTTTCCTTGATAAGTATCTGGACGTGTCAATTTGATACAAAGCAAGCATGAATATGCTTTATTGACTATGCCAAAGCCTTTGACTGTGTGGATCACAAAAAACTGTGGAAAATTCTGAAAGAGATGGGAATACCACACCACTTGACCTGCCTCTTGAGAAACCTATATGCAGGTCAGGAAGCAACAGTTAGAACTGGACATGGAACAACAGACTGGTTCTAAATAGGAAAAGGAGTACGTCAAGGCTGCGTATTGTCACCCTGCTTATTTAACTTCTATGCAGAGTACATCATGAGAAACGCTGGGCTGGAAGCAGTACAGGCTGGAATCAAGATTGCCAGGAGAAATATCAATAACCTCAGATACGCCAATGACACCACCCTTATGGCAGAAAGTGAAGAGGAACTAAAAAGCCTCTTGAGAAAAGTGAAAGAGGAGAGTGAAAAAGTTGGCTTAAAGCTCAACATTCAGAAAACAAAGATCATGGCATCCGGTCCCATCACTTCATGGCAAATAGATGGGGAAACAGTGTCAGACTTTACTTTGGGGGGCTCCAAAATAACTGCAGATGATGATTGCAGCCATGAAATTAAAAGACGCTTACTCCTTGGAAGGAAAGTTATGGCACGGGGATGATCCAGAGAGATGATATGGGGTGGGAGGTGGGATGGGGGTTCATGATTGGGAACTCATGTATACCCGTGGCAGACTCATGTCAATGTATGGCAAAACCAATACAGTACTGTAAAGTAAAATAAAGTAAAAATAAAAATTAAAAAAAAAAACGGAAAGTTATGACCAACCTAGATGGCATATTCAAAAGCAGAGACATTACTCTGCCAACAAAGGTCCGTCTAGTCAAGGCTATGATTTTTCCAGTGGTCATGTATGGATGTGAAAGTTGGACTGTGAAGAAGGCTGAGCACTGAAGTATTGATGCTTTTGAACTGTGGTGTTGGAGAAGACGCTTGAGAGTCCCTTGGACTGCAAGGAGATCCAACCAGTCCATTCTAAAGGAAATCAGTCCTGGATGTTCTTTGGAAGGACTGATGCTAAAGTTCAAACTCCAATACTTTAGCCACCTCATGTGAAGAGTTGACTCACTGGAAAAGACTCTGATGCTGGGAGGGATTGGGGGCAGGAGGAGAAGGGGATGACAGAGGATGAGATGGCTGGATGGCATCACTGACTCGATGGATATGAGTCTGGGTGAACTCCGGGAGTTGGTGATGGACAGGGAGGCCTGGCGTGCTGCGATTCATGGGGTTGCAAAGAGTTGGACACGACTGAGCGACTGAAGTGAACTGAACTGAAGTGAAGCATGAATATATTGTAGAATATGACAGCAATGCATGAGTGAAACAAACTTGCCATAATCTCACCCACACTGATTTTTTTGTTAGTTTAATATATAAAAACACATCTTGCTTTAATAACTTGTGAGGCTGAATACAGAGGAGCTGTTTACAGGAAAGGCAGAGCAAGTAAGGGAGTTGAAAGTGGTTTTAAGAAAAGGCATGAATTCTGAACTGTATGGTTTTATACTGTTTGTAACATATAATTTTATACCTTCATATATAATTTCAATTTGTAAAAGATAAATCTATCCAACATTGCTTATATCAACTAGTTTTTAACTTAGGTCAGTGAGATTCTTCTCTTTTATATTTTTTAAGTTTATTTAGTTATGTATGTGTTTATTTGGCTGTGTTGGTCTTAGTTGCAGCATGTGGGGTCTTCACTGCATCATACAGATCTTTCCTTGCCGCACGTGGGCTCAGTAGTTGTGGCACTAGAGCTTAGTTGCCCCGAGGCATGTGGGATCTTAACTCCCCAACCAGAGATAGAATCCACGTCCCCTGCTTTGGCAGGCAGATTCTTAACTACCGGACCACCAGGGAGGTCCCTCCGTGAGATACTTTAAATTTTCATTCTTTTGAAAATAAATGTGGTAGCTCTAGGAATCTGTTCTTGCCACTCCTCGGTTATTGCCAATTCTTTCTTAACCGAGAGCTGCAGCTATCAGTTTGTGACTTTTCCACACTGGTTTTGCACCCTGAGTATTCCTTGCTATCTGTGGTCACTGATGTTTCTGAAGCTTCTGTTATCTTTCCTGTGTGATCAGCTAGTGATCTGACACACAGTTTCTAAAATGTGAGGCCCCCAAATCCCAAAAGAGGTACTGGCCCTTTAAAATCTTCCAAGAGATGTGCCAAAGGAAGCCACTGTGGCCGAGAGCGCCAGAGCCTAGGTAGGCATCTGTGCCAGTTCTGCAGGGCATTGCAAAATCCACCAGAGTATATAGGCCTGATTTTTTGAAGTTCAGTTTTAATTGGAGGATAATTGGTTTACAACGTTGTGTTGGTTTCTGCTATACAACAATGTGAATGAGCTGTAAGTATACACGTACCTCCTCTCTCTAGAGCCTCCCTCCCATCTAGCCCCCCCATCCCACCCCTCTAGGTTGTCACAAAGCACTGATCTGAGCTCCCTGTGCTATCCAGCAGCTTCCCACTAGCTATTTCACACATGACAGTATGCATATGCGCCAGCGCTACTCTCAATTTGTCCCACCTTCTTCCCCCACTGTGTCCACACAGCTGTTCTCTACATCTGTGTCTCTATTCCTGCCCTGCAAGTAGGTTCATCAGTACCAGTTTTCTAAACTCCATGGGTAGGCATTAGTTTTTAATTAATTTAATTTTTAATCATAAAAATATATGATATTTGTTTTTCTCTTTCTGATTTACTTCACTCTATTCAATAGGTTCTGCATGTGTGACATGCTAAGTCTCTTCAGTCACGTCCGACTCTTTGTGACCCTGTGGACTGTAGCCCACCAGGCTCCTCTGCCCATGGGATTTTTCCAGGCAAGAATACTGGAGAGGGTTGCCAAGCCCTCCTCCAGGGGATTTTCCTGACCCAGGGATCGAAACTGTGTCTCTTATGTCTCCTGCACTGGCAGGCAGGTTCTTTATCACTACAGCAACTAGGAGCCCCAAATCTTTGTGGGACAAGATTCCCATGACCTGCCCTGGCACCTGCCCTCAGTCCTGAAGGCAGTAGGGCTGAAGAATGGAGCTGGTGGCACATGCTGTCTCTTCCCCAAGGACAGGGGTCTCCACCTTCATCCCAGCAGTCTGCAAGTTAATATCAGGAAGAGTCAGGTTGCAGAGTTGTGAAAGAGCTTGTTCCAATCTTTCCCAATCAGCAGTTGCTGTGGTGGAGGGACCAATCTCTACAGCTTCCCACTCCACTATTGTGGTGATGTCACTCTCTACCCCTGGACTTTCAAGTTACCTACCTACCTTTTCAATACCTAACCTGAGATCACTCTTTATTCTGGGTTCACTTTCAATGTCAGAACCGCTGAGAGAAGCTGGAAAAAAATCATATAGCCTTGTTGATTGGTACCAGCCCCTACTTATGAGATATAAACTCATCTCCTTCCTCAGAGTCACAAAAACTGATGAAAGTCTTTCTCGTATCGATAATCAGTTTCCTCTCATTCACCCTCAGCTGCTAACTGCTACTGCTGCTAAGTCGCTTCAGTCGTGTCCGACTCTGTGGGACCCCATAGATGGCAGCCCACTAGGCTCCTCCGTCCCTGGGATTCTCCAGGCAAGAACACTGGAGTGGGTTGCCATTTCCTTCTCCAATGCATGAAAGTGAAAAGTCAAAGTGAAGTCGCTCAGTCGTGTCCAACTCCTAGCGACCCCATGGACTGCAGCCTACCAGGCTCCTCTTTCCATGGGATTTTCCAGGCAAGAGTACTGGAGTGGGGTGCCATTGCCTTCTCTGATTCACCCTCAAGGGCCCATCTAAATGTTCACCAGATTTCTCAAGCCCTAGGCCACCACTGGCTTCTTGTTTCTCAAAGGAAGTCAGGATACTGGGAAGGACCTTCCTCCACTCCCCACAGCTCCACCAGCTACACCGTCAGCCATTCATGGATCTCTCTCTTGGTCCAGAGGAGAAGCTTTCTTTCTCCAAGTCTAAGCCTGGTACCTCCATTTGGACTCTCGGTATCCATGCTTTCCTCTTCTACTACTTCATTTCACAAACATTCCTCAGCTGTCTTCTCTAAATACGCTTCAATCTCCCCATTTTTGACCAAATCCAAAATTCCTGATGCAGGATGCCTCCCCAGCCAGCTAAGCCCTTGGTGTTTCCTCATCACCTCCCACTATCTCAACTACATACAATTCGAATGCAGTTTAGATTCCCAATCATTCATGAATATTATATTCACCATGGCCACCAATATATTCCTTTCTATTTTTTTGGCAGTGTGGCTTGTGAGATCTTAGTTCCCCAGTTCAGTTCAGTCCCTCAGTCATGTCCGACTCTTTGCAACCCCATACACCACAGCAGGCCAGGCCTCCCTGTCCATAACCAACTCTAGGAGGCCACTCAAACCCATATCTATTGAGTCGGTGATGCCATTCAACCATCTCATCCTCTGTCGTCCCCTTCTCCTCCTGCCCTCAATCTTTCCCAGCATCAGGGTCTTTTCAAATGAGTCAGCTCTTCGCATCAGGTGGCCAAAGTACTGGAGTTTCAGCTTCAACATCAGTCCTTCCAATGAACACTCAGGACTGATCTCCTTTAGGATGGACTGGTCGGATCTCTTTGCAGTCCAAGGGACTCTCAAGAGTCTTCTCCAATACCACAGTTCAAAAGCATCAATTCTTCAGCACTCAGCTTTCTTTATAGTCCAACTTTCATATCCATACATGACTACTGGAAAAACCATAGCCTTGACTAGATGGACCTTTGTTGGCAACGTAATGTCTCTGCTTTTTAATATGCTGTCTAGGTTGGTGAACTCTGGGAGTTGGTGATGGACAGGGAGGCCTGGCATGCTGTCATTCATGGGGTCACAAAGAATCGGACACAACTGAGCGACTGAACTGAACTGAACTAGGTTGGTCCTAACTTTCCTTCCAAGGAGTAAGCGTCTTTTAATTTCATGGCTGCAGTCACCATTTGCAGTGATTTTGGAGCCCAAAAACATAAAGTCTGACACTGTTTCCACTGTTTCCCCATCTATTTCCCATGAAGTGATGGGACCAGATGCCATGATCTTTGTTTTCTGAATGTTGAGCTTTAAGCCAACTTTTTCACTCTCCTCTTTCACTTTCATCAAGGGGCTTTTTAGTTCCTCTTCACTTTCTGCCATAAGGGTGGTGTCATCTGCATATCTGAGGTTATTGATATTTTTCCCGGCAATCTTGATTCCAGCCTATGCTTCTCCCAGCCCAGTGTTTCTCATGATGTACTCTGCATATAAGTTAAATAAGCAGGGTGACATTATACAGCCTTGACGTACTCCTTTTCCTATTTGGAACCAGTCTGTTGTTCCATGTCCAGTTCTAACTGTTGCTTCCTGACCTGCAACCAGGGATTAAACCCACAACCTTAGCAGTGAAAGTGCAGAGTCCTAATCACTGGACCACCAGGAAATTCCCCCTAATGTATTCTAATTCCCAGATTTACAGGATCCTTTTCCGTCATCTGCCTTGACCTTTCTGCAACACTGGCTTCAGATGATCACTTCCTCCTTCCTGGAACAGTC
The DNA here is from genome assembly GCF_032405125.1 of Capricornis sumatraensis. Taxonomy (NCBI): domain Eukaryota; kingdom Metazoa; phylum Chordata; class Mammalia; order Artiodactyla; family Bovidae; genus Capricornis; species Capricornis sumatraensis. The sequence continues at coordinate 232,748,266 of NC_091069.1, read as the reverse complement.
CCTTTCCTAAGTTTCCATGGTGCCACTGCACTGTTTCTCCTCCTACCTTTCTAAGCATGTCTCTTGAGTTTTCTCTGCAGATTTTTCTTCCATTGACTGCCAGGTACACGCTGGTGTTTGCTGAGGGCTACATCTGTAGTCTCTTTCTCTTTTTAACTAGCTGCTCTCTTGGAAATCTGACCCACACTCATGGACTCTCCCAATTCTCATCTCAAGGGCCAGTCTCTCACTTAAGTTCTATCCCCTCACAAATAAATAACTGCCTTCTTCCTATCTCCCAAGACTGGACTTCCCTGGTGGTTCATTGGTTAGGACTCCATGCTTCCGATGCAGGGGGCACAGGTTCAATCCCTGGTTGGGGAAGTTCTGCATGTCTCACAGTGCAGCTAAAACAAAACACACATTGCTCACGCCGTCTCAAATGCAACACGTCTAACCAGACCTGCCACTCCTCTCCCTCCGGTGTGTCACACCTGAGCTAACAGTATCTTTCTGCTGCTACTGCCAAAAACTTGGGCAGGGAAGGTTCATCCTAAGTCCTCAAAGAGATCCCTTAAATCCCAGGAGCTTACATTCTAGTGAGGGTTGAAAAACAAATGAATTAATAAATAAAACACATAATTTCATACAGTGAATATGCTTTGAAAACACCGGCATGGTAAAGGAACAGAGTAATTGGGGGTGAGGTGATTTTTTGATATGAGATCAAAGACCTGAATAAGCAATAGCCTTCAAAGAGACTTCTTATTCTCAGCCTTACTGACCTCGAATCCACTGTTCTTGCTACTTGAGAGAGTGGCACTGAAATATATACATTATCATGTTTAAAACAAATAGTTACTGGGAAGTTGCTATATAACACAAGGAGCTCAGCCTGGTGCTCTGTGACAACCAAGAGGGGTGGGGGGGGACACTCAAGACACAGGGGATACATACATACACACACACACACACACACACACACACTATGGCTGATTCTCATTTTTATATGGCAGAAACCAACACAACATTGTTAAGCAATTATCTTGCAATTTAAAAAAAAAATGTATTCTTTCTAGGAAATTCCCTGGTGGTCCAGTGGTTAGGACTGTGCGTTTCCACGGCCAAGGGCATGGATTTGATCCCTGGACAGGGAACTAGGAACCTATGAGCTGCATAGAATGGCCAAAAAGTAAAAAAAAAAAAAAAAAAAAAAAAAGGTCAGAAAAAGAATATTCTTTCAAAATATAAAATTGGTAACATTACTCTCCGGCCGAACAGCTTTTGATAGTTTCCCGCTGCTTATAAGGGGCAAACTCTCTACCATAGCCAATGGCCTTCTCTGGTCCAGAGCCCTGCCTTCCTTTCCAGGTTCATCTCAGTGAAAGCCCTGAGAGACTACATATGCCAGGTGCTGTTCTAGGTGTGAGGGACCCAGGCAGGACATGACAGACAAAAGTCCCAACACTCATGGAACTTCTTTTATGACAGAGATATAATTTTTTAAAAATGTAAATAAGTAAATAAAGTTTTTAGGTATGAAGTGATTTTAGATATGAAAATTTTTAGTGATGAACAATATAAAGAAAATATAATAGTCAAGTTATAGGGAGGCATTAGGTTGGTGCAAAAGTTAACTGTGGTTTTTGCCATTTGATATGGAATACATTCTACATAAATGTGGTTATGTTATATATCATTTTTATGTGCATTTCTCACTTATTTTTTTGCTAATGATTTATCACTTTCTGTTTATTTTATATTTATTTTAGACTAATGAAATGCTGTTAGACAAAAAGGAAATTCTAGAGATTTTCTTGAGTTCAAAATGGGTTGTAAAGCAGTGGAGACAACTCACAACATCAACAACACATTTGGCCCAGAAACTGCTAAAGAATGTACCATGCAGTGGTGGTTCAGGAAGTTTTGCAAAGGAGACGAGAGGCTTGAAGATGCAGAGCACAGAGGCTGGCCATTGGAAGCTGACAACAGACAAACTGAGGGCAATCTTCGAAGCTGAGCCTTGTACAACTACATGAGAAGCTGCCGAAGAACTCAATGTCGACCTTTCTAAGGTTGTTCAGCATTTGAAACAAATTTGAAAGGTGAAAAAGCTCAGTAAGTGGGTCTGTAAGCTGACTGAAAAAAAAAATCATCCTTTTGAAGTGTCATCTTTTCTTATTCTATCCAACAACAACGAACTATTTCTCTATTGGATCATGATGTGTGATGCAAAGGGGATTGTATATGTCAACTGGCTATGACCAGCTCAGTGGCTGGACCAAGAAGCTCCAAAGAACTTCCCATAGCCAAATCAAACTTGCACCAAACAAAGGTCACAGTCACTGGTGGTCTTCTGCCCGTATGAACCACTACAGCTTTCCACATCCTGGAGAAACCATTATATCTGTGAAGTATGTTCAACAAATCAATGAGATGCACCAAAAACTACAACAACTGCAGCCAAGATTGGCCAACAGAAAGGACCAATGGCACACTGTACAACCAACACTTCAAAAGTTGAACAAACTGGGCTTCATATTCATCTGAATATTCATCCTTCATATTCACCTGATCTCTTGCCAACCGACTACCACTTCTTCAAGCACCTCGATAACTTTTTGCAGAAAAAACACTTCCATGACCAGCACGATGCAGAAAATGCTTTCCAAGAGTTCATCGAATCCCGAAGCACAGCTTTTTATGCTGTAGGAATAAATAAACTTACTTCTCATTGGCAAAAAAGTATTGACTATGATGGTTCCTATTTTGATTAATGTGTTTGAGCCTAGTTATAATAACTTAAAATTCACAGTCCAAAACCATAATTACATTTGCACCAACCTAATAAAACAGTCAAGGAAGATTCCTCAGAAATACTCTTTGAGGTGAGGTCCAAGTGAAAAGAAAGGTAATTTCCTGGGTAAGATAGCTGCAGGCAGGGGGAGGGGCTTTGCACCTGCTCTTCCCCCTGCCTGCAGCTAGGAAAGTGTTCAAGAAACATCAGCAAGCTGATGCGGTTGTAGCACGTGTTTCAACATTCACTTAGTGACTTAGGTTTGGTTTCACTCTATCTGTGGAGAAATGGAGGGAAAGCAGAAAAGGCAATATTGTAAACGAACTGCCCAGTATACTATTCTGTGGCTCTAAATATATTTTGTATCATAAATAATTAGTGAGAACCATTAACATAAGTAGCAAGTGCCACAGTAAAAGATGTATGTGGTTCTGGAGGAACACAGAGCAATTTCAATACTTGTATCACCAGAGTATAAATTCCTAGAGTGCTGCTGTTCTGATTCATCTTTATATTCAACCCAGTAGTCAGCAAAATGCTTTACTTTCAATGAGCCAGTTACTGAGTGAACTGCAACGCAACGACTCATGGTTTATATTACTAATTGGCACACACCTGTTTATATTACTAATTGGCACACACCCTGGTCCGAGGTTAGTTGGTAGAAGCTTCTCTGAGAGACAGTGACAGAAGAAAGAAAACAACTCAGGATTTTTTTTTTTCGAACAATCAAAATGGAAGAGATAGTTACAGTTGTTTTAGAAAACAGGCTAACCACAAACACTGATCAAATATAATGAAAAAATGTTTAACCTGAAGCATATGAAGAAGACAAGGACTGAAAAAAAATAAAATGATCACAAATGAGTTTCCTGGCATCTGAAGGGGGGAAAAATGAGGAGGAAAAAAATAAAAAGAACGTTCAAAGTTTTAGACTTCCTAACACCAATTCTAAGAAGAACAATGTTTCTATGGCCACAACGGAATGCACTATGGACACAGGGGGGAAAACAATGAGCTGTGAAGAGGATGAGGCGCTGGTTCTGAGTGGAATGAACAACAGGTGGTTCCACAGGGTCAAAACTGCCTTTTTTTTCCTCTCAAAAATAAAGAAGAAGGAGAACTTCCTGTTGGCTCAGGGCTGGGCCCATTGCTATGTTGTGTCTCAGCTGTTTGTTGGGGAAGTATAGAACCTGCCAGCATTATACGTCACCATGGCTCATGGGAACCAGGGAACAGAATAAAACTCCATTATTTTAAGGAATTATAAAAGATGCAGGATGTGGGAGAGGGAGAGGGTGGGATGATTTGGGAGAATGGCATTGAAAGATGTATAATATCATATATGAAACGAATCGCCAGTCCAGGTTCGATGCGTGATACAGGATGCTTGGGGCTGGTGCACTGGGATGACCCAGAGGGATGGTACGGGAAGGGCAGAGGGAGGGGGCTCAGGATGGGGAACACGTGTATACCCGTGGCGGATTCATGTTGATGTATAGCAAAACCAATAGAATATTGTAAAGTAATTAGCCTCCAATTAAAATAAATAAATTTATATTAAAAAATATTTTGTAAGATGAAAGATGAGGATTGAATTTTATTGAAACAAATATATCATGATATTTCAAAAACAAAAACAAAAATGCAGGAAGCCTTATGTGTCTGGGTTTTGGGGGAAAATATCCAGTGTTTCAGTTCCCACAAAGTTTTCAAAACTCATAAAAGAATACAGATACCTCACAAAAAGACAGCAAAGAAGAAAATCCACAATTAACTGCTTTAGGAAAACAATACAACAGCAGCCCCAGTAAGGGAAATGAACTGTCCTGGAATCTGACTCTATTTCCCCAGAAGTGAGGCAGTATGGTTCTACTGCTGCATAAAATCTTTGCCTCCAACTAGGGTAAACTTGCTGCCACAAACGACCTTGCTTTGCAGGTTCTGATGAAAGCAATCTCTATGGCCAATAACCCAATTTCCAAATCCAACTAAACGTGACACTTGCCATTAGCTATCCCTAGGAACACTCTCCTGCCCCCACTTCCACACCATCTACTTCGCCAGTTTGCCTAGGTCCTGAATTGCCAGCATTGACATTCTGATTCCCTTTAAATTGGGGGGTCAGTGGGACTTCCCTGGGGTTCCAGGGGTTAAGACTCCACATTTCCACTGCACGGGGCCTGGGTTTGATCCCTGGTCCTAGAACTAATATCCTGCATGCCACTCAGTGTGTCCAAAAATAAATTTAAAAATCAGTTTGGGGGTTGAGAAGGGGGGAGAAACTCACTGTACAAATCCTCAGCCTTCTTCTCTTCTATCCATATAATCTCTACCAGAGAACACACGTAATTCTCCACACTTCATCTACATCAGCGGTTCTCAACTGGGAGTTCTCTGTCTCCCAGGCACATTTGGTAATGTGTAGGGACATTTTTAGCTGGGAAACTTAGGAAGCAGGGTGCTAATGGTATCTAATGGGTAGAGGCCAGGGAGGTTGCTAAACACCCTACGATGCCCAAGATGTCCCCCAAGAACAAAGATTTATCTGGCCTAAAATGGCAATAGTGCCACTGGTTAGAAACACTGATCCCCACAGAAGACTTGAATTCACTTACTCCTTCTTCTGACTAATGTACTAACCTGTGTCCAAGACACTAAGTGGAGAGTCGGGGTGAGGAGGAGGGTATGGGGCAACTGCAGATGCAGGCATCAACCTGTAATACAGATTATGCTCTGAAAGAAAGAGTATCTATCTGGAGGAAATGCACCACCTGTCTGGGGGAAATTCACATCCCAAATCAAACACTTGATCGTGTTTCCTTCCACTCACCCTCATCACCACCTAGCTCATTCCTTCTCTTATATTCTCTACAATTTCTGTCATGTCCTCCCAAATATCAAAAGCAGTAATACCGGAAAAATTTTTAAATTAAACAATTTTTTCCTGAAGTATATGTGACTTGCAATATTATATTAGTTTCAGGTAGATAACACATTAATTCAATATTTTTATAGAATAAAATCCATAGAAAGATATTATCAAATATAGTCTCTATACCCTGTGCTGCACTTAACATCCCGGTAACTTGGTATTTTTTAACTGGTATTTTGTAACTCTTAATCTCCTTCACTTAATTTTGGCTGACCCCTCCCACCTCTCCCCTCTGGTAACCACTAGTTTATTCTCTGTATTGGTGAGCTTGTTTCTACCTTGTTACATTTGTTCATTTGTTTGCATATTTGATTCATTTGTTCTGGATAGGAAGTGAAAACACAGTACTTGTCCTTCTCTAGCTTATTTCACCAAGCATAATACATAATATTGTATAATTTTACATGAACAGTTCTCTATGCATATTTGCTGTTGTTCAGTCACTAAGCTGTGTCCACCTCTTTGCGACCCCATGGACTGCAGCATGCCAGGCTCCTCTGTCCTCCACTCTCTCCTGGAGTTTGCACAAATTCATGTTTATTGAGTCAGTATTATCTAGCCATCTCATCCTCTGCTGCCCCCTTCTCCTTTTGCCTTCAATCTTTCTCAACATCAGAATCTTTTCCAATGAGTCAGCATTTCACATCAGGTGGCCAAAGGACTGGCGCTCCAGCTTTGGAATTAGTCCTTCCAATAAATATTCAAAGTTGATTGATATATTATAACTTATTTATCCTTACATCTATTAGCGGACATTTAGGGTGCTTCCATGTCTTGGCCACTGTAAATAATGCTGCCATAAGCACTGAGGTGACTATCTTTTCAAATCAGTGTTTTCATTAGATAAATACCCAGAAGTGGGACTGCTGAATCATATTCGCTATTGTTGTTCCATCACTAAGCTGTGTCCTACTCTTTGTGACCCCATGGACTATAGCCCACCAGGCTTCTCCACCCACAAGAAATCCTAAGCAAGAATATATTGGAAGTGGTTGCCATTTCCTTCTCCAGGGGACATTTCTCCAGGGATTGAACCCACATCTCTTGCTTGGCAGGTGGACTCTTTACCACTGTACTATCTGGGAAGTCTGCTGAATCATACGGTAGTTCTTAATATTTTTTTTAGTTCTTAATTTTTAAAGAATTTCCATCCTGATTTCCATAGTGGCTGCACCAATTTACATTCTCACCAACAGTACACAACGGTTCCCTTTTCTCCACAGCATTGCCAACATTTGTTACTTTTTATCTTTTTGATAAGTCATTCTAATACATGTGAAGTGACATCTTGGGATTCTGAATTGCGTTTCCCTGATAAGTGATGTTGAGCATCTTTTCATGTGTATGTTTGCCATCTGTATGTCTTCTTTAGAAAAATGTTAAGATTTTCTGCCCATTTTTATATTGGATTGGCTATTTTTTTCATATTGTGGCATATGAAGTGAAATGAAAACAACTCAGTCGTGTCAGACTCTTTACGACCCCATGGACTACACAGTCCATGGAATTCCCCAGGCAAGAATATACTGGAGTGGCTAGCCATTACCTTCTCCAGGGGATCTTCCCAAGCCAGGGATCAAACCCAGGTCTCCCACATTGCAGGCAGATTCTTTACTATCTGAACCACCAGCAAATATATTGTGTTGTATGACTCCTTTTTACATTTTGGATATTAAACCCTTACCAGACTATCATTTGCAACTATCTTCTCCCATTTGGTGGGTTCCTTGTTTCGTGATGGTTTCCTTCACTGTGCCAAAGCTTTTGAGTTTGATTAGCTCCCATTTGTTTATTTTTCCTTTTTTCCCCCTCGCCTGAAGAAACAGAACCAAAGAAACAAAGCCTTAACCAGTGTCAAAGAGTTAACTGCCTAGGTTTTCTTCCAGTTTTATGATTTTAGGCCTTTCATTTAGGTCTTTAATTCATTTTGAGTTAATTTTTGTAAATGGGGTGAGAAAATGTTCTAATTTCATTCTTTTATGTGTATCTGTCTAGTTTTTCCAATAGCACTTATTGAAGAGTCTTTTTTTAAAAAATTATATATTTTTGCCTCCTTTACTATAGATTAACTGACCATGTGTGCATGGGTTTATTTCTGGGCTCTTTATTCTATGTGTCTGTTTTTGTGCTGGTACCACATTGCTTTGATTATTTTAACCTTGTAGTATAGTCTGAGGTCACAGACCATGACCTGCAACTTTGTTCTTTATGCTCAAGACTGCTTTACTATTCAGGGTCTTTTTTGGTTTCATACAAATTTTAGGATTATTTGTTTTAGTTCTGTGAAAAATGTCATAGGTATTTTGATAGGGACTGCATTAGATCTGTAGACTGTTTCGGGTAGTATGGGTATTTTAATAGTATTAATTCTTCTAACTCACAAACATGAGATATTTTTCCATTTATTTATATTGTCTTCAATTTCCTTCATCAATGTCTTATAGGTTTCAGAGTACAGGTCTTTCACTTCCTTCATTAAATTTATTCCTAGATATTTTATTCTTTTTGATTTGATTATAAATTGAATTCTTTTCTTATTAGTGTATAGAAATGCAACAGAATTCTGTACATTAATGTGGTATTCTGAAACTTTACTGAATTCATTTATTAGTTCAAACAGGTTTTGTTTTTTTTTGGTGGAGTCCAAGATTTTCCTTCATATAGTATTGTATCATCTACAAACAGTGGTAGTTTAACTTCTTTCCTTCCAATTTAAATGCCTTTTCTTTCTTTTTCTTGTCTGATTGCTGTGGTTAGGACTTCCAATACTATATTAAATAGAAATGGCAAGAGCAGGCATCCTCATCTGTTCCTGATCTTAGAGGAAACACTTCCAGCTTTTCACCACTGAGTATGATGCCAGGTGCTGACCCGTCACATGGCCTTTATTATCATGATGCTTCTTCCTTCTATACCAGCTTTGTTCAGAGTTTTTATCATGAATGCATATTGAGTTTTGCCAAATGTTTATTCTGAATCTATTGAGATGATCATGTGATTTTTATCCTTGATTTTGTTAATCATGTTAATTGATTTGCAGATATTAGACCACCTTTGCATTCCTAGAATAACTACTACTTGATCATGATGTATAATTTTTTTTATATATTGCTGATTTGGTTTGCTCATATTTTGTTGTGGATTCTTGCATCTATTTTATCAGAGATATTGGCGTGTAATTTTTTTTATAGTATCTTTATCTGATTTTGGTATCAGGGTAATGGTGGCCTCACAGGATGAGGTGGGAAGTGTTCTCTCCTCTTTAATTTTTTGAAACTGTTTGAGAAGGCTCTAGATATTAACTCTGCTTAAAATTTTGGCAGAATTGCCCCGTGAAGTCATCTAGTCCCAGACTTTTGTTAGTTGGGAGTCCTTTGCTGATTCAATACTAATAAACAATCTATTCAGATTTTCTATTTATTCCTGATGTAGTCTTGGAAAACTGTGTTTCTAGGAATTTATTTACTTACTCTAGGTTATCCAGTTTGTTGGCATATTACTGTTTGCTGTATTCTCTTATATTTCTGTGATATTAGGTGTAATTTCTTTCTCATTTCTTATTTTCTTTACATTCGAGCACTCGATTTATAAGTCTGGCTAAAGTTCATCAATTTTGTTTATCTTTTCAAAAACTACAGCTCTTGGTTTATCTTTTCTATTTTTTTCTTTTTTGGTCTCTATTCTATTTCCACTCTGATCTTTGCTTCTTTCTACTGACTTTGTGCTCTGTTCTTCTTTTTTGTGTTGCTTTAGATGGAAAGTTAGGTTATTTATTTGAGATTTTTCTTGTTTCTTGAGGGAGGCTTCTATCACTATAAATTTCCCTCTTAGAATCATTTTTGCTGTGTCCTATAGATTTTAGAAGGTTGTATTTCTACATTTTTCATTCATCCCAAGGTATTTTTTAACTTCTTTCTTTATTGACCCAATGGCTTTTGAATAGTGTGTTTTCAGTCTCCACTTGTTTGTATTTTTACCAGTTTTATTCATGCAATTGATTTCTAGTTTCTTATTGTTGTGGTCAGAAAAGAGGCTGGACTTAATTTCAATCTTCTTAAATTTACTGAGATTTTTCTTGTGGCCTAGCATGTGATCTATCCTGGAGAATGTTTCATATGCCCTTGAGAACGGGTACTGACCTATTTTTGAATGGAATGTTCTATAGATATTTATTAAGTCCATCTGGCCTAATATGTCATTTAAGCCCATTGTTTCCTTATTGGTTTTTTGTCTGGTCTATTCATTAATGTGACTGTGGCATTCAAGTTCTCTATTATTATTTTATTACTGTCAATTTCTCCCTTTATGTCTATTAATATCTACTTTATATATTTTGGTGCTCCTGTGTTGGGTGTATACATATTAACAAGTCTATATCCTCCTCTTAGATTGACGATCCTCCCTTTATCATTATTTAATGCCCTAAATAATATCTTGATATATATTTTGTTTTAAAGTCTATTTTGTCTGATATGAGTACTGTTACCCCAGCTTTCCATTTCCACTTGCATGAAATATCTTTTTCTAATCTCTTCACTCTCAGTGTGTGTCTTAAGCTCTGAAGTAAATCTTGTTTAGGTTGCATATACATGGATCTTGTTTTTTCATCCAGTCAGGTACCCTATGTCTTTTGATTGGAGTATTTAGTCTATTTAAATTAGAAGTGATAATTAATGGGCACATACCTTTTGCCATTTCGTTACATGTCCTCTGGTTGTTTTGTAGTTCTTTGTTCTTATCTTCTTTTTCTAATCTTCTCTTTTGGTTTGATACTTTTTAAAAATTATGTTTGGGTTCCTTTGTCTTTGTTTTTGTGTATCTATTGGAGAACTTTGATCTGCAGTTACCATAAGGTTTATATATATATATATATAAATCTGTAAATATATCTACTTGTTTTAGAATGACTTCCCTGGTTGCTCAGATGGTAAAGCGTCTGCTTACAATGTGGAAGACCTGGGTTCAATCCCTGGGTTGGGAAGATCCCCTGGAGAAGGAAATGGCAACCCACTCCAGTACTCTTGCCTGGAAAATCCCATGGATGGAGGAAGCTGGTAGGTTCCTATCAGGCTCCGCCATCCATGGGATTTTCCAGGCAAGAATACTGGAGTGGGCTGCCATTTCTTTCTCCAGCGGACCTTCCCAAGTCAGGGATCGAACCCAAGTCTCCTGCATTGCAGACAAGACGCTTTACTGTCTGACCAGATCCCTTAAAGCTTCGTTTAAAAATTGTTTTTTCTTTTTGTTGTTCTGATTAGGTGGTTTCCAATATTTTATTTTCCAAGTTGCTTATGCAATCTTCTGTATTACTTAATCTGCTGGCAATTCTTTCTAGTGAAATTTTCATTTCAATTATTGTATTCTTCAGCTCTGATTGGCTTTTATGTTTTCTAGTTCTTTGCTGAAGTTCTCACTGGGTTCCTCTATTCTTTTCCTGAGTTTGTGAGCATTTTTATTACTATTGTTTTAAACTCTTTATCTAGTAAATTACTATCTCTGTTTCACTAGGGGTACTTTTGTGTGTGGGGAAGTTATTCTTTTGTCTGGTGTATACTTATTTGTCTTCTCACTTTTTGTTTCTATAAAGTTACGTGAAACAGTCACCTATCCCAGGCTTAAAGGCACATCCTCGTAAGGGAGCATCCCTGTGCAATCTGCATGCACCCAGGTTTTGTTGAGAGACCTGGACCTGACATGAGCAGTAACTGTGTCTTCATCTGGGGTGCATGGGAAGCTGTCACCTTAGCAGGACATAGAACTGGAATAGGAATGGTTAGAAGTGGAGCCAGATGTGAGCTGGGGCCTCTCCCAGGCTTAGGGCAGGCCCACAAGCAAACGGGTTAGAGCTGTAAATCTGAGCTAGTGCCTCTTCTCTCCAGTGTGATGGTGGTCTCTCCTTTGGCCAGAGGCATGGCTGAGGCCCAAGAGACTGGAACCTCAAATCTGAGCTAACTCAACTTCTCCCTGGTACAGTGGTTATTTGTACACGGTTGGGAGCAGTGCTGGAGCAGGCAAGGCTGGAGCAGCAACCCAGTGCAGGTTGGGATGTGTGCTGGAGCAGTCCTGGCAGGGCAACCCCAGACCATGAGGTGTTTTCAATCCATTGCTTCTGCACTGGGACTGGAAGCAGGTGAGTCTGTGGCATGCTCTTCAAGTCTGGAGTCTCGGTTTCTATAGCTCTCTGATAGGCCCTACTGGTTTTCAAACCAAGCAGGCTTGTATTCTTGGTGCTGGACCTCAGGGTTAGGATGCCAAATACAGTAAACCCCTTGTTTCTTAGGTACCGGGAGCCGCCACAGGAGATCCCAGCCATGACAAAGTTCATGTGGAAGAGAACTGTTAAGCAAGGCTTCAGAACTCAAGGGGCTCCCTAGGCTTTCTCAAGCATCTACCCCAAAACCAGAATCTGTCTGTTTTACTATTTCATGACTTTCACCAACTCCTCTGACATTAACAGGGGGCTAACCCTGACCACCTTTCTCTGGAGAAAATCAACTTAGGGCTACAGCTAGTAAGTCTCCTGGACATGAGAGGAATATTTCAAATCAAACCCCCTCTGTTAGCATTCTAGCTTGCTCGGCAGGTATATCCAGACTCTTAGAGCTACGCATGTGATTATTTACAGCCTCCCAACTGTGAAAGGCACGGAAAGCCTAAAACATAGAGCCTTTGAAAGAGTTAAAAGTTATTGGAGTAGTGCTAGTGCTGATGTAGGATTTCATTATTGGGCTAATGCTTGTTGCTAAGTTCCCATATCTCTTATCCACTGTGCACCTGGAAATGCATTAGTTAACATAGTGAGAATGCTAGAAAAACAAGTGTAGCCTTGAATTTAACCATATCAGACTTTTGAGCTAATTGGTTCTTTCTTGTAACTCACTGCACCTTTGCTCTGTGAAAAACATAACTCTGTTTGGCATTTTCTGAGGCTGACATAGATTAGAAATATAAAGAAAAAACACTTTGAGGGAAAATAAGTTTTCAGGTTGAGCAGCCTTTATCAAAAGAGGGTCATAAAATGTTCACAGGCCTCCAAGGCCAGAAGATAGTGTACACAACATCATTTGTGGGAAAGGTATGCAGAAAAATCCTGGTTTCGACAAGGGCAAAACTGCTGGAATGTTTGGGCTGACTCTGTATGATCTTGCATCTTTCATTTCCCTCTATGCATAAGGCAAGGTGTAAAAGTACCTTTTGAAAAATAAAGCTTTTGGGCCTCGCTCATCAAAACAGCTTAGTCACCCCGTGTTTTTTCTTCTTTCTTTCTCTCTCTCTCTCCCTCTCCTTCTCTTTTTCAGGCTGATCCCTTGGAGCATAGAGGCTCCCTGCGTTCACTTATCTGCCTGGGTTTCTAAGATCTGAACGGGAAGACGACGTTCTGCGTCTTCACTCCCTCGGGAGACCGGGAGGGCACCTGTGGCCTCCATGAACAGGGCAAACTTCTTGTCTTGAAGTTTTATTGGTTCTCTATGTAAACCAAGGAACATCAGCCTCTTTCTCTCCTCTATTTTCTTATCTACAACATTCTTTCCTTATCTATCTCTTTCTAAATCAATCGTGGACACAGTTCCTCCTTCAGGTTTCCCTGGATCCTGCAGGGGCTGGTCCCCAGCGTTTAGGGATGATGCACAAGACTGTATCCCCCTCCTCTTCTGGGTCACCCACTAGGTGTGTGGATCCTGATTAGATTGCTTCTCCTTCCTTCCTCCCAGACTCCAAATGTTCCCTCCTTTAATAACCTTGGTTGTTGTAGAAGAGCCTTTCTGATAGTCTTCAGACTGTTCTCAGAAAGTACTCAATAAGTAGTTGTAGTTTTGATATGTTTGTTCTGGGAGGTGAGCTCAAGGTCCACCTACTTCACCATCTTAATCCCATACAATCAAATATTTAAAAATTTAAACTTCTTTCTCTTTCCTAACACTGAATTAAAGTTAAAGTTCTTATGAATTCAGCTTGATTATATTTCTTTGACTTACCCTTACCCCTTACATCCACCACTTTTCGTCCCCACTGCCCCAAGCTCAAGATGCCCTTTAGAGTCTAGAGCTCTGTAACAAAGAAATATTTTACAGTGATTTTGTTGTTTTTCTTAAAAAAAAAAAAAAAGTTGAAGGCAATATAGGAGTAGTGGAAAGAGTATATTCTCTGGAACCAAAAAGATAATTTGGAATTTTAGCTTGATTTATTAACGACTGACTATGAATAATGTAGTTATTTCTCTGCTGCTACTGCTAAGTTGCTTCAGTCGTGTCCGACTCTGTGCGACCCCATAGACAGCAGCCCATCAGGCTCCCCATCCCTGGGATTCTCCAGGCAAGAACACTGGAGTGGAGTGCCATTGCCTTCTCCAGTTATTTCTCTGAGCTTCAGTTTATTTCTTTGTAAAATAGATGTAACCACTAACAGGTTTGTTTGTAAGGATACTGAAACCTGAAGAAATATCATAAGTATTCACTGCATAGTATCCATTATACTATTATAATTGTGTTTAATTCATACATACCTCATATGCTGTAAGTATTTAAAATTAAACTTGAAATAGACTAAAATATAAATTGTATCATAGTCTTGTATATCCAAAATTTGTCAGGTTCTCCTGAATCTTTTTAGGTATAAGCTAATTTTGTAGAACTTCAATCCACACTCTATCTGAATTTTAATGAAAGCAATAGTCTTTTTACTACTATTACTTTATATAAGTTAAGCCTAGTTGACATGCAGCGAACTTATGCAATAAGCCAGAAAGTAGACCCAATTTCTTTTCTCTTAATCAAGCAACACTTCTTTCTTCACAAACTTTAAAACTCCCCAAACAGGTTTCAAAGCAATGTGTTCACCATGGCATGAACCCGGTGATAAGAGTTCTTACCACACAATGCACTTACTTGTCCCATGTGATAAAAGTTGCTCTCTGTGTTGAAATGCCAAGACCAACAATTTGATTCATTTCTATTCCTGCAGCTAAAAATAAAGATAGATAAACACATTTAAAAGCCTAGGAAGTTTATCTTTATAATATTATCATATGGAAAAGAAATTACTTAATATAATCTATGAGAAAAGCAACTTGGCTCAGCATTTTAATAACACAATCGGAGCTAATAAATAAAACATTACTAGGATGATTTTGTAGTATTTTTTTTTACTTAAAGAGAAAAGAAGTTATAATCTAATAATAATAAAATGGACTTTTTGCTTTAAAAATTAGAAAGAAACAAACACCACTTAAAGTAAGTTAGATGGTATTTTCTTCTTGATAACATTAAAAATTAGGATCTTCATTTAAGCAACGATCAGCTATAACAGAAGCTGGCTGATGGCAACAAAAGAAACCCTCATGAAAAGTAGCATAAATACTGAAGCACAGATCTTATTTACTACACAAACTCATGCTAGGATGCAAATAGAAACATGGATTTTGCAAAGTCCAGATTTCTTGAAATACAGCAGCTCACATGTTTCTGTGACATTCTTTTAAAAAAGCAGTTTGTCCCACTGAACAAATTAGGGACAGCTTCAATTTGAGCTGTGCTCAATTTAAGGACGAAATACCACCTCCTGTACAGTACTCCTTCCTAGCCTGATCATAAAGAAATAACTAGACAATCCTCGTCTTTTAAACGGATCTGTACTTTTGAAAACTGTCAGTGACATGAGGTACTTGGTCTGTATTAAAGGCGAGTAGACTGACTACTAAAGGCAATGCCTCAACTTTGTTGGATTCTGGATTGAAAAAAAAATTATTCAAGACTCAGGTGAGAGGGGAATACTGAGGATCAAGTATTAGAAAATATCACTGGGTTTTAATGTTAAATTTCCGGTGTGATGTTTACATATGAGAATACACCTTATCTTTGGAGATAATGCTTAAGTATTTAAAGATGACAGGTTATTACATCATAATCAACTCTCACCTCGGGCAGCTAATTTGAGTCTAGGAGAAAGCACACTGGCATTCTTCTGACTTTTTAAAAATAGGTTTTGAAATACTTCAAACCAGAAAAGTTAGAAGCAATTCAGTCAGAGAAATGAATGAAAGACCTTTTTGAAATTATAAGTCCTCTTTCGTCACGTTCTTAAAGAAGGCTGTACTGAGACTGTTCTTAAAGAGCTAAGATTCCAGACCCTGGCTGCAGCCAAGAGAACACTTGCCCTAAGAGGTCGCACAGGAAAAAAACAAAACAAAAACTTATTTTACAATAAAGCTAACGCAGCTGTAAACTCCAGAGAGCAGGAACTGAGCGTTGTAACTTTGTTTACAACCCTCCGGTATTTTGTACAAAACAGGAAATAGAACGGGCACCGGCTACAACCTGGAATAAATACTAAGGTGAAGCCTTTAATACTGCAGCTCAAAAAGACTTCAAGCAGAGGAGAGAGTTGCTGCTACCCTCCTTTGACAAAGTGGGTTCACTACAAACCACAAATGTCCTTCCTCCCCAAACTACTGGGAAACTGTGACTCCAATAAAATATTGTATGTATAATTTAGGAAACCCATAAAATTCTTATTATATACAAAATACATGTTACCATCTCTACTTTTATAAATCCAATTACCTTTGACAGATTCTTTTATTACAGCAACAAACTGAAGCCAGAGAACATCAGGATCAATTTCAACCCAGCCAGCCTGAGGATAAAGACTTTCTACCTATTAAGGAAAACAGAAAATTTAGTAAAAACAAATCAGAACAAGTCAATAGCATATAGGCCTTAAGGGTACCAGTTAAAATAATTAAAAACAAGATTTTATTTATTACCTAATTCATTTTTATTGTTAAGGTGGAAAAAATATGAAATAAAAAGGATGATACACCAAAATAGCAGTTTTATTCAGTTCATGAAATTTACAGAAGATTTTATCTTTATTTCCCAGGCTTTCTACAATGAAAATGCATTATTTCTGTAATTTAAAAAAATGTCAAACTTAAAGGAAAAAAAACAGCTGGACAGGATGCATGGAGCAGCTATTCGTAACCTCCAAAATGTATATGGTGGCAGGCAGACAGGGAAAGAAGATAAGAATCAGAATACCACCAAAGTGGTAGTGAGTTTCCCATTTTCCTTCTGGTATCACCTGGCCTAGACTCAAGGCAGCCTGAACACCCAGAAGCAGGTACCAAGGTGCACTAGAAAAGCCAGGAGAACACTTGTTAACACTCAAAGGAACAGAACGAATCTCTCGCTTTTCTTTTTTATCCACCGTCTCCATCCTTTTATATGCTGGCTATCTCACAGTGGCAGCTACAGCAGTATCCACAAGCACCCCAAATACTGAGGGAGGTAAAGCTTCCTCTCTCAGAACAGGTGCTGGAGACCCACCAGGGTAAGGTGATCCCCCTGTGGCTTTTTCCTCTTTATGTCCTTCTGATGCCCAGCCTTGGATGTGGGCATAGAAAGTGCCCTGCAGAAGGGGGTAGTGAAAGGTCCAGCTTCAGGTAAGAGGACCCAAACAAGGAGGCTCAAAAAGTCAAAAAGTCCCAGGAAGCTCTAAGAGAGGGAAGAGCTTGGGAAAGCTCCTCCAGAAAGACGTGGATGCACTCCCAGGCTCTCCTGGAAGCGGCACATGCATGAATACACCCCTAGACAGCATTCTGTTGTTGTTTAGTCGCTAAGTGCCCAATTCTTTTGCAACCCCATGGGCTTGTAGCCCAGGGCTTCCCAGGTGGCACTAGGGGTAAAGAACCTGCCTGTCAATGCAGGAGTCTTAAGAGATGCAGGTTCAATCCCTGGGTTGGGAAGAATCCCAGAGGAGGAAATGGCAACCCACCCCAATGTTGCTGCCTGGGAAATCCCATGGACAGGGGAGCCTGGCTGGCTACAGTCCATAGGGTTACAAGAGTCAGAGAGGACTGAAGCAACTTAACACACGTGGACTGTAGCCAGCCAGGGTCCTCTGTCCATGGGGTTTCCCAGGCAGCAACACTGGAATGGGTTGTCATTTCTTTCTCCAGGATCTTCCCGACCCAGAGTTCAAACCTGCGTCTCCTGCATTGGAAGGCAGATTCTTTACCACTGAGCCACCGAGGAAGCCCTCCTAGCCAGCATAGCAAAGATGCCAAAAGCAGAACTTAACTTAAAAAACAAAAAACAAAAAACAGATCACTGCCCAGGTCCTGGGGCTTCCCAGATGGTGCAGCTGGTAAAGAATCTTCCTGCCAATGGAGGGGACACAAGAAATACGGGTTTGATCCCTGGGTGGGGAAGATGGCAACCCACTCCAGTATTCTTGCTTGGAAAATCCCACGGACAAAGGAGCCTGGTGGGCTACAATCCGTGGAGTCGCAAAGTCAGACACAACTGAGCACGCATGCACTCCCAGGTCCCAGACCGATCACTAGGTGGCACATACTGCACAGGACAGATCTAAATAGCAGTTCCAAGATCTTAAAAACAGAATTAACATTGAAATCAAAATCCAAGGAAGGCTGGTCAGACTGTGTAGCCCGAACACAGCTGCATTAACTGCCTTAAAGAAAAATATCAACATTTGTCATAGGCCTTATACAAGACTCAGAGGTTTATAACATGATATTCAAATATCCAGGATACAATCCAAAATTACAAGGAACATTAAGAATCAGAAAAATTTCAGCTCATACAGCAAAAGATAATGGATACCAGTATCAACATAACAGATAATTTTGACAAAGATTTTAAAGCTACTATTATAAAAATGCTCCAAGAAGTAAGGGTGAATTCTTTTGAAACAAATAGGAACATAGAAAGTTTTAGCAAAGAAATAAAAGACAAGGAAAAACAAAAATCTCACCATTTCAAAATTAAAAATACAATAATTAAGTGGGGGAAATGGAGAGATGCTGGTCAAAGGATACAAACTTTCAGATATAAGATGAATAAGGTCTAGGGATTTAATGTACAGTATGGTAACTAGAGTTAATAATAATGTATTATACACTCAAAATTTGCTAAGAGATTAGTTAAGTGTTCTCAACACACACACACACAGATACAAATGATAACCTTGTGAGATGAAGAGTGGTTTAATTAACATTAATTATGTTATTTCATTAACAATGTATATGTATGCCAAAAGATCAATTTGCACACCTAAATACATACAACTTTTGTCAACTTATCTTACTAAAACTGGAAAAAAATTAACTAGAAAAAGAAAATTATTAAAACACATACTGGATCAGCTCCATGGTAGAATGGAGATAACAGAAGAAAGTCAATAAGCTTAAAGATAGATCAACAGAAAGTCTCTAATCTGAACAACAGAAAAAAAAAAAAAAAGAAGAAAACCTCAGGGATCTGTGAGACAGAGAAAATGGTCTAATATTGATGTCAGCAGAGGCCCCAAAGAAGAAAAGAAAGACTTCAGTGCCTAAACAAATTACTTAAGGGAAGTAATAGTGCTAAGAATTCCCGAGCCCAGTAAAAGATTTAAAATCTATATATTCAGGAAGCTTAGAAAATCCCCACCACGATAAGTCCAAAGCAGCTCACAGCCAGGTCCAACATAATTTAAATGCTAAAAACTGAAAGCAAAACAAAACAAAACCGAAAGCAACCAGACAGAATAAATACACAGAATAATAATTCAAATGACTGTGGACTTCTCATCAAAACAAAGGCCAGGAAGAAGTGGCTCAACATTTTTAGAGTGCAAAAAACTTTCATCTACAATTCCATATCAAAATCCTAGGATTTTTAATAGATATAGATATGATCATTCTAAAATTTACATGGAAAGGTGAAAGAACTAAAATAGCCAAAACAATACTGAGAAGAATAAAATTGGAGGAATCACACTACACAATTTGAAGACTTACTCTAAAGCCATAGTAATCAAAATAGTGTAATTATAAAAACAGACAAATAAATCATGGAGCACAAGAGAATCCAGAAGTAGACCCACACGAATATGGCTAGTTTATTTCTGACAAATATACAAGCCAATTCAATGGAGAAAAACAGCTTTTTCAACAAAGTTGGAATAGACATCCATATGCAAAAAAATTAACCTCAGTCTTAAAAAACCTCACTTCTTACACAAAAAACTAACTCAAAATGGATCCCAGATGTAAATGTAAAACTGTAAAATGCTTATAGGAAATCACAGCAAAAAAATCTTCGTGACTTGGGATTAGGTGAAGCGTTCTTAGACATGACACCACAAGTATGATTAATAAAACAAGAAAAATTGATAAAGTGAGCTTCATCAGAATTAAAAATGTGTGCTCTGCGAAAGATATTGTTAACAAAAATGAAAAAGCCAAGTACAGACTAGTTGAAAATATCTGAAAATCGTGTATTCAACACAGGATTTATATCCAGAATATATTTTTTAAAAAAAACAACAGTTAGAAAACAATTCAATTTAAAAAATGGCCAAAAAACTTGAACTAGCACTTTGTCAAAGAGTACATATGGATAGAAAATATGCACATGGAAATATTCAACATCATTGGGTAAATGGAAATCAAAACCACAGTGAGATAACGCTACATCTAAAATTAAAAAAAATACTAACAGTATCAAGTGTTGATGAAAAACAGAACTCACAGACATTGCTGGTGGGAATGCAAAATGATGAGTCACTCTGGAAAAGTTTGGCAATTTCTTGTTAAGTTAAATATTCACTTACCATGTGATGCAACAATCCCACTCCTAGGTATTCATCCCAGAGAAACGAAAACTTACATTCACATTGATATCTGTATACAAATGTTTATAGCTGTTCTATTCAAGATCAACAGAAACAGAAAACAATGCAAATATACTTCAACAGGTGAATGAATGTGGTATCTTCATATAATGGATTACTACTCAGAAATAAAAAGGAATGAATTCCTGATACACACAATATGTATGAATCTCAAAGGCATTACATTGAAAAAACGTCAGTCTCCATAGGTTACTTACTGTATTTTTCCACTTACAAGATATTTTCAGAAGGACAGGAAAAAAAAAAAAAAACCATAGTCATACAAAACAGATCAGTGGTTTTCAGAGATTAGATGTGGGAGGAAAGTGACTATAAACGGCTTGCACAAGGGTTTTTCGGTTACTTCCAACATGTACTAAAACCCACAGAAGTTATTCAGCAAAGAAGTTTCATCTTACTCTGCTAATTTTAAAAATAAGATAGAAAATAATCTTTGGCTTCAGGTTAAAACAATGGCTTGAACATAATTGTTTTATTTCCAATTCCTCTCAAGACTGCCATTAAACTAAAAACATGAGAAAAGGTTTATGCAGACAGACAAGAAGAGAGCAAGGAAGCTCAGAGCAGGTTTTAACAAGTGTCTTTAACACTCTCAGTGAGTGGGTAGGTGGTACAGGGCTAAGTACAGAGGAGACCACCGAACACCTCTCTACCCACTCGGATTATACATCTCTGTTCGACCCCTGGCAGAATCTCAGGGAGAACTCTGAAAATTAGAGATACCTCAGAAGACTGGGATGCCAGATGCTGCTGAACAGAGGGGTGATCCAATCTTTATAAGGATCCTCAAACTCCTTGTCCAGTCAGATCTTCTGCCCCTCCCTAACACAGCAGAAGTTACAAGATTTACTCTCTGGAGGAGCTGAACCAGAGACATTCTTTACTTGCAAATACTAGATACAGCTGAGAAAAGTAAGACATGGTACTGAAAATATGAATGGATAATCAACCAAAGATCGTCATTTAAGGAAAACCTCTAACACATAAGAAAAGGCCAAAATAAACAGAAAAAAAGGAACTGTGAGAAAACACTGACAATGTGGGGAGCATGAGGGTGACACAGAGATGACACAAAAAAGAATCTATACTGTCAATCAATCAATATTATTCCCCAGTGAGCC
The DNA here is from genome assembly GCF_032405125.1 of Capricornis sumatraensis. Taxonomy (NCBI): domain Eukaryota; kingdom Metazoa; phylum Chordata; class Mammalia; order Artiodactyla; family Bovidae; genus Capricornis; species Capricornis sumatraensis. The sequence continues at coordinate 232,726,737 of NC_091069.1, read as the reverse complement.
CACTGGAAATAAACAGGTTTAACAAAGTCTATTCCCCTTCTGTAGGGACTTTCTCGGTGGTAAGTCAATCCTAAAGGAAATCAACCCTGAATATTCATTAGAAGGACTGATGCTCCAATACTTTGGCCATTTGATGCAAAGAGCCGACTCACTGGAAAAGACCCTGATGCTGGGAAAGACTGAGGACAGAAGGAGAAGGTGACGACAGAGGATGAGGTGGTTGGATGGCATCACTGACTTAATGGACACGAATTTGAGCCAACTCCAGGAGATAGTGAAGGACGGGGAAGACTGGCACGCTGCAGTCCATGAAGTCGCAGAGAGTCACACGTGACTTAGTGACCGAACAACAATTCCCCTTCTATCAAATAACATTTCTCTTCTTTCCATGCAAAACTTTCATGACCACAGACTGTATGTAATGATTCAACTGCAATAAATACTTTTGCATCCCAAAAAACTCAACACGGCCATCATCATGTCAAGTCAACAACTTAGAGCTGGCAGAGGCACTCCAGGGTCACGTCCCCCCACTTCACCAACCCAGACAGCTCACCATCACCAAACATGTCACAACAGTTCAGAAGATCAAACTAAAATACAAGATCAAGAATATATTCAAAGCTAAGAAGAAAATGTGTTGATTAAAAACAAAAGACAACAACCTGTTCTTTTTAAGAATGTACAGAGGGAACACAGTATTAGAAAGTCCAGTTTTCCTCGGAGTGGTCTTTCTGTCCTGTTCTTCCAACCAAAATGTTATTATTTTCTCACAATGGCATGATGTTCCAATGGGGAACATGATGAACTTTCTTCACTTTGAAAAACTAAAAATATCAAACATTCACATGTAGGATTTCCAAAGCTCTGAACACTACTCTCATATATAACACCAATATTTAAGAGTTCACAGAAAGATTTTTTTTAACTTATTGGGACTTCCCTAGTGGTCCAGTAGCTAAGACTCTATGCTCCCAATGCAGGGGGCCCAGGTTCGATCTTAGGTCAGGGAACTAGATCCCACATTCTACAACTTAAAAAATATATATCCCGCATATTGCAAGGAAGATTGAGGATCCTCTGTGCTGCAACTAAGAACAGTACAGTCAAATGAATAAAAATAAATATTAAAAAAGAAAGAAAAAATACAACTTATAGAAAAAGGCTACAAACATGGGTCTCTGCTATTAAAAAATGAATACCGTCAGAGGTAAAATTAAAGTCTCCTGAGAGGCCTCATTATTAGCCTTCTCATGTAAAAGTTCCTGTTTGGGATTTCCAGTTTAATGAAAAGACCAATAAAGCCTATTTTGTTCATATCTCTAAAGAGTGATCTCTTCAGTTTTTCTTTCTCAAGCTATTTTTTGGCTGCTGCGGCTGCTAAGTCACTTCAGTCGTGTCCGACTCTGTGCGACCCCATAGACGGCAGCCCACCAGGCTCCACCGTCCCTGGGATTCTCCAGGCCAGAACACTAGAGTGGGTTGCCATTTCCGTCTTCAATGCATGAAAGTGAAACGTGAAAGTGAAGTCGCTCGGCCAGGTTGGACTCTTCACGACCCCATGGACTGCAGCCTACCAGGCTCTTCTGTCCATGGGATTTTCAATCAAAATCTATGCTAAGTGTGGCTTTCTATTATATATTCTTTCCAACATAATTTAGCAGAGGTGTGACTTTCATTTGAGAAAACAAATACAAGTTCTGTGTCTAATCCATAGAGTCCCATGAAGGAAACTGATTTCCTAATATTTTCCTAATATGACTAAATGTAATTCAATTATTTATTCTGTACCCAAGAAATAATAAACTAGGTGCTAAGAAGCTGGATTTAGAAAAGGCTGAGGAACCAGAGATCAAATTCCCAACATCTGTTGGATCATAGAAAAAGCAGGAGAATTCCAGAAAAAAACCTACTTTTGCTTTACTGACTACGCCAAAGCCTTTGACTGTGTGGGTCACAACAAACTGTGGATAATTCTGAAAGAGATGGGAATACCAGACCACCTGACCTGCCTCCTGAGAAATCTGTATACAGGTCAAGAACCAACAGTTGGAACCAGGCATGGAACAAGAGACTGGTTCCAAATTGGGAAAGGAGTACATCAAGGCTGTATATTGTCACCCTGCTTATTTAACTTATATGCAGAGTACATCATGAGGAATGCTGGGCTGGAGGAAGCACAAGTTGGAATCAAGATTGCCGGGAGAAATATCAATAACCTCAGACACGCAGGTGACAACCACCCTTATGGCAGAAAGTGAAAAAGAACTAAAGAGCCTATAGATGAAATTGAGAGAGGAGATTGAAAAAGCTGGCTTAAAACTCAACATTCAAAAAACTAAGATTATGGCATCTGGTCCCATCACTTCATGGCAAACAGATGAGGAAACAATGGAAACAGTGACAGACTTTCTTCTCTTGGGTTTCAAAATCACTACAGATGATGACTGTAGCCATGAAATTAAAACATGCTTGCTCCTCAGAAGAAAAGCTATGATCAACTTAGACAGCATATTAAAACGCAGAGATATTACTTTGCCGACAAAGGTCCATCTAGTCAAAGCTATGGTTTTTCCAGTAGTCATGTATGGATGTGATAGTTGGACCATAAAGAAAACTCAGCGCTGAAGAATTGATGCTTTTGAACTGTGGTGTTGGAGAAGACTCTTGAGAGTCCCTTGGCCTGCACGGAGATCAAACCAGTCAATCCTAAAGAAAATCAGTTCTGAATATTCATTGGAAGGACTGATGCAGAAGCTGAAACTCCAATACCTCTGGCCACCTGATGTGAAGAACTGACTCACTGGAAAAGACCTTGATGCTAGGAAAGATTGAAGGCAGGAGGAGAAGGGGACGGCAGAGGATGAGATGGTTGGATGGCCTCACCAACTCGATGGACCTGAGTTTGAGCAAGCTCCCGGAGTGTGTGATGGACAGAGAAGCGTGGTGTGCAGCAGTCCATTGTGTGCAAAGAGTTGGACACGACTGAGCAACTGAATTGAAGAAGCCATGTAGGTCAAGAAGACCATTTTTCCCCAAAAAATCAAGATATCTGAAGCTAAGGACCAGTGCTGTTGGTTTTTTTCTGATTTCTAATTCATTGTAGACCAGCAATTTTTAAGACATAATTAAAACAACTTTCTAGGGAAAAAATGACATACAAAGTAAAATCCCAAATGTTTTACTACAGTCAACAAATATAAAATGACTTTGCCAAACTGCTACACCAATTTCTAAATCTTAGCTTCTCTTTCAATCCCCGCAGACTGTGAACCACGCTTTCAGAAGTGCTGATGCAAACTCCTATCAGTTTGAGAGGCATTGCTTTCTACTCCTTAATTTAAGATACAATGCTTCATCCTCGAAGGGCAAGGAATTTTTGTATTTTTATCTACTTACATACCTTTCCAGACACCTTCACCAGTTTTGAGTCTGGGCAGACCATTCTAGTCTCCTGCTACTTAACAGCAATCTTGGTTCATCTTTGAGACTCTTACCTCATTTCTAAAAAAAAATAATGATTTCTCCCAAATTATACAGCAACTATGAAATTTGTTATCTTCTTACAATTTTTGTATCCCTTTGGTTCTAAACACTTCAACTCCTTTAAAAAAAAAAATCACTGCTTAAATCAAAAGTACTTTGTGTCTAGAATTATAAGGGAGACTGTGAAAAGTATCTTTGTGTTCTGATAAAGACTCATAAAGAGATAAGCAGTACATAGTCGCTGAAGGAGAAAATCTACCTTTCATCTGTCCTTTCAGGTGGGGTTAGGGGTGGGGTATGTGGTGGAGAGGTGGGCAGTGTTCATGCACAGGTGAACAGGTCTCTGTTCTGGTCCTAAAACCAGAATGAGGAAGTCCTCAAACAAACAAACAAAAAATGCTCAAAGCATTCTTTCAGCTGGACCTGCTCCTGGGCAATCCCTGCGGGTAAAAAACACTTCTAAGGGGATGGGAAGAGGTGTAGGAACCAAGCAAATGAGGGAGTCCAGTGCTGCTGGGAATGGATTAGGTAACTAACAGCTTCCCTACGGTGAAATTACTAACATAAATATGTTGAGGGTCTTCCCGGGTGGGCCACTGGTTAAGAGTCCATGCTCCCAATGCTAGGGGCCTGGTTGGGTAACTAGATATTGCATGCTGCAAGTAAGACTTGGCACAGCCAAATAAACTTTTTTTTTTTTAAGATGTTGGTATTGGAAAGAAGAGTAAATAAAAATATCATATGGAATTCATATTATTTTTTGTTTGCTGGCAACTATAAGAAATCAACACTTCATGGAAACAAGATCAGACGAATACCAACCTGTTAGTTGCCTCACTAGTAACAACTAATGACTTGGGAGGTTTCTCAAACCAGAAAAAGATAGTTTCATGAACAAGATGGAAAGGAGAAAGGTAATGACAACACAGCCTTCAAAACTTGTGCAATACTTATATTCCTGGAAATCAGTTGCTCTGCACTTTGAGAAGCAGTTCATGATAACAACTGAACGACAAACATAAAGTTAAATTCCATTAAGTCTTAAAAATCTCAAATGTAAATAAAGACAGGGTTGGAGGTCTATCAAGGAAGCGCAAGAAAAACCAAGCAAATCAAAAAGCACCCTCTGGCTGGATTCTCGTAGCCAGCCCGGCCCTGCCCTGCCTTTCACCGCAGTCCCACCCAGGTAAGGCCAGAGAGCCGAATCCTCAGGTGAGCGGAAGCGAGTGAGTGATCGGAGGTCACAATCCGAGCCCCTAATGTCTTCAGCCAGGACCTAAAGAGCGCGCAGATTTCAGGCTGGCCCGGGGACGGAATGCGGGGATCTGGCCGGTCCAGGCGCGCCGCTCAGGACCGAGGGCCCGCGGTGCCGCAGGTGGCCGGGTCTAGGCCAGATAGGCGGTCCAGCCCTCTCGACCCCCAGCGACCAGATCCCGGGCGCCCTGCGCGACCTAGACCCGCTGCCCCGACGCCCGCTCCCCGGTCACCTTCTGCACGCTGGAGCCACAGATCCGTGCCGCGCGGTCATAGACGTGGCAGCGAATCATCGAGCTGCCTACGTCCACTCCCAGCACGAAGCCTGCGCGCCGCGAGTCCGGCGCGCTCTGCTCCGGGACCGTAGACTGTTCTGACATCCCGACCCGCACGCCTCTCTCCCGTAGCCGCCAGCCGAGCGGACGCGCTCTAAACTCTCGCACCTCAGGGGCCGAGCGCGCCCCGCCAGGCCGCCGCCCCCGGCCCGCCCCTCCGCGAGATCCGGCAGCGACCCCGCCCCTGCCGCGGGCCCCGCCCCGACGCCGTGACGTCACGGCTGCGCAATGACTTTTTGCAAGAGAGCCCGCGGGCCCCGCGGCCGCGCTGGGAGTGTAGAGGTGAGCGGGAAGGTGGTGGGTCCCTGGAGTCCGGGCCATCCGGCTCCGCCCCGTTTTCCAAACACCAGCCTCTCTCAAAGTTACCTTGGCCGGTAATTTTAATGATTTCCCTCCTAACTCTTAAGCGCCCTGCGACCGTGCCCGCATTTCTTTTAACTGGTTACATATTATGAATCTATTAAGAAAAAGAGTAACCTGAAAAGAAAAAAAATTCGGCCGAAGGTATTTATTCATAAACTGAAAGTTTCTCCCCAGGACTTATCTCCCCAGAAAACCTGGTCAGGTTTGCTAAATGAAATAACGCTCTAGAATTTCCCCAGCCCTCTGGTGGGGCAAAAGGGACAAAGTGCTGGGTGGCTGTTATTACCATTAACCTCCACCCCCCAGTGACTGCTTTTTCAGGAGTCTGAAAGTCCCTCGGGAGGTCCTTTACCTTTCACTCGGGCTTTAAGGGTGTGGGCTCTTTCACGCATGGGACAGGAAGGAGGCCTGTGGAAAGTTCGAGTTTCCTGCAGCTCTGGTCACCAGCCTGGAACCCAGAGGGATTCCCAGGTGGCAGTCCAGCTCCCAGATCCATATCTGTGGACAGTGAGGAAGTGTTCACGTCTTCTTCAGCTACTTTTCCACCAACACTACAAAAAACCCAGTGCCTGAACATATTCAATATCTTTTGGTAAAATTATGAAAGTAATATGGATATGTGCTCTTGGTGAAAAAGTTTTAACAGTGTAACTGCTGCTAAGTCGCTTCAGTCGTGTCCGACTCTCTGCGACCCCAGAGATGGCAGCCTACCAGGCTCTTCTGTCCCTGGGATTCTCCAGGCAAGAACACCAGAGTGGGTTGCCATTTCCTTCTCCAACGCGTGAGAGTGAAAAGTGAAAGTGAAGTTGCTCAGTCGACTCGGACTTCGCGATCCCATGGACTGCAGCCCACCAGGCTCCTCCATCCATGGGATTTTCCAAGCAAGAATTCTGGAGTGGGGTGCCATTGCCTTCTCCGTTAACAGTGTAGAGTGGTATATTAATTAAAAAGCAAAAGATACTCGTTTTGAACCAAACAGTTCTTTTGACCAGCTTGTCATGTTAACCCACTTGCTTTCAGCCCATTTGACCAAGTTGGGGTCTTTGGCCATATTACTTGCAACTTGGAACAAGCACCTGGAAGAGTATGGTTTGGGTTTTGTCTTTGTACCCTGTTCTTGTCTAGAAAGGAGAAAGCTTTGTCGTTCAGTCAAGTCCGACCCATTGCAACCCATGGACTGTAGCCCACCAGGCTCCTCTGTTCATGGGATTTTCCAAGCAAGAATACTTAAGTGGGTTGCCATTTCCTCTTCCAGAAACCCTGTTCCTGCCTAATAGTACTGATTTGTTCCAAATGGTCCTGGAGCTGCTTTCACCAGTGGTGGCCATTTGGTGAGTCATCTACTATGTTAATCCCCATATTGTAATTTGAAATAAATGACTAATGGGTCATGGAGTCTGGCCGGAGTTCTATTAGAAACAGAACTAATAGGATAGAGATTGAGACATACTTTAAGGAACTGGCTCACATGCTTCTGAGGACTGGCCAAAAGTCCTGGAACTCTTTAGGGCAGGCTGAAAGGCTAGAACTTCAGAGAAGAGTTGATGTTACAATTTGAGTCTAAAGTCTGCTGACACATAGGCGGGAAACTCAGGCGGTTTTCCTACCTTGCAGTTTGAAGGATAATTCTTTGGGAATGCTCAGTTTTTGCTCTTAAGGCCTTCAACTAATTGGACGAGACCAACCAACATCATGAAGGGTCATTTGCTTTACTCAAAGTTTATTGATTTATGTTTGTTGATTTATATTTATTTTTGGCTGCGCTGGGTCTTCACTGCTGTGCAGTCTTTATCTAGTCGCAGCGGGCAGGGTCTACTCTAGTTGCAGTGTGTGGACTTCTCGTTGCGGTGGCTTCTTTTGTTGTGGATCACAGGGCTTCCCCGGTGGCTCAGACAGTGAAGGATCTGTCTGCAATGCGGGAGACCTGGATTCGATCCCTGGCTTGGGAAGATCCCCTGGAGAAGGAAATGGCTACCCACTCCAGTTTTCTAGCCTGGAGATTTCCATGGACAGAGGAGCCTGGCAGGCTACCGTCTGTGGGGTGGCAGAGCTGGACACGACTGAGTGATCTTTCACTCGCTTCAGGGGCCCTAGGGGGCGCAGGCTTCAGTAGTCGAGGTTCCCAGGCTCGAGAGCTCAGGCTCAGTAGTTGTGCTGCACGGACTTCGCTGCTCCACAGCATGTGGGATCTTCCCAGACCAGGGGTCGAAGCTGTGTCTCCTGCATTGGCAGGTCGATTCTTTATCACCCAGCCACCAGGGAAGCCCTCAGAATTCATTGATTTAAATGTTAATCACCTCTAAAAAATATCTGACATCTAGGTTGATGCTTGTCCAAACAATTGGGCACCCACACAGTGTGCCCACTAGCCTGGTCTAGTTGATACATGAAGTTAACCATCACAGATACCCTTTCACAAGAGAAAGCTGTTTTGTATTCCCTGATATGAATATTTAGTATATTTCTCAAAGTGATCATGCTTGGGCTTCTTGGACACCTACACTTTACTGTGTGATCATTTTTATACATTCACATCAAACATCTTGAGTATTATCAAAGAATCACAGACTATGAAAATAGGGGGACGCATATGTGATCTTAGAAACATGGTTTCTGGGAAGCTACTGCTTTTCTAGGAAGCCGTGGTGGGGGGGGTGGTGCGGGGGGCGGCGTGTGATGCACAGGAGAGAAGAGAAAAGAACTGGCAGTCCCAAGACCATTTGCTGATCTAGCCTAGTTAGAGCTGAGAGTGGGAGAGGAGAGAGCTCGGCTTCAAAAGGGGCGAACTCTGATACCTTCAGAAGATGACAGTAGTGAAAAGTGCATATATCTTCCATGTGGCAAGGGCTCCTCTGTCTGAGTTTAAAGGCCATAGCGTCTGCGGTGAGGCCAGCTGTGCTGGTAGTGGTCGCTGGGATGGCTCTTTACGCCTGGATGAGGAACGCTGAAAGACCATGCCCTAAGAGGTCCTAGGTTGACCACAGGTAAAAATGAACAAGAACCCTAAAATGTACTGAAAGGAATCCTCTCCCAGCCCCCTGCAGACTGGAGAGTCCACCTTCCTAGGGTCAGGAATTCTTTGAAGCAACATTTTATCTTTGGGGTTTGAACAAAATCAACTTGTGGGCAAAAAAAATCAATTTGTTGAACACAGACACACAAAATAGGAGGCTTAGAAACCACTTAGTCTTATGTTTCTTAATCTGTTTCTGATCTTGAACAACTTAAAAAAAATTTTTTTTAATATTTATTTATTTGGCTGCACCAGATCTTAGTTGCAGCATGAGGATCTTTAGTTGCTTCATGAGGAATCTCCTTCCCCCACCAGGAACTGAACCTGGGTCCCCTGCATTGGGAGCTTGAAATCTTAGCCACTGGACCACCAGGGAAGTCCCTTGAACAACTTCAAGACCCTGGTCAATGCTGTCTTCTCAAGAACTTGTTTATATACATAATACTTGGCATGTGGTTTCAGGCAGGTGTGGGATAAACTAAACATGAAGATCTCAGATTAAAAATCCAGAGCCAGTTCCCTAATCTGGACAGACCATTGCATAGGAGAGGCCTAGGGGAACAAAGAGATGCTGTATTCCTTCCAAGTTCCTTGTTCTCTGCTGTATGTTCTAACCCTGCTCTGTCCTCAGGAAAAGGAGCAAGTGGCTAGAGGGCTCAGAAACTCTGAAAGTCCCTTTGCTAGTGGATTGGTGTATTGTTCTTCATTAACTGCACGGAGTGACATATGGAATCTTAGTTCCCCGACCAGGGATGGAACCCATCCCCCTGCATTGGGAGCTTGGAATCTTAGCCACTGGACTGCCAGGGAAGCCCCTTGGTCCATTGTTCTTGATTCATAGAGTTGCTCTGAGCTCAATCACATAGTGGTCTGCATCTGACTCGGTTGCTGCTCTGCTCCGTTCTGGACTCAGGCCCCAGAGGTGGCCACTAAGGCTTTCTTCCAGGCTCATTCCCAGCCACTGTCTCTCCTTACACTTCCTCTGGCGACAGGCCCAGAATTAAAACTTGTAGAAGCCTCCCACACTCTTGAGAAACGCGGATTCATTCCTCGGGGCTGGACCAGAAAGTCTGTGAGGCCACCATTCCCTGCCACTCCCTGAAGGGAAATAAATGGGGCTTCAGGGCTTCATGGACACCGCCCCCCACCCCGACCCCACCACCACCACCCAATGCCCTTCTGCCTCCAAGAAACCTGGTCACTGTCCCTCCCTCCTTGGGTGACCAACTGCCCCTATTTGCCTGGTCTGAGGGGTTTCTTGAAACAGAACTTTTGATGCTAAAACCAGAACAGTTCTCCTCACTACTCAGAGACTCTTGGGGTCCACAGGTGACTTCCTTTGGGATCCTGGTTACTTCACACTTAGGTGTCAGCCACTGCTTTTAGACAGTGAGTACCCTGAGCACAGAAACAGGCCCTTAGTCTTTTCCCCTCCAAGACACACGAAGTAACTGCTGAATGAGTAAGTGAGCAAACAATATTTGCAAGTCCTTATCAGACCTTACCTTCTGCCTGATGTGGCCACAAGACGCAGAGGGCAGTGCGACCTTCCTAACGTCTGCGCTTCATCTGGGCATGTTGTCATCTGATCGCAGATGTAGCCCTTCTCATGTGGAGGGGGGTCTGGAGCTGCCAGCCCTGAGCCTGGCATCTGGAACACCGGAACTGAGCTCCAGAACCCCATGCGAGACTCCTTTCTCTTCACTCTCGTTCATGAGCTCAGTCTAACTTGGGTTGGGCTCCTGCCTCAGTACCTTCGCTCATGACTGTGTATGCAGTCCTGGCTGCAACACCTCTATAGGACACAGGTAGACTTGGGTGGTATGGCTTCGTGTTCCCCACTTTGCAGAGGCCACTGCCAAGGCCCTGAGCACAGCCCTAGCAGGCTGTTCCGTGTCCTGTGCTTTATGGCATCTGAAAAAGTGGATTCTTTTTGTATTATTTTCTTAAACGGGGCCCTCCAAATTGTATAAGCTTCAATTCCCAGAGAACCATAATCCTCCCACCAGGGGGGAAATGGGGGAAGGGAGGGATAAATTGGGAGATTGAGACTAACATATACACACTGCTATGTATACAGATAGCTAATAAGGACCTACTGTATAGCCCAGGGAACTCTACCCGATGCTCTGTAATGACCTATATATGGCAAAAGAATCCAAAAAAGAGTGGATATATGTATAGGCATACCTGATTCACGTTACTGTACACTCGAACCCAATATTGTAAAACAGCATTACTGTACACTCAAAACTAACACAATATTGTAAAACAACTATACTCCAATAAAAATTATTAAAAAATGCCATAATCCTCCTCACCTTTGCAGAGCCCTCAAAGCCTGGACACCCTCATCTGGACCCCCAGGTGATCTGGAACGCTGCCTGCACACACTCTGACTACCACAGTCCCCAGTTCACCATTCGGAAATCCCTGAATACTGACATCAGCAAGGATGAAGGCTGTCCACCCTGAACGGTCTACTCAGAGCTAGCTTCCTCCATCTGGGCCAACTTACGATCCAGCCCCTGACAATTCTCCCCATTGTTCTGCTGAGGTCCTTGCTTGCCTGCTTTTTAAGCCCATTCACTCCTCAAAGCAGTCAAACTGGAAGTGGGGGTGGTGGTGGGGAAATCCAGAAATTTAAGTTCTCAGGCTAGATGTTCATCAAGACCTGAAAATAAAAGAGGACTTTGGGTCAGACCAAAATCTAGGGGAGAACTGGAAACTGAAATTGAAAAACTATACCAGAAAACACAGGCTAAAGGAAGATAACTTTTAAATAAAGGAAAGCTTAGTTCCTTGGTTCCTAGCAAACAAAGCGTAAAGGGAAACCTGAATTTCCTATCTGTGCAGAGAGAAAGGAGTCATGTGAGTAACAGTTGTGTCAGTCACTATGACCTTACATGTACAATCCTGAACTAATTCTCTCCAGAACCCAGGGAGGCACACTGTGCTGTTACTGTGGGGGAAAACCAGCCCCTCAAGGCTGCACAGCTAGTTCGTAAAGAGAGCAGGCTTCTTCCCCATACAGTGGGCCTTCAGAGAGCCTGAAACATCAGCTTGTTTCCAGAAGTAAACAAGAACATATCCTGCCACCTGATAGTTGTACAAACTCCATGGCATAGTTGCCACCATGTGGAAGATGTCTCCTATCCTGAGCAGAGGGAGCTGAAAAGGTCCGTGGCATGTCTGGACCTTGCGGGCGCCCTGGTGAAAACAGTGGCCTCTATATGACTGAGCTGCTGGGAGCCTCAGAAAAGATTGCCATCTAATCTCTGGGAAACCAGTCACACCTGCCACACCTGTCCAGGTATCTGCCCTTCTCCATGCCCTTCTGAGGCATTCAGTAAAAGAAACATGAGCTGACCCATTCATCCGTGTCTTAAATTCTTCCCTCCTGAAAGGGATTAAGTGTCAGGAAATCTTTTCATTCACTCACCTGTCTATATACCTTGCAGGAGGGGAAGGAGCCTTCTGTGACCAGGTTTTTAAACACAACTTTCATGTTTGTGAACACCCAGAAGCCGGAAGAATTCTGAAGCAAGGCCATTCTGCCTCCCCTCCTCACCCCAGGCATCCTGTTTCACTCGTGGTCAGAATCCTTCATTCAATGAGTTGTTGTTGAGTCACTCGGTCATGTCCGACTCTGCAACCCCGTGGACTGTAGCATGCCAGTGCCAGGCTCCTCAGTCCCTGAGATTTTTGAAGCAAGAATACTGGAGTGGGTTGCCATTTCTTTTTTGGGAAATCTGCTCAACCCAGGGAACAAACCTGGTTCTCCACCTCTCCTGCGTTGGTGGCCAGTCTTTCCTGCTGAGCCACTGCAGAAGCCTTTCTGCAGCTAGGGACATTATAAAATCTCAGATAAATGAGTTCTGTGAGTTAAGATTTAAACCACATTCAAGAATGGCTGAAAACACTCCTGGATACAAATAAAACTTTGTTTTTTGAGGAAAATTTTTGGGAGAAGGCAATTTTAAATCCAAAATAAAGAATGATACTGTGGAAGAAAATGTGGAAAACAAGCTGTTACTAGATTTAAGGTAAGTTTTCAAAAATAAAACTATCTCAGCCATTTGACTAAGAATAAGACAAAATAAAGAAGGAAACTCCTCTCCACTGCTTAGCTTCTATTGGCATTATTTTCTTCCAGGATTCCACAGGATTCTTTTTTTTAAAGTCATATTTATTGAGATGTACAGTTCGATGAATTTTGACAAACGTGCAGCCACGTAACCACAATGACCACCATTAAGACAGAAAATGTCTCCATCACCCTCAAAAGTCCCTTTTGCACTCAGTACTCCAAATCCTTTAGTATAAAGTGATGTCATCTACATATATAACTCAGAACTCTTGAATTTAGCTGATTGATCTCAGTCATTTTAGATGCACACATCCCCAAAAGAAATGGCCAGTTCATAAGAGCCAGATGTTTGAACCTAGGGGTTTTGGAGCTTCCTAGGTTGCTCCAGTGGTAAAGAAACTGCCTGCCAATGCAGGAGACATAAGAGACACAGGTTCGATCCCTGGGTCAGGAAGATCCCCTGGAGGAGGGCATGACAACCCACTCTAGTATTCTTGCCTGGAGAATCTCACGGACAGAGGAGCCTGGTGGGCTACAGTTCATGGGGTCACACAGAGTCGGACACGACTGAAGTGACTTAGCACAGACCGGGATTTTTACCAAATGAAATGTTTATGTAAAGCTAAACATAATAGCTTGAAAATTCATGATTCATTCCTATGACTTGAGTGAATCCACACTGCTTGATATGATTCTTAGTAATGAGAACATTCAGTAGGCATACTTACATTTTATCCTGTCAAGGAAGAAAAAGCCCTGTTTTGTAAACTCCAGATAATATGCTTTAATAAACTCTTATGCTTAAATATTAAGATAGATCCTTTAACAATAAAGAGGATGAAACTCAGAATAAAATCTAATTAACTCAGAACACAAAGTAAAGAAAGAAATAAAACACCGTAAAGAGTAAACAGTAGATGCTAAGTTAACTGAAAAAGAATTATAGCAGACTCTCATAACTTGCAGTAGTTATGTTCTGTAAGGTTATGGCCAACACTGAATTGGCCAATACTGAATCATTTATCCCAGAGGAAATACAGGGTTAGGCTCCCACATTTTCTGGTCACATTTGCAACGGCTGATCAATATAGGACCTTGTTCAATGTGTGTTTCCATTTGTGTGTGTGTGCTCAGTTGCTCAGTTTTTAAAGACATGTTATTTAATATTGTTGATTCATTGCCATTGAACTTAGAGCCAACAACACTATAACTGATGCCTGAGTGAAGCTTATCTAACACACGTATTCTCCCTGCAGGGTATATTGTGGCCTGCCTGGGCCGCAGAGCACTTCAAAGCATGTCAGTACTATACTTTGGACCATTTTAAACAGAAAATCACCAACAAAAAGCACAAGCATGTGAAAAATGTGGCACTGAATAGACTATAGGAAGGACATCTGTTTACAGTATGAAGGGTGAAACAAGAAGGCGGATTGTCTTATCTGAGCTCAGCTGGAATGTGCACTCACTGTCTCTAAGTCTCTCTGTATTTAGATTTAGTAACGCGTTTATTGGGCTTCTCTGGTGGCTCAGATTGTAAAAAATCTGCCTGTAATGCAGGAAACCCGGGTTTGATCCCTAGGTCGGGAAGATCCCCTGAAGAAAGGCATGGCAACCCACTCCAGTATTCTTGCCTGGAGAGTTTCATGGACAGAAGACCCTGGCAGGCTACAGTCCGTGGAGTCACAAAGAGCTGGACACGACTGAGCAACTAACACTTTCACTATCTTATTTTCCCAGCAGTGCTTTTCATATCTCAGTCAATTTTCATCTTTCTAGACCAGTTTCCTTTTCTCAGATTATACCAGTAAGTAGTGTCATGGTCCGTGAGCCGCTTGGAAAAGAATTTCCAGACATGAGACAGAATGAGAGGAGAATAAAGTTTATTAGAGAGGGAGACGTGGTTAGAACAGCAGGCTGGCTCAAGGGAGAGCTGAACCTTTTTGCAGACTGGTAGCCAATTGTTTAAGACAGACAAAATTCCTACTGGAATTCTGGCATCAGGTGATTGGTTAGGATGTTATAGGCCTTGGACTGCAAAGAGATCCAACCAGTCCATTCTAAAGGAAATCAGTCCTGGGTGTTCACTGGAAGGACTGATACTGAAGCTGAAACTCCAATACTTTGGCCAGCTCATGTGAAGAGCTGACTGATTTGAAAAGACCCTGATGCTGGGAAAGATTGAGGGCAGGAGGAGAAGGGGATGACAGAGGATGAGATGGTTGGATGGCATCACCGACTCAATGGGCATGAGTTTGGGTAGGCTCTGGGAGCTGGTAATGGACAGGGAGGCCTGGTGTGCTGCAGTTTATGGGGTCGCAAAAAGTCAGACACGACTGAACTCCTGAACTGAACTGAACTGAATAGGGTGGTGGGTAATGAGTGAGTGTTAGTCGCTCAGTCATGTCTGACTCTTCGTGACCCCATTTACTGAAGTCTGGCAGGTTCCTCTGTCCATGGAATTCTTCAGGCAAGAATACTGGAGTGGTTGCCTTTCTTTCTCCAGGGGATCTTCCTGACCCAGGTCTTCTGCATTGCAGGCAGATTCTTTTTTCTCTGAGCCACCAGGGAAGCCCAGGTTGGGTAATAGGGTAGGTATTTTACCTAATACGGGGTCAGGGAACTGGCTGGTTTAGATCTGGCTCATGGCCACAGTTGCTATGGGGCTTGATCAATTCCAGAAAATTTTATCCTGTGACCCTGTTGCAGAGCTCCTCACCTGTGACCTTGATATAGGGCTCAACAAGTAGTTCTTTCAGTGAGGATCTTTGAGGAATAAACCTCCATAGTTTCTGAATATCTAAACATATATCTTCACTCTTAAAAGATAGTTTGACATGGTAGAGAATACTAGTTTCATACTGTTTGCACTCTGAAAATATTGTTTCGTTGGCTTCTAGTTGTAATTACTAATGAGAAATCTGCTGCCAGTCTAATTCTCTTTCTTTTGCGGGGACTCCATCTTTTCTCTCCAGGGCCTTTAAGATTTTCTGTTAAAATTCAATGTTCTGGTCTTATGTGTGGTCTTCTTAGATGTGATCCTTCAGATTGAGGCCCTGGCCTTTAGTTCTGGAAAATGTACTGCTGCTTTGTACATGTTGCCTTCTTCCTATTCTCCCTAATTTCTCCTATTAGAGATTTGATTTTAAAAATTATTTTGACACAGCTTCAGACTTACAGAAAAGTTACAAGATAGCACAAAGAATTCCCATATACCCTTTACCCAGATTTCTGAAACATTAGCATCTTACCATATTAAGCTTATCTTTTTCTATTTATCTGTTTACCCATATTTTTTTTCTGAACCATTTGAAAGTAAGTTGCTGGTATGATGCCCACTTGGGTCAGACCTTCCTAAAAACAAGTATATAATCATCGTACACAAAGCCATTAGTTAGTCTAGTGTTCTTATTCAGATGTCACCAATTGTCACAACAGTGCCCCTCACAGAAAAGGAAAATGCCACACTGTGTGTTGCATTCAGTGTCATAATTTTTAGTCTCCTTTCGCTTGGGACCATTGCTCTGTTTTTGTCTTTAGAGATACTGACATTTTTGAAAAGTATAAGGCAGTCATTTTGTAGATAGTCCTTCATTTTAAAAATAATTAAAAATTTTTATTTATAATATTTATTTGGCAGCCCCTGGTCTTAATTGTGGCATGTAAAATCTAGTGCCCTGACCAGGGGATCAAACAGGAGTATGTGTGTGTGTATGTTAAGTCACTCAGTTGTGTCCAACTCTTTGCAACCCCATGGACTGTTGCCCACCAGGCTCCTCTGTCCATGGAATTCTCCAGGCAAGAATGCTGGAGTGGGTTCCCACTCCATGGGAGAAGGGAAGCCATTCCCTTCTTCAGGGGATCTTCCCAACTCAGGGATCAAACCTGTGTCTCCTGCATTACAGACAGATTCTTTACTGTCTGAGCTACCAGGGAAGCCTGGATCAAACTGGGGCCTCCTGCATTCAGAGCACAGAGTCTTAGCCACAGGACCACCAGGGGAAGTCCCCAAAGTCCTTCATTTTGAGTTCATCTGAGGTTTCTTTGTGATTTGATTCAGGCTATGCACTTTGGGCCAGAGCAGCACAAAAGCAACTTGCTCGTCTTAAACAGGGCTGGGACTTGGATAAAGCAGAGGAAGTACCCAGTGCACAACATTTAAGGAGATATTCAGTCTAGCTACATGCAAGTACAAGCTCAGCCCTAAATGGCTCATTTCTCCCACCTGAGTCCAGTCCTGCTTGCCAGTATATCATCTTAAGAAGTATGTGGTATCCATTAGTTTAATATGATGTTTGTTGGTCACTTGATAATGTGGTGCCAGATTTCTTCATTATGCAGAAATCTGAAATTAGTAAATGTCTTTTGCAGTTAATAAACATCTGATACAGAGATACTTTGAGACTATATAAATATCCTATCACTCTTCCAACTTTCACCCAGTTAAGTTTAACGTCCTTTGATGATCCTTGCTTTAATCAGTGAAAAAAAAAGTGAAAGTGTTTGTCACTCAGTCGTGTCCAACTCTTTGTAACCCTGTAGCCTTTCAGGCTCCTCTCTCCATGGTATTTGCCAGGCAAGAATACTGGAGTGGGTTGCCATTCCCTCCCCCAGGGGATCTTCCCGACCCAGGGATCAAACTTGGGTTTCCTGAGTTGCAGGCAGATTCTTTACTGTTTGAGCCACTAGGAAGGCTCTAATAAATTATTAAGATGATTGCCAAATGGTGATATTTTAAAATTCCATCATTCTTTCTGCATTTATTGATTGACATTTTTATAACAGAAAAATTTGGGTTCATCAAACAACCTATATGTCACTATGAACTTCCTCTCCCAGACTGGATACCAAAATGTTAAATGAAACATGTGAAAATGAAAGGGAAGTCCATTCTTTCTTGCCCTGTTTCTCATCTGTAAGACAGATCTCCAGATCACATTTCCTTAAGATCAAGGAAACATTTTTTAAAAAGAGATATTGATGTAAAGCCTAGTTGCACTCATGTTTCTAGACTAAATAAACTTTATTCTTGTTTATATGTTTTATGGCCACTTATTTAGCACTTGAAAGTTCAAAGTCTATTCGACTGCCCTGCCCTTTTTTCTCACTTTGAGAAACTGTGGTTCCTAAATGGGTTGAATTCAATTAGTACTTACTAGAAGTTAGTTTCGGAGAAGGCAATGGCACCCTACTCCAGTACTCTTGCCTGGAAAATCCCATAGACGGAGGAGCCTGGTGGGCTGCAGTCCATGGGGTCGCTAGGAGTCAGACACGACTGAGCGACTTCACTTTCCCGTTTTACTTTCATGCATTGGAGAAGGAAATGGCAACCCGCTCCAGTGTTCTTGCCTGGAGGACCCCAGGGACGGGGGAGCCTGGTGGGCGGCCGTCTCTGGAGTCGCACAGAATCGGACACGACTGAAGCGACTTAGCAGCAGCAGCAGCAGCAGCAGAAATTAGTTTGCATGTGTTCCCTGACGCTTGGGTGTTTGCAATTTGATATGTATGTGAAAATTAAATCCTTCAGTTGGTCATGTTGGCTGTGATTTTCCTGATTATGATACAGTTTGTCTGATGCAGGCGAAAAAACCTGACTAGAATTATAGTGGCAAAGGCCTGTTTTTGATTAATTTTTATAGTGTTAAAATTTAGTTTTTATTGCTACAGCTTGTTGAACTTTTGCCCACATTTAAAATATGATTTAGAGGATTAATGAGGTTTAATTGAGGAGACTCATTTCTCCATTGTATTTAACATCTCTGGTTATAAGAACAGTGTTGTTGCTACCTGTTTTGATAATAAGATAAGATTTGAATTTCAGTTTAATGTAATGCCTCCTAATCAGGATATTCAGTTCTTTTTCTGAAAACTAGAATAATGTCATCTGAAAAGTTGATCCTTTTATGTAAACAAGGCACACAATTTGTTTAAGCATGTTGTAAAAAATACTAGATGTTGGAGTAAACAAACCTTAATCTTTTATTAAGTTAGAATTAAAATGCAGGCAGGCTTCCTTTATAGTTTATACTTTGCAGAAATTGCATTTTGTACAAACTGAAGGTTTGTGGCAGCCTCATATTGACCATATATAACAGCACCATTTTCCCAACAGCATTATTTTTAAATTGAGCTATGAACATTGTTTTTTTGTCATAATGCTATTGCACACATAAAAGTCTACAATATAGTGTAAACATAACCTGTATATGCACTGAGAAACCGTGAAGTTGATATAACTCCCTTTGTTGTGATACTTGGTTTACTGTGGTAGTCTGGAACTGAATCTGCAATACCGTTCTTATCTATGAGGTATGCTTGTATTGAAAATAAGAGGAAATCATTTGCGGAAAAAAAGTTGCTTAATGGAGTTAAGGTAGACAAACAACCCAGTTTAGTAATGGGCAAAGGAGTTGAATTGACAGCTCTCAAAAGAAAGCATGCAGATGGCTAACCAGCCCAGGAAGAGGTGCTCGCCGTTAGCAGCCATTCAGTTCAGTTCAGTTCAGTCGCTCAGTTGTGTCCAACTCTTTGCGACCCCATGAATCGCAGCTCGCCAGGCCTCCCTGTCTATCACCAACTCCCCGAGTTCACCCAGACTCATGTCCATCGAGTCGGTGATGCCATCCAGCCATCTCATCCTGGGTCGTCCCCTTCTCCTCCTGCCCCCAATCCCTCCCAGCATCAGAGTCTTTTCCAATGAGTCAACTCTTCGCATGAGGTGGCCAAAGCACTGGAGTTTCAGCCATTAGGGAGATGCAAATCAAAACTGCAGAGGGGCACCACTTCATACCCACTAGGACTGTCATAATTAAAAAAGGGAAAATAATATGTGTTGGTGAGGATATAGTAAAAGTAAAGTCGCTCAGTTGTGTCCGACTCTTTGCGACCCCATGGACTCTAGCCTATCAGGCTCCTCCGTCCATGGGATTTTCCGGGCAAGAGTGCTGGAGTAGATTGCCATTTCCTTCTCCAGGGGATCTTCCCAACCCAGGAATCGAACCCGGGTCTCCTGCACTGCGGGCAGACGCTTTACCGTCTGAGCCACCAGGGAAGCCATTTGAACTTCATCCATTTCTGATGGAAATGCAAAATCATGTAGCCTCTGGGAAGAACGGTTTAGAGATTCCTCAGTATTCCACCTACCACCCAGAAATTCCACTCCTACAATTATACTCTGAAGAATTGAACATAAGTATTTAAATAAAAACATGTATGTGAATGTTTATAGCAGCACTATTCATAATAGCCAAAAGATGGAAACGACCCAAAAATCCATTACACGGATGAAGGAATAAAAAATATATGGTACATCTATACAATGGAATCATATCCAGTCATAGCAAAGAATGAAGTGGTGGGGCATGCTACAACGTGGACGAGGCTTGAAAACACTGGGCTAAATGAAAGAAGCCTGACACGAAAAGCTGCTGTGCTATATTTCACAAGTGTCTTGACCCCATTTAAAGTCATGGTGAAAATTCTTCTTTCCTCTTCGTGGGAGGTTTGCTAAGCCTCCACCCTAACTACTTCCTTCTGGGGCTCTGGGACTCCTGGGCTATATATGCACATTCCCTGTCGCCAGAGGTCCCCAGATACCCAACAGGGGTGACCTCTTCTTCCTTAGACCTACATGATTTTTCAAAATTCCCGATTCCCAGGAAGCCCATAAAATCAAGTTAATCTCACCCTGCTTGTTATATGTGAGCTGCTTCCTCCAGCTCCAGCCTCTTCCTACCCTGTCTCAGGTGCAAACCCAGGTTGGTCCTTCAAGAAAGCCTTCTCTCAACTAGGGAAGTAACAAAGTGTTCTGCCTTTCCTCTACGCAGAGTGTCTTTGTGTTCTGTCCTGTCATCCAAAGAATCTATAGTTATACTTAATATCTTGTAATTATTACCCTGCTTTTATAAATATCCAGAATAGGAAAGTCCATAGAGATGAAAATCAACTTTGTGGCTGCCAGGGGCCATGAGGAAGGAGAGGGAGAGTGACAAGTAGGGTTTCCATTTGGGCTGATGGAAAAGTTCTGCAGCTACCCACAGTAGTGGATGCCTAGCATCAGACATGTACTTAACACCACTGTGTTGTATACTTTTAAATTGTTAAAATGGTAAATGGTAAATTTGGTTATGTGTGTGTGTGCTTAGTGTATGTTACCACATTTTAAAAAAACTACAAGACAAAAAATAAGACCAAGTCAAAAAAAAGAGAAAGAGAGGCTAAAGGCACATGTTTTAAAGTATGTCAATTCCTGTGAGGGCAAGAAAAGAAAGTCTTAACTTCTTTGAGGGTACACTTTTTTCTATAACTAGATTGACTCTGAGAATTCCCTGGCAGTCCACTGGTTGACTTCGCCTCTAATGCAGGGACTGTGGGTTCAATCCCTGGTCAGGGAACTAAGATCCTGCACTTCACGGGGTCAAAAAAGAAAAAAGACTGACTTTAATGGTATTAATGCATTTATCACAGAATAAATAATACTCTACACTCCAACAGAATGGCTAATATTAAAGATGAATAAAACAAAGTTTGGTGGACATGTGGGATAAATTGAATTCTCACCCATGGATGGTGAGATGGTATGACCACTTGGAAAAAAGTCTTACAGTTCCTTATGTTACTAAATGTATGCATATCCTATGACCCACAAATTCCATTCTTAGGTATTTACTCAAGATAAATGAAAACAAATGTCTACAAAAAGACTTGTACAAAGACATTCATAATAGCTTTATTCATAAGAACCCCAAACTGGAAACAGATCAGCTGTTTATCAGTTGGAGAATAAATCTCAAACTATGTTCTTCTCACAATGGACTACTATTGAGAAATAAAGAGAAGCAAACTATTGATATACACAATAACATGAATGAATCCTAAAACACTGAGTAAAAGAAACCTAGCATAAAGTGTATATACTCTATATTGAATCCCTATATTTATACACCTGAAACTAATAATATTGTCTATACTTCAGTTTTTTAAACTCTACTTGTTTTTTTCTTTTAAAGAAAACATACTGTATTTTTCTGTTGACATAAAGTTCTAGAGCTGACACAATTTATTTTTGGTGAAAAATTTTCAGAATAATGGGTGCCTCTTGGTACTTGGGAATTTATTGGGAAAGGGAGCGAGGGAATTTTCTGTGTGTGATGTTCCTATTCTGTATCTTGGTGATGATTTACACTGCACATGTGTTTACTGTTTGTCAGACCTCACAGCCCACTTAAGATTTGTACATTTGATGACCCAGAGAGATGTTATGAGGAGGGAGGTGGGAGGGGGGTTCATGTTTGGGAATGCATGTACACCCGTGGTGGATTCATGTCAATGTATGGCAAAACCAATACAGTATTGTAAAGTAAAATAAAGTAAAAAAAAAAAAAAAAAGATTTGTACATTTCATGGAAATTTTACCTGTAGAGAAACAAAAATGAACCATAAAATATTGAATTCCAGTTAGTGATACGCATGCTGAAGTGTTTGGGGGAAACATACTAACATCTGCAACTTATGTTGAAATGCCTACAACAGTAAGATGGATTGGTAAATGGAAAGAGAGATGGACTGATGCATAGTAAAATATTAATGGTAGAATTAGGTGATGTGTATATGAATGTTCAGAAGTTGTTTTATTTTTTAACTTTTATGTATGTTTGGAAACTTTTAATAGTAAGATAGATATAGGAGGGACTTCCCTGGTGGTCCAGTGGCTAAGACTGCACCTTCCCAATGCAGGGGGCCTAGGTTCCATCCCTGGTCACGGAACTAGATCCCACATGCTGTAACTAAAACACCCTGCACACGGTGACTAAGACTCAGTGCACCAAATAAGGAAATAAATAAACGTAACAAAACAAAGATATTGGAGAAAATAATAAAATATATGTTGTCAAACCCACCTTATTGTCTGGAGTCTTAAAACTTTGCAAGAAAATTGGACAAATATTCTTTAAAACTAGACAAGTACCCCAAATTCTAAGAACTGTTTCTCTTTATCTAAAAATCTCAGTGATCACCAAGAGCTGTTACAAAGCTTCTTTGTCTATCTGGACCGCATGGCCTTTTGACAGCTGGGACAAACGTTCAGAGTCAAGCTTCTTAGAATCAATTACTGGCCAATTACATTGTGAACTGATGAAACCCTCTAATTTGGTGGAATGGATCCTTTACTGCCTGAGGGAAACTACTCTTCATGGTCAGTCTCCATTTCCCTACCAGCCAGTATCCAACTGTGGTCTTTGCAGCCTCCTGGTTTTCCCTCTTCCTCCCCTTTCACATCTGTTGCTGTCATCTTTCTTGAGAAAGCGCACAGATTACTGCTGAGTTGTGTGCTCACTATGCAGTAATACTATACAATAGAAGATGGCCGATTCATGATCCATAGAGGAAAAGTTCCTGAAGCAGATGTGTGGTGATCCTAGACCTGGCCCTGCTGCTTTGTCGGTGTGTGACCTTGGGTAAGTCACTCAACTTCTCTGAGCCTCACTTTATCAATCTCTGCA
Organism: Capricornis sumatraensis; assembly: GCF_032405125.1. Classification (NCBI taxonomy): domain Eukaryota; kingdom Metazoa; phylum Chordata; class Mammalia; order Artiodactyla; family Bovidae; genus Capricornis; species Capricornis sumatraensis. The sequence continues at coordinate 232,703,694 of NC_091069.1, read as the reverse complement.
ATGGATGAAGCAGGCTGAGAGGTTCTCCAGGCAAGTTTTAGCCCTAAAACTCACCTGCTATTCTTTCTTGGCCAAACTATAGTTCAGTTCAGTCGCTCAGTTGTGTCCAACTCTTTGCGACCCCATGGACTAAAGGACGCCAGGCTTCCATGTCCATCACACACTCCTGGAACTTGCTCAAACTCATGTCCATCGAGTCAGTGATGCCATCCAACCATCTCATCCTCTGTCGTCCCCTTCTCCTCCTGCTTTCAATCTTTCCCAGCATGAGGGTCTTTTCTAGTGAGTCAGTTATTCACATCAGGTAGCCAAAGTATTGGAGTTTCAGCTTCAGCATCAGTCCTTCCAATGAATATTGAGGACTGATTTCCTTTAAGATTACCCGGTTTGATATCCTTGCAGTCCAAGGGACTCTCAAGCATCTTATCCAACACCACAGTTCAAAAGCATTAATTCTTCAGCACACAGCTTTCTTTATGGTCCAACTGTCACATCCATATATGACTACTGGAAAAACCATAGCTTTGACTAGATGGACCTTTGTCGGCAAAGTAATGTCTCTGCTTTTGAATATACTATCTAGGTTGGTCATAATTTTTCTTCCAAGGAGTAAGTGTCTTTTAATTTCATGGCTGCAGTCACCATCAGCAGTGATTTTAGAGTCCAAGAAAAGAGTCTGTCACTGTTTCCATTGTTTCCCCATCTATTTGCCATGAAGTGACGGGACCGGATGCCATGATCTTCGTTTTCTGAATATTGAGTTTTAAGCCAGCTTTTTCACTCTCCTCTTTCACTTTCCTTAAGACACTCTTTAGTCCTGTTCATTTTCTGCCATAGGGGTGGTGTCAGCTGGGTGTCTGAGGTTATTGATATTTCTCCTGGCAATCTTGATTCCAGCTTGTGCTTCATCCAGCCTGGCATTTCTCATAATGTACTCTGCATATAAATTAAATAAGCAGGGTGACAATATACAGCCTTGATGTACCCCTTTCCTGATTTGGAACCTGTCCATTGTTCCATGTCTGGTTCTAACTTTTGCTTCTTGACATCCATACAAACTTCTCAGGAGGCATGTCAGGTGGTCTGGTATTCCCATTTCTTTCAGAATTTTCCACAGTTTGTGGTGATCCACACAGTCAAAGGCTTTGGCGTAGTCAATAAAGCAGTAGATGTTTTTCTGGAATTCTTTTGCTTTCTCTATGATCCAATGGATGTTGGCAATTCATCTCTTGTTCCTCTGCCTTTTCTAAATCCAGCTTGAACATATGGGAGTTCATGGTTCATGTACTATTGAAGCCTGGCTTGGAGAATTTTGAGCATTACTTTACTAGCATGTGAGATGAGTGCAATTGTGTGGTAGTTTGCACATTCTTTGGCATTGCCCTTCTTTGAGATTGGAATGAAAATTGACCTTTTCCAGTCCTGCGGCCAGGACTGGAGTTTTCCAAATTTGCTGGCATATTGAGTGCAGCACTTTAACAGCATCATCTTTTGGTCAGACTTAAAAAGTACTAATTTCCAAATGACATTTCCCCAAATTGTAATGTTTCTCCTGTTGACTTTGCCCAATTTTATTTTGTTACTTTTTCTCAAGGTTTAACATGTACTGTGTAGATAGAGTTCATGTTCAAAAAGGCTTGTTTATGAAACAGCAGCCCACTCATCCTCACATTTGTCCCTCCTCAGAAGTACTTAAAATTTTTTCTTTTCAATCTGCAGAAGAGTTGCAAGAATAGTAGTCAGCATTCATACCTGAACAGTCCTCATCTAAAGGGCTCTTGCTGACATCTGACCATGCTCCATCTTTTTCTATACTTCCTTTATGCCAGACCATCTGAAAGTGGGAGGCAGATATATGACATTTCACCCCTAAATACAACGGCGTGCATCTTCCAAGATTATGAACATCTCCTACTTAACTGCAGTATCATTGTTGTACCTGAGAAAACTGACCCTAATTCAATGGGCTCAGGTCAATAACATCACCCATTTTCAAAGATACCTATTGTTTCATAAAATGCCTTCAGTTCAGTTCAGTTCAGTCGCTCAGTCATGTCTGACTCTTTGCGACCCCATGAATCGCAGCACGCAGGCCTCCCTGTCCATCACCAACCTTTCCTTATTTGTGAAATGAGTTAATACTATTTTCATGTTCAGTTCAGTTCAGTTCAGTTCAGTCGCTCAGTCGTGTCCAACTCCTTGCGACCCCATGAATTGCAGCACGCCAGGCCTCCCTGTCCATCACCAACTCCCGGAGTTCACTCAGACTCATGTCAGTGATGCCATCCAGCCATCTCATCCTCTGTTGTCCCCTTCTTCTCCTGCCCCCAATCCCTCCCAGCATCAGTCTTTTCCAATGAGTCAACTCTTCGCATGAGGTGGCCAAAGTACTGGAGTTTCAGCTTTAGCATCTTCCTTCCAAAGAAATCCCAGGGCTGATCTCCTTCAGAATGGACTGGTTGGATCTCCTTGCAGTCCAAGGGACTCTCAAGAGTCTTCTCCAACACCACAGTTCAAAAGCATCAATTCTTCGGCACTCAGCTTTCTTCACGGTCCAACTCTCACATCCATGCATGACCACTGGAAAAACCATAGCCTTAACTAAACGGACCTTTGTTGGCAAAGTAATGTCTCTGCTTTTGAATGTGCTATCTAGGTTGGTCATAACTTTCCTTCCAAGGAGTAAGCGTCTTTTAATTTCATGGCTGCAGTCACCATCTGCAGTGATTTTGGAGCCCCCCAAAATAAAGTCTGACACTGTTTCCACTGTTTCCCCATCTATTTCCCATGAAGTGATGGGACCAGATGCCATGATCTTCGTTTTCTGAATGTTGAGCTTTAAGCCAACTTTTTCACTCTCCTCTTTCACTTTCATCAAGAGGCTTTTTAGTTCCTCTTCGCTTTCTGCCATAAGGGTGCTGTCATCTGCATATCTGAGGTTATTGATATTTCTCCCAGCAATCTTGATTCCAGCTTGTGTTTCTTCCAGTCCAGCATTTCTCATGATGTACTCTGCATATAAGTGAAATAAGCAGGGTGACAATACGCAGCCTTGACGTACTCCTTTCCCTATTTGGAACCAGTCTGTTGTTCCATGTCCAATTCTAACTGTTGCTTTCTGGCCTGCATACAGATTTCTCAAGAGGCAGCTCAGGTGGTCTGGTATTTCCATCTCTTTCAGAATTTTCCACAGTTTATTGTGATCCACACAGTCAAAGGCTTTGCATAATCAATAAAGCAGAAATAGATGTTTTTCTGGAACTCTCTTGCTTTTTCCATGATCCAGCAGATGTTGGCAATTTGATCTCTGGTTCCTCTGCGTTTTCTAAAACCAGCTTGAATACTATGTTTTAAAGATTGAAAGTGTTATGTAAAGTGAATGGTACCTAGTGGATAGCCTGTACATAGTAACTGTTATTATCACTAAGCCTGGAGCACAAACCTTCAGTGCTATACTCATAGAGGCATAATTAATGATAGGATGTGGGAGAAAGTAATTCTCAGGAAAACTTGGAGCTCTTGTTGTGTTGTTTCTAGATCCAATATGCCATGAATTGCAGAGAGAATCTCTGGTAAAATATTCCTGTGTCAGCCTGAGAAGGTGATGCTGGAAACTCTGATTCTATGTTTCTGTTTCTCTTTGCTGTCCAACATGCTACACAATATAGGGAGTTTCTAAGACTTAGTGAGCTTGCATCATTCTTCCTGAATGACTGAAACGGCTGTTTGTCTATGATTTCCACTCTCTCTAATCTGTTCTCTGTAATGCCACCAGTTTTCATTTTGAAAGAAAACAACCCCTTCTTAAAGTCATGTGATGGCTGTTATGAGAATAGCATTTAGGACTACCTCACATCCTGACTTTTTTTGCTTCAAAGAACATAGCTCTTTAGGAATGGGCTGTGGCAGCCATATTGTGTTAGTTGATCTTACTTGCTTACATGGTGATGGACATCTGACACACACTTAGCTCATTCAGAGTTGAGATGGAGAGATGCTAGTCTTAGGCTGGTTGCTGGAACTGAAGCAATGTCCAAAGCGAATATGGAAGCCCAGTGTTAAACAGAAAGGCAGAGGTGAGACTAGAGAAGGGAGGTATCTTCTGATAGCTTTCTATTCTTGGTCCAGGCCCCTATGAAGCTCAGCCATGTTTCTGCTTTTTGGTTCTAGATTTTCTGCGTTCATATCATAGATTCTATTCCCTCCATCTTATTTTTTTCTTGAGTTACTTTAAGTGGGATTTTGTTATATCCAAACAAAAAAGCTTGGACTAAGCTTTTGGCCTGAAACTCAGACACTTTAGTGTGCTTTGCAGTGTTACGGTCTTATGCCTACCTTCACCTCCATTTTTCCTCTGATCCCTCTTAATCTGCACTATATACAATTCAGCTCTGATCAATTCCCTTCCTTTGCTTGGCTCCTTTAAGTTTCAGCTCCTCTAGAAGACACCCTGATAATCTTCCCAGTCTGTGAGATATCCCTTTCTTGTATGTACTTGTTATACTGGTATTACACTTGGTGGTTTAATTGTTCCTTCTCTGCTAGACTTCGTGGATGATCAAGACTAAGTCTAGGTCTTATTCATAACTCTATGCCTGAGCTAAACCCTTAAAAGATACCAATAAATAGCAAAGAAATGAATGAAATAATATGTTTAAAATAAAACTAGAGAGAATTGGTATAGAAACTAGATTAGAAAGCCTAAGCTTTACAGTAAAGCAAAGTAAAGACCATAGGATTTGGAATCAGACTACTGCATAGGTGAAACGTGCCTACATGGTAGGGTCCTGAGAATTAAAGATGATCTTTGTAGACCAGGTAGTATATTGGCCTGTGATATTAAATCCTTAATAAAGATTTAATAATTAGTAGGTATATTTATTTATTGTTCCTATATTTAGGAAGTCAGTGAAACATGGCTAAGACTCTTGCAAGTGTAGGAATACATGACTTCATAAAGCACCTCAAAATTCTAAAGGCAATCATTTCCGAAGCTGAAGGAGTTTAACTGGGATTACCCTTGTACCCTAGCCTTGTACCCTAGGTGGCTCAGAGGTTAAAGCGTCTGCCTCTAATGCAGGAGACCTGGGTTCAATCCCTGGGTTGGGAAGATCCCCTGGAGAAGGAAATGGCAACCCACTCCAGTATTCTTGCCTGGAGAATCCCATGGACGGAGGAGCCTGGTGGGCTACAGTCCGCCGGGTCACAAAGAGTCAGACACTCACTGAGTGACTTAACTTTAACTTTTAACCCTTGTATGAAGGCTGTTTGCAGGCACATCAGAGAGTGAGCTCTGCTTACCATTAGGGCAAAGCTGTTTTACAGAGCTTCTTTTATGTATGAACTGTAAGGACTGATTGCCAGCTCAGAATGTGGTTGCTGAACAGCCTGCCTTTGAGAGGTCCAGGTTTCCTCAACAACCCACAGTGCAGTAGAGGTAGCCCCTCAAGGTGCCCTGCCCCATCCCCAATTGCAGATGCTGGAACAAAGACCTGATCTGCAGAGGGCCACATCTCAGAGCCCATGGCCCCATGGAGAGAAAGAGTGTGCATTTGAAAGTAACACCTCAGTTAAGGTTCAGTTTCTAAGAAGCCTGGTTGTACTTCCTGGATTGGATTCTCTGAGACAGTCCCGAATTCTTACAACAAATTTCCTTTTCTTAAGCTAACTTGAGAGGATTTTGATTTGTTTATTGATTTTCAAGTAAAAAAACTGGCACTAAGTACCCAGTGCTTTAAATATACTACCATACAAGGGGTGTTGTTTTCTTCCTTTAGGACATGAAGAAACTGAGGCATAGGCATTATATAACTTGCCAATCCTAATATAATGACATATTTACAATTAGAGGCAGAGCCAGGATCTGAACTGTGGCCATCAAAATCTGCAGTTCAGACTTTCTCCACCAATCATGCTGTCAATTTTGTGCTAATTGACACAGATTCAAATACCAATATAAAAGGATATGAGGTTTAAGTGAATCCTGTAATCCATTTTTAATATCACTGCAAACATACAAGAACAAAAGCTTATGAAATCATTCTCAAATGTTTAATTAAAATCCATATAGCATTTAACATGTATAGATGTTTAAACTCTTTCAGTGACTCATATTTTAAAATCCTTTTGCACAACATTTTGAGGCTAACTTCATGCCAAAAATCTACAAATGTACAGTTTAACACAAAAATACATTTGGAGTCCATTCCAATGCAAGTTGAAAACACTTTAATTGCAGACAATGTATAGATATTTAAAAAACAAAAGCTACAAAATGAGCACATAAAATCTTCCCTTTTGAATTTTTAATAAAATACTGCTCTGTATAAGATCTAATGAAAAATTCCAGTTACTTATAAAATACTTATGTGAGGGAAAAAAAGAATTAAGATCTCTATGTATGAATTATACTTACTTATATTGTTTAAATGAAAAAAATGCTGAACATGTTGATGATACAGTACACTATTACTCAGATATCAAAATAGATGCAAACACTCAAAGAAGCAATTGGATGCAGGCAAAAGAAAATATGAGACTTAAGGCCAAAAAAGCCCCTAAATTCCAAAACAAACAAAAAAATCACTCGTATTACTTCATGAGAAAACAGTATGAAGATTTGGTTGGATCACTAAAACATCTACAGGCATTTAATTATTTGGCCTTGGCAATTTACTAGTACGTCAACTGCCGAAATAACAGCAATAGGTGTATTGTTGGAAAAAAATTAATTTTTATAGGTTTAAATATGTAAAACTTTATCTACTGGAAACCAGAGTCTCCATCACGAATTGCACTTGAGATGGCTGAATGCATTGATTGAGCAAGGCATTATTGTTGGTTCACTGAAACACACAAACAAACACAAAAGCAGCTATGGATTTCTGATATTCTTAACTATCAAGACTATTTTCTGTTTTCCTCTCTCTAAAAGACGCATCAGCGGTGTTGGAGATAAGCCAGTGAAACTCCAGCCTGCCTTCGTTCTGATCGTCATGGTCTCTTAACTGCTCCCTGGCGGAAGATGGAGCAATCTGAGGGAAATATCAGCCAGCTCTGTCTGAAACATATTCATTTCTAGCATTTTTAAGCATTATCCTAACTAGGAAAGGAAGCTCCAGCAAAAAAGACTACTTCACTGACAAAGCTTATAAGATGTACAGAAAGAACACTGCCAGTTTAAATTCTGTCACTCTCTAGAAAAATAATAAGGGGACTTCTGTGATTCATTTTTTTTTTTTTTCAGAGGTAGAGAATGTCTGTCATTTCTCTCCAATAAATGAATTCCTCTCCCCAGTAAAAACATGATTTGGAAGCAAGATGGTACTAAGAAATATAGCAAGCTCAAAAAGCTGGGAAATTGTACATAGTGGCTTTAAAAAAAAGAGCCTCTGGACAATGAAATGAAGCATATTAGAATGAACTTCAGTGGGGAGGGGGAGAATTCTAGCTCTCTTGAACTAGACAATCACTATGATAATGTATGATTTACTAGTACAAATAGAACAGATGATTTAAAAGTGAGGAAATAAATCACTGCAGTTCATCTATGTCCTTGAGCTAGGAAGAGTATAGTCTGAAAATGCAGTGAAGGACAGGTCTTATTTAACTGGTCTCCTTCCAACTGCCTCCCTATCTGCCTCTCCTCCCAAATCCAGATTAGTTTGAAAAATATCAGTTTAAAACCAAAGCAAGTACCTGATCATGAAAAAGGAAACAAACAACAAAACCCGCAGCAAGAGTTCCTCATCTCTCCCACCAATAGGAAAAGAAAGATCAAACTTTTGTTTTTCAGTTCTAAAAGAACTACTTATCCTTCTGAACAGCAAGGAAAGTCTTTAATTGAAACCAAAGTACACACAGAGGTGAAATAAATTTTTCAGGCAACTGAGTCTCAGATGTTTAAGACATGAGTCTGCATGATGTTTAAATCAATTAATACAGTCTATCTATAAGACTCAGGTAATGCATTGGAAATGGTGAAAAGGACTGAAAGGACCAAGCTTCACAGTTCACTTAATCTGCTCAAAAAAAAAAAAAAAACAACCAACTTTATTGAGCAAGGTTATCTAGAAATAATGTTTTAGTAAGGAGAGGAAAGTTTAAACAGATTTAACTGCTCTTGTGATGTGGAAACATGAAGCATCTTGGGGAACCTGCTCTTCTGTGCCCTACACAGTCCATGGTTTCCACACACAGTCCACAACAGATTCAACAGTTGAATGGGCATATTTCTAAATTTTGGGATAGTCTGAGTCTGTGCCATCCACAAAGGAAAACCTGTAAGTTTCCCAAATGTATCAGTGGATCTAGACTCCTCAAGACTGTCATGAGACACAGTCTCTGCTTCTTACGTCCTCTCCAGAGAGGATCTCAGGATGCAATAGATGAGGATCTCATCTATTGCTCTCAAGGCCATCTCTGGAATAGGTGTGCAAGGTGAAGAAAATATAGATGAATGCATGACACTCTCTGGTCACTATGGATTTCTCTCCCATTTTAATCTCTTTTTAGTCTTGAGTTGCTTTAGGAGAAGAATGAAAAGAAAACACTTACTGCCTCTCCATCTAGAACTGTCAGTTTGCTTTGTTTGAATATTGAGGAAACCCCCTTATATGGGTTGTGGCACTATGCTTATCAAAGTTTCTCTTGAAGTTTTTGGAAGATGGCATGTGCTCCTTCTTCGGTGCTTAAATAAAGCTGTGGGCTGTACACTGTTTATATAGGGTGGTCACAGAGAAATGATGAGTGAGGCAATTCTTGAATGCTGGAGTTTGTATAGTTACATAAGGTGGAAAATACACACTCTAAAGTAGTAGAGGTTAACATAATCTTATTGTCACAATTCAACTTTTTTTTTGTATTTCCATTAAAAAAAAAATTACTTTGTGAGGCAAAAAGGACAAACTCTGAGAATTACTTGAGCCTCATTACTTCAGATCCTACTACAGAGAAACATGTATTCCCAAAAATGAAATGCTGGGAACCAACGAACACCTGAATCCAGGAAATTAATAGAAAATAAAATCACAGAAACTCACATGACTATCATAAATGACAAATAATGAACACTTATTTCATACTAAAGGCACTACTAATATACAAATATCCTATTAACATTTGGAGAAACTCTTAACATTTAGCAGTTAGAGAACGAAATCCATTTAACTCAATACTAGCATTTTAAAAAACAAACAGACTAAGACTCAAGGCAGAGTGTTCAATGAGCCAAATGAAACTAGATATAATAATAAGCAGCTCCATACAAAGATTGTGGTTCCTACTTTTAAAATACTTTTAAAAAAGTATGATAACTTACTTCCTTAAAAATATAAGCATATCACAAAAACTAAAGCATAAATATATATATATATATATATATATATATATGTATATAAATCCAGGCCCTGGTACCGCTGAGAAATTTTCATAAACTCTGACATAATTTCAACAGCCACAGATTGAATAACACACACCCACACATGACATGTACAGACAAAATGCCAGAGTCACTGCACAGTTCAGCATAAAGCTAAAAGTATGGAAAGAGAACAAGGACGGGCATTTGTCATGTAAATAATGCATATTATATACTAATTGTGCCTGTGCAAACCTTGGCATTTTTAAAAATTTAGAATTTCATTGTCCCAGGAAAGGCTACACATGGATCAACAATGGAGCTGTCGTGTATGTTTAAGTAAGCAAGTAAAAAGCTAAACAAAAGGATAACACATTTTAATTAATGACATGATTAATATTTTGTACTTCTATCAGAAGATTAATCTGTAATCATTATACCCTGTAGATTTTGAAACTTAATTTTTTATTAGAGGTTAACTAATGCTGGTTCTTGAATAGTCTAAAAAATTGTAATTATTTCCTCAAATCTAGATCACTATGTGATCTAGATCACTTAGAACTATAGTTCTAAGCAGTTAAATGAAATATTCTGATCAGTATTCTGAAATTGCTTTGGTACAAAATGGAGAATAAAGCAAAACTGGCAGCACCAGCACAATGTGATCACGTCACAACAGGTCTAAAGGACCCTCAGAGATAACAGAACATAAGTTAAAATACCTATAAATAAGCGCAACTCTCCTGACAATTCTATTACATCATTAAAAAGAGAAATAAAATCTACATTCAGTAAATTATACTTGAGGCCCAATTTTCATGCTCCATTTAATTATCCCTCAATGATAGTGTAAAAAAAAATGTTTATTATTATTGCAGTACCATGTCTAATTCATAGTTCAGGATGCTTTTAATGACAAGGCCAATGGTTAGAGTGGTACATGTGAATGCTCAGTCCACTGACAGTATTTTAACACAAGGTTTTAGTTTTGTTTTTTTTTTACAGCTTTATTGAGGTATAATTGATGTAAAACAAATTGTACATACTTAAGATGCACAATTTGATTTACAGTCTTTTAAATAGCATGAAAAGTGCCTGGCCACTAGAAAATTAAAAAATTTAATTGAAATGTATTGTTTTAAAATAGTACATTGTAATTTCTTGTGAGACACAGGTATGGATTTATAAAAAGGTGGGAGGAAAGGAAAGAAATTTAATTCCAAGTACCAAATTTATTCAGGTTTAGAAACGCCAAAATTGACAGCCAGTTTTCTTGATTTTCTTCTTGAAGCGCTTGGTGCCGACTTCTGGTGAGGCATACTATGGCCTGAGGAGGCAGCTGCAACTTGAAAAGAAGATGCAGGTTGAGGGATCTGAGAAGATGGTAAGGAAGCTGATGAAGTCTCCTGTGGAATTCCTTTGGCGACATCAGAAGATGCTGACTGGCTAGTGTGAAGCGGGGTGACTTGATAACTCTGGGGCTCCTTATTCTCAAAGTTCTTTTTGTTTGCAACTCTTTTTTTAGTTACCTTTGAGGAATAAAAGAATAATTAATTAACAATGTAGGCAAAAAAAACTAGTGTCAGAAAACACCATAAATCATGCTGCTAATGCTTGTCAAGCACTGCTGACTGTGACTTTCACTTATAATCTCCAAACCAGACTTTAGAAATTCAAGGAATCTAGTTATGATAAGATATTTTAAATGTATCCATAATTTCAGTATAAAGAAAATTTATGTTCCTGATTTTAAATCACTGTTTTAGAAAAGGATATTATTACTTGCTACAATTATTTATTAGAACACAAACTCAGACAGCAGGGATTAGGTTAGACGGTTCACCAGTGGTCAAAATATATTCTCAGTACCCACTCCGGTACTGATCAGGCTTCTACTTGGCACTGAGTATGAAATCACTGAATAAATAAAATTTTATCAATAGCTTTTGAACAGTAAAAAAGTTCTCTTAAAAATATAACAATTCTCTTCTAGGTCTCACCTGCAGAGGTATGAACTGATTGTGCACACCACCTGGCATTCCCCCAGCCATGGGCATGGTCCCAGCATATGATGTGTGATGGAAGGGCTTCCCAGGAACTGGCATTGGTGGTCCCCATGGCACTGAGCCAAAGAGATGAGATGATGAAGGCATGATATTAGCTATTAAAAATCATGGAAAAGCTATTTTAGTAAAATGGCATCATTAAAGCCCTGAAATTTAAGACCTCCCTCTGCTACTTTTCCTTTTAACTTATTTCACTTTGGCAAAGAGCATACACTTAAGTTCTGTTTAACCTTGCTTTCAACATTCAAAGTCCTCTTAAGGAATATGAAACACCTACATTCAGCTTGTCATTATGCTGCCTGGTCTAGGAAGGCCAATAGTACCTTATATTGATACAAGCCTTAGGAATATTTGTAATACTATTTTTTAAAAATAATAGGGTCATTAATCTGTCCCTTGGGGGAGAAAAGGCAGGGCACAAAGAGAGAAATCTTAAGGATCTCACCTGCCCCCAGTGCTAAGTTGCTTCCATAGTGATCCCAGCCTACAAAAAACAAAAAACAAACAAAAAAAAACACCAGAAAAGCTCAAGTCTTGAAATGTGATCACTTTCATATGATATACACAATCTTTCTTTTCCCTATTCTAACATCTGTAATTCAAGAATTCCCTATTCTAACATTTGTAGTTCACAGCTTGTTTCTTGCCTGAAAGTGCACTGAATCAGTGGTTCCCAAAACTGATTTGTTTATCTGAATCACACGGAAGCTTGTGAAATATAGATTCTTGGGCAAAGCTCCAGACCTACTAATCAGACTGTGAGGGCCCAGGAATCTGTATTGTTAATAAGCTCCACAAGTGATCCTTACACATTCAGCACCAGTTCAGTATTTGTGAACTACTGCATTGAACAATAACAACCAAGACTCTGGCACACTGCCACCAAAGAAAGTCTGTATTGTGCTCAAAGTTTCTTTTTAGAGAGAAAAAAAAGCAGACAGAATTTAAGACTATATAGCTCAACTAACGGAGAAGGCAATGGCACCCCACTCCAGTACTCTTGCCTGGAAAATCCCATGGACAGAGGAGCCTGGTAGGCTGCAGTCCATGGGGTCGCGAAGAGTCGGACACGACTGAGCTACTTCCCTTTCACCTTTCACTTTCCTGCACTGGAGAAGGAAATGGCAACCCACTCCAGCATTCTTGCCTGGAGAACCCCAGGGACAGCAGAGCCTGGTGGGCTGCCGTCTATGGGGTCACACAGAGTTGGACACGACTGAAGTGACTTAGCAGCAGCAGCTCAACTAAAACAGCTACGTTTGAGAGAAGCTTGTGAGTATACCTTTAGATAACCTATATGTACTAATTACTTTAATTTATATATAGTTGCTGGATTTTTTTGAAGTGGGTAATTTTTAAAATTTTTAATGAATTTATTACAATATTGCTTCTGTTTTCATGTTTTTGTTTTTTTGGGCCATCAGGCATATGGGATCCTAGCTCGCCAACCAGGTATTGAACCTGCATTGGAAGGTGAAGTGTTAACCAATGGACCGCCAGGGAAATCCCCCGGATTCATTTTTGAAAGTGAAAAAGCAATCAAAATGGATTTTCTAAGTTATAGTGGACTTACTACCTTGAGTTATATGAAAACATCAGATTTATTGTGTCATAAAAATTTTATGACTAACCATGGTTTATACAGGCAAAGGAATGCCAGTGTAGTATAGTAACAAAATTGTGGGTTTTGTTATCAGATAGATTTGCTTTTGAATGCTACTACTGCTACTTAGTAAGTTATGGCCTTAGACAAATTGCATTTTTTAAACAAACCAAAGTAAAAATAATTATACACATACATATTGTAATAAAAAGGGTTTTCAACAAAATATAGCAGTTATCTGGTCCATCCCAGGTTTAACTGTTTTAGCTATTTATTTGCACACTGTTCAATAATTTGCTTATACTACTAGCTGATTTTTCAACTTTAGGCATTTTTAGACTAAAACTACTATGATAGATCAAAATTCAGTTCTTTTATACCACCCTTCATTACTTGCCCTGTCCTCCCAATATATTATAATATTCATTTAAAAAATAAGTGTTTGGGGTATGTCACTATATAAATATTATCACTTCAAAACCAAGTAGGGTACTCTGATTACTTTTTGTTCCTTGTAAAACTTAAAACACTCTTTTAAGAGTAATTACCTTTTAAAAGCACCTTAGTCTTCTATACATCCTTCATGTTTTTTCCCAAATGCTGCCCATCTATCAGATCATTATCTCACCTGCCAAGACCTTCCCCTGCCCTCTCAATTGAGACCAGTTACTTTCTACACCTGCTGAGCAGCTGGCATTCTGGAATTCCCATTCATTGCATAAGTATATTAGGTATCATGCAGTTTCGTTTCATGTGTGTGTGTGTGAAAGTTGCTCAGTCATGTCTGACACTTTGCAACCCCATGGACAATTCTCCAGGCCAGAATACTGGAGTGGGTAGCCTTTCCCTTCTCCAGGGGATCTTCCGAATCCAGGATTGAACCCAGGTCTCCCACACTGCAGGAAGATTCTTTACCAGCTGAGCCACAAGGGAAGCCCAAGAATACTGGAGTGGGTAGCCTATCCCTTCTCTAGGGGATCTTCCTGACCCAGGAATTGAACCAGGGTCTCCTGCATTGCAGGCAGATTCTTTACTAACTGAGCTATCAGGGAAGTCCTTAGTTTCATGGTTTTCTTTAAAACAAACAAATAAACAAAAATTATTGCTTTGCTTTTCGGAGTGCAGAATTCAGCAACTTCTAAAGAACAGTACATAATAAGTAAATTTGCCTGTTTGAAATGTCTTCATTCTACCCTTGCACTAGATTCACGCTTTAGCTTTAGAGAGAAATCTAAGATGAAACTAATTCTGTCTCAGGATTTTGAGGTAATCAATGCTCAACTGCTTTCTAGCTTCTAGCCTCTGTTCAATGATGCAATAACATTCTGGTTTTTGATTTTATTTGTATTTTTCCTTCATCTCTGACCTCTCTTTATTCAGTTCAGTTGCTCAGCTATGTCCGACTCTTTGCTACCCCATGGACTGCAGGATGCCAGGCTTCCCTGTCTGTCACCAACTCCTGGAGTTCACTCAAACTCATGTCCAATGAGTCGGTGATGCCATCCAACCATCTCATCCTCTGTTGTCCCCTTCTCCTCCCGCCTTCTATCTTTCCCAGCATCAGGATCTTTACAAATTAGTCAGTTCTTCACATCAGGTAGCCAAAGTACTGGAGTTTCAGCTTCAGCATCAGTCCTTCCAATGAATATTCAGGACTGATCTCCTTTAGGATGGACTGGTTGGATCTCCTTGCAGTCCAAGGGACTCTCAAGAGTCTTCTCCAATACCACAGTTCAAAAGCATCAATTCTTTGGTGCTCAGCTTTCTTTACTGTCCAACTCTCACATCCACACATGACCACTGGAAAACCATAGCCTTGACAAGATGGACCTTTGTTGGCAAAGCAATGTCTCTGCTTTTTAATATGCTGTCTAGGTTGGTTATAACTTTTCTTCCAAAGAGCAAGTATCTTTTAATTTCATGGCTGAAATAACCATCTGCAGTGATTTTGGAGCCCCCAAAATAAAGTCTCTCACTGTTTCCCCATCTATTTGCCATGAAGTGATGGCACCAGATACCATGATCTTAGTTTTCTGAATGTTGAGCTTTAAGCCAAGTTTTTCACTCTCTTCTTTCACTTTCATCAAGAGGCTCTTTAGTTCTTCTTCACTTTCTGCCATAAGTGTGGTGTCATCTGAGTATCTGAGGTTATTGATACATCTCCTGGCAATCTTGATTCCAGTTTGTGCTTCATCGAGACCAGTGTTTCTCATGATGTTCTGCATATAAGTTAAATAAGCAGGGTGACAATACACAGCCTTGATGTACTCCTTTCTTGATTTGGAACCAGTCTGTTATTCCATGTCCAGTTCCTACTGTTGCTTCATGACCTGCATACAGATTTCTCAGGAGGAAGATCAGGTGGTGTGGTATTCCCATCTCTTTCAGAATTTTCCACAGTTTATTGTGATCCACACAAGCAAAGGCTCTGGCACAGTCACTAAAACATGTTTTCTGGACTCTTGCTTTTTCGATGATCCAGTGGATGTTGGCAATTTCATCTCTGGTTCCTCTGCCTTTTCTAAAACCAGCTTGAACACATGGAGGTTCATGGTTCATGTACTGTTGAAGCCTGGCTTGGAGAATTTTGAGAATTACTTTGCTAGTGTGTGAAATGAGTGCAACTGTGCAGTAGTTGGAGCATTCTTTGGCATTGCCTTTCTTTGGGATTGGAATGAAAACTGACCTTTTCCAGTCCTGTGGCCACTGCTGAGTTTGAGTGCAGCCCTTTCACAGCATTATCTTTCAGGATCTGGAATAGCTCAACTGGAATTCCATCATCTCCACTAGCTTTGTTTGTAGTAATGCTTCCTAAGGCCCGCTTGGCTT
The DNA here is from genome assembly GCF_032405125.1 of Capricornis sumatraensis. Lineage (NCBI taxonomy): Eukaryota > Metazoa > Chordata > Mammalia > Artiodactyla > Bovidae > Capricornis > Capricornis sumatraensis. The sequence goes on along the minus strand of NC_091069.1, from coordinate 232,687,838 downwards.
CTCATTCCAGGGTGTCTGGTTCTAGGTGAGTGATCATACCATCATGATTTTCTGGGTTGTGAAGATCTTTTTTGTACAGTTCTGTGTATTCTTGCCCCCTCTTCTTAGTATCTTCTGCTTCTGTTAGGTCCCTACCATTTCTGTCATTTACTGAGCCCATCTTTGCATGAAAAGTTCCCTTGCCATCTCTAATTTTCTTGAAGAGACCTCTAGTCTTTCCCATTCTATTGTTTTCCTCTGCTTCTTTGCATTGATCACTGAGGAAGACTTTCTTATCTCTCCTGTTATTCTTTGGAACTGCATTCAGATGGGTATATCTTTCCTTTTCTCCTTTGCCTTTCACTTCTCTTCTTTTCATAGCTGTTTGTAAGGCCTTATCAGACAACTGCTTTACCTTTTTGCATTTCTTTTTTTTTCGGGATGGTCTTTATCACTGCCTCTTTCACAATGTCATGAACCTCTGTCCATAGTTCTTCAGCACTCTGTCTATCAGATCTAATCCCTTGAATCTATTCGTCACTTCCACTGTATAATCATAAGGGATTTGATTTAGGTCATACCTGAATGGTCTAGAGGTTTTCCCTACTTTCTTCAATTTAAGTCTGAATTTGGCAATAAGGAGTTCATGATCTGAGCCACAGTCAGCTCCCAGTCTTGTTTTTGCTGACCGTATAGAGCTTTTCCATCTTTGGCTGCAAAGAATATAATCAATCTGATTTTGGTATTGACCATTTGGTGATGTCCATGTGTAGAGTCTTCTCTTGTGTTGTTGGAAGAGGGTGTTTGCTATGACCAGTGTGTTCTCTTGGCAAAACTCTGTTAGCCTTTGCCCTGCTTCATTTTATACAACATGGCCAAACTTGCCTGTTACTCTAGGTACTTCTTGACTTCCTACTTTTGCATTCCAGTCCCCTATAATGAAAAGGACATCTTTTTTGGGTGTTAGTTCTAAAAGGTCTTGTAGGTCTTCATAGAGCCATTCAACTTCAGCTTCTTCAGCATTAACTGGTCAGGGCTTAGACTTAGATTACTGTGGAGATCATTCTGTCATTTTAGAGGCTGCATCCAAGTACTGCATTTCAGACTCTGTTGTTGACTATGATGGCTGCTCTATTTCTTCTAAGGGATTCTTGCCCACAGTAGTAGATATAATGGTCATCTCAGTTAAATTCACCGATTCCAGTCCATTTTAGTTCGCTGATTCCTAAAATGTCAATGCTCACTCTTGCCATCTCCTGTTTGACCACTTCCAATTTGCCTTGATTCATGGACCTAACCTTCCAGGTTCCTAAGCAATATTGCTCTTAACAGCATTGGACTTTACTTCCATATCAGTCACATCCACAACTGAGTGTTGTTTTTGCTTTGTTTATTGTTTCTCTTTATTACTGGTATTCTAAATTCCAAGGCAATCTGTGTCTCTTTTCATTTAGTGCTAAGCATCTGGTGGCCCTTTCAGTTTACAGATGCATGTCCCTTGGTCAGAAGAAACTATTTCCTTGATAACTTTCCTCCTTCCCAGGATCTCTGGTCTCTTTTTCTGGAACTCCAATTAGATAGGTATCGGATCTACGGACAGTTCCTCTAAATCTTTCTTACTTTTTATTTTCCTCCTTTTATTTTGATCTTTTTCCTGAGAGTTCTGTGGCTTTGTTTTACCTATTGAATTTAAAAAATTTGGGTCAACAATTTTTGTTCCTAATTTTTTTTTTTTGGTTGCAATACTGTTTCATTTCATAAGAATGCTAACCAAAGTTGTCTCTGAAGTTCTCTTCTTTCCAACACTATCTCCAGATCCCTTTCTCTCTTCTTTCCAACACTATCTCCAGATCCCTTTCATTTATTTTTGTTTAGGCTCTTATAGAGATTTTCCTAAAATGTTCAGTGGTTTCTCACAGTCTATTATTTCTTCATATTAAAGAGCAAGACATTAAAACTATGATTAGAAGCAGTGTCTGTGTTGGGAGGGTATAGGGCTAGATGACTTGAGATCCTCAGCTTCTCTCTAGGATGACTGAATAGTGAGCCAGCCTTTTGGTTGGAACATCCTCCAAAAGTTGGTGGGTCTTTTGCTTGGAATTCAATGAATTTCTCAAAAAACCATCCTCCAACTTCCTGTCTGGGCTAAGGCTTGTTATAGCCTGGGAATAGGATGGGAAAAGGAACTTTATGTAACCTCAGTTTCCAGCCTAGTATCTCCTTCTCTATTCTGTACCTGGTGTCTCATATGTATGGAACCTTCTGGAGACCATACCTCCAGGCTTTTGCCTGTAGTTAACTGCTTGACTGTGTGGGGGAAGGCTCTGGGGAGCGGTCCTATCACTCTTGCTACAGATGTTGAACTGACCCCCTCTTTTCAGGCCATGGCTCTGATAGCTTCCGACACTTTCAAGTTCTGAATCTCTTGGGAACTGTGAGAGACAATCTGCTCATCTATCGGTTTGTATCCTCTTTTATTCACTCTTCAGTCTGAGCATAACCCTACTCTGTTGCATTGGTTTTTATTTCTCTTCTTTTCCCATCACAAACTGTTTTCAAATTCTAATGTGCTGATATTTCTTCTCTCATCTCTTTGTCTTTAAAGGTTCACTCTTAAAATAGTTTATTATTCAGTTTAATGGAGTCTGACAAAGAGAAGAGACAACCAGTTTAATATTCCCTGCATTTCTAGATGAATCTGCAGGCTGTGGTTTCAGGCTTACCCCTTACAACTCCTTACATTACTGAGATATTTAGATCATTTTTTGGTTTCCTTGAAGTGATGCTTCTTAAAAGAACTTTCTAAAAACAATAATTAAATGGTAAATATTTAGACAAGAAGGATACCTTACCAGTAGGCTGGGGAAAAACTGGAGGAATGGTTCCAGGTGGTACAGCTGGAGGATAACTTGGAAATATTGGTGGAGGCAAAGGGAAATTCACTCCTAAGGAGCCCTATGGAAGTATTTAAAGTTATAAAACAATGCATCAAAAACATCTAGAGGGATTACTTAAAGATTTAGTAAAGAATTCATGGACAGTTCTCACCAATTGTTGTATAGCAAAAAGTGCAGCTTTTTCCTTGGCTTCATTTTCAGAATGGCACTGTGGCCCACGTACCAGTAAACCGTTAGATAATTTTACCTGGCAAACTGTCATTGTCTAAAAAAAAGAGAACAGGAATGTTTATGAAGTTATCTGTCCAGGAAATTGACCTCCTTCTAGAAAGCTTAAACAAGTAGAATAATTTCATCTAACATTCTGTAAAAAAAAATTTCAAGAATTCAAAGAAGGACTATAGCTTAAGTTTTCAGTTATGATGCAAAAACTTTAAAACTGTTGCCTTATCTTTCAGTGTTTACAAAGTTAAAATGATCTCTAAGCTAGTTGAAGGGTCAGGAATCCAATTGTAAATGAAAGTCAGCTAAACTTTCTTCTTTACATCTAGGATCAGGAAACTAGGTTTCCTATTTGTTTTTGTATGTAAGATTTTATTGGAGCACAGCCAAGTCCACTCTTTTATGTTTGCCTATACCTACTATAACTGCAGAGGAAAGCAGTTGTGACAGAGCCCATATGGCCCACAAAGCCTGAAATATTTACTGTCTGGCTGTTTATAGAAAAAATTTGCTGACCCCTGCTTTCCACCATCCTTTAAATAGTAGACATTTTGCTAACATGAATTAACTGCCAAAATCGTAAAACTCCAACGTTCTAACTGATCTTATATTTACATTTGAATGACATTTCTTTACTGCATACTTTTTTCCTTTGATAAAAAAGATTTTTAAAAAAACTGCTTTTTCAGAAAGTAGTCATATTTATGTAGTAGTATTACTAAGTATAGAATTATTACTATTATTATTAATACTATGTTAGTATCATTATGCTAACTTAGTATTATTACCATTATTATTAATGGTTGTTTTAGGTAAGAATATATCAAGAGTTTGGAAACAGATTTCCTGTAGTGATTCTACAGGTGTGGTATGGGGACCTCAGAGGTCCCTGAGACCCTTTCCAGAGCTTCAAACTATTTTTATAATAATACAAAAATGTTATTTGCTCTTTTCACTCTCTCTTTCTCATAAGTATAGAAAGAACCAAACATTCATTAATATAATTTCAAATTCTACAATTGCACTAACTTTAAAGAAAATACCATGTTTTAATGTTGTTATAAAAAAATATCCACAATGATATGAAAAGGCTATTAAAATTTTCTTCCTTTTTTCCAACTATTCGTGTGAGGTCAGATTTTCTTCATGTGTTTCAACCAAAACCATGTATTACAAGAGATGGATAGTAAGAAGCAGATATGAGAATCTAGCTTCTTCTATTAATCTAGAAGATGGAAAACACTTGCAAAAATGTAGGGCAATGACATTCTTCTCACTAAATTTTTTCAAAAAGTCATTTCTAATTAACAATTTAAATTTTTTCATTTTTAATTTGGTAAATATGGATATAATACAAGTAAACAAAAGTTCTTTGGGGTTCTCAAAAAAAAAAGATGGGTAGTTTCTGAGACCAAACAGTTTGCAGCTGGTGTACAGCTGCACTGTACACCAAGACCACTAGCCCTATCATCATTTTGAAGAATCCTGCGAGGCGACCTGCTGCCCAAGTTCCTGTCAGTGGTTATGCATAAATGGAAAAGCCAGAAGGAGAAGTATTCATCTATGCTTCTCATAAAATAAAAAATACCAGCTCCACTATATTATTTCCAGCCAAAGATTTTTAGTTGATTTGTTTAACATCAGTGATCAATGACTTATGCAAACAGAAGAACAGTAGTATACCATACCTGTGGTGTTCTCAGAAAGGAGAAATTTGGTTGTGGCATTCCAACAAGGGAACAAATTCGAGAAAGTTCAGTTACTGGTGTGGACACAGGAGGAATCTGGCCGGCAGGCCAGCACACACTGTCCATAGACTGAACATTATGGTACTCACTAGCACTGTGAGGCTTGTTCATATAAGATGCTACAAAAAAAGAGAAAGATCACTGAGTAGAGTCCCTTGTGTTAAAATTCTTAAGTTTTGAGGCTTCAGCTTTGGTTTTCTCAAAATCCACCTTACTTTCTGAGCCACATGGATCAACGTTTTTGCTCCAAAATAGTGCTTCTTGAATGTTTTTTCTGAAATCAAACCTTCCAAGTGCCTTTATATAGAATATGATTTTAAAAATTCTGAAAGATCACATTCTTTATAATCAAGAAACTCACCAACAGAACAAAAGCACACCCTAGTGGAGAATGAATCTAAACCTCTAACTATTATAGATTAAAAAATAAGTGGCTTGCCCAAAGTCATACATTAGTTCTGTTACATGGACTGGGTTCTGAGCTCTTCATTCTAAGGTATATAATACTTTTTATTATACTGAAATATAGTAAAAGTTACTTGTTTTTGACAGTGGGATCATACTTAGCTGATACTGTTTTAAAATTTTATTTTGCTCTATTTCAAGAATACATCTGTCACTATGATATATATTGTTTCCTGAGAGTTATTGAAATTTTAATTATTTATCCTGATACTCAGTAGATAAATGAAGATAGGCTCTGATATTGTTCCAGATTTTGATCCTTAATAAATTCAAATTGGCTTATTTCAAAATGTTTTTTACCTGAGAAACTTTTGTCCCCACCTACCATTATTCCTGGTGGACTTTTGAAGATAATTACAGAGACAAATATTAAGTATAGTGGACACAGAAGTAGGGGCAATGATCGACATCTAGTGAAGTCCAGCTGTGTGCCCCATGTTATGCTGTAGGCTTCACAGATTTATGGTAAGTGCCACTTTCCGATGTGTGCCTCCATTAATTATTTTTAATTGATTTTCCAGCTTCTTCTTTTTTATGTGAATCAAGTTATTTTAACATAATACTAATACCAATTATTGGCACCTAGGATGTGTTAGACACAGTGCTAACTGTTTTATATATGTCATATAATTATTGCAACAGACATCTGCAATGTTATTTCATAGATAAAAGAAAAGTTAAATAATATATTTAAATTACATAATAATTTTTAAATTATTGAGAAAAAGCTAAAATGTAAAAACTTTTCTAGGTTTGGAATCTACAGAATGAGTGTTATAGTATAATTTAAGTAGTTACAAGAAGATAATTAGAGATCTACTGGTTACAGTTATTTAATACATTGTTATGTAATGACATAAGCATAAGAAAACATACTCTTATTACCCTTCATTATACTTAAAAAAATAAAAGTAGTTTTATCTTTAAAAAGTACAAGATTAAAAAACCAAATGAACTGAATTTTTGAAGTTGCCTATTAGCTTAATTTCTTATTAAGTACTTAGCTTACTTACTCAATTTCTTATTTTGTTTAGGTTGTGAGGAAGATCCATATTCATCTCTTCTACTAGAGGAAACAGTGACTTCATTACCAAACTGTTTCATTTCATTCTTATGGTCCATACTGTCAGAGCTGTCAATTTTTAGAATTTCTTTAAGCATCCGAGTTCCCTTCTGCTTTGAAAATGATTGGTGTGGAGATAGTGGGGGTAGAGAGAAAAGTTAAACATAGAGTTACAAAGCTTACTGATCCTCCTTTTAATAAGTTCTACTGTTAAAAATTAAGACAATAACTACATTCAGATAAAGAATAAGGAAAATCAATAGAGTTGAAAAAAAAATCCACATTTCCTGGCAAAGATAATAATTATTATCATTCCTGCTTAATTTCTGACCAAACAGTCTGGGAACAATGTTTGAAAAACAAGGGAGCTATGGTGGCTAAATTGCCCAGGACAGCCTGGTTTTCCTCACAGGATGACAATAATATGCATCACATCAGTCTATGTAAGAGAAGGTGTCTTAGCTGTTGCACAGGGTACGTATGGCCAACAATAATGAAATTACCATATTGTACAAGCTCCTACAAAATACGAACCATAGCAAATGACTGTGGTGACAAATGTTCTTCACTTGGAGGCTCTTCATGATGAGATGACTGTATTTCATTTTCTTTGGAGATATTCAAGGATGCTAAGAAGTTCTCAATTCCAAGATTAGGCTAGAAGAATAAATATTTTATGACTGAAGTTTTGAAAGTACAAGGACCTGAAAATCACTAAGAGTTTTATGTACAAAAACAATCCTTTAATTTTCACTCACTCGTCTTTCCAAGTGTTAAAGTGTGGGAAGATAAACTGAATGAATGGTCTTTTACCTTATCAACAGCACTTGGATAACCAGTCACAACCTTTTGATTTTCTGAGACTTCTGAACTTTCATTTCTCTTCAGTAGCTTAATATTACATTTGGCAGGGCCTCCAAATGCCTATAAAAGAGTAAGAATGGGTTTTTGTGTAAATGAAATAATAGTTACTACTTAACAGTATTCTAAATAAATCACTGCAAACTTTTTGGAGTGTTATTTTTTCTTTTATATCATAAGAAAAAAGGGGGGTCCATAAATTTGATGAGGGGAAAAATTACATCTTAACCTTCATTAATTTCTAAATAAGATTTATCATTCCCTTCAATTATGAATGTAGGCAATAAACTATTAATATAATGGTGGTGATTCTAATGGCATTTCAATATAATTGGTTTTCTTTCAAATCTTATATATTTTATTTTAGCATTAATACTATTATTCTCAGAAAGAGTCCATACACTTCACCAAAGAGGCCCACAGCACTATAGAGTTTATGAACTCCTTTTCTAGAAGAAAGGAAATTATAGCATAAGAATTTCAGAAGGAGAGGGCTTTGAAAGTCATGTAATTCAACCCTTTATTGGTATCTGAAAATTAATGGGTTCCATTACTGAGATGCTGTTATGTGCCAAGATATCTGCTAAGATATCTTTTATAAATATATTATAGCTTATAAGAGATCTAACTTTTTAAAAAACTTTGTTATAAAACATAATATGCATATAAAATGCACACATGCAAATATACATGTATATTTTTAGATTTAAACTTTTTTTTAATTATAAAATGTATATAGACTCTTTATCAGTCAGCAGAAACTCTTAAAACATGAATGATCTCAGTTTCTCTTATTAACCTAACTCCACAGAATTAACTGTTAACTTTTCCATGTTGGTCTATATACTTTCATTGACTTTCACTATATACAAACATGCATACATGGTTAGTCGCTCAGTCATGTCCAACTCTTTGTGATCCCATGGACAGCAGCCATTATTTCCAAATAGTTTATACATAAAATGTACACACACTCATACAAATAGGCATGTTTGTATGTATTTGTATAGGGCTTTCCTGGTGGCTTAGCTGGTAAAGAATTCCCATGGAGAGAGGAGCCTGGAGGGCTACAGTTCATAGGGTAGCAAAGAGTTGGACAAGAGTGAGGGACTAAGCACTAGCACCAGACTATATATAATGAATGAGAGGGACAAGTGATATATTTTAGTCTCCATTTTAAAGATGAAGAAATTGAGGCATGAGATGTGCAGTGACTTGCTCAAGGCCACTGAACCATTAAACAGCAGAACCAGAATGTATCTCTAATTCCAAGTCTTGGACTCTAGTTGTGCAGCCTCCCATCCAAGGGACTGACAGGCTCAGCAACCCTCTTGCCACACACATTATGAATCTGGTCGAAAGGGCTGCAAATTTAAGGCAGATGCCCCAGAGCCACCAATTCCAATAAAAAGTGGGCTACTAGAAATTTGATTTTAAGAAGCTTACCTGCCTATTTGACATTTTTTGTGACCGACTCTCAGTTTTAGGACTCTTACACTCTTCTTTAACTAGACACAAGAAAACAGAAATTCTGTTAAATGAAATTTGTTGCATACCTATTAAATTTACCAAATATTTACCACAGCAAGGCACTGTGCTAAAGAATTCACTGAATTCCACAGAGGGAGACAAAGGCCCTGCTTTTGAGGAACTTGTAATCTAGATGAGGGGGAGAAAAGATACAGGCAACAACAAAATAAAAAGAAAGGTGGCATTTAATTGAGTCTTGCAGAACAGCAAGTTTCCAAAGGGCAGAATAGGGGGCTAAGTATTCCCACAAAGAAAATAATAAGAGAAAAGACAAATAATAGGAATAGCAGAAAGCAAGGAATATTTGTGGCACTCTAAATAGACAAGTTCTGCTGGAGGCTAAGAAGTATAATGCAGCTTAGTTGAACTAGAGGAGCAGGCTGTAGCCATAATCTGCCAAGGACTGAAGACTATGGAATTACACCGGAGGTAACGGGCATAATCACAGAAAAGTTTTGATCAGGTAGGAATCTGATCAGAATTGTGCTTTAAGAAAATTAAAACATAGCAGTGGCTTATTATATACAAGGAGTTAGAGACCAATGAGGAAGCTATGTTAGTATTCTTGTTAAGGGGAAATTAGGAGAACAGAAAGAAAATGAAAAAGGATAGATGAGAAGAGGAAGGAGGGAAGGGAAAAATGAAGGAGGAAAGAAAAGAAGGAAGAAAGAAAAAAGGAGGAAGAAAGAGAGGGACACAAGAGGAAAGAGAGGATGAGGAAAGAAGTGGAAGGAAGGGATGGAAGGGAGGGAGGGGATGGAATGAGAGAAAAGGGAAGGAAGGCACAAAGATGGGAAGGGAAGGGAAGATGGAGAACAGAGAGGGTAAAAGAAGAGAAGAAGGCAAGGAAGAATTCTTGCAAAAAAGGAGGAAAATTGAAAGTAATATGACATGATTCAACATTAAACCTTTGTTGAGACACACAAGAAAACTAATTGGAATTCCACATAATGTAAATGGCTTACAAACTTTTATACAAAGAATAACTTGAAGAAAAATCACAAACATTTTAATTAACTATGAAATCTTGAAGCTTTAATTATCAGATTTATGGGGACATGAATCTATATTTAACTTAAAATGTAAAAGAAACAAAAATAACATATAGATATTGGTGCAAAACAAAAACAAAAATCTGAACCAAAGTTATAAAACAAGAAGTTTTTCCAAAATAGTTTTTAGAGATTAGTTGTTTGTCAGTTGCTTCATTTGCTATTATTTTCTCCCATTCAGAAGGCTGTCTTTTCACCTTGCTTATATTTCCTTTGTTGTGCAGAAGCTTTTAATTTTAATTAGATCCCATTTGTTTATTTTTGCTTTTATTTCCAGAATTCTGGGAGGTGGATCATAGAGGATCCTGCTGTGATTTATGTCAGAGAGTGTTTTGCCTATGTTCTCCTCTAAGAGTTTTATAGTTTCTGGTCTTACATTTAGATCTTTAATCCATTTTGAGTTTATTTTCGTGTGCGGTGATAGAAAGTGATCTAGTTTCATTCTTTTACAAGTGGTTGACCAGTTTTCCCAGCACCACTTGTTAAAGAGATTGTCTTTACTCCATTGTATATTCTTGCCTCCTTTGTCAAAGATAAGGTGTCCATATGTGTGTGGATTTATCTCTGGGCTTTCTATTTTGTTCCATTGATCTATATGTCTGTCTTTGTGCCAGTACCATACTGTCTTGATGACTGTGGCTTTGTAGTAGAGCCTGAAGTCAGGCAAGTTGATTCCTCCAGTTCCATTCTTCTCTCTCAAGATTGCTTTGGCAATTCGAGGTTTTTTGTATTTCCATACAAATCTTGAAATTATTTGTTCTAGTTCTGTGAAAAATATGGCTGGTAGCTTGATAGGGATTGCATTGAATTTGTAAATTGCTTTGGGTAGTATACTCATTTTCACTATATTGATTCTTCCGATCCATGAACATGGTATATTTCTCCATCTATTAGTGTCCTCTTTGATTTCCTTCATCAGTGTTTTATAGTTTTCTATATATAGGTCTTTAGTTTCTTTAGGTAGATATATTCCTAAGTATTTTACTCTTTTCGTTGCAATGGTGAATGGAATTGTTTCCTTAATTTCTTTTTCTACTTTCTCATTATTAGTGTATAGGAATGCAAGGGATTTCTGTGTGTTGATTTTATATCCTGCAACTTTACTATATTCATTGATGAGCTCTAGTAATTTTCTGGTGGAGTCTTTAGGGTTTTCCATGTAGAGGATCATGTCATCTGCAAACAGTGAGAGTTTTACTTCTTTTCCAATATGGATTCCTTTTATTTCTTTTTCTGCTCTGATTGCTGTGGCCAAAACTTCCAGAACTATGTTGTATAGTAGCGGTGAAAGTGGACACCCTTGTCTTGTTCCTGACTTTAGGGGAAATGCTTTCAATTTTTCACCATTGAGGATAATGTTTGCTGTGGGTTTGTCATATATAGCTTTTATTATGTTGAGGTATGTTCCTTCTATTCCTGCTTTCTGGAGAGTTTTTATCATAAATGGATGTTGAATTTTGTCAAAGGCCTTCTCTGCATCTATTGAGATAATCATATGGTTTTTATTTTTCAATTTGTTAATGTGGTGAATTACATTGATTGATTTGCAGATATTGAAGAATCCTTGCATCCCTGGGATAAAGCCCACTTGGTCATGGTGTATGATCTTTTTAATGTGTTGTTGGATTCTGATTGCTAGAATTTTGTTGAGGATTTTTGCATCTATGTTCATCAGTGATATTGGCCTGTAGTTTTCTTTTTTTGTGACATCTTTGTCAGGTTTTGGTATTAGGGTGATGGTGGCCTCATAGAATGAGTTTGGAAGTTTACCTTCCTCTGCAATTTTCTGGAAGAGTTTGAGTAGGATAGGTGTTAGCTCTTCTCAAAATTTTTGGTAGAATTCAGCTGTGAAGCCGTCTGGACCCGGGCTTTTGTTTGCTGGAAGATTTCTGATTACAGTTTCAATTTCCGTGCTTGTGATGGGTCTGTTAAGATTTTCTATTTCTTCCTGGTTCAGTTTTGGAAAATTGTACTTTTCTAAGAATTTGTCCATTTCTTCCATGTTGTCCATTTTATTGGCATACAACTGCTGATAGTAGTCTCTTATGATCCTTTGGATTTCTGTGTTGTCTGTTGTGATCTCTCCATTTTCATTTCTAATTTTATTGATTTGATTTTTCTCTCTTTGCTTCTTGATGAGTCTGGCTAATGGTTTGTCAATTTTATTTATCCTTTCAAAGAACCAGCTTTTGGCTTTGTTGATTTTTGCTATGGTCTCTTTTGTTTCTTTTGCATTTATTTCTGCCCTAATTTTTAAGATTTCTTTCCTTCTACTAACTCTGGGGTTCTCCAATACAAGCAACTTATGCAGCTCAATTCCAGAAAAATAAACGACCCAATCAAAAAATGGGCCAAAGAACTAAATAGACATTTCTCCAAAGAAGACATACGGATGGCTAACAAACACATGAAAAGATGCTCAACATCACTCATTATTAGAGAAATGCAAATCAAAACCACAATGAGGTACCACTTCACACCAGTCAGAATGGCTGCGATCCAAAAATCTGCAAGCAATAAATGCTGGAGAGGGTGTGGAGAAAAGGGAACCCTCCTACACTGTTGGTGGGAATGCAAACTAGTACAGCTGCTATGGAGAACAGTGTGGAGATTCCTTAAAAAAATTGCAAATAGAACTACCTTATGACCCAGCAATCCCACTGCTGGGCATACACACCGAGGAAACCAGAATTGAAAGAGACACATGTACCCCAATGTTCATCGCAGCACTGTTTATAATAGCCAGGACATGGAAACAACCTAGATGTCCATCAGCAGAGGAATGGATAAGAAAGCTGTGGTACATATACACAATGGAGTATTACTCAGCCGTTAAAAAGAATTCATTTGAATCAGTTCTGATGAGATGGATGAAACGGAGCCGATTATACAGAGTGAAGTAAGCCAGAAAGAAAAACACCAATACAGTATACTAACACATATATATGGAATTTAGAAAGATGGCAATGACGACCCTGTATGCAAGACAGGAAAAAAGACACAGATGTGTATAACGGACTTTTGGACTCAGAGGGAGAGGGAGAGGGTGGGATGATTTGGGAGAATGGCATTCTAACATGTATACTATCATGTAAGAATTGAATTGCCAGTCTATGTCTGACGTAGGATACAGCATGCTTGGGGCTGGTGCATGGGGATGATCCACAGAGATGTTATGGGGAGGGAGGTGGGAGGGCGGTTCATGTTTGGGAACACATGTAAGAATTAAAGATTTTAAAATTAAAAAAATAAAAAACTAATAAAAAAAAACAAAATAGTTTTTAGAAAAACATTTTATAAAGACTATTCTTAAAGTACAGGAAATATATAAATACATAAAATACAATGTGCATATAAAATATAGTCAATTAGACTCAGGCCTCGGCACTTGGTATTTCCTCTACTGGAAAGCTCTTCAGCAAGCTGATTCCATTTCCCTTTCATTTGGGTCTCTACTCAAATGTGTCCTTGGAGAGGTATTACTTGACTGCCTTATTTAAAACAGCATCTGCATCACTCAATCTTCTTACTCTGCTTTATTTTTCATCATAGATTTATCATTACTCCAGATTATGGAGTTTACTCTTTGCCTATTATTAGTCTCAACCTTAGAATATAAAGTCCATTAGGTCAGAAAACTTGTGTGACTTATCCCCAACAACTAAAACAATACCTTGCACATAATACAGCTGAATAAATAAATAAATGAATAACAAAAGAGTCATATTTTGAACATGAAGAGCAACTTGATACAGTTTGGGAATACTGTGATCAAGAGAAGAGAAAAAGTAACTGTAAGATGAAGATTCTCATCTGCGTATCTGTATTCCCTACTGTGCCTAAAACACAGTGGACTACTGAAACAGATGTAGAGAGTCAAAATATATAAAATACGTTAGAGAATATTAACAACAAAATACTTGCACATATTCGTAACAAAAATCTGTAATATAATTTGAATTTATCTGTTTATTTTTAATTTTTTGGCCATGCCTTGCAGCATGTAAGATCTTAGGTTCCCCAACCAAAGACTATACTTGTGCCCCTGCAGAGGAACCATGACGTCTTAACCACTGGACTGCCACGGAAGTCCCTGGAGTAATGTAATAGGCAAGTGTTTATATACACAAAAAGGTAAGTGGATTACTCTAAATAAAATTTATCTCAAAATGTGGTTAGTAAGGTGACATCAGCAAAAATACTGAAGGACCTCTACAAATTCTTTCCTCCATAAAAGCAACAAGAAAATGAATATAAATTACCAGAATCCTAATTTTCAGAATGATGGAAATTAATCAAAGACTTGAAACAATCTGGGATGTATTTCTTCAAGAAAAAGGACTGAATCTTCGTAAAAACAGTGAGTTTTGTGACATTTTAACTTGCCCTGCTCAGTTCCATCCCTTACTCTCCAGTTCCACAAAGTCTTGAATAAAAAAAAAAAACAAACAGGTAGTATTTTTTGGTGAAAATCCATAGCCTGGGTGCTACTTGAGATTAGAATGAGGCTAGAGCTCTTTCAAAGTATTATTCCAACATTCTATGAGCCCAGTATTACCATGATACCAAAATTAAAGACATCACAAGAAAATTACAAGTGTCCTTAATAATACAGATGCAAAGATCCTCAACAAAATACCAGTGAATAGAATCTTGTAGTGTATAAGGAGGATGATACACCAAGATCTAGTGGGATTTATCCCAGGTATGCAAGGTTGGTTCAACATATGAAAAACAGTCAATGAAAAAAAACACGTCGAATGCATAAAAGACAGAATCCATGTGATCATCTCAAAAGTCAAAGAAATAGCATATGACAAAAACTAATATCCCTCCTAGGTTAAAAAAAAAAAATCAATAATCTAGGAATACAAAGAAACTTCTTCACCTAATGAAGGGCAGCTACCAAAACCTCACAGTTAACATTATATTTAATGATGAAAGACTGAAAGGTTACCCTCAAGATCAAGACAAGGATGTGTACTCTCACCACTTCTGTTTAACTGGTGGTTTTAGCCACAACAATTAGGCAAGAAAAATAAACAGAAGGCACCCAGACTGTATAGGAAGAAGTAAAACTACATTTGCAGAAGCCACAAAAAAATAGGGCTAATAAATAAATTCAACAAGGTGGAGGAATACAAGATCAATATACAAAAGTCAGTTTTATTTCTATAAATAGTAATGAACAATATGCTCCCCAAATTAAGGAAACAGCTCCACTGACAACTGTAATAGAATAAAATACTTATTAATAAATTTAACAAAAAATTCAAGACTTACACGCTGAATACTATAAGACATCATTGAAAGAAATAGAAAGGCTTATTGAAGATGACAATACTACCCAAAGTGGTCTATAGATTCAGTATAATCCCTATAAAAATTCCAGCTACCATATTTGCAGAAATAGACAAGCTGATCCTAAAATTTATATGGAAATGGAAGAGACCAGAACTTGACAAATAATCTTGAAAAACAAAGTTGGAGGATTCAAATTTCCTAATTTCAAAACTGGTAACAAAACTATGGTAATGAAGATGATGTGTTGCGCACAAAAAGATGGAATATAGATCAGTGAAATGCAATTACAGACTAAAAATAAACCTATGCATCTATGGTCAACTGATTTCTGACAAGGGTGCCAAGACAATTCAATGCAGTGCAAAGAAAATTCAATGAGCAAAGAACAGTCTTTTAATAAACAGTCCTGGGACAACTACGTGTCTATATGCAAAAGAGTGAATATGGACTCATACCATATATGTACTTATTCAAAAATGGAAAAAAGACCTAAATGTTACAACTAAAACTGTAATGCTCTTAGAAGAAAACACAGGTGTAAATTTTTGTGACCTTTCTTAGATGATACCTAAAGCACAAGCAACTAAAGAAAAATCAGAAATAGATAAATTGGATTTGGTCAAAATTTAAAACTTTTGTGCTTCAAGGACACTGTAAGAAAATTAAAAGACAACCACAGAATGATAGCACATATCTGCGAATCAGATATCTGAACAGCATATAGTATATAGAACATAAGAAGTACTTCATAGGATATGGAACATTAAAAGTACTCTTACAACTCAAGAACGAAAAGATAACCTAATTTTTAAAATTTTATTTCCAAGCAATGTATTTTTAACTTGGATGCAAACAAACAAACAAAAAAAGAGAGAGAGAGAATCCCCTGGGGACCAAAACTGTAAATCAAGGTAGGATTAGCTGATTTGTCCCTCTGGGCAGTGTTCCTGACCCAGTTTGATTTAAACTTTGGGTATTTGGCTCTTTGACTTTGCAGGTGAAGAACTGAAGGCTCATAAGGGGCGTGGCATTTCACATGGACACGACTTCTTAGGGGCGCGGTTTCCTAGGGGAGGTGACCTGAGGCTTTGAACTCAACTGCCACAGTATGTGAAAGTGCAAGGTCACGGTTCTTATGTTCTCATACTAGTCCTCCCATTACTGTTATTACTACTATTGCTGCTGCTGCTGCTGTCATCAATAAAAGCACTGAGTCTTCCTGATGGAACCCAGAACCCAGTGGCTGTTCCGAGGAGTCAGTAAGGACAGCTCAGCTGATTCAGTCTTTTCTGGGTACTAACGCCCTTAAGCTTGACCACTGTCCACTGAGGACGATGCTGTTGTTCCATCTTCCAGAAGAGAAGCCCGGGCTTGGCCAGGATTTTTGAAAACCCAGGGGTACAAGGAGAGGGCAGGTTGCATCCCAATACACTCCTGCTCCTACCAGAATTCAGGGTGGAATGGTCACAGGTCACCAAGGCTTGGCCACTGACACAGCTACTCCCTTGCCGGGCCTGCCACTGCTGGGGGCTGGGTACTAGGAGGAGCAGGGTACAGGCTGGCATACTTTCCCAGCTGGGTGTGTGCCTGACTGGGGTGCACGCTCCTTTGAGGGTACCCACAATTGCCTCCGGCCTACACCTTCCGGCCTGAGAGACACATAAGCCGTTACCCCTCAATCTTCCTCCAGACCCTGACAACCAAAAATCCACTCTTTATCTCTGTGGATTTTCTTGTTCTGGACGTTTCGTAGAAATGGAATCACACATTCTACGGCCTTCTGTGTCTGGCTTTTCTCATCTGCGTTGTATCTGGGGGCTCATCTGTTTTGCAGGGTGTGTTACCACCAAAGTTTGAATTTGTACTGCCTGCCCTGTGTCCCTGGGACCCCAGCAGCATAGCACCTTCCCAAAGCCTAGGATCTGGAGAGGCACCCCACCATACCCCTGGCATGGAGTGTGGTGTTGCACATACACCCTGGGCCCAGTGGCTACTCGCACACCTGGCCCTCTAACCTCTGCCCAGAACCCTTTGTCCTTCCCTTTCTGCAAGCTAACACTCACATACCCTTTTGGCCTCATCTCACCTGCCTCCTCCTTAGGGAAGACCTCCACACAGGCATGGACCCCTGAAAGCTTGTCTCTTGGCTCTGTCCACTTTCCCTACCTCGCCCCTATCTTGTAGGGTTTGGAAAGACACTTCATCCTGCCACCCTCTGTGCCTTATCTGTCTCCTGGGTTAGGCTGCAGATTCAAGTGGGCTGGGTGTGTGTGTTAGTCACTCGGCCATGTCCAACTCTATGCGATCCCGTGGACTATAGCCTGCCAGGCTTCTCTGTCCATGGAATTCTCCAGGCAAGAATACTGGAGTGGGTTGCCATTTCCCCCTCCAGTGAAGAGAACCTAATTTTAAAATGAGCAAAGGATTTGAACGTTTCTCTACAGAAGATAAACAGCCGATAAGCACATGAAAACATGTTCAGCACTATTAGTTATTAATGAATTAGAAATGAAAACCACAAGGAGACTCCACTTTACATTTACTAGGATGACTATAACAAAAAAGTTGGATAACAACACTCCATAACAAGTGTTGTGGAAGATGTGAAGAAATTGGACCGTCATATATTGCTGGTGGGAATGTAAAATGGTATAGCCATTTTGGATACAGTGTGGTAGTTCCACAAAAAGTTAGGCATAGAGTTAACTCAGTTAACTCAGTAAATGAACAAAAGACTCAGTTATTCCTTTACTTCATATATACTCAAGAGACCTGTAACCATATGTTCACACAAAAGTGAAGTCACTCAGTTGTGTCCGACTCTTTGCGACCCCATGGACTGTAGCCTACCAGGCTCCTCCAACCATGGGATTTTCCAGGCAAGAGTACTGGAGTGGGTTGCCATTTCCTTCTCCAGAGGATGTTCCCGACCGAGGGATCGAACCTGGGTCTCCTGCATTGTAGGCAGACGCTTTACCACCTGTGCCACCAGGGTTTCCACACAAAAACTTATACATAAATATCCACAGTAGCATTACATAACACAAAAGTCCAAATGACCCAAATATCCATCAATGGGAGGATGGATAAACAAAACGTTGTATTCATATAACAGAAAATTGTTCAGTCCTAAAAAGGAATGAAGTACTGATATATACTACAACATGGATGAATCTTGAAAAGATTATGCCGAGTGAGTGGAGTCGGTCTCCAAGATCACATATTTTATGTTTCTATTTACAGGAAATGTCCAGAACAGGTCAATCCACAGAGGCAGAAGTAAGTTAGCAGTTGCCAGGGATAGGGGAATGACTAATAGTAAGTACAGACTAATGAGTATGACTACTAATAAGCATGATATTTCTTTTTGGGGTGATGAAAATGTTCTAAATTTAGATACTAGCATTGGTTGTACAACTTTGTGAAAACACTAAAAAAACACTGATTGAACTATAAAAGAATGAATTTTATGATATATGAATTATAACAATAAAGCTGTTAATTTATAAAAATAAAAGGAAGCACTTAGCACCACATGTATATTTTCTAACTCATAACTTACATTTTCTGTGAGGCTCATGTTTTCTCTGCTTAACGCTGTTGTCATTAAAGCCAGTTTTATGATGTTGAGTTACTTGACTTATTTCTTGAGGTAGAACTGCACCCTGAAAGTTAAAATTCTTATAAATGATTTAAATAAACTCTTAATATTAAAACCACTTCTCTTCTTCAATGCTTAATAGTTACTTTATTTTTTTTGTAAAAATTATAGACTTCACTAGAAAAAGATTTAAGGAATTCAGAAAAGTAAAGAGAATTTAAGAAAACCATTCAAATTCTACCACCCTTGATATAACTATTACTGACATTATGATCATCACTCCAGATGCTTCTCTATGCACTAGATAGTAAGGTACATAGAAAACATCACTTTACGAAAATGCTTTCAACAGAAGGAATTAAGTTTAATTTTGTCTGAAGTTAATACAGAAACTAAAGATTAAATTTTAGTTGACTATTCCTTCAGAACAGAAATATCAGCCTCCAAAGACCTTTCTAAATTTGCTTCAAAGTAAGCCTATCTCTAGAGTATGTGAGATGGGAAATGAGTAGGTATTAAGAGAGAACTGGACATGTTCAAGGTAAAGGATGAATACTATTCTCTTGACTTAATTACTTTAAATATTTCCATTAATGAATTTTAAAAATGTATTATTCCTGCCCCTATGTTATAAAAGTTGAGGATACTAGTCCTTCCACATCACTTCCTCCAGCACCTGATCTTTATTAATTAATATTTATGTTGTCAAGGTATTCAAGTGCTGGAAGATTACTACCAGATAGCAAGACTGATTGTAAAGCTACTGTAACTGAGACAGCACCTGAATGGACAAAATTAGCAAAATGACATATGAGTAAGTTTCATATAAAGATCATATCTGATCTTTTTGCTTTCTGATAGGGAGAAGAGGCGTGAAGGCAAAAAGAGACAGATAACTTGCCACAGCTGAAGTGGGAGGCAGAAGCAGAGTAGAGGGTGGAGATGTTCAATATAAATTAATCTTTCTATAGTGATTAATTTTGCTTCTGGTGGACCCTATTTATTTTCTTCTGAGCACAGATGAATAAACACTGGGTATGAGCAAAGGCGTCTCATGTTCTAGTTGGCAGTGGACATGCTCCAAAACAGCTGGGATATGCACCGAAGTGTGAAGGAAGGTCTAGTGAACTCACATGCACAGGAACATCTAGGGTTCTTTGGTCTTTAAGACTAAAGAAAAGGGCCAAGAGATTTCCATTTGCACAGCACAATGGCTGGTGGGGATTTGGGCTAAAGCAGTTCATTTCAGGGGATTCTGATGCTAAACAGGGAATCAAAACATCAGGATCAATAGGTTGGTATGAACAAATATTGTGTGTCTATTATGTGCCAGGCGTAATAAGATGTACTTTGCATCCATTAGCTTAACATCATTATAATAATGCTGCAATCATAAAAATGCTATGGTGTATTCAGATTCCATGTTACAGATGACAGAACTGAGGCTCAAAATGATAATGGTTACAGGACTAAACAACAGGAGAGCTGACACCTGAGCCCTAACTCTAAAACCCATGTTCACAGTATGATTTCAGAGAAAAAGTGCCATAACTTTAATAAGAAAGAAAATATTCCACTTTTAAGTATAGTTTTTTGAATTATTCTGTTTGATGTCTACATGTCTATTTATGTTAGTTGTATTGTTATATTCTGCCAATAAAGACTTGAATGTTTCTTAAAAGACTTTTTAAAAAAGCACTTTTTATCAACAGGTTCACAATGATACTGAGAGGAAGGTGACAAAGATTCCCCTATTCCCCCCACCCCCACCTCCACATATGCACAGCCTTCCCCATTATTATCATCTCCCACCGGAGGAGCACATTTGTGACAACTGATGAGCCTACACTGACACATAACTGCTACTTACAGTCCATATTTTACACTGGTTCCACTCTCGTTGTTATATATTCTGTGGGTTTGGACAAATGTGTAATGACCTATATCTACCATTATATAGAATATATTCATTGCTCCAAAAATCTGTGCTCCACCTATTATCTCTCCCTTTCCCAATCATCCTGGCAACCACTGATATTTTTACTGTCTCTATGGTTTTGCTTTTCCCAGAAGCTTGAATATCTTAAAAAAAATCATGTTGAGCTCTCTAGAATTTGCTTATTAGATGAATACCAGACTGCTTATTAATGCTTCATGGATATAAGGGTTGTATGTGGTAGCTCATAATTCTTAGAATATACAGGAGAGAAAACATGGGAGTGTTCAGCTGATATGAATAATGAAATAGCACCTTAATAACAGGAAATGCATACAGAAGATTCTATGGAAATACAAAATATCAAGTGTTGAGTTCCATCTAAAGGAAATTGGTGGTAATATGCCAGCAGACCTTTTGGCAGTGAGAGAGGAAAGAACAATGCAAACATATAACCTGAAATGGAAATTATCTGTTTATGGGAGAGGGAAAGTAAGGAGATCAATTTGATTGGAAGAGAGCATTTTACCAAATAGTTGGACATACTTTATATAAGAACTGTGCAGGGTTGGATTATAGAAGGCCTAGATATTAGTTTGAGTTGAGGCTGAACTCCAGTAGTTTTAAACAGGGAGCCCTACACATTCTAGAATATTTGAATAACATTGTTTTAGGGTTTGAAAAGACCTCAGAGTTCCTCTAAGTCCAATGCCTTAATTTTATACCCGAGGCCAAAGAAGCCCAGGGAAATTAGATTTGTGCAATTTGAGGCACAAAACCTGATTTCCTAATTCTGAGGCTAATATCAGATTTATCTTCACTATACTGCCTCAGGGTATAAAGTGAGTTCAAAACCAGGAGTCTTGGACTTCCCTACAGGCATAGTGGATAGGAACCTGCCTGTCAACAGAGAGGTCACGGGCTCAATCCCTGGTCTGGGGAAGATTTCACATGCTGTGGAGCAACTAAGCCCATGTGCCACAACTACTGAGCCTGAGAAGCCACAGCAATGAGAAGCCCACACCCCACAACTAGAGAATAGCCCCCGTTCACTACAACTAGAGAAAGCCCATGCAAAAGGACGAAGACCCAACACAGCCAAAAAATAAATAAAATTATTAAAAAAAAACCCAGGAGTTCTTATTAATTAGATACTTGGCTCAGTTATGTCATGGGGCCAACACACGTGAAAAGATCTTTAGGAAAGATTATGTAGGTAGTACTACATAAGAAGGGCTAGAAAGACAACAAACAGGAAGCACAGATAGGAGGTCTATCTAGGGCTAGGGGCAAAATTTAAGGTCCCCGTTGTAAAAACTGAGAAGGGGCAAAAGGATTTGGGATCTCAATGAAAAAAATATTAGAAAGAAGCAAAAACTTTTAACTTCATCCTTTTCGGATTATATGCCCAGGTAAATGGTTACCCTGGAAATAAGGATAGAAGAGATTTTAGGTGAGGTCAATTGTGAGATATCTTGAAGTTGAGGTGATGGTGTAGCATCCATCTATACCTGTCTTCTAGAAGGTGGAGATACTGGGTTGATCTTGATTGAAAGGCTGGAATCAGAGACAGACCGAGTGGTAATTAGCAGAGAAGCAAGAGACACCGTTAAGCAATGAGGCAACAGGGAAAACACATCTGTTGTGTTTCAGGCCCCAATGAAAGGTTGAAAGCACAGAGGTTAACAAAGAACTTGAACACACAGGGAACGGAAAGAGGAGATTCAGGGTAACGTTTTCTCTTAGAGCAGAACTCCTTGACAAAATTACCTATATTTGCTTCCTTCAATTTCTCTCTTCCTCTTCTCTCTTAAACCCACTCTTCTCAGTATTTCACATCTATCATTCAATTGAAACTGCTCTGGTCAAGGTTCCCAATGGCCTTCATGTGTTAAATTCTGTATGTTGTCAATTCTCAGCTTTCATCTTAACTGATCCATCTACAGCCATTTGACACAGTCGATTACTCTATTCTAACATCTGTTCTTCACTTGGCATGTAGAAACCACCCTTCCCTGGTTTCCTTTCTGTCTTGTGGGCCATTCTTTCTCAGTCTTCTTTTTAGTCTCTCCAACTCTTGAAGGATGGAATGCTCTAAGGTTAAGTTACTGAACCCTTTTTCTATCTATATCCAAGAAAGTGGGTAGCGATAACATATATATAGGGTATATTTAAATATATATATATTCACATATATTCACATCTGTACATACATACACACAAAACATAAAATGAATTCCAAATTTCAAATTTATCTCTCCAGCCTGGACAACATTTATGACCTTCAGACTCAAATGTCCAACTCTACATCTCCACTCAGATCCCTTCTTAATGTTTAACATACATCTCAAACTTACCAAAACTGAACTCCTGATCTTCTCCCACAGATCTACCAGACCTGCAATCTTCCCCATCTCGGTTAACAGCCCATCTATCATTTTAGTTACTCAGACCTGAAGAGTTATATTCTTTAATACATTATTTCTCTTTTACCCCATATCCATCTCATCATCAGCTGGAAATCCCTTCCAATATGTTAAGAATTTGACTACTTCTCACAGGGTCCTACTATCCTGATCCAAGTCAATATCAACTCAATCTTGATGATTTCAGTAGTTTCTGAACTAACCTGTTTCCACCTTGGTTCTTCTATTTTCTATTCTCAAGGTAACAGGCAGAGTGATAGAATTAAAATATAAGTCAAATCATGTCACTCTGCTGTGCAAAACCCTCTACTGATTCCTTGTCTCACTGAGTAAAAGCCAATGTCCTTATAATGATCCAGAAAGACCTACTAGTATCTATCTGTTAACTCTCTAAGTACATTTCCTACAACTCACTGTACTGATTCAGACAAATGGTCTGCTTCCTTGTGTACATCAGAGACCACCACTCCCAACAGAAACTGACTTCATCTGGAATACTCTCTCCTCAGATATTTGTATATCCTATTCTTCATTTCATTCAAATCTTTGCCCAAATGTTACTGGAACATTCCATTAAAAAAATTACAAAACCTTGCCTGCCCTCTCCACTAAATTTCCTATCCTGCTTCCCTATAATTTTTCTCAAACTTATATTATCATCTAAAACCATTTATTTTCTTTTGTCTTATTTATTATCCTTTTCTTCCTACAATACTAATTGTATGCGAGTCAGGAATTTTGTTTTGTTTACAGCTATATTCTTGGTGCACAGAACAATGCCTGGCACATGGCAGGCATTGAATGAATGTGTTGAATGAATGAAAGAATGATTTAAAAAAGCACTCCTGAAGAATGAGTGGTTAGCAGTATTAAATAAACAGAGGAACAAAGGGTTTAAAAATCTGGATATGGGTTACATTTATGTAGAAAGCATTGATGAATATCTAAGGGAAAACTTAAAATATAGCATATTGGCAGAGGTGACGTGTGCACTGTCACTCTCACCTTTTTTTTTAAATTTTAGATTTTTCCCTCCATTTTATTATTTTAAAATTGAAGTATAGCTGACTTAAAATGTTGCTGTCACTCTCATTTTTATTTTAATTTCACCATCATTGCCTTTGCTATTTTCCCTTCTCTAGCACTGATAATGTTACCATTACTGGAGGTATCAGAATAAATTAGGCTCTCATGGTGGAGGCCACTGGTTTATAAACTTGAGAGGACATTCCTTTTTGACTGAAGCTGAGAAGAGGGTAACTAGCAAAAAATGTAATAGGAATTTGTTCCTTTTCATTTTCCTTTGTTTGGTGCCTGAGTCTACTCTTTTAGCAAAATTTCTTTCCTCTTCTTATTCTTGATCAAGGATTTGCTCATTCATATTTAAGACAACTAACTGCCAGCATAAAGCTATACATTCAAGTAGAAGTGAATGAGTTAATGCATACTATTAAAGCCTTTATTAAATTTAAAATATAGTTATTATGATTTGTAAACAACTAGAAAAAAATCCAAAACTGATTTAAAATAAAAATTTTCTATAGTCTTACTCATTGGTCCAAAAACATACATGGCTGAAGAGAACTATGAAAATTTAAGATCAGAAGTGTTATTTCTCTTTTATGAGATTTCAGAAGAAAAACTAATCAGTGCATACCTAAAAGAGAAATATAAAATAAATTTAAAAAAAAATGAAATGTCCATTAAGCAAGGTATACTAACCTTCTCTTGTAGCAGTGGCTGAAAGTGTTGAATCTTTCCAGATCCCTGTAAGGACTGCCAAATGTTACAAAATTCATCATCATCTCTAGCAGGTACCTGGGGAAGTAAAAAAAAAACTTCTTAAGGAAAACTGAAACATAAATATGCACCAAAAAACCCAGTAGTTACCTACAAGATTTGAGAGGATTTTTGCTTGTTTCCTTTTTTATCATCTACTTACCTGTTTCCTAATTAGTCTATACCTGTTATTTGGATTTAAAAGTCTGGTTAAAATTTTAGACCATGTAATTAAATCAAGTTAAGTATCTCACATAAAACAATTCAAGTTTTGCCCTCAGGGAGATGAAATAAAGGAAATCACACATGAGTTATATGGCGGGCATTTGAAAACTGCTTTGGATAAACATGAGATAGTCCCCTCCTTTTTACCTTTCAAATTAATGTCATTTCGTAGGGTGATATAATTCAAAATATAACAGTTAATCCATGAAGTAAATGTATAAAGAGAAAAGTTATTTTCAAGCTCGTTATTTAAATAAAAATCTTACTTGAGTAGGAACAAAAAGCGATTGAGGGGAATGGTTCAGGCCTCCCAAATGCCCAGATGAAACTGATGAATTTGAGCTATAGTGATTCACAGCTGGCTGTGGTTTCACAATGGCTGTCAACTTCTGATTTCCAGTTTCAGAGCGACTCCCATGAGAAAGGTTCACCAAGGCACTTGTTGGCAGTCGATAACCTCTACCAGGTGAGCACCTAAAAGTAAAAAGTTGTATCAGGCTAAGAGGGAACTAAAACTAAATGTGCTAGGGAGAAGAATCAAATAATTTTGGGTGGACTGTTCATAATTTGATTCATAAAGATTATTATTTTCAATTAATTAATTGATTTATGGCTGCACCAGGTCTTAGTTGCTGCGTGAAGGCTTTCGCTAGTTCTGGCAAGCAGGGGCTACCCTCTAGTTGGGCGGTGGCTTCTCAGTGCTGTGCAGCTCTAGAGTATGGGCTCAGTAGTTGTGGTGCACAGGCTTAGGCTATTGATGCAACAGGAGAAATGTTAGCTTTGATCACTTCCATTTCCTGATCAATTGTTGAGTCCAGCTCTTTTTATCCTCATCTTCCCATCTTAAAGTTCTAGACCTTGGAAGGCTAAGAGACAAGCATTTGTGATTTCTTCCTTCTTGGTCATGATAGAAGTGTTTAGATATTAAAATAAGCCCTCTGTGGTCAAAAGCTTTCAACTCTGTCACTTCTCTAGAATGTAATATTCTTATATTCTGAGATCATGGGGAAGTAGAATTCTTTCATAAGAAATCTTTGTAAGATTTCCAGAAAGTATTTTTGTGAGAACTATATACTATAAGATTCTGCACTATGAAATGAATATACAGCAGGCAGGCAATCTTTTATATAATTCTCAATCAATCAAAAAAGAAGTTAATCTTAAAAACATATTTCAAAAGTTATTTGGCTAGGGTTATTGGTAACCAAATGAAAATCAAAATCAGATATGGGATCCAGACTCTGCTGTTGCATTTAAAGGCACAGACAATGTCTCTGGGAAATAGGCACATTCAAGTTGCAAAACAATAATAGCATTCTGAAGGTGATCACTTGCTGTAAGGACTGAAGATTGTGATTTTATGTAAAGAGATTAAGAGTAATTCGCTTTTAATTACCACTAATCAAAACAGGAAAGAAACTACACAAACTTCAGTTCAGTTTTCCAGATGGTGTTTAGAAAAGGAAGGAAAACTGGAAATGATTTCATTTAATCTTCACAATCATCTAGTGAAGTGTACATCTTCATTATGGATGAGGATATTGAGGGTCAGAATGCCTCTAACTAACCTACCCAAGGAAACACCAAAGCGAAGTGAGAGAGGTCACAATTCTAATATTCCATTGGAACCTCTCATTCTAATGATTCTTTTTTCTGTCACTTTAAACTTTCTATTAATGGTCACCCAAAATAGACTTGAGGAGGTCTCCGCCATGGTAAGCTAAAAACAAATAACACAACCTTCTTGCTTTAAACCTCCTAGTTCAGTTCAATAGCTGTCGTGTCCGACTTTTTGTGGCTTCATGGACTGCAGCACGCCAGGCCTCCCTTCCATCACCAACTCCTGGAGTTTATTCAAACTCAAGTCCATTGAGTCAGTGCTGTCATCCAACCACCTCATCCTCCATCCAACCATCTCGTCCCTTTCTCCTCCCACCTTCAATCTTTCCCAGCATCAGAGTCTTTTCAAATGAGTCAGCTTTTTGGTATCAGGTGGCCAAAGTATTGGAGTTTCAGCTTCAACATCAGTTCTTCCAATGAATATTCGGGACTGATTTCCTTTAGGATGGACTGGTTGGATCTCCTTGTAGTCCAACGGACTCTCAAGAGTCTTCTCCTACACCACAGTTCAAAGGCATCAATTCTTTGGCGCTTAGCTTTCTTTATAGTCCAACTCTCACATCCAAACATAACCACTGGAAAAACCATAGCTTTGACTAGACGGACCTTTGTTGGCAAAGTAACGTCTCTTCTTTTTAATATGCTGTCTAGGTTGGTAATAACTTTTCTTCCAAAGAGTAAGCGTCTTTTAATTTCATGGCTGCAATCACCATCTGCAGTGATTTTGGAGCCCAGAAAAATAGTCTCTCACTGTTTCCCCATCTATTTGCATGAAGGGATGGGACCAGATGCCATGATCTTAGTTTTCTGAATGTTGAGCTTTAACCTAACTTTTTCACTTTCCTCCTTCACTTTCATCAAGAAGCTCTTCAGTTCTTCTTCACTTTCTGCCATAAGTGTGATCTGAGTATCTGAGGTTATTGATATTTCTCCCGGCAATCTGGATTCCAGCTTGTGCTTCATCCAGACTGGCATTTCTCATGATGTACTCTTCATATAAGTTAAATAAGCAGGATGACAATATACAGCCTTGTTCTACTTCTTTCCCAATTTGGAACCAGTCTATTCCATGTCTGGTTCTAACTGTGGCTTCCTGACCTGCATATAGGTTTCTCAAGAGGCAGGTCAGGTGCTCTGGGATTCCTATCTCTTTCAGAATTTTCCATAGTTTGTTGTGATCCATACAGTCAAAGGCTTTGGCATAATCAATAAAGCAGAAATAGATGTTTTTCTGGAATTCTCTTGCTTTTTCGATGATCCAGCAGATGTTGGCAATTTGATCTCTGTCCTTTGCCTTTTCTGAAACCAGCTTGAACATCTGGAAGTTCACAGTTCATGTACTGTTGAAGCCTGGCTTGGAGAATTTTGAGCATTACTTTGCTAGCATGTGAGATGAGTGCAATTGTGTGAAGGTTTGACAATTTTTTGGCATTGCCTCTTTGGGATTAGAATGAATACTGATCTTTTCCAGTCCCATGGCCACTGCTGAGTTTTCCAAATTTGCTGGCATACTGAGTGCGGCACCTTCACAGCATCACCTTTTAGGATTTGAAATAGCTCAACTGGAATTTCATCACTGCCTCTAGCTTTGTTCGTAGTGATGCTTCCTAAGGCCCACTTGACTTCACATTCCAGATGTCTGGCTCTAGGTGAGTGATCACACATCATCGTGATTATCTGGGTTGTGAAGATCTTTTTTGTATAGTTCTTCTGTGTATTCTTGCTCTTCTTTTTTATTTTTAATGAATTATTTATTTTAATTGAAGGCGAATTACTTTACAATATTGTACTGGTTTTTGCCATATATCGACATGAATCAGCCACAGGTGCACATGTGTTCCCCATCCAGAACACCTCTCCCACCTCCCTCCCCATCCCATCCCCCAGGGTCATCCCAGTGCACCAGCCCTGAGCACCCTGTCTCATGCATCAAAACCTGGACCGGCAATCCACTTCATATATGATAATATACACGTTTCAATGCTACCCTCACTAATCATCCTGCCTTCACCTTCTCCCACAGTCTTAAAGACTGTTCTTTACATATGTGTCTCTTTTGCTGTCTCGCATATAGTGTCATCATTACCATCTTTCTAAATTCCATATATATGCATTAGTATATTATGTTCTCCAGTGTTCTTGCCTGGAGAATCCCAGGGACAGGGGAGCCCGGTGGGCTGCTGTCTACGGGGTTGCACAGAGTCGGACACGACTGAAGCGACTTAGCAGCAGCATATTATGTTGGTGTTTTTCTTTCTGACTTACTTCACTCTGTATAATAGGCTCCAGTTTCATCCACCTCATTAGGACTGATTCAAATGCATTCTTTTTAATGGCTGAGTAACATTCCATTGTGTATATGTACCACAGCTTTCTTATCCATTCATCTGCTGATGGACATCAAGGCTGCTTCCATGTCCTGGCTATTGTAAACAGTGCTGTGATGAACACTGGAGTACCCGTGTCTCTTTCAGTTCTGGTTTCCTCAGTGCGTATGCCCAGAAGTGGGATTGCTGGGTCGTATTTGCCACCTCTTCTAAATATCTTTTGCTTCTGTTAGGTCCGTACCATTTCTATCCTTTATTGAGCCCAACTTTGCATGAAATTTCCCTTGGTATCTCTGATTTTCTTGACGAGATCTCTAGTCTTTCCCATTCTATTGTTTTCCTCTATTTCTTTGCACTGATCACCAAGGAAGTCTTTCTTATCTCTCCTTGCTATTCTTTGGAACTCTGCATTCATTTTCTCCTTTGCTAGTTATCCTAACTGCCAGTTATCTTTTCTCCCCTTCAAGGTCAAACTTCTCAAGGGTTAGCTATTTCTTGTCTCCTTTACTCCACTGGCTGTTCACTTCTCAAACCATTCCATCCTAGCCTGAGTGTCTATAATTTCACTAAAACAAATGACAAAGAGTGATCATGTCTCTCAATTCAAAGAATGTTTCTATTCCTCAAGTTATTTAACCATTAAAAAAATGCAATCTGCTCATGTCACATCTCTGATTTTGATAGCTTCACACTGCTTTAAGGATAAAGACCAAGATACCACAATCCTTAGCATGTCCTGAAAGCAGGTTACCAGTTCCTGCACAGTGTGGTTCTTGTTCTTTTCCCTTACTCTAATCTTACATAGTTGCTGAGGCTGACACACCTGCATTCTTCTAGTCTTTTAAATGAGTGAAAATGTCCTCTGCTGCATATGCTATTCTGTTTTTCTGACCACCTGTTACTACTCTTTCAGTATTTAGTCTTCATGTCCCATTTTAAACATCACTTCAAGAAAGCCTTTCTAGAACGCTCAGAACAGATCACACACTATTATAGACACCTGAACTATTAATACTTCTTCCTAGCACTTGTCACATTTTAATTAAAAAATTATTATTTTTAGTAAGTTAGTTATATCCCTTACTAAAGTGAAAGCTCTGTGAAGGTAGAAACCATGTCTGTCTTATTCACTGTTACAACCCTAGTAACAAGTATGAGTCTCATACGTACTAGGAACTGAAATTGTGGACAAAAAAGCAAGTGATGTAAAGCCATTGGCCCTATGGACATATTTACGAAGTGTAATTATCATCTGGAAATACAAACCTTATTGTTAAGCCGCCAGGAAATTCTTCATCAAATAATACTTCAAATAGTACGTCAGCTTCTCTATTAGCTGTTTAAAAAAGAGAGATTGAAAAATCATATAATTAAAAAAAATGGAATGTGAGTTTTTGGAGTATTAGAAGCATTCCAACTATCAATACAGATGCAAATGAAAAGAAGATAAGCTCACAGATTCCCTTACTTGTAATAACTTAAAGAAAAATAATACTATTTTAAATTAGATGCTGTGAGAATTAATTATATTTTTATCTGTTTTTTATATGTTGGAAATTATTCACAAAAAGAGAGTTAATAAAAGAGATAACTCTGGAATTGTAGTTTAGAAGGTTTTACAGTTTGACACAGGAAATGGAGATTTGCAGACATGGCAGTAATGAGGGAAAGAGAATGGAGAGAAAGGATATATTACTAGATAGAACTGGCAGGAGTTTGTGACCTGTATAGATAAAAAGACTGGGGATGGCAAAGATGACTCCAAGGTTCTGGCAGGAGATGACTTGGTAGATAATGGATGTCAGGATTGAGACATGAGACATGAGAGAAAGACTATGGTACAATAAACCTTAAAGAGGAGCAGAGACGAATAAATGTGGCAGAGAGGATGATGGGAAAGTTTAAATTTACCAAAGTTCCAAGGTAAAGTGAAATCATTAGCTATCATAACATTTGAATTCTAAGCCCAAATTAATCAGAGAGTCTGTCACATAACTTCACAACAGAATCTTTCTCTCTTCCCACCTCTACCCCCACCCTTTCCATTCCCTTGGTTCTGTTTCTCTGGAGAACCCTGACTAATACCATATCTGATACTATGTTAACCCAGGGTAGGTGCTGGGGGGATATTTCCCTCATTCTCAGCCTTTCATTGTCCAATGGGAAGCAGGCCTGCAGAGCTTCACTAATTCTCTCCCAGCAGCTGTATCTTTCATCTGACACTTTTACCTACAATCTAAACCCAAGAAAGTGGGGCTCAATGAGAGGCAAGAGCCTCTTCTGTGAAGGTTTAAGATACACTTTTTAGGTTCCTTTTCTTATCTGAGGGAGGAGCCACTTACTGAAAAGATTATTGACCAAAGGATTGTTCACCCCTTTAGTGGAGATTTCTATGGAGATGAGGCATCAGGTTAAGGCAGTAAGACAAATATTCCTCTTTACATTCCATGTCCATGGGATATATGTTTAATAAATGACAATGCTTTTTCCACTCATTGTAGATACAGCTTTAAAATTCTTCTCTAGACAAAATTCCAATGGTCACTATTACTGACTGGGGTTGTCAGAAGAAAGGAAACTTCTGTTATCATTACTAAGGCCTTTTCAGGACAACCTAATCAGAGTAGACTCCACTAAGCTCAGAATTTGAACTGCCAATATGTGAGGCCGGGAAGACAGCAGCAGGAGGGTTGCTTCAGGACATGCATGTGACCCTTACCATGCTTAGCCTGGGTTTGTTAACCTACTTGACTTTCTTGTCTTCATTTTAAGCACCAAAAAACACATCCAAAAAATTCAAAGAAGAATCAGAGAAGAAAATTCTCTTTTAGAGGTAGACCCCAAGAAGATGTGCAAAATATGGAGAACCAGCGCTCAAAGTTAGAAAAGAATCAGGGGAAGGAGTTCAAATCCCAGCTCTGTCACTTATTTGTGTAAACTCAGGCAAGTCACTTAAACTCTTGGATGACACAATATCAGACTGCCCTAGTGGCTCACTGGTGAAGAATTCGCCTAACAATGCAGAAGACATGGGTTTGATCCCTGATCCAGGAAGATCCCACATGCCTCAGAGCAACCAGGCCCTGCACAACTATTGAGCCTGTGCTCTACAGCTGGAGAGCCACAGCTACTGAGCCCATGTGCTGCAACTACTGAAGCCCAAGCACCTAGAGCCCCACAACAAGGAAAGCCACCTCAGTGAGAAGCCCATGCACCACAACCAGAGAGTAGCCCCCACTTGCCACAACTAGAGAAAAGCCCACACAGCAACAAAGACCCAGCACAGCCAAAAATAAATAAAATTATAATAAAAAAGAAATAATATCTACTTCTCAGGTGGACGGGAGGGTTAAATGTAAAAGTGCCCAGCACACTGTTGCCAATAAATAAGCAGTTCTCCTGGGCTCATGGCCTGTCTGCTCTTCCATCTTTCTGGACAGTGAGACCAAGACTGAGTGCCTGGGATATGGAGGGTCAGTGCTGCCGGTGCCCTAGCCTCTAGGTACCTGACGTGTTCCTTTGTGTTGGGTTGACTAGTTTTAGAATCTATATTGCAAAGCTTCTCACTCCAGGCATCCCTTTGAAGAATTTTTAGATTCTTAGCTAATTCTTACCTTTGCTTTCCATACTCATTTTTCCTTTTTTTTTTTTTTTTTTGGTAAAAAACACAGCATAAAATTTATAGTTGTAACCATTTTTAAGTGTACAGTACTATAGTGTTAATTACATGTACATTGTTGCACAACTATATGTACATTGTTGCACAATGGATTGATAGATTTGTTTTATATACACAATCTAGTTGTATTCATAAAATTCAAATTAACATGTAAATCTCTTAACTGTAAATAAGCTCATACATCATGTTTGTTTATTTCTCTGTAGAAATCAAGTGATTACGAGGACAATTAAGGCAAAGCCCTGGACACGGTTAGATGAAACCCAACAAAATGTTTGTTTTAGTTTCATGAAAACACATATATGTATTCTCACTAAGCTTTTAGATAATTTTAATGTGTTACACATAAGCTACCAAAGTTTCAGCAGTCTTTCTCCAACTTTCACATCTTTTAATCACTTCCCAGATGATTACACAGACGGAAAAGGAGAATTTCCTCTGAAAACTAAAGCTGGAAAAAAATTAACTAAAACATAAAAGAATTTAGTGTTTTTCCTGATTTACAGTTGCTTTCTGCTTGTATATACGACGTACAGTATATATATATAAGACATACAGTAGAAATGTAGATGGAGACATATTAAGTATTGAGTTATTACCCCCTTTAATTCCTATGATGGTGCCCCGAAGGCCAACTGGAACGGAAAAGTTCTCTCTCACATTTACAACACGGTCAAAGAGACGAAATTCTGCATCCCTATCAGGAATAACCCCATGTTGTTGTTCCAAAGGCTGAAAAGAAAGATGTAAATATAATTATCAACTCTCATTTAAAATTTTTTCTACTAATATACTGAAAACATTTTGTTCCTTCTGTACTTTCAAAGCAAAACAACAACTTTGAATTCTCTGACAGGAAACTTACTCTGTATAGCAAATGGGGCTTCACTGTCACTCGAACTTTCTTATTATTCTTTCTTTGCTGAGGAAAGAAATTTTAAAAATATTTTTAAAATATTAAAATTAAAAATTATCTCATATTTGCACATGCCTAAGTTTTAAAAAGCCAAAAGAAATGAGTAATTTTAAGACTATATGACTTTCTTTAGATGCAAGCAAGGATGAATAAATTAATTCTTGAATCTTTTTAAAGTAAAACTTTTTTGTTGACATATAAGACATACAGAAAAAATTTTAATAAGATAAAAAATGACGGTCTTACTGACGAGTTTCCAACCCAAGGCAGACCAGAAGTACTAATAAAGTACAACTGGCGCCTACGAAAAACAGCAAGAAAGAAAGATATGAGAAGAGATTTAAAGTAGTTTAAAAGAATTGTGCCTGGAAGATTGCATATGAAAATACAACCCATATGCTTAACACATCCCTAGGCATTATTACTGTCAATAAAATTACAGCACTGATTAGAAAATATGGCACTCAAACCTGATTATGAGGCAAATTAACAAACAAGCGCATTTTCACTACAGGCCCCAATCCATAGCTACTGAATAAAAAGTTATAGGCAATAACTACTCAAAGTGTGACCGCTTGGGAGCTTGTTAGAAATGCAGAACATCAAGAGCTGCTCATCTGAGAGCTACTGAATCAGAATCTGTATTTTAACAAGATCCTCCAGTGATTCATTTGGACATAAAGTTTAACAAGTACTGATCTGAAGGTGGAATCCAGAATGTGTGTTTTTAAAAATACTTCTCCAATGATTTTGATAATTAGCTGAGTTTGGGAACCACTGCCCAATAAGAAAAACTATGGATACTTTTAATCATGACCCTGCATTAAAAAGAAAAGTTTAAATTATATTCAGAATGTTATGTTCATTTTTTAGTTTTTCTCCTTCTTTACCTAATAACACTATAAAACCAAAAAGGGATAAAAAAAAATCACTCATAACTGCTCAGCTTTGACTCACTACAGGTTTAAAAAAAAATCCTGTTTTATCTATATGTACACACATTTTTTAAATGCTATCATCAAAATGACAGACTACAACTTTGCATGTGTATCATCAGTTTGCAAAATAAGGGGAGAATATGTAAAACATTTTACAACTCTGCATCTAAATGGGTTCAGCTAAAATTTGGGGACTTAAAAGTTATAAACTTGTGTTAAGTGGAACTCATTTCAAAAGTAATGCTGGACAAATAACTCTACATTGAAAGACAATTATTAAAAAGAAATGCAGGTTTTCTATCTTCAACTGAATATATTAACCTTTCAAAATATCAAACTCTTGGCTTCAAGCCTTACATTTTTTTCATAAGAGTCATCTAGTGGTGATTTTTCAGGCTGTATTCACAGCTCTTCAGCACATGACAAAATAATTCAAAAAATAACAGCTAAGTATTATTAAGCATCAGTAATAGCCAGGCATTATTAGAAGGAGTTTATATGTATTAACACAGTTAATTTTTTTTTTTTTGAGGACTATATGAGATGGTACTAATTTATTCTTATTTTACCAGTCAGGAAATGCAGGCATGGAAAGGTTAACTATCTTGCCTAAGGTTTTAAGTATTGAAAGAGGGATGGGGGACCAGGGCTTGAGACCCAGTTCTTAACTTACTCTATTAGTTCAAACAACACAGCGCTGTGTGAGCAAAGCAACATTATTTTAATAAAAAGGCAAATGTGTGAAAAATAAAATTGTAAGCTTAGAAAAGGAACATAATTAACCCATTTTTTATTGCATTAAGACAGAGAATCAAAATAGATAAAAACAGTTATGCCTACACAGAAGGTTATTAGTTTTTAAAATCAAGACATAAAAAATGGATAGTTTAAGTGGACTTTCAAAAATACACAGTAGCTGAATGAGTCTATCAGTGGGAAAGTATATTTTAGGAGTGATTCTGTAAAAGTGAAATAAACGTAATTTTTATGTTCTGTAAAAAGATGGGAACTTCCCTGGTGGCACAGTGGACAGGAATCCACCTGCCAGTGATGAGAACATGGGTTCAGTTCCTGGTTCAGGACGATTCCACAGGCTGTGGAGCTAGGCGTTATATTCCATGAATACTGAGCTCAAGTGCTGCAACTACTGAAGCCAAGCACCTACAGCCTGTGCTCCACAGCAAGAGAAGCCACCACAATGAGAAGCCCGTGCGCTGCAACCAGGAGTAGCCCCCACTCGCAGTAACTAGAGAAAGCCCATGCACAACAACAAAGACCCAGTGCAGCCAAAGAATAGATAATTAAAATAAAAATGAACTGTATCTTTAAAGAACTTAGAACAGGAAAGAGTTGAGAATTAACTGTATTTCTCAACCACAAACTTTTTATTGACTAGACTCATAAAATATTAATTCTTAAAATCAGAAACAGTCCATGGAATTCTCCAGGCCAGAATACTAGAGTGGGTAGACTTTCCCTTCTCCAGGGGATCTTCCCAACACAGAGATGGAACCCAGGTCTCCCGCATTGCAGGCGGATTCTTTACCAGCTGAGCCACAAGGGAAGCCCAAGAATACTGGAGTTAAGTGGCCTATCCCTTCTCCAGTGATCTTCTTGACCCAGGAATCGAACTGGGATCTCCTGCATTGCAGGCAGATTCTTTACAAACTGAGATATCAGGGAAGCCCTCAGAAACACTACAAGGACACAAAAATTTAAACGGTATGGGCTTTCTTATATTGACATACATTTATATTTATGCAGACAAACTTGATGGACACTAGAAAAGGCTGGAATACTTTTTAAAATTATAGAATAATTTGATATAATTTAGAATCACTACATATGTTTTATTTGACTGAAACAAATTATTTATAGGACAACAAATAGTTCATTTAACTTCAAATCGCATCAGTAATCTTCATTATTGAAAATCATACCTTGCACTTTTCAATTTCTTCTTCAATTTTCTCAACAATAGCTGCATCCAGAATTTGTAAATCACAAGAAGACCGAGACAAAGTACTGACAGGATGTCCTTTTAGCCAAGTAATAATTTCTTGAACTTTCTCAGCACTATATTAAAAACAATAATTTTTTCACATTAATTAAAACTTTCTGAGGACTTACATAAAAAGCTTGATATAAACTTTCTGAAGGCTGTGAATTATAAATGATATAAAATATTTAACTAATCACTATACTTAATTGGGGCTAAATGTAAATATGGACATGTTACTTCTCAGTAATTTAAAAAAAAACACAAAAATTAGTTTAAAAGTACTTTACTGATACAAATGAAAGAAAAAAATCATTTTAAGATCTTAAAGCAAGAACAAAACAACGCAAAATCTTCCCCCAAAAAAGTAATATAAATTCTTGAGAAACTAACTAACTACTACTTAACAGTGGAACCACGAAGTTGAGCTCTGAGGCGGTGAATCTCATAACTTTTGCTTACCCGTTCTCATTTTCTCCAGGCCAAATGTCATCTTCATAGAACACATCCTCTTGGCTATTTTTGGCTATGTAACTGAATAGCTCTGGAGCTCTAGTAAAAGAAACAAATGACAACACTGCTTTTAAAAATACACATGGCGAATTTCATAAAAACTTCTGATCAAATAATTCTGGGTCTCAAGGGGATATAGTAAATATATTGAGAACTCATTACTATACACACATAAGGGATAGAGACTAAAAGATTGAAAGTATTCCCAGGTCCTCATAAAAAGATGATGGAGAAATGACAATTCATGAATATAATAAACTATTACAATACTTATAAACTTCAGTCACTGATTCTATCCTTCTTGGACTATAATGACAGGTGATAAATATATAAAATAATATGTACAGATTCACAATAAAGTTAGAGCACTTCACAACACAGAACGAATGAAAATCCATTAAAAATTTCTTCTGATAGTCTTCAAAATTCCATTGCTCTCCTAACAGTGTAGCAATACTTCTAAATATATATACCAGACAGAATATATGTGCTTATTTTTGTTCCTTTCCCAGCCCACGAAAAGAATAGTAAAGGATAAAAAAGGGCACGGACCTAGAAGACAGATGAACAAAGAAGCAGAGAATCTGATAGCATATGTGAGTTAGCAAAACCTTAGAAACTCAAAACTGAATAGAGAAGTGTGAAATGATTTGACAGATGGGAATAAGCTGTACCCTAAGCTGCCAGAGTGAGAAGTCAACAAGAAGCAAGTTGATGCGAACTGTGGAAGTCTGCAAAAGCTCAGGAGATATGACCTCTGTATGTTTTAGTGCTGCACTATGGGGTGAGGTTTATGAGGCTTTTAGTTGAAAATTTTGTCTAATAAACAGTTAGGCAGTCACCTCTACGTCAGTGTAAATCCTGTAGTTTATTTACGGAGAAGTTGAACAGGGGCTGCTCAAGCCTTGTGTATTCCAGACATGGGAAACTGGATGCAAGGGGCATAAGGAGGAGAGGCTAGGTGCTCTACTGAAGTGAGAGTATAACTACTATACATGCCAGTAGGAAGCAGGCTAGGAAGTATAACACCTGTAAGAAGCACTCCCTGAGATGGAGATAAACATGGAGCAAGTTTATTATGTGGTCTGTGAAAACACCTGTGGAAGGGAAGGAAGCAGAACCAGGCACATGTAGAAGTTGGGCTATGGTTCATTCTTAATGAACTCCTTGGCCAGCAGCATAGAGATCTCAAACCAGGATGGCTCCCCAGACTTATTCTGAACTGGGACAATCAGGTTGGCTGAGCCTTTATATCACTTTATTTATTTATTTTAAATTTAAATTTATTTATTTTAATTGGAGGCTAATTACTTTACAATATTGTATTGGTTTTGCCATACATCAACATGAATCTGCCATGGTGTACATGTGTTCCCCATCCTGAACCCTCCTCCTACCTCCCTCCCCATACCATCCCTCTGGGTCATCCCAGTGCACCAGCCCCAAGCATCCTGTATCCTGCATCGAACCTAGACTGGCGATTCGTTTCTTATATCATATTATACATGTTTCAATGCCATTCTCCCAAATCATCCCACCCTCTCCCTCTCCCACAGAGTTGAAAAGCCTGTTCTATACATTTGTGTCTCTTTTGCTGTTATTTATTTTTTTAAACATATCTCCTTGTTGATGAGGTACTGGACATGACGCTATTGTGGGAAAGGGATGTAACTGTAGAAGGCAGTTCTCTTCTGCCAGGCAATTTCTACAGAGGTCTTACTGCTGAGGGCTGAGAGACAGCAGCATTCCTGCTGCGCAGCGAATAGATTTTCAGTCCTGAAGAGGCATCTGGGGGTGTATTACAGACTCCACTATGTAATGAGACCCCATTCCTGTCGTTAATTTCCAGAACACTTGAAGTTTGTTTTGTTCTCCACATCTGTCCTCCAAGCAAAACATTGGAGAACACATTTCTGGGAAAACTACTCAGCCCAACAGAAAAGATATACATATAGGCAGTGATATTTGGGGATGCTCTGCCAAAATAGCCCAATCCCACTGGACAAGCCTTATTGAAGCACATTAAATTTCCAATCAGTTTTTTAACACTGCACACTAAAATATGGTAAGACACTGAAGAACTACCAGGCCAAAAGAAAAAAAAAAAAAAGCCTCAAAACAAACAAACATCACCCTCCCCCTTGCCCCAAATCTGAAAACACTTTAACATGAAAGGAGAGATCAAATCAAACAGAAAAGAAAAAAAAGAAAAGCAATCTGTAGAAAACAGAAAATATTGAGAATAGAAGAAAATCTAGATTGCTATCACTAGATAATAAAAGATATTTCATTTGTTATAAGAAAAAGATGCTATAAATAAGGAATGTCAGAGAATGAGGACACTCTTTTTAGAAATTAAAAATGGTTAAAGAAAAATAAAAAATGGTATCAGTTAAAGGTGAAGAAATCTCCCATAGAGTAGAACAGGAGTATAACACTATAGAAAATGGATAAGAAGAGATAAGAAAATTAGGAGAATTAATCCTGTAGGTCTAACATCTATCAAAAGGAATCCTGGAAAGAAAACCACAAAATGGTGACAAGGAAATTATCAAAGAAATAATACAAGAAAGTTTCTTGGAATGGAAGGGCATCAGTTTCAAGTCTGAAAGGGCTGAACAGCAAAATGAAAGAAAAATGACACACCATCGCATTATTAAACAGCTTGGTAATGGAATATTCTAGAAAGTTTTCAGAAAATGAAAACAGATCATCCATAAAGATTCAGAATCAGAATGGCACAAGACTTCTTGACAGCAAAGGAAACAAGAGAGTGAAGCAGTGCTTTTCAAATTCTGAACGAAGAGAATATCCAATCTAGGACTCTAGACCAAGGTGAGCTATCAGTGAAGTATCAGGGAGGTTTGAAGAAATGTCCAGACATGCAAGCTTTCTTAGGAAGCTACCTGCATATATCAAGTTGAAAAGTCAAGAAAAAGCAGGCTAAATATGGCATTTTAAAAGAAATATGGAGGTAAATAGAAGAAATAATCTAAATTTTCAGATGGTAATTTGGGGTTGAAATGTATCCCCTCCATCCCTCTCAAATAAAAGTTTCAACTCCTAGTACCTCAGAATGTGACTTTACTGTGAAACAGGTTTTTTTTTAAATGTCTTTTTTAAAAAAACTGAAGTATAGTTGATTTACAATGTTGTACCAGTCTCTGCTGTACAGCAAAAAGATTCAGTTATAAATATATAAATATATATATATACACACACACACACATATTATTTTGTATATTCTTTTCCATTATGGTTTATCACAAGATAGGAATGTAGTTCCCTGTGCTATTAGGA
Organism: Capricornis sumatraensis; assembly: GCF_032405125.1. Taxonomy (NCBI): domain Eukaryota; kingdom Metazoa; phylum Chordata; class Mammalia; order Artiodactyla; family Bovidae; genus Capricornis; species Capricornis sumatraensis. The sequence goes on along the minus strand of NC_091069.1, from coordinate 232,647,458 downwards.
CCTTGTTGTTTACCCATTCTAAATGTAATAGTTTGCATCTACCAACCCCAAATGCCCAATCCATCGCTCTCTCTCCCTCCTCCCCCTTGGCAATCACAAATCTGTTCTCTATTTTTTTATGCTTTTTTAAAAATTGAAGATTTACAATGTTGTACCAATCTCTGCTGCAAAGTGACTTAGTTATAAACATACATACGTTCTTTTTTTATATTCATTTCCATTATGGTTTATCACAGGATACTGAATACATGAAATAGGGTTCTAAAAAAAGTAATCAAACTAAAGGTCATTCAGTTCAGTTCAGTCGCTCAGTCGTGTCCGACTCTTTGCGACCACACGAATCGCAGCACGCCAGGCCTCCCTGTCCATCACCAACTCCCGGAGTTCACTCAGACTCACGTCCATCGAATTGGCGATGCCACCCAGCCATCCCATCCTCTGTCGTCCCCTTCTCCTCTTGCCCCCAATCCCTCCCCACATCAGAGTCTTTTCCAATGAGTCAACTCTTCTCGTGAGGTGGCCAAAGTACTGGAGTTTCAGCTTTAGCATCAGTCCTTCCAAAGAACACCCAGGGCTGATCTCCTTTAGAATGGACTGGTTGGATCTCCTTGCAGTCCAAGGGACTCTCAAGAGTCTTCTCCAACACCACAGTTCAAAAGCATCAATTCTTCGGCGCTCAGCTTTCTTCACGGTCCAACTCTCACATCCATACATGACCACTGGAAAAACCATAGCCTTAACTAAACGGACCTTTGTTGGCAAAGTAATGTCTCTGCTTTCGAATATGCTATCTAGGTTGGTCATAACTTTCCTTCCAAGGAGTAAGCGTCTTTTCATTTCATGGCTGCAATCACCATCTGCAGTGATTTTGGAGCCCAGAAAAATAAAGTCTGACACTGTTTCCACTGTTTCCCCATCTATTTCCCAAGAAGTGAGATGGGACCAGATGCCATGATCTTCGTTTTCTGAATGTTGAGCTTTAAGCCAACTTTTTCACTCTCCTCTTTCACTTTCATCAAGAGGCTTTTTAGTTCCTCTTCACTTTCTGCCATAAGGGTGGTGTCATCTGAGGTTATTGATATTTCTCCCAGCAATCTTGATTCCAGTTTGTGCTTCTTCTAGCCCAGCGTTTCTCATGATGTACTCTGCATAGAAGTTAAATAAGCAGGGTGACAATATACAGCCTTGACGTACTCCTTTTCCTATTTGGAACCAGTCTGTTGTTCCATGTCCAGTTCTAACTGTTGCTTCCTGTCATTAGGATAAGCCCTAATCCAATATAACCAGTGTCCTTATAAAAGGGGAAATTTGCACAAAGAGGTAGACACAAACAAAGGAAAGATGATATGCAGCAAGTGAAAGTGAAGTCGCTCAGTCGTGTCCGACTCTTTGCAACCCCATGGACTGTAGCCTACCAGGCTCCTCCGTCCATGGGATTTTCCAGGCAATAGTACTGGAGTGGACTCCCATTTCCTTCTCCAGGGGATCTTCCCAACCCAGGGATGGAACCCAGGTCTCCTGGATTATAGACAGATGCTTTACCGTCTGAGCCACCAGGGAAGTCCTGCATATGCAGCAAAGGAAACTATAAACAAAACAAAAAGATAACCCACAGAATGGGAGAAAATATTTGCAAACAAAGTGACTGACAAAGGATTAATCTCTAAAATACACAAAAAGTTCACATAGCTCTATGTTAGAAAAACAAACAACTCAATAAAAAAATGTGCAGATTCTATGAGAAATATATACATTTCTCCAAAGTAGAAACACAGATGGCCAAAAGGTACATGAAAATATGTTCAATAGTGCTAGAGAAAGTGTGCAGAAAGGGGTCCCCCTCCTACACTGCTGTTGGGAATATAAACTGATACAACCACTATGGTGAACAGTATGGAGGTTCCATGAAAGACTAAAAATAGAATTACTATCTGATCCAGCAATCTCACTCCCGGGCCAGTATCTTGAGAAAAACATAATCCAAAAGATAAATGCACCCCAATGTTCACCACAGCACTCTTATTTACAATAGCCAAGACATGGAAGCAACGGAAATGTCCATCGGCAGAAGAATGGATAAAGAAGATGTATACACATATTCAATGGAATATTACTCAGCCATAAAAAGGTGTGAAATAATGCCATTTACAGCAACATGAATTGACCTAGATTATCACAGTAAGTGAAATCAGACAGAGAAAGACAAATATACTATGATATCACTCATATGTGGAATCTAATTTAAAAAAAATGAGACAAATGAACTTACGTATTTGTATATTATACAAATGTACAAAACAGAAACAGACTTTCAAACACAAACTTATGATTACCAAAGGGGAAATGTGGGGGACAAGAATAAATCAGGAGCTTGGGAAGAACACACATACACTACCATATATAAGACAGATAACCAACAAGGACAGAGGAGCCTGGCGGGCTACAGTTCATAGGGTCGCATAGAGTTGGACACAACTCAAGTGACTCAGCACGCATGCATAACCAACAAGGACATATTACATAGCACAAGGAACACTATTCAATATTCTGTGATAATCTGTAAGGGAAAAGAATGTGAAAAAGAATGAATATATATATGTTTTAATATAACTGAATCACTTTGTTGTATACATGAAAGACAATGCCGTAAATCAACTATACTCCAATAAAATTAAAAGAAAAAGATGATATTAAGACACATAGGGAGAAAAACCACGTGAAGATGGAGGACTGGGATAATACAGCTATAGGCTAAGGAACAAAACTTATGAGGCTACAAGAAGCTAGGAGGGAGGCATGGACAGTTCCTTCCCTAGCACCTCCAGGGGAGGTATGGCCCTACCAACACCTTGATTTTGGACTCCGGTCTCCAGAACTGTTGAGACAATAAATTCCTGTCATTTTAAGCCACGCAGTTTGTGGTAGTTTAGCAAAGCAGCCCTAGGAAACTAATGATTCTCAAATATGAAAGAGTTAGAAACCAGTGACAATGGAGAGAACATTCAATCATTTAACAGGAATAAGAGATATTTCCTGTAAATCTTTGACACTGAATAAATTCAGTAAATCCTGGTACTCAGATTTCTCACTTTTATAATGAGGAGTTGAGACCTGTTGATTTCTCAGACTATTTCAGTAATAAAAATCGATAATTCTATGATAAAATCAACTGTCCAGCTGGAGTTTTAAGAAAATTCACTATGCCAAGGGTTGTTGTGTTTATACATATCAATTTTATTACTACTGACACAGACATTTAGACTAGTGAAAAATTTATGACAGTAAGTAAAATAAATTTTTAATTAAAGGGAGGGCCATTCTCATTAACTTTTTCCACAGTGAATAATTTAAGTACAGTATTTCCCACTCTGTTTTAGTTTATAACACTCCATGACATTAAATTAATTTATATGTATCATGTTTTCCTAAAGGAAACACTTTCCTTATCAGCAAGGCAAAATCCTTATCACATTCCTGTTTTTGGATGCCTAGTAGGATCCTGCCACAGGAACTTACCTCTCCAAGTACTCTGCAAGAAGCTGTTCTGCTGCAGACGAATACATCCATTCGTTTCCAACTTTCTTAGTATATCCAGGTACCTCCTCATTTTTTTTGTTGAATTTGAGATTCAAACCCACATTTGCTTTATGGTCTCCATGAGGGCTGAATTTAAACCACACACACACATACACACAAAAGTTTTAAAATTTTGTTCAAAGAATACAAAGCTTTGCTTTCAATTTTTAGAAAAGTTTTCTATGTTTTAGTTATCACGGTTATTTCCAAAGTAGTAGAAGTAGAAAAACTAGAGGAAAGGCTTCAAAACCCAAGTTAACAAAGCATATAAACAGATTATATAATTAGAGAGGAGAATGAAACAGGAAAATTTAGGGAAATATATTATGAGATTCACACACACCTTCTGATACCTTTTTTCAAGGTTCAATTTGTTAGCTGCTAAAAATAAGAACTGTCTTTCCAACCACCTACAGCATGTGCCATTTAGATGAAAGATCACCATCAGAGGATTTATACGTATTTTTTAAGGAAAATTCAAAGCAATAAGAGAAAATAAATACTGAAATATTAACCATTTTATTTTTATCATTTATTTTTTTCTGCCACTTTAAGTAAATTTCTCTAACATAAACTTACTTTCTCCTAGATCCTCTTCCAATAAAAATACTTCCTGTAAACCTTGAAACAAGGTATCCACTCACTCCAAGGCGACTGGCCAACACATATCCTGGGTTGTACTTTATAGAATATTTCTTTAAATATAAAAACAAAAAAGTCAATTATGGAAACACAAAGCATTAAAACAGTATATCTTTACCTTTAAAATCTGGAGACAATCAAGACATTACTAACATTTTGGACTGTGGCAATGAAAAGATTCTTAAAAAAGTAAGTGACCTATTTTCCCATCCCACCCCATCCCCAACTTTTTTTAAAGAGGATTTATAGGTAGAATTTTTCTGCTCTTTTCTATCCTTAAAGGACAGGATTCCCAAGGATGGATGAAAGGGGGAGGAAATAACACAGTTTGTGAAACTGTCTCAAGACATAAATGCTACTATAAGTACTAAATGGCAAGTTCTATAGGTGAGAACTAGTTTTAAAAAATTACTTTTCATATTTTAAGAAGGATCTGGCAAAATACTTGGGACAAAATGAGGTCTTGATAATTACAACGTTGAATTAAAACATGAGTATGTCATCAAAATAGTTGCTACTGAGCAAAACTGAGTGCCCTTCATATGTGGATATATGTAATATTTATTTCTCCTAATCATTAATTATCATATGAAAATAACAAGTATGCAGAGGCTCATAATAGCATTGTTAATATAATTCAGTCAATGAAATGTAACCTTTATTTATGTATTTAGGGGAAGAAACTATGAAGATAGTCAAAATAAAAAAAACTATCAGATCATATAATTTTTAACCCCAGGAAGCAAATTATTCACACATTCAGTACCAACGACGGTAAGCTATCATATACTACTAACATCATGTGTGCAATAATACACACATTTTATATAGATTTCATATACTATATTCTTATAAATGAATATATAAATACAATAAATGCTATATTTATTAATAAATTATATAATTATTTTATATTCTTATTTCATGGGAATATAAGGATAGTTTATCAAAAGTAAAGCTAAATTTCCAGAGATTCGTAAGGAATTATTTTCCACCATTATTTTTTTTAATGATCATGTCTATAGGCACTTGAGACACAGAGTCTTTTTTTTTTTTAAAGTCACTCAGTCATGTCCACCTCTCTGTGACCCCATGGACTATACAATCCTTGGAATTCTCCAGGGATTGAACCCAGGTCTCCTGCATTGTAGGCGGATTCTTAACCAGCTGAGCCACCAGGGAAGCCCCAAAATACTGGAGTGGGTAGCCTCTCCCTTCTCCAGCAGATCTTCCCGACCCAGGAATCGAACGAGGGTCTCCTGCATTGCAGGCAGATTCTTTACCAACTGAGCTACTAGGGAAGTCCATAATGTCACTATCACAATACATTAATATGCTAGTAAAGAATGCAACACAATTTTTCCATCAAAATCATTATCAGATTTAGAAATAATACAAACAAATCAAGTAATGCTTTCCAGAATAGAAAGGAAGAATTAAGGCAGTAGTTCTCTATCACAGATGGTACTGCTTTTTGAATAAGCATCTGAAAACAATAAATGACAGGCTACAGGTACTTAGTGTCCAGGGACCAAGGATGCCAACTGTCCTGCTACATACAGGGCAGTCCTCTTTAACACAGTTGATCCACTCAGAAATTAATTAGTACTCCTTTTGAAAAATACTGGGTTATAGTATGGTTAAAATTAAATCACCACAAATATCCTAGTATATGTAAAATAAGAAGTAGAGAAAGAAGGTTTGAGTGAAAGTTAAAGAAAGAAAATACATTGGAGAGGGCATGCCTAGCAACACTGTACCCTTAGAACTGGGCAGGCTGTTTCAGATCTAGAAAAAGCCAGGGATGAAGCAACACAAGCTCTTCTACCTCCACTGGCTCCCAAACAAAGCTCCAGTTTCTTCATTTAAAGGTTCACTTTCCTGATTTCCTGACTACGACTTCTGAATGATTTCTCCAAAAGAGACTCCATGGCAAGATTTTAGGGCCTTCTCTGCTCTCTATTAGCATCCTCACATGTATGCTAATAACTAACGCCTTAAATTCATTTCACAGTAAATAAAATTTTAGATTTTACCACTAGTGAAAATAAAATATAAGTCGCTGAGGGTCAGACACGACTGAGCGACTTCCCTTTCACTTTTCACTTCCATGCATTGGAGAAGGAAATGGCAACCCACTCCAGTGTTCTTGCCTGGAGAATCCCAGGGATGGGGGAGCCTGGTGGGCTGCCGTCTATGGGGTTGCACAGAGTCAGACACGACTGAAGTGACTTAGCAGCAGCAGCAGCAGCAACAACTGGCTAAATGTGAATTAATTTCAGTCAAGTTAATTATCTAATCAATCAGTATGAACAAATGACAGATATCAGGATTATCTTCTTATTTTAAAAGGGAAAAATAAAAGAATGCCATGAACTTAAGTGCAGTTTCTAATTTTCTCCAGGGACTGTTCATCTTTAGCTGAACAGAGATGCATAACCTTTGCAAGAAGGTCATTTGTCACTTGTAACTAAAAGTTCAGGCTTTAATTATGAAAGGCTTTAAAAAAAACCCTATCTATTCCCCGTATACTAATCAATGTGCCACTTACAAGCTTGAACAAAATAACCCATAACAACTATTACAGATTAATAATAGGAGTTCAGCTGTTTTTTCCCTCCCAAAGATCTGCATGAAGTTTTGAGCACAGATGCCATACTTATTTTAAAATAATACTAGAGGCAACTGTGAGAGAATTTAATCAGTGTTAAATAAAATATTTGCAATGACTCATAGGAGGTACCAAAAATATCCTTCTAACATTTTACAAGTTAATTCTAGATTAAACAATATGGACTATTATACTCACATGCTGGTTTTGTATTAAAGCATCAAGATTGGGTTCACATGGAATGCTGAAAACCACACGAATTCTGCCTTCTGTAATCACATCCCCTGAATCCTGAACCTTAGAGGAAAAAAAAAAAATCACAATATATTTGAGTCTCTTTCATTATATTTTATTTACTTATTTTTCTACTTATTTGAACAGTGTTTATTATTTCTGAAATACAGTAAAACAAGGTGGATAGTGGAAATTTTCTTGGAACTTGTAAGTGAATGTGCTTGTATTATAAATTTGAGTCACTGTACTTTGCTTTAACCAGTTGTTAACCAGTCTTTTATTAAAAAAAAAAACTTCAATTTGCAAATAAGTTCAAACTACCAAAAAGTTGCAAAAATAAAAACAAGTCAAAGAACATTTACCCAGATTTACCTGTTATCAGCATTTTACTAACGTTTGTGCTCTGTGTGTATTTGTGTGATTCCGTACTCAGTCACTAAGTTGTGTCCAACTCTTTGTGACCCCAAGGACTATAGCCCAACCAGGCTCCTCTGTTCATGGGACTTCCAAGGCCAGAATACTGGAGTGGGTTGCCATTTCCTTCTCCAGGGGATCTTCCTGACCCAGGAATAGAACCCAGGTCTCCTGCTTGGAAGGAGGATTCTTTACTGCTGAGTCCCTGGGGAGCCCCATTTACATACACACAATTACTTTTCGGAAATTTCTGAGGGTATATTATATATATCATATATGGGCTTCCCTGGTGGCTCATGGTAGGGAATCTGCCTACAGTGCAGGAGACCCTTGGATCAGGAAGATCCCCTAGAGAAGGGAATGGCAAATCACTCCAGTATTCTTGCCTGGAGAATTCCATGGACAGAGGAGCCTGCAGGATGCATACAGTCCAACTGGTTGCAGAGTTGGACATAACTAAGTGACTACCACTTTCACCATGTGTGTATTTACATGTACATAATTACTTTTTGGAAATTTCTGAGAGTGTATTATATATGCATCTGTAACCACGAAATATTTTGGTAAATAAGAAGAAGGATATTTTATTATATTACCATAGTATAGTTATTAAGTACATAAACTTATGACAAATACTTTAATTTACTGCCTGTATATCAATTTTGTCTGTTGACCTAAAAATGAGTATATTTATAGAAAACTCTTTTTTCTACCACAGGACCAAGCAAGGATCAGATATTGCATTTTGTTGTTATTATCTCTTTAGCCTCCTTTAATCTAGAATTTACCCAGAGTGCCTTTTATATACTAACTTTTCAAATAATATATTTCATTCCTCCCTCTCTACCCTGTGTTTTAAAAAAAAGTTCTAAAATTTGCAGTTTTCTAGTGCTTTTTTGTGATTAGGTTAATGTTATATATTCTCAGCCAGAAGAGTGCACGGAAAATATGTCTTTTGTAGGACATCCCGTCTGGAGGTACAGAATATTCATCTGTCCCTCAATGATATTAATATTAATCATAAAATCAAGATGTTGCTCAACTTCTTAACTGTACAATGATAGTTTTTTAGTTTTTTGTTTTCCCTGCAACTAAATTAACAACCTATGGGGAGACATTTTCTAAGACCATAAAAATATCTTGTTCCTGGATCAAAGGCTCCCCTTAGATTTATCTTCCAATGACTGTTGCCTGATCCAAGCTGAATCACAATGCATGTTAAATGGTGGTTTTCTAACTCCCTCACTCCTTCCACAATTATCCTTGAAATAATACTAGAAGCAAAAGCTCTTCCCCTCCCCATTCATTTATCTATTTCTTATCACTATGGAATCATGCATTCCTAATGATTTATAATTAACATTTACTTGATTAATTTAGTACTTAAACATCTGGCCAGTAGGAGGCTCTTCAACCTGGTTCCTGTGTTTATGTGATATGCTCACATCAATCTTGTGAATACTTCCTTGCTTTCCTGAATAACTAGAGGTTCTAGGCTCATTTTGAACTTATTCTGCCCCAGCCCTGTATTCAGCCTTTTCTTTGAGAAGCCTCATTCCTTTTATTGGGATATGGTGTTAGAGATCAAGATTAACATGTTACATGGTACCACGGTCTCTTTGCTTCCAATTCTTAAAGCAAATAGAGCCAGAAAATATATTTCCGTATTGAGACATATACATTTATGCATCTACAAATATACACACAGAGATATATATACACATGTGCCTATATACATACCTATAAATCTTTTAAGGTATTTTAGTAATCATGAGTTCACATTACTACCTCCGATTTTAATCTTTCCTCCCAAGTTCTTTCTTGCATTCTCCTGTTCTATACATGCATGTACCTCTTCTCATGTGAGAGGTGGAGTTCCCCAAAACATCAATACATATATAAATTCATCATAATTTACATAATTTAAATACATAATAATACATCTAAATGCATGCTACCACAATAAATAAACCTACAAAAAGGAGATCAGAATCTGAATTCTTTTTCCATCACCTCCTGATTTCAATGTGTTCAACACTAAAAATATACAGCCAAATACTGTGCTTATAAATTAGATGAATAAATTTTTTCTTATTTTTCCCATTCAGTATTACATTTTTACTTTATACCTAAATGAAGAGAAGTTAAATAATTGTATTAACTTGAAACCAGGAAGAATTTTAATTAGTAATAATAACAGAAACTAACCTCCCCAGTGCATCCATAGTAGGGTGTTCCCAGCATAAAGACCATACTTCTAGGAGGAAACAAGTCATCCAATGTTTTTATACTGGAGAAACGGGAGTCAAAAGCTCGGATGTCCTATGTAGAATGAAATATAAAAGTGAGTCATCATGGTCAAAATTTCTATAGATTGCATATCAGGATTTTTTTCCTATGGGATTATGACTATGTGGGCCACAAATGTCAAATGTAAAGATTTTCTACATAACAATATTAGAAATGAAATTTTATCACCTAATATGCCAGACACTCTTCTAGGTACTTCACACATTTATTAGCTCATTTCATCCTCAAGACAACCCTCTGTAGCAAAGACCATTACTAGACCCACTTTATAGATGAGGAAACTAAAGCATGGAAAGAGGCGATCTTGTCTTAGGTTATATAGCTAAGGAATAAACTCAGTCAGTGCTCTTACTCACTATGCTACACTGCTGCTGCTGCTGCTAAGTCACTTCAGTCATGTCTGACTCTGTGTGACCCCACAGACGGCAGCCCACCAGGCTCCCCCGTCCCTGGGATTCTCCAGGCAAGAACACTGGAGTGGGTTGCTATTTCCCTCTCCAACGCATGAGTGAAAAGTGAAAGTGAAGTCGCTCAGTCGTGTCCAACTCTTAGCGACCATGGACTACAGCCCACCAGGCTCCTCCATCCATGGGGTTTTCCAGGCAAGAGTACTGAGTGGGGTGCCATTGCCTTCTCCGTATGCTACACTATTTCCTCCAAATTACATTATTGCTACATGCTTTTAAAAAACTTGGTCCCCTCACAACATCTAAGATTAGAAACACAATAGTAATAAATTTACTAATTTATTTAAAGCAAGATTTTTTTAAGGATAAAAATAAATAAATACAAAAGACAAGTTTCCTAGACATACCCAGAATGAGTGTCTGAGCATGTTATACTCCTTTTAAAGACCATAGTATCTTGCAAATTACATTAAATAACAATATCAATTATATATTGTTGCATATTAATATGATTTAGTCTTTTATTTATACAGTGTACAACAGTGTACATTAAGATAAGATGGAGAACTGATGGAGACTTACTTTGACAATGGTTTGATAAACAAATGGAAGAACTTGTTTTGACCACTGTTTCTCTAGACGGACTTCTCCATTTTGATTTATTTGATATTTACGACCTGTGAGTAACTGACCATATACAACTGCAGATGTTTCATTTATTATTATTCCTTTTCTTCTCAGGTAGCTCAAAGAAAAAATAAAAAAGAAACAAAGTTGTGTACGAGTGTATATACATTCTATAATGATAGTCAACATTAAACCACCAACTCATAACCAAATCCGTAAATAAATTTTAAATAAATATGCTAGTAGTTCTGAGTACCTAATAAGACTTTTTACACTATTCTGTGGCTATCCTTACCAAAGTCTGTAAGATTAAATGAGAACTCAGAGAGTTATAAGAAACTCCTACATTTCATAACCACTAGGCTGGCTATTACAAAAAGCAGCAAAAACAAGAATGGTGGAAAGGATATGGAGAAACTGAAACACTTGTACACTGCTGATGGGAATGTTAAATGGTGCAGCCACTGTGGAAAACATTTTTGACAGTTCCTCAGAAAGTTAAACACAGAACTGCTAAACAGCCCAGCAATTTCACTTTTAGGTATATAACCAAAGAACTAGAAACACGTCATCAAATAAATATTTATAGACCAATGCTCATAGCAGTGCTATTCACAATAGCAAAAAGGTGGAAAGAAACCATATGTCCACCAACAGATGAATGCATAAACAAAAGGTGACACATACATACAATCAAATATTTGCCCATAAAAAGAAGTAAGTACTGATATACTACAATGTGTATGAACTCCCTAAACATGCTATGTGAAATCAGCCAGATAGAAAAGGTCACATATTATGTGATTCCATTTATATGAAATATCCAGAATAGGGGAATCTAAAAAGATAGCAAATAGAGACTGACAGGGAGAGGCATTCAGTGGGCCTTTTCAGCCTAAACCAGGGGCTGGCAAGCTATGGTCATGGGCCAAATTCAGACTGCTCCCTGTTTTTATAAGTAAATTTTATTCAAACAGTCATTCATTTATTTAATGTCAATGGCTGCTTTTGTGATACAACAAGAGTTGAGTAGTTATAACAAAAACTATAAAATCCACAAAACCTAAAGTATTTACTCTCTAGCCTTTACAGAAAAAGTTTGCTGATCCTTTCTCAGCTTGATTATTTAGCTCACTGATTCAGTCTTCAGTATGCCCATATAATACTTAGAACATCTACTGAACTAATTATAAAAATCACAATTTTAATTTTTGTATACATGCTTATACTTAAATATATGTATTATATAATATGTATTATAGTTATATACATAGTATGTAGTATAATAACATTACTATATATATTTTTTATACCAAAATTTAAATTATGCTGAAAAAGCAAGATGTGTTCCCTATCCTTATGGAGCATACATTCATGAAAAGAGTCATTAGAGTAATCACACTCATAAATCTTTTAACATGATTCTATTTATGAGCTATAAAATAAAATTCAGAATACTGTGAGCTATGACAAGGGTATCTAACTTACACTACTGGGAGGCAAAAAATGCTCTACTTTTCCCTCTTACAGCTATGTTTATCTCCTTTTATGCTAGATAGCTTTTCATGGTCATTTTAAATTTTTCCTGTTTAATAATTTTAGAATAAGGATATTATGGCCTGGTATTAGCTTCTAAATTATAGAAGAGATATCTTCTTGAGTTCTCATTTATCAATAGATGCTATTATAGTTTAAACAGGAGGACTCATGGATGTACATTTATAACAACACTTTATGTGCCCCTGCCAGTTTTTATTACTCTATCTTGATTTAAGGAATTCCAGTGTTTGGATGGACACTGAAGTGACTCAGCAGCAGCAGCAGCAACAGCAGCAGCGTTTGGATGAAAAAAGAGAGGTACTGTTAGAGTGGGATCATGGGACGCAAAACATCCTGAAAATCCAGGGTTAGCTTCTTTGTTACTTAGTTGGTATAGAACTTGCATTTCTGAATTCAGGGGCATAAGGGGTTTGGATATAGGGAAGACAGAAGAGTAGGGAGGAGGGAAGGGTGAAAAACAAAGGGGAGTATTCCATCTTATTACTTACATGTGGGCAAGAAACTCATAACCTTATGGTTGGTAAAATGAATGCTGAAATTCAGGCAACTTATTAACTGTATTCTTAGGGTAAGTGATTATGTCTTTCCTTCCTTCCTTTCTTTTTCAGTACATCGTGAAGTATTTTACTGACAAAATGGACAAGGTTCTAACTGCTGCTAATTAGGTTTTATTTTAAATTAGAACTCATTACTTTCTTAATATATAAAATGAAGATGTACTCAGTATTCAGAGTGACCACAGTGTTAAGTGAAAAATCAGTTAAAAAATAAGTACATTAGACCTCCACATTCTAGTTCAATGACATTAAACACTATTTATAATACTCACTATTCTGAAATTCCTTGTACTTCTTTTGTCCAATTACATTGTTCTTTGTCTCCAAGATGGACCACTTTAGATGGTGGTGCAGTTCTTCCCAAATAAAGCTTCTGTGTTCCTGGAGGTTCTTCCAAGTAAAACCTTGAAAATTAAAATAAAAATTAAATTACCCCCAAATTTGTGGTTTAACATAGAGTTCCAGTAGTGTGAGTCTTCAAAGTGAAAAGATTTCCACATGGTATAATAGAAAAAAAAAAAAAAACAACCTCCTTTTTTAAAACTGTAAAAGGAATTTCTGAACAAGGACTTATGAAACATTTTAATCAAAATTTAAAAACAAATAGTATTCTGTCTCTTTAAGAAATTAAAATAAATACATAATAAAATACAAATTTTTAAAGAATTAATACTCTCAAATTCAATACAGTATTTTTGCTGAAAAAACGTTTAAATTGATCCTAATCAAGCCACCATACCTAACTCCCAGTTTACAGGAAATATGTGGGATGGAGGACCAATTTAAATGACACTAACAGGAAACAACTACATAAATTCAGAATTCTACAAAATAACTGACCTGAACTCTAAGAAAAAAAGGCAGGGAAGTAAGTTTAGCTAGGTCTTAGGATATAAAATTAATATACAGGATCAATTATATTTCTGTATACTAGCAGGGGAAATGGAACCTTAAAATATAAGACCATCTATTGTTATGGTTCTTTAGTTGCTAAGTCATGTCTGACTCTTTTGCCACCCCATAGACTGCAGCCTGCCAGGCTCCTGTGTCCATGGAACTCTCCAGGCAAGAATATTGGAACGGGTAGCCATTCCCTTCTCTAGGGGATCATCCTGACCCAGGGATTGAACCCACATCTCCTGCACTGTAGGCTCATTCTTTATCACTGATCCATCTGGGAAGCCCAATACCATTTATAGTTGCTTCAGAAATTTTAAATACTTATGTAGGTATAAATCTAACAAAGTATGGACAGGTTTAGTATGCTGAAAAAACAAAATAGCAATAAAAGAAATAAAAGATTAAAATTAATGGAGCGATAAAAGGAGATCAGAAAATTCAACAAAGATGTCAAATCTCCCCAAATTATGTTTAATAAAATTCCTATCAAAATCTATTAAGGATTTTTTTATAGATATTAAAAAAATTCTAAAATATACATGGAAAGGCAAAGGACCAAAAATATCTTAAATAATTTTGAAAAATAAAAAAATGGTGGAAGGATTGAATCCTCTTCCTAAGGTTAAGACTCACTACACAGCTACAGAAACAACACAGTGTGGTGCTGGCATAAAAAATAGACACAGAGACGAATGGAACAAAATGGAGAACCCACAATGTAGATCCATACAAATATGCTCAACTTATTTTTGACAAAGATGTAAAAGCAATCTAACGGAGGAAGGAGAGTTTTTCCAACAAACAGTGCTAAAGCAAGCAATTCAATATCCATAGGTAAATATATGAAACTTGACCTCACACCTTATATAAAAATTAATTCAAAATAGATCATGGGTTTAAGTACAAAAGAAGGAAAAACTATAAAAAAATTTCAAGATAATCTTGGAACTTAAGGTTAGGTGAAGAGTGCTTAGACCAAAAGCATGATCCATTAAAAAAAAAAAAAACTAGTTAAAAACTAAACTTCAACAGAAAGGCAGGGGAAGTGAATTCTGGTGATTAAAAAAGATTCCTCAAGATTCATATTAGTGTTGAGTTCTCACCAACAAAGTTAAATGACAAGACAAACCGAGATATGTTTGCAGAGATCTGAGGAAAAAGATTAGGCTTCTAATTCTAAACCTATGTGGGGGAAAAACAACACAAAAAATTTTTTGGATAAGTAATAATTCAGAAAGCATTAACATCCTTACATTTTCTCTGGAAAAAAAAATTACTTTAGGAAGGTTTAAACATGAAAAAAGAACAAGATGTCAGACCAAGTTTACATGAAATAAACATAAAAGATGTCAAAGAATAGATTGCCTAAATACTCACTGATAAAATGATTGTGAAATTTAATAAAGTGTTAAGAAATTATCTTTAGAATAGAAGATATATGTTTTAAAAATTACATATTATTTAAATGAAACCTGGGAAGGGTATGCAAAAGGTAAAGTTACATATGCTATTCAATCTTGTCAGAAATAAATATATTTGCTAACAATGACAACTGGTAGAAAAGAATTAGGATATGGAACTTTCAAGCTATTAAAAGGAAAAGAAGGCAAAAGGGTAAAAATAATACATGCATCTAAAATATATGCATCTCAAGGGATGTACAATAAACTGTCAACAGTGGTTGAACTTGAAGGGTGTGATTAGAGAACTTTCATTTCCACTAGAGAGTGTAAATATTTTACAAATATTGTATCAGTTAAAATGTATGAATGCTGCTGCTGCTGCTAAGTCGCTTCAGTCGTGTCCGACTCTGTGCAACTCCACAGGCAGCAGCCTACCAGGCTCCTCTGTCCCTGGGATTCTCCAGGCAAGAATACTGGAGAAATGGGTTGCCATTTCCTTCTCCAATGCAAGCATGCGTGGTAAGTCGCTTCAGTCGTGTCTGACTCTGTGCGACGCTATGGAGAGCAGCCCACCAGGTTTCTCTTTCATAGGATTCTCTAGGCAAGCATACTGGAGTGGGTTGCCATTTCCTTCTCCAAAATGTATGAATAAAAGCCATCAAATAGGAAAGCATATATACACTTTAAAAATTACAAATAAAATCTTACTTAGTTTCTCCATCTGATACACCAACAACTCTAGCTTCTTCAAGATGAGGCCAATTAACAAAGACAGACTTCCCAAGCACTGATGAAGCTATATTTTCTATACTCTTAAAGTAAAAGCAGAAAAATTCATTACTGTTTTAGGTCCAAGAGAAAATTTTACAGAGGCAAAATTAAATAATTAAAACTGGCTTGTGTTTGTAACTGTGTACTTGAAATCTATAAAACCCCACCTGAGTAATTAAAAATATTTGATCACTCAAGCCAATTATTCCCTGCTAATAACTGCTCTTCACAGCTTTATTTCAACTTAATTATTCTATCCAGTCAAATTTTGTTTTTTAAATTTCTCTTAAGTAGTGACTTTACTGCTAACTACTCTTTTTTTCCTTTCTAGGATTTCTGTTCCTTTAGATTTGGGGTTTTTTTTCCCCTTTCCTTTTTTTAAAAAATAGTTTTAAGCTGTTTTTACCTATCTGCTTTTTTTTACTCTTTATAATTTATTATGAATCTGTGAAAGTTTACCAACATAGCCTTCCCCTCTGCCAATCTCTTATTAGACAGGAACTATGACCAACTTAAGTACTTTTCAACAGTATAAACATCACACTAGGAAGCTTGCCTCCTCCTCATTTCTTCAACAGCATTGGCAGTTATTAGTGAAGTGAAGCCCACTGATTTTAATCCTAAATGAAATTACTTGGGGAGAAAACAGATTTCAGTAAATTCAAACAAAAGGACACTGACCTATAACGTGAGTATTACTGCTCATGATATAGCCAACGTTAATAGAAATAATGTTCACCAAGAAACTCAGGTTTTTAGTTCTGCTTCTAACTAGCTGAGCCAATGTCTGCTTTTCAATCTCCTTAGTTTAATTTTTTTAATTTGTAAAATTAATGAGCTGGATTAGTTGCTTTACAAAATTCCATCCAGTAGTAAAATTCTATTATTCTATTATTCTCATGATTATCTGTTTATTTTTTCATGGGAACTGAAAAAAGGGAAAAGAACAGCACAGATGTCTAGAAAAGAGCTATTATTCATTATTTCTTATCAGATAGACAGCAAAAAAAGAATCTAAGAAATGTGATTTCATTTGTGATTGGTATGATTAAATAAGAACACTAGACTTATCTCAAGTTAGAAACCACAGGTTCAAAATTGAGTTCTATTTCTTTTCAGCTATAGAGTGTTAAGCAAATCCTTTAATCCCACTGAGTCTCAGTTTTCTTTTATGAGAAGCTGTAACATCTATCTCACAATATTCATTTAAGGATAAAATAATATACCCAAAAACCTTTGTAAACTATAAAATGCTGTACAGTCAGTCAGCTTTTTGTATCCATGGGTTCCACATCTGCAGACTCAACCAAGCTCTAATGGAGAATACTTTGGGGAAAAAAAAACAACTTCAGAAAGTTTCAAAAAGCAAAACTTGAATTTGCCAAATGTTGGCAACTACTTACATAGCATACAAATTGTATTTACAATTATTTATATTGTGTTAGGTATTATAAACAATAAAGATGATTTAAAGTGTAAGGGAGGATATATGTAGGTCATATGCAAACGTTACAGCCTTTTTTTGGGGGGCACAAGGATGTAGCTGCTCCTCAGGCATGTGGGATCTTCTCATATCAGGGACTGAACCCATTTTCTCCTGCATCGGCTAGCGGATTGTTTACCACTGAGTCACCAGGGAAGCTGCAACACCATTTTATATGAGAGACTTGAGCATCCACTGGATTTTAGGATCAATCGAGGGTCCTGGAACCAATGCCCCATGGATACCAACTGATTATAAATATTCTGTATGAAAAATATCTTAAGTAAAAATTACTACTATTGGTTAGACACAACAACTTTGTAGTAGAAACTGAAGTTGAAATATAAATTTTCATCCCCTTTTTATTATGCTTGATCATTATAAGCAAATATTTCTTTAATAATTAGAGATGACTATTTTTAGACTTTGGGAGATAACTTTATTGTATCTATTATATGAAGACATTTCTTACTGTGAACATATAAAAGAGTTACTATTCTGATAAAACAAGTTTCAACATTATTAGAACAAAGCTCCCTTATACTTTTCCTTTCTATATATCTAATTTCATTCTCCCACACGTCCCTTCATTTGGAGGAACAGTTATCCTTCTTGCCCAGATTAATCCTTTCACTTAAGCCCTACAGGATATCCCTTATTTCTTCACATCCCTTCCCTCCACGGTGACTTTAAGACCTCCATTGTTCTTCAGCTCTACTGATCTGCTTAATAAGCCCTACTGTTCTGCTCTGCTTAACAAGTTGCCTCTTTTTTACCTATAGCTATGTTTCCAGATTTCTTTTCAATGAGAAACTTCTGAACTAAGGGCTTAAGATCTGCTTCCTTTACTTTCCATCTAACTAGTCACAGACTAGTACTCAGGAACTGGACTTCTGCCTCCAACAACCTACTGGAATGGAATTCTCAAAGTCCAATAATGGTGACCAAAGGACCTAGTTTAATTCACTAGGTCTAATTCACAGACCTAGTTTTCACTGTTCTTGAACTGCATGTACCATCTACTTGTGCTTTTGTGATACTGCTTAACTTGGGAATCATTCTCTTTCTTCTCTGAGCACTGTCACCTTTACTGACTCCTTTTCCACCCTTTATACCTGTGAGTATTTCTTTACAATGGGGCCTTGAACCCTCAGAATTCCATTTTTTCAGGGAAGTCAGCCCCAAGGCCCCAGCCATCACTTCCCTGCTCACGACCTGCATATCCCTATTGCCCGTCAAGCCTCAGCTCTATGTATTCAACTGAGTATAATCATCTTTCTTCACTGAAGTTTTTCATGTGAACCATAGAACACAAAAAACAATTGGACTAGGGATTTTACTAATTCTCCTAAGGATGATACATAACTAGTACTATTCCAAATGCATAAAAACTAATTTAATTTTATAAGCAAATGGATGACTCAGCGCATTAGGGTTTAAATCTCTTGTGGAACGCTGCTAAGAAAGGCTTACAGGGCAGCTCCAGATAAATGTTCTAGAACCAACTTAAAATTCTATTACTGATCATTTATCCCCTCAAACAAGTACCTCTTCCATTTTAGCTTCTTTATTCCAGTAAATTTTTCAATTGATTAGTCTGATAGTTAGAGTCAGTCATATTTAATATTTTCTTTTTCTTTTCATCCCCTATTTTTGAACAAATGATGGAACTTGTGAATTTAGTCTTATTCATCTAGATCTATTACTACTTTGACAGTTTATGTCTTTATTATCTAAGGCTTCTATAACCACAACCTCAACTTACAGGCTTTTCCATTTTCTTCCATTTCTCTTTTATGCAACTTAGTCTATTATGCTGCTACCAAATTAATTTTTATGAAAACACCAATTTCAAGATAACAGTCACGAAAAAATAAGTCCAAACTCCTTAGCCTGGTATTCAAGGTCCTCCATAACTGGCCTCAATCTGTTTTTTCAACCTTATCTTCTACTATTTCCCAACACAAGGCCTCTGCTTCAGTCAGGTTTATCTATTCCTTCTCCTCAAATACATCACATTTACTCTAAAAAAAGAAAAAGTATTAAAAATTTCAGACATACAAAAAGGTTAAAAAGATAATGTGCTAATATCACACTTAATTTTCACTATAATTCCCATCTCATGTTATTTTTTTCAACTGGCATACCCTTTCCCCTCCTTTTTCCTCTTTGTGAGGAAATCTTTCTGTTAGTACCCTGCTTAAGTCTATTCCTATCTACAGATCTGTACTTAACCTAAATTCACACAGCTCATCTTTTCAAAATTCCTCCAGCATTTTTTTGCTCATTATGTCACAATTACACACATCCTTTAATCTGTGTAAATGTGTCTTTACTCTATCCTTATTTCCTGTGAATTTCTGGAGTTCCTACATGTTATACCACTTTGGCAAACACATTGCAGCTAAAACACTTTTATGCATAATATACAATAAAGAAAATACTTACAAGTTCATCTGACTCAGCATTCACTAAGATTTCCAACATCATGTTTTCTCCACGACTGCTTTGCTGGAATACTTGAACCCCACTTTTCTTTAAAAAAAACTTTAAAAGAATTCACAGAATTTAATTTTTAATTATTTTTCCATAATTACTTCACTTTCAATAAAATAAAAAAATTCTGAACTAAATAGCCACTGACTTTGTGTTTGATGTGTTTCAAAGTAGGAAATCCACAGAAATATAATGCCTTCTGGTCAACCTTGGTTATGTTGTTTTTGCTTATATCTATACGCCAAGCATCTAATGATATTATTTTATACCTAGAAAATAAATCAAGGTATTTGATTTAAAATTCATACATTACAAGCAATCACTGTTTTTCAGCATCCCTTCAGTATTTTGCAAGAGTTATCCTTGCTTTTATACAGGAGAATAACAATTTGTCCTTTCAGACAAAGAAAATATAAAGCAGCAGATCCTCTGTTGTTACTAATTCAGACACAACCATGACGGTAACATACTGAGTGGAAAATTTCCCATTTATTTAAAAATACATATAATATATAAATGCATAAATATATAATATATATAAATTATACATGTATATATGATTTTTATACTAAAGGAATATATAACACATATTACAAATCTCTACATCTTCCATTTTCCAAAACCCAGAATGGAAAATAAACACTTTATAATGTCTATTTCATCTTTCCCCTTTAAGAAAAGGAAAAATCATAATGGAGAGACGTTTACTTTATCTACGACTCAACTTCCATCTGGGTATTACTGCAGGGAAGATGAGAAAAGACAAAAAAAAGGAAAACATTTTAATGAAGAAGAGAAAGAAGAAATGGACTAAAATGGATTTGAGGCAAGAAAACAGAGGAGCTCTTTTATTTCTTGTTTTTCTTCTTTCCTGTTGGGTGGTTAGGAAATGTAAAAGGTAAAGTCATAGCATGTCAAATAATGCTGGGAGTAGACACTGGCAATGAAAACAAAAATTCACACATTTCTTGAGGAAGAGAAGAGATATACACCGTGGGGATGCCAGAGGCAGTAGGGTAGGGAACAACTTTAATAGAAGACAGAAACAGAGAAGCAGAATTGGACCGAAGCAGAGAACTACAGAAACAACTGAAACAGACAGAGAAGCGATGATCCTTGGAAAGCTGGATGTAACTCATTATCAGCTGCATACAAATGTCATAAATTATCTGCTAATTCTCGAAATTGATATTCAAAAGGTTTGTAAAAGTTAATTCTATTTTTTTTGGCTCACTCTCTGTTTTTGAAGAATTACCACACAACATTACCTTGCACAGCATCGCTCTATGGGAGGGAACTTTTCTGGCCATGGAGAGGGGTAGGTGAACTCTGTGTTGCTGTCAAACCAGCACATTAGGCACTCACTATGTTGATTTCTTTTTCGCTCTTCTTTTTTGAGGGAGTGGTTACATGTCTCCATGGCTTCTAACAATCGCTTCTGAATATAACATTGAAGAGAAGGGTCAGAAACATAAAAATTTTGTAATCTTAACACATAGAATGAATCTTTTCCCTCAAAAAGCAAAATTACTATTTGTGTTCTTAAAAAGCAAAAACCTTAATAACAGAATTCTTTTCAATTTAATTACATGAAAAACTGATGTGCTATTCTTGTTTCTAAGGGCCTTAGAATATTTCTTGTCACTACAAATTCCTCTGAAAATATTACTCCAAGAGCAGCCACTGAAGTGTGGATAAGAACAGCAGAGAATCAAAATTTAAATATGAATTTATCACAATTCACTGCTCCTTAATCACTCACATTGCAAATGTGCATTAATATAGAAATGTTCATCTTTATGATTATCTTTTATATTTAATGCAGTTCCAATGAAAATCACAATGGTTTAAAATATATTTTTCAAAGGAAAAATGATGTTAGTGTTCATACTGGAAGAATAAACATTGAATTGCAAAGTTATCAAAAACTTGTCTTATGAGATCCTCTCACTTTTTTTATAAAATCACCTATAAGCAAAACACTTAAGTACTGACACCACAAAAGGCCCACAGATGAGAAGAACAAAATAAATAGTTAAAAACCAAATCCAAATACATGTCAATTCCAGACACTTAAAATAATGTTTTTGTCCAGCTGGGAAAGAAAGCACATATATATTTCAATATCATACTATATACAAAATAAGCAGTAATGAGACAACAAAGTATTAGAAGAAAATCTAGGAAAGTATTGATAATTTGTAGTGAAAAATTCTCAAGTAAGGCAGAAAAAAGCCTAGCCATTTTAAGGAAAAAGACATTTTTAACTAAAAGAAAATATATGTGATAAAAGAGGTCATGAACAAATCAACAGGCAAATGCCACAATGGGAAAAAATATTCCGAGCATAAAAAGAGTTGCTCAAAATCAAAAAAAGAAAATGAGGGAAAGGATATAAACAGATAATCTATAAAAGGGAAAATGCAAAAGACAAACACACATAAAAATATATCAAATTAGGGAGCAGGTAAAAATAAACTTGAATAATAATAAAATGGCATTCTTTATCATCAGTAGACAGGTGAAAATTAACAATAACATTCAGGACTAGAAAAGCAGAGAAGTAGGTACTCTCAAGTATTGATGCTATGAATTAGACCAATCTTTTTGAAAAAGAATCTGGTAAAATCAGTTAAAACGAACACCATACACTCCCATTAACCAAGCATTTCTGCTTTGGGGATTCTATTTTATAAAAATAAAATTACCAATACAAGAGAATGTATTAATAAACAAAAAGAATACATAAATACATAAGTACTTTTATCATAGCATTGTGTACAATAGCAAAAACATGAAGAGTTGTAAGACTCTGCAAAATAAGTATGGTGTGTTCTCATGTACTTTTCACCAATGATAACATCTTACATAGAGCCACGGTAATTATCAAAACTAGGAAACTGACACTGGTACACCATGACTACAGACTTATTCAGATTTCAGTGTGCTTAGTCGTTCAGTTGTGTCTGACTCTTACGGACCCTATGGACTATAGCCTGCCAAATTCCTCTGTCCCTGGGGATTCTCCAGCCAAGAATACTGGAGTGGGTTGCCATGCCCTTCACCAGGGGATCTTCCCAACCTAGGGTTCGAACCCAGGACACCTGATTTGCAGGTGGATTCTTTACTGTCTGAGTCACCAGGGAAGCTTCAGATTTCACTCGTTTTATATGTAAATACTGTGTATATACAGCAGTATGGAATTCTTATCATACATGCAGACTCATGTGTGTGTGCTCAGTCGCTGAGTGGTGTCTGACTCTTTGCGACCCCTATGGACTGTAGGCTGCTAGGCTCCTTGTCCACAGGGTATTCTTCAGGCAAGAATAATGGAGTGGGTTGCCATGCCCTCCTCCAGGGAATCTTTTCAACTCAGGGATCGAACCCAGGTTTCCTGCAACGCAGGCAGATTCTTTACCATCTGAGCTACCAGGTAAACCTCATGTCAGTTCAGTTCAGTCGCTCAGTCGTGTCCGACTCTTTGCAACCCCATGAATCGCAGCCGGCCAGGCCTCCCTGTCCATTACCAACTCCCGGAGTTCACTCAAACTCATGTCCATCGAGTCGGTGATGCCATCCAGCCATCTCATCCTCTGTTGACCCCTTCTCCTCCTGCCCCCATCCCTCCCAGCATCAGGGTCTTTTCCAATGAGTCAAATCTTCACAACAGAAGCTGGAATCAAGATTGCCGGGAGAAATATCAATAACCTCAGATATGCAGATGACACCACCCTTATGGCAGAAAGTGAAGAGGAACTAAAAAGCCTCTTGATGAAAGTGAAAGAGGAGAGTGAAAAGGTTGGCTTAAAGCTCAACATTCAGAAAACGAAGATCATGGCATCTGGTCCCATCACTTCATGGGAAATAGATGGGGAAACAGTGGAAACAGTGTCAGACTTTATTTTGGGGGGCTCCCAAATCACTGCAGATGGTGACTGCAGCCATGAAATTAAAAGACACTTACTTCCTTGGAAGGAAAGTTATGACCAACCTAGATAGCATATTGAAAAGCAGAGACATTACTTTGCTGACTAAGGTCCGTCTAGTCAAGGCTATGGTTTTTCCAGTAGTCATGTATGGATGTGAGAGTTGGACTGTGAAGAAGGCTGAGCACCAAAGAATTGATGCTTTTGAACTGTGGTGTTGGAGAAGACTCTTGAGAGTCCCTTAGACTGCAAGGAGATCCAACCAGTCCATTCTGAAGGAGATCAGCCCTGGGATTTCTTTGGAAAGAATGATGCTAAAGCTGAAACTCCAGTACTTTGGCCACCTCATACGAAGAGTTGACTCATTGGAAAAGACTCTGATGCTGGGAGGGATTGGGGGCAGGAGGAGAAGGAGACGACAGAGGATGAGATGGCTGGATGGCATTACTGACTCGATTGCTGTGAGTCTGAGTGAACTCCAGGAGTTGGTGATGGACAGGGAGGCCTGGCGTGCTGCAAGTCATGGGGTCACAAAGAGTCAGACACGACTGAGCGACTGAACTGAACTGAACTGAACTCTTTGCATGAGGTGGCCAAAGTATTGGAGTCTCAGCTTTAGCATCATTCCTTCCAATGAAGACCCAGGACTGATCTCCTTTAGAATGGACTGGTTGGATCTCCTTGCAGTCCAAAGGACTCTCAAGAGTCTTCTCCAACACCACAGTTCAAAAGCATCAATTCTTTGGCACTCAGCTTTCTTCACAGTCCAACTTTCACATCCATACATGACTACTGGAAAAACCATAGCCTTGACTAGATGGACCTTTGTTGGCAAAGTAAAGTCTCTGCTTTTCAATATGCTATCTAGGTTGGTCATAATTTTCCTTCCAAGGAGTAAGCATCTTTTAATTTCATGGCTGCAATCACCATCTGCAGTTATTCTGAAGCCCAGAAAAATAAAGTCTGACACTGTTTCCACTGTTTCCCCATCTATTTCCCATGAAGCGATGGGACTAGATGCCATGATCTTTGTTTTCTGAATGTTGAGCTTTAAGCCAACTTTTTCACTCTCCTCTTTCACTTTCATCAAGAGGCTTTTTAGTTCCTCTTCACTTTCTGCCATAAGGGTGGTGTCATCTGCATATCTGAGGTTATTGATATTTCTCCCGGCAATCTTGATTCCAGCTTGTGCTTCTTCCAGCCCAGCGTTTCTCATGATGTACTCTGCATAGAAGTTAAATAAGCAGGGTGACAATATACAGCCTTGACGTACTCCTTTTCCTATTTGGAACCAGTCTGTTGTTCCATGTCCAGTTCTAACTGTTGCTTCCTGACCTGCATATAGGTTTCTCAAAGGCAGGTCAAGTGGTGTGGTATTCCCATCTCTTTCAGAATTTTCCACAGTTTATTGTGATCCACACAGTCAAAGGCTTTGGCATAGTCAATAAAGCAGAAATAGATGTTGCTTTTTCCACGATCCAGGGGATGTTGGCAATTTGATCTCTGGTTCCTCTGCCTTTACTAAAACCAGCTTGAACATCTAGAAGTTCACGGTTCACGTATTGCTGAAGCCTGGTTTGGAGAATTTTGAGCATTACTTTACTAGCGCGTGAAATGAGTGCAATTGTGTGGTAGTTTGAGCATTCTTTGGCATTGCCTTTCTTTGGGATTGGAATGAAAGCTGACCTTTTCCAGTCTTGTGGCCACTGCCCAGTTTTCCAAATTTGCTGGCAACACTTTCACAGCATCACATTCCAGGATTTGAACTAGCTAAACTGGAATTCCATCAACTGCACTAGCTTTGTTCATAGTGACGCTTTCTAAGGCCCACTTGTCTTCACATTCCAGGATGTCTGGCTCGAGGTGAGTGATCACACCATTGTGATTATCTTTGTCCTGAAGATCTTTTTTGTATAGTTCTTCTGTGTATTCTTGCCACCTCTTTTTAATATCTTCTTCTTCTGTTAGGTCCATACCATTTGTGTCCTTTATCGAGCCCATCTTTGCATGAAATGTTCCCTTGGTATCTCTACTTTTCTTGAAGAGATCTCTAGTCTTTTTCTTTCTGTTGTTTTCCTCTATTTCTTTGCATTGATCACTGAGGAAGGCTTTTTTATCTCTCCTTGCTATTCTTTGGAATTCTGCATTTCAGATGCTTATATCTTTCCTTTTCTCCTTTGCTTTTCGCTTTTCTTTTCACAGCTATTTGTAAGGCCTCCCCAGAATGCCATTTTGCTTTTCTGCATTTCTTTTCCATGGGGATGGTCTTGATCCCTGTCTCCTGTACAATGTCATGAATCTCAGTCCATAGTTCATCAGTCACTCTGTCTATCAGATCTAGTCCCTTCAATCTATTTCTCACTTCCACTGTATAATCATAAGGACTTTGATTTAGGTCATACCTGAATGGTCTAGTGGTTTTCCCTACTTTCTTCAATGTAAATCTGAATTTGGCAATAAGGAGTTCATGATCTTAGCCACAGTCAGCTCTTGGTCTTGTTTTTGCTGACTATACAGAGCTTCTCATCTTTGGCTGCAAAGAATATAATCAATCTGATATCGGTGTTGACCATTTGATGATGTCCATGTGTAGAGTTGTCTCTTGTGTTGTTGAAAAAGAGTGTTTGCTATGACCAGCACATTTTCTTGGCAAAACTCTATTAGCCTTTGCCCTGCTTCATTCAGCATTCCAATGCCAAATTTGTCTGTTACCTCAGGTGTTTCTTGACTTCCTCCTTTTGCATTCCAGTCCCCTATAATGAAAAGGACATCTTTTTTGGGTGTTAGTTCTAAAAGGTCTTGTAGGTCTTCATTGAACCGTTCCACTTAAGCTTCTTCAGCATTACTGGTTGGGGCATAGACTTGAATTACTCTGATACTGAATGGTTTGCCTTGGAAACGAACAGAAATCATTCTGTCGTTTTTGAGATTGCATTCGAGGTCAGGGGTGGCAGCCGAGAGGAGCTACTACATGTCCGAGGTCAGGGGTGGCGGCCAAGAATGCCAGGGTGCAATGGCACAGGAGCGGCCAAGAGGAGCTACCCCACGCCTGAGGTCAGGGGCTGCGGCTGGGAGGAGCTACCCCACGTCTGATGTCGGGGGCAGCAACCGATAGGAGCTACTCCACTCCTGAGGTCAGGGGCGGTGGCAAGGAGGAGCTACCCCACGCCCAAGTAGTGATGGCTGTGCGGGCACAGGAGAGCCTACTGTGCGGGCACAGGAGCTACTCCATGTTCAAGGTCAGGAGGGGTGGCTTTGAGGAGATTCCCTTCATCCAAGGTAAGGAACAGCGGCTGTGCTTTGCTGGAGTAGCCATGAAGAGATACCCCACGTCCAAGGTAAGAGAAACCCAAATAAGACAGTAGATGTTGCAAGAGGCATCAGAGGGCAGACACACCAACCATAATCACAAAAAACTAGTCAATGTAATCACACGGACCACAGCCTTGTCTAGCTCAATGAAAGTAAGCCATGCCATGTGGGGCCACCCAAGACAGGCGGCTCACAGTGGAGAGTTCTGAAAAAATGTGGTTCACTGGAGAAGGGAATGGCAAAACACTTCAGTATTCTTGCCTTGAGAACCCCATGAACAGCATGAAAAGGCA
Source organism: Capricornis sumatraensis (assembly GCF_032405125.1). Lineage (NCBI taxonomy): Eukaryota > Metazoa > Chordata > Mammalia > Artiodactyla > Bovidae > Capricornis > Capricornis sumatraensis. The sequence goes on along the minus strand of NC_091069.1, from coordinate 232,619,936 downwards.
AAATGATAGGATACTGAAAGAGGAATTCCCCAGGTCGGTAGGTGCCCAATATGCTACTGGAGATCAGTGGAGAAATAACTCCAGAAAGAATGAAGGGATGGAGCCAAAGCAAGAACAATACCCAGTTGTGGATGTGACTGGTGATAGAAGCAAGGTCCGATGCTGTAAAGAGAAATATTGCATAGGAACCTGGAATGTCAGGTCCATGAATCAAAGCAAATTGTAAGTGGTCATACAGGAGATGGCAAGGGTGAACGTCGACATTCTAGGAATCAGCGAACTAAAATGGACTGGAATTGGTGAATTTAACTCAAATGACCATTATATCTACTACTGTGGGCAGGAATCCCTTAGAAGAAATGGAGTAGCCATCATGGTCAACAAAAGAGTCCGAAAACTTCATGTAACCACCCCTAAAACTGGAATACAGGACTGTCACATCATTGTAAAGAAACTCCTTTGCATTATCCCTTCATAGTCAACATTCTATCCCCCAAAGACCTGTTTTATATTATAATAATTTTATCATTTCAAATATATTACATAAATGGAACCATATAAAACCTTCAGAGATTGACTTTTTCAGTCAAATGAACTTTTCCCCATCCTTTGTTTATATAAGTAGTTCTTTTTATTGCTGAGTAGTATGCCTCACAGAGTTGGACACGACTGAAGTGACTTAGCAGCAGCAGCAGTATGCCATTATATGAAGGTACTGTAGGTTTTTTTTAATCCATTCACTCATTGAAAGATATCTGAATTTTTTTCCAGTTTGGAGTTATCACAAATAACTTGCTCTGGACAATAATGTAAAGGTTTTTACCCACATTTATAGCCAGCTGTTTCAGTACCAGTTGTTAAAAAGCTTTTTCTTTACCTCTTGAATAGCTCTGATGTCTTAATTGAAAATTTGTTAACTGGACAAGTATAGATCTAGGCTATTGGCCTCTATTCTGTTTCACTGATCTATGCCTATTATGATGTAGGAAACATACTGCCTTGATTACTTTAGCCTCATGATAAGTCATGAAATCAGATAATGAAAATCTTTCAGTATTGTTCTTCCTATAGATTGTTTTAGCTATTCTAGATACTTTGCAATTTCATCCAAACTTTAAAACTGGACTTTTGATTTCTATACAAAAATTTGCTACATTTTTGCTGAGATTATGCTGAGCCCAAAGATCAATATGGGAAGAGGTTATTTCTTAACAATATCAAATCTTCTATTCCTTGAACATGGTATATTCTTCCGTTTATTTAGGTCTCCATATCTCAACACTATTTGTAGTTTTCAGTGTGCATCCTGTTAAATTTATAAATGTGTATTTTATATTTCTTAATGCTACTGAAAGTAAAAGTCTTTTTATTTAAAAAATTTATATTTTCCAATTTTTTGATGCTAGTATATATAAAAACAATTGAATTTTGTATAGATTTTATATTTTGTGACCTTGCTAAATTTACTTATTGTTAATCGTATCTTTTTGAAGATTCCTTAGAATTTTCTATTTTTGTAGTAATGTTATGTGCATATAAAAACAATTTTTCTTCTTCCTTTCTAATGCCTTTATTTCTTTCCCTTGACTTAATACAGTGGACTCCTAATACAGTATTAGAGAGAATTGATTAGAATAAACATCGTTGTCTTAAGCTTGATTTTACGAAGAAAACATTAAAAATTTTACTATTAAGTATATTGTTAGCAGTGCATATGTGTGTGCCAAATGACTTCGGTTGTGTCAGACTCTTTGTGACCCTATGGACTGTAGCCTATTAGGTTCCTCTCTCCATGGGTTTTTTAAACATGCACTTTATTTGGTTTTGACGTCCCTGGTGGCTCAGACAGTAAAAGCGTTTGCCTACAATGGGGGAGACCAGGGTTTGATCCCTGGGTCGCGAAGATTCCCTGGGAAAGGAAATGGCAACCCACTCCAGTACTCTTGCCTGGAAAATCTCATGGATGGAGCGGCCTGGTAGGCTACAGTCCATGGGGTCGCAAAGAGTTGGACACGACTGAGCGATTTCACTTATTTGGTTGAGGAAGTTCCCTCTTATTTCTAGTAGTTGAGCATTTCTATTAAAATTGGGTGTTGAATACTCAAACGTGGTAAATCACATTGAAAACCAACACTATATTTCTAAAGTAAATCTCATTTGGTTATGAGTATTATCTTTCTATATTATTGGATCCCATCTGGCTTGACTGTGTTAAAAGTTTTGCATCTACCTTAGGAGGGATATTATCAAGTAATTTTCTTTTCTTATAGCACCATTGGCTATTATGCTGGCCTAATATATTGGGAAGTGATTATTCCTCTTCTATGTTGTCAAAGTTTGTATAAAATTTGTATTATTTCTTTCATGAATGCTTACTAGAATTCACAAGTCAAGACATCTGAGCCTAGAATTTTTCTCCGAGATGATTTTAAATTATGAACTAAATGTCTTTAAAAGATATAGGATTACTCAGATTTTTATTTTTTTTTTCTGTCAGTTTTGCTGAATCGTGTTTAAGGAACTGTGTTCATTTCATTTAAGTTGTTAAATTTGTTGGCATAAAATTGCTTACAATATGCCTTATCGATTTTTAAAATAATTATAGGATTTATAGGACACCTCTTCTTTCATTCTAAATTTATGTGTTCTCCCCTGGTGCTCTAGTTTTTTAAAGCCTTTTCTGATCTGTCTTCCTAGGATTTATCAATTTTATTAATCTTTCAAGAGGATCAACTTTTGGTTTCATTGATTTTTCTCTATTGTTTGTTCATTTTCCATGGATTTCTGCTCCTGTCTTTTTGTTTTCTTCATTCTGCTTAGTTTAGATTTAAATTGCTCTTGTTTTTCTAGCTTCTTACGGTAGGAAGTTTAATTTACTTCAAAATATTTTCTTGTTTAGTATAAGTACCTAGAACCTTAAGTTTCCCTTTTAGGCCTGCTTTAATTTTATAACACAGATTATGATATGTGTTCTCATTATCATTCATATAAAACATTTCAAATATTCCTTTAAATTTCTTTAATATATGGATTATTTAGAAGTGGGTTATTTGATTTCAAAATTTTTATAAATTTTCGGAGATCTGTTGCTGATTTTTAACTTAATTCTATGTGGTCAGAGAACATTCACATTACGATTTTACCCTTTTTAATTTATTAAGACATTTTTATGCCTTACCAAATAATCTTGGTGAACAGTCTTTCACTTAAAAATGTGTATTCCTTAGTTGCTGGGTGTACTGTCCTACAAATATTAATGAGGTTAAGTAGGTTTATAATGTTATTTAAGTCTTTGATCTTTGGTAATACTCTCTGTTCTGAAGCCTACTTGGTCTAACATTAGTAAAGCAATGCCAGCTTCCTTATAAGTTTTGATGCACAGAACGAAGATGAGAGTAGTTAAAATTCATTAACACAAATGGTGATTAAAATCCATTGCTCATTCATTTATGTGAAGTAATCTCTAATTAAAATACAAGTGTATATATAACCATTTCATGCACTGACCTCATCAATAAAAGGTATTAGTACCACAGCTTCCCATTCCTGTTGTTTCCCATTCAGGTCAGTTTTAAAATCAGGTGGATAATATTCTATAATTGGTGAATCGTCACTGGTCATCAAATGCTGTGAAAACATAAAATAGTGTAATAGAAATGTAAGAACTAATATCAATGTAGCTTTTTCTTAATATATTAATAATATTTGTTTACCTATTACAATTGAAAATTTCTAAGCAAAGCAAAAGTAAGTTTTCACATCTTAGGTATGTTACAGTATACTTATTATATTTTGATTTTCAAGTATGAGACTTCTTATTTCACTGCCACTCATCACTTTCTCATTCCACTAAGCTAGTTATATAGCCAAACTATCCTTACTCTGAATTTTATCATCTTCCATAGTCTTTTCACTCTACAAGGCTCATCTAAATTCTGTTTTTCCATTTAGATTTCAGTTCATTTCACACACTCCATTTTTAACCTTAGACAATTTATTTTCATGTCATAATCAACTGATTTTATTAAGTTATATAACTGTCATCTAAGATAATTTAAAAATAAAAAGAAATCCTAAAATACAAGAATCTCTTTACCACCAATAGCAAAGATAGAAAGCCCAATAAGACATGTTTTTAATTAGAGATTTTATAACAGAAGTAGATAAAGAAACCTAAAGATATCCTCTAGGAAATGAATACAGAAGATCATGACATAAAAAATTTTAAAGAAATAAAAGCATATTTCTCAGGGTAATATTCAAAATAATATAATCAGTATGTCATGGGTACAGAAGAATCAAAACACATGTGGCTATAGAAACTTGCATGGCTATATCAGTCCAGAATGGTTGAGTATCAATTCTTAATGTATTGAAGATAGGAAAAAAAGCATCAAAGAAACTAAAGGAAGGAAGGCCATGGGCCAGAATGAAGGACAGGTTAAGTTTCAGAAAGATTTAGAAGGAAGCTGGATACTGTTCAAGCAGTGAAGGTATGTGATATGTATATATTTATGTGTGTCTATATTCCTGGCATAGGCCACAGAATTAGAAGAAGAGACTGATGCTCTAGAAGAACTAAACTGAAGTTTGCCCTCAAAATCAGTTTAGCAGGCTTAGTGTAATTTTGGTGACCCAATCACCCCTGAAACAGCTTTCTCCTGTTACATGAAGTATGTTAATCAGAGAGAAGTTTTTTATTCCATAATTTGATAAATGAAATTCTTAAAATCCAAATATATATGGAAGCAGCAATTTTGTTGAGATAAACAACTTATTAGAATCATCCATATTCTATTAGGTAGAGGGTTAAAGAGAACAGAAACAAAATCTAGTATCTGGACAGAGCAGATGGCTTTAGATTTTGCCAAGCTCAATTTACTTTCATCAGTGCAGAGACAAACTAGAGATGTGCTTAAAGATACTGAAAACAAAGAAGCTATCCTTTGAATGGTTTATGAAATGTGTCTGCATTTTTAAAACAAGTTAACTTTAAATCAAGGAATTACTTTTCAAGGGACTTGCTTAAGAAATACTATATTTGGAACTGAAAATAAATATATTTAGCTATTAAAGAAATTTGGTATGATGTTTCTAGGTTTGGAGGAGGAACTCCTAAATATTAAAAATAACACAAATACATTTAATTCTAAAACCCACCTGGTAGCATGCAGGAAGTAAATTTTTGCTAGCTGCTGGAAGTACAGCAAGAAGCTGTTCAAATGGCTTAAAAGGTTTTCCCAGTTCAAAATGGATTTTGAGTGTACTGATGTTGCGGATATCAGACAGGAAAGGTGCATAATGGTACGGATAAAACCTGTAAGACAAAACTGAACTTTAAACAATTGACAAATTTTATGAAACAGATCAATAGTTAGAATATACTTTTCAATATTCTATTTTAACAGCTGTGCCTCCGTGTGTATGTTCAGTCGTGTCCACACATAGCAATAATTCTAAAGAAAAAAAATCACTCACAATTATGCCACATGAATATAAGAAATTAGCAATGTTGGAAAATGTAGATTACTTGATGACAAGTATTTTATTTCCTTAATTTTTAAAGTGGTTTATATTTCAAAAATTTAGATGTACATAATTGAAGGGTATATATATTAATAACACATTTAAAATATAATTTATTATTTATATAAATAATACAATGACTCCAGTTTCAGAAGTATTGAGTGTGAATCTTCCGAAGAAGATTCTCAGAATGAACTAATAAGCCAGTCAGAAGACATTCAGTTACTTCATGTGGGCCTGAGCTTCTCTCATGAAGACATAGGGAAGTCTGAGCTCATATGGTTGTTACTAGTCAGCTCTAAGAATCATCATTTTTGAATTAGCTGTGTATACATATATATATTGTGTTTGTGATAAGGATTAAACCATTTGTCAATCATGCACACTATTTGTTTTTAAAATCTTCCTATATCTAACATGAAGAAATATTTTTAGAAATTTCAAACATAATTTTTTAAAAATTTTAAAAATTTCAATGTTCTTAATGTCTGACTAAAAATACCAAAATAAAAGCCAACAGAATATTTTTATATTCCACAATTATGGCATACTTCAAAAGAATGGGAAAATTTAGGAGGCAGAATGGCATGTGGAACAATAGAAAATGTAAAGACTTCGAAAAAAAAAAAAGAAAATGTAAAGACTTTGGAAATCAGATAGGCATGTACTTGGATATTGGTGTGTGATACTGGAAAGGCTATTTAACCTCTCTGAGCCTCATCTGTCAAAAGCAGAAAACAATATTTACTTTAAACAGCTTTGAGGACTATATGAGCACATGCTTTACAAGTGCTTGGCCTCAGTGCCTGGTAATATAATAGGTATAACTTACACTCACCTTCTTAAAAAATGGCAAATCAAGGATTTTTTTTGTCACTACAGTGCTCTTCATAGATGCCCTGAGAATCTTGTTAGTTATTGTAGATATTTTTTTAAAGGCTATTAGTAAGTGAAATTCTATTAATAATTAATGCCACATTATTGTGCACTGGTATGTTTTGCTGTTGGTGCTTTAACACAGAGCCTAGAAGATGCTCTGAAAACAAAACAAAACAAGCTATCTCATCACTTAAAAGTGTCTATTTTTCCCTGTATCATTGTTTTACTTGTTTTCTATTTCAGTGGATGGTTTGGAAATGTAGATGGAACTTGCTGGAATAAAAAACATGAGATAAATAGAGAATTATTATATTCCAGGAGAAGTAAATTCTTTTCTCCTTTCTTCATTACCCTTCCCCGTCTAACATGCATATAATCCATTCTTCATTACTAACAGAAAAAATTTTCAAACACATAAAGATGTAGAGAAGAATATAATAAACAATCCCACTTAACCATCACTCAGACCCAGTAATTGTTTAAATCCTTAGATTAACAGAGAGCTTTTTATTATGGGCCATCTACTACAGCTGGAAGTATCTTTGTTATAAAAGGATCTTTTTAAAATATTACAATACTAAAAAAGATTCTTTTTCACTTAAACTTGGCTGTATGTATTTTTTAAAAAATACTATTAATATTATAAATAAAAGTAAAAAGAAGAGATTATCAAATGAGCTTATAGTAGAATGAGCCATTATAAACTACAAAACTTCATTTTTGTTTTTATTCCCTCACCAGCTCCAGGACTGAACTCCATGATAGTAATAGTGCAAAATCCACTGTATTGCCTGAACATAACATGCAGCTTGATCAGCCAGAAAGTCACTGAAAATAGAAAAGAATATTTTCATTATAACATTATTTCCTGAAGATACGCCACTGTGTTTAAAACATATCTACTAATATCACATTCTGCCTCACATGATTTATTTAATCAATGAATAAGCCAAAAACTGCAATCAGAAAAAACTCTAAAATATTAAAAAAATTCTATCATGCCACATTAAAAATTTGCCTTATAGTTTTCCTAAACCAACTATCAGAATACTTAAACCTGCTGTGCATACTTATTCAGTCAATGTACTATATCTTTAGTATCAAGTTTGAGGGTTTAATGAAGCTATCTAAACAGTGGCACTACCACTTTCTTAAATATTCAGAGTGTGACAGAAGACAAAGATGGAAATCTTATTTGGGAGGATGCCTGAGCGAATCACAGGAGGAAATCAGGAAGATCTTAAAATCTGGTTATAGCAGCTAGAACATATTTTGAAAAGTGTTATATCCACTGAACAATATTCCCTTTAATGTCATTTTCTCCAAAAAACTATCATTTAAGGTAAAATAATCACACACACACACAGCAAAAAAAGAGCACCCTGGGGACTTCCCTGGTGGTACAGTGGCTTGGAGTCCGCCTGCCAATGAAGGGCACAAGAGATTGATATCTGGTCTGGGGATATCAAAGCTATGGTTTTTCCTGTGGTCATGTATGGATGTGAGAGTTGGATTGTGAAGAAAGCTGAGTGCCGAAGATTTGATGCTTTTGAACTGTGGTGTTAGAGAAGACTCTTGAGAGTCCCTTGGACTGCAAGGAGATCCAACCAGTCCATTCTGAAGAAGATCAGCCCTGGGATTTCTTTGGAAGGAATGATGCTAAAGCTGAAACTCCAGTACTTTGGCCACCTCATGCGAAGAGTTGACTCATTGCAACAGACTCTGATGCTGGGAGGGGTTGGGGGCAGGAGGAGAAGGGGACGACAGAGGATGAGATGGCTGGATGGCATCACTGACTCGATAGACGTGAGTCTGAGTGAACTCCGGGAGTTGGTGATGGACAGGGAGGCCTGGAGTGCTGTGATTCATGGGGAAGAGTCGGACATGACTGAGCAACTGAACAGAACTGAACTGACTAACTTCTCTATAACAGAATCAAGCAAATAAAAGAACTAAGGAATAAAGAATTAAATGCTTAACTATTATAAATATCTTATTTCTAAGTCTCAAAAGTCCTACTTGCTAATGATAGCTGACAAAACTTCAAATGACCTGATGAGTTGTACTACAATTTCTTTATCTCTAGCTACCAGAGATAAGTATGAATACAGGCCTTACACAAAGGCTATGTCTAGACTAGAAAACAGTCTGAGTAAATGGAGCAACATGGAAATCTTGGATCTTTCCTTGGGCAGTCTCTAGGAAAGATTCTTAGTATTTCATTTTTTTTAAAAGTAAAAATAATAGCACAGAAAATATCCAAGTATAGTACATATAATAAGGGTACAAAGAATTTTATGAAACTTTTATCTCACTGACAGAAAAACAGCCTCATCTCATGGTTAAGGATGGGCTCTGGAGCCAGACTGCCTGTTACTTATATTCTGGCTTTGCCACTCACTACCTATGCATGTCACCTGGAGCAAATCACTTAAGTCTCTCTATTCCTTAACTTCCTCTATTTTAAAATAATAATAATTCTATTAATCTTAAAAAAACGGTTGTGAGAATTACAACAACTTAACATTTTCACATTATGTACATATATTTATATATGTTTATATTTTTAAATTATAAATGAGTTATTTTTTAAATGTTTAGGATAGTACCTGGCACTAGACAAGATGGTCAATATCGAGATCAGATTGATAATGTTCTTTGCAGCCAAAGACAGAGACGCTCTAAACACAGTAAGCAAAAACAAAACCTGGAGCTGACTGTGACTCAGATCATGAGCTCCTGACTGCAAAATTCAGGCTTAAACTGAAGAAAGTAGGGAAAACCACTGGGCCATTCAGGAACGACCTAAATCAAATCCCTTATGATTATGCAGTCGAGGTGACAAATAGATTCAAGGGATTACATCTGATAGAGTGCCTGAAGAACTATGGACAGAGGTTTATAATACTGTACAGGAGGCAGTGACTGAAAAGGCATCCCAAAGAAAAAGAAATGTAAAAAGGCAAACTGGTTGGTTGAGGAGGCTTTACAAATAACTGAGGAAAGAAGAAAAGCAAAAGGCAAGGGAGAATGGGAAAGATATACCCAACTGAATGCAGAGTTCCAGAGAACACCAAGTAGAAATAAGTACATGAACAATGCATAGAAATAGAGGAAAACAACAGAATGGGAAGGATGAGATCTATTCAAGAAAACTGGAGATACAAAGGGAACATTATATGCAAGGACGGGGAAGATACAGGACAGAAATGGTAAGGTCCTAATAGAAGTAGAAGAGATTGAAGAAGTGAAGTGAAGTCGCTCAGTCGTGTCCAACTCTTTGCGACCCCATGGACTGTAGCCTACCAGGCTCCTCTGTCCATGGGACTTTCCAGGCAATAGAACTGGAGTGTGGATTGCCATTTCCTTCTCCAGGGGATCTTCCCAACCCAGGGACTGAACCCGGGTCTCCCGCATTGTAGACAGACGCTTTACCGTCTGAGCCACCAGCGAAGTCAGAAGAGATTAATAGATGGCAAGAATACACAGAGGAGCCTGGTGGGCTATAGTCCATGGGGTCACAAAGAGTTGGACACAACTAAGCAACTTCATTGCTTCCCTGGTGGCTCAGAAGAGATTAAGAGATGGCAAGAATACACAGAGGAACTATACAAAAAAGGTCTTAATAACCCTGATAACCATGATTGTGTAGTCACTCAACTAGAGGCAGCCATCCTGGAGTGTGAAGTCAAGTGGGCCTTAGGAAGCATTACTACAAACAATGCTAGTGGAGGTGATGGAATTCCAGCTGAGCTATTTCAAATCCTAAAAGACAATGCTGTGAAAGTGCTGCACTCAGCATGTCAGCAAATTTGGAAAACTCAGCAGTGGCCACAGGACTGGAAAATGTCAGTTTTCATTCCAATCCCAAGGAAGAGCAATGCCAAAGAATGCTCCAATGACCAGATAATTGTGCTCATTTCACATGCTAGCAAGGTTATGCTCAAAATCCTTGAAGCGAGGCTTCAGTATACATGAACCAAGAACATCTAGATGGAAAAGTTGGGTTTCAAAGATGCAGGGGAACCAGAGGTCAAATTGCCAACATTTGTTGGATCATGGAGAAAACAAAGGAATTCCAGGAAAACATCTATTTCTGCTTCATTGACTACGTGAAAGTCTTTGATTGTGTGGGTCACAACAAGCTGTGGAAAATTCTTAAAGAGATGGGAGTACCAGACCACCTTACCTGTTTCCTGAGAAACCTGTATGCAGGTCAAGAATCAACAATTAGAACTGGACATGGAACAATGGACTGGTTCAAAATTGGGAAAGGAGTATGACAAGGCTGTATATTGTCATCCTGCTTATTTATCTTATATGCAGAGTACATCATGTGAAATGCCAGGCTGGATGAATCACAAGCTGGAATCAAGACGGCCAGGAGAAATATCAGCAGCCTCAAATATGCAGATGACACCACCCTATGGCAGAGAGTGAAGAGGAACTAAAGAGCCTCCTGAGGAGATGAAAGAGGAGAGTAAAAAGCTGGCTTAAAACTCAACATTCAAACACTAAGATCATGGCATCCGGTCCCATTACTTCAAGGCAAATAAGGGGAAAAAATGGAAGCAGTGACAGATTTTATCTTCTTGGGCTTCAAGATCACTGCAAACAGTGACTGTACATATGAAATTAAAAGATGGTTGCTCCTTGGAAGAAAAGCTATGCAAACCTAGACAAACCTAGAAAGCAGAGACATCACTTTGCCAATAAAATCTGTACAGTCAAAGCTATGGCTTTCCAGTAGTCATGTATGGATGTGAGATTTGGACCATGAAGATGGCTGAGTGCCAAAGAACTGATGCTTTCTAACCGTGGTGCTGGAGAAAACTCTTTAGAGTCCCTTGGACTGCAAGGAGATCAAAGCAGTCAATCCTAAAGGAAATCAGTCCTGAATATTCATTGGAAGGACTGATGCTGAAGCTGAAGCTCCAATAATACTGTGGCCATCTGATGCAAAGAGCTGACTCACTGGAAAAGACCCTGATGCTGATAAAGACTGAAGGCAGGAGAAGAAGGGGATGACAAGAGTTTGAGATGGTTGGATGGCATCACTGATTCGATGGACATGAGTTTGAGCAAGCTCCGGGAGTTGGTGATGGAGAGGGAAGCCTGGTGTCCTGCAGTCCATGGGGTCGCAAAGAGTTGGACACAACTGAGTGACTGAACTGAACTGAACTGTTATAGAGGGCTGTAGTTCAGAAATATGAGCCACCATTCTAGAGGTCAAGTTGTTAAGGAACTTTTATACTAGTTGTTAACCTGAGGCTGAGCCAGGTAGCCTTTGAGATAAGTGGGATGTGAGCTTTAGAAAAAATGAAGCAAAACACTAACCATTTTCTATCTGGCAATTTTTATCATAGGCACACAGTTGAGACTTGAACAATGCAGAAGTTAGGGATGCCAACCCTCTTGCAGTAGAAAATCCACTCATAACTTTAGATAGCTCTCTGTATCTGCAGTTCCACATCTACAGATTCAACCAAGTGGGAAAAATGTAGTACTGTATTAAGTCTTCAGTAAAAACAATCCACATGTAAATGGACCTATGCAGATCAAGCCCATGTTGTTCAAGGGTATACTGCATAATACATGCCAATGAATATTATCTTCTCCAAAACCATAGTCGTTGAAGGTCTACATTAATTTGCAAAACAAAAAATCCTTTCTTCCCATTACCATAATGATCAAAATTATGCTGTTTTCTGTAGAACTGCAAAGTCTACTTTTTCCTACTTTAAAGTAAAAGCAATGGCAAGAACATACTCAGAAACTACGTCAACTCCCATCTTTGTCATGTAATATGTCCTTTTATATTGCCTAAACTCGGTTTCAAATAGGTCATCATCTTCCATCTCTTCTTCTAAATTGTCTGGAAAAAAGATAAATAGACAGTGGCTGACAATTATGAATATTCCATTTTTCCATTTAATGCTTTGATAAATACACGTCAAAGTAGATGTTTATAAACTATCACAGAAATCTGTTTCATCCAATATTACTGAATTAGTCCTAATAATGGAATATAATAACTATTCTGTCAAAAAAAATAACATATATTAAAATAGTCTGTACTCACCCTTAGAAGTTACCACTTCTTCTCCATTTTTGTCTAAAGCAGCCCAACATATAGAATTTTCCTGGCCCTATTAAAAATTATAAATCAATATAAAAGTAAGATATACTTCAAGATGAGACATTTAACAGAAAGATTTATAAAATATTAAAGATAACTGAATGATCTTTAAGTGATATACTATAAAAGTTTATTTTAAAAATAATCCTCAAATGCTGTGTAAATGTTTTTGGTTTTATATCACTTGTTTCCTGAAGCTATATATCTTTATTGTTACAACTTAACATTTAGGACCCTCAATGATAAGTAGCAATGCTCACCAATACAAATAAGAAATATATTTAATTACATATGTTTTCTAAGAAAAGAACACTTCAAAAACATTTCATTTACTTAGAGAAAAGTACACAATCAATATCAAATCCTTTCAACTTCAACATTTTTATATGTCACATTCTGGGCTACTGATAACAAGAAACAATCTGTTTATAGTGAAGTCCAATAATTACAACTATTACCTATTTTTTTTTCTTACCTATTTTTTTATATCTCTGGTTCCCATCATTCTTATACCTCTACCCTCCACTTCTATTTTCTTCCACGCAACTCATCTGCTTTTCTAAAGTTCTTCCATTTCATCATATCCTGCCCATCTATTTTTCCCCTCTTGTGATTTCATCCTTTCTCTTCTCTATTTTCTGATTGTCTACAAACTGCCAGTGACTTTCACTAGTTTTTCCAAACTAGGGCCTCTGCCAGTTTTCTTGCCTGGGCTGTTTCTCCAGTTTCCTTGTTTTACCTGTGTCTCTAAAGTTAACTACATACCCCCAGACGACTTGTGAAGTTTAAGTAATGAGCTGAGGTGAGTGGAGCCAGGGATTACTGATATTTAAGTTTGTGAGTGCACGTCCCCCAAAAGTTGCAGAGCCTGTTTTATTAAGATAAAAAACAGAGTAGAATGCAGACTACTGCTAAGTTCCACAGAGGAAAAGTTAAGCAGTTAGAAAGGCTACACTAAACAAAATCAGGATAGCTGCCCTTTCTGGAGCAAGAGGTATTAGGCTCGAACCTAAAGAGAAGCAGTACAGCAAAGAGAGTGCAGGAAGCTCATCAATTTCACCAGAATCCAATAACTATGGATTGGCTGAGGAAATTTTCAGAAGAGGTTTATTTTCCAAGCTAACACATAGAAGACATCCTTTATGGCTTACAAAAGGTGTTTTACAGGGTACTAGCATATTCTATGGAGAAGGAAATGGCAACCCACTCCAGTGTTCTTGCCTGGAGAATCCCAGGGACGGCAGAGCCTGGTGGGCTGCAGTCCATGGGGTCACACAGAGTCGGACACAACTGAAGTGACTCAGCAGCAGCAGCAGCAGATTCTAACTGGCTCTATTATTCATTTATTGAGCACCTAATATTCACCATATATTGTGACACTGTATTTTATATATGATTTTATATATAAATTATTTCTAGAGAAAAATAAGTGATCTTATAACATTAAATGCTATAAATATCCACATTTTTAAAGAGATAACTAATTTTCTGGGTTCTTAGGAATGTCTCTACACTTATTAATAGAATGGAAGAGCAAAGAAGATGCAATGCTTTTCAATGGCAAAAATAAATTGCTTTTCAAAGATCAGATTTAAATGATAGCATCTAATAGAGAAAAAGAAACCAAAGAATTTTTAAAATGTACATAAAGAAAAAGAAGAAATGAAACCAATATGAGGAACCCCAAAATCATAAGAAAATGAGAAACAAGGAATATCAGTTTTACCTTTACAGGTAAAAAAATGAAAGGACACCTAAAAAAATGGACACCTTTGATTTTTTCTTTTCCTTGTAGTTCTTGGCTTCTTCAGCTGCAACACCTGCTGCTTCATTGAGGTACTTGTTACCAACTTTGCTTTCAAACCACTTTAGGTCCACAAAAACTTCACTGAAGTGTTCTCGATCAAACTATACAGAAATATTTAAATTTATTTTAAAATAACTTAAGTATGTCTAGAAGAAAATAAAACGAACTTTTAACAATGACTGCTTCTAGGGCATAGGAAATCAGAGGATATTACTTTTGATGCACATAGGGACTTCATCTACTACTCTGAAAACTAAAAATAAAAAGCAAGTAGAAATAAAAATAATGTAGATGAAATTATTTATATAAAATAACCAACTGGAGTAGAACTATAAAATTTTTTCTTCTGGTATTATGTAATTGCTATTAGGTAATTGGACCATTTATAGCTACCCTGGGACAGAAAAACAAAAACTTATAGTTACTTACATCCGATAGTTTCACAAGGTATTTCTCAAATCGAGGTAAGTTGAGATGCCCACTTTCATTAATATAACCTAAAAGGAACAAAATCTGAATTTGCACTAAATGCTGACATTTTTAAAAAACAATTTTATAAAATTCTGTTTTACAAAACGTTGAGTTTTGACATTCTACTAATCAAGAAAAAACACTCAGTGTTGGACCATATAAGTGACCCTAGTTTCTACAAACTTGATGTTACTATAACACACAATATGTAAGAATTGAAGCAAAACAGAAAAAGTTCCAGGTTTACATAATAATAATCCTCCTAAATTTCCAAACACTGGGGTGACATTTAATTAAATTAAGTAAGTTCTAGAATTGAGGTCATTTATTTGATAAGCTAACTTAAGAAGAAAAAGACCAATATCCTGCTACTTGATTGATTGATTGATTCACTGTATGGTTTGCAAGATTTTAGTTCCCTGGCCAGAGACTGAACCTGTGCCTTTGACAGTGTAAGTGTGGAGTCCTAACCACTGGACTGCCAGGGAATTTGGTTGTCCGCTTTATTCAGCATCATCACTACCTCTCAGTTTCCCACTGTAACTTAAAAGTCTCTCCCTAATAGTAAATACTCTGATGCTTATCCATTCAGAAAACTGAATTTTTACAGTTAAATATGAAAAGAGCTAAGTGAAACCAACAACCTCTGCAGGCTTTTGTAAGCCATTAAAGGTAGAGATTAGTTAGGTATCTATGAATAAGTGAGATTGCTTAACTTGTGTCATCTTGTCTGTTTGTGAACCACTGAAAATTGCAACTTTAGAACTTGATGCCTTAGACTAAAAGAAACTCCAAATTATTTTTCTACTTTAGCTCTGCAAGCAATAATCTAATAAACTGAGTGACATTTCCAGGGTTAGTTGAGTTTTAAATTAAAGTAGCCTCAAATGAATATTAAACTTTTCTTACCCCCAAGTTCTGGCAGGATGGTAATATATGTTCCATAAAGAAGAGGCAGTGCATCATGATTAATATGTAAATGAGGTAGATGAGGGATAAAATCATTGCCAACAAGAAATCCCATCAAAATCCAATCATCTATTATCCTTTCAATATCATATTTAAATGCGATCTTGTCCTATAGCAATATGAAGAAAACAGTCAAATCCTTTGGAAATTTCTGCATATTGACTTCTGATCTATTTATATTAATACTTACTTTTAATGCTGAAAACTCATAGTCAATATACTCTCTCATTAAAGACAAGTGTAGGAGGTGAAATGTGGTTTCTTCTGGTGCGCATACCCTATAATTAGTCAAGATGATCACAACAGAATTAATTGTATTTTTAAGGTTCAAGTTTAAAAGTGAGGCTTAAAATAAAATTTATCACTGCAGTATAATTAATTCTTGACATTAAGGCATATAATTTATATGTAAGCTGCAGGGTAATGTTAAGATAAAAACATAATAACAATTATAATAGATATAAAGTTCAAAATAATTGGTTTACAGCATGCTTTCTGGGGAAGGACTCACAGAATTAAGAAAGTCTAAATAATAAATAACAGATGTAAGAAAACAATGGGATCTGTTCTGGCCCACTTAAGGCTGGCCACCAGCAAAAGGCATATAGATTAGTGAGTATATACTTTTATGTCTACTGCAGTATAGGTTAAAGCTTCAATGGTGCGGCACTATTACTTTCTCCTCTTACCTTTCCCTGGCTTGGTCCAGGGGTCTATATTCCTGGCTGTTGGCTTATATTCCAAGATTAATTACAAGTAAGAATGTAAGTTTTTAAGAGCATATTTAAAGCACTTATCCACCATGAACAAGTGGCATTTTCCACAGGAATGCAAAAATGGTTCAAGATAAATCAATGTAATAGGGGAAAGTCACTCAGTCATGTCTGATTCTTTGTGACCCCATGGACTGTAGCCTACCATAGCTTTTCAGTCCATGGGATTTTCCAGGCAAGAATACTGGAGTGGGTTGCCATTTCCTTCTCCAGGGAATCTTCCCAACCCAGGGATCGAACTCGGGTCTCCCGCATTGTAGGCAGACGCTTTACCCACTGAGCCACCAGGGAAGCCCAATGGTTCAAGATAAATCAATGTAATACACCATATTAATAAACAAAGGAAAAAAACCCCACATACTCATTCAACAGAAAAAGCCTATGTCAAAATTCAACACCCTTTCATGATAAAAATACTCAGCAAAGTAGAAACAGAAAGGAATTTCCTTAGAATGATTATGGGAATTTATGAAAAATCCACAGCTAATAGCATAATCAATGCTGAAAGACTGAAATTGACATGGATCAAAGACTTAAATGTAAGCGTTAAAACTTATAAAACCCTTAGACTAAAATGGGAAAAAGCTTTATGACATTGGATTTGGCAATGATTTCCTGGATACTACACTAAAAAGTGTACATGACTCAATGGCCATGAATTTGAGCCAACTCTGGGAGACAGTGAAGGACAGGGAAGGCTGGCGTGCTGCAGTCCATGGAGTCGCAGAGTTGAACATGACTGAATGACTGAACAACGCTAAAATGTATAGGCAACAAAAGAAGAATACAGACCAGAACTCATCAAATTTAAAAACTTGGTACATCAAATGACACTATCAACAGAGCGAAAAGGGAGCCCACAGAATGGGAGAAAATATTTACAGATCATATGCCTGTTAAG
The DNA here is from genome assembly GCF_032405125.1 of Capricornis sumatraensis. NCBI lineage: Eukaryota > Metazoa > Chordata > Mammalia > Artiodactyla > Bovidae > Capricornis > Capricornis sumatraensis. Next base: position 232,602,471 of record NC_091069.1, on the reverse strand, counting down.
GGATTACTATTTCTAATTTAATTTCTGGTCTTCCTTCCAATATACAGGCAGTATGATTTACCTTTGAGTCTTTTTGCCACCAAATCGAACTTCTTCTCTTAAAAGAGAGAAATGTGCCTCATGACTTGTTAATCCAAGCATAATCTGTTGAAAAATGATTAAGAAGTGTTTTTATTTTCTCATTTTTTATAGCATCAGGTTCACAAAAGCAATCAACAACAGTTCTATATAAAGAAGAATATGCTTATTTAAGGAAAATAATTAGCAAATTAAATATATAAACTTCAAAATATGATCCACTTATAGGTGATGAATGGGGTAAATTGTGTGTACTTTCCTAAGAAAACAATGTACACCTTAGACTCACATAACCTTTACAACCACACCACTGCATGCCTATAATAATAATCTCTCTTAGTTTTTATTTCTTTCTACTTGCCATGGGGGAATGGGAAGGAATTAGAGTCAATAGCATTTCCACATCAGAAGAATACAGGACTCTTCTGGAGGTCAGGATACATTTAGTATGTGAAAACTTGGGGAAAAAATTGGGAAAGGATCTTTTCAGTTAATATTCTCACATAGTATTCTAATCCCCAAAGCAAGTCAAATAGTTTAGTGAGACATATCAACCAACTGCAATGCAGTTTAATTTAATCCTGATTTACACAAAATAAAACACTTATGAATCAATCAGGGAAATGAGAATCCTGGATGGTTTTCATATATATTAAAGAGTGATTTATTAATATTGTTTTATATGGGATAATAACACTGGAGCTATTTTATTATTTTTAATATTCTCGATCATGAAATATTTATAGATTAAATAATATAATGTCATATACTTCAAGAATCCAGAGGAGGAGGAGGAAGGATACAGATGGCTAGGAAAAGGAGCTGAAAATAATCAAAGGAGGAAGAAGGACACAAAGATGTTCATTATGCTCACTCTATATTTGTTTATACTTGCAAATTTCTGTAATAAAAAGTTTAAAAACATCTAGCAGGGACTTCCCTTGGTGGTCCAATGGTTAAGAATCCACCTGCCAATGCAGGAGACACGAGCTCAATCCCTAGTCCAGGAAGTTCTCATACTGCTGTGGAGCAACTGAGCCCTTGAGCCATAACTACTAAGCTCATGCTCTAAAATGAGAAGCCACTGCAATGAAAACCCTGCACAATGCAATGAAAAGCAGCCCCCATTCACTGCAACTAGAGAAAGCCCGCGTGCAGCAGTGAAGCCTCTGTGCAGCAACAACAATTACAACAAAGTCTAGCAAACTTGGGTTACAGAGTTATCAGATCAGATGGTATTAAAAATCCTGTAGTGAGCATGAAGATAAAAAGGGTCCTCTACCCAGAACTCAGCAGAGAATTCACAGCACTAGGGTCAGTCAGGTGTGAACACTATCTATATGTACCCGTTGATCATAAACAATGGCAAAAGAACACCTTTTCCAAATGTTTTGAACTTTGGTAACAGCAGAAGTAGCAATTATTATCATGTCTCTAATATTTCTTTCCACAACCAGAAATCTGCTAATATTAAGACTAAGTTTCCTAAACTGATATTTATCATAATGGCATCAGTTCAGTTGCTCAGTCATGTTCGACTCTTTGCGAGCCCATGAATTGCAGGCCTCCCTGTCCATCACCAACTCCCAGAGTTCACTCAAACTCACGTCCATTGAGTCGGTGATGCCATCCAGCCATCTCATCCTCTGTCGTCCCCTTCTCCTTCTGCCTCTAATCCCTCCCAGCATCAGAGTCTTTTCCAATGAGTCAACTCTTCGCATGAGGCATAAGACTACAATAACAATAAGCATTTTACCTACCAAGTCAGCATCTAAGCCATAAAGACAGTGCCTGGTGTTTGGATCATGATCTGGCTTTGCCTTCTCGGATCTGATAAACTCCATGATTTTATGCTCTCCTTCTCCAGGAGTCTAGATATAATGTTAAAAAAAAAATACAGTAATATTCTACATTTCTCAAGATTCAGTTGAAAAACTGTTTAAGAAAGAAAAGATAATAACCTCATGGCCTGAGAAGTAGATGGTAACTCCTTGCCACGATTTGTCTGTAGAAATTTTCATATTTACAAAGTACTTCAGATGTTCATGTAACCTGGCCATGAATTCAGTCCCTTTATATAAAAAGATTTTAGAAATTTAATCTGAGTGAGAAATAAAAACAGAGTTATCAGTGACAGCATGAAATTGGATTATGGGTCTGGAGGTTGAAAGCTCTCTGGCTTATCTTGAAAAGCAAATCATGTTACATCTTTCCCGAGCAAAGATCACAGCTATTTCCAATTTCACTAGTCAGCCCTAAATGAAGTTAATGTCAGATACAGAAAGTCAAAGAATTTTACTACTTCCTTGGGAGTATACTTCAAATATTTTCACTCAAGGGCAGTTTCAACTCTCTAACAAACTTCAATCTTCAATCTCTTCTGCTGGATTCTAAAAAGTTTTTGTTTTCTTTTTGTAGGACATGCAGCCTCAATAAGATTGCCAATAACCACAACAACTGTTATTATTACTACTTTTAACTCAAAAAAATTACTATTAATCTGGAAACAGAGTATACAGTGATTATGTTTTAGGAAAAGCCTAGATGATCAATAGGCAACACAGTCTTAAACAGTCAAAGGCAACACTGTCTTAAACCGTATAATGATACAACTGCTTGTTAAATTGAGCACTGTCATTAGGGCACTTAATGAAAGAGAAAACTACCACAGTAAAGAATTAATGAAAAGATACAATTTTAAGACTTTTCTTCAATGTGAAGGGTTAAAATGATGTTAAGACTCCTGGAACTGCAGACTATGCTGTTGCATTGAAAATTAAACTTGTAATACTAATAATTAATCCTTAAAGTCACAGAAGTCTTCACCACCTCTGAGGAGCAGAGCAGTAAGCATTCTACATAAGGAAAACGGCTTTCTTATCCTGAATAAAACAAACTGGCTATATGAACTTGGGTGAGCCACAACCTCACTGAGTCAGTTTTCATACAAATAAATGTCAAGAGTAGTAGGACTGATCTGGTAAGTTCGTTCTAGGTCAGGAATTCTGTGCAGACAGGAGAATCCTGTCCGTAGTTGCTCTTATCAGCATCTGTAAATTCCTACAGTGGGTCTTCACAGAGGCATTTATAACCAAGGTGATCAAACTATCTTATGAAGCGACATAACTGGGAAAATATAACCAATGGAATTCTAAGGACAAAAAAAAAAAATAGAGGTTACAAAGAAAACTAAATTTACATTTTAAATTTCCTAGAATTTTTCTCTCAGTGAATTTACCTGGTGTAATGCAGTTGGAATCAAATCTGGCCTCTGCAGGAAGAGTTTCTCCTTTTTCTATTGCCTTTTTAATTTTGTCTTCAGCCTCCTTTGCTGACCTTAAATGTTAAGGGGGGAGAAAAAAGAATCCTCAACTTTCTAGGAAAAAAAGAGATCTCTACATACAGTAAACTGTCATTTAGAAGCTTTCGTAACTAAAATTCTAATTCATCAATTTTAAGTTCAAAACATGTAAGTTTTGAAATGACTACAATCGATAAAGATGAGCCTTAGCATTGTTTGTTTTATTTATTTAAAGAATTAAGTTTTTCAGCTATGGACTATAGAAGCCGAACATTATAATGGTGTAAAACTGACATAAAATGTTATAAATACTTATTATAAAATAATTCTTTTCTTATCACAAATATACATATTGGTTCTAGAAATAATTTCAAAAGTATAGTGTAAACATTCATTATATGCACTATATTTAAAAACATCAAACAAGAAGTACATTACTAAAAGGATCTCTAAGAACATTACATAAAAATAATTATAAAATTACAATGTACACCTTTGGAGTCCCTCATGAAAATATCTAAAATGAAAGCCTAATAACATTAATGACATCAGTAGCCAAAATGATTTCATTTTTGAGGCAACAGAATTTACTAGGAAGAACATGATTATTTCAGAGTCTGATAGAAATAGGTTTGAATATTAGCATTCCAATTCCAGTATGGTTTTTCTGGTAATGTGTGTGTGGCACACAAATTTGCCACATGGCACATAATTTAGTAAGTCCTGCTTTATGTACATTTTCTACAGCCCTGTTACTAGTTCTAACTACTGTGCTCTGTTGAATTCCATTTCTGTGATAAACAAACTCTTCTTTGTATTTAACCTCTCTCTCACCAACCTCTTTAATATAACAAAAACTTTGAAGATAACAACTCATTTGTAATCTCTCCAATAGAATCCATTCTTTCCTCATTTCTCCTCTTTCTTCTTTGAAGAAATGATTATTCAGTGTTACTATGTGATAAGTTCTTGGGCTACAACAAAAAAGAAATGATTCCTCTTCTTAGAGTTACACGCTAGACACAGTGTAAGAAAACAGTGAAGAGTTAGTCGCGCAGTCATGTCCGACTCTTCGCAACCCCGTGGACTGTAGCCTGCCAGGCTCCTCTGTCCATGGGATTCTCCAGGCAAGAATACTCGATTACCCATTCCCTTCTCCAGGGGATCTTCTGGACCCAGGGATCAAACCCAGGTCTCCTGCATTGTAGGCAGATTCTTTACTATCTGAGCTACCAGGGAAGCCCTAGAGTATAAGAAATAGATAGATATAAAACAGACTGTTTAATGTAGCTGCAATACAGAGAATGTCTCGGACAGGAACAAGGTAAAATTACTAGTCTAGGTAGAAGATTATGAAGGCCAGACTGACATAGTAGCAGTAAAGATGAAAAGAAGTATACAGATATGACTAAGATGTGAGGAATGAGGAAGAAGGAGAGGCCCAATTTCTCTTGGAGTTGAGCAGCTATTTACATGGTGCTTTCACAGAAACTCTTGCCTGGAAAATCCCATGGATGGAGGAGCCTGGTAGGCTGCAGTCCATGAGGTCGCTAAGAGTTGGACATGACTGAGCGACTTCACTTTCACTTTTCAGTTTCATGCATTGGAGAAGGAAATGGCAACCCACTCCAGTATTCTTGCCTGGAGAATCCCAGGGATGATGGAGCCTGGTGGGCTGCCATCTATGGGGTCGCACAGAGTCGGACACGACTGAAGTGACTTCGCAGTTCGCAGTTCACAGAAACAGGAACGTAGAAGGATGGCAAAGTTTGAGGCAAAGATCAGTTCAATTCTGAATATGTTAAGCCTGAAATGTATCTGTGGTATCCAGAAGGAGTCATTTAGCAGGCATTTAGATATATAGAAGTTCTGGGAAGAGATATCCACCAGAAAGATAATTTGGGAGTCAGTACAGTTTCAGTAATTAAAGCCATTGGATAAAATCTCTCAAGACCTAGGATAGAACCTTAAGAAACATCAGTTTTCAAGAAAAAAAAGGAGGGGAAGAGAAGATAAGGAGATTAAGAAGGTCAACTCAGGGACTTCCCTGGGTCCAGGGGCTAAGACTCTGCACCCTCAATGGAGGTGGCCAGGGTTCAGTTCCTGGTCAGGGAACTAAATTCCACATGCCACAACTAAGGCCCAGCACAGCCAAATAAATACACTTTTTTTTTTTAAAGATAGTGTTGAAGGGAATTCCTTGGTGGTCCAGTGGTTAGGACTCGGTGCTTCCATTCCTGGGGCCTGGGCTTGACTCCTGGTCAAAGACAGTAGTTACCTGAAGGTTATGGGATGGAAGTTCAAGAGAGAAATAATGGCCAACACTGCTAAATACAAGAGATAAATGAAGTAATATAAAGACAGGATTATTCTTTAGATTTAGTCTCTTTAAGAAATTTATTTGTAATTTTTTAAGGAAGTTTCAGTGGCATGAGGGGGATCAAAGATAGGAGCAGATTTAAAAATGAGTAAGAGATGTGTAGAGATTATGGTCAGAGAGTACGAACAAAGGAAACAGGCACTATGGAGAATGAGAAAGGGCTACCTGGGGGACTTTGGGGAAACATGGAGCACGGGATGCCACCACAGTATTGAGTAAATGCCTGTGGTGGTTATGGAGAAGTGGCCCTCAACATCCACTCCTTTCTTCTAGTTTGTCTTCTGAGGTCGGAAAGCCATAAAAAATTAAACTCTCAGGCTTCCTTCAGCTAGGCTTCTGGATGTGACTTAGATTTTGTCAGATGTTCCCACGAAACATTTGGAAGGGAGAAGTCTGGTGACGTGTACATGACAGTTGTGGCACTGGGGTTATAGGCAGGGGTGTGTTTTACCAATAGTAGAGAGATTTCAATATTTAGTAGCTTTATAAGTGCTGAGAAGCAAGGTGCAGGGCATCTGTTATTTTTTCAGTATGGATATGGCAGGTATACTGGGGCCTTGGAGCTAACAGATAAATTTATGGCTTCTTTATTGTTGAATTATAACTAAATTGACCCCTTCATGGATCACATCCTTGTCATGGTGAAGGGGGTTACATACCTTGATGAAGCTATGAACCATGCTATGCAGGCCACACAGGATGGACGGGTCATAGTGAAGAGTTCTGACAAAATGTGGTACACTGGAGGAGGAAATAGCAACCCACGCCAGTATTCTTGCCTAGAGAACCTCATGAATAGCATGAAAAGGCAAAGATATGACACTTGAACAGGATTTCCCCAGGTTGGAGGGTGTTCAATATGCTACTGGGGATGGGTGGAAGGCAACTACAGAAAGAATAGCTCCAGAAAGAATGAAGCAGCTGGGCCAAAGTGGAAATGACACTCAATTGTGGGTGTGTCTGGTGGTGAAAGTAAAGCCAATGCTGTAAAGAACAATATAATGTTGGAACCCGGAACGTTAGGTCCATGAATCAAGGTAAATTGGATATGAGCAAGGAGATGGCAAGACTGAACATCAACATCTTAGGAATCAGTGAACCAAAATGGACAGGAATGGGCAAATTTAATTTAGATGATCATTATATCTACTATTGTGGGCAAGAAATCTTTTGACTTTCACAAAGATTTTATAAGTACCCAATTCTCTTATTATATCCCTTTCTGCTTAGAATAAACTTCTATTACCTGCAACTGAACACTGACTGACATAGTGGGCTTATATAATCCTTTTTCAACACTAGATTTTTTAGCCCAGCAGCTCCCCAAAATTAGTTTAACAATTATCAGGAGAATCTGGTTAAAAAAACAGTTTCTAGGGCACAGTTTTTGGAGATTCAGATTAAAGTAAGTCTTGGGTGGTACTTGAGAATCTAAATTTGAGTAAGAGACAGCTCCTGTCTTCAAGGATTTCATTGTTCCAATATCTTCAGCATCTTTTCTCTTTTGATATTTAAATCTGTATAGTTTACCATTCTCTTCCCATTCCATTCAGGTATGACCTAAATCAAATCCCTTATGATTATACAGTGGAAGTGAGAAATAGATTTAAGGGACTAGATCTGATAGATAGAGCGCCTGATGAACTATGGACGGAGGTTCGTGACATTCTACAGGAGACAGGGATCAAGACCATCCCCATGGAAAAGAAATGCAAAAAAGCAAAATGGCTGTCTGAGGAGGCCTTACAAATAGCTGTGAAAAAAAGAGAAGCAAAAAGCAAAGGAGAAAAGGAAAGATATAAGCATCTGAATGCAGAGTTCCAAAGAATAGCAAGCAGAGATAAGAAAGCCTTCCTCAGCAATCAATGCAAAGAAATAGAGGAAAACAATAGAATGGGAAAGACTAGAGATCTCTTCAAGAAATTTAGAGACACCAAGGGAACATTTCATGCAAAGATGGGCTCGATAAAGGACACAAATGGTATGGACCTAACAGAAGAAGAAGATATTAAGAAGAGGTGGCAAGAATACACAGAAGAACTGTACAAAAAAGATCTTCACGACCCAGATGATCACGATGGCGTGATCACTCACCTAGAGCCAGACATCTTGGAATGTGAAGTCAAGTGGGCCTTAGAAAACATTACTATGAACAAAGCTAGTGGAGGTGATGGAATTCGAGTTGAGCTGTTTCAAATCCTGAAAGATGATGCTGTGAAAGTGCTGCACGCAATATGCCAGCAAATTTGGAAAACTCAGCAGTGGCCACAGGACTGGAAAAGGTCAGTTTTCATTCCAATCCTGAAGAAAGGCAATGCCAAAGAATGCTCAAACTACCGCACAATTGCACTCATCTCACATGCTAGTAAAGTAATGCTCAAAATTCTCCAAGCCAGGCTTCAGCAATATGTGAATGGTGAACTTCCAGATGTTCAACCTGGATTTAGAAAAGGCAGAGGAACCACAGATCAAATTGCCAACATCCACTGGATCATGGAAAAAGCAAGAGAATTCCAGAAAAACATCTATTTCTGCTTTATTGACTATGCCAAAGTCTTTGACTGTGTGGATCACAATCAACTGTAGAAAATTCTGAAAGAGATGGGAATACCAGACCACCTGACCTGCCTCTTGAGAAATGTGTATGTAGGTCAGGAAGCAACAGTTAGAACTGGACACGGAACAACAGACTGGTTCCAAATAGGAAAAGGAGTACGTCAAGGCTGTATGTTGTCACCTTGCTTATTTAACTTATATACAGAGTACATCATGAGAAACGCTGGGCTGGAAGACAAGCTGGAAACAAGATTGCCAGGAGAAATATCAATAACCTCAGATATGCAGATGACACTACCCTTATGGCAGAAAGTGAAGAGGAACTAAAAAGCCTCTTGATGAAAGTGAAAGAGGAGAGTGGAAATGTTGGCTTAAAGCTCAACATTCAGAAAATGAAGATCATGGCATCTCGTCCCATCACTTCATGGCAAACAGATGGGAAACAGTAGAAACAGTGTCAGACTTTATTTTTTGGGGCTCCCAAATCACTGCAGATGGTGACTGCAGCCATGAAATTAAAAGACACTTACTCCTTGGAAGGAAAGTTATGACCAACCTAGATAGCATATTCAAAAGCAGAGATGTTACTTTGCCAACAAAGGTCCATCTAGTCAAGACTATGGTTTTTCCAGTGGTCATGTATGGATGTGAGAGTTGGACTGTGAAGAAGGCTGAGCGCCAAAGAATTGATGCTTTTGAACTGTGGTGTTGGAGAAGACTCTTGAGAGTCCCTTGGACTGCAAGGAGATCCAACCAGGGACTGAAGGAGATCAGCCCTGGGATTTCTTTGGAAAGAATGATGCTAAAGCTGAAACTCCAGTACTTTGGCAACCTCATGCAAAGAACTGACTCATTGGAAAAGACTCTGATGCTGGGAGGGATTGGGGGCAAGAGGAGAAGGGGACGACAGAGGATGAGATGGCTGGATGGCATCACTGACTCGATGGACGCGAGTCTGAGTTAACCCCGGGAGTTGGTGACGACAGGGAGGCCTGGCGTGCTGCGATTCATGGGGTTGCAAAGAGTCGGACACGACTGAGCGACTGAACTGAACTGAACTCCCATTCTCAGGGCTAAACTCCTCCAACGTAGTCTCCCAACCTTCTTTGATCTTTTCCACATTTGACTCAAGAGTGCCCTTTCTACTCCTCTACCTACGATTGTGATAAAAGGAAAGAATCTATTATGGTAATAACCTATCAAACTCACTAGACTCAGGGCTTCTTTCCTGCACTTCCAATAACCCTCTAAACTTTACTTCTCCTACCCAAAACAAGGACACAGCATGCTTTCATTGTCATTTAGAAATATCCCACAGTTACAGGATTTTTACTTTAGCATTGTCTTTCTGTATACAACCCTTTCCCAACCTTTTACTTCTCTTACTCCCCAAGTTATCCAAAGAGCTAATAATATCTCAAGTGTCCTAACTCAGCTCTCTTCTACTCCACAATCACCTTCCAATTTCATTTGCCTTTCTATCCAGGGAGGACCCATATTTAAGCAAAGTCAGAATCAAGCCCAGGGTCAAATTAAATGTCAGCAACATTGTCATTAGCACAATCTCTCATTCACTATGCAATTCCATAGCTCAGGATGAAATACTATAGGAACTTTACTATGACCATTTCCAAACTACGAAGTTTTGAGAAGTCTGAGATATTTGTGACAGAGAACAGAGCAACTTTATCTAACCCAACATATACCCTGAGAAATAACATGTCATTTGAATAATTAATTTACTTGGTAAAATGTGACATTGTAAGTGTGAGATATTCCATTTCTGCAGGGGATTTAAGCAGAGAAGAAACATGAAAAGGAGATTCACTGTGTTAAGCCAAGTCAGTTTTTTAAAAAATATTACATTTTATTAATCTAAATGGCATTCTAAAACAAATCATAAATGTTTTACCTAAAACGCCTCCCACGCTGTTGGTTCATCTTTGCTCGGGGAGCCACACCATCAACAGCCATGAAGAATACTTTCCTGGGCTTAATAATGCGGAACAACACCTCCAAGTAATGAAAAATATCAGTGAAGATTTTATCATCTGAAATTCTGAAGTGAACATCATCATCATTAGGATGGGAACACTGATGTATAATTCCATTCATATCCAGGTATAAGTTATCAAATTCAGGAATCTAAAAAACAAAAAAATGACCAAGACAATTATTATAATCAATCACATATACATAAGCATCTGATAAAAAGCAGGATATAGGGGCTTATTCTGATTATATAAAAACTCAGTAAACACAGTTGAATAAATAAAGTAAACAAACAGGAGGAATAAGGAAGACAGAGACATATTATGTGGTTACACTATGCACCAAAAGCTTAATCACATTTACTGCCAGGAAATTATTTACTTATTTAAAATATGATAACCTGAGAATACATCAAATACAGTACTTGATTGATCTGGTACTCAAAATATTAGTCTCCTTTCTTCCATTTGAGATTAATTTCTAAAAGCCTCAATTTTCTCTATAAATGGGTAACATGATATACATTTATAGCAAATGGCTCTATGCACATGGTCATTAAAAGGTTTTACAAGTGATTTAAAGCCTTATTGAATATTTGGTTTCACTGAAGTGTGTGTGTGTGCACGCTCAGTTGCTTCAGTTGTGTCCAACTCTTTGCAACCCCATGGACTGTAGCCCACCAGGATTCTCTGTTCATAGAATTTTCCAGGGAAGAATACTGGAGTGGGTTGCTATGCCTTCCTCCAGGGGATCTTCCCAACCCAGGGACTGAACCTGCATCTCTTATGTCTCCTGCACTGGCAGGCAGGTTCTTTACCACTAGCACCACCTGGAAAGCTTTCACTGAAAATAGAATCATGAATTTATTTATATTAATTTAAAAAGCTTAGATTATGCCAAGAAATTTAGGAAATTTTGAAAACTGATTTTTCATACATGGATTAAATAATTTCTAAATTTTGGCTAAGAGGCATCTGCTTTTACAGAAAGGGCTTCATGGTTCTGATTCTGATCTACTTTTCCTCCATTTAAATATTTATGAGCAAGGCTTCCCTCATGGCTCAGACTCAGGTAAATAATATGCCTATGATGCAGGAGACCCAGCTTCCTTCCCTGGGTTGGGAAGATCCCCAGAAGAAGGGAACGGCAACCACTCCAGTATTCTTGCCTGGAGAATTCCACGGACAGAGGAGCCTGCGGGCTAATCTATGGGGTCACAAAAAGTTGGACGCGACTGAGCAACTAACACTTCACTTCAAGGCGAACGCTCTGAAACAAATATACAACACAAAAAACTGAAACAGGCACAACTTAATATCTAGAAAAATAAAGGAATGTGAGAGGAGTCTGCCTTATATGCTAACAAAAGAAAGGCATTTTGAATTTTCAAATATAAAAACATTATGGGCTTTCTTAAACTTAAAACTATTTTGAAATAATTATTCAAATTTTACCACAGGCATAGGTAAACAAAGGGGCTTCCCTGGTAGCTCAGCTGGTAAAGAATCCACCTGGCAATGAGAGAGACCTGGGTTCAATCTCTGGGTTGGGAAGATCTTCTGGAGAAGGGAAAGGCTACCCACTCCAGTATTCTGGCCTGGAGAATTCCATGGACTGTATAGTCCATGGGATGGCAAAGAGTTAGACACTACTGAGTGACTTTCACGTTCACTGCACTTAGGTAACAATATACTTTATTAATATTGAGAAAACGGCATGTCTTTGAATTTTAGGGGTAAAGTTTTGGTCTTTGAATCAATGAACACCAAAAAACATATTTATAAAATACTCATTTATATAAGATTGTACTAAGTATTACACAAAATAATTTAAATGCTCTTGCTGAGTAACAGGCGCAAATGAAATGACAATTGTGATCATGAGGTTTTAAACGTACATTCAAGATTTACTGTTTGGGGCTTCCCTGGTGGCTCAGTGGTAAAGAATCCCCTTAACAGTGCAGGGGACACAGGTTCATTCGATCCCTGGTCTGGGAAGATCCCACATGCCTCAGGACGACTAAGCCTGTGCTCCACAGTTATTGAGTCCACATGATGCAACTACTGAAGCCCGTGTGCCTAGATCTCACGCTCCGCAACGAGAAAAACCACTGCGGTGAGAAGCCCAAGCACTTCCACTAGAGAGTAGTCCCCACTCCCTACAACTGGAGAAGGCCTACCCACAGCCTTCTGGGGTTTTAGAAAAGGCAGAGGAACCAGAGATCAAATTGTCAACGTCTGCTGGATCATGGAAAAAGCAAGAGAGTTCCAGAAAAACATCTATTTCTGCTTTATTGACTATGCCAAAGCTTTTGACTGTGTGGATCACAATAAACTGTGGAAAATTCTGAGAGAGATGGGAATACCAGACCATCTGACCTGCCTCTTGAGAAACCTGTATGCAGGTCAGGAAGCAACTGCTGGAACCGGACATGGAACAACAGACTGGTTCCAAATAGGAAAAGGAATACGTCAGGCTGTATATTGTCCCCCTGCTTGTTTAACTGATATGCAGAGTACATCATGAGAAACGCTGGGCTGGAGGAAGCACAGGCTGCAATCAAGATTGCTGGGAGAAATATCAGTAACCTCAGATATGCAGGCAATGGCATCCGACTCCAGTACTCTTGCCTGGAAAATCCCATGGACGGAGGAGCCTCGTGGGCTGCAGTCCATGGGGTCGCTAAGAGTTGGACACGACTGAGAGACTTCACTTTCACTTTTCACTTTCATGCATTGGAGAAGGAAATGGCAACCCACTCCAGTGTTCTTGCCTGGAGAATCCCAGGGATGGGGGAGCCTGGTGGGCTGCCGTCTATGGGGGTCGCACGGAGTCGGACACGACTGAAGCGACTTAGCAGCAGCATGCACATACCACCACCCTCATGGCAGAAAGTGAAGAAGAACTAAAGAGCCTCATGATGAAGGTGAAAGAGGAGAGTGAAAAAGCTGACTTAAAGCTCAACACTGGGAAAACTAAAATCATGTCATCTGGTCCCATCACTTTATGGGAAATAGATGGGGAAACAGTGGAAACAGTGTCAGACTTTATTTTTCTGGGCTCCAAAATCACTGCAGATGGTGACTGCAGCCATGAAATTAAAAGACGCTTACTCCTTGGAAGGAAAGTTATGCCCAACCTAGACAGCATATTCAAAAGCAGAGACTTTGTTAACAAAGGTCCGTCTCGTCAAGGCTATGGTTTTTCCAGTGGTCATGTATGGATGTGAGAGTTGGACTGTGAAGAAAGCTGAGCGCCGAAGAATTGATGCTTTTGAACTGTGGTGTTAGAGAAGACTCGTGAGAGTCCCTTGGACTGCAAGGAGATCCAACCAGTCCATCCTGAAGGAGATCCGTCCTGGTTGTTCTTTGGAAGGACTGATGCTAAAGCTGAAACTCCAATACTTTGGCCATCTCATGTGAAGAGCTGACTCATTGGAAAAGACTCTGATGCTGGGAGGGATTGGGGCAGGAGGAAAAGGGGACAACAGAGGATGAGATGGCTGGATGGCATCACCGACTTGATGGACTTGAGTTTGGGTGAACTCCGGGAGTTGGTGATGGATAGGGAGGCCTGACATGCTGCGATTCATGGGGTCACAAAGAGTTGGACACGACTGAGTGACTGAACTGAACTGAACTGAATGACAGAAAACCTGCCCTAAATGATATTTTATTTATTTATTTTTTTCCAAGATAAAAGGCTCTCTTTTTATCAGGACATTTATTTAACAGAACATTTTTCTTTTTTCTTTTTTTACTATTTCAGGCATGTATTCTTTATTATTTTTTTTTTGTAATAATCTTTTTCCTTTATTTTAATTTACAATACTGTATTGGTTTTGCCATACATTGACATGAATCAGCCATGGGTGTACATGTGTTCCCAAACATGAACCCCCCACCCACCTCCCTCCCCATAACGTCTCTCTGGGTCATCACCGTGCACCAGCCCCAAGCATGCTGTATGTGTCCTGTAAATGATATTTTAAATTAAAAAATAGTTTAATTGAACCAAATAACTTAGCTGTAGTCCAAGGGGACACAGAAATGTAGTATGTAAGAGACATTCCAAATCAGTGAAAAAAAGGGATGGGGCACCTAGCTAACTACTTGGAAACAAAACTGTAATTCAACTTATAACAGAATAATGTCAGAAGGATTAGACATTTTAATGTGAGAAATGTAAATCAGAAAATGATATACAAATATATTGGTAGTTTTCAGGTGGGGAAAGTCAGAAATCATAAATCAAACAAATGATGAAGTTGGCTACCTGAAAATGTATTTTAAAAATCTTGTAGGGTTAACAAGAAAGTGTCATAAACAAACTCAGCTGAAAAATGACAAAATGCAGGAAGATCCTTGCAAATTAGGAAAAAGTCAATACTTCTAATATAAAAAAAACAACCCTAAAATATTAAGAAAAACATTATATGTTAAAAGCATGGAAAATGCAAAGCAATTCAAAATGGAAGAAACATAAAGTCTAAACCATATGAAAAAATGTTCAACATACCCAAGTTCTAATTAATATGATACATTATTTTTCCCATCAGGTTAGCAAAAGACTAATGTTACCCAGTATAGGTAAGGGTTTGGAGAAATCCGTATTTCATGTCAATAAAAGCAAGAGCTGGCATTTATTAAGTACTTATTAGGTGTCAAACATTGGGTTAAACACATATTCATTCTCTCAATTATGGTTAAAAATCTTAAAAGAAAAGATAGATTTCCCAGTTTACATTAGAGGAAAATCACAGAGCCAGAAAAGAGAGGTAGCATTTACATGCAACAGTCTGGGATGGTAATATAAACTGGTATAATGAATATGAAAACGTATATCAAAATCTGAGGTGTGCAATCTTTGACCCAGGATTTCTACTATTAGAAATTTATTCTGAGAAATAATCAGGAATGTGAAATGTGCACAAAGACGTAACTACAAAAGTATTCATGGCAGTATGTCCAGAAAAGATAGAAAATGAAAAAAAAGCCTAATAATAAAGAAAACTGATAATGGTACATTAACACAACCAAGTATTACAAAGCAATTACAAATTATTATATTATTATTCATATTTGGCATGGGATAATGTACAAAATGATTCCCAGGTGGCGCAGTAGTAAAGAATCCCCCTGCCAATGAGGGGATCTAAGAGATGTGGGTTTGATCCCTGGGTTGGGAACACCCCATGGAGGAAGGTATGGCAGCCAACTCCAGTATTCTTCCCTGGAGAATCCCATGGACAGAGGAACCTGCTGGGTTACAGTCCATGGGGTTTCAAAGAGTCAGACAAACTGAGCATGCACACACAATGAACACGATATAAATGGTCAAACGACAAAAGCAGGTTACAAAACAGGTGAATTATTCTCCATGTTTTGAAAATACTTATCTACATGTGTATCTGCATAGAAAAGTTAGAAAGATATAGAAAAAAGATGCTGCTGCTGCTAAGTTGCTTCAGTTGTGTCCGACTCTGTGCGACCCCATAGATGGCAGCCCACCAGGCTCCCCCATCCCTGGGATTCTCCAGGCAAGAACACTGGAGTGGGTTGCCATTTCCTTCTCCAATGCATGAAAGTGAAAAGTGAAAGTGAAGTCGCTCAGCCGTGTTCGACTCTTAGCGACCCCATGGACTGCATCCCACCAGGCTCCTCCACCCATGGGATTTTCCACGCAAGTGTACTGGAGTGGGGTGCCATTGCCTTCTCCGAAACAAGATGCTACTAGTGGTTAATCCTGGATGATGAATCTCATTTGCTCTTTTCTTCCCTCTAGACTATATACTGGTCTTCCCTGGGGGCCCAGACTGTAAATAATTAGCCTGCAATTTGGGAGACCTGTGTTTGATCCCTGGGTTGGGAAGATCCCCTGGAGAAGGCAACGGCTACCCACTCCAGTATTCTGGCCTGGAGAATTCCATGGACAGAGAAGCCTAGCAGGCCACAGTCCATGGGTCGCAAAACGTACAACACAACTGAGCAACTTTCACTGACTGAGACTATATGATACCTTTCACATTTTTCTGCATTATATGAACTTTTATATAATGAGCACCTTTATAAACTGAAAAAAACGTAATTTTCCTTTAAAAAAATTTCTTTTAATTCCCTTAGGTTTCAGATTATTAAGAAAGATACAGAATGATAATCATAGGCCAATGTGATGAAGAAAATGATCACACACAGAAGAATCCTGCTCTTTTACTAAGACACAATACTGAGTTCTTACATCTGCAAGTTAGAAAGTATCTTATACTTTCCCCTCTCCTTCTACTCTATATCTAATTAGCCATAAAGATTTCTTTTTGTTTTTAACATCTTAAATGTTCCCAGAATATCACCTTCCTACCCATGCTCACTGTCTTAGGCAACCCCATCTTTTTCTCCATCCCCAGATTTCCCATCTTACCTCAAACCTTCAGTTTTCCATCTGTAGTACTTGTTTCTAGTTTTCACACTACAGTTCAGCCACTTTTCTAAAGCATAATCTGATCATGTGGCTGCCTTTTCAAACTTATACTACAAATTCTTAATGCCATAAAATGTCCTATATGATTTGGCTGTTACCTTTACCATCAGTTGCCATATTCCTTCCTGTTTACATATATATCCTACAAACTAAAGGAAGTAAATTACTCGGTTCAGCTCAGTCGCTCAGTCGTGTCCCACTCTTTGCGACCCCATGGACTGCAGCACTCCTGTCTTCCCTGTCCATCATCAAATCTCGGAGCTTGCTCGAACTTATGTCCATCAAGTCAGTGATGCCATTCAACCATCTCATCCTCTATCGTCCCCTTCTCCTCCCGCCTTCAATCTTTCCCAGCATCACGGTCTTTTCCAAGGAGTCAGTTCTTTGCATGAGGTGGCCAAAGTATTGGAGTTTCAGCTTCAGCATCAGTCTTCCAATGAATATTCAGGACTCATTTCCTTTAGGATTGATTGGTTTGATCTCCTTGCAGTGCAAGGGACTCTCAAGAGTCTTCTCCAACAACACAGTTCAAAAGCATCAATTCTTCAGTGCTCAGCTTTAAGGTCCAACTCTCACATCCATACATGACTAATGAAATGTCTAGCTAGTACATCTAGCTTTGACTAGACGGACATTTGTTGGCGAAGTAATGGCTTTGCTATTTAATATGCCATCTAGGTTGGTTATAGCTTTTCTTCTGAAGAGGAAGTGTCTTTTAATTTCATGGATGCAGTCATCATCTGCAGTGATTTTGGAGTCCAAAAAAGTAGGCTCTCAATGTTTCCATTGTTTCCCCATCTATTTGCAATGACGTGATGGGACCAGATGCCGCGATCTTAGTTTTCTGAATGTTGAGTTTTAAGCCAGCTTTTTCACGCTCCTCTTCCACTTTCATCAAGACGCTCTTTAGTACCTCTTCTCTCTCTGCCATAGGGTGGTGTCATGTGTTTCTCAGGTTATTGATATTTCTCTGGGCAATCTTGATTCCAACTTGTGCTTCATCCAGTCCAGCATTTCTCATGATGTAATCTGTATATAAGTTAAATAAGCAGGGTGACAATATACAGCCTTGAAGGATTCCTTTTTCAGTTTGGAACCAGTCTGTTGGTCCATGTCCATTTCTAACTGTTGCTTCTTGACTTGCATACAGATTTCTCAGGAGGCAGGTCAGGTGGTCTGGTATTCCCATCTCTTTCAGAATTTCCCACGGTTTGTTGTGATCCACACAGTAAAAGGCTTTGGCATAGTCAATGAAGCAGAAATAGATGTTTTTCTGGAACTGTCTTGCTTTTTCCATGATCAAACAGATGTTGGCAATTGGATCTCTGGTTCCTCTGCCTCTTCTAAATCCAGCATTAACATCTGAAAGTTCTTGGATCACATGCTTTTGAAGTCTGGCTTGGGGAATTTTGAGCATTACTTTACTAGCATGTGAGATGAGTGCAACTGTGTGGTAGTTTGAGCATTCTTTGGCATTGCCTTTCTTCGGGATTGGAATGAAAACTGACCTTTTCCAGTCCTGTGGCCACTGCTGAGTTTTCCAAATTTGCTGGCATATTGAGTGCAGCACTTTCACAGCACCATGTTCCAGGATTTGGAATAGCTCAAATGGAATTCCATCACCTCCACTTGCTTTGTTCGTAGTGATGCTTCCTAAGGCCCACTTGACTTCATATTCCAGGAAGTCTGGCTCGAGGCGAGTGATCATCATGATCATCTGGGTCATGAAGATCTTTTTTGTATAATTCTTCTGTGTATTCTTGCCACCTCTTCTTAATATCTTCTTCTTCTGTTAGGTCCATACCATTTCTGTCCTTTATCGAGCCCATCTTTGCATGAAATGTTCCCTTGGTGTCTCTAATTTTCTTGAAGAGATCTCCAGTCTTTTCCATTCTATTGTTTTCCTCTATTTCTTTGCACTGATCATTGAGGAAGGCTTTCATATCTCTCCTTGCTGTTCTTTGGAACTCTGCATTCAAATGGGTATATCTTTCCTTTTCTCCTTTGTTTTTTGCTTCGCTTCTTTACACAGGTGTTTGTAAGGCCTCCTCAGAGAGCCATTTTGCCTTTTTGCATTTCTTTTTCCTTCTCCTATACAATGTCACTAACCTCCTTCGATAGTAAGGAGTGGTGGGTGGCAGCCACATGATGCTGGAGCAGTGAGCAGCCGAGAGGAGTTACGCCATGTCCAAGGTCAGGAGCGGGGGCTGTGAGCAGATACCCCACGTCCAGGGTCAGAGAAACCCCAATAAGACGGTAGGCGCTGAGTGAAGACATCAGACAGCAGACAGACAGAAACCACAATCACAGAAAACTAACCAATCCAATCACATGAACCACAGCCTTGTCTAACTCAATGAAACTATGAGCCATGCCGCATAGGGCCACCCAAGACAGATGGGTCATGGTGGAGAGTTCTGACAAAATGTGGTCCCCGGAGAAGGGAATGGCAAACCAATTCAGTATTCTTGCCTTGAGAACCCCATGAACAGCATGAAAAGGCAAAAAGATATGACACTGAAAGATGAACTCTCCAGGTCGGTAGGTGCCCAACATGCTACTGGAAATCATAGGAGGAATAACTCCAGAAAGAAAGAAGAGACGGAGCCAAAGCAAAAACAACACCCAGTTGTGGATGTGACTGGTGATGGAAGCAAGGTCCAATGCTGTAAAGAGCAATATTGCATGGGAACCTGGAATGTTAGGTCCACGAATCAAGGCAAATTGGAAGTGGTCAAACAAGAGATGGCAAGAGTGAACTTTGACATTTTAGGAATCAGTGAACTAAAATGGAATGGAATGGGTGAATTTAACTCAGATGACCATCATATCTATTACTGTGGGCAAGAATCCCTTAGAAGAAATGGAGTAGCCCTCATAGTCAACAAGAGTCCAAAATGCAGTACTTGGATGTGATCTCAAAAACGACAGAATGATCTCTGTTCGTTTCCAAGGCAAACCATTGACCACCACAGTAATCCAAGTCTATGCCCCGACCAGTAATGCTGAAGAAGCTGAAATGGAACGGTTCTATGAAGACCTACAAGACCTTTTAGAACTAACACCCAAGAAAGATGTCGGAAGTCAAGAAACACCTGGAGTAACAGGCATATTTGGCCTTGGAGTACAGAATGAAGCAGGGCAAACACTCATAGAGTTCTGCCAAGAGAACACACTGGTTATAGCAAACATCCTCTTCCAACAACATAAGAGATGACTCTGCACATGGACATCACCAGATGGTCAACACCAAAATCAGATTGATTATATTCTTTGCAGCCAAAGATGAGAAGCTCTATACAGTCAGCAAAAACAAGACTGGGAGCTGACTGTGGCTCAGATCCTTATTGCCAAATTCAGACTTAAATTGAAGAAAGTAGGGAAAACCACTAGACCATTCAGGTATGACCTAAATCAAATCCCTTACGATAATACAGTGTAAATGGGAACTAGATATAAGGGACTATATCTGATAGAGTGCCTGATGAACTATACTTGATCAGCTTATACTTAAAAGTGAGTATAGTATCCTTATGTTAATCCATAAAGCACTACTGTGAAAAATTGTGATGGGAACCTAATTTCCTTTCCTTTAAAAGTCATATGTTTCTTTTTTCTAGGTGACAAAGCTTTCTTCTCTTTTTCTTTTTAAAGTCCATGAATTATACTAGAACATACTAGAGCATGTCTTGATGTCAATATTCTTGGGTACATGGTATATTCTTTCAACATGGTGTCAATTTGTTTTCTAACTTCAGGTAAGTTTTAATTATAGTTTTCATATTTTTCTATTATTTTGCTTTGATTTCCTTTTTCAAGAATGCCTATTGTGTTCTTTGACTATATTTATCACTACTTTCACTCGAATCTTTTTTATCTTTAAAATTTTTCTTTTATTTCTACCTTCTATCTTTTTTCTTATGGTTAATTTGCTTTTGCCTTGCTACTAGGCTTCATTTCTGACATGATTTTTTCATTTACATCTAATTTTCTCTAATAAGGTTCTGTCACCTTATTCCTGGATTTTTGTAATTGATTATATGTTGTTTTTCATGCCTTATCTCATTTTCTTAGTGCCTTTTTAGCTCATTCTGAAATAGGTTATAATTTTGATCTGTTTTGTGCGCATGTCTTTATTACAAGCTTTTATTGCCTGTGTGTGTGTGCGCGCGCGCTAAGTTGCTTCAGTTGTCTCTGACTCTTAGCGACCCTAAGGACTGTAGCCCTCCGGACTCCTCTGTCCATGGGATTCTCCAGGTAAGAATACTGGAGTGGGTTGTCATGTCCACCTCCATGGGATTTTCCCAACCCAGTGATCGAACCTGGTCTCTAATGTCTCCACTGGCAGACAGGTTCTTCATCACTAGGGCCACCAGGGTTATTGTCTGTACAAATGTTATTTTGTTCCCCTTTCCCCCATAACTTTGCATACTATACACCCTTGACATTTTTCTATTGTTCATTTTTATGTAAATTTAATTTTTCCTGAACTTTTGGAAGAACGATGCATTTAGGAAAACTTTAAAGCTTCCTCTTCTGCTACTTTGGGATAGTATTACAAATACGGTGGTTTGCTTGGTTTGTTTTCTAAGATTTCTTGACTGTGTAATTCTTCCCGACTTTTATCTTCACTTTCTTCTCTTCTCTCTCTTGTTCCTTTCCTGATAAAATTTTATTTTACTCCTGGCAGTTTTTCTTTAGGGTAGGCTGTGCCTTAGAATGATGCCTTGGCAAGTCAGTTTTGAAGGTTCACAGGAGTTAGTCTGCTCTTGCCCTTTAAAACCCTTCAGTTACAGCTACTGCTACTAATAGGCTTGGAGTGTTAGTAAATATCCTGAAGTTCTATTCTCAGGTTCATCAGATGTTGCCCCATTTTTTTCTTTTTCCTCTTGCGGAGATGCCAATATCAACAGGGTCTAGAGGTTATTGGTAGTCTGTCCCCACCTATTTTATCTTGGAATTCTTGTGTCCCACGGTTTTCTTGCAATTGTTTTATCTACTTAAATTTTGCAACCTAGTATCTGTTTCTAAATAAGTATCTGTTTTTAAATAAGTTTTCAGAGAAACCAAAAACTATGCCCTGTCATTACTACCAACATTTTACTAGAACCCACTCCTCCATCCAATCCCTTCCCCCAAGGACTAGCTTTTGAACTACTGTGACTTACTTTGCACTACCATCTTTTAAGTACTGCCTGAGAGAGTAGCTGGGATTGCTTTTTGAAAGACATCACTTTGATAAACAAAGTTTTAAACCTATTATTAGTGATTCATATCATAAAATTGCCTGAGAGCTATTATTTTTGTTCAGCAAGAAAATTTCTCAAGATGGAGAAAATCCAAGATCCTTACATCAAACCAAATTCTTTGCCAAAGAGTAGGGAGGTAAAATAATACTGAACAGATTGTGTATTATCAAGTTAGTCTGAATGTCTTAATTTAGAGAGAAAGAGACTGATACATGGCCAGTACTCAAATGTTTGCTGAGTGAAGGATCCAGGAAAAACCTAAGTTAGTTGTCACTATTTTCATCCTCTTCTCTGGAGGAGCCTGGTAGGCTGCAGTCCATGGGGTCGCTAACAGTCGGACACGACTCAGGGACTTCACTTTCACTTTTCACTGTCATGCATTGAAGGAAATGGGAACCCACTCCAGTGTTCTTGCCTGGAAAATCCCGGGGAGCCTGGTGGGCTGCCGTCTATGGGGTCGCACAGAGTCAGACACGACTGAAGTGACTTAGCAGCAGCAACAGCAGCAGCATGATGGTGTTCACTGGATTATTTCCCCTCATATTAAACAATGCTATCATCACAACTAAGTCAATTAGCTATAAAAATTCTGAAAATAATTTTTCCCCTGTAAAATATAAAATGGACAAGAGATCTACCAAAACCATTAAATAAACACAAGCAACAAACACTAGCCCCAAATTCTAGTTTATCTAATATACTGTTGTCGTTCAGTTGCTAAGTCGTGTCGGAATCTTTGCCCGTCTACTGCAGCACGCCAGGCTTTCCTGTCCTTCACTATCTCCCGGAGTTTGCTGGCTTACTATTTTTTGCCACAGTTCCAATACATGAACTACATTTTTGAAGCGTGCACATAAACTCTGCCCTGGGGTCATTATATACCGAATATGACGATTACAAGTATTATTGCTCTTACAATCTGTTCCTCTCTCCGTTCTCCCCCCTTCTCTCCTCCCTCTCCCCCCACCTTTCTCTAGCACACAGACACGCACAATGAAGCCTTCAAATAAGTGCCCTGGTCCCGTCCAAATATATTTTTATTTCTTTCGGAAAGGGGGATTGGTACGGTTCTTGGGGTAGTAGAAAAAAATGTACAGAAAGGCATCATAAATATGAACCATCAGCCACGTCAGAAAGTCTAGGCGATGGGGGTGGGGCGGGATGCAGCTCGAGATAAGGGAAAGTAAACAGGGGTATTCAGCGGCTGAGGCCGGTAGTAATGTTCGTAGGTGGGTCTGCCGCAGGCTCTGGGTGAGGACCCGGGGGAGGCCCTAGGAGAACATCCACTCCGCTTCGAAACCTCTAGAACGAAAAACGAAACCTGCAACTTCCTGGGAAGGAAGGGGAAGCACTGCCGAGAGCGTTGCTCCTCCGGACTTGATGTCGGAGTCACGCAGGCCCTGCCCCGGCAGGAGCTGTCAGAACCGCCGCATCCCCGCGGCTCTGCCCACAGGAGGGCGACCTGCGCGTTCGCTCCCACTCAGATCACCAGGGTGTCCTCAAACGTCCTGCTCCCCTCCCTTCGCCGCTCAGCCAGCTGACGACGAGCAGCAGGAGGCGGCTGGGAGCCCAGGTGCTAGGGTGGAGAGGGCCGCCGAGCCCCGGCTCCTCCGCCTTCTCAGCCGCTGCCCCCGTGCTCACCCACCTGATGCTCCTTCACCACTTCGCTGAGGCAGGGATATCGCTCCGAGATCCATCGGTAAAACTTGGGGACTCCCATTTCGGCCGTCAATATTAACTCCAGTCAGGGCCCAACAGAAACCAAACGCCCCGCCGGGGCCTACGCAGCCGCCTCCGGCCGTCGCTCCGCGGATGACAACACACCGCCCGCCCGACCATAGAGAGCGGCCGCCGGGCCTAGAGCGGCCGGCTCCGAGGCCGCATCCCCGGGGCGGGGCTCTAGTCCCAGCCGAAAGGCCCGCCGCCGAGCTTCCTGGTGGGTTATACGGAAGAAACCCAAGGCGTATTTGAATGCGCGTGTGAAATTCAGTTCTGAAAATGTCACTTGATGCAGCCGTGCTCTATCAGTGGATGTGGAAGTGGTGTGGAAACCCCATGAGACGACTGTAAGAATCCTGGCTGTTTCTGTCTCCTGGGATTACAAATCTCAGTGGTTTTCAACACGAATTTGTAAAGGTCTGATGATTATTTGGTTTACTTTGTGAGTGGAAATTTTTCGAGGTTACGACAGTTTCTTTTCAAAACCTTCTTTTTCCAAATTACTTGCTTAAAATAATTTCCTAACACCCCTCCATCCAGCTTACTCTACAACTGTTTACATTATGACTTTCCTTGAATAGGAAAGTATATGTTTAGTTTTCACATTTATACCTCTTGGGTTACCCCCATCACACTTAAACTGTACAAAAGGCAGAATTCTGTAAGGTGAACTTAAGCGAAATTACCTGTTATAAAAAGTTTTCCATTTATTTGCATATAATCTCATTGCTTTGTAATTACTATCAATTATTTTAAATCTTCTGTAATAAAACATACCCCCAAACTTATTATTAAAATTGTTTAGATTTTAAAACCTCATGAAATGTTACGTACTGCTTTCCCCCCAAACTACAGGATTCTGCATTCTGGCACACTTTTAGTATGGTAGCATCTTTAAAATTGCAGAATATTTATACAGTTTTCATATTCATGCTAATTGGCTAACTTTTCTCTCCCTATCATATTTTCAACCATACCAAAAAAAGAGAGAGTTTTACTAAGTGAACTTAATAATGTGCTGTTTATGTTTTACATCTCTCTTACTAGACAATTCCCAGATGGCAGGGCAACTATTGTTAGCTTTGTGCACAAATATAGCACAGTGTTAACATAAAGAGTATTCAATATAATTTTTTTGTTCAAATGAATCCTTATGCTAGCACTTATAATCAGTGAAAATTGTGAAATGAAATTAGGCTGCTTGTTTTTTGCAAATATCTTTTTAGAGCATAAAAAGATACAATATTCCATTTCTCCAGTTATAATACACAGTATATATTAAGAAAACTGTTTATTTCATAATAACATATATTATTTTAAATATTATTAACAATCAGGGAGAAATACCAGTTACTCTAAGAATATAAACATATGTTGTACTTTGGAATTGAATAGATACAACCACAGATTAACGCACCAAATGCATTAAATTTAGATTATTAACATATTGTTTAAAGTAATTCCATTTTACATATATGGGGTCCAACCAAGGTACATCTGGCATAGCAAGTTTTCATCAGTAGCTTCTTGTATAAGGTAATGCACATGTCCTTCGATAGATAATGGCAGCCCTGTCACTCTATTTCGGGTCTTGATTACACCTTGCAGTCGCTGCTCGATGTCAAGAACATGAGTCTTGGCCTAAAAAGAAATGGAAGATCGTAAGAACTAAGGTCCCAGTGACATGTGGATGTATGTTTATAAACTGGAATTACTGACTTTCTGTTATTTAACAAATATTAATGCCATTTTACTGACCCTTACCCCTTTTGTAAGAGCAAATACAGACAAAAGAGAGAAGAAACAAATATAACTTGAGATACTGATCTTAAAACTTGCAGTGTTGACCTAACATCAACTGTGTGGAAGTTTTTCAGGACTAAGTAAAATATCAAGAATCTCTTCCACATTAGAAGTCTAGAAAAATAATTTTTAAAAAATCTACCCTAAAAAGTGTTTAGCACATAAACATTTGAATATTAATATTCTAGGAATAGCAATAATACTCTGATGCCTAATATTTTCCATTAGTATATGCAAATGGGAGTTCTACATGAGCACCTGGAATCCTACACATTTCTCTCAATCAAGACAGCATATCAGAATGCAAAAGTGAGAATGATGTTATTAGAATAACAATCCTCAACCTATTCTAACCTATTTAAAACAACTATCTGGAAAATTTGAGTCTTCAACCAATATAGTCAGCTCACTGCAACCAATGAGTCAACCAACAGTGGACTGAAAATTCAGGGAAAAACAATTCCAGAAAGTTCCAAAACAGAAAACTTGAATTTGCCACGTACCAGCAACTATTTACATAGCATTTACACTATATTTATACCTATTTTACATGGTATTTACTTTGTACTAGGTATTATAAGTAATCTAGAGATGATTTAAAGTATATGGGATGATATACACAGGTTATATACAATGCCATGTCATTTTATATAAGGGATTTGAGCAATCTGGGATTTTGGTATCCACTCCAAGGGGGTCCTGGAACCTATCTCCAATGGAAACCCAGGGAAAAGGGACTACTGTGTTAGTAGAGTGATTTCTACATATTGAAGCTGAGACCTGCTGCTCTATAAATTCAGGCAATTTGTGTTCACGTTTTTCCCACTCTTTATCATAATTGTGAATTGTTATGATTAAACAGACATACCTTGAACTCCTTATTACATGAAGGATCATAGTGTTAACATTAGTAATGACAAGAAAACTTAACAGCATTGTCATACTATATGGAGAACTAGATTTCAGAGTATTAAGTGGTCACTGACAGTATTTAGAATCAGTTTCCATTTGCAGAGAAATACAATATCAATTCATATCAAGCTACACCTTCTACTAACCTTTTCATTGACAACTTCCCCTGTTTCATTCAGTGCTGCTTTGGAATGCCCTTTCACTGGTTTACTCCATTCCACAAGAGGATCATGTAGAAAAGTCTTTAAGACACTAAAATGGAAACAAATATGATAATACAGTGTTATTTTTATAAAAAGAATTCTTATTAAAGTCAACACTTAGGTGAAGGGTAACTGAAGGATGAGAAGCTAATCATAATACTTTACTAAACACATTACTACTATTTCAGAAAATGCTATAGTTCCTCTTTCAGAGAATTTGCCTTTGCCTACATGTAACCCTGCTTATTTAACTTATATGCAGAGTACATCATGAGAAACGCTGGGCTGGAAGAAGCACAAGCTGGAATCAAGATTGCTAGGAGAAATATCAATAACCTCAGATATGCAGATGACACCACCCTTATGGCAGAAAGTGAAGAGGAACTCAAAAGCCTCTTGATGAAAGTGAAAGAGGAGACTGAAAAAGTTGACTTAAAGCTCAACATTCAGAAAATGAAGATCATGACATCTGGTCCCATCACTTCATGGGAAATAGATGGGGAAACAGTGGAAACAGTGTCAGACTTTATTTTGGGGGGCTCCAAAATCACTGCAGATGGTGACTGCAGCCATGAAATTAAAAAACACTTACTCCTTGGAAGGAAAGTTATGGCCAACCTAGACAGTATATTCAAAAGCAGAGACATTACTTTGCCAACAAAGGTCCATCTAGTCAAGGCGGACTAGACTAGTGGTCATGTATGGATGTGAGAGTTGGACTGTGAAGAAAGCTGAGTGCTGAAGAATTGATGCTTTTGAACTGTGGTGTTGGAGAAGACTCCTGAAAGTCCCTTGGACTGCAAGGAGATCCAACAAGTCCATTCTAAAGGAGATCAGCCCTGGGTGTTCTTTGGAAGGAATGATGCCAAAGCTGAAACTCCAGTACTTTGGCCACCTCATGCGAAGAGTTGACTCATTGGAAAAGACTCTGATGCTGGGAGGTATTGGGGGCAGGAGGAGAAGGGGATGACAGAGGATGAGATGGCTGGATGGCATCACCGACTCAATGGACGTGAGTCTGAGTGAACTCTGGGAGATGGTGATGGACAGGGAGGCCTAGCGTGCTGCAATTCATGGGGCTGCAAAGAGTTGCACACAACTGAGCAACTGAACTGACTGAACTGACACGTAACCAATGTATTCTACCATAATGCCTGGTAGACAGCTCTTAAATAAAAAAAAGTGGGTAAGTAAGCTTTACATGTTCTTCTAAAAAACTACTTCCCACAACTAGCATCATATTTAATGGTGAAAGACTGGCTTCTTTACCCCAAAGGTTAGGAACAAGACAAGGATATAGATATCTCCCCATGGCTATTTGATGTTGATCTAGCTAGGGCAATTAGGTAAGAAAAAGAAAAGGCACTGAGATTAGATTGGAAAGAAGAAGTAAAATTCTATCTACAGATGACCTGCTGTTGTAGAGAGAAAAATCTTAAGGCATCTTTAAAAATAACTATTACAACAAATAAATGGGTTCTGTAAGATTACAGGATACATGATCAATATATAAATTTAGTTATGTTTCTATATACTAGCAATGAACAAACATGAAATTAAGAAAAAAATTCCTTTCAGAATAGCATTAAAAGGAATAAAATACTTGGGGAAGGAAATGGCAACCCACTCCAGTATTCTTGCCTGGAGAATCCCATGGACGGAGGAGCTTGGTGGGCTACAGTCCACGGGTCACAAAGACTTAGGAACACATTTTTAAAAAGTTAACTACAAGTTTTGCAAACTAAAAATTATAAAACATTGTTGAAAGAAATTGAAAAAGACTTAAATAGCCCCCTGGAGAAGGTAATGGCAACCCACTCCAGTATTCTTGCCTGGAGAATCCCATGGACGGAGGAGCCTGGTGGGCTGCAGTCCATGGGGTCGCAAAGAGTTGGACACGACTGAGCAACTTAACTAAATAAATAAATAAATAGAAAGACTTATCAACTTCATGGATCAGAAGACTTAATATTGTTAAGATGGCACTGCTCCCTAAATTGATTTACAGATTCAATGTCATTCCTATCAAAATTTAGGCTGGCTATTGCTGAAAATGACAGTATGATCTTATAATGTATATGGAAATGCAATACACTTGTAACAGTTAAATAATCTCAAAAAAAAAAATCACATTTCCTGATTTCAAAACTTACTACAAATCTACAGTAATCAGGACAGTGTGCTGTTGGCATAAGGTCAGACATATAGATCAATGGAATAAAACTGAGAATCTAGAAATAAGCCTTTACATGTATGGGCAATTGGTTTTCAACAGAAGTGTCAAGACAATAAGAGAAAAATAATCTTTTCAAAAATGGTGCTGAAACAACTGGATATACATATTTAAAAGAAGAGCCCAGCTTCACTCTAGATGCACAAAATAACTAAAAATGATCAAAGATTTAAATAAGAGCTAAAACTGTAAAACACTAAGACATATATGTGACTCTTCATGACTTTGAATTATACAGTAGTTTCTTAGATATGACACCAAAAAGTACAAATAACAACAACAAATGTAGATAAATTAGTCATCAAAGGTAAAAACTGTTTTGCTTCAAAGGGCATCATCAAAAATTAATCAGCAATTCATATATCAGAGAAAATACTTGCAAATCATATATTCATGAAGGTCTGTATCCAGAGTATTTAAAGAACTATCACAACTCAAAGAAAGACTAATAATCCAATTTTTAAAATGGGCAAAGGATTTAAATAGACATTTGTCCAAAGAATATATGCAGGTGACCAAGTCGCTAAATCGTGTCTGACTCTTCTGCAGTCCCATGAACTGTAACCTGCCAGGCTCCTCTGTCCATGGAATTTTCCAAGCAAGAATACTGGAGTAGGTTGCCATTTCCTTCTCCAGGGGATCTTCCCGACCCAGGGATCAAACCTGCGTCTCCTGCATTGGCAGGCGGATTCTTTACCATTGAGCCACGTGGGAAGCCCCAAATAAACTAGACAATAACAAGTTCTGGTAAGGATGTGGAGAAATTAGAACCCTCAGACACTGCTAGTGGGACTATAATGTATTACATCTGCTTTTCAAAGCAGTTTGAAAGCTCCTCAAAATGTTAAGTTTAGAGTTAACTTATGATCCAGGATTCTACTCCTAGGTATAACCAAAAGAAAACATGTATCAACATGAAACTTGTGCTCAGTGTTCACAGCCACACTATACACAATAGCCAAAGCAATCCAAATGTCCATTAACTGATGAACTGATAAACAAAAGGTGATATATCCATATAATAGAATATTATTTGGCAATAAAAAAGAATGAATTACTGATACATGCTACAGCACAGATAAAACCTTAACATTATGCTAGTGAAAGATGACACACACTAAAGGTCACATTTGTGTAATTCCATTTATATGTGAAATATTCAGAATATGCAAGTCTATAGAGACAGAAGCAGTGAGATTTTTTGGGTTCCCAAATCACTTCAGACAGTGACTGCAGCCATGAAATTAAAAGACGCTCCTTGGAAGGAAAGCTATGACACACCTAGACAGTGTATTAAAAAAGCAGAGACATCACTCTGCCCACAAAGGTCCTTATAGTCAAAGGTTTTGTTTTTTCAACAGTTATGTATGAATGTGAGAGTTGGACTATAAAGAAAGCTGAGTGCTGAAGAACTGATGCTTTCTATCTGTGGTGCTGGAGAAGACTCTCAAGAGTCTCTTGGACTGCAAGGAGATCAAATCAGTCCATCCTAAAGGAAATCAACCCTGAATATTCACTGGAAGGACTGATGCTGAAGCTGAAGCTCCAATACTTTGGCTTGACTCGAGGAGCCGACTCATTGGAAAAGACCCTGATGCTGGGAAAGACTGAGGACAGAAGAGAAGGGGGCAGCAGAGGATGAGATGCGTAGACAGCATCACGGATTCAATGGACGTGAATCTGAACAAACTCCAGGAGTTAAGTGGAGGACAGGGGAGCCTGGCGTGCCATGGGGTTGCAAAGACTAGCACACGACTTAGCAACTGAATAACAACAACAAATAGAGACAGAAAGAGATCAGTGGTTACTAGGAGATGGTGGGGGAGTAGAATTGGGGAGTGACTGCTAATTTCTTTTGGAAGTGATGAAAATATTTTATACTTAGATAGCAGTGATGGTCACACAATCTTGTGAATATACTAAAACCACTGTAGTATACGTATTAAGACTGAATTTTTGTTATGTAAAATATATCTGAATGAAAGGTATTATTAAAAAAAAACTTCAACCAGTACAAAGTAGCTTCTGTATAAAGCAAACATACTTAGGAACCATAATTACATCCAAAGTTACTATTATATTGTTTACAGAATATAAAGGATTACCTCATTAAAGGTTCTCTCTGATCTCGCATTAGTCTCATTGTAACTTCACAAGCTCTTCGAAAAAGACCTTCCGTTCCCATTGGACCCATTCCATTAACCATATTATGAGTCAGGCGAAATGGTACAATTTCTGGGACCTCAAAGGTTTCTCCCTAAAAATAAGGCATTTCATTAAAAAGTAAAAATGCTGTAAGTTTAAAATATGCAAAAAATTGGGGGCTTCATATTTAGACTCTTAGCAAAGAGCAAACATTCTCTCAAAATATTTATATTTGCATCTTACATTAGAGGCCTATATCATGAGTCATATGACTCTACCTCTGCTTTTGAGGAACTGAAACACAACTCCTTGGATAAGATCTAGAGGATGGGTAGATTCATCATTCACTGAATTACTAAAGTGAATAGCATTATAGAGAAGTATTTATGATTTATTATTTAGCCTTATAGTAACGGGGCTTCCCTGGTGGCTCAGACAGTAAAGAATGCAACGCAGGAGACCCGGGTTCAATCCCTGGGTTGGGAAGATCCCCTGGAGAAGGGAATGGCAACCCATTCCAGTATTCTTGCCTGGAGAATTCCATGGGCAGAGGAGCCTGGTGGGCTACAGTCTATGGAGTCACAGTCAGACATGACTGAGCAACTCACACACACACATCCCAGAGACAGGAAATGTATGTAACATGTATTATGATGAAGTCCAGTTCATTTATTTTCTGCCATTCTCTAACCTGCCTTTCCTAGAATGTTTTCATCCCTCTGGTCAGTTTCCCTAAGTTCCTCTCTGTATGAATCTCCTATACCAGTGATTTATCTCCGATTTGTTTTCTGTTGGGTCTGTGGCTTTTTGTGGTTTCCAAACAGCAGACGGCAACCCATAGAAAATCAGGATGAAGAAAAGAATGGATCTAATTACCAGTTTGCCTTTCAGGATCATAACATTGGAAAATTGGAGGGTGGCCTTAAGCAGTGTCCAACTACCTTCATTTATTACCAAACCCCAGTCTGGACCTACAGAACCTGTATTTCCTGGGATGTTTTCTAGGTATCTGCATTACAAAAAATTTCTTAAATGATTCTGATGTGCAGCCAGGTTTGGAAACAATCCCGTCAAATTACTGTCCCTTTAAAACTGAGTCTTAGTCAAATGAACTGTTCATTTAAGAGAACTATGAGTCAGAACTTGGATCTATACTTTTGGACTTAAAAGTTCAGTGCTTTAATTTAGTTTTACTGTATCACTCTTTTGAGTTCTCTCCAACCTAAGTTGCTTTACTGAGGGATATAGGATCCACTGACTAAAACCAGTTAACCAACTCGCAATGTCACTTAACTGAGACTGTAACTGCTACAAATAGTCTAGGAAGAACAGCTGTTGAGGAAAGGATATTAGGAGAAAACATACAATTACCTATGGTAAGTCATATCACATACCTTATTGAAGAGACAGTTAAAATCCACATGTACACATTCACCAGTCAAAGAATCAAAGAGAATGTTTTCACCATGACGGTCTCCAAGGCCCAGGATATAACCGACCATTGACATAACTGCGGTGGAACGACAGTATGCTGATCTGCTACTGTACCTAAAGGAAATATAATGCCTATCAAATATCCTTGTATCATATGAGGCAATATACATATATTTTTAAAAAAAGCTAACCATAACAGTATATTATATTCTTGGTAACTAACCATGATGTAGGATCAGGGAATGTTCTCAGAAACCACTCATGAAAAACAGGAGGATGCCTGGGCAGGAGAAATTCTTGGAATACTTTGAGTTTTTCAGACAAAGCTGCCGATTTTGGTAGCATACACTGCCGAAGTTCCTTCCCTGTCATATAAACTCCTGCAAGGAAAAGTGATTTCCATTAATCACACAAGCCAAATGGAAAAAGGGGCAATTTTCTTTTGGTGAAAATAGGACAGGAAAATATCTACTTTTAATCAAATTGTATTCAAATTTATTCAAATTATTTTATTCCATGGGTTAAAATCTAATACTGTCATTGTTTATTTTGGTGCTTAAATTATTTGAGGTTTGGCCAGTGGGAGAGTCTAATGCTAGTCTAACACTTTGGTTTCATTCTAGCTTTATCTTTCCTTTTCTTTCTTT
Organism: Capricornis sumatraensis; assembly: GCF_032405125.1. Classification (NCBI taxonomy): domain Eukaryota; kingdom Metazoa; phylum Chordata; class Mammalia; order Artiodactyla; family Bovidae; genus Capricornis; species Capricornis sumatraensis. The sequence goes on along the minus strand of NC_091069.1, from coordinate 232,569,342 downwards.
AATAATGTAAAACTAGCTCTCATTAACCACAGTGTATTTATTAGTCAAGTCTAGTTTACACATAAAGTAGTTTAAGAATTGCTAACCAATAACTCCTAAAAAAATACATGTTCATATAGATATTTGTAAGCTATCTCAAATCCTTTTGGAATAAATAAAAATAATTAAAACACAAGGAAGGAAGGAAGAAATGTCTTAAGTACTTCTGTATATAGTACCTGGAAATTTTACTATGGCTTATACCCCTAAAATGTAAGATGATATATGTTAATAATTATTATACCTATATTGCATGTTTATACCATAAGAATTAATTTTAGTACCCTTTTCTTTATATAGTTTGGTCAGAATAGGTCTCAAACCAGCAGTGTTGTTGACCCATTCAATAATCCCACATTCATCGTTCAGTGGAATAACTGCATATGTTCGAATATGAAGTTCTCTTCTACGAGATTCTGCATCTTTTCTTAAGCACTATTAAAAAAAAACAGCACACACACTTAAAAGTTAAAAATTTCTAAATGTTATATCAAGTCTATCTAAAGATTTTTCTTTTCATAGCAAAAGAATGTCAATAAAAGATTACTATGTAGTACAGATGAATAATTATTCAGAATGGTAGAGCAGGAAACTACTGGGACAGTATCCATAATTTATTTCCAAATCATTAAAAATGCCTTGGGTAAGTACTTCTTTAAATTATTCACTATTAATATGACAACAATACAGTCTTCAAAAATATTATAATTATGACAAATAATGACAAAATAATCTTTAAAAATTGCTTCCAAGACATTCCTGAAACATTAAGTCCTTAGTCACAGAGAAGCTATTTAATTTTATCCAAAAGATACATGATCAAAAAAATATGAGTTTTACGATATCCCCATGTAGCCTCATTTGAAAAATCATCTAGCAGAGGAAAGCTTTTCACATCTCATCTGCTTAATCCTAAAATATACTAGGTAAGGATAAACAGTATGTTATTTAATTCTGGAGCTGTATGAAATGAACAAACTATGCACAGATCTATAATTGTAACCTGTCAAATTCAAAAGCACAAGCAACTGATCAAAAATACATTTTAAGTGTTAGGAATAAATAGGCTACACAAATGTCAGCAAAATAGTATGGCATGAGAATCACATAGCAAGATCAGTAATATGACCTTCTAAACCAACATAATGAGACTAGTTTTTCACCATCAGGCTATTTGACCATGTTAATGTGAGGGAATGGTAATGAAACAACTTAATTGGTAACAAAGCTGATTAAGATAAATTTATAAATGAAATGCAGGCCACTTGATACTCCCAACTAGAAAAACACTCAAGGAGCTTTGGAACAAACATATTGATAGTTTAATATCAGTAAATTAAGTTACCAAGTTGCCAAACAACATCTTAAATAAAGAATATTCCTTCCCTTCATAATACCTTTGAAATTGGTTTTTAATACGGAATTAGTTTTTAAACTACCTTTGGTTAAACTGAGCACAGATTCTCCTTAAAAAAAACAAAACAAAACTCATCTGCTGCTATATGTTTTCTGTGTTAAAGGTCCATAACTTTTCCTGCTATTAAAAGAGGTACCAGTAAAATGTAGGAAGGGGATAGAGAGGAAGAACAAAGAGCATATTAAAAAAAAAGTAAGGTTTTCACAGTATGATTTAATTTTTTAACAATATAAAAATAGATGCACTTATAAAACCCTTGCTAGAGAATAATTCAAAACACCTAAAGACCATACATTTATAATAACCTTTTAATGAGAATCTTCATACCATCTCTGAGACAGAAATCAAGCACTTACCAATAGCACTGAAAAAAAAAAACCCACTAATGATCACCTTTAAAAAGAGTGCTGGTAAAAATAGAACGAACATTTTTTTCTAGCACTGAAACATAAAACACAAATCTGATAGAAAAAGTACATTATAGATAATTTAAACATTACATAGAAAATATTTTCCTTTGTTAATATGTCTTTTACTTCTTTTTCTCAATATAACAAAAGTATCTTACTTTTAGAAAATTAAGTGAAACCAGAAAATTCTACTTCAGGACACATATCCAAAAGACTGATGGCAGGGACTCAAATAGATATCTATACACCTATGTTCATGGCAGCATTATTCACAACAGTCAAAAGGTAGAAGCAACCCATGTGTCCACTGATGGTGAATGGATTAAATAAAATGTGGATTACACATTCAATTCTATATTATCCAACCTTATAAAGGAAAGAAATTCTGACATGCTATATACAACATGGATGAACTTGACGACATAATGCTAAGTGAAAAAGCCAGTAATATGGGCTTCCCTGGTGGCTCAGATGATAAAGAATCCGCCTGCAATGCAGGAGACCTGGGTTCAATCCCTGGGTTGGGAGGATCTCTTAAAGGAGGGCATGGCAACCCACTCTAGTATTCTTGCCTGGAGAATCCCCACGGACAGAGGTGCCTGGTGGGCTACAGTCCACAGGTCGCAAAGAGTTGGACACAACTGATTGGCTGAGCAAAAAGGACAAATACTATTTGACTCCACTTACATGAGATATCTAGAATAGTTAAATTCATAGAGACATAAAGTAGAATGGTGGTTACCAGAGCCTCGGTGAGGACAGGAATAGGGAGTTTACTGTTCAATAGATAACAGAGTTTCAGTTTGAGAAGATGAAAAAAGTTCTGGAGAAGTATGACTACACAACAATGTGAATGTACTTAATGCCACTAAATTGAACTGAACACTTAAAAATGGGTAAGATGGTAAATTTTATGTAAGTATATTTTATCCCGATAAAATAAATTAAGTGAACATGAAAAAGGCAGTATAGTTCATTTCTTCTTCAAGAGGGATCTACTTGCCCATATCTCATTAATAGTAATTGTAGCAATTCTAAAATAAAAGCAAACTGTATCCAAACCTTGTTAATCAAGGAATTGAATTCCATTAGTCTACAATCCTTTCTCAAGTCATCTTTTGGCTTACACATCATAATGTAGAACTTTCCATCAGATCCTTTTAAAGAGATCTTCTTTGGTTTCTGAAGAGAAGCAAGAATTTCTACCTAAAAGATGATGAGTTATATATAAATTAAGGTCAAAATTTTTGTTTAAATTTGTATGTGTACTATATTGTGTTATCTCACATAATTAAAGGAAAATATAATAACCTGTATTATATAGAAAGTTGACTATTTTATTAATTTATCTATGATCTATGAAAAGAATGGTTGCCCATAAGTAGAGAGACATTTTCACCCATTAGACATGGCTATTGAAGTAAAAGGATTACTTTGTCAGCAATGTAAGTTTATAGTATCCAAATTTAGGCAGCCTCTTAAAGCATCCACAATGTTTAAACGATTTTTGAAACATTTTCCTTAGGACTTTTATGTAGAACCTAAGACTATTTTTAAATGCCTTTAATGGTAACAAATCAGAAAGAAATGGTAAGAAATCAGATTGATTACATTCTTTGTCAGCAAGAACAAGAGTGGGAGCTGACTGTGGCTCAGATCATGAACTCATTGCCAAATTTAGACTTAAATTGAAGAAAGTTGGGAAAACCACTAGACCATTCAGGTATGACCTAAATCAAATTCCTTACAACTATACAGTGGAAGTGACAAATAGATTCAAGGAATTAGATCTGATAGAGTGCCTGAAGAAATATGGATGGAGGTTCATGACACTGTACAAGAGGCAGGGATCAAGACCATGCCCAAGAAAAAGAAATGCAAAAAGGCAAATTGGTTGTCTGAGGAGGCCTTACAAACAGCTATGAAAAGAAAAGAGACGAAAGGCAAAGGGGCAAAGGAGAGATATACCCATTTGAATGCAGAGTTCCAAAGAATAGCAAGGAGAGATAAGAAAGCTTTCCTCAGTGATCAGTGCAAAGAAATAGAGGAAAACAATAGAATGGGAAAGACTAGAGATCTCTTCAAGAAAATTAGAGATACGAAGGGAACTTTTCACGCAGAGATGGGCACAATAAGGACAGAAATGGTATGGACCTAACAGAAGAAGAAGATATTAAGAAGAGGTGGCAAGAATACACAGAAGAAGTGTACAAAAAAGATCTTCATGACCCAGATGATCACGATGGTGTGATCACTCACCTAAAGCCAGACATCCTGAAATGCAAAGTCAAGCAGGCCTTAGCTTTGCACTACAAACAAAGCTAGTGCAGGTGATGGAATTTGAGTTGAGCTATTCCAAATCCTAAAAGATAATGCTGTAAAAGTGTTGCACTCAATATGCCAGCAAATTTGGAAAACTCAGCAGTGGCCACAGGACTGGAAAAGGTCAGTTTTCATTCCAATCCCAAAGAAAGGCAATGCCAGAGAATGCTCAAACTACAGCACAATTGTACTCATCTCACTAGCAAAGTAATGCTCAAAATTCTCCAAGCCAGGCTTCAACAGTATGTGAACCATGAACTTCCAGGGGTGCAAGCTGGATTTAGAAAAGGCAAGGAACCAGAGATCCAATTGCCAACATCTGTTCGATCATCGAAAAAGCAAGAGAGTTCCAGAAAAACATCTATTTCTGCTTTACTGACTATGCCAAACCCTTTGATGTGTGGATCGCAACAAACTGTGGGAAATTCTGAAAGAGATGGGAGTACCACACCACCTGACCTGCCTCCTGAGAAATCTGTATGCAGGCAAGAAGCCACAGTTAGAACCAGACACGGAACAACAGACTGGTTCCAAATCAGGAAAGGAGTACAGCAAGGCTGTCACCCTGCTTATTTGACTTATATGGAGAGTACATCATGAGAAAGGCTGGACTGGATGAAGCACAAACTGGAATCAGGATTGCTGGGAGAAATATCAAGAACTTCAGATATGCAGATGACACTACCCTTATGGCAGACAGTGAAAACTAAGGAGCCTCTTGATGAAAGTGAAAGAGGAGAGTGAAAAAGTTGGCTTAAAGCTCAACATTCAGAAAACTAAGATAATGGAGCCGGTCCCAGATCACTTCATAGCAAATAGATGGGGAAAGAGTAGAAACAGTGTCAGACTTTATTTTGGGGGGCTCCAAAATCACTGCAGATGGTGACTGCAGCCATGAAATTAAGAGGCTTGCTCCTTGGAATAAAAGCTATGACCAACCTAAACAGCATATTAAAAAGCAGAGACATTACTTTACCAACTAAGGTCCTTCTAGTCAAGACTATGGTTCTTCTAGTAGTCCTGTATGGATGTGAGAGTTGGACTGTGAAGAAAGCTGAGCACCGAAGAATTGATGCTTTTAAACTGTGGTGTTGGCAAAGACATTTGAGAGTCACTTGGACTGCAAGGAGATCCAACCAGTCCATCCTAAAGGAAATCAGTCCTAAATATTTGTTGGAAGGACTGATGCTGAAGCTGAAACTCCAAGACTTTGGCCACCTGATGCGAAGAACTGACTCATCTGAAAAGACCCTGATGCTGGTAAAGACTGAAGACTAGAGGAGAAGGGGACAACAGAGGATGAGATGGTTGGATGGCATCATCAACTCAAGGGACATGAACGTGAGTAAACTCTGGGAGTTGGCAATAGACAGGGAGGCCTGGCATGCTGCAGTCCATGGGGTCGCAAAAAGTCTGACACGACTGAGCAACTGAACTGATACTGATACTGAATGGTAAGAAATGTTTATCAATAGAAAGTAAGTTGATTTTTGACAAAAGAACTCCTTCAAAATCAGGTCCAATTAAAGATGGAATTTAATAAGCTGAATAATATTCTTAAGAACAAAGCATGATTATAAGTAACAAGAATGATTTCATTATGTGGCTTAGTAGCTGGCTCTGAAGCTAACAGTTAAAACATTTTGAGCCACAGAAGTACTAGAATAAATCTAGAGTTTTCAAAAGTATTTATTTAGAAGTGCTCTGGTACTATTTCTCTAAGATAGAAACAACAACAATGAATCAAGCTCTTCCTAGCCGAATTTCACTTCTTTCCAAAACACAAATAACAAACAAAATTGTATTTTGTTCTCTTTCTCTCTCCATTTTTATGACAAAGAATTTGGAAAAAGAAAATTATAGAAAAAATAAAGATTTTAGTCATACTAAGAGAAAATGAATATCTGAAAAATCAAAATACCAGATTGAATATGGGATTTTTATCACTTAATTTTGTCCCATTAGTATAACAGAGTATTAATTTTCTGTATTTATAATCATTTTTTTCTTCACAAACACAAAAAATTCACTTAGTCTCTGAGAAAAACACTCTTAAACTTAATTTGAAATTTTTAACAATCTTAAAAACATAGCAACATAAAAATGCAGTTTACCGTATCATCAAAGCCTGCAATATAGGCCCAATGCCCAGGAAACGGCTCATGGTTAGCATGGGCACCCGGGATTGATGGAAGAGTAGGTATCATTACTGACTGTAAAGGAATGAGAATTTCACTAAACGTTGCTTCTTCTACCAGCCTTTTAAGCATTTTAAAATGAGTCCTCATGCTCAGTGTGGAACTACTTCCATCCACCTGGGGGGAAAAAAAGTAGTACATTTTAATTTCTCTGTTTACCTCCAATTACAGAATGCTTCATTTTACCCAAAGAAAAATTTCACTTCTATAATATCTTAATTTCAATGGCTCAGCAGCCTGTAGTTTTCTAATTTTTTAAAATATACATCATCTCATTTAAACCTCTTTGTACTCTTTTATCTCATCAATAATAATAGTACCTACATTATAAGATATTAAATGACAAAATAATAGTGGCCTCCAATTTGTTAGCACACATTATAAATTCCAAAGGGGTCCTTACATCAAACTTTCTTTTGTACCAAATTTCATTTGGTAGCAAAAAGATACCTGAATTTCTCACTTAGTGCAAAAATTAACATGTTGCACTGCAGACATAGTTATGTATCTGATTATGGGATACCCTGTCAGATTACCCCTAGTGATGATACTTAATAAAAAGTATATGTATTGTATTACCTTTAAAAATCTGAAAAATCCTGAATTTCTAATGTAGCTAGCCATAAAGATTTTACATAAAGAACTAGAAGTTTGTACATATAAAGAATTTTTTAAAGTGCCAGTATTTTATAAATGCTGGCCATTATCATAACATTATCTTTCACAATGTCAACTGCATCAGAGGTCACACAGGATTAATGCAGATAGCCAAAACAGATTACTCTTTCAAGATGTTTATTGATGGGAAGGTGAGACATAGGGTATTCTATATTTTCCCACCTGTAAATAGGTGACAGAGTGAATGTCTGTAAAGTGAAGTTTAGCTATTTATCTTATAGTCTGTCCCTCCTTATAAACACCTTTATCCTCACTTTTACCTTTCCTACACATTCTTTAGGTATTTTCCCCTCCAATGCCTTAGGAAGAACAGCAGTTCATTCCTATAAGTATATCCATATTCCAGTCATACACCTACTAAAAATGTAGATATTACACTAGATGACAACCATCTATGTGGTTTTCTATTGACTATGAGTACCTCAGGGCAGAAGAACATGTCTTATTCATCTTTGTTTCCCTTAGCACAGTGCCTGTCCCCTGGAAGATTATGAAATGTGTACCAAGAGAATGAAACTCAAAACTTTCCTCTTGCATGTGTAGGTTAATGTACATGAATTTTGAAAGTTCGAAGATATGATGAAAACAATCATAGAGAGAACTCTATTTTATATGCTTATATTTCATATCTGCCACTTAAAAAAATTTCTAATAAATACAGATAATTCACTCTCAGAAGAATTTATATTAAGAACTTTTGGAAATTTAGAGAATATTTGAGAGAGGGTATAAGTTAGAAATTTTAAAAACAGCTTCATTAAGGTAAACTGCACATATTTAAAGTACATGATTTGATAACTTTTGATATATATGTATACTAAGATGTGAGAATTTAAATTTAACTAATCAAATTAAAATAAAACCCACTAAAATCATATGGAAATTTGGTCTAAAATTACCCAACTTGATTTATAGGTAGTAAGATTTATGATAGTACCGATTTGTTGCACAATTCTAGAAGTTTATCTGTTAGGCGAGTTGCATCTCCAACAAACTTCTCTAAGGATTTTTTCATTTGAATAGCTTTATTTAGGATTTCCTTGCATCTGTTTACACGCATGGGATAAGAAGACTGTCATAAAAAAAAGGTTCAATTGTTAAAAGATTTATAAGAGATAACAAAATCTTTTTTTTTAAGATAACAAAACTTTGGTTGACAAAAATCAGCTTAAACAATATGCATGATGAAACTTTACAGTGATACAAATGTTCTGGAAATCAATTTGGCAATACTATCAACAGCCAAAGAAATGCTGCTATCCTGTGACCTGATGAATCCTCTTCTTAGGATCTACCTTGAAGAAATAATCAGAAATGAGAATAAATACAGATGTGTCCAGATGTTTTATAACAGCAAAGAAAGTGAACAACCTTAATAATCCATAAGAATTGAACATAGATGGGTAACCGTTATAGAAAATTTAAAAAATTGTTTCTTCAAAGGAATATTTAATAACATGGGAACATGATTATGGTAATAATCTTAAGTGAGAAATATGAAATTATATACCTATGTAATCTAAATTTAGTGCTAAAATATGAAGAGATAATAAAAATACAAAAATACATCAAAATATCAATGATATAAACAGTGAATTTTAATTATCTTTTTAAATATCTGTATATATTCTAAATCTCCTAATATACTTGCTAATTAAATATATTTACCAACTTGTACATTATTAATATAATGCATTAAAAACTTTCTAGTATTAATAGCGCACTTTTAATTTAAAAAAACTTGAACAAAAAACTGGTTACCATTTTACACCAAGCACTAACAGTTTACTATACTTTCATAAAGAAAATGCATGATAAATCCTTTGATCTTAAACACACTATTTACTTAATTTGATATATATTTCTGAATTTTATAATGAGAAATAGTGCTATAATTTCTTTTTAAAAATACTTAAAATGTATTTTCTTGCTACAAATCTAATATAAGAGAGATACCCTGGGACATGTATCAGCATTAAATAATCAATGCCACATAAAATGGAAAAAGACAATGGCTTTGTGTTTAATATATTACCTTTGACACAGCTGTCATCATCCACATTGCTTGCTGAGGATAGGCCAGAAATACTTTGGCTATAATTTCCATCAAGACAACAAAAACTTCATCATGAGAATGACAAATTCGGGAGATCAACTGTGAAAAGGCAGTCAAAAACTGATACGGAGCTAACTGATTTGTGTGCTCTGTGATAACTTTGTTTATTTTAACTAAATCATTTCTCATTTGTACACGATCAGAGCGGCCAGCTGGAAAAAGAAAAAAACAAAGTTAAAAATACCACCAAAAAAGAAAACAACACCCCAGAACAATTTTGCTTTAAAAACAGGTTTATGATATATGTTATTCCCAAGTCCAAAGCTACATCACTTGCCAATTTGTGAAAAGATAATTTTTCTATCCCTGTAGGAAAAAATATTTAAATGCACTGAAAAACTCAAGGCCCATTAATTTTCACTAGAAGCAAAGAGAACAAGCAACAATCCATAGTAATTTTAAGGTAAACTATTTGGCTTAAACTAGTACTTTTCAATATGTATTAGGTTGACCACGGAACGAGCAAATATTCACTTGCAGGCTTTGCAATTGCAACAACTTTTAAAAGTCTCTGTTTAGTCTTTCTCCTCTTTTTTAACACTTGATTTCTTGCTCATGTGTAAATTATAATTCTTCTCAGTCCTTTAAAATTTTTTATCAAAAAAAATCATACCTTTTTCCCATTCGTATGCCTTAGCACCAAAATCCAGCCATAATGATAACATTCGTGGCATTGATTGATATATGAACTGATTTCCATACTGTAAAGATCTGCAAATACAAAAGATATTAACATAGTATTAATTTTCATATCATATGAATTAAAATTTAAAGACTCTACCACTTAAAGGAATATATAACATTCTGACTATAATTTTGTACTATAATTATAGTATCAGTATTTTTCCTCTCTTCCCATTTGACTCATCTCTTCCCATTTTTTCCTTTATAACTTCCTCACTAAGTTCTACATTACATGGACCAAAAATAACTCAGGTTTTGACTGAGTCAAAGTCCTGTCAATACTTCTTTCAAATTGTCCTTAGGATTTGTGCCTTTATTTGTATTCCATGGCCATAAGCGGAGGTTAGGCCTAATCACTCCATTTCTGGGAGTTCCCTGGTAGGCTTAGTGGTTAGGATTCCAGGCTTTCATGGCTGTGGCCCTTGTTTAATCCCTGGCTGGGGAACTGAGATCCCACAAGCCATGCAGTAGGACCAAAAAACAAACAGCAAGAACAAAAAAACCCCTGAATTCCATTTTGGGAAAGAAAGGCTTTGCCAAATCTTACACTCTTAACACTGACAATGAATAAACAAATACTGCTTTAATTCCTAAAAATACTAAATTGAGAAGCCAAAATACCAAATAACAGGTAACTTTATATAGATTTATTGATCTGAATTAAGTTACTTTTCAAGGTAAAGCAATGGTACATGAGTATGATAAGAAGAATGAGTAGAATGTTACTATTACTTCTCAGGAATTAACAATTTGTAACAATATAAACTGTAGGCATGAGATAATATATTATATGACTATAGTACACTAATATATGAAATTAAGTTACATTGCACCTGTTATCTAGTTTTGGAGATAAGCTCTTTCTACAAATCTAATGTCAGAACCAGGCTTCCCAAGTGGCACTAGTGGTAAAGAACCTGCCTGCCGATTCAGGAGACTAATAAGAGATGTGGGTTCTATTCTTGGGTTGGCAAGATCCCCTGGAGGAGGGCATGTCAACCCACTCCAGTATTCTAGCGGAGAACCCCATGGACAGGGGAGCCTGGCAGGCTACAGTCCATAGGGTTGCAAAGAGTCAAACATGACTCACATGACTTAGCACGTAAAATGTAAGAACCACTTTTATATATACTACTTCTTAGCAGAATGGTCTAGAAGGAAAGATTTCACTGGCAATTAAATAAAACCATTAAATACATCAGATTTAGGGTATTCTAAAATTCTAGGGAAGGGGACTCAGAGGATGAGGGCCCAGAGTGGGAAGGACACAATTTTCATTGTATGTTCTTGGTACTATTGAACTTAAAAACACATAAGTATATTACTTACTCCATTAAAATAGTTATTATTTAAAGGGAAGGGAAAAACTGTATAAAGAAAAAAACTTACATCTCATCTAAAGTGATAGTCTGAACCAGTGGTAAAGCAGAAAACATTCTACTTATGCAAAGATCTGTGATAACAGTTCAGTATCCACAGAACCATCCTGATCTGTTTAATCAGCAAACATGCAGTTCTTACTCTCACCTTCCGAAGTGAAGAAGTATATATCGAATGAGATCACCCTGCTTTTCCATTTTGTTATCTGTGACCATGGGCATCAATTTGTCATAATACTTGGCAAGGTAGAAATGTCCATCCTCCCACTCTGGCAGAAACAAGGTTACATCCTGTAGAAGAGAACACAGAATACTCACTTAAGAAAATCCCCCATTATGCTGGTAAGTAAAGCATGAATAGACAATTAGGGATCAAAAGTATGAGACCCACATCTAGTCAGGGTGAAGTCAAAGGCAGACTGACACTGGTGTAAGAAAGAGCTACTTTCTTACAAAGCTGATCTCAGGATGGCTGATGTTCTGATGGGCTGCCCGCTGACCAGCATGTCATGATAATTAGCTATGTAGGGGGAAAAAAACTCCACTTCACTGCCACTACATATAATACATCAAAATAATTTTCAGATGGATTAAAGTATTTCATATATGTGTGTGTATGTTTATTTTTATCATTTAGAAAAAAAAAAAAACCTCAGAGAAAGAAGAAGTAATATCAAATCTCTGAAGAGGACAGGACTTTAAAAGCAAACAGATATGGTTAAAAAAACCACATATCTTATTTTTCTCTAAGATCTCTCATAAGTTATTGCTTCCCTCTTCTCAACTACTTCATAACCAGGCTTCTAAAAAGAATTCTCCATCTCACATTCATTCCTCAAACTGTTGCTTTTCGCCTTCAGTTGATACCACTCCACTAAATCTGTTTAGCAACTTAAACAGATACTTTCCGATTCTGACCTCATGTGAGCTCTCTTCCGTAGCCTGCTGTTGTCTCCTTTGAATCCCCTTCTTCCTTTTGCTTTTGTGAGGCCACAACCTTCCAAGTTTTCTCCTACCTTTCTGGCTACTCCTTCTGAGTTGCCTTTGTCATTTCCTCTCCCTTTCCTTTATATTTGTATATTTGTGTGGTTTATTAATTTTTCAATGATATTATTTAAAATGTGATAAAAAATACATAGAATTGCTGAGTAAAAAATTATAAAGCTCTGCTTTTAATTCAAGAACATGGTTTAGGCCAGGAACTTTTAAATGAGATCTTAAGTTTTCTCTGAATTTAATCCTAAAAGCTTCCAGATGCAAACCTGCTTGTGGACAGAGGAGAGGATGGCAGGACTAGGTGTATGGAGCAGAGATGCTGGATTCATGTGACTAAAACTGGCCACAGGGACGAGGAACCCAGTGTGCTTTTACCATCTAGTCATGAAAAGTGTGAAAGTGTTAGTCACTCAGTCGTGTCCGACCCCTTGTGACACCATGGACTGTAGCCAGCCAGGCTCCTCTGTCTAAGGAATTTTCCAGGAAAGAATACTGGAGGGGGTTGCCATTCCCTTCTCCAGGGAAGGGATCTTCCCAAACCAGGGATGAAACCCAGGTCTCCCAAAATGCACAACTGAGTACCTGAACCACAACAATAATTACTATAAATACAGTATTCCATTAAAGGAATATGTTATAATTTGTTTATCCATTCTATAAATGACATTTTTACTTCCAGTTTAAAATCTGCAAATAATGTTGGTACAAACATTTTTGTTTTTTGTATGTGTTATATGGAGACATGTTGAGCATTGGGAAAGTGGCTGTCATAGTATTATCAGCTTTAGGAGAAAACATCAAAGTGTTTTCCAAAATGACTGTGACAATTTATACTTCCAGCAGCACTGTATGAGCATCTAAATGCTACATAGTCTTTCTAACACTTTAAAATATCAGTCTTTTAAATTTTAACCATTCTTGTAGGTATATAGTGTTAGGTCATAATACTTTTAAAACTGAACTACAGTTGTATGAATGTGAGAGTTGGACTGTGAAGAAGGCTGAGCGCAGAAGAATTGATGCTTTTGAACTGTGGTGTTGGAGAAGATTCTTGAGAGTCCCTTGGACTGCAAGGAGATCCAACCAGTCCATTCTGAAGGAGATCAGCCCTGGAATTTCTTTGGAAGGAATGATGCTAAAGCTGAAACTCTAGTACTTTGGCCACCTCATGTGAAGAGTTGACTCATTGGAAAAGACTCTGATGCTTGGAGGGATTGGGGACAGGAGGAGAAGGGGATGACAGAGGATGAGATGGCTGGATGGCATCACGGACTCGATGGACGTGAGTCTGAGTGAACTCTGGGAGTTGGTGATGGACAGGGAAGCCTGGCGTGCTGCGATTCATGGGGTCGCAAAGAGTCGGACACGACTGAGCGACTGAACTGAACTGAACAGTTGATTTACATATTTTATTAGTTTCATCATAATACTTTTAAAATTTACATTTATTATCTACTCAGTGAACATATTTTTTTTTTTTGGCGGGGTCATTTGTATATTTACTTCCGTGAAGTTTTCTATTCAATATTAAAATTGAGCTATCTGTATTTTTATTGGCTTTTAAGAGTTCTTATTATATTTTGGATATGAGTCTCTTATCATTTATATATTGGAAAATATCTTGTAATCTGCACCTTGTCTTTACATTCTTTAAAAAATATTTATATTAGGGACCTTTCTGATGGTTCAGTGGTAAAGAATCAGCCTGCCAAGAGATACTGGTTCGATCTCTGATTTGGGAAGATCCCACATGTTGTGGAGCAACTAAGCCCATGTGCCACAATTACTGAGCCTGTGCTCTAGAGCCCAAGAGCTGCAACTACTGAACCCACTTGTCATAATTACTGAAGCCCATTTGCCCTAGAGCCTGTGCTCTGGAACAAGAAAAGCCAGCGCAATGAGAAGCCTGCACTCCACAAGCAGAGTAGCCCCTGCTTCCCGTACCTAGAGAAAAGCCCACACAGCAATGAAGACCTAGCATGGGCAAAATAAATAAATAAAGGTATTCATAATTATTAATAAATATATATTATTTTAAATTGAAATACAATTGATGTACAATATTATGTTAGTTTCAGGTGTACTACACAGTGATTTGACATTTGCATACACTATGAAATGACTGCTGTAAGTCTAGTAACCATCTATCCCAATACAAAATTATTACAATATTATTCCTTACGCTGTGTATCTCCATGACCTAGTTATTATAACTGAAGGTTTGTACCTCTTAATCCCCTTCATCTATTCCCCCTCCACCCACCTCCCCTCACTCTTGCGTTTACCTTCTTAATGGTACCTTTCCATGAACAGAAATTAATAATTTTATATTAGTCAAATTTATTGTTTTCTTTTATGGTTGTTGCTTTTGGTCTGTTTGAGATGTCCTGAGCTACATCTAGGTTTGAAGATACTCTCTTATATTCTATTTTGGGAAATTTATTCTTTTGCCTTTCACATTTAGATCTACAATCTCCTTAAAGTTCATTTTTATGTTATAAAGAAGACATAAAGTTTGATTTATCCCCCATAAGATATCCAAATGACACAACACCATTTACTGAAAAGAGTATTTCTCACAATTCTCTAATATCACCAAGAATACATTTCTGAGTTTTCTCTACTGTCCTACTGGTTGTCTAACCTTACGTGAACACAACATCACTTGGAATACTATACTTTTATAATTAGTTTTAAAATACATGCTGGTTATTCTCAGTTGTTTGCCCTTCCAAACTATACTTGTCACACTTAATTATTTTCTATCCTGCTCTGTGTCCCAAAAGACTGACACTGTTGATTTAAATCAGTCGGCCTACTTGCTTTCTGAAAATTGTTTTTCTTACAGTTCCCTCATGATTGTTCCTTCCTTAGCAGCTGTTTCCATCTGGACTTTACATAGAGTTTTAGTTATATGTATGTATATTGCTATTTGGTCAAAGAATCTAGAACTTTTCGTCTACCTCCTTTTTCTCAGGTAGTTTAGCTCACAATTCTAGCCATCTGTCTTATTTTATTACTCTTTATCTTTTATATTCTAAGTTTTTAGGTTTTTTTTTCTGTTCCTTTTCTAACTTCTTGAAATTGATTTAGTTCATTAATTTTGAACTTTTATTTTCTTCTAACAATGTAAATAAAATTTCAAATTCTCTTTAAGAATGACTTTAGCTGAATCCAAGATTTGCTATGTCTTATTTTTATTATCATTCAGTTCAAAGTATTTTTAAATTTCTATTGTAGTTTTTTTTTTGACCCATGGGTTACTGCGAATTATCCCTTTTGTAACACTATCTATGTAAGGCTTACTTTCTGGTAAGGAAGGTATTCATTGTGTTCAAAAATTTTAAGGCTAGGATATGGTTAACTTTGGGGAGGAGGCTGAAAGGGTGAGTTGTGGAGTGCTAATACTCTACTTCTTGATATGAGTGGTGCTTTCATGAGTATATTTATTTTGTGATAATTCCTCCAACTATATACTTACATTACATACTCACTAAAAAGTCAAAAAAGCTTCCTGGCTATTTTTCTACATGTTCTTCCACATGGAATTTAAAATAACTTTTCTATTTTCAAAAGTGAGAAATTGCATTATACATACACTTACCTTATATTTTTTCATAACTGCATTGCTTTCAAAGTTAGCTGTTTCTTCCATAAAACGGCCCACTAGTAGCGTAGCTCGACCATGGATTAACATGTTCTTACCCTCAGGTGGGGTTTTATTTTCAGGAAAACATAACTCAACACCCTTTTGAAGAACAATTAGTGCCTGGTGAACATCACCCTGAAAGAAAAAAGGCAACAAAAGATTTTTAACTTAAGAACAAATTTTCATTTTCTGAAAAGTAAATAATATTGTTAGAATTTACAGTTCATTAGGTATCATATGTATAAATCTGTTTATAATTTCACGTTCATCTTGCATTTTCCTTCTATGAAAGTAAAATCCTAAAAAGAAATTATTGCTTCATTTCATGTAGAACTCCTATATTCATTTATTCAATTGTTTATTTTTTTTAACAATCAAAGAATAGGGCACTAAAGATATAAGTAGATGGTTAGAGATAACCATAAATATGTCAAATCTCCAGCTTAAAAATGTTCATTGTCAAGTGAGGAAATAAACTATAAAACAACAACACAATGTACCAAGTGCAATTAATAGAAGAATATACATGGGTATTATGGAAGAAAGAGAAGGGTCTGCTAAATCTACCTAAAAATATAAGAAAACAGAGTTGAGCTGTGGTCAGGCAGGATAATCAAATGAGGAAAATCTGATTTAGGTCTTAAAGAATGAACAGTAATTTTCCTGGCAAAGAATTCAGTGAAGGACTTTCTTGGTAGAAGGAATAATGATTTTAATTGGGAGAAGGCAAGGAGGCTGGTTTTAGCTGAAGACTAAAAGGTTTGTGAGATAGTGACAAATGAAGCCAAAGAGGAAGTCTGGACTCAATGAGAAAGAGCCTATGTACCTTCTAAAGTTCTGACTTAACCCTAAAGCTGCAAAGAATACTTTGAAGGATTTTAATGGAGGAGCAGTACGATTCACTGTGCACTTTAGAAAGAGGAAAGACTATAGTCATGAACACCAAGAAGAGGTGAGACCTCAAGAAAAACAAAAACAAAAATCTGTTAATATTGTCAGAGGCTGTAAATGCTAAGGGCATGAAGGAAAATAGTAAAGATAAAGTAAGAGAAAGGAGTCAAATGATATTTTTAAGATACATTTAGTCTTCAATTAGATGTAGAAAGTGACGGAGAGAAAGGGCCAGATTTCTGTCATAGATACGAAGATGTGCTAGAGCTCTACTTAGAAGAATTGGGAGTACAGGAGGGGAAAGAGACACTGAATTTTACATAATGAATTGTATTTTGAGCATACTGAGTTTAAGGTACTACAATATACACATGGACCATCAC
This sequence comes from Capricornis sumatraensis, assembly GCF_032405125.1. Classification (NCBI taxonomy): domain Eukaryota; kingdom Metazoa; phylum Chordata; class Mammalia; order Artiodactyla; family Bovidae; genus Capricornis; species Capricornis sumatraensis. Next base: position 232,552,180 of record NC_091069.1, on the reverse strand, counting down.
TAGCTCTGAAGATGACCAAATACTGACTAATGCAGGCTGAATTATTATTTTCAGTTCCCATCTAGGAAATGCTTCCTCCTCTGTCCTTTCTTAGTCACCGTAACACTTGGGGCATTTACAGATGGCACAAACTATAGTTACTAACTGTCAATTTCAGCACAAGCTATGCCTCTATTAATTCTAGACTGGTGGCAAGCATGAAGAGATGTAAGGAAGAGCCATTTAAATCTGGGGCACGTTTTTCAAGTTTAGATATTTAAAAAGTCCCCTTCCTATAACCATAGCTTTAATCTGAGGATTGCTGAGAACTTTTGTTCTGAAGCTAAGCTCTTCCTAACAAGCTAGATTAAAAGTAAATTTTCATAGCAACACTGGCAAGTCTACACAAAACTAATTATCTGCCAAGAATGTAAGTAAGGACAGGGTTATGCTCACTTAAATATTTTTAAAGTACCTACTACATGCACTCATGTAAACATATAGAAGGTAAAATCAAAGTAAACATTGGTCATTTATTTCGAGAAAAAAATGAAAGACAAGATGAAAACGGAAAGGACTGCATTTTCAGTCTTAGAATGGGAAAATATTTGGGACTTCAGTACAGAAGGAAGTTTCTTCCAAATGATGGTAGATAAATGATGCAGAAAGGTGACAGAAAAGGAAGGTTCTGAATTTAGATTAGGGATCATCTCTGTCAGGACTTTGTAGGAAGTACCCAGTTTACAACAGAAGATATATATGATGATGTTCTTTTGCCATTACCTTGGACCAGAGCCACTTTGCTCTTTCTACATAGAGTTCAGCGAGTCGTGAATCTCCAGCATTAAGGAGAGCATTATAGGCTGTCTGGTGATGACCAGCCTTTCGAGCTACTCTGGCACTCTGTAGCCAGCATTCTCCAACCATTTCACTGTAATCTGGTCTAAAGAAATGTGACAAAACAGAGCAAAAAGAGCATTTTTAAGTATATTTTTAATAATCTAATTGTACCATCTCTTCCCAATATGGAACCCTCTCAGTATATCTTTTCAAAGGAATCAAGAAGATTAATTTGTTAAAAGACTAATTTTAATTTTTTTAGAGCTCTCCATTGTTATTGATTATAAGGCTATGAAGATTTTACTACTGACTTATACTTGTACCTCCCTCAAGTGTTTTTAATATTCAAAAAATATGATATATAGCACATAAAAGTAATTTTTAAGTTCTAGGTTCATTTCAACTATATAGTGCAGTCTTGGTAATTGACAATAGAAAAAAACAGATTCAGAGACAAATTGGGAAAGACAAATACTTCAAATAATATGAAAATATAATACTAAATACACAATAACTGACATAAAAAAAGTGTGGAAAACCTTTTGTTGAGGCTTAATAAAGCTCTCCGGAGAGCCAGAATGGGCTCTTTCGCTCTGTAGGAATTCTGGGTCATTTCCAGTCGCGCTACCCAATTTAGTGAATCTTCTTGAATACCGTCAGCTGGAGACTGGTGAAGGAGTGGTTTGATGCTATGCTCCAACTCACACAACATGTGCAATCTGAAGACAGACAGAGCCGATATTAATATGTTGTCATATATTTAGTTACATTAATCTGACACATAAAGAATGTACTTTAACCATGAAGAATATGGAATGTGTAGTTTTCTTTTGAAGAACTTTAACTGATATATATTCTTGATATATAAACACTAACATTTATAATGTTTCAAATTGAGTATACACACCGATTTATGTTGATTTGAATATTTAGTGCTATGCTGTGATTACCAGATTACCCTAATTAAACCGGAGAAGGGTATATATAACTAAATTAAAATGTATGAAAGCCATTTGAATGTATAAAATTCAAATGTATAAAGAAGATGTTGCTTATTTGCTAAGTCGTATTCGACTCTTTGAGACCCCATGGACTGTAGCCTGCTGGGCTCCTCTGTCCAAGGGATTTCCCAAGCAAGAATACTGGAGTGGGTTGCCATTTTCTTCTCCAGGGAATCTTCCTGACCCAGGGATTGAACCTGCATCTCCTGCTTGGCAGGAGGATTTTTTACCAATGAGTTACCTGGGAAAACTCAACATAAATATTTGTATATATCACTGGTGCTATTGTAAGAGGACCTGGTATGGTAAATGCCAGTAAAAAATTGTGAAATGAACACAATTTTAATTGTTCTTTTTGCTAAGGCTGATGGAAACATCTGTGATACATTCATACCAGCTTCTTCCCATTTCTATGACAGTGTTCAAGCATGCAGTTGAGTAGCTACAGAACTAAATTAATCTCAGTGTTCCAATCTCTGGTTTCATTAAGCTGTTATCAAAGGGGCTGATACAAAATTTAATAAATTTTTATGAACTAAAAAAAAAAGCCTGCTTATTTTTCAATTTCCTACAGTTCAGTTATAACATGTTTTATCATTTTCTTCAGGTAAATTAACAGATCTATAATGTTTTCCATCATTGCCTTCTTTACCTCTAAAAGTTAATATTCCTTGTGAGTAATGTACTGCCTACATTTGAGGGGGGAAATTTGAGGTGGGAAATGTCAAATGCATTTCTAATTGAGAAAAAGGAAAAGGAACCAAAAGTACTGACACCAATGTGCCAGGCAGAGTAGGTGTCTAATTATTTAGGTATAAAGAAAAGAAACTATGACACAATATTAGGATAAATGTAAGATATTTTTACAATTTTTTAGCAGTCTCATAATTGCCTTTCTAATGAAAAGGATATACATTAAAAAAAAAAAACTATAATTTGATGAAGGGTGATTGTGAAGTTAAAAAAATGCAAGAGCCATTATGTGTAGCTATGCATGACACCAAACATACTATCACTAGTCATATGACACCTACAAACCAGGAATATAAAAATGGAAACCTCAAAATACCTCACAATATATTCATATCCACGTTGATAAGAGCCTCTTTCAAAGCTTGCAGCTGAAAGCGGCACTATTTGCTCTGCTCTCACTAGTTTCAATGTGTCATAAAAAGCTGTGGTATCTCTTTTCTTAGCTGATAATAATAGCTGTCCCAGTCTGACACTCCATGTTGTAGATTTCCCATCTGAAAAACAATTGATAGATAGTCAAGGAATGCCATGATAGCTGGTACCAGAACAAGCTTTATTTCATTTGGTAAAATAGTCAACAGAAATCTGGAATAGATGCTTTCATTCCACTTTGAACTAAACAAGACAATCATAAGAAAAGCTGACAAATTAATTATGAATATTGCTTAGCTTTATGTCATATTAAAACTTGTTATTTTTAAAAAAGTAATTGTACCTGCTGCCAAATAGTTTTCTACTAAATCCCACTGTGACAATTTCCAAGCTGCTTCCACCCTATATGTGTTTAATTCATCTGTCCATTCAGACCTATTAAAAGAAATCCATATCAATTAAATATTTATTTAAATTTAAGGTGGCATTTACAGACTTTTCATTTGTTTAGATACTCTATTATTGCATTTTGTACTTAAGTACAAAATAATTAATTTCTATCCACAACAATCCCAATTTTAATCTTTCCAGTCCCCCAAAATATCTTTTTCAATAATTACAATTGAAACTATATTTTACAGCAATTACAATTGAAATTGAATTACAATTTCAATAATTCAATTATTTTCAATAATTACTTCCGATAGAGCCATTTAAAAATGTCATTTTTGACAAATTTGCCATATATTAAATCAGAATTAATGCCTGGATAATTACAAAGAACAGTTGTAAGATTAGCTGGAGGTTTAACTTTAACTAAGAGCAGGGAGGAAAAAGAGCCAACTGAACATATATATATCACAAGTAAGTAATTCTAATAAAATTTTGAACTAAATCTAATACAAAAACATAGAAACTGGTGGTGTGGATTGAGCATTAGGGAACACAGAACAGTCAATAATAAGGACATAACCAAGTTACTAATTATGTGTCAATAGTATAAAAAAAGATACAAAATTAGCTACCTCAAATACTTATCTATTCTTAAAGTATTTTCAGTTACTTTAAAATTGGGGTTTGTAAAAGCAGTATGATATAGGTTACTATTTTTTTTAAGCATCCTACTTATGTGATACTAACATGGCTAGTGATATTTAGATCATGACTGTATAGAAGAAGCTACACTTTCTCCATGTTTCTTCTTTATTAAATCATATTATGTGAATACCTGCTATATGTTAGACCTTAGGCCAGGTACATTTTTCCATTTAATTAGTTAATAATACCAAAATGTACACATATCCCCATATTATAAATAAGGTAACAGATTCAGACAGGCTGGGATCAATGCCCTTAAAAGCCCTCTTTGTTCTTTCTGTAGTAAAAATACATAAAGAAAATGTAACAAATGAATCAATTAATTATTTTAAAAAATAAAGTAGCAGCATAAATACTGAATATTTTCTAATTTCTGAATACCACCAAAAATGATTTAGAACAAAACTAAAAGAAATACAACAGAAATATAACTTTCAAAAATCCAAACTTGAATAACTTCACAAGTTTATTACAACATGCTGAAGTATCAAAAATTTTAGGATCTAAATCTGAGTAGAATTAGCAAGAGTTGCTCTCCAGAGAGGACTGTTGTTTTCGTTCAGTCACTAAGCCATGTTCAACTCTTTGCAACCCCATGGACTGTAGCACACTAGGCTCCTCTGTCCTTCATCATCTCCCAGAGTTTGCTCAAACTCAAGTACATTGAGTTGGTGATGCCATCCAACTATCTCGTCCTCTGTCATCCCCTTCTCCTCCTGCCTTCAATCCTTCTCAGAATCAGGGTCTTTTCCAGTAAGTCAGCTCCTCGCATTGGGTGGCCAAAGTATTGGAGCTTCAGCTTCAGCATCAGTCCTTCCAATGAATATTCAGAACTGATTTCCTTTAGGATTGACAGGTTTGATCTCCTTGCAGTGCAAGGGACTTTCAAGTGTCTTCTCCAACACCACAATCTGAAAGCATCAATTCTTCAGCACTCAGTCTTCTTTAAGGTTCAACTCTCACATTCATACATGACTACTGGAATAGCTTTGACTATACGGACATTTGTCAGCAAAAGTGATGTCTCTGCTTTTCAATATGCTGTTTAGGTTTGTCAAAGCTTTAATTCCCAGAACCAATTATCTTTTATTTCCATGGGTGCAGTCACCATCTGCGTGATTCTGGAGCCCAAGAAAATAAAACTGTCAGCGCTTCTACTTTTTCCCTTTTATCTGCCATGAAGTGATGGAACTAGATGCCATGACCTTAAACCAGAGGGTCACACCAAGCACTGTACCAAGAAGCACTGTACCAAATGACCATGAGGATCAGGCTGTGATGATACTTCCATAAATGCATTAAAAGGATGACTGTGTACTGCTGTATTTAAAATGGATAACCAACCAAGGACTTTCTGTACAACACAGGGAACACAGCTCAATGTTATATGGAAGACTGGATGGGAAGGGAGTCTGGGGGAGAATGGATACAGGTATAATAAGCATGGCTGTGCTGTCTACCCGAAACTACTGTTTCACTGTTAATTGTTAATCTGCTATAACATTGTTAATCTGCTAAACTCCAATACAAAATTTAAAAAAATAAAAGAATGTGTAGTTTAAGCACAGTCAATAATTTTGGAGAAATATTTGTTTAAACACAAGTATTCACTCCAAGAAAAACACATCCCCTCAGTGACCACTTGCACCAGTGATATAGTATCCTTCGTTGAATACTGAAGCTTGCCTTTTTACAATCCAATGATCAGGAGGCTCTATGTACCCCAGATCCAAAAAGAAGAGCATGCAGTGTACATCATAAGGAAGTAAGACACATTGGCTTGAGCCATGACAAACTTTCCCAAATTCCTGCAACCCTTTTATTCATCAGGTCTCTCAAATAATCTGGAGAAACAAGTCTAAAACATTTATCCAATCTTTCCCTGCTTCTGTAAAGCTTTTTTTTTTCATCATTTTATAAATTCCACTACTTTGAAACCATACAACTAAGACTGAGTTTCTCTGCTCTCAGATACTGTAAAACAGTGGTCTTTAAAACCATAGTTTTGAATATATAGAACCTGTATTTAGAAGTACTGCATGAACTAACTAAAGACAGTGGCCTGTGCTCTTTGGTAAAGTAAGATGACCCCATCCCTTTTGACCAGATCTCACTGTCTGGACACTCACCTAGAGCCAGACATCCTGGAATGTGAAGTCAAGTGGGCCTTAGAAAGCATCACTATGAACAAAGCTAGTGGAGGTGATGGAATTCCAGTTGAGCTATTTCAAATCCTAAAAGATGATGCTGTGAAAGTGCTATACTCAATATGTCAGCAAATTTGGAAAACTCAGTAGTGGCCACAGGACTGGAAAAGGTCACTTTTCATTCCAGTCCCAAAGAAAGGCAATGCCAAAGAATGCTCAAACTACCACACAGTTGCACTCATCTCACACGCTAGTAAAGTAATGCTCAAAATTCTGCAAGCCAGGCTTCAGCAATACATGAACTGTGAACTTCCTGATGTTGAAGCTGATTTTAGAAAAGGCAGAGGAACCACAGATCAAATTGCCAACATCCGCTGGATCATCAAAAAAGCAAGAGAGTTCCAGAAAAATATCTACTTCTGCTTTATTGACTATGCCAAAGCCTTTGACTGTGTGGATCACAAGAAACTGTGGAAAATTCTGAGACAGATGGGAATACCAGACCACCTGACCTGCCTCTTGAGAAACCTGTATGCAGGTCAGGAAGCAACAGTTAGAACTGGACATGGAACAAAAGACTAGTTCCAAATAGGAAATGGAGTACATCAAGGCTGTATATTGTCACCCTGCTTATTTAACTTATATGCAGAGTACATCATGAGAAATGCTGGGCTGGATGAAGCACAAGCTGGAATCAAGATTGCTAGGAGAAATATCCATAACCTCAGATATGCAGATGACACCACCCTTATGGCAGAAAGTGAAGAAGAACTAAAGAGCCTCTTGATGAAGGTGAAGGAGGAGAGTGAAAAAGTTGGCTTAAAGCTCAACATTCAGAAAACGAAGATCATGGCAACCGGTCCCAGCACTTCATGGGAAATAGATGGGGAAACAATGGAAACAGTGGTTGACTTTATTTTTGGGGGGCTCCAAAATCACTGCAGATGGTGAATGCAGCCATGAAATTAAAAGACGCTTACTCCTTGGAAAGAAAGTTATGACCAACCTAGACAGCATATTAAAAAGTAGAGACATTACTTTTTCAAGAAATGTCTGTGTAGTCAAGGCTATGGTTTTTCCAGTAGTCATGTATGGATGTGAGAGTTGGACTATAAAGAAGGCTGAGTGCTGAAGAACTGATGCGTTTGAACTGTGGTGTTGGAGAAGACTCTTGAGAGTCCCTCGGACTGCAAGGAGATCCAACCAGTCCATCCTAAAGGAGATCAGTCCTAGGTGTTCATTGGAAGGACTGATGTTAAAGCTGAAACTCCAATACTTTGGTCATCTGTTGGAAAGAGCTGACTCATCTGAAAAGACCCTGATGCTGGGAAAGATTGAGGGCAGGAGGAGAAGGGGACGACAGAGGATGAGATGGTTGGATGGCATCGCCGACTCAATGGATATGAGTGTGGGTAAAGTGCAGGAGTTGGTGATGGACAGGGAGGCCTGGAGTGCTGTGGTTCATGGGGCTGCAAATAGTCAGCCATAACTGAGCGACTGAACTGAACTGAACTGAACCGAACACTGTCTGGAAAAGTCATTTGGGGTCTGGCAAATATTTTAAGGAAAAAGGCTTTCAGCTGGCAGAGCAAGGCAGTTTCAAGAGCAAAACCAACCTTCCTAATTATTTTTTATATTAAAAGAAACATGAATGCTTTAATCTTTGCCACATATAAGCACTTTTTTGGGGGTATCATTTGCTTTGCTATAAGAAATCTATTTTCTTTAGGAAAGAAAAGTTGTTTTCATTTTTATTAGTCTTTTAGGGGAAAACAATCCCTAGATTTTAGAGTGGTATTCTTTAATTCAGTCACAAAATTTCTCTCTCTCCAACACATAAAATAACTGATGCTGATTATGTAGGCAGAGCTTGTACCCTTTAGAAGTATGAATATTAACTTCACCCATAGTTGGTAAAGTCAGGCAGGTTCCTGTCATAAAGCAAATTTACTTCAAAGATGATTCTCTGCACAAAAGATAAGCTGTTAAGTGCTAGACTGACTTACGAGAGAGAGAGTAGGACAAAATCTTTTTTGGTGCTTATCTCCAACACCATGAAAACAAAAAAGATTTCATTACTTTAGTAAACATTACTTCAAACCAATCAGTCAATTTAAAACTTCCCATTTCAAAACAAAACAAAAAAAAATTCTTTTAAAAAGCATTACCTGTTAGCATGTACTCCATTCACCTGAGTGATTACAGTAGACAGTTGACCAAGACCTAACATGGACTTCACAACACCATGATAGTGAATGATCTGGAAATTTTAAAGTATTTAAAATAGCAATTGTTACTTCAAGTACATCTTAGGAACCAAAAAGTATTTAACTGCTTGTCCTTAAAAAATGCTATCTTCTTCACTGAGCCTACATTTCTTAGTTTAACAAGTGACTTGCTTGGCTATATGGCAGAGTCCTCTGCTGATGTTCTATACACATCTGAATTTTTTTTTTTTTTAATTCAGACAACCTAAAAAATGCTATCTTCTTCACTGAGCCTACATTTCTTAGTTTAACAAGTGACTTGCTTGGCTATATGGCAGAGTACTCTGCCGATGTTCTATACACATCTGAATTTTTTTTTTTTAATTCAGACAACCTAAATTTATCTCAGATTGATTTTATTATTTTTCCCAGATAAGGTCTAATTTTTTGTTCAGATTAAATATAAAAGTAAGAGTATTTCTTAATACTTCCTTTAAAGACTGTCATTATTTCTCGTGTAAAAATTAAACTCAAAGGTCACAATATTATTAATATAGATTGGCTATAGAAACTGAAAAGTTAAATAGGATTATGAAGTATTCTTTAAAATTGAGAACAAGATTGTGAAAAATAAAGGCCCCATACACTGAACTTCTGAGAAAATGAACAGGCCAATTATGACAAAAAAGGGATACCTAAGATTAGAGAGATTCTAAGCCAAGATTGTAAACCAATGATTCTAAACCTCTTTCCTGTTCTAATATACATGAGATACATGACGTGCCCCCATTAGCAACTGTAGCTCAGTGATACTAAGGGACCATTTCAGAGATTCCCAGATGGTGATGGGGCATGTGTAATCTGAAAAACTTTCTTAGGCTATAGAATCACTATTATTATTAAAAATTGATACAAGTCTTATACTTTTAATAGTAAAGCAAAATTACCTTAATTTCAGAGTAACTGAACATACAGCTTAAAACTAAGTATGCTCCTGCTGCTAAGTCACTTCAGTTGTGTCCGACTCTGTGTGACCCCATAGATGGCAGCCCACCAGGCTCCCCCGTCCCTGGGATTCTCCAGGCAAGAACACTGGAGTGGGTTGCCATTTCCTTCTCCAATGCATGAAAAGTAAAAAGTGAAAGTGAAGTCGCTCAGTTGTGTCCGACTCTTCGCGACCTCGTGAACTGCAGCCTACTAGGCTCCTCCGTCCATGGGATTTTCCAGGCAAGAGTACTGGAGTGGGGTGCCATATTCCACAATAAATCTCATTCATTTGGGGGATTTGTAAAGTCATAGAAATTTGGTACTGCAAAGGATCTTTGAGATCATCTAGCATAAATCGAATTTTAATCAATCAGGAAACTCAAATTCACAGATGGTTAAATATTTTCCAGACACAGAGTGACGCTAGTAGAGACAGTACTGAAATTAAGGTTTCCAGAGATTCTAGTTCATAGTTCTTTTTATTATGTTGCCTTTCATTTCTTTTCTTACCTGGTCTGGTTCTAACTGAATAGCCCTGTCATAACAAGCAGTGGCATCCCTCAGTAAGCCGATGCTTTCATGTTCAAGGATTTGTTCTTTCAGAGATGGTTCTGCCTTTCGAATTGCGCTCACTCCAGCCACTCCATCTGGTTCATGCATAGCAGCATATAATTTCTTTGTTCAATCATTAAAGAAACAGTGAAATAAGAAAAAAGACACAACTAGAAATAAAACCATCCATTCATGTAAAAAAGCATATAAGCATTTTTTTTCTCCAAAGCAACAGTAAGTATTGTTTCAGGGTAGATTCACAGTAAAACTGCAAACTTACTTCCAGGCATTCTGTTCCACTTAAATATACCCATATTCCACTTAAATACAAATCTCCACTAGTAACTGCTAGTGACAATGACAACTGTAAAAACTCTCAAGGTCTTGAACTCTTGTAAAAATCTGATATATAATAAATTCTGTTGAGTATAGTCTATAAGTTACATACTAAAATTTTAAAATATTTTAAATAAGCATTTAAAATATTGGTATTAACATACTTTCAAAAAACACACTGATGCTTGGAAAGACTGAAGGCTAAAAGAGAAGGGGGTAACAGTAGATGAGATGGTTAGACAGCATCACCGACTCAATAGACATGAATTTGAGCCAATTCTGAGATACAGTGAAGGACAAGTGAGCCTGTTGTACTGCAGTCCATGGGGTTGCAAAGAGCTGGACACAACTTTGAGACTGAACAATAAGAAACACAAGACACTAAATCTGGGTTCAAAGGAGATATTCAGGCTGAAGATAAAAATTTGGGACCAATTAGCACAAAGATGGCAGGGGAAAGGATGAAATGATTTATGAAATGAACAGAGGCAGAGAAGAAAAGAGGACACAAGAGTACTTCTATATTTACAGATGAGGAAGAACTGGCAAATGAAACTGAGAGGAGAGACTAGCTTGAAGAAACCTAGAAAATGTGGTACCCCAGAAGTTGTGAGAGAAAAGAAAATATCTTAATAAAGGAGTGGTCAAATGATGCTATGAAGATAAGAAAATGAGGACTGAGAGGTATTTATTGGATTTGGCAACATGGAGGCCCCCAATTTTCTTTCTTTTTAAACTTTTATTGGTGAATAGTTGCTTTACAATGTTGTGTTTAGTTTCTATTGTGCAACAAAGTGAATCAGCAATGTCACTGTTGTTCAGTCACCTAGCCATGTACAACTCTTTGCAAACCCAGGGACTGCAGCACACCAGGCCTCCCTGACCCTCACCATCTCCTGGAGTTTGCCTAAATTCGTGTCTATTGCATTGGTGATGGCATCCAGCCATCTCATCCTCTGAAGCTCTCTTCTCCTTCTGCCTTCAATCTTTCCCAGCATCAGAGTCTTTTCCATTAAGTCAGTTCTTCACATCAGGTGGCCAAAGTATTGGCATTTCAGCTTTAGCATCAGTCCTTTCAATGAGTATTTAGGGTTGATTTCCTTTAATATTGACTGGTTTGATCTCCTTGCTGTCCAAGGGACCCATAGGAACCTTCTCCAACACCACAGTTTGAAGGCATCAATTCTTTGGCTCTCTGGCTTTTTTATAGTCCAGCTCTGACAACAGTATGTGACCATGGGGAAGACCATAACCTTGACTATACAGACCTTTGTTGGCAGAGTAATGAATCACCTAACCATATACACATATCCCCTCTTTTGAAGAATTCTCTCCCATTTAGGTCACCACAGAGCAGAGTATTGAGTAGAGTTTCCTCTGCTATACAGTAGGCTCTCATTCCATTCAATTGAATCACTCAGTTGTGTCTGACTCTTTGCGACTGCAGCACACCAGGCTTCCCTGTCCATCGCCAACTCCCAGAGCCTACTCAGACTTATGTCCATCGTGTTGGTGATGCCATCCAACCATCTCATGCTCTGTCGTTCCCTTCTCCTCCCACCTTCAATCTTTCCCAGCATAAGGGTCTTTTCAACTTAGTCAGTTCTTTGCATCAGGTGGCCAAAGTATTGGAGTTTCAGCTTCAACATCAGTCCTTCTGATGAATATTCAGGACTGATTTCTTTCAGATTGATTGGTTGGATCTCTTTGCAGTCCAAGGCCAACACCACAGTTCAAACCACAATTCTTCGGCGCTCAGCTTTCTTTATAGCCCGACTCTCATATCTATACATGACTATTGGAAAAACCATAGCTTTGATTAGATGGACCTTTGTTGGCCGTCTCCGGACAACAAGACATTCTCAAAGGAATGTCTCTGCTTTCTAATATGCTGTCTAGGTTGGACACAGCTTTTCTTCCAAGGAGCAAGTGTCTTTTAATTTCATGGCTGTAGTCACCATCTGCAGTGATTTTGGAGCCCAAGAAAATAAAGCCTCTCACTGTTTCCATTGTTTCTCCATCTATTTGCCATGAAGTGATGGGGCCAGATGCCATGATCTTAGTTTTCTGAATGTTGAGTTTTAAGCCAACTTCTTCCCCTCTCCTCTTTCACTTTCATCAAGAGGCTCTTTAGTCCTTCTTCGCTTTCTGCCATAAGGGTGGTGTCATCTGCGTATCTTAGGTTATTGATATTTCTCCAGGCAATCTTGATTCCAGCTTGTGTTTCATGCCGTGAACAGTATGCAAAGGTTCTCATTAGTTATCTATTTTATACATAGTAGTGTGTGTATATATATATATGTCAGTGATTTTCTTAGCAAGAATAGAGTCAGTTGAATGGAGAAAGAACTCTTATTGGAATGGACAAAGAGTAAATAAGAAATAAAGGTCTATAAAGAAGATGGGCAATTCTTTTAAAAACTGGCTATGGAGGGAAACAGAAAGTTGGGAAGTATCTGAAAAAAGATACTGTAAGACTTTTTCAAGGGAATTAGAAAAAAATTAAAATGGGTTATACCAGAACATGTCTATATACTTTATTACTCTCGTTGAGAAAGAAAAGTTAATCATACTGGAGAAAGAAGGAATATCTGAAGGAGTGAAATCCTTGAAATCAAGAACAAAAGTAGAAGAACTGAATTTTGGCAGGAAGGGATTCTTCCTTAGGAACAGAATAGAGAAGAAAATTAGAATATGGTGCAGAATCCAATGAATTTTCAGATTTGGTAGATTTGGCTTCTATTTTCCTAATGAACAATAAAGCAAGGTCACCAACTGAGAATAAGTGAGGTGAGAAGAGACATGAACAGAAGGTAAGAAATAGTCATCATGAAGAGAGGGAAAGTAGTCTTAATTGGAGAAACATAGACTGAAGGCAGTGTTAAAGAGTTCTGCTGAAGTTTGAGATTATGAGTGTGAAGGAAAACCAGTTAAATATCCACAGTGTGATTTTTCTCCAGTGATGTTCAGCTGCTTACATGCAAACAACTGGAAAACACATGGGTGAGTTTATTCAGGACTGGAGTCTTACGAAGTGAATACAATACAGAGGCAGAAAGACATGAGAGTTGAATGCCCTTATAAAAGAATGTCTTTAACAATTAAGAGAGACTAATGCTAGACAAGGAGGCAAACAAAGACAGGACAGACTGTCACCAAAAGACTACAAGCTACTTATTTTCCAGTTCTCTCACAGCATTCTGCTTTTCGACCTGAAAAGAAGCCCACCAATCTTGACCTCTTATTTAATTCACTGTATTAGTCCCACTGGTCCTTACTTTCTTTTCTTCCATACACAATCATAGCATTATCATTTAAACCAATAAAATGAACAATCTAAACATAAAAGACTGTCAATATTAAACATCATTATTAAATTCACTATATTAATTTCAAACCTGTAAAAATCCAAGATGCTCTTGAATGTTTTGCTTCTTTTCTGTAATAAATGATTCAAAGTGCATTACAGCTCGTGTGTATGCTTTGGAGCGAAAGGATGCTACTGCCAGAGTATCCTGAGGTATGAGGTCTAGAAAACGAGTTACACTCTGATAGTCTTCATAATCCACAGTAGACACTAGATCATAAAAAGATAATTGAGTAATTAAAGACTTAGAAGATGAAATTTTAAAAGTATACATTTAAATTTATTTTATTTCATGAAATAAATTAATCTACATGTACCAGTGTATCTTATTTAGAATGTAACTACTAGCAAGATGATTGTTCAGAATATTCTTGCTCCAACAGCAGTTATTACTTACCTTACCTTAAACAGTCATTTAACTTATTTGAACTTCTTCTGTTTCTATGGACAGAGGAGCCTGGGGAGCTACAGTCCATGGTGTCGCAAAGAATCAGTCACTACTGAGCAACTAACACACACTTTCCTATAAATACTAGCATCTGTTTTGCCTTCCTTAAATGTTGTAAGGATTAAATGTAAATTCACATTAAATGTTGAGGATATATAAAGATGATACAAAAGATCTAGAGGCAAAGAATCCTCCTGCCAATGCAGGTTAGACGTTTAAGAGATGCAGGTTCGATCCCTGTGTCAGGAAGATCCCCTGATAGAGGGCAAGGCAACCCACTACAGCATTCTTGCCTGGAGAATCCCATGGACAGAAGAGCCTGACAGGCTGCAGTCCATATACAACTGATTTGACTTAGCACGCATACACAAAAGATACAAAGATGAGTTATTTATTATTAATAACTATAAAAACAGTGATAAAATATGAGCTGGGAAAAGGCAGAATTATGGAAATAGCTTTCTTTATTAACAATCTATTTCTTTCCTGTGTTACTATATCTACAACGTCAAATATTAAGATGGAAATAGAAAGTAAAAGTGCCTTTCAAATAAAATCACAAATACTTTAAAATGGTAATTTTTAAAAAAAGAATCTAAGAAAAGACCTAACTGAGAAACTTCTGGACTAGTTAGTTTAAGAAGTCTTATTTAAAAGCTATAGTTTTTAATAATGACTCATAACAGCATGTAGAAAACAGGAAACAAACTTCATAATCAAGACAGTAAATTTAAATGAAATTATATTTAAAATAAGTTTCTTACTTCCATCAAAATTTGTAATTCATTTCAAATTATGAGAAATGTTAAAGGTATTGTACTTTTGAAGTATTACAAATGTTACTCTTAAAAGCTAGAATTTTTATTACAATGTTAGTAAGAAATGATAACTGAGTTTGTGTTTGGTTTTTATGTACCATTTTCACATGCAGAAATAGAAACAAACCTTTAATTGTAGAGTTAATATAAAACATATCAATATGTTGTAGAGAAAAATGTCATATTGCAGAGAAAAACATTCCCCTAAAAAGATAATTATTTGTCAGTCCAAAATATCCTAAAAAAATAAACTATTGTGCTTAACAATAGGAATGTATGTGTTTCCACAGATAGAGGAACAAGAAGGAGATGCTCACAAGTGGAGAACTTAAGTAAAGGCCTCTTTAAGGGTCTTAGTCAGTTTTTCCAATTAGTCTCAAAGCTTTGGGGGAAAATCAAGTATTCCCACTAAAATGGCTGAAGTATAGAGAAGCAGAACAATCATATACTTTACCCACTTGCCACAAGAATGAAAAGTGCAAAAGTTTAAAGACATTAAGTGTATCTATTAATGTCTGAAGAATGTAATTCATCAAAATCTTACCAAATGCTTATATCATAGGGGCAAGTGTCATTTTAGACTCTGATGAGATTCTTCTTTTAGTCACCTTAGTGGGAGTTGTAAAATCAAAGGGAAAAAAATAACGTTAGCAGGTATAACAGGGTGTTAGTGTTGTAGTATGTACTAACCATATTTTTTTTTTTGGAGAGAGAATCTTTATTTTATTTTTTTGTAGTGGTGTTTTTTTAATTGTACATAATTGCTTTACAATGTTATGTTATTTTCTGTTGTACAACAAAGTGAATTAGCTATACGTATACATTTATCCCCTCCAACTTGGAGAGAATCTTTAGACTCAGATTAAAAGATATAACAATGCTGAACTGAAAGAACCTGTAAAGTGTGAATATTGTTTATAAATTATTCAAACAAATTATTGAAAAATATGACATTCATGAGATAATTAGAACTTTGGAAATTGGATATTTGATATTAAGGGATAATGACCAGTTTTTTTAGGTATCATAAAGATATGTTGATTATATTTCTTTGCAAAGAGTCCTTATCTTTTAGAGGTACACTCTCAAATATTATAGATGAAATAATGATATCTAAGATTTACTTACAAACAATACGGGGTAGATAAGTATATAGCGGTACAGATTAACATGATTACTAATTCATTTTATTATTAATTTATTTTAATTGGAGACTAATTACTTACAACATT
Organism: Capricornis sumatraensis; assembly: GCF_032405125.1. NCBI lineage: Eukaryota > Metazoa > Chordata > Mammalia > Artiodactyla > Bovidae > Capricornis > Capricornis sumatraensis. The sequence goes on along the minus strand of NC_091069.1, from coordinate 232,536,043 downwards.
GTGGTGGTTTTTGCCATATATTGACATGAATCAGCCATGGATGTACATGTGTCCCCCTGTCCTGAACCCCCCTCCCACCTCCCTCCCCATATTAAGCATATTTGGAGAGGCTGCTGGATACCAAACTACCAGAGACAGGGAAAAAAAGAATAAAATATGTGACATGAATAAAAAAAAAATAGGTCATGAAATGAATGAAAGTAAAATTTTTGAAATGTAAAACTTAACTGTGAAAAAGACTGCAAAGAGTATCTCATAAGTGAAAAAAGATAAAGAACACTTATATACACACACATATATGTATATATACAATGTATACACACATTGAGGGAACATGGAATAAATGAGTTAACAGTGAGGAGTGGGTTAATAACAACATTAACATAGCATTTATTTAATACTTTACAATTTACTATATATAATCATCAACCCACTTAATCCTCAATCTTCTAGGGGAGATAATATAAACCTTATTTTATGCAAAGAAAAATTAGGTATGTGTTTTGCTTAAGGAAGCGAGAGTAAGAGTTTAAAGAGAGGCTTTCTTACTATAAAGTCACCGCTTTTTCTCAGACAAGGCCATCTCCTGGGGAGGTAGGGGGAAAAGGCATGCAAGAAAATATAGGTCTTTTAAACGCTAATGCTTAAATTATAGAATTGATACAGGAGGGAGCTAACTGGTTAATAATAGAGAGAAGGAAGTATATAGAACTTAAGACTTACCCACAGAGTCCACCTTATCTCTATTTGATTTGCCTTGTGCAAATTTTTCAGCATTCAGTGCCTGAAACTTGTGCCTTGCCCATTGTGTGAGATGGTCAAGCATGGAGAACACAGTCTGTGTACTGAGCTGACACAAATCAGATGCACTGTCTTGGGTACTTAAGGTATGATGATCATCATGCTTTAGAACTGCCATAATTTCTGCATAAACCTAAGAAGAACCATTTTATGGTTAATGATATGTCTACATAATACCATTTTACTATTACCTACATATAAGGTTGGCCATTTTAGGGAATAATTTTCAAAAGAAAAAAAATCCATGATGGATTAATAATAAATTATCTTTCTCATTAAAATTAAGCCAATAAAATGTTTCTCTGAAGAGAAAATATACTGTAAAAGAGTCACAAAAATAGACTTGGTGAAGATGGCTGAGACTATTCAAGCGCCTGTGAGAGATTATGATGTCTCTTTCGTGCTTCATCCACAAACAGACACCTCAAACAAAAGGAAAGCCCGCTGCTCACTGTGGCAGTTTCTAGAATGTCACTGTCAAACAGGCAAGCAGATATTCATGTGCAAAGCCCTGTGGTAGGATTCAGACATTCCCCAGCTACGGGCTCTGGGTGGGATTCAGACTTTCACCAGCTACGGGTTCTGCTCCAAGAAAGCCCTCTTGTGTGTATACTTGATGTGCACACATGAACAATACAAGGTAGCATATGATAAGGTGTAAACAGTGTGACAATATCATGGAGCACTTCAGTGCTGAATATAAATATAGTATGGGTTTAGAGGTTCAAGGGAGGCAGTCATGAGAAGTTGGGGTACTTGCCTGCAGTTTGATTTCCTTAAGGTGGCCTCTTTCCCCAAAGCAAAACTTTTTTGCCTCCAAAATCTGATCTATGTTAATTCTAAGGTCCCTTCTACTCAAAGAGTCTGTGTTTCCATGTCATTTAACTTCTCTGTGTCTTAATTTCCTCATCAACAGAATGGAATTACAGACCATGCTCTGTAATGACACACCAATTCTAAAGCAAAACAAAATTACACTGCAAAGTTGTTTTGTTGCCTTACTGAATCAGATCAAAAGGGCACAGAGTGCCCTCCTTCTCATTTTCTAAGGTTTCTTGGTTTTGACAGTAGGAAAACTGTCAAGCTTGAACTTGCAAGCCTCTTAAAGCCTTTTAAACTAAAATGATATATTTGAAATAAAAAGTTAATAGTGACTTTTGTCATCATATTTTGGATTCGTGCCAAATGCTAGTGTATTAGTTAATATTTAAGAAAATAAAGCAGAGCCCCTATTAAACAAACAAAAACAACAACATAAAGAGTCACAAAAATAAATACACTATCTGCAGAAATCACTTCAGAGTAATTGAAGGGCATGTACAAACAAAAAAAATCAAAAGAAAATACGGGGAAATATGTTCATGATACTGGATAAGAGAAGGCATCGCATAAAACGCTTAATATTAAAAAGTTATAAAATATATAAAAATTTGGCATTTATATTTAAAATTTCTCATGGCAAAAGATGTAATTGGAAAAAAATTTTCTACGATATGACTGGCACAAATTGGTATCCAGAATACATATCAAACTCCTACTAATTATTTAAAAAGGCACACACATACACAGCCTCAAATAGGCAAAGGATATGAACTAAGCATTAAACAACTCTTTGATAAATAAAAGTTTAAAAAAGGATTTTGTAAGTGTTTAGATATCCCATTAAATAGCATACATTGATCTACAGGTCCAACTAATACATAGCCTTTTTAATACTAACTACATTTCCCAAATGTTTGTACAAACAGAAACCAAATAAAATAATGTATCTCACCTCTTGTTGATCTTCTTGATTACACCCCAATAAAACATATACTAAAATATGTGGAAGAAGATAGATGGTCACCTTGAAATCATGCTTCATCATAATGCTACAGCAGTTGAAGATTTTACTGGCGAGATCATGCCGAACCTATAAACTCCAACGGTTTAGAGACAGTAAGTAGTTTTGTACATTTTATTCTTTTGATTAACACCAAAAGACAACATGTGAGCTAGTCTATCATTGTAGAGTAGGTATTTTCCTATGAAGAAAGGCACTCAAGTAGGGAGGATTTAGCTCACCATCCCTCTGGTCAAGTGTCTAAACTGCTGAGACCCCTACAAGAGCAACATAGCTACTTGGGCTGCCAATTATCTCAGCAAAAATGGTCTTTTCACCACAGACTTCATTTTAAAATGTATCATGTTTTGTTACAGATTAACTTTGCTAATTACATTATCTTTTACTTAGCTACATTAAATTTAGTGTATTTTTCTCCTGAACAAATAGATGAGGAAAGTAACTAGGAAGTATTTCCTGGGCCAGTAAATTACATACAAGACCATATTTTTATTAAGTAATCAACAATGATTAATTATAGGAAAGAAAATGAAAGAAATAAAAAGTTTAAATTACTTGGTGTTAGAGTCAAGTTTTATTGGTATGATCCAAACCTCAATTTACCAGCATTCAGTTCAGTTCAGTTCAGTCGCTCAGTCATGTCCGACTCTTTGCAACCCCATGAATCGCAGAACGCCAGGCCTCCCTGTACATCACCAACTCCCAGAGTTCACTCAGACTCACGTCCATTGAGTCCGTGATGCCATCCAGCCATCTCATCCTCTGCCGTCCCCTTCTCCTCCTGCCCTCAATCCCTCCCAGCATCAGAGTCTTTTCCAATGAGTCAACTCTTCGCATGAGGTGGCCAAAGTACTGGAGTCTCAGCTTTAGCATCATTCCTTCCAAAGAAATCCCAGGGTTGATCTCCTTCAGAATGGACTGGTTGGATCTCCTTGCAGTCCCAGGGACTCTCAAGAGTCTTCTCCAACACCACAGTTCAAACGCATCAGTTCTTCAGTGCTTAGCCTTCTTCACAGTCCAACTCTCACATCCATGCATGACTACTGGAAAAACCATAGCCTTGACTAGATGGACCTTTGTTGGAATTTTTCAATATGCTATCTAGGTTGGTCATAACTTTTCTTCCAAGGAGTAAGCATCTTTTAATTTCATGGCTGCAGTCACCATCTGCAGTGATTTTGGAGCCCAGAAAAATAAAGTCTGACACTGTTTCCACTGTTTCCCCATCTATTTCCCATGAAGTGATGGGACCAGATGCCATGATCTTCATTTTCTCAATGTTGAGCTTTAAGCCAACTTTTTCACTCTCCTCTTTCACTTTCATCAAGAGGCTTTTGAGTTCCTTTTCACTTTCTGCCATAAGGGTGGTGTCATCTGCATATCTGAGGTGATCGATCTTTCTCCCGGCAATCTTGATTCCAGCTTGTGTTTCTTCCAGTCCAGTGTTTCTCATGATGTACTCTGCATATAAATTAAATAAGCAGGGTGACAATATACAGCTTTGACGTACTCCTTTTCCTATTTGGAACCAGTCTGTTGTTCCATGTCCAGTTCTAACTGTTGCTTCCTGACCTGAATACCGATTTCTCAAGAGTCAGGTCAGGTGGTCTGGTATTCCCATCTCTTGAAGAATTTTCCAGTTTCTTGTGATCCACACAGTCAAAGGCTTTGGCATAGTCAATAAAGCAGAAATCAATGTTTTTCTGGAACTCTCTTGCTTTTTCCATGATCCAGTGGATGTTGGCAATTTGATCTCTGGCTCCTCTGCCTTTTCTAAAATCAGCTTCAACATCAGGAAGTTCATGGTTCACGTATTGCTGAAGCCTGGCTTGGAGAATTTTGAGCATGACTTTACTAGCGCGTGAGATGACTGCAATTGTGTGGTAGTTTGAGCGTTCATTGGCATTGCCTTTCTTTGGGACTGGAATGAAAATTGACCTTTTCCAGTTCTGTGGCCACTGCTGAGTTTTCCAAAGTTGCTGATATACTGAGTGCAGCACTTTCAGAGCATCATCTTTTAGAATTTGAAATAGCTCAACTGGAATTCCATCACCTCCACTAGCTTTGTTCGTAGTGATGCTTTCTAAGGCCCACTTGACTTCACATTCCAGGATGTCTGGCTCTAGATTAGTGATCACACCATCATGATTATCTGAGTCGTGAAGATCTTTTTTTTGTACAGTTCTTCTGTGTATTCTTGCCACCTCTTCTTAATATCTTCTGCTTCTGTTAGGTCCATACCATTTGTGTCCTTTATCGAGCCCATCTTTGCATGAAATGTTCCCTTGGTATCTCTAATTTTCTTGAAGAGATCTCTAGTCTTTCCCATTTTGTTGTTTTCCTCTATTTCTTTGCATTGATCGCTGAAGAAGGCTTTCTTCTTGCTATTCTTTGGAACTCTGCATTCAGATGCTTATATCTTTCCTTTTCTCCTTTGCCTTTCACCTCTCTTCTTTTCACAGCTGTTTGTAAGGCCTCCCCAGAATGCCATTTTGCTTTTCTGCATTTCTTTTCCATGGGGATGGTTTTGATCCCTGTCTCCTGTAGAATGTCATGAATCTCAGTCCATAGTTCATCAGGCACTCTATCAGATCTAGGCCCTTAAATCTATTTCTCATTTCCACTGTATAATCATAAGGGATTTGATTTAGGTCATACCTGAATGGTCTAGTGGTTTTCCCTACTTTCCTCAATTTAAGTCTGAATTTGGTAATAAGGAGTTCATGATCTGAGCCACAGTCAGCCTCTGGTCTTCTTTTTGTTGACTGTATACAGCTTCTCCATCTTTGGCTGCAGAGAATATAATCAATCTGATTTCGGTGTTGACCATCTGGTGATGTCCATGTGTAGAGTCTTCTCTTGTGTTGTTGGAAGAGGGTGTTTGCTATGACCAGTGCGTTCTCTTGGCAAAACTCTCTTAGTCTTTGCCCTGCTTCATTCCGGATTCCAAGGCCAAATTTGCCTGTTACTCCAGGTGGTTCTTGACTTCCTACTTTTGCATTCCAGTCCCCTATAATGAAAAGGACATCTTTTATGGGTGTTAGTTTTAAAAGGTCTTGTAGGTCTTCATAGAACCATTCAACTTCAGCTTCTTCAGTGTTACTGGTTGGGGCATAGACTTGGATTACCGTGATGTTGAATGGTTTGCCTTGGAAATGAACAGAGATCATTCTGTCGTTTTTGAGATTGCATCCAAGTACTGTATTGCAGACTCTTTTGTTGACCATGATGGCTACTCCATTTCTTCTGAGGGATTCCTGCCCGTAGTAGTAGATATAATGGTCATCTGAGTTAAATTCACCCATTCCAGTCCATTTTAGTTTGTTGATTCCTAGAATGTCGATGTTCACTCTTGCCATCTCTTGTTTGACCAGTTCCAATTTGCCTTGATTCATGGACCTGACATTCCAGGTTCCTATGCAATATTGCTCTTTACAGCATTGGACCTTGCTTCTATCACCAGTCACATCCACAACTGAGTATTGTTTTTGCTTTGGCTCCATCCCTTCATTCTTTTTGGAGATATTTCTCCACTGACCTCTAGTAGCATATTGGGCACCTACTGACCTGGGGAGTTCCTCTTTCAGCATCCTATCATTTTGCCTTTTCATACTGTGCATAGGGTTCTCAAGGCAAGAATACTGAAGTGGTTTGCCATTCCCTTCTCCAGTGGACCACATTCTGTCACACCTCTCCACCATGACCTGCCCATCTTGGGTTGCCCCGCAGGCATGGCTTAGTTTCATTGAGTTAGACAAGGCTGTGGTCCTAGTGTGATTAGATTGACTAGGTTTCTGTGAGTATGGTTTCAGTGTGTTTGCCCTCTGATGCCCTCTTGCAACACCTACCATCTTGGGTTTCTCCTATAAAAGTTTAAAGGTTTTTCCTTCTTCAAATAAAAATCCTTCACTAAAAAAAAAACAAAAAAAAAACTAAATACAGCTAAATAAAATATTCCACAGCTGAAAGTAATTAATTCAATAGTATTAACATTTCACATATTTTATTTTCAGTATATTCACTAAAAAAGAAAAAAACTTTATTGAAATTACCAGATAAAATTTATTATAATGCTTTAAAACACTAATAGAAATATGAATTAACAACAAAAGTAGTGAATTTTAAATACACATTAAACATTTTGCAGGAACAAAAAGGTACCTTTTTTCTGTCAGGCATGTAAAAATTTCATATTAGGAAAATATCAGGAACATATCTCTATTTTTCCATGAAATTTTATCTTTAAAAAACCTTTCTTTTATTTGGGCTTCCCTGGTGTCTCAGCTGGTAAAGAATCTACCTGCAATGTAGGAGACCTGGGTTTGATCCCTGGGTTGGAAAGATCCACTGGAGAAGGGAAAGGCTACCCACCCCAGTATTCTGACCTGGAGAATTCCATGGACAGGATAGTCCATAGGGTTACAAAGATCTGGACATGACTGAACTTTCACATTCAGATTACTTTTATTTTAGAGGAAGTTCAGATAATGTATTCTCTTTTAGAAATGGCCACTGAGGGATAATATATCTTTTTATTACCTAAGAAATCTTTATATTATATATAAAAAGTCTGATAAGGCATTTATATTCTTTTAAACAATATTATTTAAAACATAAAATGATAGGACGTAATGTAATAGACATTTTACAAACACACTAAGAACACAATTATTTGCTTGATTAAAAAACTACCTTCTTACTCAGAAACTGTTACTAGTAACAAAAGAGAAACTCTCTATTAGTAAACGTTTTCTACAAAAATTTCTATCACTAACAGCACAAATATTTCAGTGCCTACTGTGTGTGCTATGCATTCAGATAAAATGTTCTCATTTCCTTTACAATTTCTGTTCAGTTAAATTCTGGACAAGGCTCTCTTACCTTTGTTATAAGATAACCTGCCCAAGATGCTGACCATTCCGCAAAATTATTACCTAATTTACTTAAGTAAATTGGCTTCTTTACTCCAGACCAATCTGTTGATTTCTGAGAACTCTTATATCTGTAATTTAAAAATTATTTATTAAAAAATAAATATATATCCATTTGTCTAAAACTTTAGTATAAGGAATTATATCAACTCTTTTGCTGACTACCCTACTACACCCTTGCCTTTACTGAAATCTGGCTAAAGACACTACTTTCTCTAAAGCCTTCTTAGTGATGGGGTGATAGGTCATTCTTGAACTCCCCAAGTACATCAAAGTATTTGAGTCTGCTTCTTCCCTTCCTCAATGCTCTTTCAGATCCTTCCAACCCCACCCTGGAACAAAAAAGGTCTGTTCCTTTGAGATTCAAGTCATCCACATATATATACTATACTATACTCATTATGGACATCTACCAACTCACTGATAAATTTAGCAGATTGCTCAGCATTTTCTTTCCTCCCCAAGTCTTATCATTCTGAGTGACTTCAATGTCCGGTTGGACCATCCAGTCAAACTGAAAACTTCTCAGTGGCTTTCTCCTCTACTTCTTTTTCGGGACTCCCTTGTCAAAACAGAGAAACTTCTTCACTTCCAAAATGTACTATTTAGACCCCACTTTGCGATCACAGTTTCCCAAATTTCCAGTTCTTTCACTCAGTTACTGACACATCTGTTCTCTCTCATTGAGATCTTCTGTATCTTGATTCTGCTAAATGCTTCTAACCTATAATACCTCCTTTTCATTTACTTCTTTTCCTAACCAGCTTGGTTTCTATGGTCCTCCACTTCAAGCATTCTCTTGGTAATATCCTCTATACACTCCAATGCCACACTGTCTTTACCAGCTGGACCCATCTGCCAAGCTCCAAATCTTGGATCAGTCTAAATGCTTGCCTTCACTGAAACGATATCAAGGCCACTGCATCGATAGAGGAAACATCATGAAATTGTTTATGAGATTAGTACTACTACATATCTTAGTTTTCAACCTCAATGGACCTCTATGCTGCCCAGAAATCCTAAATATCCCTTATCAGCTCTCTCTTCTGTTTTCCACAGTGGCTATTTCAAATAATCATTGTTCTCCTTATGTGACCTATTACCAACTGCACTGCTACTTTCAGCCAATAATCTTGTCTCTTATACCTCTTACTTCATGGAGAAAAAAGAAGTCATTGACACAACCCCACAGTTAAATTTGTAAATAAGTTCTATCCACCACTTTTATCTTCCTCTGTTACAGAGAAAGAGACGTCACTTCCTTTAATCACCCATGGCTAGTATTCTGGATGCTCCTTGGGGCCTTATTTTATCAATCACTTCTCTCTTTTCCATAACTTCAACATGATTCTTTCTATTTGCTCCTCAGCACTAACATTTAAACCTGTTCAAACAGGTCTCATTTACACATGTGTACAGGAATTATTGAGGTGAGTCGGTTCCTTTTTAATCACCAGTGTAAGGTTTGGAAATGACAAATATAATTAATGCCCTACACTCAAGGTTCTCAGCAAACATTATGTATTTCACTGTATCACAAATTGCTAAAAAATGAAAAATCCAGTGTCTCTCAGTTAATCATCATTATTTTGAACAATCACAAATATACTTCTCTGGATGATTTTTACAAGTTTTATGCTAAACTTAGAAACTATGGATATTGGGGAACAAGTAAGGCTCTGTCAAGTCACATCCTGATATTTTCTCCTAAAATTACTTCTGTGGCAATTGTGAACCATAGGTGATTGATCTATCTAGTTCACAGAAACTCTTAAGCATCTGTAAGTGCTATAAAATACAGATAAAGAAATGGAGAAGTATAGAGTTCTCAAAATAGAAAAAATAAACTTTATCTTAACAAACTATATCTTTAAATAGTACTATTCATAAGAAATAAAATGATGTTTAAAAAGTTTCTAAATATTAAAAGATATGTAGCAAATAAGTATACATACTTAAGGGCTCTTATAAAGAATTTTACTATGTGTCTAGGTACTGTACTAGGGTTCCAAAGCTAAAGTAATTATCCAAGGTCAAATATCCAATAATTTTGGGACTTAGACTAACTAAAACTAAAGTTTCTAACTAAAAATAATTAATGGACTTCAATCAATCCTAACAAAGTTTTTTAAATGGTAAAAATAAAAGGTTAGAAAAAAAATTTTTTTTTAAGGAGAAGAAAATATTTTCACAGGGCTTCCCAGATGGCAGTAGTGGTAAAGAACCCACCTGCCCATGTAGAAGACTTAAGAAACATAAGTTCAATCTCTTGGTCAGGGAAGATCCCCTGGAGGACGGCATGGCAACCCACTCCAGTATTCATGCTTAGAGAATCCCATGGACAGAGGAGCCTGGCAGGCTATAGTCCAAAGGGTTGCAAAGAGTTGGACACAACTGAAGTGACTTAGCACATACACATCAAAAGTTTCAACTCATATTCAATTTAAAGTAGATTTTTTTCAAAGTACTACTGACAGTGGAATTAAAAAATAATCCTTTCAGCCTCAATGAATTTGTCTAAATATTCAAAGTTATAGAATTTAAACCATGAGCAAATTGTTCCCATTTTGACAAGATTATAAACATAAATCATAGTGGAAAAATACATATTAAAACATACTAAAAACACTTTTAAAGCTAAAATGTTATATCAAAAGTAACTTTTATTTTATAAAGTTAAAAAAATTGTATCAAAATAGTATTAATGAGTTTACAGACCTAGTATTTAGATGCGGTTCCAGTATTTCCCGAACATGCTCAGGAAATCGCCTCCACAATTGGTGACCGGGGCCATCAGTTTGCATCTCTCTGCAGTCATAAATGGAAAGTAACTCCTACAAATATATATTTTACAGTTGTAAATCATCAATGAAACAGATACACCTTTACATCCACCAACATTCTACATACTACAGCTATAAAAATACATTAAAAATATATAAAATTATAACATTTTGGAGTTATGAACTTGCTTAGATTTATCTCAATGCTTAAAACCATTCAGGTGACTTACTCAAGGTCACAAAGCTGTGGTAGTACCAATAATGGAACATGTAATTTGCATGCTACATAGAACATGTTCTAAAATAAATGACTAAGTTATGTGGAGGAAAAAATTGAAATCTTCTATACTTGCAGATGAAGCAGGCAATGGCATCCCACTCCAGTACTCTTGCCTGGAGAATCTCATGGACGGGGGAGCCTGGTAGGCTGTGGTCCATGGGGTCATGAAGAGTCGGACACTTACTGAGCGACTTCACTTTCACTTTTCACTTTCATGCATTGGAGAAGGAAATGGCAACCCACTCCAGTGTTCTTGCCTGGAGAATCCCAGGGACGGCGGAGCCTGGTGGGCTGCCATCTGTGGGGTCGCACAGAGTCGGACACGACTGAAGCGACTTAGCAGCAGCAGCTGCAGCAGCAGCATACTTGCAGAATTTTTAGAGTGTGACCTTTTCTGAATTTTAATTAAAGTACTATCAATCTAAAATAGTTCAAAACTTTAAGATATTTCAAATTCTAGATATAACATACCGAGCTTAAAATTCTGAAAATAAGATGCAAATGTTAAAGACCAATTCATTAGTCAAATCCAGCAATGAAATGGTTATATTTTACTTTCCTGAAAATAAAACAAGTGGGATTTTATAGATGAAGAAAAACAAACCTTTCTAATATCAATCTTTAACACAAGACAAATGTTAGGATATTATATCTTTCATCACCTACTATTCTTTCTTTACAATTCCACTATAAAGGACCACATGCAACAGATATATTCCTATTAATAACAATTATAAACACTAAGAGAATATGTACTTTATATTTAGAATTAGATCAATCAAAAGGTACAAACTTCCAGTTATAAAGAAATATTAGAGATATAATGTATAACCTAGATAGTATATTCAAAAGCAGAGACATTACTTTGCTGACTAAGGTCCGTCTAGTCAAGGCTATGGTTTTTCCTGTGGTCATGTATGGATGTGAGAGTTGGACTGTGAAGAAGGCTGAGCTGAGCGCTGAAGAATTGATGCGTTTGAACTGTGGTGTTGGAGAAGACTCTTGAGGGTCCCTGGGACTGCAAGGAGATCCAACCAGTCCATTCTGAAGGAGATCAACCCTGGGATTTCTTTGGAAGGAATGATGCTAAAGCTGAAGCTCCAGTACTTTGGCCACCTCATGTAAAGAGTTGACTCATTGGAAAAGACTCTGATGCTGGGAGAGATTGGGGGTGGGAGGAGAAGGGGACGGCAGAGGATGAGATGGCTGGATGGCATCACAGACCCGATGGACATGAGTCTGAGTCAACTCCGGGAGATGGTGATGGACAGGGAGGCCTGGCGTGCTGCGATTCATGGGGTTGCAAAGAGTCGGACACAACTGTGCGACTGAACTGAACTGAACTGAATGTATAACATGATAAATATAATTAACACTGCTATGTTATATATGAAAGCTGTTAAGAAGGTAAATCCTGAGTTCTAATCACAAGGGAAAACATTCCTTGTGCTAAAAAATATTTAACTTTTTTAAGATTTAATTTTGTATTTATATGAGATAAATGGATGTTCATTAAACTTGTGATAATCATTTCATGATGTACAAAAGTCAAATCATTCTGCTATGCACCTTAAACTTATTCAGTGCTGTATGTCAGTTATAAATCTACAAAATTAGAAGAAAAAACAAACAAAAAACACTAATATACAGTTGTTCATCTTGTTTCATATTTCACTGATAAAATAAGCAATTACAAGAGACCTCTGCAACTGCCATGCTAATATCTCCCCAGTGTGACAATACCACATCAGTGCTTACATGCTCTGCTTTTTCTCTTGTTACTAAAGATGAACTGTTTTTGTTTTAATTAAGGTTATTCTTCCCACTTGTACACTATATTCCACATCTCTTTACCTACTTAAAATAGTGTTAGATCAGTTCTCTTCTATATCATCACTATTCTCCTCTTGCTGAACTGTTCCCAAGCACATGTAAACACATTGTCATTTTTTCCATCTTTACCCTTCTTTCCTCCCTAGCTACTATCTCATTCTTCTGCTCTCCTTGACAGCAACACTCTTCAAAAGAATTTCTGTAATTTTTCTAATTCTTCTCCTCCCACATGTTCTTAAAAATACTCTAATAATGCTTTCTAAACTACACTGAAACTGCTCTTTTCAAGGACAGCAATGATCTCTATGTTACTATAGCCAATGGTCAATTCGTAGTCCTGAAATAATCACACCTATAGAATATGGTCAGCATTTAGATCACACCATACTTCCTGAAGGGGCTTCCTTGGTGGCTCAGACAATAAAGAATCTGCTTGTAATGTGGGAGACCTGGGTCAGATCTCTGGGTTGGGAAGATCCGCTGGAGTAGGAAATGGCAACCCACTCCAGTATTCCTGCCTGGAAAATTCCATGGACAGAGGAGCTTGGTGGGCTCCAGGTCATAGGGGTGCAAAGAGTCCAACATGACTGAGTAACTAGCACACACACAGACATACTTTCTGAAACACTTTCTTGTCTTCCAGAACACCATCTTTCCCACCTTATTGGTAGCTCTTTCTCCCTTTTCTTACTTTTTCCCCTCTTCTCAGTGACTCCTCATTATCCAGATCTCAGTTACTAGAACCTTTTTACCTATACATACTTCCTCAGAATCACAGTTTTAAATACCATCTCTACTACAAACTATGAACACCTCCAAATTCTATCTTTAACTCAGGCCTCTAATCATGAATTTCAGACCTGAATATCTAACAAAATAAAAAAAATATTTTAATTGAAAAAATATGAAAAGGGGCAAAGAAAATCAAACTAGAAAGTGTTTGTTATTCGTATGGAAGACATAGGGATAATTTCCACTACATCCAAATAGGTCTTAAAAGGTCAATTTAAAAAATAGATCATTACCAAGGGAAAAATGAGAAAAGATCATTTAGAGAAAAGCAATAAATATATAAAATATGTTACACTGATCTTATAATTAAGTATAAATTAATATGAAACAATATCATATTTTATCTGTCACACTGGCAAAGATTTAAAATTTTAATTAAAGGCAGGTTTGTCAAGGGAGTATAAAGCAGTGAAGCTTTTTTGATAATCAAATGTAAACTGTATTTGCTCCGAGATTTTAATTTCAAGATATCTATATTATTGATATACTCACTAAATACTCAGAAATTATATATATGTTTTCTAAATAATTTTTTTGTAAAAACAAGATATTGAACAGAACCTAGTTATCTTAAATAAAGTTTTTTAAACAAATTACAGTATATTATATTGAATATAAAGTCACCGAAAAGAATGAATTAGAGCTATATGTACTGACATGGAAAATTACACAACACATACTGTTAAACACAAAAGAAAATCAACAAATATGATCTGCTTGTTTGCTGGAGAACACACATATATTTGTATATAAATAGAAAAAATGTTAAAGTACGTATAATAATGTTAGAAGAGTACATTTCTGTACTCTTGAAATTTTTGTCAAGAACTTGTATGACTTTGATAATAAAAATGATAGTTAAAAATTAAGAGTTCCTCAAGTAGAGAATTTACAACTTTCTTAATAACATAAAGCCAGTAAGGTATACATATACTCTTACCTGAATGGCATAAGCAGCTGAATCTTGAGCTCGGCTGTTATCTGCATACGCAAGGTAAGCTCTTGTTAGTTCCATCAATAATCCATAGGCAAAGTTTGAATCTTCTACTCCAGTCTCAAAAAAAAAAGAAAAAATTATATGATAATTTGTATACATTTTCTTAAATTGTACTGTGCATACCATGGTGAATTTAACTTAGTTACGTAAGTGAATTTAACTTAGAGAAGGAAAGCTCAGTAAGGTTCAAATGAAGTTTGGTACCAAGTCTAAAATATAATCTGTAGCTAAGAAGCCAAATCTAACACTTCTTAAACTATTTTTAAAGTGTTAGACTCATTCAAATTTTACAGAGTCAGCAATTTGCATATTTTGGTTTTTTAACCCTTAAAAAGAAAATTTGTTCTATAGAATTTTCTAAATTACATTCATTAGAACCTTGGTCACTTGAAAAGCTTCAAAAAATAATTTTTAACATGCCCTTCTGTAGGAGATTCATAATGTTCTCCAATATGTTAAAAGTTCTGTTTAATTTTGTTTTACAAGATTTCCCACACTCATTTGACCATGGAAACATCTTTATATACACACTATTAAAACACCCTGGGAAATGAGTTTCTCATGGAGACATTGAGAAATTGGGTTTAAATAGTAAAATTTAAATAATCAATTAGATTTTAAGTATTTGTCACAATTATGTCAGAAAGTTTATTTAAAAGAATGCAGCACTCCAGACTAGACTTCAGCTTTATATTTTTTGGCTAAAGGTCTCTGTAATAGTATTAAGGAATAAACTCAGAAATTACCCAAATTATCTAGTTTAGATTAACTTGCCATTAAGGACAAAATGGGTCGGCAGTAGTCTGCCACAGGGATGGGGCTCTGGGTACAACTGTCTTGCGTATAGCATAAGCCCTCTTGGAGGAGGTCGCCATTAACCCCACCACAGAGCTACCAGAACTTACACCGGATTGGGAAATAGACTCTTAGAGGGCACAACAGAACCTTGTGCACCAGAAACCAGGAGAAAGGAGCAGTTACACCACAAGGGACTGTCCCGGACTCGGCTGTGGGTGTCCAGGAGTTTCCAGCAGAGGCGTGGGTCAGTGGTGGCATGCAGCAGGGTTGAGGGCACTGAGGGTAGCAGTGCGTGCATGGGATCTTTTGAGGGAGGTCACCATTATCTTCATTACCTCCACCATAGTTTGGAGCCAGGTAAATAGCAGGGAGGGAACACAGCTCCACCCAACAACAGAAAATTGAATTAAAGATTTACTGAGCATGGCCCCGCCCATCAGAACAAGACCCAGTTTCCCCCTCAGTCAGTCTCTACCATCAGGAAGCTTTCAAAGCTTCTTACCCTTCTCCATCAGAGGGAAGACAGTCTGAAAACCACAATCACAGAAAGCTAACCAATCTAATCACATGGACCACAGCCTTGTCTAACTCAGTGAAACTATGAGCCATGCTGCGTAGGGCCACCCAAGACAGACGGGTCATGGTGGAGAGTTCTGACAAAATGTGGTCCACTGGAGAAGGGAACAGCAAACCACTTCAGCATTCTTGCCTTGAGAACCCTATGAACAGTATGAAGAGGCAAAAAGACAGGACACTGAAAGATGAACTCCCCAGGTCAGTAGGTGCCCAATATGCTACTGGAGATCAGTGGAGAAAAAACTTCAGAAAGAATGAAGAGATGGAGCCAAAGCAAAAGCAACACCCAGTTGTGGATGAGACTGGTGATAGAAGCAAGGTCCGATGCTGTACAGAGCAATATTGCGTAGGAACCTGGAATATTGGCTCCATGAATCAAGGCAAATTGGAAGTGGTCAAACAGGAGATGGCAACAGTGAACTTTGACATTTTAGGAATCAGCAAACTAAAATGGACTAGAATAGGTGAATTTAACTCAGATGACCATCATATCTACTAATGGAGGCAAAAATCCCTTCAAAGAAATGGAGTAGCCCTCATAGTCAACAAGAGTCCAAAATGCAGAACTTGGATGCAATCTCAAAAACAACAGAATGATCTCTGTTCCTTTCCAAGGCAAGCCATTCAACATCACAGTAATCCAAGTCTATGCCCCGACCAGTACTGAAGAAGCTGAAGTTGAATGGTTCTATGAAGACCTACAAGACCTTTTAGTATAACAACCAAAAAAGATGCCCTTTTCATTATAGGGGACTGGAATGCAAAGGTAGGAAGTCAAGAAACACCTAGAGTAACAGGTAAATTTGGCTTTGGAGTACAGAATGAAGAAGAGCAAAGGCTAACAGAGTTTTACTAAGAGAATGCATTGGTCATAGCAAACACTCACTTCCAACAACACAAGAGAAGACTCTACACATGGACATCACCAGATGGTCAACACTGAAATCAGACTGATTATATTCTTTGCAGCCAAGTATGGAGAAGCTCTATACAGTCAGCAAAAACAAGACCGGGAGCTGTGGCTCAAATCATGCATTCTTTATTGCCAAATTCAAACTTAAATTGAATAAAGTAGGGAAAACCACTGGACCATGCAGGTATGACCTAAATCAAATCCCTAACAATTATACAGGGGAAGTCAGAAATAGATTTAAGGGACTAGATCTGATAGACAGAGTTCCTGATGAACTACGGACAGAGGTTTGTGACATTGTATAGGAGACAGGAATCAAGACCATTCCCAAGAAAAAGAAATGGAAAAAGGCAAAATGGTTGTCTGAGGAGGCCTTACAAATAGCTGAGAAAAGAAGACAAGCAAAAAGCAAAGGAGAAAAGAAAAGATATACCCATTGGAATGCAAGAGAGTTCCAGAAAAACATCTATTTCTGCTTTATTGACTATGCCAAAGCCTTTGACTCTGTGGGTCATAACAAACTGTGGAAAATTCTGAAAAAGATAGGAATACCAGACCACCTGATCTGCCTCTTGAGAAACCTGTATGCAGGTCAGGAAGCAACAGTTAGAACTGGACATGGAACAACAGACTGGTCCCAAATAGGAAAAGGAGTTCGTCAAGGCTGTATGTTGTCACCATGCTTATTTAACTTATATGCAGAGTACATCATGAGAAATGCTGGGCTGGATGAAGCACAAGCTGGAATCAAGATTGCTGGAAATATCAATAACCTCAGACATGCAGATGACACCACCTTTATGGCAGAAAGCCTAGAAGAACTAAAGAGCTTCCTGATGAAGGTGAAAGAGGAGAATGAAAAAGTTGGCTTAAAGCTCAACATTCAGAAAACAAAGATCATGGCATCTGACTGATCCCATCACGTCATGGCAAACAGATGGGGAGACAGTGACAGGTTTTATTTGGGGGGGCCTCCAAATCACTGCAGATGGTGACTGCAGTCATGAAATTAAAAGAGGCTTGTTCCTTGAAAGAAAAGTTATGACCAACCTAGACAGCATATTAAAAAGCAGAGACATTACTTTGTCAAGAAATGTCCGTGTAGCCAAGGCTATGGTTTTCCAGTAGTCATGTATGGATATGACAGTTGCACTATAATGAAAGCTGAGCGCCGAAGAATTGATGCTTTTGAACTGTGGTGATGGAGAAGACTCTTGAGAGTCCCTTGGACTGCAAGGAGATCCAACCAGTCCATCTTAAAGGAAATCAATTCTGAATATTCATTGGAAGGACTGATGTTGAACCTGAAACTCCAATACTTTGGCCACCTGATGCAAAGTGCTGACTCATTTGAAAAGACCCTGACGCTGGGAAATAGTGAAAGCGGGAGGAGAAGGGGATGAGAGAGGATTAGATGGTTGGCATCATCGAATCAATGGACATGAATTTGAATAAGCTCTGGGAGTTGGTGATGGACAGGAAGGCTTGGCATGCTGCAGTCCATAGGGTCACAAAGAGTTGGACACAACTGAACGACTGAACTGAACTGAACTGAAGGACAAACTGAATAGTTTCTTGTAAATGGAAATCCCATTTCTACAAATTTCTTGTAGAAATCCCATTAGGAGAGAGAACTCTTCTTATCAAACCAAATTATCATAACTTACCACAAATGTAAAATCTTTTCCTTGGGTGTCAGTGGTTGAGAAATCTAGTCGACCTGGATCTATTGCCCCCAATTCCCCTAAACATTCTCCACAGAGCAACCGAGCTTGAGAGTTTGCATCTTGGCAACCTTTCAAGAGCACTGTTACCAACTGTGAGATAACAGGTTCTACTGTTTCACTATCTGTTGCATATCTGATCAGTTTTTCCTAAAATAAAAATAGAAAGAAAGTTTATATGTAACTTCTACAAACTAGTATACTTTCCTAACTAGAAAGCTTAAAAACATTCAGGAATATCTGATAAATATTGACAAAATTAAACTCAGGTTCTGCAGTCTTTTCACTGAGTTTTTGCTGAGTTCACATAATATAATTCACAATATATTCTGTAGGATTAGAATCATAATTGTGTTTAAGAATTTCTATTATTAATCCACTAAATAAATAGGGACTGAGTATTATTACATTAGTATACAGAAGTAAGACATGGTCTTATCCCAGTGAGTTCACAACTTAAAGTGAAAATAGACATACAAACAAATAATTAAAATATTATACAATATGTGCATTAACAAATATATGTACAAGGTAAAGAAGAAGTGAAAAAGATGAAAAAGAGCCCAGAGTATTTTTCAAGCATAATAGGTATTTCAATAATTCAAGAAGGAAGAGTTATTAGTTCAAATAAGAAAACTGAAGAGTATAAAAAGCAAGTACAGGAGAAAAAGATACAGGAAAAGAAATCGATGGGGATGATTTTTTTTTAAAAAGACACAGGAAAAAGAGGTAGGCTTTATGAAAAAAAAATGTTGGTTCAAGTAATCTTTTTAAATCTATCATCTGAGGATGCTGTAATAAAAAACTTAGGGATAAGAAGTGACTACTTTCAGGCCAGGTAAGATTTAGACATTGTATCTTTTTAACCATTTTAGAACTACTTCATTTACATAATTTTCCTGCTAGCAAAAGTAAGGCACATACAAGCACTTCAAACTCCATGTTAAAACTGTGATTCAAATTAATGTAATAGATTTCGAAAGAAAAATAAAAAGACAACTTTATCTCATCTAGAATCTTTAATAGTAGCTGACTTAAATTAACATTATAGGTTAATTCAGGCATAAATACTTTAAAAAGATGAACTAGGAAACAATAAACAGCAAAACTAATAAAATTATAGGCATTTATTACTTTGCTAAAACTAGATAATATGGAAAAGAACATTTTAGTTATAAAAGATAAATGCAGTTCATACTAAATATATAAATGAGACACAAAAGAAAGATAATTTTAAAATATACTTATTTAATAAGTTCGGATTTCCCTGGTGGCTCAGACGGTAAAGTGTCTGTCTACAATGTGGGAGACCTGGGTTCGATCCCTGGGTTGGGAAGATTCCCTGGAGAAGGAAATGGCAACCCACTCCAGTACTCTTGCCTAGAAAATCCCGGGGACGGAGGAGCCTGGTGCAGGTTACTGTCCATGGGGTCGCAAAGAGTCGGACACGACTGAGCGAAATCACTTACTTAAAAATGTTTTTACTTCACTTTTAGGTTACATAAACTGGGTTTGCATTTTCAACAAAAAATATCCAATTCCAAAAGAATTATGTGTTCAATGCAACTATTTAGAAAGTGTTTTTAAAGTATGAATCCAATTTTATCATTTTCCAAATGCCTAACCAGTTGTCAAAAAACAAATCCATGTTTGCTCTAATTATTTGAAACGTTATTTTTATATCATAAATGTCCATATATGCTTGGGTCTATTTTAGGACTTTCTATTTCTTCCCACTGGTCTGTTTATTCATGTACCAGTATCACACTTTTATAATAATCATAGAGGCTATAGAGTATACTACATAGAATATATTAATGTCTGGGAGGGCTACTGAACTCTCCTAGTTGCTTTTTTCCCCCCAGATTTTTTCTAGCTATTTTTACATGTTTGTTTTTCTGTCTGAACATTAGTATGAAGTTTTCTAGTTAAAAAAAACAACTTGGCATCTTTGGGATGGCATTAACTTTTTATATAATACTAGGGAGAACTAAAATCTTCATAATATTGAGCCAACTTAATAAATAAGGGGTGTTTCTGTTTAAATCAATTATATTTTTGTGTTTATCAGGAGTGTTTCAAAGTTTTCCTTACTAGTTCATACATTTCTTGTTACGCTTATTCCTAAGTATATTCTCTCTTTCTGTTACTACTACAAATTGGGTTTTCCAACAAGTCTTCTACCTGGTTACAGCTAGTTATATGAAGATTATGATTTTTATATTCTCTTTACTGAATTTGTTTGTTGTCTGAGTTAGTTTATTGATTTTTTTCTATAGTTTTTCAAGTACATGTCATCTGTAAATAGGGCTATTTTCATGTCTTTACCAAATCTCATGCCTGTGATGGTTTTGTCTAATCTAAATTCATTGGCCAATACTTCCAACTGAATATTAAATTGCAGTGGAGATAATGAGCAAGTTTATTTTTAGTGGGAAGGTGTCTTATCTCCCCATGAAGCATGCATGTGTGTGTGCACACGTGTGTATGTAGTATACATATACACATATATGTATATGTATACATTTATGATATATCAAAGTATTATCCATCGATTCCTATTTTCTTGAGTGCTTTTATCTGAAATGGACGTTATAGTTTGTCAAAGGCTATTTCAGCATTTATGAAAATAATGGTATTATATTTTCTGTTTAATTCTTAGTTCCCTTATCATTTTCCCCCAATCTCTGAGCCCCAGGCAACCACTAATCTGTCTCCTCTCTCTAGGAGTTTAGTTCCTCAGAAGTATATACATTCATAATGTATCTTCTTTGTAAATTCTGTATCTTCTCTTGTATCTTTGTGAATTACAGCGTTTAGCAGTAT
Source organism: Capricornis sumatraensis (assembly GCF_032405125.1). Lineage (NCBI taxonomy): Eukaryota > Metazoa > Chordata > Mammalia > Artiodactyla > Bovidae > Capricornis > Capricornis sumatraensis. Next base: position 232,514,946 of record NC_091069.1, on the reverse strand, counting down.
AAAGTGCCCTCTTTTCATCACATTTGATACTTTTTGGTTTCTGATCTACTTTGTCCGGTGGCAGAATCAGAATTCCTGCTTTCTAATTTCAATTTATCTGTCATAAATTTGCTCCTTCCTTTACTTTTAGCCTTTCTAAATAATTTATTTTATATGTGTGTATTACAGAGTTGTTTTCTGCTTTGTAAAACAATTTTTAATTTTTTTTCTGTTAAGGTCTTTTTACATTTATTAATATGATTGATATGTTGGGCCTAAATTCTATCAGTTTTTTAAAATTATAATACTATATATATTATAATCAGTTCCTAAGAGTTAATTTCTTTTGGTACAGAATAAAACTTATACTTTTGTTCTAGAGGTATCCTTTACATAAATAGGCTTCCCTGGTGGCTCAGATGGTAAAGAACCAGCCTGCAATACAGGAGACCCAGGTTTAATCCCTGGGTCAGGAAGATCCCTCAGAGAAGGCAATGGAAATCCACTCCAATATTCTTGCCTGGAGAATCCCATGCCTTTTAAAATTATAATACTGTATGTATTATAACTAACTCCTAAAATTTAATTTCTTTTGGTACAGAAGAAAATTTATACTTTTGTTCTAGAGTTATCCTTTATATAGAGGTATCCTTTATATAAATAAAAAGGTTCTAGAGGTATCCTTCATATAAATAAAAAAGTATCTTTATTTAATCTTCTTTAACCAGTTTGCCAGTTTTAAATAGTATATTTTGACCCTGAGTTATTGCCTACACAATAGGGACTAAGCTCATTTTACTCATATCTTAGTCTCTTCTTCTCTCATTAGAAAAAAAAAAATGCATTGTTTCTATCTTATTAAAATGCTATAGCATTTACATAGAATTCTCCTGAAGTTGCCCCACTGTTAAATATATAACTAGTAACCATCAGTTCTTTTGCCAAAGTCTCCCCAGTCATCACTTCATTGAATGAAACCATTCTCTAGCATATTTCTTAGGAAAGGCTTGCTTGTGAAACTTGTATTTCTTCAGTTCTTATATGTTAAAACTCTGTTTATTATCCATGATATTCTAAGGACAGCTTGCCTTATTCTTTATGTCCTTTACATTTTTGAAAATGCTGCTATCCTCTAGGTCTTTTCTGTATATTACTGTTGAGAATAATGATACTAATTTACTTTTCTTGCCCTTTTAAGTGATTTTTTAAGAATATTTTTTTACCTGTAGGTCCTGAAGATTTCTTATTACTAAAGTCTAAGATATGTCTCAGAGTTGACTATGCTGGGGTCAATTTTTACAGGTACACAATCTTTCAATAGTCTTTCAATATACAGACTTAGGTCTTTTATTTACAGAAAAATTACTTGAATTATAGCTTTAAATATTAGAACTATTGCTTTATGTTTCTTCTTTACAAATTTCATTTGTATGTGAGATCTTTGCCAAGTTTCCATTTCACCTGCTTCTTTGATCCTCTGTACTCCTTTCTCTAATCTCATTTTTGTTCTCTTGATTATTCTCCTGGCTTTCTTCAATGCTCCTTCCTAAAGTTTTAGTCATATATGTTCCTCCTGTATGCTCCTTATAATTTAATCTTCATTTCTTCAATTTCTTCAGTTTAGTCACCTCTTGTTTCATATCTTGCTTTTTTGCCCATTTCTCTTTTTAAATTCTTCATTCAATTCCTCTTTTTTTGGGGGGAGGGCATGCCAGATAGCTTGTGATATCTTAGATGATGTTACCTGTTTGCCACAGTTGGAAAAGAAATCATTTTTCTTGTTGTCCTAGATGTTTTGGGGCAGTGTGCTGATTATATTTTCTACTGATAATGCAAATTTACAGTTAGGAGAGTATAATATCTACGCTCAAAGAGATTCAAGGCTCCTCCACGTGGTAGCATCATGTCCACACTGGCTGCTTCCCACCTTGGGTATACAAGCTCACTGACCCAGAAGAATGTACTTGCTACCATCATGTATATCTTTTATCCTAAGAAAATGCTTCTTTCTATCATGAAAACAAATACAACTCAGTTTGCAATCAACTAACTCCTGAGGGTCTTAGGCTCTCACATCTTATCAAATGAGTTCTTGATATGCAAAAATGAAAACTTTATTAACAATTTTTTTCCATTTTATAGATTTATAGTGATCTGGTATTTTAAATACCAATTCTCACTCTCACCAAGGTTTGGGATAATCTATATTATGTTGACAAGGAAAAGAATAAAGTTCACTGACCTCATAAAAACTTAAAATTTAGCTTTATTAAAACTAACAGAATTCCATCAAATTGAAAATCGGCAAAATTATTGAAATTTTACATAAAAGATATCTACAGGAAATTACATGAGAAGACTCATATAAACTGCATACATCCTTCCTTAGGAAAATGCAGTTACCTAAAATATAACTGCCAAATCATGACCCTTCAAAAAAAAACAAGAAAAAAATATGCAAACCTCTTCAGCCTTAAAGGGCACCTCATGAATTTACTGATTCTAGGTCAGCTCTGATAATCTTGTTAAATAAAAATCACTTTTTTCATTGACCCTACTGAATCTCAAGCGAATATGCCTATCGTCATCTTTTCTTGAAAGCTACCCTTTCTTTCCTGTAGCTCTTTAATTATATCTTAGGCTTCCCTGGTGGCTTAAACTGTAAAGAATCTGCCGGCAATGCAGGAGACTCAGGTTTGATGCCGGGATAGGGAAGATTCTCTGGAGAAAGGAATAGGTACCCACTCCAGTATTCTTGTCTGGAGAATCCCAAGGACAGGGAAGCCTGGTGGGCTACAGTCCATGGGATCACAAAGAGTTGGATACAACTGAGCGACTGACACTTTAACTTTTCATACCTGATTTTTATACAAGGTTTCCTTCAAGCTTGTAAGAGCATGAATACGGACGTCTACATTTTCATGCTGAATTGCTTTCATGGATAACTGAAGAGTTGTCTGAAGATCAGTACTTTCAGAGGTCTCCTATTAAAAGACCACAGAGAGATACACCTTATCAGTTAATCACATCAGGAACCATTTCAGAAGGTCTGGACTTCCTACACCATTACCATCAAAGTAGTTAAATGGTACCCCAATTGAATGCAGTTTTAAAGAGTAATTTCTATCTCTTTTGTATAGCTTATCAATTTTCAGTAATTCTTAAGGAAAGGGATTTTCTTCCAAAATTTTTAGTTTTAGAGAAAAATTTTATATTAACTAAATAAGAATTTACTTATCCAAAATAAACCCTTCTTGGTAAGAAATACAAGTTTCCCTTAATTTAAAAAGGGCTACATAAAAGCCTTGAACAAGGTCTACAGATTATGCAGATAACTCACTCCTTATTTTGACTACTTACTTTCTTATGACTGATGATTTACTCAGTAAAAAAGCATATAAAGTCTTCAGAATTAATCTTGGGATCTGTAGTAAATACATTTTCTACTCTGACCCATGCTCAGGTATCCCACTTTCTGCCCTAAAATAAAATCACCAACAATCTTTTTTATATTTCAGAGAGTTCACTGAACTTCCAGATGTTGGAATGATAGATGATTCTCCTAAAGCTCAGAATTAGTCAGACCTGACATATCTATACCATGGTTTATAGCACAAAGTAATTGGAATCTTCCCACAGCACTTTTTTTCCTTTACTCAAGAGTATACAGCTCTGGTCACTTCTTTTAGGGACTGTAAGTAAGAACATATTGATCTGGGTAGGGATGGCACACAAACTGAATCCTTTGCTCTCTGTTCTATCTAATTCTATATTACATCTTTGATCCAGATCCTAAAACTTTCTTCTAAAAATCAGACTCAAGACAGGATTATACAGTCATCAGAAATTAGGCATCAGAATATCACTATAATATCCCCAGACATCATTCTAAAGAATCTCTATTCAGTGTTTTAGCACTTGGCAATAATTTTGTATGAATTATCTCCTAAACCATACATAAAAAATTGAATACCTTTCTATATTCCTGTAGAACTGCTTTTATCTTTTTTAATTCTTGATGATCAGGTAAAAAATATATTTCATGAAGAAAATCTTGCACAGCATCCCTAACAGTCAGTTGAAAGAAAAAGAATTATTTACCAAATATGAACACTAAAAAAAAAAACATACAAAGCAGAGGTTGAAACTAAGGCCAACTTAATTCACACTTAAAAGTGCTAGCTGATTGTTGACATGTCTAGGATGCTCAGTCAATACTGGCAAATAATCAAATCTGAGAAAATCTCCCTGTAGCAGTCTGCTACATTAGAGGCTCTGAAAAATCTCTGTCTTGATATACGCTCCCATGTAGAGTCACTTCAGCTTCAATTTGGGCTAGGTGTGTGATTTGTTTTAAAAATTAGAATGTGGCAGAGGAGATGCTGAACTGACTTTGGGCCTAAGTGTTAAAAAGGTCTGGCAGCTCCTGGTTTTGTTCTCCTGAGAGTCCTGAGTCACCATGTAAGAAGTCTAGTCACCATCAGGGACAAGCTATATGGAGAGAGTAAGAAGCTCTGAGACTAAATGGAAAGAGGGAGAAGTCCAGTCAAGTCTACCTACTGGCTGACTGCAATGACCACTGGTAAGAACAGCCAAGGAACTGACCAGCTGAACCCAGCCCAGACTGCAAAATTATGAGTGCTAGGTTTTGAAGTGGTTTATAATGCAGCAACAGAAACTCAACCCCAAAATACAAATTCTCACAAAGATATATTAGAGAAAAATACATAAGTAATTCTACTGGAGGTTATAATTTTTAACATGCTTCAAATATAAAGCCCTAATATTTCTAGGTCCAAATAAAAGGGTTTCTAAATTCTATATTTACTAACTCATGCAACATACAGGTATTAAGTAACTCCTATGTGCTACTATTTCCTAGAAGCTGGGGATGTAACAACCAAGAAAACTGCAATAATTCCTTCATTCAGAGAGCTTAAAGTCTTCTCTCTAGTAGAGTGAAAGAGAATTGTTTCATTATATTAAAAGGTAGAGAAATGATTCCTCTATAATAAACAGCACAGATAAACTATTTGCATAACAATCCAAAAGGTATTTGAAAAGTGATCTAGATCAGTGATAATGTTGTTCTACTATGTTCAGAATACCAAAAATAAAAGTACTTTAATTGGAAAAAACTCCATTAACTTTTTATTCTTTATTTACTCCTTGATTGGATAGTTCCTGAAAATGACTAATGGAATTGCAATAGCATATAGATAAGTAAGTAAATAGTAGTTAAATTCTAATTTTTCAGAAGCAAAGGAATCCTGATATACAACAGTATGTACAAAAATTAAAAACAAAAACAGGTGTACAGAAAGACATTCCAAACTAAAAAGCAGCCTGAGTGAAAAATAAAAATGGAAAGGAGTAATGCATATTCTTGCATTAGCAATGTGGATTGACTACAGCCTGGTATCTGCTTTGAAAAATCTTGGCAAAGAATTTTAAGAAATAAGATGTGGCCAGATTTTAGAAAGCTTTAAATATCCAGATAAACAATTTGGAATTCAGAAATGGAGAATCACAGAATGTCCCTCCATGCTGGAATGATAAAGATAAAGAGCTGTTTTAAAACATGAACTATACAAAGAAACATAATAAAAACTTAAAGGAAGGGAGGCTGGTTAAAGGGTTATTGCAATGAATAAGGGTTTAAAATAAGGCAAGCTGTAGAAACTATGTGATTAGCCCTCCTAACGTTTTTCATGCATTCAACTGTCTGCCTTTTAACTGTGAGAAGAAAGGTAAATTGAGCATCATCTCTTTCAAAACTGATGAAAAATAATTTTGAGCTATTGATCTACTATTAAGTTTAAAATATAATTACAATAAAAGCCATGTCACAACTGAATATTAACTTTAAACATGTCAATTACTTCTATTTATTAATGGACTCTAAATTAAAAAGAATGTGAACAGTTTACTCACAGTAATCCTAATACCTTGATACAAAAATGCAGTAATAAAAAGCTGCTATCTCTATTTCATTTACAATACCTGTTTTCAATTATGAGGTAGTGAAATATAGCTGCAGTTTCTTTAGGCTGGATATGTATGAGTGGTAACAAAGCTACTATTACATGACTGAGAAGGGAGCCCAGATAAGCATGATCCAGGCAACGAACAAAGCAGTCCCAAGCTCTATGTGGAAAAAAAAAAAGAAAGTTAAAAGTCACATCAGTTAATTATTAGCTGAACAAACAATGGTAAATACAAACAATAAGAATATAAGGCAGCTGTAAAAATGTAATAAAGATCAGTCAGTATACTCAAATCAAGTGACTTCTATAATACACTAAGTCAAAAAAAAGCAAGATAAAAAACAAAGCTTATAATATGCTACCTTTTGGGGCAGGATTAATATAAAAAAATTTGCTTATACTTTTAGAAAGGGGGGACTACACAAAATAAAATTAGACACATCTATTTTTAGCAATTTAGGAATGACAGCTAGGTTCTTTCAGTTTAACTTATTACACAAATTTGAATTTAGGACAAAGTAAATGTTTTATATGATCTTTAAATTAAATAAAATAGATGGAAAAATCAATCTCTATTAAGCAAATTGAAACAACTGAACCTCACAATACCAAGTAGATGGCACAGGCACACAGGAAAAAATTATTTTACATGACTTTAAAACATATTATTCTTTCTTAAAAAAATTATTTTTCATATTCTTTCCCATTATAATTTATCACAGAATTTTGAATATAGTAAAACATTATTCTGACTGTACATCTCCAATAAAATTTAGTCAAGAACAAAAAGAAACTTTAAGAAGCTTAAACTGCATTCAGGAGTTTTACTGTTAGCAGTAATACTGAAATTAAACCAAATTAGGAATCAGCCAAATCCTACATGCCAAAATCTCAATGGCCGAAAAGAAATGTAGAGAGGGTGTTTAAGGGATTGATCTATTTATAGGACTGACTTAGGGGGCCATACAGTCAAATGTGTGACATTTTATTTGGATTTTAATTCAAACAAGTCAACATCTTTGGGGAAAACATCTCTGAGACAATTGGAGAAATCTGAACTTTAGAAGATATTAAGGAAATCCTTATTAATTCTGCTAAGTATAATAATTTATGATGGTTACATATTTTTAAGATGTCCTTATCCATTAGATACATCTAAGGTTTTAGAAATAAAATGATATGATATTGGGTTTTCTTTAAAACATTCTAAGTAACAATAACTAGAAGTAGAAGGGTTAAATAAAATAAGATTAAAGGTTGCTAACTACTGAGGTTGGGAAGTGAGTATGCAGGGGTTCATTATGTTATTCTATTTCTCAGGATATTAAAAGATTTCACAGCAAAATGTTTTAAAACAAGTAAACACGTTCCCTTTTCAGTGCAAATGCCCCCCTATATTACAACTGGTTTGAACCCAATTTCCCTCAAAGGGATAAGAATTCAAGTTAGTGTTACTGGAAGATGCAAAATATCTAATGAATTCAGGTCGTTATTTACCTGCAACACAATTCAGGAAAATCATCCTTGAATCGAAGGCCAGTTCTCAGCGTGGTCATCATCTTCACCCTCACAGAACTGACATGTTTGGGTCCCATCAATTTCATCAAAGACATTAAACTGTTCAAGGCCTGAAAAGTAAGTAGGGCTTCAAAATAAAGCCATAAACAAGCTGGCAGGAGCAGATGAGCCCTAAGGACAAGTGCTTTCCATCCTAATCTCAGTGTATATCTATTCTCTGACAACACAAAGCCTAATGGCAGTAGTTTATTTTGTTCAAGTGCTTATGTAAGAATTGTAATTTGAAAAATACAAGTTGGGTTCCTTTTATTTCCTGCTTTTGAAAGTGATTTGTTATTTTGGTCTTTGTGGTCTTCTTAAGCAGTAATTTTCAAATTTATTAAAACCATAATACCTATTTTTTAAACGTCTTCATATCCATCCTGAACAGCTATGTAACACATGCATTTATGTCCTAATGGTACTAAATTCAAATGCTCTAATTTAGTAAAACAGGTAACTAATGGCATACTCAGAAAATAGTACACACATTTTATTGTGTGGAACACAGAATCAGACTTGTATAAATAGCTTCAGATTCTAATGAATGGGTAAAGAAACTCTCCTGTCAACCTTAACTCTGTGGAAAAACATGAAAGCTCTTTATGTTTTAAACAAACAAACTCTAGTTTTCTTAGATTTGAGGTTATCCTTTCACTTGGGATAACAATAAGAAAGATTTTACATACACAGAAGTCGTTTGGGGGATTAAATTCACCAGTTGACACCAAAAGAACAAGTATATGTTGCTGAAATTTTCATAGATTAATATTGTACCCCATCTTTCCTAGCGCTTTAAGGTCATTAAGAAAGTGGAGTACAGATTGAAAAAAAAGCATCTATTCATGGGTTTTTATTATAATTTTACTGACTGCAGAGTGGGAAGCAATAAAAAGGAAAATTTAATCAGTATCTAAAATACTATCCCAAACTACAGACAAAAATTTCCATTTGTTTGCAATCATAATGAAACTACACTATGCCAAATGTGTTTAAATATATACAGACAAATACAGAAGTTACTTTACTTTCTATAGCCCAACACTTTTGGTATTCAAAAACACAATGGGACATGACTCACATGAGACCAACTTGGGTTAATGAATTTAATAAAGCAACTTTTGTTTGCGCTGTCAGGGAGCGCCGGTCTCTTTTTTTCCCATTGACCTACGTGTTGTGATGATGTGAGCCTAAAGCTGCTGAGACCATTACCTGGCACTTAAGTTAGAGCTAATTCAAGGAAATCTGAGCTAAGTGATTAATTCTGAGAATACAATATCCAAAATCAAGTTATGCCAGAAGCTATGTATTATCTTTATACTTTTAGTTACATAGGCAACAAATTCCTTCAAGCCAGTTTGGGTGAGTTTTCTGTCCCTTATAAACAAAAGAACAGTAAATGATAACATTTTCTTTTCAGATTCCTCAAAAGCATATGTGAGTTGTTCAGGAATACAGAATATTATGTTTGATAATTTTTTTCTTTGAATGTTTGCAGCTAGAAGCAGATGTCTCCTACATATTCTATATGAATTCTGTTCTGGCCCTTTGTAACCAACTATCATCACCTACCATTTTCTTATCTTCAATGCCAACACTGGAGCTTAGTAACTGCATATTGAAAAAAGCCAAAATGCCCAACAACTTGGGTTGCAAATAATCAGCCTAAGGGGAAAAAAACCAACACAGAAAAAAGGTATTACATAGTTTCATACAAACCAAATTTCATAAGTCAACCATTTACTTAAAATCATTTGTTTTATCTAACTACATTAGAATACTGGAAATAACCACTTGCAGAATTACGTTTCTCCCAAAGCATATATTTTCACATGTAATACTTTAAAAATTAATAAAACTTATTCAATTATTATGATAATATATGATTAAATAGTTCTGTACTGTGAGAAAATCATAAGCCTTTGAATTAGAGTTGAGCTATGATAGAATCCTCAGGATCTGACTCATGTCAGGATCTAGAGTGGTGAGGATATTCATCTTAAGGAGAAGAATAGAAAAAGGCTAGTGACTGTCCTTACTTAAAGCATTTAGAGTTAAGGTGGGGAAGAAGTTACTTGAACAAGAAACAGGTACTCTGCCAGAGGGGCTTTTCCCAGGTGCCACTAATGGTAAAGAACCTGCCTGCCAATGCAACAGACATAGAGATACAGGTTTGATCCCTGGGTCGGGAAGATACCCTGGAGGAGGAAATGGCAACCCATTCCAGTATTCTTGCCTGCAGAATCCCAGCAGAGGAGGCTGCTGAACTACAGTCTAAAGGGTCACAAAGAGTCAGACACAACTAAAGCAACTTAGCATGCATGCACATGCACCCTGCCAGAATAATGGTCTGCCATAGCAGTCAATATGCCCTGAGGAAATAGTAAAAGGGCTACAAACCTTGGGCATCAACAGCTACAAGTTAGGTATCACTAATTATGGCATTTTGAGTCTCCTGAAGTGGACAGGGTTAACTCTTTCTTGAAAGAAGGGAGTAGAGGACAGGGTATGGACTTTAAGTCAGCCAAACCTGGGTGCAAATCCCAATTTTAAAACACCCTAGTTTATCATGTTGGATGAGTTACTCAGCTCTTCTGAGTCTATAAGATGGGAACAATGAAAGTATCAACTGCATAACGCTGCTGTAGAGATTAAATAAGATAATATGTATTAAATACTTGGAATACAGCAAATGTTAAATAAATCTTAATATTATTACAAACTGGGACTGTGAGTACTCTGCAAAGAAGAATTTTCCTCTCTGTAAAAGTCTTCAACAGGGGGATTCCCTGGTGGCTCGGTGGTAAAGAATTCATCTGTCAGTACAGGAGACAAGGATTCAATCCCTGGTCCAGGAAAATCTCACATGCTGTGGAGCAACTAGGCTTGTGAACCAAAACTACTGAGCCTGTGCTCTAGAGCCCAGGAATCACAACTACTGAGCCCACGTGCTGTAATTACTGAATCCTGACTGCCTGTGCTCTGCAACAAGAGAAGCCACTGCAATGAGAGGCCAGCACACCACATCGAAGAAAAGCTTCCAGTCACCACAACTAGAGAAAAGCCTGCACAGCGACAAAGACCCAGCAGAGCCAAAAATAAATAAACAAAATTAAAGAAAAAAATCTTTAACAAAATTAGTTACGACAAGGACATGAGTAATGTGCATGTTTAAGCTTCCACAATAAACACAATGAAGGTGGGTGTGATTAAAAAAAAAAAAACTTCATATATAGGCAAGAAAAGGGACCAAAATCAAGGAGGGGAGCTGGGGAGAAGCAGCAGTTAGGATATTTTCCAACTCCAGGAAAAAGTTGCACTGTTTGACACTGAAGTACCTAATTCAAGTATCTTTAGGTCACACACGCTACCGGGTTGGGTGAGGAGGTAAGAAAGGTGCACACTAGCTCACTGTAGAGGAAGCTTAGTGTCCAACACATTTTCCAGATTAGACGTTGGGATAAACTTTTTTCTCTTGCAGAGCACAGAGAATCATGTTTACCAAAGCCTAAAACTGTACTTAATTTACAAACTTCCAATTTGGATTAAGACTCAAGTTTAATATGTCATAATTCACTAATTGCAAGGTTCTACCTCATTCTTAGGGAGAAGGCAATGGCACCCCACTCCAGTCCATGGACAGAGGAGCCTGGTAGGCTGCAGTCCATGGGGTTGCTAGGAGTCAGACAGGACTGAGCAACTTCACTTTCACTTTTCACTTTCATGCACTGGAGAAGGAAATGGCAACCCGCTCCAGTGTTCTTGCCTGGAGAATCCCAGGGACGGGGGAGCCTGGTAGGCTGTCATCTATGGGGTCGCACAGAGTAGGACACCACTGAAGTGACTTAGCAGCAGCAGCAGCAGCTCATTCTTAAATGAAAAGTTGATATAGGTGATACTCACATAATCTATGTCAACAATCTAATTTTAAAGCTCTTACATTTAGACAAATGTTCATTCATCTGCCATTCACTAAATATTTATTATGTATGTCTAGAATATTCTGCCAGGTGCAAGAGTACAAGATAAGCAGTCACTTTCTCCCTACTAGCTTACACGGGAGACTGATAGAAGAAGATAACATTTATAAGTAAGTATGTAAATAAGTTTGTAATAAGTGCTATAAAGAAACAGACATGGTCACATGAGACAGAAGAACTGGGATGAAGTGATTAGGAATTTAGATGGGATGATCAAGAAACTCTGAGATCTAAAGAATGAGAAACATCCAGGAGAAAATTTCAAGTAAAGAGACTATTTTCTGTAAAGGTTGTGAAGGAGGAAAAAGCTTGACATCTTTAAGGAACACAAACAATACTGAAACATAGGCAGAAAGGAAGATAAAAGTTGCACAATATGTGAGGGTGGAAAAGTATGCACCATGTAGAGCCTTATAGATTAATGAAAACCCCAGAAGAAATTTAACCAAGGGAAAGAGTTTAAGCTGTCAGAAGAGTACTTCAAATGCTGTGTAAGTAACTGATTAAAGACGTAGGAAAGAAAGAGCAAAAAGAGAGAATAATTAGGAAGTGATCACAGTTGTCCTGAAGAAAGATGATGGTCACTTGTATAAGGGTGGTGGCTGCAGATAAGGAAAGACAGACTTGGGGGACAGACTTGAAAGGACTTGTTGATACTTAATTTTAAAGGATACAGGAAATGGAGGCCTTCCAGGTTTTGATCTGAGGAACTGGTATCTGAGGACAGACACTGTAGATATTGGTACCATTTCCTGAGAAGTAAAGACTATGAGAGGAACAGAATTAGGGAAGGAAAATACAGATTTTTATAATTTGGGCTTCCATAGGGCTCAGATGGTAAAGAATCTGCCTGCAAGGCAGGAGACCCAGATTCAATCCCTGGGTTGGGAAGATCCCCTCGATAAGGGAACCAGTGGCAAACCACTCCACTATTCTTGCCTGGAGAATTCCATGGACAGAGGAGCCTGGCAGGCTACAGTCCATGGCGTCACAAAGAGTCAGACATGACTGACTGACTAACATTGGGCAATGGAAATGTAATGTTTGGACTTGTTTGGAGATGTTTAAAAGACAGGCAAATATAGATGACAAAGAAGAAGTTGGACAGTCTCGGTTTGCCAATTTCCTTCATCCTCAGATCCATTCTCTGTCCTTTTCTGCCTGCCTATCTCTGTTTATTTCCAAGGCAAACCATTCACTATCACAGTAATCCAAGTATATGCCCCAAACAGTAATGCTGAAGAAGCTGGAGTTAAACGGTTCTTGAAGACCTATAAGACCTTCTAGAACTGACACCCAAAAAAGATGTTCTTTTCATCAGAGGGGACCGGCATGCAAAAGGAGGAAGTCAAGAGACAACTGGAGTAACAGGGAAATTTGGCCTTGGAATACAAAATAAAGCAGGGCAAAGGCTAACAGAGTTTTGCCAAGAAAACACCCTGATCATAGCAAACACCCTCTTCCAACAACACATGAGAAGACTACACATGGAGATCACCAGATGGTCAACACCGAAATCAGACTGATTACATTCTTTGCAGCCAAAGATGCAGAAACTCTATATAGTCAGCAAAAACAAGACCGGGAACTGAAGGTGGCTCAGATCATGAGCTCCTTATTGCCAAATTCAAACTTAAATTGAAGAAAGTAGGGAAAACCACTAGACCATTCAGATATGACCTAAATCAAATTCCTTATGACTATACAGCAGAAGTGACAAATAGATTCAAGGGATTAGATCTGATAGAAAGAGTGCCTGAAGAACTACAGATGGGGTTCATGGCACTGTACAGGGGGCAGTAATCAAGACCATCCCCAAGAAAAAGAAATGCAAAATGGTTGTCTGAGGAGGCCTTACAAATAGCTGAGAAAAGAAGAGAAGTGAAAGGCAAAAGAGAAAAGGAAAAATATACACATCTGAATGCAGAGTTCCCAAGAATAGCAAGGAGAGATAAGAAAGCCTTCTTCAGTGATCAATGCAAAGATATAGAGGAAAACAATAGAATGGGAGAGACTAGAGATCTCTTCAAGAAAATTAGAGATACCAAGGGAACATTTCATGCAAAGATAAGCACAATACAGGACAGAAATGGTATGGGCCTAACAGAAGCAGAAGATATTAAGAAGAGGTGGCAAGAATACACAGAAAAAGTATATAAAAAGATCTTCACGACACAGATAATCATGATGGTGTGACCACTCACCTACAGCCAGACATTCTGGAACACAAAGTCAAGTGGGCCTTAGGAAAAATCACTACAAACAAAGTTAGTGGAGGTGATGGAATTCTAGTTGAGCTATTTCAAATCCTAAAAGATGATGCTATGAAAGTGCTGCACTCAATATGTCAGCAAATTTGGAAAATTCAGCAGTGGCCACAGGACTGGAAAAGGTGAGCTTTCATTCCAATTCTAAAGAAAGGCAATGCCAAAGAATGTTCAAACTACCACAGAATTCCACTCATCTCACAAGCTAGTAAAGTAATGCTCATAATTCTCCAAGCCAGCCTTTAACAGTATGTGAATGGTGAACTTCCAGATGTTCAAGCTGGATTTAGAAAAGGCAGAGGAACCAGAGATCAAATTGCCAACATCCGCTGGATCATTGAAAAAGCAAGAGAGTTCCAGAAAAACATTTATTTCTGCTTTATTGACTACTCCAAAGCCTTTGACTGTGTGATCACAATAAACTGTGGAAAATTCTGAAAGAGATGGGAATACCAAACCACCTGACCTGCCTCCTGAGAAGTATGTATGCAGGTCAAGAAGCAACAAGTTAGAACCAGACATGGAACAACAGACTGGTTCCAAATTGGGAAAAGAGTATGTCAAGGCTGTATATTGTCACCCTGTATATTTACTTATATGCAGAATACATAATGCGAAATGCTGGACTGGATGAATCACAAGCTGGAATCAAGATTGCCAGGAGAAATATCAATAGCCTCAGATACATAGATGACACCACTCTTATGGTAGAAAGGGAAGAACTAAAGAGCCTCTTGATGAAAGTGAAAGAAGACAATGAAAAAGTTGGCTTAAAGCTCAACATTCAGAAAACAAAGATCATGGCATCTGATCTTATCACTTCATGGCAAACATGGGGAAACAGTGGAAACAGTGAGAAGCTTTATATTTTTGGGCTCCAAAATCACTGCCGATGGTGACTGCAGCCATGAAAGTAAAAGATGCTTGCTCCTTGGAACGAAAGCTATGACCAACCTAGATCACATATTAAAAAGCAGAGACATAATTTTTGACTTTGACTATGTGGACTTTTGTCAGCTAATTGCTAGGGAGAAGCAGCAATTAGAATATTTTCCAACTCCAGGAGAAAGTTGCATTGTTTGACACTGAGGTACCTAATTCATGTATCTTTAGGTCACACATGCTACCAGGTTGGATGAGGAGGTAAGAAAAGTATACACCAGCTCACTGTAGAGAGGAAGCTTAGTGTCCGCCTAGTCAAAGCTATGGTTTTTCCAGTAGTCCTATATGGATGTGAGATTTGGACTATAAATAAAGTTGAACACCAAAGAATTGACGCTTTTGAACTGTGGTGTTGGAGAAGACTCTTGAGAGTCCCTTGGACTGCAAGGAGATCCAACCAGTCCATTCTGAAGGAGATCAACCCTGGGATTTCTTTGGAAGGAATGATGCTAAAGCTGAAACTCTAGTACTTTGGCCACCTCATGTGAAGAGTTGACTCATTGGAAAAGACTCTGATGCTGGGAGGGACTGGGGGCAGGAGGAGAAGGGGACGACAGAGGATGAGATGGCTGGATGGCATCACTGACTCGATGGACGTGAGTTTGAGTGAACTCTGGGAGATGGTGATGGACAGGGAGGCCTGGCGTGCTGCAATTCATAGGGTCGCAAAGAGTCGGACATGTCTGAGCGACTGAACTGAACTGGACTGCAAGGAGATCAAAGCAGTCAATCCTAAAGGAAATCAGTCTCGAATATTCACTGCAAGGACTGATGCTAAAGCTGAAACTCCAATACTTTGGCCACCTGATGTGAAGGACTGATTCACTGGAAAATACCCTGATGCTGGGAAATATTGAAGGCAGGAGGAGAAGGGGATGACAGAGGATGAGATGGTTGGATGGCATCACCGACTTGATAGACATGAGTTTGAGCAAGCTCCAGGAGTTGGTGATAGACAAGGAAGCCTGGTGTGCTGCAGTCCATGGGGTGGCAAAGAGTCAGACACGATTGAGTGAGTGCACTGAACTGCACTGCACTGATGTGCCTGGGAGGCCAACCAGATTTCATCACTCAAGATTTCTTTTCCTCTGGGTTTCCTACTAAATTCAGTCAAGTGGAGCCACCAACAGGGGAACATAGGGCAGGAGTAGAGAGTGTGATATTTATAACTTCCTGCACTATCTGGGTTGTGAGGTGCTTCTGGCAGTGGTTATATTCCTCCACGACAAGAGCCCTTCCCAAACACCATGGTTCTAGCTCTCTGATGATACCATTTTTTCTTGCCTAGGAGGAAGGGGAGCATGTGTTTTCTGCTGTTTCTAGTCTTGGGTTTCTTAACACTCCCTGCTAGTTCTCTTAACCTTGCTTATGTCAATGAAAATAGCCCCTTCATTAAATTATTTTCAATGAAACATTTGCGTGTGTGCCATCTATTTCCTGCCAGGACCTAACTTGCATTAAGTCCACAAGCCCAAAGTTCAAGAGAGCTCTGGACTAGAATTTCAATTATAAAATCATCAAAATATAAATCATATTAAAGGATCAGAGGAATTCAGATTCCCTGTCATTTAAGGAGTGAATATTTATAGAGGAAAAAGACCCAATTACATAGTACTGAATGTAACATATAGAGAATAAGTAGATAAAGTACAAATTAAGAATGAGTGGACAATCACCAATGAATGAATATATGAATGAATATTATACACACACACACACACATATATATGTATATACAATGGAATACTGTGTTCAGTCGCTCAGTCATGTCTGATTCTGTTATGCTATGGACTATAGCCTGTCAGGCTCCTACGTCCATGAGGATTCTCCAGGCAAGAATGCTGGAGTGGGTTGCCATGCCCTCCTCCAGGGGATCTTCCCAACCCAGGGATCCAACCCAGTCTCTTGCATTGCATGAAGATTCTTTACTGTCTGAGCCACCAGGGAAGCCCAAGAATATTGGAGTGGGTAGCCTGTCCTTCTACAGGGGAACTTTCTACCCAGGAATTGAACCAGGGTTCCCTACATTGGATTCTTGACCAGCTGAACTACCCGGGAAGCCAAATGGAATACTACTCAGCCATAAAAAGAATGAAATAATCCCATTTTCAGCAACATGGGTGAACCTAGAGAGTCAGAAAGAGAAAGACAAATACTATATGCTATCACTTATACATGGAATCTAAAATATGGCACAAATGAACTTATCTATGAAAAGAAACAGATTCACAGACATAGAGAACAGACTTGTGGTTGCAGGAGTGGGAGAGGGATGGATTGGGAGTTTGTGATTAGCAGATGCAAACTATTATATATAGAACAAATAAATAGCAAGGCCCTACTGTATAACACAGGAAACTATATTCAGTATCATGTAACAAACCATAACAGAAAGAAATATGAAAAAGAATAGATATATATGTAGAACTGAATCACTGTGTTTCACAACGGAAATTAACCAAACATTATAAATCAACCATACTTCAATAAAATAAATTAAGAAATAAAGAATGAGTGGACAGTGAAGCAAAAAGAAAATCAAGAAAATATGGTGTAACAGATGTCAAATAGGAAGGGATGGTCAGCTGTACTGAACACCAGTGAAAGTCGAATAAGACAGAAAAAGAGAAGCAACCACTGGATTTGATAGCAGGAAGATCATTTTTGACCTTGACAAGATGAAAATTTCAGTAGAATATTTCAGAGTCAGAGTTGAATGAGCTAAAGAATGGTGGTAAATGAGAAAGCCAAGACAGAAACCTCTCAAGATATTTTGCTGATAGCACTTTGAATATCTTCAAAGAATGAAGACAATCAAAAGAAAAAAATAGTAAGATGATTTCAGATACAAATTTAAGACAGGGAAAGACAAAAAGGAATATTTTTTAACCTGCCTTAAACCCAACAAAGAATTCAAATATAGTTTAGAACTGATAAAGTTAGTATGTTGTGCCAAGGAAGGGATAGTGGCACTGGGGAAAGCTATGAATGTATTCTGATCCATAGTTAAAAGGTAGTGAAGAAAAATAAACAGCTTTACCCAGTGAAAAAATAAAATCTAAAATCATTTGAAAATGTATATTTTTCAATTTCGATATGTATGCCTGTGACCATGCAATTTAAATAAACAGTCTTTTCAAAACAAAAATTCCAATTTAAAATTTAAATAAATCTCTAGCATTTGGAAAATATATAAAACACCTGTTTTTTCAATTACATAAAGCTACAAAAAGGAAAAAAGCAAACCAAAAAACCCATATAATGTATTTCTTACCATAAGTTCAGGTGATGTGATATCTCTTGGACCTTGATATGGATCATCACTAGATGCAAATGAGGCAAGTATTGACAAACCATTGAAAACCTGTTGATAGTGTTCTCCAATACGGAGCAATAATTCATTATGCAGTCCTTGGAAATCTTGTCTCAGCAGGCTCCCCAGTTCAATTTCTGTTTCATTCTAACCAAGAGATACATTAAAAAAATAAAAAGTTGCTTTTTTCCTCCATAGTAACATCTTGGAAATAAGTGTATTGATTTTATTTTATTTTTGTATTGATTTTAATATGCTATAGTTAATCAGGAACTCTGGATCAGGTGACAAGAATTACTAATAATATTTTAAAAGGCATTGGAAAACGATTCTAATCTTGACTTTTCCTGGTAGGTTTGCATGGACTACAGATAAAAAAGAGAAGTGATCAGACTTTATTTTGAAATAAAATTTTTTAAAGGGAGTATAGTTTTTTATAAAGTTTTAAAATGTCATTACATTCAAAGAAATATAACCGCTGAGAGGCAAATTAGTGGCTCTGCCTCTCTCTGCCTTAGCTTTCTCATCCACAAAATGGAAAAATAATAGTACTTTATCTCACTGGGTAACTGAGAGGAGTTACGCAAGTGAAATAATCCATAAAAATTGCTTAGCAAAGTTTCCGACATGTAAGCATTGGAATGCTGTTACCATTCCACTTTCATAACACAGATTTTCTTTCTCAAAATGAATAAATACACTCAATACTCAAAAAGACTCATGTAGAAAGAGATCCATAGCTGGCATATCATGAAATATAGGAAATAAATTAACATTGGAGAAAAACAATAGTTACATATGCATATCTGACAGGTTCTCTTGTTCCCATGTAGCCTCTTATTCCTCAGATTTTGTTGCTACTATGACACCAAAAATTGCAGCACAGGCTATAATTTTAAATTTGAAAACTAGCAAGAAAGTGGGCCAAACTGTAATCAGAGCACGAAGTAACTAAATTCAATGCTGTCATAATACTACAGTTGAAGGATATTGCCTCTTCTGACAGATATAATTATCTATCATTAGTCACTGATAGTTCCAATCAATTAATAAATTCTAAAATGAAATTAGTTGAGAAGCTGATCCATGAATGGATGACTATCACATACCATCACTGTAAAACAATAAAAAAAAATAACAAAAGAATACTTCTATTTAATACTCTCCTTTGGCCCAGGACAATACTTATTTATGTACCACTTGAACTTATATTACTCTAAGATAAATTATAAACTACTCACTCTACTTCCATAAGAATGTCACAATAGCTTTCCTATAATACTAATTTACACAAAAGAGTAAAACATATACAAACATTCAATTACCTTTAGATAATGAAGGGCACGTTCTAATTCATCCTTGGAACAGGAACAGACCAAATGGGAAAAAATATACTTGAAGTTATTTATTAAAATCTCTCTACGATTGACATTTAATTGTTTTCCTAAAGTTCGAATGAGAGCAGAAGCTGCAGGGCTTGCTTTGGCAGCAAGGTCAGGAAGCAACACTTGTAATGTTCTCTGAAAAAGAAACACTACAATTACCAAAAAGCATATTTGACCAGGTGATAAAATATTCACATGAGCTATGTACAAAAATAATTAAAAATACCACCCAAATTTGGAGTCCACCTACAACATATCTGAATTCAGATTTACCACTTATTCACTCAACAGACGTGTACTGAGCATCTACTATGGCACAGGCACTGCAGATACAGCAGTGAAAAATAGGCAAGGTTCTTGATGGTATGAAGTTTACACTGGAGGTAGGGAGAGATAGAAATAAAGAAGCTAATGTTCAAGTAGCAAAGAAAATAATTTCTCATTAGTATGTATTCATGCTTTTAATTAAAGCAGAGGTTTCAAGCTTGATTTATTATTTGATCTAACTAGTATTTAGACAATAAACAAAAGGAGCCATAAATACAGTATTTTAACTTCTTCAAATTAAGAAGTTGATGAGGGAGGGGGGTTCAGGATTGGGAACTCATGTACACCTGTGGCTGATTCATGTCAATGTATGGCAAAACCAATACAGTATTGTAAAGCAAAATAAAGTAAAAATTAAAATTAAAAATAAATAAATAAAAAAAATAAAATACGTTGAGTGTAAAAAAAAAAAAGTTGATGCTACAATATTAAAGAAAACCTTTTTAATACACCATCATCCCAACATGGCAACAAATCTATTTTGATTTTGGTCTATTTCCTTTAAGATCTTGTTCTTAAATAATATATAAAATTCCAAACATAAAACGATTGGCCTTTCATTTATTCACATATCTAACGAACAACTACTACATGTCAGTGACTATTATAGGCACTGAAGATATGACAATAAACAAGACCCAAACCCTACCCTCAGAGGTACTTACACCTTATTTGTGTTATGTCTTTCAACTTAATCCAGTAAGACTGGACATTATAAGGTAGTTTCTACCAAGTATTTATAATTATTGTATTACAGTGCATAATATTTTATGACCTAATTATTATCTACTTAAGTTTCGTCTCAGGGTTTTGTTTATTTGATACTTGGAAAATGCTGCAGTAAACCTCTGCTTTGAGGCCCTCAGATGAAATTACTAAATGCAAAGGTTAAAGATATCTTGTGGTCCTTAGAGTATAGTATCATAGTTTCTTCCAAGATTTGTCCAACTTACACACAATTTAATTTTGTTAAAATATGAAATACTGTAGGGAAAAATTTTGCCTAGATCATTATTATAATTTATTAACTAATAATAATAAACTTTGCCTTTGGGAACACATAAGAAGATAACCTACACCATCCATCTTTGAAACCTCAGCCCCACTAATGACTTTTCAAAGGCTTCCCAAACCACTACATACTACAAACTTCATTATCTGAATTCACATGTTATCTATAGCATTATTTTGTACTCCCACTACTTAGGGATAGATATGATCATATTAGACTTTGCATTACCAACGAAACCCATCATAGCACTAAAGACATAAATGCTTGGTAAATGGAATTAATTAGCATTAATTAATTAGTATTAACTTTTCAAGATAGCTAACCATAAACAGCAATGACTCAAAACAACACATATTTCACTTTTATAACATAAGTAATATTATCATATCAAAGTCAAAAGATAACATGTAAATTTGACAATCTATGGTCCTCATTATACTTGCCAGATAATAAACAATGCCAGATTTTTTTAAAAAATAGAGAGAGAATGGAATAAACACAAAATACTGAACTGAAAACCTCAATAAAGTCAACTATACTTTGCAACGTACAGTAAGGAAACGATTAAGATCAGGAAAGTCAAAAACATTGGCAATTTCAGACAAGGTATTTAAAGCCATTTCTCGCTGGTGAGCCACATCTTGTTTTCGCATCTCAGCATTCTGGCATGGAGTACTAGGAAGTGCCGTCATCTGACTGGAGTGGAGGGATTCTACCAAAAACTAGAGCAAAATGATGTTAGTTTTCACACAAGGAAGAACATTTAACTATTATGTTTTAGGCTAACATAAAGGCCAGTATCAGTTCTAAACATATTACCTGAATAGTTCATTTAATTTTTATAACAACCTTAATGAGGTATATATAAACACCCTTCTATAGATGAAGTAAACAGGCTTAGTTAAACTGGAATATGTTCTTAAGGATTACACCACTAGCACAGAGCAAAGCCTGTATTTTAACATTTCCCAACTTTTCAGAATGAACCTTTCTTGAGTGAACCTTTCTTAAAACAAAGTACCTTATCCATAATATCAAAGCATAAAAAAGTTTCTCACTGAAAGAAAGACTAATAAAAAAAAGACTTCTCTTCATAGATTAACAATAGAGTAATAATTATTATAAGATGATTTTTTCCCCTCTCCCATTTATAGCCCTACATTTTCAGACTAGGATGCTAATAGAAAAATGACAAGATGTAGGGTCTTTTAAATAAACCAAATAAATCATTAAAAAAAGAAATATCTCTCTTAAAACAAGAAAAGTAAAACCATATATATGTTCTTTTTTTAGCTTTTTGCAAAGTAAAGTAATGCTATTTCCTGTAGTCAAGGCCAGTGCTGAATCTCACCTGACAGATAGGTTTCTTATACTGGCTGAAAAAGTGCTGCAGTTTAACACTTTTAGCCGCAACCAGCGCTCTAATTTCCGTGTACGCTGCTCCAGAGACAGAAGCTGACTTGGATAATAAACAATGCAGTAAGTGCAAGAGGGCAAAAGGTACCAAATCTCCTTTTGCTGCCCTAAAATTATAAAAAAAAAAAATCAATGTCTTGAAAATAAAAATCTATAAATAAATGCAAACTGTTATCACACTTCTCTCTATAACATCACAACTCTCATATTACCATTTCTAACAGCAGGCAAACAAAAAAGGTGAATGGCCAAAATAAATATGGAAGTCTATGAAAGCTGCCAAACTTACCTTCCAATATCCCCTGTTGTAAGAATCAAGGTATCCTTCAATTCATTATTTCTTGAGATCTGAGCATGTGTATATGCTTCCTTCATCCTTAAGACAAAAAGCTAGAACAATAATATTAACTAGTTAAAGAAATTTTTAGAACCAAGTTTATGAAAATACATAAAAATAAAAATTTTAAATAAAAGTCATCAACCTCTTTTATAAATCCATCCTCAGCATCCAAGGATTCCAATATATGCTTGATATTTCCACTAAAAGCCACTCTAACATCCTTGTCTGGATCTTCCATTAAATTTAATAAAGTTCCAAGAACCATTTTTACATCTGTTTCATCTTCTCTAAAATCAAGATGCTTACAAAGATGATGCAGATTTTCTATGAAAGCTAAAAACAAGAGCATATAATACCTAAGTTAACACATTACATTAAAAAGTTGTACTATAAAAATATTGCCAATAAATAATACACTACACAGAATGCTAAGTTGTCTTATAAAGTCAATATTTTGTGTTTAAATTTGTAAAGCATATAGAACTGTGGAGGATTAAAATGAATACTTGAAAAACTAATACCTACAAATTTAAATTTCCTTTAGGGGTTTCACTGGTGGTCCAATGGTTAAGAATCTGCCTACCAATACAAGGGACATGGGTTCCATCCCTGGTCAGGAAAGGCCTCACTTGCCACAGAGCAACTATGCCAATGCACTACAACTATTGTGCTTGAGCTCTACAAGCTGTGAGCCACAGCTTCTGAGGCCTGCCCTATACAGCCTGTGCTCCACAACAAGAGAAGCCACCACAATGAGAAGCCTGCACACCTCAACAAAGGATAGCCCTGCTCACCTTAACTACAGAAAGAGGGCATGCAGCAACAAAGATCCAGCACAGGCAAAAATAAATAAATACTCTTTTATACTAAAAAAATTTATTTTATGCTTTTTAGTAAAAGTTATACATAATTTAAATCTAAAATAATCTCTAGAATTTTTAAACTTATAAAATGATTACTCAGTCAGATTTTTTTAATTACTGGGATAGACTTAAAAGCACATTTCCATAATCTAAAGAAGTGTGAATAAAGGGAAAGCTTGTTGTTTTTGTTGTCTAGTCACTAAGTCGTGTCCAGCTCTTTTGCGACCCCATGGACTGTAGCCCACCAGGCTCCTCTGTCCACAGGATTTTCCAGGCAAGAATACTGGAGTGGATTGCCATGTTCTTCTCCAGGGACTCTTCCCCAACCAGGGATCGAACCCATGCCTCCTGCTCTGGCAGATAGGTTCTCTACCATTGAGCCAGAGAGTCTCTTGGATTGTAAGGAGATCCAACCAGTCAATCCTAAAGGAAATCAGCCCTGAATATTCATTGGAAGGACTGATACTGTAGCTGAAACTCCAATACTTTGTCTACCTGATGTGAAGAACTAACTCACTGGAAAAGACCCTGATGCTGGGGAAGATTGAAGGAAAGAGGAGATGAGGACGACAGAGGATGAGGTGGTTGGATGGCATCACTGACTTGATGGACATGAGTTTGAGTAAGCTCTGGGAGTTGGTGGTGGACAGGGAACTCTGGCGTGCTGCAGTCCATGGGGTAGCAAAGAGTCTGACACAACTTAGTGACTCAATAACAATAACCACCCAAAGCAAGCCATCATCCAAGTATGTGTATACATTTCATGCTCCCAACAAATTCATACACCTTTATCATTGTAAAGCGGTAAAGATATAATCTATACTCCTCAGGGGGCAAAGTATTGGACTATTAGAAGTTCTGAAGGTCCAAAGCAGTGGCAGGGGACACATTAAGAAGGTCCCTGGGATCACTAAAGAGGATACAGGATACTGAACCTCACAATATTGAACTAAACAACAGGTATTTCCCTTACATTGTCTAATCACAAGAGCATTCTAAAACTCTAAAAATTACTTCCCTTGTTAGTTCTGTGATACAGTCTAATATCAGACATCCTGTTTATAAATAATTACATAAGCACTGAATCTATCAAGCAAGTCTAATTTTTTAAGGCTTCAGGCTAACTCCACCATTGTTTTTGTTTTTTTTAAAGGAGCTTAAATAGGTTTCAAAATATTAAATAAATCATAACAAACCACTTACCAAGTTTCACTGGGCTAGGTGTTTTTTTTTTCAGTAGGAAAAGGAATGGCTTGCAAACAGAAGCTTTTAGTCGAGATGAACATTCAGGTTGAGAAGCAACTTTTAGGCTCTTACATAAGAGGTCAATATGCCCATATTCAGAGAGAGGTTCTGTTAAAGAACTTGTCAAATAAAACTTGCCATGAAGTGTACAGACAAGCTGACCAAGTACAGATGCAAATTCTTTTTTGACAATGTCAGAATCATCTTTGACTTTATCTCTAGGGGGGAAAAAAAAGTACTAAATCTTTTGGTTTCATTTTGTGGTCTAAATAGTCTTGCCTCATTTCGGGCAAAAGTACTGATTAAACAAAGAATAGAAGCAAAAAAATTTTAATTCTAAAACTAAAAGCAACATTTGGTCTATATATCCAGCAATAAACATAAATTTGTATATATGATATCTGTTCAATCAAGTTGTATATTCAAATTAAAATATTAACACATACACAAGAATCTTGGGAACTCTGTTATAAGGATTCTGCTGCTGCAGTAAGATAAAGAATCCATTAATACAGCTCATCCGGATTACTTCATGAGAGCTCTGCAGGGCCCAGCTGTAAACTGCTGTTCTCCACTCAAGGTGTATTCTTCTTGGAAACAGAGTTAGAAGAAATACACATCGTGACTGGGCCTGTGGTGCTAAAAAAAATTAAGTCCATTAATCAAGATTTCTAAGTGTTTATTTTACATACACACAACATACATACTTATTCCTTATTGTAAAGTCAAATAACATTTAAAATATATACAGCATTTAATTAAAAACTCCTTTTCCATTTATTAAGCACGTGCACTAAAAAAGGTCTATGTATAATCTTACTAGTAACAGGGAAATCCAAACTGAAAATAACACCCATAAAATAGCAAAAAACATATATTTGTTTAGGTAGTTACATCTTTGACTTTTTTTTTTGGCTACACCATTCAGCTTGTGGCATTTTAGCTCCCTGACTAGGGATCAAACCCGGGCCCTCCACAGTGAAAGCACAAAGTCTTAACCACTATACTGCCAAGGAATTCCCTCTCTTTTTTAAGACAGCAAAAAATTTAAAATTTGATAATGCCAAGTGCTGGTAAAGATATGAAACAAAAGGAACTCATATTTTGCTAACAGCAATGTAATTTGGAATGACATCTTTGGAGAACAATGTGGCAGAATAGAGCTGAGGATGCATAAATCCTACAATTTATCCCTTTCTACACGTCTAACTCCTTTTTGAACTATTTAAAAATGTACCTTATTTTGTAATCACACATATAGAATTTTGTGACCACTTACAGTAGCTATCTGAAATCCTCTGGCTTAATGTTAGAAGACTGGTGGCAAACGTGGTCAACTTTAAAGAGTCATCATCAGAATGGAGACAAATCCATGGAAGTGAGAGCATTCCACATAAATCTTCCAGGATATGATCTTCAAATGAAGTGTTTACTACAGAAACACACAATAGGTGATTAAGGATATCTTTTCTTTAATCATATTTAGCTATGTCTTCTTTCAATTTAAAAAAAGACATTCTACACATCAAATGGAATTACAATAAACATTCATAAACAGGGGTTCTTAACATAAAGATGATGTTCTGAGGTCTGCGAATCCAAAGGAATTAACTGTGACTTTATGAAAATATGCATTTATATTTTTAGTAGCATTCTTTATATTCTTAAAATAAAATTTAAAAGCTATAAATAATTTCTATTGACTGAAAAAGAATACTAAAAGTATTATACAAATAAATTTAGAACTTATATATTACTGATACGCCTAACAGAACTGAAATTAAAAATAAACTTTCGGGCATTTCCAACATTGGTTCATTTAGGCCTCAGGCAAAAAACAAAACCTATTTTCATACTGATTACTGGTTATTTTGATCCGTTGCTTTTTTGTACTCACCTTGAATATACATCAAAGCATCATATATTTTTACCACTTTGTCAATAATTGTCTCCAGATCAGGTTTCTGAACAGATTCTAACAAAGTCCTACAGCTCTTAAGCACCTTTGTGTAAAAATCCACAGACATCCAAGTTATCATTACCGAAGGTTTCTTCTTACACTTCTGTTGACAGTCCTTGAAATTATAGCTGCAGTTAAAACATTTTTTAAGACAATTAAAATGAATTTTATTATAGTCAAAACTAATATTATAGTAAGCAAAAAGAAATTGTGAGTATAAAACTAACCTAAAACTATAAACCAATTCAAAGCAAATATGCATATCAATTAATTTTAATCTCTTCATGTCAGTCTAAATCACACAGGATTTGGTGATTAAAGTTAATCTATGCTATTTAAATGTGATACCATCAGGCTTTAAAATAACAGAAGATATAGCTGTGTAAACCCTTTCTTAATAATAGGACAAAAGCAGACTTTACCCAAATTAGCTATTACTTCAAGTTATCTCAAATTCCAAATTTAAGGCAATCTGAATTAATACAGCTTTTTTAATCTCCTTCATAACTTTGTATTAGCAAGTTAAGAGTGACTCAGGAAAATTAAAAGATTTAAAAAAAAAAAGAAAAACAACGAGTGAATCAGGAAACACAGAATAAATGATCATATAAAAAATTATCAAGGAGTGATGGTCTATAACATGGCAGTAAAAAATAAGACTAAATCTTCAGAGAGGGTTCACACTGTATTCCTTCTGATAGAGTAATTAACCTATATTAACGCTAAACTAAAAATATCTCTAATGAGTTTTAAATTCCTACTGTTATTATCAAAGGGGAAAGTTCTCTTGATGAAATATTTGGCTTAAAGAGCACTGAATTTTGAGTTGTATAAAAAAATGTTCTACCTTTCCACCCCAGAAAGTTAGTTCAGGCTTCAGACAAAAAAGAGCCTCAATTTTGAATGTGTAAAGAGGACATAAAAACATTTACTTCAGAGAATTATTGTAAAGATTAAATAAGATATATATAGTACTTAACACAGTATCTGGCATTTAGCAGATGCTCAATAAAAAACAAATTTCTCTTTCACAGAAAAATTTTGTGTTCTAAGGTCACAAAAATCAAGTGAATAAAGAGGTCTTCCAAAACAATAAATTGAAATGTATTACACCCAGAAAATACAAGTTGTTTTTACCAGTCCATGTTCTGATGAGAACAGTGAACAGTACACAGAGCAGTCAGTTGTAGAATGACAGCAACTCCTTCTAAAATCTCACTAATAGGATTCTTCACATTATTGGATTCAAGGAAAATTTGAAGGTCCTCAGCCTTCTGTTTCAGTGCACTCCATAATATGCTCTTTTTGCTCATATCCACATGTTTAATTCTGTAATTAATTATAACCAGAGTGTAAAGATTCATATTCATATGAATTTATATAATCTTGCTTGTACATGAAAAATATTTTAAACAAAAGACAGCATGTAATGGCAACTACTGGCATTTTGTTTGTTTTTTGCTATACCATATGGCTTGCGGGATCTTAGTTCCCCAACCAGGAAGTGAACCCAGGCCACAGCAGTGAAAGCACTGAGTCCTCATCACTGGACCACCGGGGAAATCCCTGCTGCTGCCGCTGCTAAGTCGCTTCAGTTGTGTCCGACTCTGTGCGACCCCACAGACAGCAGCCCACCAGGCTCCCCCGTCCCTGGGATTCTCCAGGCAAGAACACTGGAGTGGGTTGCCATTTCCTTCTCCAATGCAGGCAAGTGAAAAGTGAAAGTGAAGTCGCTCAGTTGTGCCCGACTCTTTGCGACCCCATGGACTGCCGCCTACCAGGCTCCTCTGTCCATGGATCTTCCAGGCAAGAGTGCTGGAGTGGGGTGCCATTGCCTTCTCCAGGGAAATCCCTACAACTACTGAAATTTATAACAATTTTTACAATTGGCTAAAATATGGGAACTCTTTGGCTACATTACAAAAAAAATAATTTGCTAACATTTTTTAAATTGTTGATAGATGTATAGTCACAGAGATTTTTTTAATGTATTAAAAAGTCAAATCAGGCAAGTAAAGACTTTCAAGTAACCATATTTAGTCATGGAATCTTTTATACTAAAATAGACTACAAGAACTATTAAACTTTTTAAGCACTCCTTCGACTACTTATAGAAAGAACAAATATTCTTGGTGTATTTAAGGCAAAGCACTTAAATAAAGGTGATTTTTAAGTCACTAAAGTTCTATTAAGTGGCTAAATACAAACTGAATGAAAGTCATACTCCTCGGTCTGTTTTGGTGCTCTTTTGGAAGAGTTTAAAGATGAGCTGAGTCGACGCCTTTTGGGTGATAGTCCATTGCTATTACTGCTGAGGTTTTCCTGTTGAATTTGGCACTGAACTTCATCAATGATTTCCATACTTTCCATTTTTAAGGCTGCATAAAGTGGGCCCAACAAATACTGAGAAAGCAAAAATAATTTTAAAAACTATTTCTTAGAAAATAAGTTTATATGTATTATTCATAGATAGCAAAAATGCATTAGGTATCAAGATTCCAAAGAAGGTAAATTATTTTCAGAGTCTCATCAAACAAAACAAAAACCTAAGTTAATCTAATTATTTCACAGTGTATATATAGACACATATATAGCTTTATATCTAGAATTATGGTTCTATAGTTTTAGAAGGCCTAAGACAAATCCTTCTATAACCTGTTTTCCCTTGACCAAAAGAAAAATTCTACAAGAAAATGACTAACTTCTTTTATACAACAAATCTAGCAAGATTTACAGATAAAGTAAAATATTATTACATATAAACTAAAATATTTAATCAATTTATTGCATATCTATTGTATCACTCTCCCACAGTTCAAATAAAAAAAAATAATTAGTCATAACTAGTCATACATAATTTGGCATGATTAGTACTATATACTCATAGATTTTCTAGACGTGATCGATTATAACCTGACAAAGAAAAAGTCTAGGTGAGTGCTCAAAGTTTTTGCAATGAAGTTGATACCTGGCCCCCTTTTAATTAGTAATGCAACAAACATGTTTACTCTTCACAAACTCTACTTTAAAACATTCTACTCCATTGGCAATTCATTACCAACATAGTGAACAAATCTTTCTGAAACCAAATTAAAAATCCATAATAGGAAGTCAAAGTAGATTATAAAAAGTATCCCATTCTGAATGTACATTATTATAGATATTCTCACAACCAAAAAAAGATATTCTATTTCCTCTTTATTACTTTTGCACAATGCATACGCTTAAAGCAAAAATATATGCTTAACAAGTAACCTTAAAAATGACTTACCTCCACATCTGCCTGAACTCCAAGCACATCTACAAGAGCTTTAGAAATATTTCTCACATAAACCTTCCTGACTTGTAAAGCAGATTCATACCCAGCTGGCACATATTTAAGGAAATACTGCAGTAAGTGGCACAAAGCCGCTTTTAGCAAATCAGACTTAAGCTGCAAAAGCACACCATCTTCAAACATGACACAGAGTTTTTCTAGCAGCATATTTAAGTAGACAGGCTCAATATTTCTATAAGCTTCTGTTTCAGAGGAGAACAAGGTCTTTATCAGCTTTGATAATGGCTCTTCATAGAGTTTCAACTGGTCAGCATCCATTTGTACTAGTTGTTTTAATAATTCGAAAAATGAGCTGAAAAAAGTGCTGGCTGGTTGTGCTGGCAGTCCTCCAAGCTCAAAGAGTTCAGTTAAAAGACTAATTGCTAAGGATTTAACTTTTGGACTCCCATACTCTAGCAGAACACAACCTATCTGCCAAAGGAAGAGTTCCTGCCTTCTAAAAAACACAATTGCAATAATACGAATAAGAACCGTCAATAAAGTGACTTCAATAAACTCTAAATTTTGCATGTTCATGAGCTGCAAAGGAGCTGGCTGTAAATATCCTACATGTTCATCGAATTGACTTAAAAACCGGTGAACTACCACTGGCCATTCCACAAAGTGTTCTACTGCATATCTTCTGTGGAAGTAAATCAAGTCTTCAAAAAGATGTAATAATTCCTTCATCAGTACTCCAAAAATAGCAGGACTCTTGCTTTTAAAAAGAAATAATAATGCACAGATGACTTCACAGATTTTTTTGTGTAACATATGACAGGATGGAGTGGCTGCAATCCGCAGAAGTCTTGTTATGATCCAATTACTGAATTCTTTGAAATAAACAGAAAAAGATATTAAATAAATAAGTATATTAGAGTGCTACTTAATTTGCTAAATGCTTGATTTATTTTTAAAGTATAAACTTCATTGACAAAATAGTCTAAAACATTCCCTACACAATGGAAACATAACAATTTAGAATACCAATTTGGAGTCAGACAAGATTCTAGCTTTCCACTTAGTAGTTGTGTCGTCCTAAATCCTACAATATAATTTCCTGAACTTTTAAATTGCAACTAAGAGATATATATTTTATATCACAGTGTAGCATAAATATGAATATTATTTTATTTAATAAATGATACAAGTTTCATAAAATATTACTTATTCTGCAATGTTCTATGATATTTCTAGGCAATTATATTTCATCTTTAATACCCACTAAATGAGTTATAACCTGTTGTTTAAAAGTCAGTGCAGCAAAGAATATAGATTAACAAGTATTTATATTTTTCCAGTGGTCATGTATGGATGTGAGAGTTGGACTGTGAAGAAAGCTGAACGCTGAAGAATTGATGCTTTTGAACTGTGGTGTTGGAGAAGACTCTTGAGAGTCCCTTGGACTGCAAGGAGATCCAACCAGTTCATTATAAAGGAGATCAGTCCTGGGTATTCATTGGAAGGACCAATGCTAAAGCTGAAACTCCAATACTTTGGCCACCTCATGCGAAGAGCTGACTCATTGGAAAAGACCCTGATGCTGGGAGGGACTGAGGGCAGGATGAGAAGGGGACCTCAGAGGATGAGATGGCTGGATGGCATCACCGACTCGATGGAGATGAGTTTGGGTGGACTCTGGGAGGTGGTGATGGGCAGAGAGGCCTGGCGTGCTGCGATTCATGGGGTTGCAAAGAGTCGGACACGACTGAGCAACTGAACTGAATTGATAATGTATTAGTAGTTTAATAAGTACCATGGCAGAAGAAATGTAGAACACTTTGTATCAACAGAGCATAAAGAAAGCCTAACTAAGCTAGTCCTAGCATAGACCATCAGTAATCGTCAGAAAAGACTTTTTAGAGGACATACTATCAAAGTTGACTCTTAAGATTCAAGCAAAAAATTTTAAAATACTCTATGCATTGTACAGAAAAAAAGATATTTGCTTTACATCTCTTTATGATGAAGCTAACAAAGGGACAAAAGTAGTGAGAATAAGGAGAAAAGCCTGGAAAAAAATTTCAACATCCAGAATGGGAGTAGTAAGCTTGTTCTGAGAGGGCCAAATATGAAATATTTCAGGCATGAGGGCCATATATGAAATATTTCAGGCTTGAGGGCCATATGATCTCCATGTCAACTACTCAGTTGCCTTTGAAGTAGCTGCAGACAATACACAAATGAATGATCATGGCTATGTTCCAACAGAACTTTGTTTCCAGAAATAGGCAGCCAGTCTATGAGCCATGGTTTGCTAATGCATGATCTAAAAAAGGACATTATCAAAAACAGAAAAAAGAAAACTGCTTAAATGTTCAATAAACATTTTCAGTTACTTCTGCTCCATTTGTGGTATCTAGTTCATAATAAAAGAAAACAAGGATGCATGAAATAAAACCATTTCGCTCCCTCAACTTATAGCAAATTTGACCAAAATACACATAACAATGTGTTTGTGACATTTCAGGAGAGCAGAAGAGGCAGAATTCATAAAAGAGATCAAAAATGAATGTACAAACAGCAGAACTTACCAATACAACTGCCTCTGGCTTCATTTTGCCCATGGCTTCCATTCACATTTACAAACATAAGTGGGGAGGACTTCATGATATGTTGGATGAAATCAAGCAACATCACAGAGGTTGGCTGAGAGTCAGTTTTCTTTACAAGTTCCAGAGCAACTAAAACAACAAAAGATTCATTTTAAAAAGTCATAACAAATTAAATGGCAGTTTTTTTGTTAAGTAACTAGTCTTTGGTGACAAGAATTATGTCCAATACAGTGTTTATGATAAATTCATGGGACTAAACACTACAATCCTATCTTCCTAATTTTAAATGCTTAATAATCACATGTATTCATCTGTCATATATCCATTTACCAAACATGTAGGCTATAGGCCTATAATATTCCTGGCACTGTGTTAAAATCTGAGGATTAAAAAAAACACCCTAACAATCAGGTGAGGGAGTCAGACAAATAAACTAGTAATTATATCAATAATACGATGTGTTAACTACACTAATCTACAATAAATGAAACAAGGGTCTGGAAAGAGCCTGCGAAGGAGTTGATTCCTAGATGATGAGAAGTTGGTCAAACAGAGAGGGTAAGGACAAGTGGTCTAAACAGATGGAGTACCATATGAAAACACATTTTGGAAGTACTCAGTAGTCCTTTGTTATTTTTCAGGAACTCAAAATTTTACTGATTGAAAAAGAAAGGCTAGATGACTATTGCAATTCTTAAAATCTATGTCAAATTTGGGATTAAATTTATAAATCATGAGCCACATGCCACTCCAGATTGTCCCTTCCATGTAATTTCAACAGACATGGCACATATGACACCATCTTACCAAGTTGGTAGTATGTGTCTTTTAGATTGTCATAAACAGTAAATAGTTGATTCAACAACTCACAGAATCTTATTACCTTCCATAAACAAAGTGGCCAACTCTTATACAAAGAGTTTCTTAAAATGGCATTTGCTGTTTTTCAACCACTGACATAAGACCTATCTAAAAGAGAACTGGCCAAATATTTTTATTTAAAATAATTCATATATCAAAGAAGAATCAGTGGCAAGCACTATCTAGATAACAATGAGGAAAAAAGAATTATTTTAAAAGTGTAAATCACATTATATAATAAGTAATACATACTTTAATATGAACAACAACAAGTAACTATCAAAAATCCTAACTATATATCTAAAGCTTCATGGAGAAAATTGCTACTATAATGTGCATACATGAAAAAGAAAACAATTCATGATTTATATCAGAAATAACTGTTTCTTACCAACATTTACATCTGTAAGTATTCGGTCAATGAACTGACATAGAATTTGTCTTGGCTTCTGTACAACAGTATTATATTCCTCTGGACTGGCACTAAAACACAAATAAAATGGTTTTAACCCTTAAAGGGATGATACCATGGATGATACCACTCTAACGGCAGCAAGCGAAGATGAGTTAAAGACCCTCTTGATGAGAGTGAAGGAGGAGACTGAAAAAGCCAGCTTAAAACTAAATATTAAAAAACTAATATCATGGCATCCAGCCCCATTACTTCATGGCAAATAGAAGGGGAGAAGGTGGAAACAGTGACAGATTTCATCGTCTTGAGCTCTAAAATCACTGTGAATGGTGACTGCAGCCATGAAATCAGAAGACAATTGCTTCTTGGCAGGAAAGCTATGACAAACCTAGACAGTGTGTTGAAAAGCAGAGACATCACTCAGCCAACAAAGGTCCAGCTCAGTCAAGACTATGGTCTTCCCAATGGTCACGTAGGGTTGTGAGAGCTAGATTGTAAAGAAGGCAGAGCACCAAAGAATTAATGCCTCTGAATTGTGGTGCTAGAGAAGACTCTTGAGAGTCCCTTGGACAGCAAGGAGATCAAGCCAGGCAATCTTAATGGAAATCAACCCTGAATACTCATTGGAAGGACTGATGTTAAAGTTGAAGCATCAGTATTTTGGTTACCTGATGTGAACAGCCAACTCTGGAAAAGTCCCTGATGGCAGGGACTGAGGGCACAAAGAAAGAGGGTGTCAGAGGATAAGATGGCTGGATGGCATCACCAATGCAATGGACATGAAGTGAAGTTGCTCAGTCGTGTCCAACTCTTTGTGACCCCACGGACTGTAGCCTACCAGGTTCCTCCATCCATGGGATTTTCCAGGCAAGAATACTGGAGTGGGTTGCCATTTCCTTCTCCAGGAGATCTTCCCAACCCAGGGATTGAACCCAGGTCTCCCACATTGTAGGTAGATGCTTTACCGTCTGAGCCATCAGGGAAGCAACGGACATGAACTTGGGCAAACTCTGGGAGATGATGAGGGACAGGGAGGCTTGGCGTGCTGCAATCCATGGGGTCACAAATAGTTGGACATAAGTGGGCGAATGAACAACAACCCTTAAAGGGACTCACGATTTCATCTGTGAAGAATTCTCTAAAGTTGAACTTACCAAATGTGTTTAGTTTTAATGCTGACACTGATAGTATTCTGCAAAGTCTAGACCTGTCTTGCCCAATATGGTAAACCTTTATCACACGCTATTGAGAACCTGATATATAGTTAGTCCAAAATGAGATGTGCTACAAGTATGAAATACACATTGGATTTGGAATATTCACTACCAAAAATGTGTAATACTGCATTAAAAATTTTACATTAATTACATGTCAAAATGATAACATCTGGATATACTGAGTTAAATAATATATGTTGGGTTTCTTTAGTTTCTTTTATTTTAATTGAAGGATAATTGACTTATGACATTGTATTAGTTTCTGATATACAGCAAAGTAAATCAGTTATCATATATTCTTTTCCATATTATTTTCAATTATGGTTTATTACAGGATATTCAATATAGCTTTCTGTGCTATACAATAGGATGCTGTTGTTTATCCATCTGTATATAATAATTTGCACCTGCTGCTGCTGCTGCTAAGTCACTTCAGTTGTGTCCGACTCTGTGTGATCCCATTGACGGCAGCCCACCAGGCTCCCCCGTCCCTGGGATTCTCCAGGCAAGAACACTGGAGTGGGTTGCCATTTCCTTCTCCAATGCATGAAAGTGAAAAGTGAAAGTGAAGTCGCTCA
Source organism: Capricornis sumatraensis (assembly GCF_032405125.1). Lineage (NCBI taxonomy): Eukaryota > Metazoa > Chordata > Mammalia > Artiodactyla > Bovidae > Capricornis > Capricornis sumatraensis. The sequence continues at coordinate 232,479,434 of NC_091069.1, read as the reverse complement.
GTCGGGTCTGACCCTCAGGGACCCCATGGACTGCAGCCTTCCTGGCTCCTCCATCCATGTGATTTTCCAGGCAAGAGTACTGCTAGTCCCAAACTCCCAGCCCAATTCTCCCCTGCTCCCCACCTTTGGCAGCCATAAGTCTGTTCCCTATATGTGAGTCTGTTTCTGATTCAAAAATAAGTTCATTTGTGTTGTATTTTAAATTTCACATATAAGTGATATATACAATATGGTAATAATATATATTGCTAAAATTAATTTCACCTATTTCCTTTTTGTAATGTAGCATTTTGTAATATGGGAAACTTTCAATTATATATGTGACTTCTTTCATATTTCTGTTGAATAGATCTAGACTTCTAGAAAAATCAAAAGAAAACAGTTTCTTCAACAAAGAAATTCCAAGGGAAAAAAAGAGAGAAGAAACTTATAAAGAAGACTTGAGAGCTATATCGACCCAGGATGTCAGGATTGAGAACACATGTACACCTGTGGCGGATTCATGTTGAACTACGGCAAAACCAACACAATATTGTAAAGTAAAAAAATAATAATAATAAAAAATTTTTTTTAAAAAGCTGTATCGACCAAGCATAATGGCTGATCCTACATACGATTCTGAATCAAGAATAAAAACTAATACCATAAATAACAACTGGGAAAATTTGAGCAGACTAGATATTTGATGTTTTTAAGAAATTAAAGTTTAAGGTATGAAAATGGTATTGTGGTATGTCTAAAAAGTCTTTACACTTTAGAAATAAATAGTGGTATTTATTGATAAAATGATGTCTGGAATTTGCTGCAAAGTACTCTGAGGAGTAGATTTAAATCTATTAAGAAATCTATTTAAATATATTGAGAAATAGATTTAAGGGATACACAGAGTACCTGATGAACTATGGACAGAGGTTCGTGACACTGTACAGGAGACAGGGAGCAAGACCATCCTCAAGAAAGAGAAATGCAAAAAAGCAAAATGGCTGTCTGAGAAGGCCTTACAAACAGCTCTGAAAAGAAAAGAAGCAAAAAAACAAAGGAGAAAAGGAAAGATATATCCATTTGAATACAGAGTTCCAAACAATAGCAAGGAGAGATAAGAAAGCCTTCCTCAGTGATCAGTGCAAAGAAACAGAGGAAAACAACAGAATGGGAAGACTAGAGATCTCTTCAAGAAAATCAGAGATACAAAGGGAAGATTTCATGCAAAGATGGTCTCAATAAAGGACAGAAATGTTAGGACCTAACAGAAGCAGAAGATATTAAGAGGTGGTAGCAAGAATACACAGAAGAACTATACAAAAAAGATCTTCACAACACAGATGATCACGGTGTGATCAGTCACCTAGAGCCAGACATCCTAGAATGTGAAGTCAAGTGGGCCTTAGGAAGCATCACTATGAATAAAGCTAGTGGAGGTGATGGAATTCCAGTTGAGCTATTTCAAATCCTTAAAGATGATGCTGTGAAAGTGCTGCACTCAATCTGTCAGCAAATTTGGAAAACTCAGCAGTGGCCACAGGACTGGAAAAGGTCACTTTTCATTCCAATCCTTAAGAAAGGCAATGCCAATGAATGCTCAAACTACCACACAATGGCACTCATCTCACATGCTAGTAAAGTAATGCTCAATATTCTCCAAGCCAGGCTTCAGCAATACGTGAACTGTGAACTTCCTGATGTTCAAGCTGGTTTTAGAAAAGGCAGAGGAACCAGAGATCAAATTGCCAACATCCTCTGGATCATGGAAAAAGCAAGAGATATCCAGAGAAACATCGATTTCTGCTTTATTGACTATGCCAAAGCCTTTGACTGTGTGGATCACAATAAACTGTGGAAAATTCTGAGAGAGATGGGAATCCCAGAGCACCTGACCTGCCTCTTGAGAAATCTGTATGCAGGTCAGGAAGCAACAGTTAGAACTGGACATGGAACAACAGACTGGTTCCAAATAGAAAAAGGAGTATGTCAAGGCTGTATGTTGTCACCCTGCTTATTTAATTTATATGCAGAATACATTATGAGAAACACTGGTCTGGAGGAAGCACAAGCTGGAATCAAGATTGCCAGGAGAAATATCAGTAACGTCAGATATGCAGATGACACCACCCTTATGGCAGAAAGCTAAGAAGAACTAAAGAGCCTCTTGATGAAAGTGAAAGAGGAGAGTGAAAAAGTTGGCTTAAAGCTCAGCATTCAGAAAGCTAAGATCATGGCATCCAGTCCCATCACTTCATGGCATCCAGTCCCATCACTTCATGGCAAATAGATGGGGAAACAGTGGAAACAGTGAGAGGCTTTATTTTTGGGGGGCTCCAAAATCACTGCAGATGGTGACTGTAGCCATGAAATTAAAAGACTTTTACTCCTTGGAAGGAAAGTTATGACCAACCTAGACAGCATATTTAAAAGCAGAGACATTACATGTCCACAAAGGTCCATCTAGTCAAGGCTATGGTTTTTCCAGTTGTCGTGTATGGATGTGAGAATTGGACTATAAAGACAGCTGAATGGCAAAGAATTGATGCTTTTGAACTGTGGTGTTAGATAAAACTCTTGAGGGTCCCTTGGACTGCAAGGAGATACAATCACTCCATGCTAAAGGAGATCAGTCCTGAGTGTTCACTGGAAAGATTAATGTTGAAGCTGAAACTCCAATACTTTGGCTACCTGATGTAAAGAGCTGACTCATTTGAAAAGACCCTGATGCTGGGAAAGATTGAAGGCAGGAGGAGAAGGGAATGACAGAGGATAAGATGATTGGATGGCATCACTGACTCAATGGACATGAGTTTGGGTAAATTCCAGGAGTTGGTGATGGACAGGGAGGCCTAGCATGCTGTGGTCCATGGGGTTGCAAAGGGTCGGACATGAGTGAGCAGCTGAACTGAAATGAACTAAACTCTGAGGAGAGGAATAGAGCCATTAATTGATTATTATCATTATGTGAAATGGGAAATCTATATACTATTTTCTCTTTTATTGTATGTTCTAAATTTTCCACAATAAAAATTCAATAGGCTCAGACAGTAAAGCGTCTGTCTGCAATGCGGGAGACCCAGGTTCGATTCCTGGGTCGGGAAGACCCCCTGGAGAAGGAAATGGCAATCCACTCCAGCACTCTTGCCTGGAAATCCCATGGATGGAGGAGCCTGATAGGCTACAGTCCATGGGGTCGCAAAGAGTCGGACACGACTAAGCAACTTCACCTTAGAACAAACAAGAAAAAGTAATATTAAAAGGAGATACAATAATTAATCTGAGGAAGAGTATTCTAGAATCCTGAATGAATTCAACTTGAGTTCTATAATTTTGTATGAGTAACCAAGGAATAGAACATAAGAATATAATACAAAGTCTGTATTCCACTACATGATGAGGAATCATAAAGGCAATCATGTAATCAACAAACACTTACTGAGTGCCTATACTGAACTGAACTGAACTGAACTGAATGTACCAGAGAACTCATCAGAAGCTACTATTGGGAAGGTAAAAGATAGTTTAATGGAGGAGACTGATAAGTCAATCTAGCCCTCTATCCAGACCGGATTATGATTTAATCACCAAAACAGTTAACACAGGTGGAAACACAGGTATGGGGAGGAAAAAACCCCAGTTTTAGAAACAGCAAGTTTAAGGTCTCAAGGGAACTAAGTGGGATGTCCAAAAGACTGTTGGAATAACAGTTCTAGACCTCAAGTGAAATGGGATATAGACTAACTAGCCTAGAGATATAGACTAAGTTATCGATATATAATAGTACATATCAAGCAAAGCTAAACATACTGTATTATTTCATATTTCACATGAAATAAAACAGGAAATTAGACCCTAATTTTCACATGAGAAAACTGATTCTTATGCAGATTATATAATCTACCAGTATTAGAGCTAGTAGCAGTGGAAGCCTTGAGTAAGAATGCAAAGGTAGTAAGTAACAGGAAAGCCAAAGACAGAACCTTAAGGTTAGAGAAGCCATGAGGAGAAAAGCAAACGGTCAGAGAAACAGAAAAGCCATGAGAGATGTGTTCTAGAATCCAAGGAGGTGAGAATTCTAAGGAGGGAGCTGTCAACAAGATCAAATAAAATTAGTTAAAATGTCCTTTGCATACATATATTAGATGGTAAAATACATTTAACATAAAATTTGCCACCTTAACCTTTAAGAGTACAGTTCTGTGGCATTAAGCACATTCACATTATCCTACACCATCACCATCATCCCTCTCTAGCACTTTTTCATCTTTCCAAACTGAAACTGTACTCGGTAAACAATTATCTCCCGACTTCCTCCTCCTCTTCCTACAATTCTGTTTCTATGAATTTGACTACATCATACAAGTTATATTCTATATTTGTCCATTGTGACTGACTTATTTCACTTCGCATATGTCTTCACAGTTCATGCCTGTTGTAACACGTGTCAGAATTTCCTTCCTTTTTAAGGCTAAATAATATTCTATATACTGTGTGCATATATCATATTTTATTTATCTTTCCACAGATACTTGAGCTGCTTCCACCATTTAGCTACTGTGAATAATGCCCCTACAAAGGTGAGAACACAATATCTGTTTTATTCCCTTTCAGTTATTTTGGGTATATACATAGACGTGAAATGCAAGATTGTATGGTAATTCTACGTTCAATTTTTTTGAGAAACTGCCATACTGCTTCCACAATAGCTGCACCATTTTACAGCCCTACTAACAATTTACAGAGGTTCCAATTTTTCCTTATCCTCACCAACACTTGTTATTTTGTTGTTTTTTTTTAATAGTACCCATCCTCATGGGGTTGCAATGATATCTCTTTGTAGTTTTGATTCACAATTTCCTAGTAATTAGGGATGTTGAACATCTTTTCATGTGCCTTTTGCCCATTTGTCTTCTTCTTTGGAGAAAGTCTACTCAAGACCTTTCTTTATTTTTAAGTCTCATGCTCTACTGACCATCTCCTCATTTTTAAATTTTTAATTTTCTGGTTGCTGTTGATAATGAGCTATAGTTCTTAATAACTTTTGGATGATAACTCCTTACAGATATATGATTCACAAACATTTTCTTTCCTTCCATGGGTAGTCTTTTCACTCTGCTGATACTGTACTGTATAAAATTTTTAATTTTGATAATTTAAAATGTAATTTATTTTTTGATATGCTGTCATGCTTTTGGTGTCATATTCAGAAATCACTGCCAAATCCAATGTCATGAAGCTTTTACCCTAAGAGTTCTAAGAGTTTTACAGTTTTTATTCTTTCATTTAGGTCTTTGATCCATTTTAAGCTGATTTTTTTTAATGTCCTTTGAATTTTAAAATTTTAATGTAGAGGTAAAGGCAGAAGCCAGATTTTAAAAGTTTGAAAAACAAATGAAATGTGAATATTGAGAAGAGCATGCTCTTTCTAAAGTTTGACCATGAAACGAAGGGAAGAATTGGAGTTGGCACTAACTAAATGAATACATGAGATCAAGACAACTTTGTTTTGTTTCCCTTAAGATGAAGAGACTTGAACAACTAATTCTTGGAACTTGGCTTTCCTTCCTGGGATCCATGTTTAAGTAGAGAGACTCCTTGGATAGCATGATTATCATTAGTTATAATGATAATCATTAATATATATTTATTAATATAGGATGAAAAGATGAGTAAAGGTACTAATAATAAATTCAAAAGACAAATAAAGCAAGATGCCTTGCTTCAAGGAAGTTGCTGGGGAGAGGGGAAGAACACACAAAAACAATAATCAAGCATTATATACACCCGCAGCAGGAAATAACTAACTCTGCCTAGAGGACTCAGGGAAAGCTGTGTATAAGTGATGGGCTTACTCCATCACTTCTACTGGCAAAACAGCTGAAGATATATTAGGTAAGCTGGTTATTTACAAAAAATAAAATTAAGTATTTCATACAAATAACTTATAACATCTACACAGTACTGTAAATCTACATATATTTTCCCACTTAAACAATGCTAAAAGAAAAAATGAGAAAGCTAATTATTTTCTTGATTATTCAATCACAAAGTCCAATTATAATTGATTACATACAGGACCCAAGGCATCTACAGTTTATAACTGCCATGATGGAAATGGTCCTGATACATAGTAAACAGTCCAAAAAACTTTGTTGAATGAATCAATGGTTCATAAGAATCTTTCTGAATCTTATGCCTCCTTCATCCTTAATGTGTAATCTTTTCCGAACCTGTGGAATATCTACCAATAGACCATAGGATCCTAGAGGTGGGAGATTATATTTCTCTATGAATTTCTGCACTACCAAGAGACCATAAGCTGCTTCAGAAGAGAAACTGTGTTTTAATTCTCTTTGCATTGCCTATACCCCACCTAGAACTGTGTCCTGTTTGACAAAAAAATCACTAACTGAAATAATAAATACTTACAAATAATGTAAACCCAAGGCACACAGAATCAAAGAATAAGTAGTTGTATTTATACATCAGAGAAAAAACTATGTTGTTTATCTTATTATTTAATCCAGAACTGGCCAACAGAAATATAATGCAAGCCACATGCATAAGTATAAATTTTCTAATAATCACATTAAGAATGTAAAGAGAAACAGGCAATTTTCATCACAATAATATGTCAAAAATATTATCTGAAAATGTAATCAATATAAAAATTATTAACGAGATTGTTTATACTCCTTTTGGGAACTATGTGTTTGAAACCTCGTATCTCATATTTATAGCATATCTCAGTTTTAGATTAGACGCATGTGAAATGCTCAATGGCCACATAAAGTTGGTGTCTATAGTGTACTCTAGGACATCACAGATTTAAATATAACCAAAAATTTTTCAAGTCTGAAATTACAAGGTAACATGACTTGTTTTAGACAAAATCAGGAGATTTTGTCATAAACCAAGTGTAATTTTACAAGTGTCACTTAAAAACATGAATGAGGAGGTGTGTGGTGAAGAGGAACTGGGATTGTGGGCGGTGGTGAGAGTTTCCTATAAAGTCTAAGTTTGTAAAAAAGACTATGCATTCATGTGTCATTTGCATAATTTTAAAAAATCAGTTTATAAAGGTGAAGTGATTATCATTTATTAGATATACTATTAGAATAAAGAAATTCATGGGAGGGTAAGCATTTCTTATTTTGCAACCTCGACCTTAGAACTGAGCTTAAGAGGGTATACTTTTTCAAAAGTATACAATAATATTTGGGTGGTAATTTTAGTATCACATAGAGTTTGGATACATTTAACAAACACTTTAGCACTTCACCTGGGCAAGCATCAAATGCCAGGAAAACCAAGATACCATGTATTTACCAAGTTGATGCTTTTGAAGTGTGGTGTTGGAGAAGACTCTTGAGAGTCCCTTGGACTGCAAGGAGATCAAACCAGTCAATCTTAAAGGAAATCAGTTCTGAATATTCATTGGAAGGACTGATGCTGAAGCTGAAGCTTCAATACTTTGGCCACCTGATGCAAAGGGCTAACTCATTAGAAAAGACCCTGATGCTGGGAAAGATTGAAGGCAGGAGGAGAAGGAGATGACAGAGGATGAGATAGTTGGATGGCATCACCGACTCAACAGACATTGAGTTTGAGCAAGCTCCAGGAGCTGGTGATGGACAGGGATGCCTGGCATGCTGTAGTCCATGGCGTCACAAGGAGTTGGACACAACTGAGCAACTGAACTGAACTGATGTATCTCCCCTAAACCAATGAGTAGTTTAAAGGACAAAAAAGTAAGAAGGCAATTTTAACACAGTGTGGTTGAGAGTTAATACAGCCAAGACAGAACATAGAAGGGACACTAAGTCCTGAGCAGGACCTGAAGGAGTCAAGCCTCCTTGGAGGAGTCAAGGCTCCCTGGAGGAGGTGACACAAAGTAGAATCCCTAGGAGGCTAGGCAGGTAAGTAAGGGAGGGAAGGCGGGTATTCCTGTGGAAGAAACATGTGTAAGGGCTCAGGAAAAAGAACATAAGCTGCTCTAGAAACTGTCAGAGCGTCTGCATGGCCAAAGACCAGGGAGGCATTATCTGGAAATGAAGCTGAAGAGGGACGATAAGGTCAAAGCTCAAAGTATACAAGTATACTCCGACTAAGGAGTTTGAATTCTGTACTGAAGGCGATGGGACAGCAAAAGGTTCTAAGTAGCTGAATGAATTTACATGTTTTTAAAACATGAATTCAACTATGTTAATCCCATAGCTTCCTACTGAACTTAAATTCTACCCTATAAAGTGCTAAAGTATCTGGCCTCTGCATACCCCTCCATCCTTAATACTGCTCTCCTCTTTGCCCCCTATGTTCCAGGCTTCTTCCTCTTCTTTACAAAGCAGGCTTATTCCCACCTTGGGATCTTTGTATTTCCTACTCCATCTCAGACACTTCTCTCAGTTTCACATTATGAGCTTCTTCTCACCATCTAAACCTTCTCTAGTGGCTAATGTTGCTGCTCTCCAGTCCCTCATCTCCCTCCCATTGTCTCATTTAACATTTTGATGGGAACTATCACTATTGGAAAATATTTTGTGATTACAATGAAATTTTAAACAGGAAAGTCAAAGATGGTCCTCGGAAATGATATCTGAATGGCATCAGCCAGTGTTTAAGATAGAAGAAACAACAAGTATAAAGGAATGAAGGCAGGAACGACCTTGGTGTACTCTAAAAATAAAGCCAACGTCATTGGAGTAGAGTGGGCAAGGGATGAATACACGGCTGTGAGATCAGAGGTAGGCAGAAGCCAGATTATGGTGGACCTTAGAGGCTCTGGGAAGGAGTTGGGATTTTATTTTAAGTATGCTGGAAAACCAAGGGAAGATTTTGAGCAGGGGAATAATGTTACATAATCTACAATATGATTCATGGTTGTAAAAATCACTTTGGTTGCTGAGCAGGAAATCCACTGTGAGTGGGTAAAAGTAGAAATGAAGAAATTAACTGGGAAATTACTTTAATAGTCTAGATAAGAAATTATGGTGATAGCAGTGGAGATGGTGAAAAGTGTTTTTTTAAAGATAGGGTGGACAGGATTTGCTGATGGATTATTAAGGCATAAAGGAAAAAAAAGTAAGGATAACTCTTAGGCTTTTGGTTGGTAGATTTATAATAACCTGGGGAAGGAACAGATTTAAGGACAGTAAATCACAAGTGCTGCTTTAAATATATTAATTTTAATTTCTGAGTGTAGATGTTGAGTAAGAACCTAACATATATCTTTGGGCTAGAGATATAAATTTGGGAGCCTTCAGCATATGCATGCATGTGTGCTAAGTCACTTTAGTCATGTCTGATTCATTTTTGAGGCTATGGACCATAGTCCACCAGGCTCCTCTGTCCATGGGATTCTCCAAGCAGGAATACTGGAGTGGGTTGCCATGTTCTCCCCCAGGGGATCTCCCTGACCCAAGGATCAAACCCATGTCTCTTATATCTCCTGCACTGGCAGGTGAATTCTTTACCACTAGCACCACCTGGGAAACCCTATCAGCACATCAGTTCAGTTCAGTCGAGTCGCTCAGTCATGTCCGACTCTTTGCAACCCCATGAATTGCAGCACGCCAGGCCTCCCTGTCCATCACCAACTCCTGGAGGTCAGTCAAACTCACATCCATCAAGTCAGTGATGCCATCCAGCCATCTCATCCTCTGTGGTCCCCTTCTCATCCTGCCCCCAATCCCTCCCAGCATCAGAGTCTTTTCCAATGAGTCAACTCTTCACATGAGATGGCCAAAGTACTGGAGTTTCAGCTTTAGCATCATTCCTTCCAAAGAAATCCCATGGCTGATCTCCTTCGAATGGACTGGTTGGATCTCCTTGCAGTCCAAGGGACTCTCAATCAAGAGTCTTCTCCAACACCACAGTTCAAAAGCATCAATTCTTCAGTGCTCAGCTTTCTTCACAGTCCAACTCTCACATCCATACATGACCACTGGAAAAACCATAGCCTTGACTAGACGGACCTTTGCTGGCAAAGTAATGTCTCTGCTTTTGAATATGCTATCTAGGTTGGTCATAACTTTTCTTCCAAGGAGTAAGTGTCTTTTAATTTCATGGCTGCAGCCACCATCTGCAGTGATTTTGGAGCCCCCCCAAAAAAGTCTGATACTGTTTCCACTGTTTCCCCATCTATTTCCCATGAAGCGATGGGACCAGATGCCATGATCTTCGTTTTCTGAATGTTGAGCTTTAAGCCAACTTTTTCACTCTCCACTTTCACTTTCCTCAAGAGGCTTTTTAGTTCCTCTTCACTTTCTGCCATAGGCAATATTTAAAGCCATGGGACTAGACAAGTTACTGAGGAATAAGATGGAAAGAGGGGTTTGTGTGGTTAAGAATCCACCTTGCAATGCAGGGAACACTGGTTTGATCCCTAGTCTGGTAAGATCCCACTGGCTGTGAGGCAACTAAGCCCGTGTGCCACAACTACTCAGCCCACACACCTAGAGCCCATGCTCCAGAACAAGAGAAGCCTCTGCAATGAGAAGACCTCACACTGCAACTAGAGAGCAGCCCCAGCTCGCCACAACTGGAGAAAGGCTGTGTGCAGCAACGAAGACCCATCACAGCCAAAAATAAATAACAATAAATGAATATTAAAAAAGAAAAAAGATGGAAAGAAGACTAAGGATATAGCCTGAAAGCACATACAGAGTCAAGAACGATGCCCAGATTTCTGGTTTGGAAAAATGAATGCACATGGTATCATTTACTGAGATATCCCTACCTCAGCAAATGAGAGAATTAAAAAAAAAAAAAAAAAAAGCTTGGAGAGGTTGGGATATGTGGAGAATTTGTACTGGATATATTGAGTCTTAACTGTACACAGGACACCCAGGGAAAGTGGGTTACACTAACAACTGCCAATATACAGTTGCATTTTGGTTCTACAGGAAGGAAATATGGTTTGGAGACACACATCTGGAGTCATCAAATAGCAGATGGTAGTCAAAGGCAGGAGAATGGATGAGAATACCAGAAAGGCTATGCAGAGAAAAAAAAGTTCAACCAGCAAAAAACAGGAGTAAAATTTATCCCTGAGAGACAGAGGAAGAAGAGACTACACATTAAATAGTAACATCTTACTTTTTTCAGAAATGTAACTGCTGTGACCAATTAAAGGGAGGGGGAGGGGAATGGGGAAATAAAGCTTTGACAGCTTGACTCTGTAAACTTAGCTCCAATAACTGCTATCTCTTTGACTTTAATTCTTCAGTTTTCATGACTCCATTTCTTAATCAAGTGATAGTATCTGCTCCATTCTCCCAGATCATGGAGATACTGGGAGACTGAGTAAGCTTGAATGAAGCAGTTCCAATGAAAAAATCATGATCATTAAGAACTATTACTAGACAATTCTATGTGTCAGTTTTTCTACTCCTTCTATTAGAACGTCTACAAATGAGTAAAAGGTAACCTAAGTTCTGTTGATGAAAGAAAGTATAAACAAATCCAAGATACTATTATTTTCATTAACAAATATTACAGAGGAAGACAGAAAAGGGAAGAGAAGTATTAATCAATAAGTTCTATATTAAAGCAAGGTGGGGAAAACACACTGAGCTTCACACTGAGCCTGAAAGATGAAATCTGTATATCAGTTTCCCATATGAACACTTGCCTTCATCTTATTTTAGAAAGGTAGATGTTACTTTACAAAATGTTAACACAAATATGCTTGCAACATTCATGCAAAATGGGGAAAAATTATATACACAACAATAGGATGATTCAGTTAAGATAAGTATGGTCCCTTCATTTATATCCTCCTATTTATGTAACTGAGGAAGACTAAATGTCAATGTCTATAGGATCTACAAGTGGAGATAGACACAAATGTATGGCAAAAACAAAAGGAATTAAATATCCCATGGAATTAATGTCAGTTGTGGCTGTGTGCTAAGTTTTCAAGCAGTTTAAGAAATCGAAAAGCAACTATTCCAATTGACAGTTCAACTGCAGCAGTGGTACAAGCTCACTTATTTTCTATTCAGTGTATTACAAAAATTAAACAAAAAACCCTGTCTCTTATCTTCAGGCCAGGTTTAGGAAAGGCTATGTGTGTGTTGAATGGGGATAGCAGCCACTGACATGTGTCCCCTCTCTTTCGGCAGCTCGTTTACAGAATTTTACTTTTACTTGGGTGGTAAAGAATCCACCTGCCAATGCAGGAAACGTGGGTTCGTTCCATTGCTGGGTCGGGAAGACCCACTCCAGTATTCTTGTCTGGAAAATCCCTTGGATAAAGGAGCCTGGTTGGCTGCGGACAAAAATGCCATCGACAGAGGAGCCTGGCAGGCTGCAGTCCATGGGGTCACAAAGAGTCAGAGAGACACGACGCTTACGGGAAATAACAACTTGCAACTGGAACATTAAGCTATCTTCAAATTTTAGCAACATTCTGTGAACATTTATGTTTTGTGGACGTTGTGGGAGATCCCTGGGATTTCTGAGTAAAATAACGTTTTGAAGAGTGGATGATCAGTACGAAAAGGTCCCGTCTCCAGAATGGCCTATAGTTTCATTTAGAAACTTTTTAAAACAACTGGGCTTCCTTGCACAAAATCAGAATGAGTGATTTTTCTTCCGAGGGTAGTTTTGGGTCAAAAAGCTAAATACCAATACCAAATACTAAATACCACCAGTGATCATAAAGCATAGGAGCTGTGGAAAGTGCAGGGGGCAAGCACCCTGTCTAAGGGACAAGGCTTTTGAGAAGCAAATGAGTGAAGGAAAGTGACGAGAAAGTGATCAGAAGGCAACTTCCCTCCCGCCGCTGAGGCAATCCCCTGGGGGCTCGGGATGGGGGGTGGGGGAAGAACTCCCGCCCGCGGCTGAGGTAAAGTGGGATCAACAGACGACCTGTCCCCTCCAACCCGTATCCCGCAGGTCTGCGGCGACTCCCCGCGCCCCGCGACCTTTCAACGGCCTCTCTGAGGGAGAAGCGCTCCAGTCAGCCGTGGAGCATCTCCACAAGGGCCGCGGCCGGGGTTGAGGGGACGCGCGCGACCGGTGAGGAAGAGCACGTTAGACGCCAGCCTGGCCCTACCTGCCCAGCTCCCGGAGGGCTGGGATCATAGACGCCAGTTCCAAGCCCTGCTCGCCCATTCTGAGGACGCGCTGCACTCTTCAATTACAACGAGGCGGGCTCCTGGCGTCTCCACAACTACCTCTGGTGAGGAGGCGCGGCGCCCGACGGAGCCTCACGGGGCCCAAAACTCCTCCCGGAAGCCGCGGCCGGTCAGCTCTCTAGGCTTCAGTTCGTTTCCGTGTAGGACCCGGGGGAGGCCTGGAGGCCGTGAGGGGGCGTGGCGAGGGGCGGGACGCGCTCCGGTCCGGTTTCCCGGGCAAGGTTCTCTCGGATGCTGGAGCGCTCAGCAGGCGAGATCTGCTAGTTTTGGTTTTTAGCTGCTCTGCTCTATCACTCCCAGACACAGAGGCTCAGAGAAGCCAGACCTCTGAATCTGGGGACGACAGGGGCGTGGTGGGGACCAACCCAGAATCCCTCGCATCATAAACTTGAAAACTGAGGCAATTCAGCAGCTAAAGGCCCGGAATTAGATCGCAGGTTTCCTCCCCCACAGAGTCACGCTCCCAGGTTCCTCATTTTCTACCACTCTTAACATCCTTTTTGAGAGTTACGGGGCAGAAGTTGGGCTCCTTCTTGTCCTTTCTGTTTCAGCAGATTTCACCACCCCTCCCTCCCCCAACAACTAGACGTCTCCCTTAGGGTTCCTTGAGGGTTCTCGCACTTTATTGAAAAAGAGAGTTGAATTGTATTTATTTGTGTTTCATAAAGTAAGCAACAGTGCTATGTATTTAATATATTTATGTCACCGTTACGGGCATCTATTACCTGTGATTTAATTTTTTTAAAGTAAAATCAGTGGCTTTTGGCTGTGGATATTTTCTAGCTCAACCCAGTTTGTTTATGAAAAATGGCCATAATAAGAGACTGTTAACGTCAAAATTATGTATTTGATCAGACAAGGCGTGTGGTGTGCTTACATTTGTTACTTAGCAAATGAGAATAATCATTATACAGTATCTTTAAACAAACAAAAAAAAACTCAAAGTGATGGAGTAACAGCCAAATACACTCCTGCCTCAGGGATTTTTTGCATTTGTTGCACCCTTTGTCACCCTGCTTATTTAACTTCTACGCAGAGTACATCATGAGAAATGCTGGGCTAGAGGAAGCAAAAGCTGGAATCAAGATTGCCGAGAGAAATATCAATAACCTCAGATATACAGATGACACCACCCTTGTGGCAGAAAGTGAAGAAGAACTAAAGAGCCTCTTGATGAAAGTGAAAGAGGAGAGTGAAAAAGTTGGCTTAAAGCACAACGTTCAGAAAACAAAGATCATGGCATCCGGTCCCATCACTTCATGGCAAATAGATTGGGAAACAGTGGAAACAGTGGCTGACTTTATTTTTCTGGGCTCCAAAATCACTGCAGATGGTGATTGCAGCCATGAAATTAAAAGACACTTACTCCTTGGAAGGAAAGTTATGACCAACCTAGACAGCATATTCGCAGAAGGCAATGGCACCCCACTCCAGTACTCTTGCCTGGAAAAGCCCATGGACGGGGGAGCCTGGTGGGCTGCAGTCCATGGGGTCGCTGGGAGTCGGACACGACTGAGTGGCTTCTCTTTCACTTTTCACCTTCATGCTTTGGAGAGGAAATGGCAACCCACTCCAGTGTTCTTGCCTGGAGAATCCCAGGGACGGGGGAGCCTGGTGGGCTGCCGTCTATGGGGTCGCACAGAATCGGACATGACTGAAATGACTTCAGCAGCAGCAGCAGCAGCAGCAGACAGTATATTAAAAAGCAGAGACATTATTTTATCAACAAAGGCCCATCTAGTCAAGGCTATGGTTTTTCCAGTGGTCATGTATGGATGTGAGAGTTGGACTATAAAGAAAGCTGAGCACTGAAGAATTGATGCTTTTGAACTGTGGTGTTGGAGAAGACTCTTGAGAGTCCCTTGGACTGCAAGGAGATCCAACCAGTCCATCCTAAAGGAGATCAGTCCTGGGTGTTCACTGGAAGGACTGATGTTGAAGCTGAAACTCCAATCCTTTGGCCACCTGATGCAAAGAGCTAACTCACTTGAAAAGACCCTGATGCCAGGAAAAATTGAGGGCAGGAGGAGAAGGGGATGACAGAGGATGAGAAGGTTGGATGGCATCACTGACTCAATGGACATGGATTTGAGTGGACCCCGGGAGTTGGTGATGGACAGGGAGGCCTGGCATGCTGCAGTTCATGGGGTTGCAAAGAGTCAGACGTGACTGAATTGACTTGTCTTGACTTCTTTCAAGCTGAAATGTCATCTGAGAGCTTCATATAGACTAGCACACTTAAACTTACTCTTTTCTCCTCCATCCTGACTTATTTCTTCATGGCGCGTCTGCTTCTCTATTCCTGCCCTGCAAATATGTTCATCAGTACCATTTTTCTACCATATACGTAATATATGGTATTTGTTTTTCTCTTTCTGACTTTGTTCTGTGTGACAGACTCTAGGTTCATCCACCTCACTACAACTGACTCTTTCATTCCTTTTTATGGCTGAATAATATTCCATTGTATATTGTATATACAACTTCTTTTTCTAATGTGTACTGTATATACAACTTTATTCAAGAATACCATTTCTTAGGTAAAGTGAAGTATGAATTCTGAAGATGATAAGTGAGAAAAAGCAAATTGCAAAGAGATACATAACAATATTAAATCACTACATACCATTTTAAAACCAGACTTTGTGTGAGTGAATCATGTATACATACATGTCTGATAAAAGTATAGAAATATGTTGGGGAGGATATACATCAACTCCCGGAAAGTAATACCTCTGGAGAGGGATAGAAGGGAATGAAATGATAAGGTTTCAGCACATTTGTGAAGGTTTTCTTTTAATAGTATTAGATTAATCATGATAAATTTAACATTTGTTGTATTTGAGTGACCTACTGACCTCTCCCAAATTCTTCCTTCTGTTCAGATGGCTCTCTGAGCTTTATATGTCATATGCCTACGTTTCTGCTGCATTTTTCTCTTGAATTTTTCCCAGGCATTTTATTTTTGTTTACATTTTTATTATGGCAATTTTCAACTCTACACAAAAGTAGTGGTGTTGGAGAAGACTCTTGAGAGTCCCTTGGACTGCAAGAGATCCAACCAGTCCATCCTAAAGGAAATCAGTCCTGAATATTCATTGAAAGGACTGATACTTCTGGTCCCATCACTTTACGGGAAATAGAAGGGGAAAAAGTAGAAACAGCGTCAGACTTTATTTTTGGGGGCTCCAAAATCACTGCAGATAGTGACTGCAGCCATGAAATTAAAAGACACTTACTCCTTGGAAGGAAAGTTATGACTAACCTAGATAGCATGTTGAAAAGCAGAGACATTACTTTGCCAATAAAGGTCCGTCTAGTCAAGGCTATCGTTTTTCTAGTAGTCATGTATGGATGTGAGAGTTGGACTGTGAAGAAAGCTGAGTGCCGAAGTATTGATGCTTTTGAACTGTGGTGTTGGAGAAGACTCTTGAGAGTCCCTTGGACTGCAAGGAGATCCAACCAATCCATTCTGAAGGAGATCAGTCCTGGGTGTTCTTTGGAAGGAATGATGCTAAAGCTGAAGCTCCAGTACTTTGGCCACCTCATGCGAAGAGTTGACTCATTGGAAAAGACTCTGATGCTGGGAGGGATTGGGGGCAGGAGGAGAAGGGGATGACAGAGGATGAGATGGCTGGATGGCATCAGTGACTCGATGGATGTGAGTCTGAGTGAACTCCGGGAGTTGGTGATGGACAGGGAGGCCTGGTGTGCTGCGATTCATGGGGTCGCAAAGAGTCGGACATGACTGAGCGACTGAACTGAACTGAACTACTGGTAAGGACTCGATTCTACCTCCTGTGAGTGTTAAACCCATCCACTTCTCTCCCAGTCCCAGTGCGGTATTGCCATTCCAGTTTCAGACCATCGGATGTCTTATGCCCAAATTACTTCAGTGACATTCTTTCTTGTCTTTCTTCCCTTTGGCTTGTTTTTTCTCCATCTATTCTCCTTACTGAAGTGTTCCAACTTTTTTTGCTCTTCAACAGTATTATTGAAAACATTTAAAATATGTACACTGACATATGCATATTTATTAATCACATATATTTAGTGGTATACAGGGACATAATTCAGCTATTGATTGCTTCTTGTCTTCCTCTTATCCTCTCCCCCTCTGTCTCATTTGGGTAGTGGAATGTGTGGGGAGAGAAGCAGAAAGCCAAGAAGCTGAGGTGAGTGGGTTCCTGTGTCCTTGAGACCTTGGTTTCCTAACCCCAGCATCTCAGGTCAGTTGACAACAGGACACCTACCAATGTCCTGGAAGTTTCAGCCAGCCTGTGTATACTATTATTCTATAATAATTATAGAATTGTCACCACTGTGATTAAACTTCCCTGTTGGCTCAGACAATAAAGAATCTGTCTGCCAGTGCAGGAGACGCTGGTTCGATCCCTGGGTCAGGAAGATCCAGGAGAAGTGAATAGCAACCCACTCCAGTATTCTTGCCTGGAGAATCCCATGGACAGAGGACCCTAGCGGGCTACAGTCCCTGGGGTCGCAGAGTCTGACACGGCTGAGCAACTAACACTTTCACATGATTAAACTAGAGTGAGAAATGACCACCAGGTGGCACAAGAACCTAAATGAGACCAAGATGAACTTGTTCTGTCAGATGCCCAAATTCCTGGCTGCTTACCTCAGCAAGTTCCATTGAAAGGCAGTAGACTTTTTGTTTTAAATTCCATTTTCTCAGGATTTTACTGTATATACTAAAATAGAAATCTTAAAGAAACGAGCTTAAAGAATATAAACATTTTTACAAGTTCCTTTCTACAACTGAATGGACTTCAATACACAGATTCACATTTCAAATTATTTTTAATAACTTTCATTTCTTAAAAAATTTAAAGTTATTTCTTTTTTTTACTACTTAGTAATTTTCATTTTTAATGGTTTTTAAAACTTTTCTCCTAGGTGATGCCAGTACTGTTTGGAATTGTTCTACACAGCAGACAGAGAGTATCTTTCCAAAACCTGAATGTGATTATGCCATTCCTGTGCTTCAGTAGCTTGACCATGTGTTGAATATTGTCAGTTTAGTGGCTAAGAAGGGGCACATGTCTGCTGGTTTTCACTGGATAAAGCCTCAAGTAACAGACCAGTGTAACCACAAGCCAACATTCTGAAACTTAATAACGCAGAACAAGTGATTCTGTACAGCCAAGCTGCATTAATGAATTAGTTTAATTCTAATAAATCCACTTAAGAGAAACATTGAAAAGGTGCATTATCAAAAAAAAAAAAACCGTGTTCTCATAAAGGAACTTAAAATATTGAAGAAACTTAAACGTAAACTATTTGTCTTCCTGTCCATGTGTACATCTACTAAAGCTGTATTACAGGAATAGGACTCCATTGTATTTGGAGATAATTCAGAAATGACATGGAGTACTTTTGTATGTGCCCAAGAGATTTCTATCTCAGTAATGAATTATTGGCATTTACATTGCTAAGGTCTGAAGTATGACCCTAAGATTATATCAGATGTGTTCAAATGGTAAGGATTATGTGCATTTGCAACCATTATTTTGTGTGTGTGCTCAGGCATATTCGACTCTTTGCAACCCTATGGACTGTAGCCCACCAGGTTCCTCTGTCCATAGGATTTACCAGGCAGGAATACTGGAGTGGGTTGCCATTTCCTCCTCTAGGGGATCTTCCTTTCTCAGGGATTGAACCCAAATCTCCTGTGTCTCCTGAATTGGCAGGCAGATTCTTTACCACTGAGCCACCAGGTGGTGCAGGTTTGATCCCTGGGTCAGGAAGATCTCCTGGAGGAAGAAATGGCAACCTACTCCAGTATTCTTGCCGGGGAAATCCCTTGGACAGAAGAGCCTGGCAGGCTACAGTCCATGGGGTTGCAGAGAATTGGACACAATTTAGCAACTGAGCACAGGAAGCTCTGTGATACAAATAAAGCTTGAAGAGATGATTCTGAGTTCTCCAACTTGAACATGCACCTGAAAGGCTTATTAAAACAGATTCCTGAGCACCAGTCCATTCTAATTCAGTGGGTCTGAAAGGGACCTCAATGACTTGCATTTTTAATGGGCTCTTAGGTAATGCTGATGGAGAAGGCAATGGCACCCCACTCCAGTACTCTTGCCTGGAAAATCCCACGGATGGAGGAGTCTGGTGGGCTGCCATCTATGGGGTCGCACAGAGTCGGATACGACTGAAGTGACTTAGCAGCAGCAGCAGGTAATGAAATTGAAATTTGGGTCAGATCTTAAGAGCCTCCCAGAGAGGCACAGCAATTGGAGTTCAGCCTGGAGACATAGACAGTGGTAGCAGCCATTTTGGGGAGCACTGTCTACCACAAGGACACTGGAGCTGACAAATGCCATTTGGAATCCTGTCACTGGCAGGATTAGCACTAGGACTCAGCCCTGCCCACTGGCATTTGACAGTCTCACCTACCAGCAGGCGTGCTGCCATAATACTCCCTGAGCACACAGCCACCCTAACTCAGCCCCACACACCAGGGGGTCCTGGACCTGGCCCTGAACACCAGTGCATCAGCATTAGCCTTAGGGCCCCACAGCCAGAGACGCTGGGATCTGCTTCCATCCACCAATGGGCTGGCATTAGCCCAGGGACGGGCCTCAGCCACCAGTAGGTAGACACCAGCCCTAGGATCCCCGAGTCCCCAGCTCCACCCACTAGTAGGCCAAAACACCAGCTCAGGGACCCCAGGCTCTGCAACCAGAGACCCTAGGGTGCAGCTCTATCCACTAGTGGGCTGGTACTAGCCCCAGGAAGTTGCCTTACTCACCAGTGGGTGGATGCTAGTCCCAGGACTGCCACAGCCCTGCAGCTTGCTGAACCAGGACCCAGCCCACCCATCAGCAGGCCCGCACCAGTCCCAAGACCCCTTGGGTCCTAGTCTAGCCGACCAGCAGACCAACACCAGCCTTAGGACACCCTACCCCCACCCTGGCCCCTGGCCTTGCCCACCAGCAGATGGATGACAGATCTGAGACAAATTAGACCCCTCACCCAGATGCCCTGGGATTGAGCCACACTCACCAGTGTGCCAACATTAGCTTTGGGACACCTTATATCAGGAACTGGCCACACCCACCAGCAGGCCAATACTAGATCCTGCACCCACAGCCCTGCAATCATGCACCCCAGATCCTGACCCCACC
This sequence comes from Capricornis sumatraensis, assembly GCF_032405125.1. Taxonomy (NCBI): domain Eukaryota; kingdom Metazoa; phylum Chordata; class Mammalia; order Artiodactyla; family Bovidae; genus Capricornis; species Capricornis sumatraensis. Next base: position 232,459,156 of record NC_091069.1, on the reverse strand, counting down.
TACCAGGGGCCAGTACTAGTCCCCAGACCCACCAGGGCCCTACAGCCAGCAGCCTCTACACAAAGCAGGACCTGGCAACTAACCAGATCAGGGACAAGCCATGCCTACAAGACCACCCACAGTAGTCAGCACATCCCAAAGAAGGTATAGGCCAAATGGGGAGCACTCCTAGAATATAGGTCTGGTGACCAGAGGGCAGTGTGCTGTTGGGACTCATAGGACATCTACAAGAAGCCACTTCACCAAGGTTAGGAAACATAACCAACCTACCAGATACATACAAATAAAGGCAAAAAATTAGGCTAACAGAAGCAATAAGGGAATATGTTCTAAATGAAGAAAGAAGACAAAACCCCAGAAAAAGAACTAAGTGGAGATAGGCAATCTACCCGATAGTTCAAGATAATGATTATAAAGATGTTCAGAAAACTAGGGAGAAGATTGGGTGAGCAGAGTGAGACATGAGAAGTTTTTAACAAAGAGAAAATATAAAGAATAAACAGATGAAGAATAATTGAAATGAAAAGTACACTAGAAGGGATCAAAGTAGATGGTATAGAGGAACGGATCAGCAAGCTGGAAGACAGAGTAGTGGAAACGCTGAAACTGAACAGGGAAAAGAAGAAAAAAAAAGAAATGAGAACAATTTAAGAGGTCTCTGAGACAACATCAATCATACTAACATTTCTATAAAGATCCCAGAAGAAGAGAGAAAGGAACAGAATACATCCTTGAACACATAATAGCTGAACACTTCCCTAACATGGGAAAGGAAACAAGACAATCAAGTTCAAGAAGCACAGAGAGTCCCAAACAGGATCAATCCAAAAGAGACCACACCAAGACACGCTGTAATTAAAATGACAAAAATTAAAGATAAAGGAAATATTGAAAGCAGTAAGAGAAAAGCCACAAATTATGGACAAGGAAACTCCCATCAGTCTATCAGCTGATTTCTCAGCAGAAACTCTGCAGGCCAGAATGGAGTGGTGTGATATATTTAAAAAGATAAAAGGGGGAACCTACAATCAAGAATATTCAAGCCAGGCTGAGCTGCTTGCCTGCCAGCTTGCATCTCTTACAAGCGTCCTATGTTAATACATCTATTTCTTGCCTATTACTTGGCCTCTCACTGAAGTCCTTCTGTGCTGAGACACAAGTCCAGACACCAGGCAAGACTCCAGCCTCCATGACCTTTCCTGAGTTCCAAAGGGCTGATCAACAGCTGCTAATCGAGGGAGGAGTGGCCAAGAAACCACCTGATGCAAGATTACAGGGACCAGAGAAGCACATCGAGCTTAGGGGACCAACCACCCAAGAGGTGGGGGGGAATTAGACGAAGCGGGCCAAAAGTTACCAGCTTCCAGTTACAAGAAAGTACTTGGGATGCAATGTGCATGTATGTGTGTGTGCTCAGTTGCTCAGTCGTGTCCAACTCTTAGTGACCCCATGGACTGTAGCCCTCCAGGCTCACCTGTCCGGGAGTCTCCAGGCAAGGATGCTGGAGTGGGTTGCCATTCCTCCTCCAGGGAATTTTGCTGACCCAGGGATCGAACCTGGGTCTCCTACATCTCCTGCATTGGCAGGCAGGTTCTTTACCACTGAGCCACCGGGGAAGCCCCAGTAAGACATAAATATATAAATACACAGAGTGGGTTGCCATTTGCTACTCCAGGGGATCTTCCCAACTCAGGGATCAAACGTGCATCCCTTATGTCTCCTGCATTGGCAGGCAGGTTCTTTACCACTAGCGCCACCTGGGAAGCCAAAGATATATTATTTTATAATATATAACTTATTTATATATATATATTACTTTATATATTATAAAATAATATGAAAAATTAAAAGTATTTGTCATCCCCAGAGATTATGATTTGGTTGATTTGGAGTAAGACATATATACATATATATATATATATATATATATACACATACACACATACATATTTATGTATATATATAAATGCATTTGTCTCCTTGCCAACAAGTTCAAGCATCTACTCATATGCCTATTAATCATTTGGATTTCTTTTTCTGTTAATTACTTACTTAGGACTTTATCAGTTTTATTTTGATTGCATCTTCTTATTGATTTATAGGAGCATTTTAATATATTATGGACATTAACTCTTTTCTGACAGATACTCTGAAAATACTTTTTCTTTGTCAGTTGCTTGTCATACAGAAATTTTATTTTTTATTGTATCAAGTCTGTCTGTATTTTTCCTAATGTCTTCTGAGTTTTGAGTATTGCTTAGGAAGATAAGAGCTTCCCTGGTGGTGGTGGTTTATTTGCTAAATCGTATCCTACTCTTGCGAACCTATGGACCGTAGCCTGCCAGGCTCCTCTGTCCATAGGATTCTCCAGGCAAGGATACTGGAGTGGGTTGCCATTTCCTTCCCCAGGGGATCTTCCAACCCAGGAATCAAATCCGGGTCTCCTGCATTGCAGGCAGATTATTTACTTACTGAGCTACTAGGGAAGCTGGCGGTTTTAAGCAAAGAATCTGCCTGCAATGCAGGAGACACAGAAGACTTGGGTTTGATCCCTGGGTCAAGAAGGACCATGTATTTGTTGTCATGCCCTGGAGGAGGGCATGGCAACCTGCTCCAGTATTCTTGCCTAGAGAATACCATGGACAGAGGAGCCTTGTGGTCTACAGTCCACACAGTCGCAGAGAGTTGGACAGGACTGAAGCAACTTAGCACACACGCAGGAAGATTAACCCCAAGGTTAAAAGTGTTCATTTATAGTTTATACCAAGATCTTTGTATTTGAGTTTCCTAGTAGTCATTTATTTATTGATCATTTTTGAGTAATACAACATGTTTCCCATATGGACCATGTATTTGTTGGGATCGAAGTCCCTTTTGCTAGTTTAAGAATAAAGAGGTTTATTACAAGATGTAGATAATATACAGAATTGTTGGGAGAAACGAGCTTCATCATGGGAATTTAAGAACTCCCCAAATTATCTGTAAAAGTGGTTGTGAACTCTGAAAAGGATCAGGAAGTTGCCCAAAGAGGATCACGCCTTCCCTCTCTTCTCATACAATTCAATTATCAATCAAAAGGTCTTACATGACTTGAAAGTGAAAGTGTTAGTCACTCAGTCATGTCTGACTCTTTGTGATCCCATGGACGGTTTTTATTTCTCTGAAAAGGCTGCCAGCCTCGGTCTATGAAATTCTCCAGGCAAGAATATTGGAGTAAGCAGCCATTCCCTTCTCTGGGGGATCTTCCTGATCCAGGGATCGAACCCAGGTCTCCTGCATTGCAGGCAGATTCTTTACTGTCCGAGCCACCAGAGAAGTCCAAAATGACTTGATGAAGCCTTACATGACTTGATGAAACCTAAATCATATCTGGAACCATACCGATAAGTAAATTTGGGTCTTTAGAGTTTGGCTGTCCAAACTTCTTGAAGGCATTCAGAAAGGTAGCTGGGACAATCCACAGTGTCAGTTAGTATATTATTGACTAGTCTCTCACCTTCCCATTTTTTTTTTTTTTAATTTCACTTATTTAGTTTTGACTGTATTAGGTCTTTGTTGCAGCACATGGGCTTTCTCTAGTTGCAAAGAGCAGGGGCTACTTTCTAGTTCTGGTGCAAGGGCTATTCATTGGGGTGGGTTCTCTTGTTTCAGAGCAGGGTGTGTGGGCTTCAGTGGTTGCAGCATGTATGCTCAATAGTGTGGTACACAGGCTTAGTTGTCCTAAGGCATATGAATCTTCCTGGACCAGGGATCGAACCTGTGTCCCCTGCATTGGCAGGTGGATTCCCAACCACTGGACCAACAGGGAAGTCCACTTCCCCATTATTCTATGTATCATCGTCTGCATAAATACATAATAGATGAAAAAGTATTTGGAGACAGTCTGTCACACCCACAGCTGTTTTCCTTTCCTATTTCTCACCTGTTTAAATTCATGTTGCACATTAGTTTATTTTTTTCAACTAAGAATGTGGAAGGTGTGGAGGATAGAGAATGTAGTAAACAGTCCCAGATCACCCTCCCATGCCCTCAGGTGATTTCCCCTCAGTGTCTGTTAGGCTGACTTAGTCCTGGAAAAATTCCTCAGCTGGTTCTTCCAGTTCCTACCTGCTCATCTACATCTATTCTAAAATGGGCTCATCTATTTCATTCTTTATCTCAGTCACCAAAGTTTTAAATTCCCAACTATCTAATCAAAATTTTTGTACTGGAAATATATTATTATTCTTTGAAGGTATTAATAATATTTTTCAAATGTTATCTTCTGATTATTGCCTAGCTCTGTTTTCTCTAATGTTATTTGTAGAGATGGTGCTTCTCACAGTCATTTATCCTCAAATGTGTGATATATAGTTATCTGTTCAATTTTGTATTTTATTTATTTTTGTTGAAGTATTGTTGATTTAACAATTCTGTATTTTAGAATTTCTCTCTTTTTTTTTTTTGGATCTTAGTTCCCTGACCAGAGATTAAACGTGCACCCCCTTTGGTGGAAGCATGGAGTCTTAAACACTGGACTGCCCGTGAAGGCCTCATTTTACCTTTCTATTCACTGTAGCCATCCTCAGGGCTTCCCAGAGGGCTCAGTGGTAAAGAATCCACCTGCCAATGCAGGAGAGGCAGGAGATTCGGGTTCGATCCCTGGGCTGGGAAGATCCCTTGGCAACCCACTCCAGTATTCTTACCTGGGAATTCCCATGGAAAGAGGAACCTGGTGGGCTTACAGTCCATGAGTCACAAAGAGTTAGACACAGCTTAGTCACTGAGCATGCACATAGCCATCCTCTGCCAATCTGGGGTAAAGAACAGTACTCAAGAGGTAAGGATGTGTTGGTAGCTCACCTTCCAGGTGTGGAAGACTCTGTTCTTATTCCTGGAACTCTGTAGCTAATCGGATCACAGTTTAGACCCCACTGAGGAGTAGAAAGGTGTTGGCTAACCTGGCTGCTCTAAACCTCTCAGGGCCCTCTTCCCATTTCTTGATCTGTTAGCTGGCCTTGTACACCTTCCCCTCAACTGGTCCATCCTTTGCCTTAGCCTCCTCTTCTGCATGATTTGAGCTGAACTCTCCTTCCATTTTCTTTCTCTGAGATGTGATCTTTCTGTATTCTGGGTTTTTTTTTTTTTTAATTAATTAATTTATTTTTGGCTGTGCTGGGTCTTCACCACTGCACAGGCTTTTTCTCTAATTTCAGTGAGTGGGGCCTCCTCTCTAGCCTGCAGTGCACCGGTTTCTCATTCAGGTGGCCTCTCTTGTTGCGGAGCACGGACTCGGGGCATGAAGGCTTTAGTAGTTGTGGCATGTGGACTTCAGAAGTTGTGGCTCCTGGGCTCTAGAGCACAGACTCAATATTTGTGGTGCGTGGACTTAGTTGCTTGTGACATGTGGGACTTTCCCAGCCCAGGGATCAAATCTGTGTCTCCTGCGTTGGTAGGTGGATTCTTTACCACTGAGCCACCAGGAAAGCCCTGTATTCTGTTTTCTCAACATTCCTGATTTGTTGATGACAGTTTTTCTTGTTTTCCTAGGATTTTTTTTTAAACTTCTTAAAGATATCTTCTCTATCATTTCTTGAAATTTTATGTGGTAGGTAGGGTATAGGTGCATGTGTTTGGTTGGCTGTTTTGATCCAACTTCTATTAAATAGTGTATCTATGTGTGTGTGTGAGAGAGAGAAAGAGAGAGAGAGAGAAAGAGAGAGAGAGAGAAAGAGAGAGAGAGAGAGAGATTTTGCATTATTTACTATTTCATTTCTCAGATTATTCTTTTCTTCTCCAAATGACATAAAAAAATAAAGCTAGAGTTACACTGAATCTTAGGCTTTTTCACCTGTATTCTTCTTTATTCTGAAAAAAAGAATAAGATCAAATAAAAATTTTCCTATTGTACCTCTTGGTATTAGCCAATGTCATTCTAAATGCTCCTAATTTAGGGGAGCATTTTGCAAGGGGGCATGGGTTTGATGGTTGGGGAATGATCTCACATGCTGCATAGTGTGGCCAAATGTTTTTAAATTTTAAATAAAAAAAAATAAAAATGTTCCTGCTGCTGCTGCTGCAAAGTCGCTTCAGTCGTGTCTGACTCTGTGCGACCCCACAGACGGCAGCCCACCAGGCTCCCCATCCCTGGGATTCTCCAGGCAAGAACACTGGAGTGGGTTGCCATTTCCTTCTCCAATGCATGAAAGTGGAAAGTGAAAAGTGAAAATGAAGTTGCTCAGTCGTGTCCGACTCCCAGCGACCCCACGGACTGCAGCCTATCAGGCTCCCCCGTCCATGGGATTTTCCAGGCAAGAGTACTGGAGTAGGGTGCCATTGCCTTCTCCGAAAAATGCTCCTACTTTTCCTGAAATAGGAGGTAAATTGGTAGGAGCTGACATCAGGATTAAGATCAGAGGATGGGTAGCAACTGGTGCTGTTATAAGCATTTTAGAAACCACCAGACTCTGGGGAACTAACACTAACCACATTCACAGAAACTCACTTTATAACCCCAAATACCTGGTTGGTTTTTGTTTTTTTTTTGAGTATAGGATATACTTGCCTGGTGGTTCAGTCAGTAAAGAGTCTGTCTGCAGTGTCGGAGACCCAGGTTCCATCCCTGGGTTGTGAAGATCCCCTGGAGAAGGAAATGGCTACCCACTCCAATATTCTTGCCTGGAAAATTCCATGGACAGAGGAGCTTGGTGGGTTGGACTTGACTGAGTAACTAACACTTTCCTTCACTTTTCTTTCTTTCATGGGATATGTTGTAAATTTGCAGGGACTTGTGATAACACAAATTTGGAGTTGGATTTGAGTTGGAATCCTAGTCCACCACTCATTCATTCTCTGTTTTTAATATTTCTGAATCTTCACCTTTGTCCTTTGTTGTTGTTCAGTTGCTAAATCTTGTCCAACTCTTTGGGACCCCATGAACTGCAGCTTGCCAGGCTTTCCTGTCCTTCCCTATCTCCCTGAGTTTGCTCAAACTCATGTCCATTGAGTCGATGATGCCATCCAATTGTCTCATACTTTGTCGCCCCCTTCTCCTCCTGCGCTCAATCTTTCCCAGCATCAGGGTCTTCTCCAGTGAGTTAGCTCTTTGCATTAGGTGGCCAAAGTATTGGAACTTATGTATTATTCTTATTAATATTATTATAGTACTAATATTTTTATAAGCTGTAGAAGAGCCAGAAAATAATCCCTATTTATTGAAGTTGGTGATTTTATTTTTTTTAACCTACAGGTGGAGCATATAATTGGGCATAAATTCATGTGATTAAACAAATGTTTAAAATGTTTAAAACAAATGTTTAAAATTGGGACTATTCTGGAAAAACAGGAACATAAGGTTATGATAACTAGAGTGTATACTTTTGAGTGTATACTTCTGGCACAACCAGAATACTTGTGCCCACCAAATACAACATCTTTTCTCTGTGACTTCTTCCTACCTGATGGCATTATTTCCATTGCTTTCAAACTATTACTCTTTCAATTAACAGTGGGATCTTCTTATCAAATAAATTCTCAGAGTATACCTGGATATGGAACTAATAATGCTCTGGTTGGACTGGGATCCTTAACCCAGAGTTCTGTTTATTTATCATTTCCATGACACCCCAGGCTCCTGGAAACACAATTTGGAGAACTTATTTCTCACTGGTGGATATGTAATCAGTTTAGCAGGTAACAGTTTTCTTTATCATTATTATGCATTGGTGTGCATTTCTAATTATGTACTTTGTTCACTGTCTTATTTTTGCAAGATACTTTGGGAAAATATTTTTTCAGCAATACATTTACAAATTACATTTGGGAGTTGGTTACTTTTGGAGGTGGGTTTTTTCAGATATTTTATATTGATTATGTTTAGCTTCTTCAACAGACAGTGATTTTTTGTTGGTTTTTGCCTTCTCCAAAAATCAGGTTACACCATATTTAGAGTTTACACTTCCTCAAGACCTCATCTTGGTCAATATCCCCACTAAATAAAGAATTCAAAGGAGTCTTTGATTAAATTTTCTTTACCTTTATTGGAAAATATATAAAATGAATGTCATAAATTTAAAGTGTACAATTTAGTTTTTTTTCCTATTACAACATCATGATTTATTAAAGCACAGCATTCTGTACAACAAAGGGCCTTAACAGTTGTCTATTCTCAGCCAAACTTCTCTATAAGTTAGTTTCTCTTAATAAAAAAACATTATACTTTAAATTAGTAATTCAACTGATGAGGAAGTTACCATAATACCTATTTTAACACTGAACAAATCAAACCACCTATTGGACATTAATGTAAAATCCTGACATAGAATTTGATTTAAAACTTCTCAAAATAAATTCATTAAAGCAGGTTCCCTGTGAAAATATGTAAGAACGAAAGCTAGCATAATAGCAGGTGTAGTCTTTACATTTTATTAACCATAGAAGATACTTTTTTAAAGAGTCTAATAGAGACATTAACTGTGCAAAAGCTGATGAGATTTCCAGTCTTAAATATAAGCACCAACACAGAAAGGATATTGTGTCAATTCAGTTCAGTTCAGTCGCTCAGTCGTGTCCAACTCTTTGTGACACCATAAATTGCAGCACGCCAGGCCTCCCTGTCCATCACCAACTTCCGGAATCCACCCAGACTCACATCCATCGAGTCAGTGATGCCATCCAGCCATCTCATCCTCTGTCGTCCCCTTCTCCTCCTGCCCCCAATCCCTCCCAGCATCAGATTCTTTTCCAATGAGTCAACCCTTCACTTGAGGTGGCCACAGTACTGGAGTTTCAGCTTTAGCATCAGTCCTTCCAATGAACACCCAGGACTGATCTCCTTTAGAATGGACTGGTTGCATCTCCTTGCAGTCCAAGGGACTCTCAGGAGTCTTCTCCAACACCACAGTTCAAAAGCATCAATTCTTCGGTGCTCAGCTTTCTTCACAGTCCAACTTTCATATCCATACATCACCACTGGAAAAACCATAGCCTTGACTAGATGGGCCTTTGTTGGCAAAGTAATGTCTCTGCTTTTTAATATGCTATCTAGGTTGGTCATAACTTTCCTTCCAAGGAGTAAGCGTCTTTTAATTTCATGGCTGCAGTCACCATCTGCAGTGATTTTGGAGCCCCCCAAAATAAAGGCTGACGCTGTTTCCACTGTTTCCCCATCTATTTCCCAAGAAGTGATGGGACCAGAAGCCATGATCTTAGTTTTCTGAATGGTAAGCTTTAAGCCAACTTTTTCACTCTCCTCTTCACTTTCAGCAAGAGGCTTTTTAGTTCCTCTTCACTTTCTGCCATAAGGGTGGTGTCATCTGCATATCTAAAAGTCCATTAATTCTACACTTAAGAGGATCATTTCTTTATGTAAGCACAATCTCATTTATGAATTACACATGATATGTAGTTTAGGATCCATCTACATTATGCTTGTAACTGCATGCTGCTGCTGCTAAGTCACTTCAGTCATGTTCGACTCTGTGCGACCCCATGGACTGCAGCCTACCAGGCTCCTCCGTCCATGGGATTTTCCAGGCAAGAGTACTGGAGTGGGTTGCCATTGTCTTCTCCTTACAATTTAGTTTTGACAGTTGTACATTTCTGTGAAATTTCGATTGTAATCAATAAAAGCTTTCTTTTCCATCATCCCCAAAAGATTATTACTGCCTCTTGATAGCCCATTCCTTCCTTCACTCCTTGCTCCAGGCAATTACTAGTTTGCTTTTTGTCAATTTAGGTTATTTTGAACTGCATATAAATGGAATCATTTATTTGTCTCTGGCCTCTTTAACTCAGCATAATAATTCTGAGATTTATCCATGTTGAAGCCTGTATAAGTAATTCTCCCATTGCCCTTTTTTCTGATGAGTAGTATTCCTTTGCATAGATGCACCACAATTTGTTTATCCATTCACCTGTTGGTGGGCATTTGGGTTCCTTCTGATTGGGCCTAGTGTGAAAAATAGGCCTTCCCAGATGGCTCAGTCGTAATGAATCCACCTGCCAACGCAGGAGATGCAGGGGATTTGGGTTCAATCCCTGGGTCAGGAAGATTCCCTGGAGGAGGAAATGGCAATCCACTCCAGGATTCTTGCCTGGGAAAACCCACAGACAGAGGCCTGGCGGGCTACAGTCCATAGAGTCGCAAAGAATGGGACAGGATTGAGCATACATGCAAGAATATTGTGAAAAAAAAGCTGCCATGAACATTCCTATTCCAGTCTTTGTTTGATTATATTTTAATTTATCTTGGGTAATATCTATGAATGGAATGGCTAGATTATATGGCAGATGTGTGTTTAACCTTTTAAGAAATACATTGTGAGAACTTACACCTCCTCTTGTACATCTGGGCTCAGATAAGGAGCCACTGATTTCTCTAGGTTTAACACAGGGGAAAATCCTCATCCTCCTTAGCCTTAGCCTTGCTCAGTTATGTCCGACTCTTTGTGACCCCATGGACTATAGCCCCCCAGGCTCCTCTGTCCATGGGATTCTCCAGGCAAGAATACCAGAATAGGTTGCCATGCCCTCCTCCCGGGGATCTCCCCAACCCAGGGATCGAATCCAGATCTCTTGCATTGCAGGCAGATTCTTTACCACTGAGCCACCAGAGAAGCCCAGCCTTAGCCCACCTACTTCCAATTGCTTATCACCTCCTTTGGGTTTCTAAAATAACTCCAACATCCTTCTTCTTCTCTTAAGCTGTACTAATATCGACTCAGGATTTCTTGACTAGCTGTTTTATACCCAGCACTGTGCTAAACACTAAACAGTCACACAAAACTTAGAGTTAAATGGGGACCCCCTCTTGTTGCCCAGACACAGTCTGAGAGACCACAACAATAGGTTATGCTACAGGCAAAATACAGAGTACTCTTGTGGTTGCATTCCACTCACTTGACTCACATGCTAGAGGAAATATTCCACCTTTATTTGCTTGTAAGCTGTAGTTATTTATTTATTTTTAAAGTAGGTGTGGCTGTTAAATGAAGAGGAAGTGCTATGTGAAATCCCAGAGAGGAGGAGAGAGAAAACTTTCTCTTTTAATATCTATATCTATATATCTTTTCTCTGGACCAGAGGTCAAGAGAAATATGTAATTTGATATATGCACTGTGTTCAGTCGCTCATTCGTGGCCGACTCTTAGGCTCCTCTGTCCATGGAATTTTCCAGTCAAGAATACTGGAGTGGGTTGCCACTTCCTTCTCCAATTTGATATATACATATATTTAATATATATTAAATTACATACATATATTACATACATTTATACATATACATGCAGCTTCCAGGTGGCTCAGTGGGTATAGAATCTACCTGCACTGCAGGAGATGCAGTTTTGATCCCTGGGTCGGCAAGATCCCCTGGAGGAGGGCATGGTGCTGTGCTCTGCTTAGTCGCTCAGTCGTGTCCGACTCTTTGCGACCCTATAGTTCACGAGGCCCCTTGTCCATGGGGATTCTCCAGATAAGAATACTGGAATGGTATTCTTACCATTACAATACCCTGGTACTAGAGGGTATTACCATACCCTCCTCCAGGGGATCTTCCCAACCCAGGGATTGAACCCAGGTCTCCTGCACTGCAGGAGGATTCTTTACTTTCTGAGCCACCAAGGAAGCCCATATATGTGTGTGTGTATATATATATCTATATCTTCTCTCTTGATCAGAAGTTCGCAGCATGTGGTATCCGAATTAGCAGCGCCAGTTTCCCCAGAGAAAATGTTAGACATGCAGATGGTGGGGCCTCATCTAGATCTACCTGAATCTGAACTCTTGAGAGTGGGATCTGTGGTTCAACAATCCCTCCAGGTGATTCCTATCCACAGTCAAGTTCGCGAAGCGCTTGTAAGCTCACCCAAGTGGTGTAGATGGTCATCTTTAGGCTTGGCGGAGGATGTGTCCTGGGTCGCTTTGGGCAGTAGGGATAAAGTTGAGCAGTGCCCCTCCACCTCTCCTCCTCTCCCCCTCGCCTCTCCCAGCACCTGCAACTCCACTTCAGCTCCTGGCCTCGGGTCCTTTCCGCCGGGAGCCGCAGTCAAAACGCGGCAAGTGGATTCGGAGTCTGCCCGGCCGGGCATGCGTAGTGGCGCCAGGGCAGCAGCTAGGCTGGCGGGACTAGGGAGCTGCAGAGCAGACCTTCGTGTGCCGGGATCCGGAGCGGCAGCTGCGGGCTCGAGGGCAGAACGGCGGCTGCAGGTACGCTGCGCGGTGCGGCGGAGGGGATCCTAGAGAAAGCCTGGACCGATAGGCAGAAAACAGAGCTTTACTTCCTAGCCAGCTCGGCGGCTCCAGAGGAGTCTATGCGAGTTTCCCTCGCTGGAGAGGTGTCTCCAGCGCCCGCTGTGCAGCGCGGCGCCCGCCGACCTCGGGGTGCGCTTGTGCCCAGTCTGGGCAGTAAGTAGTGTGGGCAGGTGTTAGTTACATCCTGTATTTATGCTGGCTGTTTGCACAGTAAGCTGGAGAACGGCATTATGACTGTTTGCATGAAGTTAGGCATTTTGTTAACTTTTCTATTTTCCTCTCTCTTAAACTTTGGATGCCTACTGGTGAGGCTGTTTGATCCAGCCTCTTTTGCTTGTGTGACTGGTTTATTTGCCTTTGGCCTTTTGCTGCATAGGATCAATAGGACTGGAGTGAGATCTGTGTTTCTGGTTTGGGTGCCTTTTCCGGAGCGGGGGTCTCCTGGATGCGGCATAAAAAAAAAAAAAAAAAAAAAGCCAACTTTCAGCGTATTTCAGTGCCAAAAACTTTATGCATTTCAGCTGCATTTTAAAGTAGAGACGTTGTGTGTTTGCTTCGGCAGTACATATAATACAGACTTCGTAAAGTCCAAGATGTATTTCCGCCTTACTTTTCTACATTAGTGTCTTTTTTCAGGCATCGTTTGGTATACTTGAAAGGGAGCTAGCTGTCTCTTAGATGAGTAACAGAGCTCTCACTTTCTCCCCTTTCTTTACCCAGTCACATTTTCTAACTCACACAGAAATATTTTATCCTGGGTCTGCCATATTGGACACACTTGTAAGATTTTAAGGCTGTGCCGCACACGTTTATTTCTTGGATAACCGGTGAGCCATAAACAAAATTTTGGAACCACACACTGAACATTCTTTAAGTGTTAAATTTGCAAGATGGGAGGCAGATACATAGAATTTAATAAGTTTAGAAGAAAGAAATTTGTAGTTCAGGAGGAGACACCTGTATGGAAAGATAATACAGATATTGTCGTTTCCTTCAACTCCTCCCAACCCTCCCCACTACCATGATGAATGTTTTAATGGAAGAAATAATATACACTTGGTTTAGTTTTGGCCTGTGGAGACCTTTGAGGTCAGCCAGTTCAGCTGCTTCAGTTTACAAGTGAGAAAACCGAAACCAACCAGGTTAAATGACTTGACGTGGCCGTGGAGCCCCTCCTTGGCAAAGCTGGGCCTCGGACCCAGGTTTTCTGATTTGCAGGGCTCTTTATGCCATCCCCTGCTGCTACTTTCCTCAGAGTTTAGTGAGATTATTGCACTTTCTTTTTCTCTTCTACCTTCTTATATTGTGTGTGTGTGTGTGCGCGCATGCACACACATGAGCACTCACGCACTTAGTCGCTCAGTGGTGTCCAACTCTTTGTGACCTCATGAACCAAAGCCTGCCAGGCTCCTCTGTCCATGGGATTCTCCAGGCAATACTGGAGTGGGTTACCATGTCCTCCTCCAGGAGATCTTCCCCACTGAGAGATTGAACCCAAGTCTCTTATGTCTCCTGCACTGCAGGCGGATTCTTTACCTTCTGAGCCATTCGGGAAGCCCCCTTTTATTTTGTAGTCTGGCTTAAACCGAAAACTAGCTATTCCTGCTACTAAACTTGCTTACCTTGTAAACGCGTTTCAAATAGTACCTTCTAGGGACTTCACTGGAGGTCTAGTGGTTAAGACGTCAAGTATCCAGTGCAGGGAGTGCAGTTTGATCCCTGGTCGGGGAACTAAGATCCGGATGTCGGGTGGTATAACCAACACCCCCCCCCCCCCATTCCCACAAAACAAAGAGTATCCTCTCAAGCCCCTGCTAACAATTGACTGGTCTTGAAATTGCCCTCCTTCCTTGTCTCAGAGTACCTGTTTTCCTCTTTCTCTGTTGAAGTCTTACCTACGAAGCAAGGTGTAGTACAGGTGTGCCTCTTCCTAGAAGCCTTCTTCGATTACTATAGCCAGAAAGTAGCTCTCCCCCTTCTGAAGCCTCTAACATTTGTTAGTGTTGTCTGTGCTAGTATCCCCCTTCATCTTTAGTATCCTGGATTGTTGAATTTTAATATATGTCCCAACTTCCTGACCAGTGTGTGTAAGCTCTGGGAACTTCAGGCCTATGATGTAGATATCCCACACAAAACCAAGCAAAAATACTTGCTCTTGATACTATTTGTGGGAGGAAGTGAAACAGGGACAAGGTAAGGGATTTGATGTGGATGTTCTGTGAAATGAAGGAGGTCACCTTAGAGCTCTAGCAAGACAGTGGACAAGTCAAACCAGTCTGATGGGATGTTTCTCATATCTTCACCAGAGGTCATGGATCATGACCTCTAAGTTCTGGGGATAGGGGTCAATCCATAATAGAGGAGAGTTGCCTAAGGCCTGGATGTAAGCATGTGATTCTAAGTGCAGAGTGAAGAACTCAGATGTAAGAAATCATACAAAAGGGGAGGCATTTGGTAAAAGACTAGGTGCAGGAACATCCCTGGCGATCCAATGATTAAGACTCAGAGCTTCCACTGCAAGGGGCACAGGCGAGTTCTGTCTCTGGTCAGAGAACTAAGATCCCTCATGCCTTGCCACATGACCCCACCCCCAAAAAAGGCTAAATGCAGAAAAGAAAAGATATTTTGAAAATCACTTTAGTTTCAGGTTTGGGGTGTTGGTAATGATAATTTTCTTCTTATATTATAAATAATACCCAGTTATGACATTATCTGCTTCTCTTTTTCATATAGTTGTGTGGTTGTCTCATTTCCCATTCTAGATGATAAGTTCTTTGGGGGATGTTCTTTAATTCCTCACAATGCCAGGCACGTAGATTTGCAGTATTAGATACTCAACTGTTATTGCCTGAATAAACAAACAAGTGTATTTGACATGGGGAAGGTGGGCGTTAAGTATCTTACAGCTATGTACTGTGCTTAGTCACTCAGCCATGTCCGACTCTTTGCAACCCCATGGACTATACAGTCCATGCACTTCTCCAGGCCTGAGTACTGGAGTGGGGTAGTCTATCCCTTCTCTAGGGGATCTTCCAGACTCAGGAATCGAACCGGGGTCTCCTGCATTGCAGCCGGGATTCTTTACCAGCTGAGCTACCAGAGCTATGAGGTAGCCCTTCATCCAGGCCATCACCCCCTCATGATGTAGAGGAGGAGCTGAGATATACTTAACTAAGCTAGTTAGTGGTGTAGCCAGATCTGCTATACTTTCGTTAACCCTAACTTTTCAAGGTTAACAATCCCAAGATTCATTTGCCATGGAGATATTCTGTGGATTTGGGGGGAACTTGGTAGCTAGTGGGAGGATATTTGTGTAACTGGAAGAGATGAGACACAAGAGGTGACTGGCCAATTCAATGCTGAGTGCACAGAATAGGGGCATGACTGCAGACCTGGGGACCTCCACATGAAGTCGAGAACTGCCCTTCATCGAGGGAAAGGATGTGGTAGCTTATCTTGTCAGGGGCAGCAGATGGGCTGCAGGTGGGCCCCAGATCCCTTGGACTGAGAGTGTGTTTGAGAGGGACATTTTACATTACCAGGAGCAATGTTTCTGAGAGTGGTGTTTATGGCCCAGTAATGTGGGGCTAAGTTTGAGATAGAATTGTGATCAGACTTTCCACCTGGAAAAAACAGACAGAAGGCAATGCTTCCCAGCCCATCTTGGATCAAGAAGTAGTTTGGGATATTTTGTTTATTTCGAACAGATGTTGCAAATAGCTGTTTTGCAAATCAAAACACAGTCTTTTCACTGAGCTTTCCGTGAGCACACAGCATCAAGGGAGCTGTTGGCAGGCACTCGTCCTTTCTGTTGTCAGTCACACTATAGTTGATCACCGTCTTCAACTGTTGTCTCCTCTCTCTCTTTTTAAAAATACTTATTTGTTTGGCTGTGCTGATCTTAGTCACGGCACACCAGATCTTTTAGTTGCACCATATAGGATCTAGTTCCCTGACCAGTGGTTGAACCCAGGTCCCCTGCATTGGGAGTTGGGAGTCTTAGCCTCTGGACCACCAGGGAAGGCCTGATACCTCCTCTTGTAAGAGTTAAGAAGAAAGAACAGTAGAGCAGAGAAACTGAACTTGAGAGATGTTTACTCGTGGGAAGGAACAGCTTGGCCAAATATAGAGGAATTACTTATTTTTTTTAATCATGACATTAGTCAAAATTGATTGGACAGCGAAATGCAAAATCAGGCAGTACATTGAAGTTTATGTCTCATACACTTAAACAATACCCAGATACTAAATTCTAGAGTAATATATCATAGCCCTGTGTAAAATGGCTACAGTATATAACTTTTGAAAAGTAATAATAATATTCATAGCTTGTATTTTAGGATGATTTTTACAGACCAGACACTGTACTGAACACTTTACCAGCAATATATCATTGAATCGCTACAAACCATTCTGAGCGATTGGTGCAGTTATTCCTGTTTTATAGCCTAGAAGACTGAGACTTGTGTAGAAATCACATTTTTGATGTCACATCATTAACAAGTGGCTGAGCTGAGCTTGGATCCCAGGCCCCCGAGACTTCAGACTTCAGGCACAGAGAGCTAAAGTAAAATGCAAAACTTTATCCATGGTAACCCTAACAGATGCTTAGAATGGCTACAGATTTTATCTGGTGACACTTCCAATGATCTATGAGCCAGAATTTCATAAGAGAAACAAAACAACAGAGATGCATCTTTCTGGGTTTTGTTTTTAAAATTATCCCACTCGGTCTTTATCTTCTTTTTACCCTCAAAGCCTTTCTGGAGGCAGCAGAGATGGCATCTCCTTCTCTGAGTGCATGTAAAGCTCTTTTGAGGTGAGGGATGTGAGCTGGTGGTGATCCAGGAAGTGCCTCTGGGGTATGGAAATGAGACACTCACCTTGTGTATGAGCCTAAGGACTCTAGAGTGAACAGTTCACAAGGACTTTTTCACCTGGGATCCATGGTAGGAGTTCCTGGAAGATCTTTGGGTCCTGCCCCTTACCCTGGTCTCAGATCTTTAAACTGTGGTCAAAATCCTCAGGCTGAATGCGTGCCTGGACACCTCCTCCAGGATCCTTCAGTCCAGGGAGTTCTGAAGTTGGTGTTGCAGGTGGAGATGGGTATCGATACCTCAGGGAATGCCCCAGGTCAGAGCCCTGAATCATCTAGACCGTTTAGGCGATTTAGAGGCAAGACTGGCAGGCCCCACACTTGACCAGCTGACTCGGCTGTGAGAATGTCCCATCCCTCCCTCCTTGATGGACCTCATTACTCTCTCCTGGGAGCCTCAGCCTGGAACCCAGTGAGGACATTTCTCTCCTCCCTGTGGTGCCTGAGCCCCTCTGTTTCTGGCTTCTGCCTCCGCTGAGCTCATCCTGTGCATCCTCAGGGTCAGTCTTTGGATATGAAAGAGAAGGCTGCCTGCCTCAGGCCCTTACCTAATACATGTTTCAACATCCAATGATCCCAGTCCAGCTTTTGATGAAAATCAGGGAGAATGAGGCCTTTGTGCTGTCTGTTGGTTTAATTGGTTATAAAATGATTATGCAGTTTTGATTGCTGGAAATTTTGCTGACTTAAAACCACATGAGATGTGAGGCTGTGTCAACTTTGATCATCTTATTTCTTTTCAGTACTACGGTGTCTGAAAGTGCCTGCTTGCCATTTTTTGGTGAGAAGTATAGAGGGTGTCTTCCGTGAAGGCAGGTTGCTTTTTGATAATACTGTGGATGCAGAAAGGGTGAGAGAGGGCTAATTAGGAGAGTTTTTCTCTTGTGTAAAACATGTGTTTCATCAGAAAGTATCAATGTTCTTTTGTAGAAGAGTTAGAGATAATCTGTTCATAAATTCCAATTGTGAAGGAGACTTTAGACTTTACAACAAACTAAATTTTTATGATTGACTCTTTTGAGCAATTCAGAGCTATAAAACTAGAATATTTGGGTTATAACTCACTGCTCAGAGACATGTCTGCCTCAGAAATTCCAAGAAATTCCAAAGAAAACAGGAGAAACTGACTTTTCCTGCTAGTAAGATAGATAGCTATCTACCTTGGTAAGGTGGAAGAGGGTTTTGCTGTGGTGTGGGATGGGATGGCTTTCACTATTAAAAAAAAACAAAAGATTTTGGGGGGAATGGTTGACAGGAGAAACTCAGAGAAAACCAGAATTGTTATTGAGAAACTCAAATTGTTTAAAGATCCAGTCCCAGGAAATAACATTTAAAAGAAAAATAATGAAAGTCCCTTCAATTTGTTGGAGAAGTAACAAACAGGAGATGTTAGCAGTGCTGAAAAAATAGAACTTCTATTGAATTTGAGATTAAAACATTGGTAAATGTGTGTAGAAGAATGCCATTTAATTACAGACCTTCCCCACTCGCCCACCCCTGACAATGAATTCCCGCTGTGGGGCCCTCTGCATTCCATAAATAAAAGAGTAGATTTATCTTCATGGATCACAGTTGAAAAATCTCAAATGATGCATGACAATCTGTGACCTAAAACTGATGTTGATCAAACAGATTTGAATGCCTTAGACAGAAAGTACTGGCTGTATTCACACTTTGTTCCCATAGGTAGTGCTCAGAATCCAGATTAAACTGTCCAAATGAAGAAAAAAAAAAAGGTCCAGAACCCACTCATTTACAGTGAATGATCAAAGGCACATTGTTTCATTTCACTTTGTCATCGTAAATGCCACCTTTATGGCTCTATTGATTTCTTTCTTTTTCTTTTTTGTCCTTGATGATATATATTTTGTACTGTTTATAGATAAAAATCAATGCAAACTAGAATTCTGAGGTTTGATAAATGTGACTCTGCTTAGGGTTTTAATGCTATTCATCAATAATTTGCTGGAAAAACAGTGTCAAATAAGTACATAATTGAACATTTATGTTTATAGCAAGTTAGTATTTCTAACCATTGGGAACAAATCAGAAGTTCTCTAGACTCTGTAATTCTTTCACCTGAAAGCTCTCTCAGCATTCTAACCTGGTAAAATCTCCCTTTTCCTCCCTTTCTTCTCAGTCTTAGGGTCACTGAGACACTGTTTTGGTTCAAGGGTATTGTCAAGAGTGGCCCAGCTCTTGCAGAGTTGAAGTGTTATTGGGTCAATGAGATACCAGCCATGAAACACAGCTCACAAAAACCCATTGATTTTTTTTTAGCAAAAGTTTTCATGCCAAGTGAATTAGTTTTGGGAAAACAACCGTAGCAGCAATTGACTTGATCACTTTTTCCATCAAGTTAAACCCCAGATCTCCATCAGTGGAAAAAAGGTAATCTGAGAAGCTCTGAATGCTTCGTGGTCAATCAGAATGAACTCCTTAAGGTAATTTAAAGTTTAGATAGCTGAAATCAGTTGGCTTACGATCAGGGCCATGCATGAGAAGTCAAAGTCTATGATTCTGTTTCTGACCCCTTGAGAAGAGAGGCCTTCTCTTCAGCTGCAGGTTTGATGATTAATCAAGATAGTAAATGTGAAAGCAGTTAGTAAACTGTAAGGTAAGGAGGTAAGGTATTTATTGATATCATAGTTTTCCATCTTCGCTGCCTTTCATTGTTAAGTGACCAAGACTTTGAGAATGAATGACTTGCCTGTTTGAGTCTGCATGGCTTGAGAAAATGATAGAGATGGAATGCACATCTTTGTCTTTTAATTTTGACATTTGACAAAATGGCAGGGCTCAGTGTTGGGAGCACAGTGATAGCCAAGACAGATACAGGATCCCTGTCCACATGGAGCGTCAGTCTATCCCAAATACAGTGCTCTTTCAGTCAATCCATATTTTCTTCTTTAACTGACGAGAGGGAATACTTTTTCTATGAGTTGATATTTGGCTTTTATAAGATGCTAAATGTGCTTATGGCTAAGCCTTGACTATGGAGCCCTTTAAGTGGTTTCTCTTTCCCAAAGTTGCCTTCAATAGCTGCCTGCTAAACTTCAGATCTCATTGGATGAGCCTTTTATTCATCTCTATTGTGGAGAGAGGAATCGGATGCCTCTCAGCATCCTTCTTATGGTCAATCAGAGGCTTGTTGCAGAAGAATACTTTTCTCTCCTACTCTGCAGAATCAAAGGAATCAGATGGCCTAAAGGGCTGGGGACAGCACTGTGAGTGAAGCATAGTCCTTGTACTCACAGATTCTCAGTCAACTGAGTGAGGCAGACACAGGGCCAGGCTGTGACAGGAGTGAGCACCAGAAGGAAGGGCAGAATGAAGCTTTGGGGGAGCCCAAATGGAGAGCAGATCATTCTGTTGAATCTCTTGAGGAAAGTGTTAAGACTTTTGAGCTGATCCTTGAAAGCGCAAGTTCAATCTACAGGGACTAGCTAGAGGAAAAGGCGTTCCTTAGAGAAGGGACAGCATGAACAAAAGCACGGAAACAGGATGGAGCTGATGCGTTTAGGAAAATTCAGTTCCTTTAATGAGTTCTAAAACGTGAGCAGGATATGAATCAGCTGGAGTTGCTGAATCCCAACTGCAGGTTCTCATTCTTTAGGTCTGAGGTGGGGCTGGAGAATTTTATTTCAACAAATTCCCAGATGATGCTGAGGCTGATGATCTGGGAATTTTGAGAGCCACCAGACTAGAGTGTAGTGTAGGCGAGATGAGAGAACTAGAAGCAAAGAAACCAATGGCTTTCTTTTATAACTGTACTGTCTATACTAGCTTCATAGAATTGATGTTTCAAGGTATTTTTTTGGTTTTGTTTTCTTCTTAAATTAGCCTCATTTCCAGTATTCTTGTCTGGAGAATCCCACGGACAGAGGAGCCTGGCAGGCTATTGTTGATAGCATCACAAAGAAGAAGACATGACTGAAGTGACTTAGCACACGTGCACCAGTGGTTGCTGCCTGTGCCCCTTGCTGTCCTCTGGAAGTTCCATGCCTGCTCCACCCCACCCCAGCTCCCCAGCTCTCCCCCCAAATCAGACCTTTTCTTTTTTTTTTTTTTAATTTTATATTTTTTAGTTAGTTTTGACTCCGCTGGGCCTTGGTTGCTGTGCATGGGCTTTCTCTAGTTGTGGTGAGCAGGGGCTACTCTTCATTGCCATGAGCAGGCTTCCCATTGTGGCTTCTCTTGTTGTGGAGCACAGGTTCCAGGTGCATGGGCCTCCTTAGTTGTAGCACGTGGGCTTAGTAGTTGTGGCACAGGGGCTCAGTTGCTCCATGAGAAACCAGCTCTTTTCCTGCATTCTGTGTTTTTAAGTAACTGCTGTTCAGCCAGAATGACATGCCACCCATGATGTGCTAAACAGCTGACATCAGCAAGAAGATGTTAGAAGCTGACCCACACTAAGAGTGAATGATGAGTATACCCAAGGAGTATTATTTTGTTAATCTGGATATAATGTTAAACTTCATCCAGTAAGTAATTTTGGAATAGCTTGCAAGATCTGAGCTCAGAGGTAGGATGTACACAATTGAAGAAAGTTCCTTTCTTGCTCTCAGAAAATGTGCAGTCCTATAGTAAGGTTAAGATAGATGAATTCCTGGCTCCAGTACAGGGCAGCTGGTGCTAAGTGCTGTAAGAATGATAGGAAGCCACAATGACAGGTCTGAGAAGGGGAAAGGTTCACTTTCCATTGGGACAGTTAGGGAAAGCAGAGGAGGGTTGAGGATAATGTTTTATCCATCTTTGTGAGCCAGCTGATCATTTGTCTATGTAAAGAAAATAGTGGAGGAGGGGCATATGAAGTAGGTGGTGAAGGATGGGCAGGTGCTCATAGGTAGAGTGGGCCCTGGGGGAATTACTGGAGAGATGTTCCAGACAGAGAAGCAACTGAACCTCAAAACAGAAGTGAAGCAGGAAGTGCAGGTTCAGCCAGTGCTGGGGTCTCTGATTCATTCTGGCAAGTACAGGGAGGTAAGACTGGAAAGGCATTTAGGGAAGATTGCAGAACCTTTTGAATATGAGGCTGCAGAATTTGGACTTTTATTCCATAGGCAGTGTGAGTCATAGACTTGCTTATCTATCAACTTACTTTTACTTCCATTTCCCTCCTAACCCCCAACACCTCAGAGGAGGAGGAACCCCATTTTTTGCTGAGCATTGATCTATGGTTCCTACTCTTTTGGTAAAACACAGAAAAATGCTTTTCCCTGGCTCTGATTTTAATTCTTTTTTTTTGGGAGGGGGGCACCCCATGCCTCGTGGCTTCTGGGATCTTAGTTTCCCAACCAGAGATCGAACCCATGCCCTTGGCAGTGAAAACACATAGTCTTAACTACTGGACCACCAGGGAATCCCTTGACTTTAATATGTGTATTTCAGTCATCTTACAGACTTGCAAAAGTGAATCCATCATGTTAAAGGTTTCTATGGCTTTCAAAATATGTAAAATATGAAAGGACAACCAATTTCCATTTCTGAGTGACAGTTTATAAAAATAAAAATAATTCAGTCACCAGGTAAAAGTGATTATAGTACTTGTTCAGTGTTGTTCTGGGAAGAGAAGGGAATTCAGTATTTAAATGTTCTTTTGATGAATTTGTAGGGGAGAAAGTGGTCTCCCCATCCTATTCCTCTGCCATCTTAGGACCGCCCCCCCAAGAGAAGGGAATTCAAAAGTGAAGGCTAAAACCGAGGGAGAATCTCCAAGTCATTCAGCCTGTCTGAACCTTGGTTTTTGGCGTGAAGTTACTGTTGTTTATATTTTGTTGTGGATGAAATAAGGTACAATAGGAATGAAAGGATATACGTTTTATTTTATTTTTAATTTTTAAAAATTTTGTTATTGGAGTATAACTGCTTTTGAGCTTCCCTCAGTGATAAAGAATTCGCCTGCCAATGCAGGAGACATGAGTTCAGTCCCTGATTGGGGAAGATAGTCTGGGGTAGGGAATGGCAACCCACTTCAGTATTCTTGCCTGGGAAATCTCCTGGACAGAGGAGCCTGGCAGCCTATTGTCCATGGGGTCGAAAAAGAGTAAAACACAACTTAGTGACTAAACAGCAACAACAACAATAATTGCTCTATAATGTTGTGTTAGTTTCTGCTGTACAACAAAGGGATTCAGCTATATACATACACATATATGTGTATCTCCTCCCTTGTGAACCTCCTCCTCACCTCACCTCCATCCCACCCCTCTAGGTCATCCTAGAGCACCAAGGTGAGCTCGCTGTGCTATACAGCAGCTTCCCACTAGCTGTCTCCATGCGAAGAGTTGACTCATTGGAAAAGACTCTGATGCTGGGAGGGATTGGGGGCAGGAGGAGAAGGGGACGACAGAGGATGAGATGGCTGGATGGCATCACTGACTCGATGGATGTGAGTCTGGGTAGACTCCGGAAGTTGGTGATGGCCAGGGAGGCCTGGCGTGCTGTGGTCCATGGGGTCGCAAAGAGTCAGACACGACTGAGCTACTGAACTGAGTGTATATACGTCAGTGCTACTCGGCCTACCCTCCACTTCCCGGCTGTGTCCGTAAGTCCTTTCTCTACATCTGTGTCCTCTGTTTCTGCCCCCTGCAAAATAGATTCATCTGTACCATTTTTCTAGATTTTGTATATATATGTTAACATATGATATTTGTTTTCCTCTTTCTGACTTCACTCTGTGATATACATTTTAGATCAGAATCTTCTAGTATGAAGATTTACTTTTTCTTGTGGCCACATGTGTGCCCACACCTGGCCATGTAGAGAGTCGTTTCTTCAGGGCAGGATTATGTCTAATTCAGTCTGTATCCTCATTGCCTGAATGCCAATGACTATACAAGGAGGCACTTGATAAATTGTTGAATTAATGGAACATGAAAAGGAATGAATGAATGGATGAAAATCTGTACCCACCTCCACCCATATACTTAATGTTTTCTAGCTTCTACTTGCTTGTAGAGACTTAAGATCCATGGTGCCTTATTTTCAGACTGCTAATCCCGGGCCTGTGTTTCACTGACAGTAAATCTTGATACGCCAGCCTTATTCAAGAGATAGCTGCATAGCTTGAATTCAAAGTATAAGGACCTTTGTGGATTCATAATTGTTCCAAACTAATTCCAGAAATGAATTAAATAGTATTATTTAATAATATTGTTTTACATGTTGAAAATGCTTATATGGAAAATTGATTCACCTCTAAAAGAAACTGGCAAATATAAATTGAGGTTGTATTCTTCTTGAAGTGTTTCTTATTGTTTAAGAGAAATCAGATTAGAGGTGAGTAGGACAGTAACTTATGGAGATGCTCAAGGAAATCTGTATTAATACTCTAATCTGCTAGAGACTTGAGTACCTGTTTTACCTGCAGTTACATGAAACAAGAACCAAAACTTTATTATACCTTAGGTTTTACAATTTCTCTAATGTTAACAGAAATTCAATTCTTGATTCATGAAGTTCCATGTGATTTATATGTGAGACAATTTCATCTCTTACATTGTGAACAAAGTAGTTTGGTTTTCAAAATTATTGTATTTCCTGTTAATATACACCTGGAATGTGTAGGATAAAGAAGATGAACCTTTCTAAATTTTCACTGAGTTTTAGCCTACCTATGTGATATGTATTGTGCTGTGGGAGACTAAGCTAATTTGCATATTTCTGAGTGAGTTTTACATTTCTCATAGAACTAGGACAATAAATGATAGAAGAACTGAAAGCATTATAATTTTCTAGTGATTCAGAGGAAATGACTCCATTCTGAGGTAGTAGGCTAAAAAAGGTCACTATGATACCCCCCTTTTAGGTAAGCTAGCCAGTCAGTCATTCAGTTGAGTCCAACTCTTTGCAACCGCATGGGCTGTAGCCCATCAGGCTTCTCTGTCCGTGGGATTTCCCAGGCAGGAATACTGGAGTGGGTTGCCATTTCCTCCTCTAAGGGATCTTCCAGGGATTGAACCTGTGTCTCCTGCATTGGCAGGAGGATTCTTTATCACTGGGCCCCATGGGAAGCCCTTTTGTAAACTAATTATAATATCAACAGGAATTTTCTTTTGCATCCTCTTTTACATGTCAGGCACACTTTAGGGAGGCCTTATGTTTATGTATCAGTAGTTTGCTCATTTAATCTGTCTGAGAAGCCTCATTCAGATCTTCTGTGTGCACAGGTTCTTTCATTATGTTCTGCCCTTAGTCATTATACTAAAGGTATTACAAAATCAAATAGAAGGCTTCCCAGGCAAATTAAAGGTTTCATATCAACCAGACATTGTCAGGGCTTCCCTTGTAGCTCAGTTAAAGAATCTGCCTGCAGTGCAGGAGACAGAGGTTCATTTCCTGGGCCAGGAAGATTCCCTGGAGAAGAAAATGTCAACCCACTCCAGTATTCTTGCTTGGAGAATCCCATGGACAGAAGACTCTGGTGGGCTACAGTGCCTGGGGTCATAAGAGTCATACACAACTTAGCGACTAAACCACCACTACCAGACATTGTCAAAATATTTGCCTTGAATAGGATTGAATGTGTTCCATCAGTGTTCTTGGTGCACATGATGTGTGTGTGTGTGTGTGTTTTAAGCTAATAGCTTTATTTATTTATCAAGATATACTTCACACACCATACAGTACATTCATTTAAAGTATAAGGGTGTTTTAGGGTATTTTCACCACCCTATACCATTAGCACGCACTCCTCATTTCCCCATTTTTCTAAAAGCATAGTGGACAGTACTTTATTTGGAAATGTGCCTTCCTAAAATTAAAATCCTGTTAGTCATGCTCTACCTCTCCCCAGGCAATGACAGATCTTTCTGTCTCTATAGTTTGCATATGCTTGACATTTCATATAAAGGGAATCATACAGTGTGTGGCCTTTTGAGTCTGCTTATTTCACTTAGCATAATGTTTTCAAGGTTTATCCATGTTGTAGCACCAATGCTTCACTTTTTATGGCTGAATAATAGTCCACTGTGTTGTTCGATGACATTTTATTCATTCAGTCATCAGTTGATGAACATTGAGTTGTTTTCACTTTTTGGCTACTATGGATAATGCTGCTATGAACATTTGTGAACAAGTTTCAATGGGACATGTGTTTTCATTTCTCTTGGGTATATACCTTGAAGTGGGATTGCTGGTTCATTTGATGACACAACATTAAACACTTAGAGGAACTGCCAGACTGTTTTCCAAGGTAACTGCACCATTTTACATTCCTACCAGCAATGTACGAAGGTTCTAGTTTCTCCACATCCTCACCAGCACTTGTTATGTCATTTTGATAATGACCATCTGGCTGTGAAGTGGTGTCTCATTGTGTTGACATTTACAGTTCTAGATTGATAGAGAAAATGTACAGAGATTTTTCATGTGCCTCACACTGATACACAGTTAATGCTGTCACTAACATTTTACATTAGTGTGGTACATTTATTATAATTAATGAACTGATATTGCTATATTATTGTTGATTATAGTCTATGGTTTATTCACATTTCCTTAGTTTTTGCCTAAAGTCCTTTTTCTATTCTAGGATCCCATCTAGGAATCCTGATAGATTCCTGATGAACCCACGTTATATTTAGTTGAAATTTAGCTCCTTAGGCTCCTCTTCGTTGTGACAATTTTTCAGACTTTTTCCTTGTTTTTTGATGACCACAAGTGTTTTTTTTTCTTTTTTAAAATTAGTGTTTTTTTTTTAATTGGAGGTTAATTGCTTTACAATATTGTGTTGGTTTCTGCCATATACCAACGTGAATCAGCCATAGGTATATGTATGTCCCCTCCCTCTTGAACCTCCCTCACACCGATGGTACTGATGAACCTATCTTCAGGGCAGCAATGGAGACGTAGAGATAGAGATAGAGATCAGATGAGGAGAAGGAGAGGGTGGGAAGAATTGAGAGAGTAACACTGAAACGTATATATTACCATATGTAAAATTATATAGCCAGTGCAAATTTGTTATATGATGCAGGGAGCTCAAGTCAACAATGCTCTATAACAAAAATGAGTATTTTGAGGAGCTGTTTCCCAGATGGCTCAGTGGTAGAGAATCCACCTGCCAATGCAGGAGATGTGGGTTTGGTCCCTGGGTCAGGAAGATCCCCTGGAGAAAGAAATAGCAACTCACTCCAGTATTTTTGCCTGAAAAATCCCATGGACGGAGGAGCCTGGTGGGATGCAGTCCATGG
This sequence comes from Capricornis sumatraensis, assembly GCF_032405125.1. NCBI lineage: Eukaryota > Metazoa > Chordata > Mammalia > Artiodactyla > Bovidae > Capricornis > Capricornis sumatraensis. The sequence continues at coordinate 232,431,856 of NC_091069.1, read as the reverse complement.
GGTCGTGAAGAGTCAGCTATGCCTTAGCGACTGAGCATGTGCACGCACACACAGAGAGTTAGGTACGTTGTTAGATGCCCCTCAGTTGGAATTTGTCTGATTTTTCTTTTTTATGATTAGGCTACATTGACATTAATTTTTAGTATTTAAAAAATAACCAAGAGCAATTTACTTGAAGCATAAAAATACATAATCAGAACTAGAAATCAGCAGAAGTACGGGTAATAGGAAGTTCTTAGGAATTTTAAAAGTTCATTTGCTCCTGGAAAATGGGCAGAAACTTAATTCCAAGATTTATTTTCCCTACCAAGGACTTGATCATATTGTAAAAGGACCAGATTAACTAATAGAATTTATTTTCACATCTGCCATAGATAGCATCAACGCTAAGGATAAAGCCAAAGGTATATTTTTCGCTGCTTTAAATGTACCTGAGAGAGTTGTTTCACTTGTAATAAAACATAAAGGAAATATAAATTTTAATTGGCTTTAAGGAGAATGCCGTGGTTCTGGGGAATTTCCTGTGGTCCAGTGGTTAAGACTCCATGCTTCCACTGCAGGGGGCACAGATTTGATCCCTGGTCAGTGAACTAAGATCCCACATGGTGAAGGGTCAACAATATTTTGTGTGTGAAAAAGAATTCCACAGTTCTGAGGCATTTAAGAAAACAATCCCACAGTTCTGAGGCAGCAGCAGTCCAACATGCAGTCAGTATTTCCATTTATATTCGTTCTGTTGATCCTCACAGGTTCCCTGTGCAGTGGGGCAGGGAACTGAGGCTCTTACAGGCTGTGTCTTTTGTCTTTTGGCCTGACTCACACAGCTGTCAGTTGTTAAGCTGAGATTTGAACCCAGGGCTGTGGAAGTTTATACACTACTGTTTGCCAGTCCAGGCTCCACATTTTCCAGTGATTTTTAAATCAGGCATGTATCAAAGGACACAGGATTGAGTCCTTATCTTAGTGGATATTTTTACTGCCAGCTGGAGGAGATAGCATCTCTCTGAGTTCAAAGCCCCACCAACATCCGTGTGTCCAATGAACAGTTTACTTGTTGACTGCTAACAAAAGAGAACTGGGCCAGCTCTGCTCAGAGCTCTCTACCATCTTGTCATTGGAGTGTAACCCCACTGCTACATGTGTCTCCTGAAAATGAAGACTCATAAAGTAGGGCATGAGCCATGTAGGAGAACAATGTATTGAGCTAAGGTTTGTCAGTGGTTAGTTACGTTGTTCAGTGAACATCACTCAAGGTACATTGCTTGGTGTGTGTCTGGGTAAGATCTTAAGTTTTATTAATAAGTAGATTTTATTAATAAAAATGATTTGGTTGTAAATACTGATTTTTGAAATAGGAGTAGGTGTGGCAATAACTTGTGAACGTGCTTGAAGTGAAATAATAAAGTTGCACACATACCTGTCTGAGGAAGGTTTGGAAAATTTCCCTATTTAATCCTTGTAAATGGCTCAGGTTGGTTGATCACAGGATACAGGGCTTCTTTCTGCTCAGCTTTTCTGTATATGTCAAGATGGAGTAGGCTATGTTATGGGAACAAATTAACCGTGATACTTCCATTGATTTCTTGTTCACATAAATGCCAGTGTGCATTGGCTCTCCTCCAGGGCAGCTGTTCTGCATTCAATGACTCAGAGATCCAGCCTGCTGTAATTTTTGTGATTTTGCTCTTTTGACATGGGACTTCTAGGTTGTTGCAGCAGGAAAAGGGGAGCTAGAGGATCATATGGCTCTGAAAGGCTTTGTCCTGTGCGTGCATGCTAAGTCACTTCAGTCGTGTCCAGCTCTTTGCGACCCTATGGACTGTAGCCTGCCAGTCTCCTCTGTCCATGGGATTCTCCAGACAAGAATGCTGGAGTGGATTGCCATTTCCTCCTCCAAGGGATCTTTCTGACCCAGAGATCAAACCCCCATCTCCTGTGGCTCCTCCATTGCAGGCAGATTCTTAACTGCTGAGCTACCAAGGAAGCCCATGCTTTGGCCTCAGTCAGTTCAGTCACTCAGTCGTGTCCGACTCTTTGTGACCCCATGAATCACAGCACACCAGGCCTCCCTGTCCATCACCCACTCCCGGACTTCACTCAGACTCACGTCCACTGAGTCAGTGATGCCATCCAGCCATCTCATCCTCTGTCGTCCCCTTCTCCTCCTGCCCCCAGTCCCTCCCAGCAGCAGAGTCTTTTCCAATGAGTCAACTCTTTGCATGAGGTGGCCAAAGTACTGGAGTTTCAGCTTTAGCATCATTCCTTTCAAAGAACACCCAGGGCTGATCTCCTTCAGAATGGACTGGTTGGATCTCCTTGCAGTCCAAGGGACTCTCAAGAGTCTTCTCCAACACCACAGTTCAAAAGCATCAATTCTTCGCAGCTCACCCTTCTTCACAGTCCTAGAGGGGCACAGATCACTTCTACTCACAGCCCATTGGCTGGAACTAATCACGTGGCCCTCCTGGAAGTGAGGGGCAGCACATGGCTATTCCACAAACATGTCTCTGCTTCACCACTTTAGAGTAAGAGAACTGGTTAGTTGAGGGAGAACCTTCCGTAAAGAGAAAAGAGCTTATTAGGATAGTGATAATTGCGAGATAACTTGCTGCTGCTAAGTCGCTTTAGTCGTGTCCAACTCTGTGCAACCCCATAGATGGCAGCCCACCAGGCTTCCCTGTCCCTGGGATTCTCCAGGCAAGAATACTGGAGTGGGTGGCTGTTTCCTTCTCCAATGCATGAAAGTGGAAAGTGAAAGTTAAGTCACTCAGTTGTGTCCAACTCTTAGCGACCCCATAGACTGAACCTCATCAGGCTCCTCCATCCATGGATTTTCCAGGTAGGAGTACTGGATTGGGGTGCTGTTGCCTTCTCTGGCCAGATAACTTAGGTATGGCCAATTAGGTGACTTGATACCATTTGGCTAGTATCTTCTAATAATAGGCTAGTAAGGCTGCATCTTCTAAGGGGGGTTCATTAAAGTGTACTTCTTTCATATTGTAATTCTTCAAATGATGGTGCTGATGATCAAAGCTTGTATTTGGTGAGGTGTCCCAAGTGTTTTTCCTGAACTAGATTAATTCAGACTGAGGACTGTGATTTCATCACCTTGGTAAATACTTTGCAGTTTTATCAGTTTGCCTTGTTGGATATGATACCTAGATTAGACCCATCACCATGCTGATAGATCTCTTCTAGAAATGGAATCGTCACTAAACTATCTTACAAAGAGCCTCCTTAGGTTAAAGGTGGCACTCTGTTGTCTTAACTAGCACTAATTACAACGAGACCCAATATTTACTGTGATTTGGACCCATACTCGTATGTATGCAACTTAAGACTTTAGCAGCTGTATCTAGAAATAAGGCTTGTGGTGAGCTAAGGCCTGAGGCCATAGATTTTTTTTTTTTTTTTTTTGGTATATGTTTTCTTCCCAGATTCTCTTTGGTTGTGCTTTTGTGATGCCATTTTTTATTAAAAATATACTGCTGGTAAATGCAGAACTCCTATTTATTTTGTCCTTCTGATCTGCCCTTTCCCCATTCTCCATTGTGCCCTAAAATTCTACCACTAGAATTAGCTGGCTCAGACAGTTAAGAATCTGCCTGCAATGCAGGAGACCCAGGTTCAATTCCTGGGTCAGGAAGATCCCCTGAAGAAGGGAATGGCAACCCACTCCAGTAGTCTTGCCTGGAGAATTCCATGGACAGAGGAGCCTGGTGGGCTACAATCCATGGGGTCACAAAGAGTCAGACACGACTGAGTGACTAACACTTTCACTTCCACTATGATCTGCCCTTTCCCTATTCTCCACTGTAGGCTAAAATTCTACGACTAGAATTAGCTAGGATATCAAAAGACCCTAGCTGATCCTTGGGGGTAATGTTTAAGAGGATCTAGAGAACTCGGTGGTTTTAACTTATTCATGTCTGTTAAAAGTCTCCTCAGGCTTCTGTGGGTGGCTCAGCGCTAAAGAGTCTGCCTGCCAGTGCAGGAAACATGGGTTCGATATCTGATGAGGGAAGATCCTGCATGCTGTGGAGCAACTGAGCCCGTGTGCCACGACTAGTGGGCCTGTGCTCCAGAACCCAGGAACTGCAACTACTGAAGCTCACCTTCCACAACTACTGAAGTTCGTGCGCCCTAGAGCCCATGCTCTGCAGCAAGAGAACAGCCCGTGCAGCAGTGAAGACCCAGCATAGCCAAAAATAAAGAATAACTAAATTTTACAAAGTTAAAAAGAAATTTCCTCATTAAAAGGGAGTCCTCAGGTTGGGGCTATTCTGGGGAAAGGTGTCACCATACACAACAAACTGTAACTTTAAAAAGCATGTTGATTAAAAAAAATTTTTTTTGAGTGCACTTGAGACTCCTTGAATTCTGTGCAATAAACATTTTTAAAACAAAAAACCAGCAAAAAAAAAAAGACCCTAGCTGGGCTGTATAGATTGGAGCAGCCCTCTCTTGTCCTCCGTCTGAAAATGGCTCTCTGTTGTTTGAGAACAGCTCTTAAGCACATAGGAGGAGCCCCACCTCAGGCTCTTTATGTTGATGCCATGTTCACTCATCAGATGTTTACCGAACACAGTCTGGGCCAGGCACCGAGCTGGGCCCTACAGTCTCTGCCCTCGTAGAAACAGCAGTCTAGACCAAAGGTTGGCAAACTCTGTAAAGGGACAGATAATAAGTATTTATCTGGGTTATGGTCTCTGCCTCGACTACCTAATTCTGCTCTTGTAGCACAAAAGCTGTTGTAGACAGTATGTAAGTGAATGAGCTTGTCTGTGTTCCAGTGAACTTTATTTGTGGGCACTCATATTTTGATTTCTTACTGTCACATGTCACAAACTATTATTTTTCTGAAAGAATAATTCAATAATAATAATTCTTTTGAAAAAAATATGTATTTATTTGATTGCACTGGATCTTAATTGCTGCATGCAGGCTTTTGGTTGAGGCATGTGGGATCTGTGTCTGTGACCAGGGGTTGAACTTGGGCCCCTTGCATTGGGAATGCAGAGTCTTAGCCACTGGGCCACCAGGGAAGTCCCTATTCTTTTGATTTTTTAAAAAATCTATTGAAAAATGTAAAAACCATTCTTAGTTCACAGGTAGTATACAAATAGGCAGTTGGCCAGATTTGGCCTTCCAGCTGACTTTGTTGATCCCTGGTCTGGAACTAGCTTTTCTTGTTCTTTTTTTTTTTTAAACAAATCTCTAATAACGAACCCATTAAGTATTTGAATTTAGTTATAAAGCTCTGTATGAATTTCTTTTCACAAATAAATAGGGAACTACCTTAATGATTACTTATATTATACAAGTTCAGTGTTTAAAGATAATTAACTTCATCCAGGCCTTTACTTAATAAACAAGTCTCATATCAGTTATTGGGGGACTTTCCAATAACTTTCCAATAATAATTTTCTGATATTTGCAGAAAATATCATTTCTGCAAATAGAGATGATTTTTCCATATACACATACATACATGTACACATAATATACAAGTGTGTTCACAACTGTATTATTTTTGAGGACTGTTGTGGTCAATGTATGGGTTGGTAAAGAATTTCCAGACATGAAGCAGAATAGAAGGAGAATACAGTTTATTAGAATGGAAGTTGCTCTCTCAAGGGAGAGCCAAACCCTTTCACAGGGTAACAGCCAATTTTTATAGTCTCAAGACAGAGAAAATTCCTACTGGCATGGTGACATTAGGTAATTGGTTAGGATGCTATAGGGTGGATAATAGGGAGGTATTTTACCTAATATGGGGTCAGCAAACTGGCCAGTTTAGATCTGGAGGCTTGTGGCAACAGTTACTAAGGGGTTTGGTCAGTTCCAGAGATTTTTATCCTGTGACCTTGGTACAGGGCTTCATACCTGTGACCCTTGGTATAGGGTTCCACATTCCACTAATGCTATGAAAACCATGAATCACCAATATGTAAAATAATAGCTAATATCTACTGGACACTTTACTATACATCAGACCCTTTTCTAAGCCCTTTGCTGTTTATTTTAATTAATCCTTCCCAGAACTCTATGAAGTTGAAAATATCATCATCATCTTCATTTTTTTGGCTATGAAGACCAAAACTCAGAATGACTCACCCAAGGTGATATAGTTCATAGGAAGCAGAGACTAGATTCTTCAGAATTCTGACTCCAGAGTCAGGGATTCTAGTGATAAATGACAACTTCCTGGGTACTGAAATATATGCATGAAAGTAGTTAAACTTTGTCTTTAAGTTTTATATAAGAAAATGGAAGTGGTGAATAAAGATTAAATATTATTTTTTTCTGAGAAGCAAGCATATGATTATAAAAGGAAACATTTAGGAAGCAAGTATTCTAATAGTTTTTCACTAATTTAATTTGTGTCTGTCCATGAGTGAAGATAATCAACTTTGACTCTCAGTGTGCTGAGAACTTCCTCTTTCCTGAATTATCAGTGAGAATCAGGACAGGGTTGGATTTACAATAGTATAGTGCATCACATCCACCTCAAATATCATAGTATGGATACTTTATACTTACTCTCTTGTTTGTGACACTCTAGGTGGAAGCACTTTGGAACCTGCAAATCATATTCCAAAGTGATCATTGCTAGTCATGCCAGTGGCCCATTCCACTATAGAAACAGCCTTAGTCCTACTTTCATTGCTCCTGAAGCTGGATCAGTAGAAAAGGTTAGGTCTCAAGGGAACGTAACCTGTGAAAGATTCCTAGTGGACCATTGACCATTTCCCTCATTTACTTTTGGACCAGTTTTATGTTGAACCAGGAGGAAAAAGACTATAAAATCTATTATTGTCCTGGGAAGTTTCTGAGAAGTAGGGCTGGACACATTATATTTTCCCATTCAAGTGCTGGCCTTAGAGGGAAAGAGGTGAGAAAGAGCAGGAAGCATTCTGGAAATCAAATATTTACCTTGACACTGACTCATTCATCTAATCTTATGGGCAAAGACCAGGAATTCCAAAGTTGCCCTGACTTTTACCCCTCTGGGGTGAGTCTCTGGCTATGGCGCTGTAGTCATTTGGTGGTAGCATAGCAATGCTTTCAGCCAGCTCATGGTGCATGCCAATAACAGGTGATTTGAGACAAGGAAAGATCTTTGTACACTTTTATTGCACAGTGATTGTTTCTTAATTAATAATTCTCTAAGTTTTTTGTGGTCTAGCTTATTGCTAAATAAAAAGGGCCAGCAGGTGACAGGGTCTTTCTGAAAACAAACTTTAATTTGCATTATATATAATTTATAAGTAAGTGGACCATAAAGTTCTCTATCTGGTGACTTCAGATTATGGATATTTTGTCTTGTAACAATACAGGATATATCTACTTTTTCTTTCTGAGTCCTCATCTTTTAAAGACCTCGAGATGTTGGAAGAGGGATTGCCTTTTAAAAATATATTTGACTACCCCGAGTCTTAGTTTTGGCATATGGAATCTAGTTTCCTGATCAGGGATCGAACCCAGGCCCCCTGCACTGGGAGCAGGGAAGTCCTGGGAATGCCTTTTTATTTTGAGTCTCTTCACCCTCTCTCTCCTCACCCTTCGTGAGTCTGGGCCACTTTGGAGTAAGCACTTGCCGATTTGTTCATAATTCCTATAATTACAGTTTCATGACTGAGAATGGAAGCAACCACCAAATGAAAAGAAAAAAATAATGTTTCTTTCTCTCATGATCATAGTAATTTGATTTGAATATCCCTTCCTCAGGGATATCTGAGGGAGTTAACAGCAGCAGTAGAGCTTGTGCTTAGCCACGGTTCGTGTATGTTCTGTGGAAGAAAGGCTGTGGGAGAATGGGGATGGTAGGGGATGTAAGGCTGGTGGTGAACTTTGCCCCTAGTCTAAAGGGCATGATTGTCACTGGCCTAGTTCAGTGTTACCATGTGAAAATGTGGGCTAACTATTGCCAGTTGTTCTGACCTGAAGAGAGAAAATAGAAATCTAAATTTTATGTTTATCTTCTCATTTTTATATATTTGCTCCAAAATTTTACAAACACTCGGTGAGCCACAGAGGATACATGTCCAGGCAGGATTTGGCCCACAGTACCCTTTGGCAGCCAGGAGGGGCCTCTCAGTTTGGTGAAAATGTTATAAGAGGCCTGAGATGAGTGCACCAGAGCATGGAGGCCATAGAAGGGAAGGCCTGGCTTGAGTTTCACCCTCTTCCCTCTTTTTTGTTTGGCTGACAAGGTTGTGTTCTAATTTTTCTGCTCCTCTGAAGGAAAACCTTGTGCTTCCAGATTTCCAGAATCCAGATTTCCCTCCTGGAGAAGAAGGGAATGGGGATGTTGAACTCAGCTGGGGACCTCAGGAGCTGAGTGCAACTGAACAGAGGTGGAGCAAGGCTGGTTACACCATAGGGTTGAAACCAGCCTGCCTCTGAGAACTGACACACAAATGCATCTTTGCAGAATCTGGGCAGGTGGACAAAGCATGGCACAGAGCAGAGCTGCCAGGCCCAAGGATGGAGCAAGGCTTGAAAGGGTGGCTGAGAGATGTCCAGAGAGCTAAAGAACAGCTCAAGGGCTTGTCTTAGCTGTGGGTGAGGAGGGAGTTGTTAAGCCAGCCAACCTGGTCTGGATGGTTGTTGATCACTGACCCAGAGAAGTAATGTAGGCTGAATTTCATGAAGGTCTTATATCTTATCTCCATCTACACCACTTGGGCAATAACTCCGTGTTCTCCAAGAGCAGGAACATGTGTGTATGTGTTAGTTGCTCAATTGTGTCTGACTCTTTCAGACCCATGAACTGTTGCCCACCAGGCTTTTCTGTCCATGGGATTCTCCAGGCAAGAATACTGGAGTAGGTAGCCATTCCCTTCTCCAGGGGATCTTCCCACCCCAGGGATTGAACCCAGGCAGATTCTTTAACATCTGAGCCACCAGAGAAGCTCACAGGAATGTTATTCCTTTATTTATTATACACACAGTTGATGTGATATGGCTTCAGCATTATGACTCAGACAAGACAGGGTCACTCTGCTTCCAGATTGAGGCTACAGCCTTTGGAATTCCTTGTCATATTCCCTGTCATTCCTATGATTGTTATCCTGGATGCTCTTGGATTGAGGAGGCTGATAATTCACTTTTCCCTTTATTCTCAGAACTGACTGAGAAACTGATAGAGGCCTCATATAGAGTTATCACTGGTGGAGCTGGATCAGGATGACAGTCTGGGCCTGGGGCCAAATACCTTTCCTTCCAGAATTTTAACTTCTACCCATTCCATTCCAGGCACACCTACTGAAAAGGCCTCTGGGTTGCTTATCATGTGGAGGCAGAGGAGAGTCAGAGGCCTGAGGACACACACTGGCTAAAGGGGGAAGGGGCAAGCCACATGAGGACAGTGATGTGGAACACTTTAGCCTTGTTCTCTATAGCAGTGGTTCTCAAAGTGTGGTCCTTACATGACCAGCTTCAGCATTACCTAAAAGTTGTTAGAAATGCAGTTTTGTGGTCTCTGACCCATCAGAGACTCCAGGGAGTAGGGCCCAAGAGTCTGTGTTTTACCTACCCCTCCTTATGATTCTGTTGCAATTAAAGTTTGAGAATCATTGCAGCGGAGCTAGGAGCTTCAGGGGACCCAAGATACTTATCTTCTCATGAATAAGAGAAATCATTTTTCCTTCTTCAGAGGAGCGTAATAAAGAAGTCCAGAGAAAGAGGCCACAAGTCCTGCTTTAACAATTGGCCCTCATGGAAACAAAGATGCCATACATGGGTTTCCCCAACAGTTAATCCTGCCCTCTGTGAAGGACTGGGGCTTTCCTGGTGGCTCAGTGGTCAAGAATCTGCCTGCCAACCAAGAGACATGAGTTCGATCCCTGAATCAGAAAGATCACTTGGAGAAAGAAATCGTAACCCACTTCAGGATTCTGGCCTGGGAAAATCCATGAACAGAGGAGCCTGGGGCCTCGAAAGAGTCAGACACAACTGAGCCACTGAGCACACTCTGTGGAGCCCTGTAATCTAAGAAGGACCAGCAGATGAGAACAGGAGGGTTTTCTTCAGATGCCCCTTGACTTTTGGTAGAGATCTGAAAGCTTTTAAAACTATTTGTGTGCGTGCATGTGTGTTCAGTCGTGTCTGACTCTTTGCGACCCCGTGGACTGTAACCCACCAGGCTCCTCTGTCCATGAGATTTCCCAGGCAGCAATACTGGAGTGGGTTGCCATTCTCTTCTCCAGGAGATCTTTTCCACCCAGGGATCAAACTCGTGTCTCTGGCATTGGCAGGCGGATTCTTTACCACTGAGCCACCTGGGAAGCCATTTCCTTGTTTATTTATTTGGCCGTGCTGAGTCTTAGTTGTGCTACGTGGGATCTTTAGTTGTGGTGTGAAACTCTTAGTTGTGGCATGTGGGATCTAGTTCCCGACCAGGGCCCCTGCATTAGAGTGAGGAGTCTTAGCCACTGGAAATCCTCAGATGCCCTTTTATTATCTGTTAATGCTCCCTACCTTTTCTATAAAGGAAAAAAGAGTGGAAAGGGAATGATGAAGGAATATACACAAGCAGAGAGGAAAAAACACTAAAAGATACAAAAGGAAAGTAATAAATAGGTATTCTGTTGCTTCCAGCATCATTCTTTACAGTTAGATCATTTATTTTGTATTTTATTAATTTAGTTTTTAGTCTGATTTATTTTTCGAGTTGTGTCCCCTACTCCAGGCCAATTGACTGTGGTAGAATCATTGGTCATCTGTACAGACTCAATGGTGCTGAGCTGTTTGCTTCCTATTTGTGTCTATTCATTTTCATGTTATTGAAATATGTGTATCATTCAGTGACATGATTTTTTATGTCCTTCACATTCACCTGGCAGTTGAAATTCTATAACTTCTTCTATAACCTTGAGCAGGAAATTCATTGTCACTCTTCGCAATCTTCAAATTGTCACTAACTGTTCAGTGATGACCAGAACTGCTCTCAACCATCCATACAGTCAGCATTTCATACTCTAAGGTTGAAAACAGAGACATGTGTGCATGCATGCTTAGTCACTAAATCATGTCTGACTATTTGCAACCCCATGGACTGTGGCCCGCCAGGCTCCCTTGTTCTTGGGATTTTCCAGGCAAGAATACTGGAGTGGGTTGCCATTTTTTTCTCCAGAGGCTCTTCCTCACCCAGGAATTGAACCCGCATCTCCTGAATTAGCAGGCAGATTTTGTACCTACTGTGCCACCTGGGAAGCCAGAAAAAAAGAGATACATTTCCCAAATGCTTGTACTTGGGAAAGATGTCTTTTGACTTCATCCCACCTTTCTAGAGGCTTGGTATGAAATTATGCCTCCTTGGGTATATACAACCTCAACGATATAGAGAGATCATGGTTCCCTTTATTTTCCCCATAACACAGCCAGTCTAAAGGGGAAGCTTATTTTCATTAAATATTTAATCTTTCTAGATACTGTTCCAGGAATGAAAATTGCTAAAAAATTCAGACTACCTCCACTTATAAATATTTTGCTTTGGTTTCATCTGGAAATGCAATTATGGTGGTGTTAAAATAACATGAACTGAATAGTTGTTTGTTCCCAAGAACTGTGTTCAACCTGTTGCCACAACCCTGTGGGTAGGTAGATCATTCCCTTTGTTCAAATGAGACAACTGAGGCACAGAGAACTTAAGTGACTTTGCCCAAATACTCAAAACGCTCCCTTCCTAAGAAGTTAAAGCAGAATCAAATCCAGATTTGTTTATATCAAAGTTATATTCTTGGCCTTCTTGTCTACTAGATGGGCCAGCTCCTGGGCGAACCCCAATATGAATTGCATTTTGGGCTTTGGTCAGAATAGCAGAGGTCTCCAGTGGTTGGTGGGACAAGTAGATAATGTTTTAGCAACATTAGTCATTTGTTAGATGATAAAATTCAGAAAGTCTTCATTTTGATTCTATCCAGATTACTGGGCCCTACTCTAAAACTTCAGAATAAGTATCTCTGGAGAGGAGATCCAGGAATCTGCATTTACTATAAGCTCCACTGGTTGTTCCTGTGACTGCTGATGAGAACCATCATGTTGAATTGCTGGGTAGCACTTAATGTTTACTGCAGGGTTCTCCAAGCTCCAGTAGGATTCAGACAGGCATTTCTGTTCACCATTATTGGCAGAATATTGAATATTTGAATTTTTGTTGTGTTTTTCTCTTTAAGTGGCTAACATGAATATTTGACTTTCAATATGTGGGTGTGTATATCCTACTGGAGGGAAAATTTTAGGAGAATTGTAAAGCTGATGTTGGCCCTTATTCCCAAATATACTCTTCCATTCCCTCTGCTTCCCCCAAATGCTAACTGTTCTTTCTTGTGGACAATCCAAGGCCTAGGTGATAAGAACAAAACTGTCTAAGCTTATTTTAGTTTTCGGTTGCTCTTGTAACAGAATATCACACATTCAGTAGTTTAAACAACACAAAGTTATCTTATAATTCTGTAGGTCAGAAGTCCAATATGGGTCTCGTTGGGCTAAAATCAAAGAGCCATCAGGAGACACTGTGTTCCTCTATGGAGGCCCCAGAGGAAGATCCTTTCCATGGCTCATTCAGAGTATTGGCAGAATTCAGTTTCTTGAGGTGGTAAGCCAGAGAGCCCCGTTTTTCTACAGGATGTAAACTGAAGGCCATTCCCAGGGTCTAGAAGCCACCTGCATTCCTCGGCTGTGATCTGTTTCCTCCATTTTCAAAGCTGGTAGCTGCCCTTCTCACTCATTGAAGTTGTTCCACCTCTTCCTATTTCTTCTCTCAGCCCAGCAGGGGAAAGTTCTCTGCTCTTAATGATTCAGGTGATTAGATTGGCCCTATCTATATAATCCAAGATACTCAACCCTTTCCCAAAACCCATGCATATCCTTAGTCACTTCTGCTGACTTACATGTTGACATGTAGGATAACAAGTTCACGGGTTCTGGGGAATAGGGTGTGGGCCTCTTTGCGTGTGTGCTCGGTCACTTCAGTCATGTCTGACTCTTTGCCACCCTATGGACCATAGCCCACCAATCTCCTTTGTCCATGGGATTCTCCAGACAAGAATACTGGAGTGGGTTGCCATGCCCTCCTCCAAGGGATCTCCCCAATCCAGACTTGAACTGGGTCTCTTATGTCTCCTGCATTGGCAGGTGGGTTCTTTACCACTAACGATGGTCCTCTTTGGGGGAGTGTTATTCTGCCTGTCACAGACATATTGTCTGCCTTTGTTTGACAAATAAGACAGTAGGAGTTGTCATTGACACCGGGGCTTCAGGCATTAATGTTGATGCACAGGAGAAAAATGTGACTGAACTGGATCGTTTTCTCAACTTAAATCATCTCAAGGTCAGATTCTAAAGCAAGTAATTTGGGAAAGGATGTTTCAGGACTTTTGTCCAATCAAGCAGAGCTGCAGTATCACTTATCTCTGTGTGTTACAAAGGAGGTAATGCCCAGAGTGCCTGTTTTTCTGATCATTTACAGTCAGAAAAAAATGGTGATGATGTGAAATAGGCACAGACATTCAGCCAGGATATTGGCTTTCATTTGGCCGCTGATGCCACTCACTCTCAGGCTTCCGCACTTTTGATTGTACCCTTCTGATTTCCTAGTCTGTCCTTCTAGCTCTTTGCCCATTTATCTGTGATAGTACATATTTACGGCAAATTTTGATACCTACTCATTCTAAGAAACACTTTCCAAGGTGCTGAAAAGTATATCAACTCATTTTTCCCAGTTGCTGAATTCAGATGATAAAAAGAATCCATGTTATCTCCCAGTCTTTTGAAGGCTCTTTTTGAGTTCTTCTCTGGATATCTTCCTCTATAAGTTCCTGTTCAACACTGAAGAAGCCCGTCATATCTTGGACATAGTTGGTACCCCGAACTACTTATAGATTTTGAAGAAGTAAAAGTTAAACAATTGCAATTGTATTATCTGTACACCCCAATTCGGCAAGATGTGTGTACTTATTGTTTCCTTACAATGTTGTTAACAAAGAGAACATTGCTAAGAATGTCAAGAGTAGGTGAGGGAAACTGGGATTGTTCGAGATGAAGTTTCCGATTCTCCTTTACTGAATATATTAAATCATGTTCAGTCAGTACTTAGCAGTAAATTGGGGGTAAGGGAATAGACTAAAATGGGAGTGTGTTTTTGAATATTCAACGATGTATGTGTGCAGAAAAGTATACATATGGTCAATGTGTAATGATGAATTTTTACAAAATGATACTCCCATGAAATCAGCATCTATATCAGAAACCAAAATTGTTACCAGCACCCCAGAAATCCTTCTGCTTCCTTTTAGTGGTTACTACTGTCAAGGGTAATCACTACCCTGATGCTTTAGAAGTTTGAGAAATGGACTATTTTTAAAATAGAGAAAAATTCTTATAATTGTGGTGAAAATACTTCTTTTGAGTTATTGTTCAGTTGCCAAGTTGTGTCCAACTCTTTGCAACCCCATATACTGTAGCCTGCCAGTCTCCTCTGTCCATGGAATTCTCCAGGCTAGAATACTGGAGTGGGTTACCATTCCCTTCTCCAGAGGATCTTCCCAACCCAGGGATGAAACTCGGTCTCCTGCATTGGCAGGCAGGTTCTTTATCCCTGAGCCACCTGAAGCCCCATGTGGGTTTACAGAGATTTAAAAAAATCTCTCTTGCCCTGAATGTGCATTTAAGCACAGAACAGTAAATTCTTTTTTAAATATTCTTGCTTTATTTGATAGTTTGAGTTAAAAAGCAACTTTGAGTCAGATTATTTCTCAATATTTATTGAATATTTTAAGGGTTCAAGCAACCCCTTTGCCTCAAATACCCACAAGTTTTTAAAACTGTACCAGGCACTTGACCCTGATTGATGACTTGGCACCACATCCGTTTCTACATATTTTTTATTGAGATCAAATTAGTATATTTTATATTTTCTCTGGAACTTTGGTTGAGGTTCATAGTAGTGTACTCAAAAACAAACAAACAAAATCACCAAAAACTGTTGTCAGCAAAGGTGGCAGTCCCCATACCACATATTTTAGCTGTTTACCACAACACTTTCTTAGCTGAGTGTAAAGTGAAATTGCTTGTAGCAAAATGATATGGATAAAATGTTAGAAAAGTTGGATTCAGGGCTGTAGTTCTTATTCTGTATTCATTCTCTGTGTTCAAGGATGACAAAAGATTATTTCTAAATGTAAAGGATTGGAAACAACCTTGCCTAACCAATATGAGTGCTTAAATAAATCATGGTATAGTCATAATGCGGACCATTATGAAGCCATGAAAGCATGTTTCAAAAAAAAATGCTTAACTATATGGAAAACTTAATAGAATTAACTATGTACTGAAAAATACCAACTTTGTAAAAAGAAAAAAAAAAGTGCATCCTTGCACATGTGTGTAGATGAAAGACTGGAAATTCATAACCCATTGGCTCTAGTTGTTTCTAAATAGTGTGCTTGAATGCAACTTAAATTTTTTATTTTACAAATATTTCATTTATAGATTTCTTTTCAAAAATCAGAAAATACACAGAATATTTTTCTTTTTAAAAGGATGTATTGGGCGGATAATGACTTCTCTTGAGAAGTAAAGTCTTTGGGGGAAATAAACAAATAAATGTCGCTCAGTTGTGTCCGACTTTTCAGGACCCCATGGACTGCAGCCTGCCAGGCTCCTCCGTCCATGGAATTTTCCAGGCAAGGATACTGGAATGGGTTGCCATTTCCTTCTCCAGGAGATCATCCCAACCCAGGGATCGAACCTAGGTCTCCCTTGTTGTAGGCAGACGCTTTTACCTTCTGAGCCACCGGTTGTGGGGGTGGGGGGGGGGTGCGGAATAAGACATGGCAAATAAATGGCCTAATCAAGAGGTGGGCAGAATTCCACACCACAGCCACAGGGTCACAAACATCTATTCATGAATAATCATCCTTGAAATAATGGAACTTTCAGTGCAAGAAACTTTAATGGTCACTTCATCCAATTTTCTATGTAAGAAACCCCAAAACAACATCATCTGCCCCAAATGTACTTTGAGCCTAAGTTGGAGCAGACTCAGTGAAGAGACCCCCAGTGTTCCAGAGACAGCCCAGGTTGATTGTGGAACACTTGGCTAGGATATGTTTCCTTATGTTGATGTGGAATTTGTTTCTTGGTATTTCTGCTTGATGGATCTGGTTCTACCATCTTGTGGCCATACAGAGCAAGAGAAAGCCTTTCTTCATTACAGGTACCTTTCAAATATTTAAATATATGTATGTGCATTTTTAGCCATCATTGAAGAGTAAGTTAGGTGTAACAGGCTGCACCCATTTAAAGTGGACTTTTTTCTTTCTGGATGTGCTGGGTCTTCATTGCTGCAAGCAGGCTTCCTCTAGTTGCAGTGAGCAGGGGTCTACTCTCTAGGTGTTGTGTGGACTTCTCATTGCTGTGGCTTCTCTTGTTGCGGCTCGCAGGCTCTAGAGTGCACTGGTTTCAGTAGTTGTGGCATAGGGGCATATCTGCCCTGTTCTGCGGCATGTGGAATCTTCCCGGACCAGGGATTAAACCCATGTCCCCCGCACTAGGGTTCCAGGTGGCGCAATGGTAAAGAATCCACTGCGAATGCAGGAGACACGAGAGGCGCAGGTTCGATCCCTGGGTTAGGAAGATCCCCTGGAGAAGGAAATGGCAACCCACTCCAGTATTCCTTCCTGGAAAATTCCATGGACAGAGGAGCCTGATGGGCTCCATGGGATTGCAGAGAGTTGGACAGGACTGAGCATGCAAGCACATACCCCACCCCCCAACCCCCTCACTAGCATGTGGATCCCCAAATCACTGGACCCCCAGGGAAGTCCTTGGCATGTTGTGACAGAGTATACACCCTTAAAATCATCAGCACAGCCACGATGCAGAACACTTTCATCACTCCTTAAAGTTTCCTCCTGTCCCTTTGCAGTCCATCCCTCCTTCATCCCCTGTTCCAGGCAACCATTGATCTACCTTCTTTTACCATCGATTAGTTTGCATTTTCTAAAATTTCATATAATTGGAATCATACAGTAGGTACTTTCTTTTTTTAAAAAACTGGCTTGTAACACAACTTTTTCTTTCACTTTATAAAGCAGTTTTGTTCCATTCTTTACTTTTATGGAGCCATCATAAAAGGTGTTTCAGACTTTGTCTTCAGAGAACTAATCATTTAGTGAAAATGTATTATAGACTTTATGAGTAAACCTTCGCTCACTTAAAAAGTAGCTGCTGCTGCTAAGTCGCGTCAGTCGTGTCCAACTCTGTGCGACCCCAGAGACAGCAGCCCACCAGGCTCCCCCGTCCCTGGGATTCTCCAGGCAAGAACACTGGAGTGGGTTGCCATTTCCTTCTCCAAGGCATGAAAGTGAAAAGTGAAAGTGAAGTCGCTCAGTCGTGCCCAACTCTTAGCGACCCCATGGACTGCAGCCCACCAGGCTCCTCCGTCCATGGGATTTTCCAGGCAAGAGAACTGGAGAGTTGAATTATAATCCTTCAGGGCACTTTCCAGCTTTAACACTGTCTCATTCTATGTAATGTTTCTATTTACTGTTCAAAGCTAATGCTGTACCTTTGATTGAAATTAGCCCAGTGACTATTTTTTTTTAAAAACTCAGTAGGCTGTAGGGTTTTGTTGTTGTTTCAGTTTTTAAAGTTTAACACAGTTTCCTTATCATTTTATGAATGTCAATGTATACATAATTGTTAATGATTTTTCACATGGGGAAGGAAAGCTACAGTGGCAAAGGAATATTTATAAAATTCATGTAAGACCTTGTAGGGCAGGCAGTCCCATGTCGTAGGAACTTCTTCCTTCTTCTAAAAGGTGAGTATCCTGACATATATATGTACTTTAATAGGTATATGGTAAATGTCACGGTATATTTTAAGCTGTATAGTCATAATCAAACAGATAAGATGATGACATTCACATTTTTGCCTTTTTTTTTTTTATAGTTCCAAACCACACCCAGTGCAAATTGACCTTACTGCTTGAGACCAATTGTATTTTGAGATTGAAATCTATAGTAGTACACAGAATACTTAAGTGTGGAGTTAGTTGCTTGTTTCCTTTGGTCAGATACTGACTTTGACAGAAGATTATTTGGAAATAGACATAGTTTAAAGTGACTGAATTTTGAATATTCTGAATTGTTCTCTTGGATGTCCAAATCTCAGGTGATCACACCAACAGAAATAGGTATGCAAAATTTTCCTTATGTTAATAGGAAAATACAGCCTCAGATTCTAGAGCTGCTTTTTAAAAATGTGATTGTTAAATTGAGATAAACCTCCTCATGTTTGTTGTTGCTGGTTTTAGTGCATTCTTGCTTTGGGAGTCTGGGTAACTCTGCATAATCAGTGCACAGTGACCATGATGTGAGAGTCATATAATTTTTAATTCTCTTAATCTCTCTGTCTTAAAAATTATTTCTTTCTTAACCAATACTCATTGGGTTAGAAAGGACTGTTTTGGTTTATTCAGGGTTTGATAAATTCATAATTTTTGCTTTGGCATTAATTTTCCATTTAGAAAGATATATGCAATTTTAGGAAAATGTTAAAATGACTGAATATTCTCTTTTTGTGTCATCTAGAATGTGTATGTATTATTGCTTCAAAGCCTGATTCTTTCATTCTGATGAAACAGCGCTTGTAGTCTATAGTTTAGTCATGTAGAAGCAAAACTCCTCTTTTTTTCTTAAAGAATTCCTACAGATATATAAAACAAATATCAGTAGAGGATATTGTAGGTGCTAGGGCTATGACACGGAGAAGGCAATGGCACCCCACTCCAGTACTCTTGCCAGGAAAATCCCATGGATGGAGGAGCCTAGTAGGCTGCAGTCCATGGGGTTGCAAAGAGTCGGACACGACTGAGCGACTTCACTTTCACTTTTCACTTTCATGCCTTGGAGAAGGAAATGGCAATCCACTCCAGTGTTCTTGCCTGGAGAATCCCAGGGACGGGGGAGCCTGGTGGGCTACTGTCTATGGGGTCGCACAGAGTCGGACATGACTGAAGCGAGTTAGCAGCAGCAGTAGCAGGGCTATGACAATTATATACATCCACCTGGAGTCTGGGGAAGACATCTTATTTGAAATAAATTCTTTATCATTTTTGCTTACCTATATTTTGAAGTCTTGGAGATAGGGCTTCTGCGTCAAAGCCTATTTTCACTGTTTCACTGAATTTGAGAAGAGACTATATGTAGGCTTTCAGAAAGGGCTTCCTATAAACTGTGTGCAAATTCTAGAAAAACAGGTTGCCTTTCAATGAGCCTTTTTAATGGTTTCTGAAATTGGCTGAAGAATCTACGTATCTTTACCCCACATAGCCTCGGTGCCTGTAGCTGCCTTAGTTTAGCTCTTTTTCTCAGTAAAGCAGAAAATGTACAGTTCCCAGCCCTGTAACACTGAGACGCTCTTGAATGATACATGTCGAGGAAACCTAGATACTGGTATCACTGGCAATTTGCATTGATCTTATTGCCAGAGAATGAAAGACTCTTGAGTTTTCTTGAGAGAGACCCGCTTTTAAAAAGCTATAAGTGTGTTTCCTTTGTGCAGTGACCTGAGGTCTCACACTGAAGTAGAAAGTTAAGGCCTGACTGTTGAGCTCTGTGAAGCAGGCAACTGTTTATTCGTAGTCATCATAGAATAGGGTGACTCTGGCTCTTACTGGAGAGACAAACACATCGTGACCAATTAACTCTGGAGACTGAGTGCCATGGACAAATTCCACATAATTCTTAAAAAAACAAAAGAGGCACCAACTCTTGAAGGCTTTCTCAGGAGCCAGAATTGAATTCTCTTTCCTGTATTATGCCCAGAGTCCAACAAAGGCTGTGCCCTCCTGCCAGTCCTTTCATAATGAACAAGCCAAGTGTTCAATTGTGTTCTTGTGGAGGAGGGGGATGACATTCCTTTATGATCCCCAGTTTAGATCAGTTTACCACCCAAAGCATGATATTTGATTACCCTTATTATGTTACTTTGCGTAGCTACAAATGTTGCTAATGGTGTGGCCTTATCTAGCCATTTAAAAGTCCCTGTTCATGCTGCTTTACTGGTCAATGCTATAAAAGCCCCTATTGCTAAGGACCCTAGTAATAAGTAATACGAGCCGATGAAGAGGGAGGGAGCAGTGTACTTGGTTAGGCGTGCACTGCAGGCGCATGTATCTTGGACTCCTGCATATATTCCACTGACTGCCTGATGCCCGTTTTTTTCTTCTAAGTGCTGATTTTAATCTCTAATATCCAGTGTGCCTGGGCCTGAATTGCTTTGAGAATGGTAAAAGTTTGCTGGCCTTTTCTGATGACATTCTTCTTTAGCGCTGAGGTGTCTATAGTCCTTCTTTTTCTTTCCTTCCAAAAGTTTCTGACTTAGTTCTCAGTCTTGCAGGATAGAAGCCATGCTGTCATTAACTAGTAGGAGCAAATGAGGAGAACCATCCTTTTATCTATTCCAGCGGAGGTGGAAAGTTGAGTGCTTTTTCCTTGGAGTAGTGGCCTTTAGGCTTTTTTCCTATTTCTTTTTTCTTTATATTTTTATTTTATATGTACTATAATTGACTTACAATGTTGGGTTAGTTTCAGGTGAACATAGGCTTTTTTAATTGTCCTACTCCCGTCAGTTAAAAAAAACAACTTTGTTTTGTATACACAACACTTTCAAGGTATACATTTTTAACTTACTAATGTATTCAAGCGCTACTTAATGTATATGTGATATACACTAGAGCCCATGTAAAAAATTCGAAAGAATAAGGTGATTTTTTTAAAAAAAGTTTATTGTTAATTAGAAGGATTTTATAATACCCTTAGCAGATATGATGCAAGAGGCAATATGGTTTATTTTATTTTTTAATTGGAGGAAAATTGCCTTACAATGTTGTATTGGTTTTTGTGTACAACAGTGTGAATCAGTCATAACACTGTGTATGTGTATGTATATATATATATATATATATATCTCCCCTCCCTCAGAAGCCTCCTTCCCCTCTGTTCACCCTCCATGGAACGTGAGCCTGGGCCCCAGGCGCAATGAAAATAGTACCATCTTTGACATCAGTGGATGACCTAGGCTGTATAGATTTACCTTACCTGTTTACCTGTTTTATCCTCATGTAAAATGAGAATAAAATAATATAAGGAAACATAATATTGGGTTGGCCAAAAACCTTTTTCCATAAGATATTGCAGAAAAATCTGAGCGAATTTTTTGGTCAGCCCAATACTATTGTAAGTGTATGTATGTATGTGTGTGTGTGTGTGTGTGTGTGTATAATCATGATAATAATATTTTCAGTTTTGCTTAACTCACTGGGTTGATGTGAGACTTGAAGGTCATATGTGAAAGTGCTTTATGAATTAGAAAGCGTGTAAGACTTAATTCTCTTGCATATGGGACATGTTGGTGGTTGTCTTTAGTCTTTGCTTTTAGGCCACTATGAAGAATCAGTTTCATACTTATTTTTTCTTTCACAAAGTTGAGGTCATTATTATTAGCTAAGAATAAAATCTCTAGTAAATTTGCCTGGCATGTTTATACTAACTGAATAAACAGTTATAGGAAAAACCTGTCACATTGAAACATGCAAACAAAAAAAAAAAAACATGGAATCAACCTATTTAAGTTATTTTTTAAGATACTAGAATTAAGTAAAATTTTCCAAGATTGCGGAAGTTGGGTAGGGCCAGACTAACTCTGTAAGCAGAATGATTAAATTACCCTGGGGCAGGTCCAGCATACCTTTCTGGGCCCAGCCTTATATGGAACAGTGGAGACATGGACCTTGACACTTGTTTGATTGTATGACTCTAGTGCTCACCAGCTGAGTGGTATTGGGCAAGTTTCTTAACCTTAGAACTTGAGTTTCTTTATCAGTAAAAATAGATGTAACCACTACTTTGGGAGGTAGTTTTAAGGATTAGAGATAATTTATATCAAGTGCCTGGCAGTAGATTCTCTTAGTGTGTGCATAGTATCAACTGTAAAAAGAAAAAATTACACTGTTCCATGTTTGTGCATTCCTGTGTCCACGCAGATCTGCTGTTATAACCCCCATTCATCATTTAGCCTTTCATTCCAGATGTATTTTATTTAAACTTAGAGGATGAGATGGTTGGAGGGCATCACCAACTCAGTGGACATGGGTTTGGGTAGACTCTGACAGTTGGTGATGGACAGGGAAGCCTGGTGTGCTGTGGTTCATGGGGTCACAAAGAGTTGGACACAACTGAGCAACTGAACTGAAGAACAAAATCCTGACACTCTTAAGCATTTCCTCTTATTTCCAAATTTAAATGTTAGCTTAGGGAAGTTGCTATATAATTTAGTCTGAAAAGAAGCTTTCTACTATATTTTCTTAAGACCAAATAAAAAGGATGATTAAGTAAGATGCTCTATGGAAAGCAGGACCACTGTATACATATTGTTGTAGGATGTTTCCTAATGTAATATTATTCTTTTCAAATTTTCTTTAATATTTTAAATTATAAAATAAAGCATGCAGAAGAGTAGAATAATATAATATACACTCATTTTCTCTACCCTGATTTAAGAAATGTCAGCAATTTGTATGTATCAGCTGTTTATTTCCTCTAAGAAATAAAACACTAATGATATGATTGAAGGCCCTCTCTCATTTAATCCCTTTCCTCATCTGAAATTGGCATGTGTTAGTTATTCTTTCTGTCCATCTTACTATTTTTCCATGAACACTTTTCATTAATAATATTAAGTACTTGAAACTGTTTACAAATATCTGCTATACAGCTTTCTCATTTAACATATGTGTCCATGATTTTTTTTCATATTAATACAGATAACTACTTCATTTTAACTTGTTGTGGAGAATTTCACTAAATGAATATTCTAACATTATCTAGTCTTCTGATGATAGACATTCAGGTTGTTTCCAGTTTTTTGATACGATAAATAATGGTGTGCTTTTACCTATATTTTGACTAATTTATACAAGAGTTCCTCTGGGATGAATTGCTAGAAGTAGGATTGTGGGTCATAGAATATGCATATCTTCGCCTCTTTTAGATATACTACTTTGGAGAGCACTATGGCGGCAGAATGACCAGTCTCTTATACTCTCTCCAGTTTGTGTCTCCGTCAGTTTTATTTTTGGCAGCCTGATGGGTTGAGGATTTTAGGTCATTGTTTTCATTTGCCTTTTCTGTTTTATGTAGCTATTAAAAGAATGTTTAAAATCTATGCCATCATTCCATTAAATAATCATACATGTACCTAGGTTCAGTTCAGTTCAGTTCCTCAGTCATGTCCGACTCTTTGCAACCCTGTGAATTGCAGCATGTCAGGCCTCCCTGTCTATCACCAACTCCCGGAGTTCACTCAGACTCACGTCCATCGAGTCAGTGATGCCATCCAGCCATCTCATCCTCAGTCGTCCCCTTCTCCTCCTGCCCCCAATCCCTCCCAGCATCAGAGTCTTTTCCAATGAGTCACTCTTCGCATGAGGTGGCCAAAGTACTGGAGTTTCAGCTTTAGCATCATTCCTTCCAAAGAAATCCCAGGGCTGATCTCCTTCAGAATGGACTGGTTGGATCTCCTTGCAGTCCCAGGGACTCTCAAGAGTCTTCTCCAACACCACAGTTCAAAAGCATCAATTCTTCGGCGCTCAGCTTTCTTCACAGTCCAACTCTCACATCCATACATGACTACAGGAAAAACCATAGCCTTGACTAGATGGACCTTAGTCGGCAAAGTAATGTCTCTGCTTTTGAATATACTATCTAGGTTGGTCATAACTTTTCTTCCAAGGAGTAAGCATCTTTTAATTTCATGGCTGCAATCACCATCTGAAGTTATTTTGGAGCCCCCCAAAATAGTCTGACACTGTTTCCACTGTTTCCCCATCTATTTCCCATGAAGTGATGGGACTGGATGCCATGATCTTCGTTTTCTGAATGTTGAGCTTTAAGCCAACTTTTTCACTCTCCTCTTTCACTTTCATCAAGAGGCTTTTTAGTTCCTCTTCACTTTCTGCCATAAGGATGGTGTCATCTGCATATCTGAGGTTATTGATATTTCTCCCAGCAATCTTGATTCCAGCTTGTGCTTCTTCCAGCCCAGCGTTTCTCATGATGTACTCTGGATAGAAGTTAAATAAACAGGGTGACAGTATACAGCCTAGGTATGTATATATAAATGAGTATTTGTAAATTTAAATAGTCCAAAAGGGTATTGGATAGAATATTCAAAAGCATCTTATCTCAGTATTAATAGTGGGGAACTATTAGCCCTTAGAGCATGATTTCTCAGCCTCAGCACCATGGAAATTTTGCACTGGATAACTCTTTGTTACAAAGGGATCTTCTGTGCATGGTATGGTATTTAGCAGCATCTCTGGTCTCAACACCCTATGGTGGTCTCAACACTAGATGCCTATAACACCTCTTCACTCATGCGAGTCAGACATTGCCAGATGTCCTCTGGGGAGCATAATCATCTCCTGCTGAGGAACCACAGCCCAAGACTAAACTCTGCTTTGTCCTGCCTATCAGAGCTTAAACATAAGACCCCCAAAGGATCAAACCCTTCCCAAGGATTTTTCTGCATTTGAGAACAAAGATCAAGAGCGGTTATAGGGCCTTTTTTTTTTTTTTTCAGAAATAGAAAAAAAAAGTTAAATGAGATCTCAGTGGGTACTAAGTAGCCAAAACAACCTTGAAAAAGGAAGACAAGGTTGTAAGACTCACATTTCCCAATTTCAAAACTTACTACAAAACAATAATAATCAAAATGGTACTATACTGGAATATAGACCAATGGGCCAGAATAGAGAGCCCAGGAATTCACCCTTGTGTATCTGGCCAAATGATTTTTGATAAGGGTCCCAAGACTACACAACGAGGAGAAGACAGTCTCTTTAATAACTGGTGTTAGGAAAACTGGATATCTACATGCAGAAAAAATGAAGTTGGACTCTCCTAATACAATATACAGAAATTAAAGTGCATCAAAGACCTAAAAGTAATACCTAAAATTGCAAAACTCCTCAAAAAATGCATAGAGGAAAAGCTTCAGGACATTATATTTGGTGATGATTTGTTGAATATGACAACAAAAACAAAAGTAGACAGGTGGGACTACATCAAACTTTAAAACTTCTGTGTCTCAAAGGAAATAGTCATCAGAAAAGGCAACTATGGAATGGAAGAAAATATTTGCAAATAATATAGCTGACGTAAGTTTAATATCAGTTCCCTATAAAACATATAGGGAACTTCTGATTTGGTTCCAGACCATTGTGAGAAGGCAAATACTGCAATAAAGTAAGTCATATGAATTTTTTCATTTCTCAGTGCATGTAAAAGTTACATTTATACTATACTATAGTTTATTAAGTGTGCATAGCATTATGCCCCAATGTATATAATTAATTTTAAAAATCCTCTATTGCTAAAAATTGCTAATCATCTGATGATGAAGGGTTGCCACAAACCTTCAATGTGTAAAAAAAAAAAGCAATATCTGTGAAGTGCAATAAAGCAAAGCACAATAAAATGAAGTATGCCTATAACCCTATTAAAAATGAACAAAGGACTTGCATTAGCAATTCTCCAAAGAATATATCCATGTGGCCAATAAGCATATACAGAGATATTCAATATTACTATTCATAAGAGAAACGTAAATTAAACCCACAAAATCACCTCACACTCATTAGAATGGCTAATATCAAAGGAACAAGTGTGATCATGGGTGTGGTGAAATTGAAACCTTTGTGCACTGCTGGTGGGAATGAGAAATGATGGAGCTATAATGGAAAACAGTATGCTTCCTCAAAAAATAAAAAACAATTATCATATGAATCCAGTAAACCCATTTCTGAGTGTATATTGAAAATAATTTAAGGCAATACCTCAAAGAGATATTGCAGGGCTTCCCTGATAGCTCAGTTGATAAAGAATCCGCCTGCAATGCAGTAGACCCCAGTTGGATTCCTGGGTCAGGAAGATCTGCTGAAGAAGGGTTAGGCTACTCACTCCAGTATTCTTGGGCTTCCCTTGTGGCTCAGCTGGTAAAGAATCAGCCTGCAATGTGGGAGACCTGGGTTCAATCCCTAGGTTGGGAAGATCCCCTGGAAAAAGGAAAGACTACCCACTCCAGTATTCTGGCCTGGAGAATTTCATGGACTGTATAGCCCGTGGGGTCGCAAAGAGTCGGACAGAAGAGTCGCAAAAAGTGACTTTCACTTTCACTTTCATGTTCATTGCAACATTATTTACACTAGCCAAAAGATGGAAGCAACCCAAATGTCCATCAAGAGGTGAATGGATAAAGACTATGTGATATATATACAGTGAAATAATATGCACCTTAAAAAAAGAAGTTCTGTCACATGCTGCAACATGGGTGAACCTCAAGGACATTATGCCGAGTGGAATAACAAAAGGACAAATACTATATGACTCCATTCATATGAAGTATTTAAATTAATCAAAGCCATAAAAACAGGAAGTAGAAAGATAGTTGCCAAGGGCTTGGGCGAGGGGAGTGCTAGTATTTTATGGGTATAGATTTTCACTTTTTCAAGATGAAAAAATTTAAAGATCAGTTGTACGACAATCTGAATATACTTAGTTTACTGAACTGTAAACTTAAAAGTGGTTACAATGGAAGTTTTAATGTTCAGTCTTTTTAATCACAGTACAAAGTTAATAATTACAGGGATGCAAGAATATCAGTTACTCAAACAAGTAAATTTTACAGAGTCTCATCCAATCAAAATTTACCAGGCATACAAAGAAGCAGGAAAATAATGACCCATTAATAAGAGAAGAAATCTATCAAACAAAACTGACCTGGAAACTGAGACAGGTATTATGATTACCAGACAATGACAATAAAAGGATTGTTAGATTCCATATGGAGACATGGAAAATATTTTAACAGACCCATATTGTACTTCTAGACAGAAAATTATAACATCTGAGATGAACGATACGGTAGATTGGTTTAAGGGCAGATTAGACAATGTACAGGGAGGCCTGGCGTGCTGCGATTCATGGGGTCGCAAAGAGTCGGGTAAGACTGAGCGACTGAACTGAACTGAGACAATGTAGAAGAAAAGAATAGTGACTTTGAAGCCAGGGCATTAGAAACTATCCAGAATAAAATAGAGAAAAGAATTACAAAAAAATTAAAATATCAGTGATTTGTGGGACAAGTTCCAGTCACCTAATATACATGCATTTAGAGTCCCTGAAAGACGAGGGAGAACAGGAAAAATATTTGAAGAAATCATGGTTAAAAAAATTTCCAGATTTGATGAAAAGTGTAATCCTACAGATCCAAGAAGCTCAGTTAACCC
The DNA here is from genome assembly GCF_032405125.1 of Capricornis sumatraensis. Lineage (NCBI taxonomy): Eukaryota > Metazoa > Chordata > Mammalia > Artiodactyla > Bovidae > Capricornis > Capricornis sumatraensis. The sequence goes on along the minus strand of NC_091069.1, from coordinate 232,404,492 downwards.
CAGCAAAAGATGTGTAAGGAAGATTACATCAAAGCACAAAATTGTTCAAAAGCAGTGATAACGATCTTAAAAGATACCAAAGAACAAAGGCATATTACGTATAGAGGAAGAAAGATAAAGATGATACAAATTTCTTGTTGAAAACAAAAGTATACAAGACACTGGAGGACCATCATTAAAGTATTGGAAGAAAAACCTTTGACCTATAATTTTTTTTTTTTTTTTGGTCACACAAAACTGTATGTGGGATCCTAGTTCTCTAGCAAGGGATTGAACCCACAACCCCTGCATTGAGAGCGTAGAGTCTTAACCACTGGACAGCCAGGGAAGTCCCTAACCTACAATTCCATACTTAACAAAAATATATTTCAAAAACAAAGATGAATTCGACTTTTCAAACATGTAAAAATTGAAAAAATTCATCACCAGCAGAACTGCACTACAAGAAATGTTACAGGAAGTCCATCAGGCAGAAAGAAAATGATGCTACATGGCAATACAGAAATACAGATCTATACAAAGGACTGAAGGGCACCAGAAATGGAACTATATGAGTAAACGTAAGGATTTCCCTGGTGGCTCAGACAGTAAAGTGTCTGTCTACAATTCAGGAGACGTGGGTTCGATCCCTGGGTTGGGAAGATCCCCTGGAGAAGGAAATGGCAATCCACTCCAGGACTGTTGCCTGGAGAATCCCATGGACAGAGGAGCCTGGTAGGCTACAGCCCATGGGGTCGCAAAGAGTCAGACACGACTGAGCAACTTCACTCACTCACTCAAGACCTGCTTAAAAAAAAACTGCTTGAATGTGGTGTTTAGTATGTATAGACTACATTCTAGCCATACCATCTTTGTCTTTGAGGCTCATTTTGGAATGTAATGATATACTACCTTGTATTATATTTGATGTTAAGAACCTCTGTAGCAGAATTTTAATTCCCAAGCCTCAAAATTTTGTTGTGTAAGAAATGTTTTTATTTTTGTACACAGTTTCATTGTCATCAATACCCGTATAGAGGAAGACTTTTTTAGTTGTACAGAGTAAAATTCAGTCATTTAAAATTGAACTCAGTGGTCTTCCTGCGTGGTACTTAGTTTTCAGAAATTTCGTGTGTATGAGAGTAAGCAGTTTAGTTCAGGGCTGTGTTTCTCTGTCACTGGCTTCTGCTGAGACTTCAGTTCCTGCTTAGTCCCTGGGTGTGGCTGTCCCTCTCTGCTGCCATCTGCAGAAGTGTCAGAATCTCTACTTCGTCTGTAGTCCATGTGGTGTCCCTTCTTTAAGATCTTGAATCCGTTCCAAATCCACCTGGTAGTAGTGAAATGATGGAGGGTATGGGAAGAGGGAATGTAAACAGTAAGTTACTATTGATCAACTTCATTCTGTTGTACCTGAGATAACATACTGCCTGTCCCCAATTCTCATTTCTCCCTGAAACACTCTCTGGATCATTGGGGTACACAAAAACCTCTCCCTCTTAATTCTTTGTGTCCAGACCACAACCATGCCGTCTACCTAATGACATCTCTCGGAACATCTTAAAAGTGGTCTTAACATTATTTATAATGTTTTTAACATTTTTTCCTGATGAATGCTATTGATTACAGGTGTAACACTAACATTGCGATTTAACTTTCTATTTGTGTTTTTTACATCCCCCTTGACTTGTGTGTAAGCTCCTGGAATGCCCAGATCAGAGATTTGATGTCTTGATGCTTTTCTTAGTGCTTAGCATTAGGCAAAGTACATAGTTGGTCTTCAGTAATTATTGGCTGAACGAGCAATTGAATGAATGTAAACTTTTTGAGTACAGAGAATTCATCTAATATTTCTTTTACATCTCTTATGATGCTTAACATAGTATTGAATACTGAGCAATCCCATATTATTTACTTAATTTAATTGAACTGAGAGTCATTTTAATTTAAAAAATTTTTTAAAAATTATTTATTTGGCTGCACCAGGTGTTAGTTGTAGCATGTGGGATCTAATTCACTGACCAGGGATTAAACTCAGGTCCTCTGCCTTGGGAGCATGGAGCCTTAGCAACTGGACCACCAGGGAGGTCCCTAAAAAATTTTTTTTGGCTGCACCATGCAGCATGTGGGATCTTAGTTCCCTGACCAGGAATTGAACCTGGGTCCCCTGCATTGGAAGCATAGAGTCTTAACCACTGGACCACCAGGGAAGTCCTTGAGAGTCATTTTATGTTAACTCTTTCTACATGTATTTACAGTGCCTGAAGAAGTCTAGAGAAGCCAGGTCTTCTACAGACTGCTCATTGAAAATAATTTAAAGTATTGGTTAAAATCAGCTGGGAGAGTTTTATACATAGAATAGAGAAGGAAGTTGTAAAATGAGTGTGATTGCATACAAGGTATAATCATTTCATCAATAGGAAATAAAACTAGGCCAGAAAAATAAAAAACCTAGCCAGTACTATTTGTGACGTAATTGTCATCACAATAAGTACTGGCCAGGTTTGTGATGGCAATTACTCAAGAGGATGTAGGACGTCCCTGGTGGCCCAGACGGTAAAGTGTCTTCCTACAATGTGGGAGACCAGGGTTCAATCCCTGGGTCGGGAAGATCTCCTGGAGAAGGAAGTGGCAACCCACTCCAGTATTCTTGCCTGGAAAATCCCATGGACCGAGGAGCCTGGTAGGCTACAGTCCATGGGGTCACAAAGAGTCAGACAGGACTGAGCAACTTCACTTTTCAAGAGGATGTAAGCAGACAGTGAATAGATGAATCCAGTTCGTTTCTGTGAGGCTAAAGGAAAAAAATTGCTGAGCAAATGATTCCCCTGGTTTTAGATTTTGGTAGGGTTTTAATGATCTTCCACACTTATATTCATATAGCAAATGTTCATTGAGCACCAACTATAGATAAACAGTGTGTTGGACAGTCAGTATTCAGCGATGATCTGATGAAAGTTGTTACTTACATCCCCAAATGCTTAGTCCTTGATGGAGGTGTGGTGGACAGAAAATACAGTGTGAAAAATGGCATTCACCAGAGTGTTGAATGACTTTCTTTGACATCGCTGAGCAAAACATCTGCTCAGGGAGGAAGAGTCTACTGGGGTATGGTCTTTGACCTGGATCTGGAATGATTACTGGGAATGTGCACCCCACCAGTGGGGTCTGGTTTGCACCCCATATAGCAAGTTTTTATGCTTCCTGGCACCATTGCTCTAACCGACTCTTATACTTTTTAAATTATGGGTGCTAGATTTCTCAGCAGAACAATGAAATTTCATTGTTTCAGTTTAATTTTCATTTAGCTTTTGGGTGGTGGTGTTCAGTCGCTCAGTCGTGTCTGACTCTGTGACCCCATGGACTGCAGCACTCCAGGCTTCCCTGTCCTTTACCGTCTCCTGTAGTTGGCTCAAACTCATGTCCTTTGAGTTGGTCATGCCAGTCATTTAGCTTAATGGTCATTTTAAAAAGATATTTTCAGGGACTTTCCTGGAAGTCCAGTGGTTAAGACTCCAGTGCTCCCAATGCAGGGGCCTTGAATTTGACCCCTGGTTGGGGAACTAAGATCCTGCATGCCATATGGTGCAGGAAAAAAAAAAAAAGATCTTTCAGTAGGTTAGTCATTTCTCAGTTAAAATTTTTTCTTAAGCAGTCACATATGGAGCTTGTCCTCTAACTATCTTGTCCTCTTTTGTTACTTGCTATTCCCCTGCTGTCTTCTAAGGAAGTTAGATCCTTAGGTGGGAATTGTGTTGGGTGATGGGTGAAAGGCTGTACGTGGTAGAAGCTGAGGAAAGAGTTGAACTGCTCCATGTAAGATAAATGATTAGGGTAGAGACTAAGGACAGCAGACTGAAGCCCAGAGAGGGGACAGTTCAGGAGTTGTGGTAGAGAAGGAGGGTTTCTCCCAGAGGGGAGTTTTCGGGCAAGATAGGAAAATTAGCAGAGTTTTGCCCAGTGCTGTGCAGTTTGATGCTTTTGAACTGTAGTGTTGGAAAAGACTCTTGAGAGTCCCTTGGACTGCAAGGAGAAGGAGACCCAACCAGTCCATCCTAAAGGAGATCAGTCCTGGATATTCACTGGAAGGACTGATGCTGAAGCTGAAGGTCCAATGGTTTGGCCACCTGATGGGAAAAACTGACTTGTTGGAAAGGACCCCGATGCTGGGAAAGATTGAAGATGGGAGGAGAAGGGGATGACAGAGGATGAGATGGTTGGATGGCATCACTGACTCAAGAGACATGAGTTTGAGCAAACTCCGGGAGTTGGTGATAGACTGGGAAGCCTGGCGTGCTGCAGTCCATGGGGTCGCAAAGAGTCAAACACGACTGAGCAACTGAACTGAACTGTGCAATGTAAATTTTCTCTACCTCTCCATATTTCTTTTTTTCTCTCTCTCCATATTTCTTATTCAATGCATTGTTAGATTGGCTCTACCTAAGGGAGATATGTTGAAGCTGATGGGCATAGAGTAAGAGTCAAAGACTGGGTGAGGAGGGTGAGGGAGAGCAGAAGTGAACCTCCTGAGGTAGCCCTTATGAGGCAACAGACTGCTGGACTAAGGCAGTGACAGGTAAAGATGGAGTGGAGAGGAATATTCCAGAATTTGGCTTTGGTGGTAAGTTACTGGTTTTGGAAGGGAGAGAGTAATAGAGTCAAGATGACTTTGAGGCTGGGGAGAGTGCAGCTGTAGGAGATGTCCCAAGTGACTGGGACTGACCCTGGGAGGAAAGGTCACTGTTTCTGGCTTGTAACGGGGAGGGTGGATGCCAGTGACTTTCTCCTTCTTTTTTAGTTTAATTTTTTTTTTCCTCTTTTGGCCCCAGGACTTGGCTCCATAATGTGGCCTATGGGATCTTAGTGCCCTGACCAGGAGAACCCACACAATTTGCGTTGGAAATAAAGAGTCTTAACCACTAGACCACCAGGATGTCCGATGCCTGTGCCTCTAAATGTATGACATAAACCTAAAAGAGGAAGCATCTCTCTTGCTTACTGATGATGCAAGGGTTCTCCTTGTTCCTGTTCTCATATATTCTCCGAGGTCCTGTTATAACTCAAGAGAGTAGAAAGGCATCTATGTGACAACTGGTGTTGCTCTTCTCAAGTGATACTGAGTAGGCTTTAGAGCTGACTTTGATTTAATTTAAGAAAACAAAGGGTATATTCTGAGGGTCGTAGAAAATATTATACCCTTACAAGTTAATTTTTTTTCTATTTTTTTTTGGCCATGCCACACAGCGTGCAGAATCTTAGTTCCCTGACCAGGGGTCAAATCTGTGCCTCCTGTCTTGAAAGCGTGTTGTCTTAACCAGTAGACTGCCAGGGAAGTCCCTACAACTTTATTTTTTTTTCAAATTCTTTTGTCCTTATTTGCTTTTGACAAATTAAACTATCAATGCTTAACATCTTTTATAGTAATAGTGATCTTGTTAATTTCTAAAGCTATATAACTCATGGCATATAAACATTAATGCCTGTGTGTCTTAATTTTGACTGTATTTAATAGTTTTTCCTTTGAGTTCTCTTTTGATGTACATCTTCTCATCCAGCATTGCCGATGACTTGTCTGGAACTCTGAACACATTTTACTCAGTCTGAGTGCCAGCTCTTTCTCTGTGGAATATGAAGTGTAGACTGGATTTTATCAGTGTTATAAATAGTTAAAATTCATTGTGTCTAGATTTCTTTATGTGTAAGAATGAGGTCATCAATGTGAATCTACTTTGGAAAGTATAAAATGCTTGGCAAATATATAGTGCTGTTATTAATTTTTGTAGTGCCAAGATTCTGGTGAGAAAATTTCCAGAGCTGGTAGTGGATACTGCTTTCTTCCATTCTCTGATAGCAAAGGAACTTCATAATTCTTGAGCAAATATCTAGTTGTACTGTGAGGGTACCCATCTCTTGTGAATAGGAAAAGACTCTAACTTGTTCTGTTTGGCTGTTAGAACCCTTCACTGGCAGCACACAGGCTGTTAGAAGAATGATAAAACTATAGATTTGTTTTCTAGTGATGCTTTTTAAGAAAATCGTATTACATTTTCATAGTTAAATTTTTGTCTTATGGCATCCTTTGCATTTGAAAATGTTTTTCAGTACTAATGATTTTTATCCATAATTTGTAGAAACTTAGGGTTTTAGGTAAGATTTCTATGGATCCTTGAAAACACACACCTATAAATGATAATTCCTTCCTCGTTAATAAAGAAGTATCAGAGTTGGATTCTGCAGGTTGTAATGTAAAGGACCTCAGAGGGTCAACTCTGGAAAATACTGGTTTAATTTTTCTGCATAAAAATGAAGACTTTACAGTGTGTTCCGAGCACCAGCAGTGTGTGCTTTGGGGGTTGAAGTTCAGACACTGACACAGAAACACCCTGGGGAGGACTCCACTGCTCACTCGGACACAAGTTGGACCGAAATTTCTGTGTTGCTGTGAGTTATTTACGTAGAGTTTCTTGGCTAGAATCAGGAGAAAAGGAATTATAAACTAGCAGCAGGTAAGGCCCAGCTTATTCCAGTGCGCTGGGAAATGACTCATGGATTCCTTTCTCTGACAGCACTTTGATATTGGTGTTGAGGCATTCATTCTAAATGAGATATTTGGCAGTATAGGCCGTAGCAATGTAGGCAGTTATCTCCCTAGTGTATACTTTCGCATGACTAAGTCATACGTAGATAATAGGAGCAAAGTAATTTTCCAGAAACAAACAAACAAAAAAGCTGTTGTGAAATAATTCATATCACTTCCCCAAAGCTCATTCAAACCCTTCTGCTCATTCCCTGAGTTTCTAGCAAGACAGATCACCCTGTATCCACACTTCATCCTAACAGTTTATCCTGACAAGGAGGGTTCTAGGGCAGCTTGTAACAGGAAAAGGCCGCAGGATGTATAACTTGAGATATAGGGATGGGAAGGAATACATGGAGACTACTGCTATGAAGGCAGTATGTAACGAAGGATCTGGACTTGGTAGACTCCCTGAGTTTGAATCCCAGCTCTGCCACTTATTGGGAAGCTTTTGGCCTCAATTGCTTTAATTGTAAAATGGGGATTATAATATTACCAACCTGATACTGTCGCTCTGAGGATTAAATGAGACAGTATGTGTACTGTTCAGAACAGTGCTTGGCCTTTGTGACTGCCCAAGTCTCCCTTGCTATGTTGGGACTTGCGTTGTGTGTGAGTGCTGTGTCTTGTTTGGGGGATGGGGATCTTGGGGGGAGATTTTATGAGTCAGGTTTATATGACCTTCTGGTGTTTTCATCAGTCTTAATCTGTATTTATTTATTTAATTTTGGTTGTGCTGAGTCTTTGTTGCTGTGCCGGCTTTCTCTAGTCTCGGTGAGCTGGGACTACTCTTCATTGCAGATCACGGGCTCTAGGGTGTGCCGGCTTCTGTAGTTGCAGCACATGGGCTCAGTAATAGCAGCTCCCAGGCTCTGGAGCACAGGCTCAGTAGTTGTGGCACATGGGTTTAGTTGCCCCCCGACATGTGGGATCTTTTCAGATCAAGGATTGAATTGGCAGGTGGGTTCTTTACCACTGAGCAATCAAGGAAGCACCTTCAGGTGTTTTTGATTGAGTGAGATTAGTTCAGGTTAGAAGAAGATCGTCAGGAGTGCTTGCATTTGCTTTGGAATCAGATTTAAACTTTTATCTTGGCTTCATGCAAACACAGAGATGTGCAGAAGGCAAATGAGATTCTCTATAGCTATAGGTCTTGTTTTCCTGGTATCCTCTGACTGCTGGGATGGGCATGAGGCCTGGGCTCTGCCAGTCAGACTACCCATCCTGGGAATGAGCCTGTCCTTCATGGATGGTGGTGGCTGAGGCATTTGGAGCTAGCATTCCAAAGTGGAACATCATAGTGTCTATTATGGGTCTCAGACCTTCCTGGCACCAGCCCTTCCAGAGCCTGCTTGTTTAACCCTCTCTCAATTCTTTGAGCCAACCTCCAGTGCAGGCCCTTATTGCTTGCAATCAAAATACCTTAATTGGCACCAATACCAGGCAGGTAGATTAACATTTCTATTGTCAGTAGGTAAGGGAACACACATGAAGCCAAGAGTTCTAGAAGTCATAGAAAAGTCCTCTTTAGACAGTGTGACTTGGAGAAGAATATAGTTTGTTTCCTGAGGTGCAAAAAAAAGGTGACTTTTGTCTTACTTGAATGGAAAAAAGACTTCAGATTGGTCAATGTGGGTCTGTTCTAAATACAAAGTGTTGCATGCAGCCATCTTTAAAGATAGCAGGTTTTTTTTTTTTATGTCAGAAATGGAAATTACCATAAGCAAAAGACTAAGAGAAAAATTAAAGACTTTCAAAGGAGTGATACTTTTTGAATACAATCACTCAGCATCATTATCATCAAGGAGTTAAAAATGGATTAAAATAAGTATATTTTATTGCATCATCTTATCACCCTGAAAATGTTAAGTTTCTTGAGGGCAATGGCATAGCTTACATTTCTTCTGTAATTAAAACTTACATGGTGTTAAGATGCTCTAATATGACATGGATACTTAGTTAAGGATTCCCAGAGATGCAGACATAGAGAACAGACTTGTAGATACAGCAAGGGAAGGAGAGAGTGGGATGACTTGAGAGAGTAGCATTGAAACATACATGTTACCGTATGTGAAATAGATAGCTAGTGGGAAGTTGCTATATAACACTGTAAGTTCAACCCAGTGCTCCATGAACCTAGAGAGGTAGAGTGGGGAGGGCTGGGAGTAGGTATATGTGTACTTATGGTTTACAAGAGGGAGGGACAGAGGGGACATATGTATACTTGTGGCTGATACACATTGTTGTATGGCAAAAACCAACACAACATTATAAAGCAGTTATCCTCCAATTAAAAATAAATTTTAAAAAATTCTGTTTTGTCAGACCCATGATCTGAGGGGAGACCTCTAAGACTTTTCTCCCTTAACTGGGATTTGCATGTTTCTCTCTATGCTTATTCATTTTTTAAGGTCTCAAATGGTGCCTCTTCTGTAAAGTTTTCCTTGAATCTTCTAGAAGATTCTTCTTTTCCTGTTTTTTTCATTCCAGCCTGTACTGTGGTTGTGGAGGTGGCATTCAGTTCATTTTGAGGCCTGACCCCCTCGTAGGAGCTTTGTGAAGGCTCATATTGAAAAGGGGATCCTGAGGCCACTGCAGGCTCCGTGGGTAAGAACTGGCAATTGGAGTCATGTTGGGCGTGGCAAGGGAGTCTCATGCATTCGCCGTTGCTGTCAGCTGTGGTTTATTGACTCCCTCCTAGATTATAAATTCTTTGTGTTAGTCAGCATTTGATTGCCTCCAGAACTTAGTACAACACCAAGCACCACAGATGTTCTCAATAAACATGTGCTAAAATGGAATGAGGGCAATGAAGGAGGTCATGGTGGAGTTTGAGCTGTGCTTAGAAATAGGAAGTGACATGAAGGAAAATTATGGGACCATCAAGAAGAGGCCTCAAGAGAAGGAGAAGGCCCTTCTCAGGATAGAGTGGGAAACAAGAATTGCTCACAGGGAAAGAGTAGAGTCTGGAGGCATAGGCTTAGTCAAAATTGTTGAGACTATAATCTGATGAAGGAAATTGAATGTAGTTTAAAGGGACAAAAAGGACAAGAGAGAATACTTTCTGGGAAATATGAACTTTTGGAATGATTTCCTTCTCTAGAATTTTCTTCTTCTTTTTTTTTTTTTTAACTCATATACATGTATCTATTCTTTTTCAAATTCATTTCCCATTAAGCTATTACATAATATTGAGCAGAGTTCCCTGAACTATACAGCAGTCCTTCTTTGTTCATTTTAAAGATAACAGTGTATACATGTCAACACCAAACTCCCTAATTATCCCTTCCCCCCATTCATACCCTCTGGTGGTAACCATAAATTCATTCTCTAATCTGTGAGTCTGTTTCTGTTTTGTAAATAAGTTCATTTGTATCATTTGTTTCAAGATTCTGCATATAAGGGATATCGTACGATATTTCTCTTTCTCTGACTTTCTTCACTCAATATGACAATCTTTAGGTCCATTCATGTTGCTGCAAATGGCATTATTTCATTCTTATTAATGACTGAGTAATAGCCTATTGTATATGCATGCCACATCTTTATCTATTCTTCTGTAAATGGACATTTAGGTTGCTTCCATGTCTTGGCTATCGCAAGTGATGCTGCAATGGACATTGGGGTGCATGTATCTTTTTGGACCATGTTTTCCTCTGCCCAAGAATGGGATGGCAGGGAAAAGAGGATAATTAGGCAGCTTGTGTAATTTTAAACAGCAATATAGTGACGTCTTGGGAAATTTTTGTAAACTGGAAGTCCAAAACAACAATAAAAGCAGGAAATAGACTTGATAAAGAAGCTAATAGAGGAGAAAACTAGAAAAAAAGAAGATACTCCATTAATTCCAAAGAAATCAAGAAAGGACAGAAAGATAAAATGGGTGGGAAAATAGAAAACAAATTATAAGGTGGTAGCCTTATGTCTAAACACATCAGTAATTACATTAAGTTTAGTTAAGTAAATATTCCTATTTAAAGATAAAAATTGTTTGGATATTTTATATTAAATTGATAATACACTGCTTATAAGAGCTATGTCTTAAATATAGGGATTCAGAAAAATTGAAAGAAAGAAGCACTAATCCAAACAAAGTTGTACTAGAAAGTTGTCAAAGAAAGTTTTGAGGGAAGGAGTCCTAAAGTTTAGCATTTTAATAAACTCTGTTGTTTATTAGTCATATCAATATTAATTTCTTGGATTTGATGTTTACTATGTTTATAGAAAATGTTAACATTTGGGGAAGATGGGTAAAAGGTATATGGAGACACTTTTCACAATTTTTACAACTTTTTTGTAAGCCTGAATTTATTTCAAAATAGCAAAGTTAAAGTTTAGCATTTTATAATAGAAATGGGTCAGTCCATCAGAGGATATAACAATTTCACATTTATATGCACCTAGATTCAATCCATTCTGAAGGAGATCAGTCCTGGGATTTCTTTGGAGGGAATGATGCTAAAGCTGAAACTCCAGTACTTTGGCCACCTCATGTGAAGAGTTGACTCATTGGAAAAGACTCTGATGCTGGGAGGGATTGGGGGCGGGAGGAGAAGGGGACGACCCAGGATGAGATGGCTGGATGGCATCACCAACTCGATGGACGTGAGTCTGAGTGAACTCCGGGAGTTGGTGATGGACAGGGAGGCCTGGCGTGCTGCGATTCATGGGGTCACAAAGAGTCGGACACGACTGAGCGACTGAACTGAACTGAACTGGACACACACATACACAGAGGGAGAGCAACAATTAAACAAAAAGGAGAAAGACACAAATTTGCAATTACTTTGGGAAATTTACAACAATGAGAAAATTCTCAGTAACTGATTGATAGAAGACAAAAAAAAAATCAGGAAGGGTTTAGATGATTGAAACAGTATTAAATCTTTTCTATGTACAGAAAAGAAAGAAAGATCTGTCATTTCTAATGTCCATACCCGAAGTTTATTTCAGGCCAATTTCCTTGAGAAGCCATGTGATATCTGATAATGTATAGAAATGCTATTATAAGAATAGATAAAGAGTTTTATTTATTCAGCCTCATTCATTTCTAAATCCTGTGCCATGCATCTTTCTTATTCCCTTTGTATGTTGGAAGCACATTACTGTTCCACACAGCAAATTATAGTATGAGTCCTACTGCAGTCTGGGTTAAGTATCCCTTTGGAAATTTCACTAACTTACAGGGACTTGATGCCTGAGGGTACCTATTTTGGGTTGAGCATGGGATAAACCTGCAAACATCTTGTGTGTTTATTTTATTTTTTTTACTCTGAGAGACTATGTAAATTACTTTTTTTTTTCCTTCTGCCTGCGCTGAGTTAGTAATTTCCTGATTTTAATGATTTGTTGACTTTGAATGTTCCTTATTGTAGCTAGATTGCCGTGCCCTGCCTCATACCAGAAATATTTGTCATTTCTCGTACTATATTACTACTTAGTTTATCATCTCCAGTTAGAAGCGACTTATGAGAGAAGTAGGAAAAACCTTCATGGAAAAAGAGAAGGAAAAAACAGTACAAAGAAGCCATAGACTGGGAGGCATTTAGGCTATGAATATAATCTTAATGCTGATGATTGCTGTGGGAGCAACTGTAAACTCACTGACGCACTGAATTTCTGGGATTAGGTGTGGTGGGGGTAAATTACAAATTACGAAAAAATAATGTTCCTTATCTAAGTGTAACTCTATTCAGAAAATGTAATTATGGTTAATTTCTTTCCCAATTCAGGATGTCCAAATACTCAATCCTTTGAGGAAATGACACCCACCCTTCTCCATTTTCTTTTTGTAAATTATGTATGTCATTGCTCTTTGTTATCAGTTTGGACTCATTGTTGCAAGTAACAGAAAGCCAGTTTAACTGGCTTTAAAATACAGTTTCAAAAAAACTGTGTAGCTAGAAAAAGCACAAAGGCTTTAGCATGGTGGAATTCAAGATTCAGCCCCGCCAGGTGTAGTGTTTTCTCTTTACTCATCGTCTCTGCCTTCTTCTGAGTCTTGGTTTTAACTTCATTCTCAGTCCTGGGTTCTTTCTTCATGGAGGCAGAATGGCTACGGATGCTCTGGCCTCTACGTCCTCATCAGTAGGGATCCAGGGGAGTGTGTAGGCCCCCCACTACAGAAAGTTTCACAAAATCTTTCTTCCATCTTGTTGGCTCCAACTGGGTGATATATGCCTGTCCCTAAACCAAATCACTGCGGCTGAGAAGAATGATGTGCTGATTGGCTTGGACCCGGAGCTTTGCTCAAATGTCATGGACAGATTATAGGGAACGAGTAGAACCCCCCCAAATAAAATTAATGCTGTTACCCAAAGTTCAGAGACAGTTGCTCGAGAAGAAACAAAGCATGTGGAGAAAATAATACTTGAAGTGTTGATATTGTAACACAATATGATAGGGACTTGGGTAACACTTTGTATTGAATTTTCTCAGCCAGAGAAGTCCTAAAGTGGGGTTGGGGTTGGGGGAGAGTAGATGGGATATAAATAATAAATGAGAAGAAAAGATCCTGGGATGGTGGGCAGATCCAGTTACCTAAGTAGGAATGTGATTGACGGGCTCATGACCTGCTGGCCCCTCTTCTCTCAGAGGAACTGACCCTTGGAAATGCCCCTCATTGGGATCAGGGATGTTGTGAGTGGTGCACAACTGAGGTTGCGTTTTCATACATCAAGGGACTAAATATTTTCCTCTGGCCCTTAGAATGAGCTAATTTGTTTGGAGTGTTTCTAGAGAGACACAGGATTTCCTCTGAGGCCCTTAGAGGGGCCAAGTGGGATAACTTAAAATTAGGGAGCTGCAGAACCAAAATTAATAGACCAGAGTTCTAGTTTGATACCCCTGGTGTTTATAATAATTCAAATTGTTTGCCAAATTTAAAAATCAAAGTTCGCATAAAAATGTGGATTTCTGAAGGAAAAAAAAAAAATTTCTGGCTTTACTTGGGCTTCCCTTGGGCTTCCCTTGTGGCTCAGCTGGTGAAAGAATCCTTGCACAATGCGGGAGGACTGGGTTCAATCCCTGGGTTGGGAAGATCCCCTGGAGAAGGAAAAGGCTACCCACTCCAGTACTGTTGCCTGGAAAATCCCATGGACGAAGGAGCCTGGTAGGCTGCAGTCCATGGGGTCGCTAAGAGTCAGACACGACTGAGCGACTTCACTTTCACTTTAAATACCAGAAGATCAGGCAACTTTGGGCCTGATTCTGCTAGACAACAGTTTACTGAACCTCTGCCTTGGCTTCCCCTTTTAGAGCCCCGGTTGGCATCATGGACACATCAGGAAAAGAGGTGGAGAATGGGGAGTCAGATACAGGGACCTTCTATATAGGATATAAGGACTTCCTCCCTCATCTTGGACTTCAATAATGGAGAAGAATTTCCATGGCTTGCAGAACAGAGATATTGCTGAGCTTGGGATCATAGGGCTTCATTGGCCAGTAGACTCTGAGAAGTACCAATTGCCACTTCATAGATCATAATAACTTCAGTTTTCAAGATAGTTATATTCATTTGAATTTAGAGCTTGAAGCTTCAGGAAGACTGGGGACTAAGGCTTCCTGTTGTTTCACACCTCCAGTGGTTCTAATTACAATCTCCTATACATATTCTTGACTTAAACTTTGATCAATAAACTCTACTTTGTATCTTTTCAGTTCAGTTCAGTCACTCAGTCGTGTCCGACTCTTTGAGACCCCACGAACCACAGCATGCCAGGCCTCTCTGTCCATCACCAACTCCCAGAGTTTATCCAAAACTCATGTCCATTGAGTCAATGATGCCATCCAACCATCTCACCCTCTGTCATTCCCTTCTCCTCCTGCCCTCAATCTTTCCCAGCATCAGGGTCTTTACAAATGAGTCAGCTCTTCACAACAGGTGGCCAAAGTATTGGCATTTCAGCTTCAACATCAATCCTTCCAATGAACACCCAGGACTGATTTCCATTAGATGGACTGGTTGGATCTCCTTGCAGTTCAAGGGACTCTCAAGAGTCTTCTCCAACACTACAGTTCAAAAGCATCAATTCTTTGGTGCTCAGCTTTCTTTATAGTCCAACTCTCACATCCATACATGACTACTGGAAAAACCATAGCCTTGACTAGACGGACATTTCTTGACAAAGTAATGTCTCTGCTTTTTAATATGCTGTCTATGTTGATCATAACTTTCCTTCTTTTCGTTATCCATTTAATCTAGTTTCCTATTTCTCAGCTCTAAAAAAATTACTAACTTTGGCTCACAGAAGTGAAGTCACTCAGTCGTGTCCGACTCTTTGTGACCCCGTGGACTGTAGCCTACCAGGCTCCTCTGTCCATGAGATTCTCCAGGCAAGAATACTGGAGTGGGTTGCCATTTCCTTCTCCAGGGGATCTTCCCGACCCAGGGATCGAACCCGGGTCTCCTGCATTGGAGTCAGACGCTTTAACCTCTGAGCCACCAGGGAAGCCCTGGCTCACAGAGGGGCAGAGCTTTCCCTGCCCCTTGGACAGGCTGCAGTGGAGGAGCTGAGTCTACACCGTGGAGGCGTGGCGGATCCTTTAAAACACCTGTCCGGGTGGACCTGAGGGCACAGGGCAGGAGGTGAGCTGTACATATTGTCCTCTCTGCCTAGGCTTGTGCTTTACCACTTCTGCACTTGCACCCACTCCAAGTATTAGGGTTTCAGAACTGAGCCCGCACTTATTTGGTTTTAGTCAGGAATAATGAGGAGAACTCTGATAAGGGCATTGTGAGAAAAGACCAAATTATTATTATTTTTTTACACGCTCATTTAATCATTCAGTGAGCAACACAAAATCTTCATAACTACTCATTCAGTTGCATAAGTCAAATGACTTTTGAACCTCTGTGCTTGAGTGACTGACTCCCATACACAAAGTATTGAAGGTTAGAATTGTGGTGCCAGCAGGTTCTGGTGTCTGTCCTTGGGATAGTTATTTTTTCCAAGTCCTTCTGTATAATCTGCTTTTGTGGGGTCTGAGTCAACGTTTGGACTCCAAATACTTGTTGACTCACCACATGCTTTTACATAGGTATTTTGATTTGGGTCAGGCCCACCTCTGATTTGCACTTTGTTTTAATAAAGAAAGAGAGTTTTGCTGCAACATGAGTCCTTCACCTGCTAAATGCTTCTCTGAGAACTCCTGTTTCTGTCTTCTTCAAAAGTTTTAGGTCTTTTTCTCTCATTCTTGTTTTCTCTCCAATGCGTATGTTTGCATGTGCTGTGTACATACACATGCATGTGTACGTACACACCCACCCACCCACACACCCACCCACACCCACCTTCCTACCCCCCCCACCCCCACCCTCCCAAACCCACCCCTTTTAGCCTTCTTGTATTCTACTCCATATGCTATGATTGCCTTGGCTACAATTTATCCAGAAAGTTCCAACCCAGGATTGTATATGATATATACTGAATGACCCTACAGTAAGTGATATATAGTATAGAAGAGGAGCCTTTAAATCCAGATTAAAACAGAAAGTGAATTAGGAATTGATTCTAATTTGTTTATCAGAGAGATGTAATCATAAGATTACACTGTCATTTACCCCAAAATCAGTTTTAATTAAGCTTCTCAGGTGTTTATAGTTGAACCTGGTCAGTATTATATTGAATGTTGTTTTAGAAGAGACTGATTCTTACTCATTTTTAAACCTCATTAGTCCAGTCAAATAATCCTTATTCGCTGAGTACTTGAATGAATGTAAGCTCCAACTAGAGGCTTCATAATGGGGCTTTGAAGTAAATGGATGTAGAAAGATCCTGGTGGAAATTCTAGCAGCCACTCAATGCTCAGAAGCCAACCCCAATTCCATGCTCAGGTGTACAGAGACACAGAACTATGGTGAATGTAACTGAGGCTGGTCATGGAGGTGACCCATGCAATGAGTGGGGACAAGATGTATACAGATTTTCTCTGTTCTTCTCTACTTTGCTGATGGAGCTGGTGATGAACAGGAAAGCCTGGTGTACTGCAGTCCATGGAGTAGCCAAGAGTAGGACATGACTGAGTGACTGAATTGAACTAGGAAAAAGTTGGCAAAAATTACTTTGCAAGATTTAAGGGAAGGGTTGACTAAAGATTATTTTGAAAGATTTTGAACCCATGTGGGTTCAAAATTTCAGTGCCATCTTTGTGCCTCTAATACACAGCGCCATGAACAGGTGCTCATAAGTCATTGTTGAATAAATAATAAGGAGGTGAGAGAATGAGGACTGGTTACTGAGATGCGGAAACCCCCACTTAGTCTTTTCACCCATCTGTTGGTGACACATTTCCCATGGACCGTTGTTTGGTTTGGCCCTTTTTTGACCTAGTACCATCCCTACTATTGGGGCTTCTCTGGTGGCTCAGATGGTAAAGAATCTGCCTGCTAATGCAGGAGACCTAGGTTCGATCCCTGGGTTGGGAGGATCCTCTGGAGAAGGGCATGGCACCCCACTCCAATATTCCTGCCTGGAGAATTCCATGGACAGAGGAGCCTGGTAGGCTTCAGTCCATGGGATCACAAAGAGTTGGACATGACTAAGCAACTGACACTTTCACTTTTTCATCCCTGCTCTATGAAGGGAAATATCGCTATTAATAAATTTTACTAATCTTTTCCCATATGTATAATATGATAAGACCATGGGGAACACAAAAAGAAGAAAACATTTATCTTTTACCTGCAAAGAGACAGCAATGATGTTAGGAAGATAAGAATAAAATAATAAAATGTGACTATTACAAGACAACGCATATTCAAGAATACAATAATGAATGTATTATTGTATCCATTGCCATCACAATAATGTATGTATGTATCTTATGTAGACAATACAGAAGAGGCAAGGAAAAGACAGAGGTGCTCATATCTAAGGCAGGTGGGAAGGAGTTAAGGACATGTCGGGAGTGGTGAGTGGACTGTTGGTTGAGAGTTAGGGGCAGAAAGCATGTTAACTTGGTAGTGTGGGGAGTAATGAGATGGTTAAGACTTGGAAAAACTAAAGTGGGGAAGAGCCCCAACATTAAGATAGCAATGACAATATTGTTATTTTTTGTCTTATTGGTTTTTGCAGGAGATTGGCAGGCCTCCCTTTGAGAGGTCACAAATGAGTCAACTTAGAGCCAAACCCCTTCATCCCAGGTGTTAATCCTGGCTTAACTCCTCATAATGGTGTCTAATTATGTTTTCTAGGATGGTGCAGGCACTTAGGAAGTAATTTTGCTTATTTGAGAAAAAGTTAATTGATAGTAACCGTAATAATACATAAGTCACTCAGTCGTGTCCGACTCTTTGCAACCCTGTGGACTGTAGCCCGCCAGGCTCCTCTGTCTGTGGGATTCTCGAGGCAACAATACTGGAGTGGGTTGCCATTTCCTTCTCCAGGGGATCTTCCCAACCCAGGGATCGAACCCGGGTCTCCTGCATTGCAGGCAGACGCTTTATCCTCTGAGCCACCAGGGAAGCCCTATAGTAACCATAACTACTATTTTAAAAAATAATTTGGGGGTTAAAAAATTCTAGCTGTTAGCAATCAAATTAATCACTTTTTAGGAATGTTTACCTAACATGTCTGCTCCTGTAGACTGAATGAGGAAGTTGAGCTCAGTTCTGTCAGACCAGAAGGATGCTCAGGGAAAATTTGAATTAGTGAATCCATTAAAAATTCTTTCTGTCCAAAGGGCTATCCAGGTTGGTATGTAGAGTAGGAGACTAATATTTAACAAACTCAGTGGTATCCCAATTCACACTTCTATTAGTGAGTAGGTGGACTTTCCTGTTAACTAAAGAAAGCCTGATTTGAAAAACTGAACAAGTTGATACGGAACATGAATGTTTGCTTTTTACAAAATGAATGATGCAGTGAAATGCGATCAAAAAAGGCAATTGCTGGAAATATTACAGACAGATGAAAATATTTTTCCAGATTTCCTTTACACTAGAAAGAAAACTCATCAATTAATTTATATTTCTTTGCCGTTTACTTTTTCACATAGGGATATATTCCAGTGACCCTGTGATCTTTCAACTGTAATGGAGAATTGAATATAGAATGTAACAGGCTGTGCTGGGAGCTAGGATCGCAGTTAGTGAAGAAGGGAAGGAGGGGACACCAGTAGAAGGTACTGAAATGCCCTGGAACCTCTGATCCTAGTCACTTCTCTAGAGAGACATCATTAAGGCTTTTACCATAAAAAAGGTAGGAAAGAAATATCACATTTCTTTATATTCTATTTTTTGACCACGTGACTTGGGGGTTCTTAGTTCCTGGACCAGGGATTGAACTGACACCATCGGCAGCAAAGAGTATGGAGTCCTGACTGCTGGACAGCCAAGGAATTCCCTCTTTATGTTCTTGAAAGCAACTTTATTTTGACTGTGATGCCTCATCCTGCCTGAGTCCTGTCAAGTCTTAGGCACCTGGAATCTGTCCATCAGCCTCTGTTGTCTTGGGATCTCCCATCCTTGGTCCTTCATCCTCTGAGGGGGCCTGGGAAACATCCACTGGCTCAGCCCGTGAGTCCCTCCAGCAGAGGTGCTGTGGCACTTCGTCCTTTCTCTCTGCCTTCCCTGGGGCTGTGTGCTCACATCCACGGCTTCCCATCTGTTTCCACCAGGATAATCTTTCCTCCTCTCCATCTTCCTCAGAGGTGGTCTTCTCCTGCTGCCCCATTCCCAGCACAACCAGCCTAAGTGAGCCCCGAGAAGGCTTGTGCTTCTGTCCAAAGACTGAAGGGACCACAGGTTCCAATCTGCTTTTGCCTTCTGGGCTGCCAGAACTCCTAAGACAAGATTTAGTTATTGCTTTTGGAATGGGGTGGGAGAATAAACACGTTTATATTTCAATAAGTTATTCTGCCCCGATATTATTAACTATTTTTATTGCTTATGATTAAAGTATTAAAGAGATTTCCACCCCCCCCAAACCTTGAGGGGCTTTGGGAAATGTTCTCCTTTTCAAAACATATTCTTTTGTTATCTTTATTATTTTTATTGAGTTTAAAAACTAAAGTAATGAGTTATTTAAAACAGATATTAAAAGTTAACCATAATTGTTTCAAATTTATCATTAAAAAAAAATATATCAGCTCTAGCCCGCAGATGTGTCCCTTACCTCCTTCTCCACATGCATGCGTGTGCCAAGTTGGTTCAGTCATGTCCGACTCTTTTTGACCCTATGGATTGTAGCCCGCCAAACTCCCCTGTCCTTGGGATTCTCCACGCAAGAATACTGGAGTGGGTTGCTATGCTCTCCTCTGGAGAATCTTCCCAACCCAGGGATCGAATCTACGTCTCTTAAGTCTCCTGCATTGGCAGGTGGGTTCTTTGCCACTAGCACCTCCTGGGAAGCTCCTTCTCCATAGACAAACAGTGTTCTTAATTTGTTGTGTCTTTCCCACGTGTTTTTAAGTTTTACTACAGATGTATGGTAGGGTAAATGATATGTAAAGTATTCTGTGTTTTATAATTTACAATAATTGGTATACTGTATGTATCCTTTAGCACTTTGCCTTTTCCATTTATTATTTTTTTTAAGAAGCAGGTGGATGTCGTTCGTTTATTCTACTGTTGTATAAGTATTCTGTTGATTAAACAATCATGTATTTTCCCATTATTCAACTAAAGAAAACAGGCAGTTGCCCTTAAAATATAAATACAGTTGGAATAATTTAACACCTTGAGGGTTTGTTAGTCACTCATACAGAAGTGTCAATTGGTCCTCAACCCTTTCTTCAAAACTCTGTGGGAACTACCTGTGATGCTTGCAGTGAGAGAACAGCGATAGGGATATTAATTGAACTGTGTGTAGAATTTGAGAGCTTAGGTTAAGAAACTGATTTGTTTTTTAATCTTTTATTTTGTCTGCCTTCCTTGGGCAGGTTATCTAATCTCAATAGTCTTCTAATTTACATTTTAAGGGAGGATGTTTGTTCCATCAGTAGAAGAATAGGTAAATGGTGAGCTTATTGTGTGAGGAGAATAGCATAGCTCCAGCCTCATTGAAAGTTCTAAGTATTTGCCTTCAGTGTTTACAATACTAGAGAAGGGGGAGTGAGGGGAGAAGGGAATTTTGGAAGATAGACTAGGGGGAAGGCAGCTTGCCCTGAGTCAGTGGCTCCCTCAAGAATTCAGAATCTCAGGTGATCCAGACCTAGGCCCGCAGTGAGAGGAGGGAAAGCAGAAGAGCTGGGAAGCCAGAAAGTACCACTGAAGACAGCTTTGGTCCCTCACAGTTTCGGCCTTTGGGATTGGTAGGAAGGCATCAAAGTCTTGGTGCTCTCAGAGTTGTTTCTGATGTCTTTTTTTCTGAAACTGTCCAAGGAACTTTAGAACCTGCCAACCATAAAGAGCTACTTAGGCTAATTTTGGTAAAGCTTTTAGAGGTTCAAGGAAGCTAGAAATTTGAGGGAGGAGAAAAGATCAGATCCAATTTCATCTAAATTAAGAAGTCCATTTTTAGAATATACTTTTAACTTTCCAAATTTATGTTTGGTTGTGTCAGGGTACACTTAAGAATTAAGACAGGAAAGAAAGGTTTTACTTGGTGAAAGGTGTTATTTAAAATTATATGGGCTTTAAAAAGAAAAAACAGGGGGAAAAAAGAGTTGAAATTATTGAAGATGTATAGGACACATGTCAAAAGCCATGGGAAGATATACCTGTCTAGAAAATCCAGCATAACCTTCCCTGTTGTTGGGTCTCTGACAGTGATCCTGCTGTCTCTGGGCTCCTTTGTATAGGACTGACTTTGGAAAGCTGTGCTGTTCTGAGCTGTCTCAGGCATCCGGGTGGGTGAGCATCAGTGCCAGGTGTTTGGGTACCAGTTAGTGATGTGGCTTCATTTCTAAAACTGCAGAGTGAACTCTAGTGACTCTGTGTTTTAATGTTTCAGGATTGACAAGTTATATGCTTGGTAAGTATGAATTGACCTAGTTAGAAGTTTTTTCCCAAAACTTTACAAAGAATTTTACAGAGGCTGATTTCTTTTAAAATGCAAATTCTTATTTCACAGGTGTATATGCTTCATATATTACATAAATTATTGTATGATTATTGGACAGTTACATATTTATACATTTTATGGTTTGATATCAGATTATATTGGGGTGACTTCAGAACGTACTGGCCTAGAGGAAGGAATAAGTCACAGCAGGGTTCTGCTACAGCTAGGTTAGGAGCCTCTGAGAGTTCTTCACTTTGGGACACTGAGAAAGTTATTCAATCCTCTGAACCATCCCTTTGTCAGTTATAAAATGAGGACAGTGCCTGCCTTATGGAGTCATGAGGAAAGAGAATGGACACAAAGCACTTAAGAGAGTGCATTAATCATCTAACTATGGGACTAGTGAGAAAAATAAATATTGGGCTACTAGCTATAGGGTCATTGGGGTTTTCTTCTAAAATGTTACATACTTCTTTGAAAATTTAATTCTCTTCTGTAAAGTTTTAGGGGCTTTCCTGGTAGCTCAGACAGTAAAGAATTTGCTGGCAGTGTGGGAGACCTAGGTTAGATCCTTGGGTTGGGAAGATTCCCTGAGAAGGAAATGGCAACTCACTCCAGTATTCTTGCCTGGAGAATTCCATGGACAGAGGAGCCTGGTGGGCTACAGTCCATGGGGTCACCAAGTTTTAAAAAGTCTGTGGTATCTTATTGTAGCAGAAACGTTTTCCCATGGAAAAACATCATAGTGAGCAATTTATTTGGGATCATGTAGCTAGAACAGTTTTTTATACATCAAATTCAACAGCTGTATTTTCTCAGCCAACGGTGTGTTACTCCTGATAAGTTTATTGTGCAACATAAAAATGCTTGTTAAGGTACACTTTGGAGTGTACTTAGTTTTTTGCATTGTACTTGATTATCATAATTTTGCAAAAATCTAGAAAAATATTGATACTGTATGCATGAGTCTGCACTTATGAAAGAGGCAATATGTTTTCCTTTAACCATTCTACTGCTAAATCTTCATTCCTTTGTAGAAAGCAATACATTATTTTGCTATTTTAATCATAGTATTTTGCCTCTAAGGAAATATGAGGCAAATATTACTTAAAATTGAAACATATAGTATAAGAACTATATATAGTAATCTTATTGTCTATCAGTGTTCAATAATGTATACTTTCAGACCACTAGTATTTATCTTATTTGTTTCCTTTGTCTTTCCACAATTACTTCTTTTTAAAAAAAATATTTATTTCTGACTGTGCTGGGTCTTAGTTATGGCATGCAAACTGTTGTTTGCAGCATGGGGGATCTAGTTCCCTGACCGGGCATCAAACCCCGGTCCCCTGCATTGGGAGTGTGGAGTTTTAGCCACTGGACCACTTGGGAAGTTCCCATCACCACTACTTCTCTTGTTTTTCAGTTATTTTTGATTTTGGCTGCCTTTAGTCTAAAAAAGTGACTAAAAATATGTAATGAAAAATAAGCCCCCTAACACTTGGCCTCCAATTCCCCATTTCCCCTAGAAAGGCAATCAATATTACCTTTCTTTGTATCCTTCTGGAAATGCTTTTATAAATATGCAACTGATATAGCTCCCCCTCCCCCAGCCATACTTAATTTTCTGCTCCTTGTTTTGTTCTTTTAATAATATATCTTAAAGGGACTTCCTTGGTGGTCCAGTAATTAAGACTCCATTTCCAATGCAGGAGGCAAAGATGCTATTCCCGGTTAGGGAACTAAGATCTTGCATGTCGCGGCCAAAAAAAAACCAAAAACAGAAGAAGAATATATTTTAAAGATTGTTCTGTGTCTATTATTTGCTTCATTTAAATACTAAAGGACTTGTATAATGCTACAAACTTCTTTATACTTATAATAACATTTGGGTAAATTGCTTTTTCACTAATTTTATGTGCTGGTTCTGCTGGATTATGGGAGAATAAAAATATTTTATGTAATTAACAAGTGACATACATTTAAATAGGCAGAGTTGACTCATTGGAAAAGACTCTGATGCTGGGAGGGATTGGGGGCAGGAGGAGAAGGGGACGACAGAGGATGACATGGCTGGATGGCATCACTGACTCGATGGACGTGAGTCTGAGTGAACTCCGGGAGTTGGTGATGGACAGGGAGGCCTGGTGTGCTGCGATTCATGGGGTCGGACACGACTGAGCAACTGAACTGAACTGAGCAAAGAATAGAACCCCAGGTGTATTTGTTATTTCATATGCAAGGTCAACACAAGGACCGTTAATTTGCAGCATTTCTGTGGAGTGCAAATGCTAAAATTGGACCACTATTTTTAAAACTTGAGGCAAGGGATAGAAACCATTCTGAATATGGGAAAGGATATGCAGAATGACCAAACCACAGAAACTGGAAGCCAGCCACAGCAGAATTAGCATTTTGCAGACTGGGAGGTTATTCTTAAATGTCCTAAAAGGACTGTTTCATCTCTTTCAACACAAAATAAGTAAACGTTCTAAAAGTGAGAATTCAATAAAATGTGAATATGTACTTACTGCTAACATGTAAGAAATTGCGGTTACTGCCTTTTTCTTACTCTACAGAACTGAGCTCTTCAGATTTTTTTTTTTAAAGTGTAGAATGAAATAGAGGGCAATGGTGTGGGTATGTATTTAAAACTAAACAATTAATTACATATTTAGTTAGAATCAGGCCCCAGAGTAACTGTAAGGTATAGAAATCTGTCATTTTGCAACCTACTGAATAGGAGAACAAATTTCCAAGTGATAGGACAGATAAGGGGTTAATATCCAACATATATAAACAGTTCATATAACTCAAGATCAAAAAAACAAACAGCCCAATTAAAAAATGAAGATAAGAACTGAATAGACATTTTTCTGAAGAGGAATTACAGGTGGTCACAGCCACATGAAAAGATGCTCAACATCACTGATCATCAGGGAAATGAAAATCAAAACCAAAATGAGATATGACCTCACATGTGTCAGAATGGCTATCATCAAAATGACCACAAATAACAAATGTTGAAGAGAATGTGGAGAAAAGAGAACGCTCGTACACTGTTGGTGAGAATGTAAATAGTGAAAGTGAAAGTGTTAGTCACTCAGTTATGTTGACTCTGGGACTCCATGGACTGTAGCCTGCCAGGCTCCTCTGTCCATGGGATTCTCCAGGCAAGAATACTGGAGTGGGTAGCCATCCCTTTCTCCAGGGAATCTTCCTGACCCAGGGATCAAACCTGGATCTTCCACACTGTGGGCAGATTCTTTACCATCTGGTGGAAGCCCACCATGGACAACAGTAGGGAGGTTTCTCAAAAAACTAAATATAGAAGTACCACGCTGCTGCTGCTGAGTCACTTCAGTCATGTCCGACTCTGTGTGTCCCCATAGATGGCAGCCCACCAGGTTCCCCTGTCCCTGGGATTCTCCAGGCAAGAACGCTGGAGTGGGTTGCCATTTCCTTCTCTAGGAACTACCATAAAACCCCAAAATTCCACTCCTGAGTATATAACCAAAAACCCCCCAAAACGCTTTCCGAAAGATACTTATACCTCAATGTTCCTAATAGTTTTATTTGCAGTAGGCAAGATATGGAAGCAACCTAACTGTCCATCAGTAGATGAATGGCTAAAGAAGATGTGCGTACACATACACACACACAATGGAATACTGCTCATCTGTAACAGAGAATGAAGTTTTGCCATATGCAGCAACCTGGATGGACTTGGAGGGCATTATGCTAAGTGAAACAAATCAGAGAAAGACAAATACTGAATGATATCACATACATGTGGGATCTAAAAAATACAATAAACTAGTGAATATAACAACAAAAAAGAAATGGACTCCCAGATTTAGAGAACAAACCAGTGGTTACCAGTGGGGAAAGAGAAGGGCAAGGGGCAACACGGGGATAGGAGATTAAAAGGTATAAACTATTAGGAATAGAGTAAGCGACAAGGATTTATTGTTCAGCACAGGGAATATAGCCCATATTTTATAATAACTGTAATGGAGTATAACCTTTAAAAATTGTGAATCACTATATTGTATACCAACTGTACTTTAACAACAACAAAAAAAATGTCTTTTGAAAGAACAACAAAAGTCCTAAACAACTTGGTTTACAGATCATGAATGACAAATACACTGTACTCTTTAGAAGGATTCACATAATTTAATATGATGTTTAAGTAATCTGTGAACATTTTAATTCAATTATTTCAAAAAATTATATGTTTTGCCCCAAATTAGAGATGTTCAGGGATGATGTTGAACCTCTTATATAAATATGTGTATAAAAATTTTTTTCCTACTTAGCTTCAGTACTTATTTAGTTCATTTTCACTTTCTGAAATACATATTAATTAGGTGTGTATAAGAGGTATACATAATTTGTATTTACCTTTAGCTTTATATTGAATAGTCAAACCACAAAGTCACTTTAAAAATAGAAATTGCCTTGTTACATATCAGGAGTATTAAAAATGTAAGTAATTCTTGGTAATTCTCTGGCAGTCCAGTTAGGACTTGGCACTTTCACTGCTGTGGCCTGAGTTCAGTCCCTGGTTGGGGAAATAAGATCACTGCAAGCTATGAGGTGTGGCCCCCCCAAAAAAGTCAATAATTCCTCCTTGAGATATTTATTTATAGCAATAAACATGGATATGTACAGATATTTATCTATAAGGCTGTTCATTGTAGTATTCATTTACAATGTAAAATTGGAAGCAATGCAAACACTGTGAAACAAGGGATTTACTAATAAAATTATTATGTGGCCACTAAATATTATGTTGATACATATAATATATTAGCACAAAAAATTATACTCACATTTTCACACCCCAGTAAAGGTACAGGTGCATTTGAAAAGCAGACCAGAAAGATGTAGATGACAAAAAGTACTAGCTGATATTTCTGGAGAGTAGGATTGTGGATAAGTTACATTTCTGATTTGGGCATTTGTTACCAATTATTTTCTACAATGACTATTATATGCCTGCTTTTCTTACAATCCAGTTTTACATTAGTTTTCTTTTTTTTGGTTTTAGTTTGTTTCTCCTGCTTGGAATAAGAAAGGCCCCACTAATCTGGGAAAGACCTCGCTCAAGGAAAGGGAGAGGAGGTGGCTGTAAAGTTGAACGTTTGAGCCACAGGCTCCATCCCGAAATCATTAGCCTCTCACATGATTCACGTCCTAAAATTTTACTTTTCGACCACATCCTGAGTATTTTTAAATGCTATACTTTTCTCAACTTGAAATGCTTATTTTACTGAAACAGTGAAGTCAAATGGAAAGGAAAATTATACAAGCCATCGAGAAATGCCTTTGCTTTGGATAAGGACAGGGTGTGCAAAACCAGTGTTTCTTCCCTTTACTGAATCTCAGTTATTGTCTGGCTGACCTGTTGGGAAAGAGTGTTACCAGGGAATCTATTCCTACTTGTTCTTTGTCAGCCTTACCTCTCAGGTGGTTTCTTCCAGATGCTTTACTGCCTGTGTCCTCTGCTCTTGTTTAGATAAATGTTTCCGAAGGGCTCATGTTCTTTTTTCTCACATTGCTTTTTCCAGATATAAAGACCTGAAGGTAGTCTTTTCTATTCAGAGATGGAGAACAGTACCACCACCATTTCTCGGGAGGAGCTGGAGGAACTACAAGAAGCCTTTAATAAAATAGGTATGCTTGAGAAAAACTAAATACACAGTTACTATTCTGCTGGATACCAGCCTTCAGGAATGGAACAATGCCTTCTATTGCTTCTACTGCCCTCTAACCCCCAGATGTATTCTCTTTTTCTTTTGTGTCCCATCTGGGTTTCACTGGATTCTTTCTTTCTTTCTAAAAGATAAACTAACACTGGCTTGAATTTCTGGGAGAATTGGACTTTGAATTCTTTGATCATTTCTTTGTAGAGAATACTCCAGGTTAATGAATGACAGTGTAACTGAATATGCTTAATGTGATCTCCTCATTACAGAAAAAAATATGGAAACACTTCCTTGTGTGTAAACTGAACTCTGGCCTCCGTGTGTTTGTCATGAACAATAACAAGTTCTGACTTCATGCAGAGTATTTTAAAAGCTCGATATGATTTTTAAAGACCATATGTCTTATTTTCCTCCTCGCTTGTGCATAATTTTTTTTAAAGTATTGTTTTTAAAGGCGGCATGCCTTATACCTCTTTCACTTTTATTTATTTATTTATTCTTCTTTCACTTTAAAAGCCATCCAGTGTTTTGTCTCTATGTCATTTTGACAGCTTGGTCTTTTTCTTCCAAAAAACTCCCCCATCCTCTGATGGATCATGATTCTCCTGCATTTTGCTCATAGGAAACCTGTAGGAAACCAAGACAGTGTTGATACCATTTTTTGCTCTAGTCTGCAAGTGGTGAAAGATGAACACAGTAAATAATAGACATAGAAACAGTGACACCCCCAATGTTGTTCCTGCCTCAGTGGGCTCCTGCCTTGGTGCGTTAGAGCACTCCAGGAAAAACAGAGTCAGACCAGGGAGGATGGGGTGGTCACAGTTGGTCTTGGGCCTCGATTTCTCTTAAACTTAGTGAATGATGTCTAAAATTAATGTAGATGAAATGTAGTGCAGAAGTTTTAGAAACTAAGATAAAGAAAGGAAGATTTAACTTAAAAACAAACAAACAAAAAACCAAGGCGCTCTCTCTCAAAAAAAAAAAAAGCAAAAGTAATGTTTTCAGGAAGCTTATGACTTACAAAACATTGCTATGAAATAAAGTGAATTCTACCCATCTCTGGGCCTTTCCACTTCTCCTTGCTTAGCTGTTTTGAGAGTAACTCAGACCTTGAGAATACAATCCACATGGTGGCCGCCTTTGGCTCATAATTAATTCTTTAACCTTGGTCTTTTCTTTATTTTAATGGGCTTCCCTGGTGGCTCAGACAGTAATGTGTCTGCCTGCAATGTGGAAGACCTAGGTTCAATCCCTGGGTCGGGAATATCCCCTGGAGAAAGAAATGGCAACCCACTCCAGTATTCTTGCCTGGAAAGTTCCATGGACTGAGGAGCCTGGTAGGCTACAGTCAATGCGGTCGCAAAGAGTTGGACACAACTGGGTGACTTCACTTTCACTTTCTTTATTTTGCTGGTGCTAGAGCACTGCATGACTATGGTGTGATTTCCAAAACGTTATTGTTAAAAATACATTTTTGGCTTCTCTGGTGGAGCAGTAGTTAGGAATCCGCCAGGCAATATAAGAGACACGGGTTTGATCCCGTGAAGGAAGATTACATATACTGCGGAGCAGCTAAGCCCGTGTATCACACGGGCTGTTGAGCCCGTGCTCTAGAGCCTGGGAGCTACAACTACTGAGCCCATGTGCCACAAGTACTGAAGCCCACGCAGCCTGGAGCCCGTTCTCTGCAATTAGAGTGTAGATCCCGCTTACTGCAGCTAGAGAAAAAGTCCCAGCAGCAATGAAGACCCATCACAACCAAAAATAAAATAAATCAGTAAAATTAAAAAAAATTTTATGAAACATTGTATGCAGCGCACAGAGTCATTTCAAGAAAAAAAACTGGGAGCAATGTTGGAATATTCTGCTAATTTGGAGCACTGAAAGAAAGGAAGTAGTGAAAACGTAGCTCCAGAACTTCCCTGTTGGTCCAGTGGTTAGGACTCTGTGCTTCCACTACAGGGGGCCTAGGTTCCGTCCTTGGTCAGGGAACTAAGATCCTGCATGGTTTATACCACAGCCAAAAAACAAAACAAACGCTGCTCCTCCCCATATCTCCTAGTTAGGCTGTTTCTGTTGTTTTCTTGGAGAAGGCAATGGCATCCCATTCCAGTACTCTTGCCTGGAAAATCCCATGGATGGAGGAGCCAGTAGGGTGCAGTCCATGGGGTCACTAAGAGTCAGACACGACTGAGCGACTTCACTTTCATGCATTGGAGAGGGAAATGGCAACCCACTCCAGTGTTCTTGCCTGGAGAATCCCAGGGACTGTGGAGCCTGATGGGCTGCTGTCTATGGGGTCGCACAGAGTTGGACACGACTGAAGTGACTTAGCAGCAGCAGCAGCAGGAGCAGTTCGGCAGCTTGAATAAAAATACTACCTTGGTCCCAGTAAAATAAATTAGTAGTCTGTTTTCTTTCACACACCAGCTTTAATCTTTATAACTCATGGATGTATAATCTTGCAATATTTATTTAATGGTATTTTGGATAAATCATTGATGAAACAATTCTGACAGCAAGGCAGTTTGTTCTGTATGAGGGAAGTTCTAACACTAGCAGAATATATACTTCCTTACTTTATTTACAAGATAAATTGCTACTCATGAACTCTGTAACCTTCTACTAATTTGTCCCAAACAGCTTTTCTCAGAGACAAAGAAACATGCCCATCTAACCTTGCTAGATGGGATATTTTTTGGGTCTCTAGGGAAAAGTGAGAAGTTAAAATATTTGTCCTGTTTTTCTGCAATTGTGGTAAAATACACATAACATAAAATTTACTATTTTAACTATGTTTTCAAATGTACAGTTTGTTGACTAACAAAAATTGCGCAATGTAAAAGTTGTAAGTTTTACTTGGGGAAAAATGAGGATTGCAGCCTGAGAGGCAGCACCACGGATGGCTCTGAGAAACTGCTCCAGAGAGACAGTGGGGAAGGTCAATATATGTGATTTTGATGAGCGGAGAGTTCCTTTAATCAAGCACTTATTTTTACAAAAGATTTTCTGCTAGTCACGAGAAGCTGATGTGACCTTGAAAGAATTTAGTGCTTTTCTAAATATGAAGAGGTGCAAGGATTGGGCTTATAAAATCAGTTTCTGAAAATATCTAACTGTTAGGAAGACCTGTGCCACAAGTTTCCCTGGAGCAGCCGCTAAGCTGCTAAGTGGCTTCAGTCGTGTCCGACTCTGTGCGACCCCATAGACGGCAGCCCACCAGGCTCCCCTGTCTCTGGGACTCTCCAGGC
Source organism: Capricornis sumatraensis (assembly GCF_032405125.1). Taxonomy (NCBI): domain Eukaryota; kingdom Metazoa; phylum Chordata; class Mammalia; order Artiodactyla; family Bovidae; genus Capricornis; species Capricornis sumatraensis. Next base: position 232,374,029 of record NC_091069.1, on the reverse strand, counting down.
AAGAACACTGGAGTGGGTTGTCATTTCCTTCTCCAATTCCCTGGAACAGAGAGTGCCTCATTTCTGCTCTCCACCCTGAACTCCCTTCAGGGTGTGTGGAGACAGGATTCACTCCCCTGTTTAGGCAGATGGCAAATGACCTTGGCAAGCACCAGTGTAGTAGACAAGTTTATTGGCATTAAGTATATTCACCTTGTTATTCAACCTTCACCACCATCTATTTCTAGAACCTTTTCATTTTCCCAAACTGAAACTGTACTGTTAAAGACTGACTCCTCAACAACCCACCTTCCCCCAACCCCTGTCCTCTGGGGCTACCACCATTCTACTTTCTGTCTGTATGAATTTGGTTACACTAGGTAATGTATGTAAGTGGAATCATATAATATTTGTTTTTCTGTGACTGGCTTATTTCATGTAGTGTGATGTCTTCAAGGTTCATCTCTGTTGTAGTATGTGTCAGGATTGCCTTACTTTTTAAGACTGAATAACATTTCATTGTTTCTACTAAATTTTGTTTATCCATTCATCTGTTGAGGGGTTCTGAGTTGTTTCTACCTTTTGGCTATTGTGAGTATTGTTGCCATGAACATGGGTATTTCAAATATCTGCTCAAGTCTCTCTCCTCAGTTATTTTTGGCATATACTCAGAAGTGAAATGGCTAAATCATTTACTTTTGTTTAATTTTTTGAGGAACTACCAAATAGTTTTCAACTGTGGTTGTACCATTTTGCATTCCTACCAGCAATGCACAAGGGTTTCAATTTCTTCAAATTATGCCAATGATTATTACTTTCTGTTTTTGTTTGTTTGTTTTTACAATAGCTAGTCTCATGAATATAAAATATCTCATTATGGTTTGATTTGCATTTCCCTACTGATTAGTGATGTTGAGCATCTTTTCATGTGCTTATTGGCTGTTTGTACGTCGTCTTTGGAGAAATGTCTATTCACGTCCTTTGCCCATTTTAAAATCAGGTTGTTCATTTTTTGTTGCAGATTTGTAGGAAAGTCTTGTTTCTTTTTGAACTGTGATTTTATGGCTATTTAACCTAAGCCTTGATTACCTCATCTCTAGAATTAGAATATTATTATTAACTACCTCAAAGTTGTATGGATTTCATTAAACAAGTTCTTTGTTAAGAAAAAGATTATTCTTTGTTTTTGGTTGTGCTGTGTCTTTGTCGCTGCACGAGCTCTTCTCTAGTTGTGGCAACTGGGGGCTACTCTCTAGTCGCAGTGGCCTCTCTTGTTGCAGAGCATGGGCTCTAGAGCATAGGCTCAGAAGTTGTGCACAGGTTTAGTTGCTTTGCAGCATGTGGGATCTTCCCGGATCAGGGATTGAACCTGTGTCTCCTGCATTGGCAGGTGGATTCTTTACCACTGAACCACCAGGGAAGCCCTCAAGTTCTTAACAAATCACTTGACCCAGAATATGTGCTCATTAAGTGGTGCCTATTATTTCTTGTTACATCATACCCAAATCACAGAGGTTGTAGGGAAGGAGCTGGCATTTAAGCACACAGATATGTCCATCTTCAGAGCCCAACTCTTAATGTTAGTTTAGTGTGATGGTTAGCACATAACTTTTTCATGATCCTGTTTAAATACTCCTCACCACAGTGCTGTTAGGCAGTGAGTCTGCCTCATCTATTTATTAATTTCAGAATTATAGGAAGCAATTCTGAACTGGTGATGTACTAAGTAATGAGATTTTACTCTAAATTCAAAGAAAGCAATTATTGCAATATCATGCAATTTAGCTTCCTTTGGAGATCACAGCACTGTTTTGGTTCTTGGTAGATTCTAGTTTAGAAAATTTCCACCATTCTGAACAGTATTAATTTTAAAACTTGTATTTGAGAGTTTAAAAGAAGTTTCTGTCTTATCATTCATTCAGTTAATAGTGATGACAGCTCTTTTACTGAGAGGAAAAAGAGACATAGGAAGCAAAGTAACTACTACCAGATCAGTGAAGAGAGCCAATACAAGGTGGATCCAGGCAACTAACCAATCAGTCCTAAGCCCTGTTGCCAACTCTGGCCATAAGGGTTTAATGTTGTCTTTCTTCTGTGTCAAGAATTGATAATCCAGTCTCTCGGGAAAACCCAGGGAAGGTTATATCAGTGATAACATGAAAACGCCCAGAAACCTATTTCCATAAATCCAAATGTAGGTGTGAAATTATTTCTTGAACACTTAATCTCAAAATGACATCAAACATGATTCAGCTTACATAATGGTATCATAAATACATAATGAAGAAGCAATGAATTATTGACAAGTGAAACAGAACTGCCACCAAGTGCAATGTAGAACAGAAGTGCCTTATGTGTATTTTACATGATGCACGAATTTTGCATGGAAGGAGGGTCCAGCAGATCCTTTTGGTAAATTCCAGGAAGAAGTCAAAGTCTGGGTGGGGGTTCCTCTATGACTGTTGCTGCTGTGTTTCCCTTAGATATCTGAGACCTCCCTATGCTTAATTCTTTGTAACTTAGTCATATGCCAAACTTGAGTTTTTAATCTGTCAGTGCAGTGTTCTTATTACATACTTAAAATATATATGCTAGCCCTAAGTCTATGGGTGGGGGGTAAAGTTCATTAAGAATCTGCCCACAATGCGGGAGACTCGAGTTTGATCCCTGGGTTGAGAATATCCCCTAGAAGGGAATGGCTACCCACTCCAGTAATCTTGCCTGGGAAATCCCATGGACAGAGGAGACTGGCAGGCTACAGTCCATGGGTTCGCAAAAGTCGTTCACTTTCAAAGTTCATGAAATATGAGTTTTTTGGTAAAGTATTTAGCTTACCTTGTACAATTTAGATGCAGGAGGAAAGGTTACTGCCACTTATGAAACAAACCTGGAAGGTTCTGCCTGCCCATGAATCTCCCAAGCAGCCTTCTGAGTCCACATCTCCAACAAAGTACAAGTGAGATTTGATCATTCATAATTTATCTTTTTAGATATTGACAACAGTGGGTATGTCAGTGACTATGAACTCCAGGACCTGTTTAAGGAAGCAAGCCTTCCTCTGCCTGGCTATAAGGTGCGTGAGATCGTGGAGAAAATTCTAGCAGTTGCTGACAACAGCAAAGATAGCAGAATCAGCTTCGAAGAGTTTGTGTCGGTAAGTAATCTAAATCCTCTCCTTGGCTACTGGTGGGTTTGCTTCGAGCAGAATTTTAGTAATGTCATTACTTTCTTTGGTTAAATCTGGCTTCAGAAACCAGAAAAAGCACTGCTTTTAAAGGATGATGATGGTAACAATAACAGCAATTTCCACAAATAATTCATAAAACAAAGGAAAAGTTATTCTTAAATTGTTGGATTTGAAGTCAGGTTTAGGTAATAATCATTTATCCTGTATTAAAACTATAGTTGAGTTTAAATGGTTATTGGCTGTCTCTGTAAGCAAAGTATTTTCATATCTTAGTACTTGATCTTGAGAAGTGAAATATTTTTGTAATTGAAATAGCTAAGATTTGGAAGATATACCTCCTAGAAACTGGTCATTTTCTTGTGATAAGTTATATATGTTCAGTTTCTGTAAATGCCACCTGGTGAATTTTGATACCAGCTATGGGTTCATTATTAAACTACCTGGAGACTCAGGGAACTGAACAAGATACAAAATAATATATGACTCCACCAATAAAAGAAAAATAGAACTGAATATTATTATGTATATTAAACCTCTCAGGCTGAGAGAGATGACTAAGTTGCCATTGCCAGCTGGCAGTTGAGCAAGGGCTGTCACTACCTTCTATCAACAGCACCATGACTGTGCTTTTTGTACAAAAATGAATGAAATAGTTTATTCACTGTTATAAGTGAACAGATATTTATGAAATAGTCATTGTCTGCTTTTATATTCTTTATTCATTGAGTTCCTTTCATACCAGGAGCTCTGGTATTATGAGTAATGTAATGAATAAAAAGAGATGTAGCCCCAGCTTTCATGAAGTTTGCAGGTGGAGGGGAAGACAGAATCTCACAGATAGGGAGAAGATAACTGATACATGCTCTGACAGAGCGAGACAGGTCACTTGAAAGTTTGTGTAGGAGGACTTGGACTTGGTGGGGAGATTAGAGAACGCAGAGATTCAGTGAAATGGAACTGTCTCCAATGCTGTGAAGACGGAATTGCTGTCTGAAGGAAGATGTTAAACAGATAGAAGGAGTGGGTGGGGAAATTAAGTAACGTGCAAGACGGGCTGAGGTGATGGCATGTGCAGAGCCTCTGGGGCTGTAGGGATAGTAGGTACTCTCAAGCGCTCGGGGAAAAAGGCATCAGTGTGGCTGGAGCTGAGCTGTTGAGGGTTAGGAATGTGTTGAGACAAGTGAGTCAGGGTCAGGTAATCAGGTCCTTGTAGAATTTTTTGTTTTTATCTAAGAGCAATAGAGTATGAACTGGCATGATCAGATATGCCTTGTTTAAAACTCACTCTGGCTGTTGCGTGGAGAACTGATTGAATTCAGTCTAGCCAGGCTCCGGAGTGGCCAGTGTCAGGACCTGGCAGAGGGCACTTGTTGAAGCCTATGTAATTTCCTACAAATGCTGACTCCTTGACTTTAACATATACGTTGAAGCTGTTCAGATTGGAAAATATCTTCATTAAGACATTTAAAAATCTTTATCATGTACTTAGTTATTCTTCAGTGGTTAGTACAAGAGATCACAGCAAGTCTAGATGAACAATTTCAATGTGTACAATTTGAGCCTAATTATAGGTGTGGTACATTTTTCCATTTCATGTTATTATAAAATGACATGAAGGTTATCTGCCTACACAAGCAATAAATGCAAGAACAACTGATTTGTATTTATTTTTATGTCATTCCAAATAAATAGCTATCTTTTACACAGCAATGATTTTTTTTTCATTTTTTAAAATTTTACTTTATTTTACTTTACAATACTGTATTGGTTTTGCCGTACATCAACATGAATCCGCCACAGGTGTACATGAGTTCCTAATCCTGAACCCCCCTCCCACCTCCCTCCCCATACCATCTCTCTGGGTCATCCCAGTGCACCAGCCCCAAGCATCCTGTATCCTGCCTCTGACCTAGACTGGCGATTCGTTTCTTACATGATATTATACATGTTTCAATGCCATTCTCCCAAATCATCCCACCCTCTCCCTCTCCCACAGAATCCACAAGTCTGTTCTATACATCTGTGACTGTTTTGCTGTCTCGCATACAGGGTTATCGTTACCATCTTTCTAAATTCCATATATATGTGTTAGTATACTGTATTGGTGTTTTTCTTTCTGGCTTACTTCACTCTATATAATCGGCTCCAGTTTCATCCACCTCATTAGAACTGATTCAAGTGTATTCTTTTTAATGGCTGAGTAATACTCCATTGTGTATATATATCACAGCTTTCTTATCCATTCATCTGCTGATGGACATCTAGGTTGCTTCCATGTCCTAGCTATTATAAACAGTGCTGCAATGAACATTGGGGTACACGTGTCTCTTTCAATTCTGGTTTCCTCGATGTGTATGCCCAGCAGTGGGATTGCACAGCAATGATTTTAATGGCTATCTAATCGAGGGTCAATTTTACTTCTCTCTCATTCCAGCTAATGCAAGAGTTAAAAAGCAAAGACATCAGCAAAACATTCAGAAAAATAATTAACAAGAGGGAAGGGATTACTGCTATTGGAGGAACCTCATCCATTTCCAGTGAGGGCACACAGCATTCTTATTCAGGTAACCAACCATCTGCTCCAAATTTAATCTTTCAGTCATTGGTTCATTCAACAAGTCCTATATTTCACAGGATCTAAGATGCCATTTATTGTAATTTACACCCTTGCTTTATAAGCCATTGTTTTATAATGAGACTGAATTATAATGTGCCATTAGATTTGAAATGTATCATAATTTCAGAAGTGTCAGAATTAAAAATCCTGGAATTATTTAAGATAGACAATAGTAAGTGAATGTTTACTGTGTGTTAGGCACAGGGGACAAGAGATTAGAAACAGCAAAATAGGAGTTTATATTTTCAGCATTGAATGTGTTTAATTATGACCTTGGGATGGATTTTTCATCCTGACTGGTGACATGAGTTTAGTTTAGACCTATAATTTTAGGGATGATGGAGAGGTTTATTGGAAGGACTTTCCATTTTGGAGGAGCTGAGATTCCCCATTCATATTTTATCAAGCAACCCAGTAACTAGTAGAGCACAGCACCTGGTTTGCTTGATCTGATAGGATCACTGGACTGTTATCCAGTGGGAGATCCAGAGTCACATGAACTCCTAAGAGGAGACAGCTTGCCCCATGCTAAGGTTGCTTCTCAGGATCAAGATGTCTAAAAACCTTTGGCCAAGTTCTTTTTGTTCATGTTGACATAATTAAAACTATACTCTTGGGATTTTTGATAAAAACTCACTTTAACTTTTCCCTCTTTCTTCCTTTGAGATCTGAATCTGTTAATTCTCCTCTTGATTCTCTTGCTTTCTAAATGGATTTTCCTCTAGTAATAAACACTCACACTTCTACTCACTGTGTATATTTTCCTAACTTTTTCCTACCCGGGAAGTGCAGTGGTGAAGGCAGTGGTCTATAACTCCTACCTCCTTTTTTTGAAAGGTACTTACTGTTTAGCTTTGTTTCTGCCTGTCCATTCTAATGAAATGGCATCTTCATTTTTTATTAAGGTATAATACGCATTTAGCGAATTGCTGCAATCGTTATGTGTATAGTTCAATGAGTTTTTACATGTGTACATATCTTGTAGCTGCATTCATGCAGCTGCCCAGTAGATTAACATATAACATTTTCTTCACCAGGATTATTTCTAGATTATTTAAGTCTAATAATATGTGAATTATTATAATACATAAATATAAAAACTCTATGAAAGTAAATGTGCACCATTTTGAGCATTTCATATTACAAAGACTTTCTTGCTTAAAGGACTTTAAATAAAGTAAAATCAGATTTTTTCCCTTAAATTGAAAGAAAAAGAGAAAGTGAGGAAACGGAGGAAGAGAAGAAGAAATGAGAGTTTCTGGGCTGGTAGAGCTACATGAAAGACAGGAGTAATTTTTCCATTGATTTAAAACATTTCTTTTTGGTCTTGTTGGTTCTAGCAGTCATTATTGATTATAAAGGTAACCCAAATGAATGAACCTGTAACCAGTTCATAGATAAGGTCATTTAATAAATTTTAAATCCAGTTATTTAAGATTAAAAAAATTCACCAATTTCTTCCACTCTCCATCACCCCTTGCTTCTTGTAACCACCAGTCTGCTCTCTGTATTTATGAGCTTCAGTTCTGTTTACCAAAGTCTACATTAAAAAAATGAGATCATACGTAATATATACATATAAGTATATATATATAAAACATATATGTATATATAGCATACATATATAAACATATACATATGTATGTATGCAAAGCATATGTATATATAAAGCATTAACATTTCCTTCACCCTGAGTGGCTCCCTCATGCCTCTAGCCATAACCGGCCACTTTTCTGATATCTATCACCATAGATTTTTTTTTTTTACTTGTTTATTGAGGTATAAGATGCACAGAGTAAAGTGCATACAGTGCCCTATTGTTAAGTATATGTATTGAATTTTTTTTACATATGAATACACCCACATAGGGCTTCCCTGCTGGCTCAGAGTTTAAAGCATTTGCCTGCAAGGCGGGAGACCCGGGTTCAACCCCTGGGTCAGGAAGATCCCCTGGAGAAGGAAATGGCAACCCACTCCAGTATTCTTGCCTGGAAAATCCCATGGACGGAGGAGCCTGGTAGGTTACAGTCCATGGGGTCGCAAAGAGTCGGACACGACTGAGTGACTTCACTTCACACCCACATAACCATTATTTAGAACCCAACACAGAACATTTAGGGGCTTCCCAGGTGCACTAATGGTAAAGAACTTGCCAGCCGATGCAGGAGACGTAAGAGACTTGGATTCAATCCCTGGGTAAGAAAGATCCCCTGCAGGAGGTCAGGGCAACCCACTCCAGTATTCTTGCCTGGAGAATCCCATGGACAGAGGAGCCTGGTGGGCCATAGTCTGTAGAGTTGCAGAGTCAGACACAACCAAAGTGACTTTTCACACATGCACAGAACATTTAACCACTTTTAAGAAAAGAACAACTTTATTGAGACATAATTGAAGTACCATGAATCTTTGTAGTTTTTAGTATATTCACAGTTGTAGTATATCAGCACCATGTAATTTTAGGACACTTTCATTACCCCAAAGGGAAACCCCATGCTTGTTAGCAATCACTACCCATTTCCCCCTTCCCCCAGCCTTGGGCTGCCATTAATCTACTTTTTATTTCCATAGATTTGCCTATTCTGGAAATTTCATAGAAATGGAATTATACAGTTATGACTTTTCACTTGACAGGCTTCTTCCCTAGCAGAATATTTTTGAAGATCATTCATGTTGTGACATGTATTGTACATCATGCTTTTTTGTGGCTGAATCATTTCTGTTCTGTTGCTAATATCATGTTTTGTTTATCCTTTCATCTGCTGATAGACATTTGAGTTGTTTCCACTTTTTGGCTATCATGAATAATACTGTGTGAACACTTGTGTCCACATTTTTTGTGTGGGCATATGCTTTGAATTCTCTAAGGTATATACCCAGGAGTGGTCATTTGTTAACTCTATGTTTAACATTTTAAAGAACTACCAAACTGTTTTCCAAAGTGGCCACACCATTTACATTCCCATAAGCAATGTATGAAAGTTCCAATTTCTTGCCATTCTCAATGACATTTGTTATTGTCAATTTTGTTTATTACAACCATCCAGGCATTGTGAAGTGATATCTCATTCCTGGTTCCTATCAGTTCAGCTCAGTTCAGTTGCTCAGTCCTGTCCAACTCTTTGTGACCCCATGGACTGCAGCACGCCAGGCCTCCCTGTCCATCACCAACTCCCAGAGTTTACTCAAACTCATGTCCATTGAGTCAGTGATGCCATCCAACCATCTCATCCCCAGTCATCCCCTTCTCCCGCCTTCAATCTTTCCCAGCATCAAGGTCTTTTCTAATGAGTCAGTTCTTTGCATCAGGTGGCCAAAATATTGGAGTTTCAGCTTTAGCATCAGTCCTTCCAATGAATATTTAGGACTGATTTCCTTTATGATGGACTGGTTGGATCTCTTGCAGTCCAAGGGACTCTCAAGAGTCTTCTCCAACACCACAGTTCAAAAGCATCAATTCTTTGGCGCTCAGCTTTCTTCACAGTCCAACTCTCACATCCATACATGACTACAGGAAAAACCATAGCCTTGACTAGACAGACCTTTGTTGGCTTTTCAATATGCTGTCTAAGTTGGTCATAACTTTCCTTTCAAGGAGTAAGTGTCTTTTAATTTCATGGCTGCAGTCACCATCTGCAGTGATTTTGGAGCCCCCCAAAATAAAGTCTGACACTGTTTCCACTGTTTGCCCATCTATTTTCCATGAAGTAATGGGACCAGATGCCATGATCTTAGTTTTCTGAATGTTGAGCTTTAAGCCAACTTTTTCACTCTCCTCTTTCACTTTCATCAAGAGGCTTTTTAGTTCCTCTTCACTTTCTACCATAGGGTGGTGTCATCTGCATATCTGAGGTTATTGATAGTTCTCCCAGCAATCTTGATTCCAGCTTGTTCTTATCTATAAATCCACTGATTCTAAGTCCCTAAGGAGGTATGTATAGTGAGGCAAGAAGATAAGAAGGCAGATAATGATCTGTACAAAAGTAAATATTTATGTCTTTATTGGTTGTTTGTGATAGATTAAATTTTGAGAGTACCTGCCAAATATGCCTTTAGGAAAATTACCTAGTCCTAGAAATTAGGACAATAAAGAAGTCCAGCTACCCTGTGATGGAAATGGGAATTATTTTCTTTCAGATTTTGTTAAATCGTTTTTATGCTTTCAGAATAATAATAAAGTAGTAGAACAATTTTCCTTTAAGTTCCTTCCTACTTTCTTCACTGCATAGCCCACCAATATTTTTCTGCCTAAAGATAAATATTCCCATGCTAGAAGCCACAGCTTGAGAAGTTGCGGATGAAGATGGCTGATAGTCATACTGGTATTTAGATGTGTCAGTTTCCTTATAATAGAAATTCCACAGAAATGGAGCTATTTTATTCTTTCAAATAACTCAATTAAAATTAGTATTTCTGTTGTAAGTTGCAAATCACAACTTTATGAAAAATATTTTTGTGGGGGAGGTGAAATCGATTGATGTGGTTGTTTGTTTCTTACATTTTCTCCTTGGTGTGTGTGTGTGTGTTTGTGTGTGCATGCGCGCATGCGTGTGCATGAATTGACCTCTTATGTTTGGTTCTTGATCCATTAATTCTCAGAAGAAATATATGTGAAAAGTTTTAGAATCAACAGAATATTTATTGTGCTCATTTAAGCTATATGCCTTCCTCGTCCCTAATATATTGATGAAAAAGTGGAATGAATTCCTCTTTCTCCTTAAACCTAAGCCCTCTTAAACCCTTTAGTGTTTCGGTAGAGTTTTTAAAATTGGCATTTATTATTTTTGAACAGAAATTTTAAAGTATATTTTTGTAGTTCAGTAGCAACTAAGATTTTCTGTTTTCAGAGGAAGAAAAAGTGGCTTTTGTTAACTGGATAAACAAAGCCCTGGAGAATGACCCTGACTGTAAGCATCTCATACCAATGAACCCCAATGATGACAGTCTTTTCAAATCACTTGCTGATGGCATCCTTCTTTGGTGAGTTGAGCCCTGGGTTAAGGGAGCTGTGTTCTTACTGTCTCCACTGAAGAGCAGTCAATGAAAACTACAATTCAGTGAGTCCACTGTTTTTTGAAATTAGTAAACAAGTAGTACACAGTTCTTGAAGTTTTTATATTGCATAGAAAATTAAGTCCAATATGTTTTCCAAGATCTTCCTTCAAATGCATTCTCTTATTTGGTATCTTTTTCATTTATTTTCTTAATTATGCCAGGAAACCTTTACCTCTCCAATGCATTTAATACTGTTCAAAGGGTTTCTTTTTCCTTTTTTTTGGCTGCATGTGGCACGTGGGATCTTAGTTCCCTGACCAGAGACCAGGCCACAGCAGTGAAAGCTCTGAGTTCAAACCACTGGACTGCCAGGAAATTCCTTGGAATTTTTTTTTTCTTCACTTATCAATAAGGGAGTGTTGATCATTGACTAGGACTGAAACATGAGGAACTATAATAGAAATATATACCTCATTTGTGCTTAAATCAGATTAATATTTTAATTCAATATTGTATTCATGGCTCTTTGCAATCTGTTTCTGCTTACTAGACTGTAAACTCTCTAAAGCCATTATCTTTGCCCTTGGTTGTGTGTACTGAAGTCCCAGCATACTTCTTTGTAAAAACTAGATGTCTTTTATTTTTTAAGTTTATAAAAATACAGAAAACGTTCAAAGAAGAAACTAACCACCATGACTATTAACAGCCATAAAAAGCTATTGTTGATATTTTGGCACCTTTCCTCAGTCTTTTTCCTGTGTGTTTACCTAAAAAGAAAAAACTACCCACAATTACGGGATATTAATTTTCAAGACATTCAGTTCAGTTCAGTCACTCAGTCGTGTCCGACTCTTTGTGACCCCATGAATTGTATCTTATTCCACCTACAATTCAGATCTGTTCCTCTAACCTTCAGAGTAAATTCCTATTATGAATTGAATGGGTGTTTTCTTATCTGTGTTTCATAATATAAAATGTATTCTAAAACACAGAAGTAAAATTTATGTTAGTTTCTTTTAAAATGTGTGAATTATTGAAATTTTTGGTCAAGTCTCTGCTCTTTATTTTTCTGCAACGACAGTAATTTTAACACTGTTGATACCACTTTATGAAATTTGACTTCTTGAGGATTTTTTGTTTTATACTTCAGGCTGCTGAATGTCAGTGATCATTAAATGAAATAAAGGCAAGATTCACATAAAGATAATGCAAGACTTTGAAAAAATTAGAAATGCTAAGATTACTATTACAGTGAATGATGAATGTGATTTAGATTAGGGAATATTTCTTAGATTTTTAAAATTAAATCCCTGTATATTTTAAAGAAATGGATTATTACTTTTCAAAATTTAACTTAATTGTTTACTTATAAAAGTAAAAACATTTCTGAGTTTCTTAAACTGATTTATTCCCATTTTCTCTTTAGCAAAATGATCAACTTATCTGAACCAGATACAATTGATGAAAGAGCCATTAATAAGAAAAAGCTCACCCCCTTCACTATTTCTGTAAGTATTTGTCCTTTGCTAGTAATCATCTTACTATAAGGATAGTGAATCCCTTATGAATTGATCTTTAGGTCCAGACAAAACCATTCATTTAATGTAGTTTTGGTTTTCTATAAAAGCAAGATTTTTACTAAGTAAAATTTCAGCTGAATTTTTTTAATGAAGAAATTAAGATTCAGACTATGTTGGATGAAATTTCTTAAGAAAATAGTATTCAGATTAAGTTAGTCTAATTATTGTTATTTTTATTAATGAATATTTGCTTGATGCTAGTGTTCTTGTTGGTTGAGATAAAACTACTCCATAGTTTGACCACATCTTTTACCATTGGACAAAATTTTCACTATTTTTTTGTACCAAAACTGTTCTGTAGTCAGCTTCTCCATTCAGATCTTGTTAAAATTCAGGAATTTATAGTCACCACAGTTTTCCCCTTAAAATCTCTGGCTCAATAGGAGAATATTATATTAAGTACACTTTAGGTATCAGACACTGTTCGAAACACACCACATGAATTACCCTGTCACTTCTCCCAGCAGCCTTAAAATAAAGTAGATACTCTGCATTTACAGATGAGGAAACTGAGGCACTGGGAGGTTACACACTGGACAAGCCATGATCCTAGTAGTCTAGCTCCAGAGCCCATCCTTTAAGGAATTTTGTTTATATGTATTTTTTTTTTTTTTTTTGGCTGCATGTGTGGGATCTCAGTTCCCAGACCAGGGATTGGAACCCGTTTCCCCTGAGTGGAAGTGCAGAGTCTTAACCTCTGGACTGCCAGGGAAGTCCCTGTATCCATCCTTTAAATCATCATGCTATACTGTCACTCTCCTGAGGTGGTAGTAATAAGCAACTAGTTAATGTGCAAATCACAGCTGTGGCTATTAAGAGTGAGCTACTGCTAAGCGGTTTCCTCCATTTCTGTTGGCAGGGTATAATTCTTGATTTTGCTGAGGTTATTAAGTCTCTTCTATGAGGAAGCCACATCCTTTAGAGCAGTGGTACTTGGTTAGTCTCAGGCGAAGGGTCCCTCCCATTTCCTGTGATCCTGAAGAAGTATGTAATTGGCTGTTGACTAACATGGCTTTCTTGAACCTCACTTTCCAGTAATGTTGCATGTTCCTAGCAGAAACTGCTATTCTTGAAGAAGCTCCTTTCAGATTGTAATGGCCAGAAGTTAATTTTCTTTCCCATCTTGTGTCAGATGTGAAAGAAATACCTATCATCTAATACCTATCATTGTTGAAAATACTCATATTTATCTTTTTAGAATATGTGTCACACAATTTTTTATGTTCCTGAATCTGAAATGCAACATCTCTTACTACTGTATAAATTAATTTTAATTAATTTATTAAAAATTTAAATATTGCTTCTAATACTTACATGTCATGCATTTGGAGAAAATAAAGAAAAAATGTTCTACAACTATTTTGCAATAACTATAGGATGTGTCTGAGGGGCTGTTTTATATTTCTGTTTTTAAAGGTAACATTCTTCCACCAATATGAGTAGGGTTAATAGTCTAGGTCTCTAGCATGCTTGAAAAAGAGTACTAATGTAGAATGAGAAAAGACAGTCCTCTGGGAAGAGGCAAAGTGTTATTGTGATTATTAAATCAGTTTTGTTTACTCAGTAATTTTAGAGCTCTGGGAATAGATCTGCCAGAAAGCTACCAGTTTCCCATGAAACTTTATCTCGAAGAAGCCTAATACATTTGTAAAAGATTGTGATAGTATAGTTTTTCACCTCACAATGATAGGTTTATGAAGTATCAAGATGTATGAAAGAAGAGAAATATAAAAGGATGAAAATGACATACAGTGACTGTGAAAGCAAGGGAAAGGGACAGACCAAGTAGCTAATAGCAGGATTCATTTATGATCTTGGAGACTTATCTCTCTTCCTACCCAATGTGTTACAGACCTGCATTCTTTGGATTGTTTATCATTATTGGAAAAAAATATGTAAAAGTCTGAAAAATAGATGTCAAAGATTTAAGGACCTAAAAGTCAGGAAACTAATGCAAGAGTAGGTACAGGAGATTGAATCTGTTCCTTATAAATGCAAAAAATCCATTGTAATTGATATACTCACATATATACAAAGTTTATACTCTACCCTCACATATGTATGGGCTACTCTGGTGGCTCAGAGGGTAAAACGTCTGCCTGCAATTCAGGAGACCTGGGTTCATGTGCAAACACATGTATTAGTCTTCATTTCAATTAGTTCAAGTACGGAAAACATAAATCTCATTTGTATGTTGCAAATGGAGTAAAAGTGATGGTATGTAAAATAAGAATGAAATCTGAATAACAAATAATGCCTTTGTCCTTACTGACCCAAGAAATGTATAACAAAGCCCTCTAAAAAATGATTAACAAAAGTGAACTTATCTGGAATTGAAGCCTATTGGAAATGAAAATTTGCAAGGTGGAATGAATGAAAAGAGAGAAAAGTTGCAGTCCCTATTTGAGACTGTTAAAACTGCCATGTTTGCTTGAGTCTTTTGTTAATATCTCTGTATGGTAAGATACCCTATTTTACAGGTTAAGACACTGAAACACAAGGAGGAACAAGCACTTCTCTAATGTCTCAGTTGTTGGAGCTTCCCCAGTGTCCTTGTCTATCCCCACCAACACAGGTCTTCAGGAAGAAAGGCTGAGCATGACGGGCAGTTGTCCATGACAGAACCTGGAGAACAACCTCGGTGTGGGGTTCTCCTGTTACTTCTTATTCTTCAGAATTGACTCTAGACAATAGCAGTCATTCAAGTCCCTCATCACCAGTAGGGCAATAATGTTCAGTTCAGTCAGTCAGTTCAGCTGCTCTGCTGCTGCTAAGTCACTTCAGTCGTGTCTGACTCTGTGCAGCCCCATAGACGGCAGCCCATCAGGCTCCCCCGTTCCTGGGATTCTCCAGTCAAGAACACTGAAGTGGGTTGCTATTTTCTTCTCCAGTGCATGAAAGGTGAAAGTGAAGTCACTCAGTCATGTCCAACTCTGCAACCCCGTGGAGTGCAGCACACCAGGCTTCCCTGTCCATCACCAACTTCTGGAGCTTACTCAAACTTATGTCCATCAAGTTGGTGATGCCATCCAACCATCTCATACTCTGTTGTCTCCTTCTCCTCCTGCCTTCCATCTTTCCCAACATTAGGGTCTTTTTCCAGTGAGTCAGTTCTTCGCATCAGGTAGCCAAAGTATTGGAGTTTCAGCTTCAGCATCAGTCCTTCCAATGAAGATTCAGGACTGATTTCCTTTAGGATTGAGTGGTTGGATCTCCTTGCAGTCCAAGGGACTCTCAAGTGTCTTCTCCAACACCACACTTCAAAAGCATCAATTTTTCAGGACTCAGCTTTCTTTATGGTCCAACTCTCACATCCATACGTGACTACTGGAAAAACCATAGCTTTGACTATATGGACCTTTGTTGGTATTGTGTTTACCAATTAGAAACTACCATTTATTTGAGGAAGCACATTGTCACTCCTTATTTTCAATCCATTTTTTTGCCAATTACTTGTATGTCATTTGCAATACTTGTAAAACCAACATCTCTGAGTAAAATTAACATCAAAAGCTGGTTCTCCACATGTCACCAACATAACCTGTAGATATGACAAAGCTGAGTTTCACTGCTCACAGCAGTAAGAGAAAACACCACCTGCAAACCCGTGGCAGTGTCTTTAGGCTGAGGTTGGAACTGGAGATTTGGAATTGTGATTGAAGCTGGGTCTTTCACAGTGGGCAAGGGGAAGAGAGGGGATGGATGACTAGGTAAGGATCACGACACAGCAGTCAGGACTGGTGGAGATTGCAAGGGACAGATTTGGAGGTGAGGGAGTCAAAGAATCTTTAGAGTGCTGCTGCTGCTGCTAAGTCGCTTCAGTCGTGTCCAACTCTGTGCAACCCCACAGGCGGCAGCCCACCAGGCTTCCCCGTCTCTGGGATTCTCCAGGCAAGAGCACTGGAGTGGGTTGCCATTTACTGTCTATTGACGTTTTCCACTGAAGATCTTCCAAGTAGTGCCTGCAATGAACAAACAAATACTCTGCTGCCTTCTCCTAGAAGAGTAAAATCATGCCAGTAAGATAGACAAATAAGTGCAAAATCATGTTAAGATGTGGCTTTCTTATCGCTGTCCAGGCTGAGAGAAGCAATGGAAGATTTTGGTTCTCACTAGTTGTTACAGTCAGTTTAGTGAAATTACATATCTTTTGGCTACAGTACCATGATGTCAATGTAAGGTGTCACTGTAAGATTAACACTATTCCTGGAATCATTTTCAGTATGGTTCCTTCCCCAACATTCAGGGGAATCACAACTGGAGCAAACATACTTTATGTTCTTGGAAAAGAATACAGAAAAATATTACTGGTCTAGCGTGAATTGGTGGAGAAGGCAATGGCATCCCACTCCAGTACTCTTGCCTGGAAAATCCCATGGACGGAGGAGCCTGGAAGGCTGCAGTCCATGGGGTTGCTGAGGGTTGGACACGACTGAGCAACTTCACTTTCACTTCTCACTTTCTTGCATTGGAGAAGGAAATGGCAACCCACTCCAGTGTTCTTGCCTGGAGAATCCCACTACAAAATAATTTAATTGCAAATGCTTACTTTAATTACCCTTGACTGAACCCCAAGAGACACAGCCATTTACTTGGAGCCGAGCAAGATAAATTGCTTCAGCATACTGCAAGAGGAAGCCACTGAAATAATTACTCTGCTTTATAAGCCTTTATATAGCTTCTGGCTAATAAACATAAAAATTTAAACAAACACGGAAGCAGGGGCCCCACCCTAACACAGACTATAGAAATATAAGAGGAAAAGACAATCTCTATTTTCTCCCAAAAGAAAATCAAACACAACTAACAATAAATCCCCTAGCTCTTAAAGTTATTGCTTCTTAACTTCGGTGAATTTTAAAGTCTGACTGTATTGACTATTTGTTGCCATTAAATGGCCACA
The DNA here is from genome assembly GCF_032405125.1 of Capricornis sumatraensis. Taxonomy (NCBI): domain Eukaryota; kingdom Metazoa; phylum Chordata; class Mammalia; order Artiodactyla; family Bovidae; genus Capricornis; species Capricornis sumatraensis. The sequence continues at coordinate 232,356,771 of NC_091069.1, read as the reverse complement.
AAAACAGTGCCTAGTAGCAAATGGTGTCTTTCCAAAGGGTGAAAAAGTGATTGGGAAAAAAGTCATCGCTATATACTATGCATGTGTTATTTCTAGGGAAGAAATTTGCAAAGGGAATAAAAAAAGTAGCTAAAGCCAAGGTAACTCTGAGTTTTTCTAATTCATTGTCTTTTCCAATTTGCTGCCATGTGTTGTCCCAAACTATTTTTTTTTTGTTGTTTGGTGGTTCTTTTTCTGTACATTTGTGTTTCTGGTCACTGGTACAGCATTGATCAGTGAAGTTGCTCAGTCGTGTCTGACTCTTTGCAATCCCATGGACTGGAGCCTACCAGGCTCCTCCATCCATGGAATTTTCCAGGCAAGAGTACTGGAGTGGGTTGCCATTTCCTTCCCAACCCAAGGATCAAACCCAGGTCTCCTGCATTGCAGGCAGACGCTTTACCGTCTGATCTATCAGGGAAGCTGGATAGATGACAACTAAAGGAAAAATTAATATTAATTAAACATTGTTTTCAATTAAGCTTTTAGATTAAAATTAATGGGATATTTGGATAAAGAAAACTTTGAGTTACTTGCCCCTACCCCCGCCATTTTATTCCCTTCTGTCACACTGAGTGGATCTTAGCTCCCCAACGAGAAATCACACCTGCCTCCCTATATTGGAAGCATGAGTCTTAATCTCTAGACCACCAGGGAAGTCCCTCTTAACCTAGCCTTTACCATGATGGTTGTGGAATTGTTACTTCAACTCTAGCACTTCTCCACATGCCCTAGTCATTTATTATTTGGCATTCTTCTGTAACCCAGAGACCTCTTTTTTCTCTCTCCTCCTTTCTCCTTTTCTATCATTGATATGGACTTAGGAATTCCTATTTTTTCCAGTAGCTTAATTCATTAGTGTTCTTGATTATTTTGGTACTTAAATTGTTCCAGATTTGGCAATAGAGAGCACCTTCAAGGTGTTTCTTTTCCCTTTTTTTCATTGTTGTAAATTAGACATAAAATTTACCATTTTAGTCATTTTTGAGTGTATAGATCTGTGGCATTAAATTCATTCACATTGCTATGCATTCATCAATAGCATTCTTCTCCAGGGCCCTTCCCATCTTCCTAAAGTATAACTCTATACCCATTATATAATAATTCCCCATTCTCCACTCCCCATCCCCTGGCTATCACCATTCCACTTTCTGTCTCCATGAATTTGGCTACTCCAGGTACCTCATATTGGAATCAGATGATAGTTATTTTTGTGTGTGTGACCAGCTTATTTCACTTAGCATAATGTCTTCAATGGAGAAGGAAATAGTAACCCACTCCAGTGTTCTTGCCTGGAGAATTCCATGGGCAGAGGAGCCTGGTGGGCTACAGTCCATAGGATCACAAAGAGTCAGAAATGATTGAGCAACTTTCACTGTAATGCCTTCAAGGTTCACCCATTTCATAGCATAAGTCAGTATTCTCTTCATTTCTAAAGCTGAATAACATTCTGTTGTATGTCTACACTATATTTTACTTGTCTGTTTAAGATGATGGACACTTGGATTTTTTCTACCTTTTGACTTTTATGAATAATGCTGCTATGAACGTGGGTATACAAATAGTCCAAGTCCTAGCTCGCAGTTTTTTGAGTATATACCTAGGAGTGGATTTGCCGAATTACATGGTCCCACCATGCTTTTCTGACTTTTTGTGACCCCAAGGACTGTAGCCTGCCAGACTTCTCTGTCCATGGAATTCTCCAGGCAAGAATACTGGAGTGGTTTGCCATTCCCATATCCATGGTATCTTCCTGACCCCAGGATCAAACTCAGATTTCGTGTATTGCAGGCAGATTCTTTACCATCTGAGCCACTAGGGAAGTCCCAAGGTGACATGGTAATTCTATGTTTAATTTTTTGAAGAATAGCCATACAGTTTTCCATAGAAATTCCACCATTCTATATTCTCACTAGGAATGCACTAGGGCTCAAATTTATTCACATCCTCTCTAGCACTTGTTATTTTGTTTGTTTTTTAATCACAGACATCCTGATGGATATAAAATGGTATCTCATTGTGGGTTTCATTGACATTTCCCTAGTGATTTCTCCTGTTGATCATCTTTTCAGGTGCTTACTATCCATTTGAGGTCTTCTTCAAAGAAATTCATGTCTTTTGCCCATATTTTAATCAGGTTGTTTGTTTTTTTGTTGTTGGGTTGTAGGTGTTCTTCCTCTGTTGACATAATCAGAGCTCATACTCTTAATAATAATAATAATATGTAAACATATGTAATAATGATATGTAATAATAAACATTATATCAATGTTATAAAATATATTATTAGTTAATAATAAATATGTAACTGTATAATATGTCAGGGAATGGTAAAGAGTAAAATAAAGAATAATGAGTGCCAGCAAAGAGTGTGGTGATGTGATGATGCTTGTTATTTCATGTAGAATAATCAGAGAAAGCCATTTGTTGCATTTCAGCAGTCTTAAAGGAATTGTGGATATTTGAAGAAACTGTGTTCCAGGCAGAGGGGAAGACAAGTTCAAAGGCCTTTTAGAGCTGGAACAGAGTGAGTGACAGGACACAGTGGGATACAGAGAACATTTGATGGGTTTTAAAGCCAGTGAACATGGTCAGGTTCTTATTTCCCCAAGATCACAGGGTACTTAAAGTACCTAAGTATAGGTGGATTGTAGAAAGTAAGTCTGAGCATGGGTGTTAGGAAAGAATTAAGAAACCTGAAGAAAGACAGTTCCAGGGGTTTTTAGAAGGTGAAATTACACAGCAATTGCTCACAGGCTATAGGAGGCAAGAAGAGCAAGGATTCTGTTCAGTCTGCCTTCTTAGGAAGAAAGAAGGCAAGAATGAAGGTTGGGCCTATGGACCACAACAGAAAATAAAGGGAAACCTAGTTTTAACAGAGGATTAGAGGGAGACTAGGGAAGTATGGCCAGAAAATTGCTTCCGTTTTGGACACATTGACTTGGAGGTACTTATGAAACATCCAGGTGGACATAGCCAAGTGTGTATATTGGTGTAGAGCTTACACTGGAGGCTGGGCAGAAATGTGGCCTGGAGATAGGTTTCCGAAAGTCATTGGCATATAGAGGTGATATAAGTACTAATTATGTTTAAAAATCTTAAGTTTTAGCACCGATTGTTTACCTCCACAACTTGTTGACAAGAGTTTAGAAAGTACTTTCTCACATATATTTTTCTTTGTGGCAATTTAGGAAAATTTAAACCTAGCCCTGAATTCTGCCTCAGCCATTGGTTGTACTGTAGTCAACATTGGGGCACAGGATCTCACAGAAGGAAAACCTCACTTGGTCTTGGGACTTCTCTGGCAGATCATCAAAGTTGGTCTTTTTGCTGATATTGAGATTTCCAGGAATGAAGGTAAGGTCATCAAAAATGTTTGCTTCTCATTGACATATATTTACTGTGGGAAAAATTTATACTTCGTTGTTTTCCTCTCAGCTCTGATTGCATTGCTCAAGGAAGGTGAGGAGCTAGAAGAGCTAATGAGGCTATCTCCAGAAGAATTACTGCTGCAGTGGGTGAACTACCATCTGACCAATGCAGGATGGCCTACCATCAGCAACTTCAGCCACGACATTAAGGTTCATATTTTAATGCTCAGATTTGTGACATTAAAACAGGAATGTCAAAACACATGTCAAATTTGCTTTGAATGTCAAATGGGGTGTAGAAGTAAATTAGAACTGAAGTTTAATTCTCAAGGACACAGTCTAGAAAATGAAATTTTGCATTTCTCCATCTGAAGTGATCCCCCACTTATAATCACAGAATCTTTTGCTTAAAAAAAAAAAAACAAAACACCAAACTGGTTTGTTGGCTTGTAATAAGAAATACAGCTGGGGAATTCCTTGTCACTCCAGTGATTAGGACTTGGCACTTTCACTGCTGAGGACCCAGGTTCAGTCCCTGATTAGGGAACATAGGTCATGCAAGCCAAGTGGTGTGGGCAAAAAATAAGTAAGTAAATTAGAAAAAAAGAAATACTACTGGTTGTAAGAGGAAAGAGATGCTGCTGTTGCTGCTAAGTCGTTTCAGTCATGTCCGACTCTGTGCAACCCCATAGACGGCAGCCCACTAGGCTCCTCTGTCTCTGGGATTCTCCAGGCAAGAACACTGGAGTGGGTTGCCATTTCCTTCTCCAATGCATGAAAGTGAAAAGCAAAAGTGAATTCGCTCAGTCGTGCCCGACTCTTAGCGACCCCATGGACTGCAGCCTACCAGGCTCCTCCGTCCATGGGATTTTCCAGGCATGAGTACTGGAGTGGGGTGCCATTGCCTTCTGTGAAGAGATGTTAGCATTAGCAAATTAAAGCATTCTTTTCCATTTTCTGTGACACGAATAGACTAAGTTATAATGAGGATATCAGTCTGTTAGAGTGAGGATTATATCTGTTTGCTAGACTAGAGGCCCTAGTAGGCATAACCTGTTTCTTACTCTTAATTCCACTTTGCCAATAACCAGTTAAGAGGAAACCAAAGGGACTCCCCTGGTGGTACAGTGGATAAGAATCTGACTGCCAGTGCAGGGGACATGAGTTTGATCCCTGATCTAGGAAGATCCCACATACTGTGGAGCAACTAAGCCCATGGGCCACAACGACTGAGTCCACACGCTGGAGCACATAAGCCACAGCTCCTGAGCCCATGTGCTGCAGATACTGAGGCCTGTGCTCCGAGAGCCAGTACTCTGAAACAAGAGACGCCGTCACAACAAGGGGCCCGAGCGCTGCAACAGAGAGTAGCTGCTGCTCACTGCAACTAGAGGAAGCCCGTGCGCAGCAATGAAGGCCCAGTACAAGCAAAAATGTAATTAATTCATTAAAAAAAAAAAGGAAACCAAAGTATCTGAGGGCATAGGGAATCAGTAGACAGAAGGAGGTCTTCAGGCTTGTCTCTGAACCAAAGTAACTTGAAACCCCACCCCTCCTCATCACCACTCACCCCCTGGAGATGCAGATGCTTAGAAGTGTAAACAAATGAGAGGTGAGGAAGGGCAATGAAAGAGTGTAGGAGACAGTGTTGCTAGAATCTCTGAGGTGCAAAACATGATTGCTAGAATCTCTAAAGTGTGAAACAACTGCATTCAGGATCCTGGAGTAACAAGTAAAGGTTGCTAAGTTATTGAATAACTCATTCTTTGAAATGAAGACAATTTCTTCAATGAGTACTTTTTTCCTAAATCCAATGGTGATTTTATTCACTTTTAAAATTCTGTTGTGTTTCTTTCCTTAAAGGATTCAAGAGCCTATTTTCATCTGTTGGATCAGATTGCACCTAAAGGTGACCGGGATGATGGACCTGCCATTGCCATTGATCTTACAGGATTTAGTGTGAGTATAATTTTTAATTAAAAATTTAAAATAATTTTGTAAAATATGCACAGCATAAAACTTAGCATTTTAACCATTTTCAAGTGAACAGCTCAACAGCATTAAGTACATTTGCATTATGTGCCATCATCACCACCTTTCCTCTCTGGAATTTTTTCCTCCTCACATAGTAAAGTCTATAGGCATTAAACAATAACTCCCCTTCCCCCTCTCTCTCAAGCTCCTGGTAACCACTGTTCAACTTTGTACCTCTATGAATTTGAATAGTGAGTAGAGTCATAGAATTCAGTTCTCTACAGGGGCATTCCCTGGTAGAGTCCTCAGCCCTTCATTAAAATTTGGCTTTTATGCTTTTCAGAAGCTTTTTTCTGTGCCCTAGGCTCCAAACTTCCATGCTAAGCCATCTGGCTGTCATGAGTGAAGAAAGGGAATTGCAGGATCCTGACACTGAGTATGTGTAGAATCAACTTTATGCTCACCTATATATCCCTGGTGCAACATCACTGGAACTCACTAGGGTGCTTTTGTAGCTGTGACAGTGTACAAGGAAAGGGATTCATAAGCAATCAATTATCATTTCTTCTATTTATGTTTGGTAACACACAAAATAAAAGATGGCAATTCTAGTATTTATGATGTAGAAAGGACTGATGTAAATCCTGGCTCATCTAACAAATTTCCTAGGGAAGTCCATTCTTTGAGCATAAGCTGTAAATAACAGCGTTACATCTAAATGTTAAAATCTGATCAGATTACAGTTCGTATAAAAATCTATTAAGTGCTTAAAGTGTAACATCCAAGTTTAGTTTTAAAGGAAATTTGAGTCATCACTAATTATATTTCACATTATTATAATCTAAAAAGTTATGTACAATTTGCAAATTCGCTTGAGTACAAATATTAGGAACTGAAAAAAACTTACAGAAAGTTTCAAACTCATTCAAAAGTGAACAGACAGTGTACTGAACCACCATGAGTAGTTCCTCAGGTTCAACAGCTGTCAATGCATGGTCAGTCTTGTTTCTCCATTTATTACCTGTTTCCTCCATCTTCCATATTATTTTGAAGCAAATTCTAGACATATTATCATTTCATCAATAAGTATTTTAATACGTATTTCTAAAAGATAAAGGCACTTTGAAAATATAACCATAATACCTAAAAAAAATAACAGTAGTCTGTAATATCAAAATGATTAATCAGTGTTGATGTTTCCAGTTGCCTCATAAATATCAGATTTTCTTTTCATCATTTATTTGAATTAAAATCTAAATAAGGTCCATGTATTATGCCTTGTTCATGTCTACCTGAGGTGCTTATATTGTTTAATAGCATTGAATTTATTGCATTCTCTGATTTCAGTTACATTTTATTTACAACTCTGGTGCACAGAATTACATAAATCTTAGTCTGGTCATGATATACTCTCATCATGAGTCCATGCATGTTTTTGTTTAAATGTATTTTTCTTTGCTAGTTGTTTGTTGTATTGAAATTGTAACAAGTTCATACAGACCCTCAATCCAACAAGAATGCTAGGACTTTGACATCAGATTATATTAAGCTGTGTAGTTCTTCCCTGTCCCATCTCTCTGCCTGCCTTTAATGTGATAATCATCATCTTTATTCTTATGCTCATTGTTCTTTTGCTTTTAATACAATTTTCTTTCAGCTAAGTGTATTTCTTACAGATTTAAATCTTTCATTTTATTTTTTAACTTCATATGAAGTTTATCATGTTGTACTTAAATTTCTAGTACTTATTTTGAGTATATTATATTACTGAGAGTCACTCCTATTGTTGTATGTTCTTATATGACTATTAACACAGTTTCAATTTTCATCTGCTCTCCTGTTGATAAGCATTTGGTTTGTTTCCAAGGTTTTGCATTTGTGAAAAGTGCTATTCCTTCTGATTTTAGTATTTTTTTATATGTATCCCAACTTGTTTTTCATTGAGAAAAGAATACGCTGGAAATATCAGAGTAGATATCTTTTTATTAGTACCATTTGTGAGTAAGTCTCTTGGCCAGAAGGCACTTTAATATATGGCCCTGAACAAGTTACCTATAATTCAGCCAATAGCAGCTTACTGATAGGATATTTGAGAGTTTTTTGAGTACTTTATCCTTGAGGATGAAATATTCTTCTGATTCCAGCAAGAAACCTCAGAGACTTGTTCTTAACTGGTTTAAAAGAAATGGGGAAGTTAATTTGGAATTGCTGTGCATCCTGACCTCCTTTTGAGCCATCCATTGATTTATTTCCAGAAAAGTAATTGCTTATAAATCTGTATACGAATAAGAAATTATGCTAATCAAAAGTTTAATCTTGAACATTTTTGTTTTATTTCATTGTTTAGGAGAAAAATGACTTGAAGCGTGCTGAATTCATGCTTCAGGAAGCAGACAAACTGGGCTGCAGACAGTTTGTTACTCCTGCAGATGTGGTTTCAGGCAATCCTAAACTTAACCTGGCTTTTGTAGCTAATCTGTTCAACACGTACCCAGGCCTCCGCAAGCCTGATAATAATGACATCGATGTGAATTTATTGGAAGGTATGCTCTTTCTGTCTTTAATTGAGTCACTGTGTGTATCTTTTTATGATGTCGTCCTACTTCACTGTCGGAGGTAAGGGATTGTGGAGGGAGATGTAGTTGACTCTACGCTGGCATGTGCCTCCATTAAGGAGTTAAAGAAAATTGTTCATTTGGGTTAAAAGCAAATGCTGACGTAAATCGTACTTGTCTGTCATTTCTCCATAAGCGTTTAGTGAAAACCATCATACATTTAAAATATTCTCTTAAATGACTACATAATTCCACCACCAATATGTACAATGAAATATAGCTATTGAAAAAATAATTATTTGTAACGTTTTCCTCTTTTGAAAGCTTCAGTTTGACTCCAGTATTGTTCTCTTTTTTCTGTTTTTAGTTCACTTGAAAAAATTTACAATATTCATTACTTGTCTTGTGTGTGGGCTGTTGTTTTCTGTCTCATAATTTATAATACTTTCCTATTTTGCTTCATGAAATGCAGATTTGACCCCTCCTAATGTAGGTACTGTATTTAGTACTTTTCTATACTCTATAAATATACTCATTCTGAATGTGCTTTTTATCAGTACCATTTGTTCTTTCTATCTGGGTTGATATTTTTTGCCTTGTTCATGTTGTGTTTTTGGTTTTTTTTAATCTATCTTAATATGCCTAAAGAATGAAGGATGACAAGCAAGAAACAAATGAAACTTAATTAGAACAGCAGGTCAAGACTTGATTACGTAAACTCTATCTAATTTGCCTTCTCTAATTATGGGATAGTGGAGTTGTAAACACATTAGGGATCAGTTTTGACAGTTGGATGTCATGATTTGATGGAAAGCCTTTATCCCTCTGCTGTAAATAAACACACTTATCTTTTATCTCAAGTATCTCACTTATCTTTAATCTCTGAAAGGATTGATAACATATATCATTTTGTATTACTTAGCTATGTTACTTACATTTACTACATGTCATTGACACTTACAATATATGTATCATCATAATGACAAAAACATGCTCAGTGTCTCATTCTTTCTCATCTGTTTCAGCCTCTCTCCTTTTCCTCTCATCCTCACAACTACTCACAAATATACCAAGACCCACTTTCATACTAGAACTGAAAGGTGAAATAGTGGCAGCAGTGGTGGCAGTTATCAGAGGTAGGACTACTCGTACAATAGCCTTGATAACTGCCCTGGTTTGGAGAAGCTGATCCTGAGGTGAGGATTCTTCCTGGTGGGGAGAACTTGAACTTCAGTGTTCACTGTCTCACATCACCCATTCTTACTCCCTTCTTTGTCAGTGAGACAGAGTGAGAAATTAGCCCTATCATCTTTTTCTCTTTGACTACCACAACCAGAGTTCCAATGTCCTGGTCACTTTATAATGACAGCTTTTTGGTTAATGAAGGAAGCTTCAGATTTAACAAATACATCGTTGTAGGACTATGATTTTACCTCTGAGATTCAGTAAAATAAAGATTGTGTTCTCTGCATAGACTTGTAGATTAACAAATGTTGATTTTTCAGCAGAGAAATTTAGGGTGAGGGGTTAGAACTTTTCAAAAACTAAAAAGGGAGATGTCCATGTTTTTTTTATCAGTCTGGAAAATTTCAAAATTCCTCTCTGTCTTATAGTAGAAGGCATTGTTTAGAGTGGCATATTAAAAATGACCTGCTTTTTATAGTCACTGAATTCTTGCTAGATATCTTTTCCAACTTGCTCGCTCTCCTATTTGTCACGTTTGAATTCTTTTGCTGGTGTTCAGCATGCTTTTGGGATTTTTCAGTGTGAACAGGATTGCTAAATATTTCCATTAGTATTTATTTATATAAAAATACTGTGGGAAATATTTATCAATCATCTTTATTTAGAACATATGTATGTCCTGATACATCTGCCAAAAATGAATTTGACTTCGACTGTCACTGGAAGTTTTTCATCTGTACATTTGTTTTTGTATTCTTATGAAATTTGAAGCTTGACCTTATCACCTTCATATTCATGTATTAGTATGTCCTCACTGGCAAAGAATTTTATCTGTATGGAACTAAAGAAAATTAAAGGCCCAATTAAATAATAAATCTTCATATTAAATTGAGCCAAATATGGGGCTACCGATGCAGAGACCATCTCAAAATTTATTTGTGGTGATAGAAATACATAGACCATGGAATCAGACTTTGTCTAAATCATCGTACCCCCAATTTAATAACTGAGTACCTTTATGAGCCTTGGTTTTCTCATATATAAAACCAGACTTAATAATAATACTTATTTTGAAGAATTCCAGATCAAGTTAAAGTGACCTTTCATTAATGAACAAATTTTGTGTGCTCTATAATGGTCAGGAAGAGGAAAACAATATACCACTTTAGCACATGTAGTGAGTGTTCAATATATATTCCTTTCCTTTCCTCTTAGTAGCCTACTTTTGTTATTTCCTTTAAACTTTTATCAATTGCAACGCCAATTTAGTCCTAAAAATGCAGAGAATGTCATATAATTCTTTCTCTCTTTTATATCAGCCTTTAAGAGTTTACTTCCAAGGATGCTTTAGTTGTCTGAAATCTAGACAACATTTCCAGTCTGGAATACATATGTTTTTGTAATGCTTTACCATGACTCCTGCACAAATGCATAGTGCTTCTGGCTTTGAGCATTTATTTACCAAGACAGCTTGAAATGGTAGTAGATAAATAAATGCTCACTTTTAAAATCTCTTTTACTTTCCAGGTATCAAAAATTAAAATAATGATATAATTAGTGTAGAACAATAGGAAGAAACAGAAAACACTGGTCTACAATAGTTATAGAACTCAATGAAAATGCAAGCTTAGTGTCTTGTCTCATCAGGTCGAGCAGAAACTGGATGTTATTTTAGTAAAAATTAAACTGTTATTACACTATTGGTGTTTGAAACTTTAAAACATAATTTGGATTTTCCTATATGAAAATAATGTAAAAATTCTCTAATTACTAGAAAAAATTTATACATATAGCAAAATAGCAGAATGTAATAGAGAAATAACTAAAAGATAAATTCAAGTCACATGCATCAAGCTGCTAATCATAGTATGGTTACATTTATGTCACTTCAAGGAAAGCTGAAATATTTAATTTGCACCTAATTCAGTTCAGTCACTCAGTCTTGTCTGACTCTTTGCGACCTTGTGGACTGCAGCACATCAGACTTCCCTGTCCATCACCAACTCCCGAAGCTTGCTCAAACTCATGTCCATCAAATCGGTGATGCCATCCAACCATCACATCCTCTGTCGTCCCCTTCTCCTCCTGCCTTCAATCTTTCCCAGCATCAGGGTATTTCCTAGTGAGTATCAGGTGGCCAAAGTATTGGAGCTTCAGCTTCAGCATCAGTCCTTCCAATGAATTTTCAGGACTGAATTCCTTTAGGATTGACTGGTAGGAAGTCCTTACAGTCCAAGGGACTCACAGGAGTTTTCTCTAACACCACAAGTCTTCAGTACTCAGCTTTCTTTATGGACTAACTCTTGCTTCCATATATGCACCTTTTAATAACTCCCAAAACAAGGCAAGCATGAGTTCTAGGAGTAGTTAGTTTAACTTTGTTCTTTTTAAAAAGATTCTCATATCAGTTATGTATTATAAAATGACTGTGGCAGATACAACAGATGGATCCTTTTTGCAGACCTTTTATGCAGACCAGGGGAGACAAAATTTCAGCAAGAAATTATATAGCTATGTAATTGAACAGAGAAGAATTAAAGCAGATTATGGGAAAGGCTTCAGATAATGGTATTGGAAACCACATGAAAATGCAAGGGGCAGTCAACACAAAAACAGAATCTTTTAAATTTTATAAGATTTGGATTTCTGTTCTGGGTGTGTAGGTTTACTCTATGTGTGACACTCAGTCTGAAGAAGACTGCCAGGATGATGCACTAGGAATGGGCCCCTGGTGCTCAGATGGTCAAATGTGATAAATTGTCCTGGGGATCCCCCACGAGCTGAAGTTCAGATGGTGAGCTGGACTTGTCCATGTCTTAGAAGTGATGAGAGGTATAAACGTTTCCATTTTCAAGAGTCTAGTGATGAGAGGTAGGCAAGGACATTCCACTGTCCCCTAACTTAGCTGAAAAACAACAGTAATATTTCTAGGTGGCCCCTTAGGACAATCTGGAATGCTGGGGATGCCTAAAAGGTAGATATGGCAAAAGAGCCTCCATCTCTCTCTGTCCATACCAGAGCCCACATTCCCCTTATGGATGGGGTAAGCGCTGCTGTGAAGGGGAAGTTCAAGGACCATAGGTAATCACAGGTTAAATAATAGTGCCTGCAGGAGTTACTTCTTGAGGTGATCTTTGAGGTCTCGTGACTTACTATACTATGATGAAATGTGTCTTTTCGCACTCTGTATTGGGGCTATGTCCCTTATGTGTTTTCTGTAGGGACGATCTAAAATAACCCAGGAAGCCTATAAAATACTCAATGCTTGCTTTTATATTACCTGTAATCCCCTCTACGCTTCATTGCTGTTTGGTGTGATGAAAATGTAGGTTTGTGTGCTCAGACACTTTCCTGTGTAAAGCCATAATCTGTACAGATTTAGAGATAACACACTGGGAAAGGTAGAGCTTTTCTATTTGTGTTTAAAGTGCTAATGTTACCCTAAAAGTTTGTTTTATTAGTTTTTCACCAGTCCCCTTGCATGAAATCATAACTACAGATAGGACCAGATAGGTTTACCTGTTACTTTTGTGAACACAGAAACTAATGACTCAATAATTTACAAACGTCAAGTAAGGGACTCTAGATGAAGACATTTAGAAAGCAAATGGAGATTTTCTAGACAGGGGGAAAAGGGAGCTTTGGCGGAAAGAGATTTTTTTTTTCTTCCCTAAAAAGATTGTCCTAGAGAAGGAAATGGCAACCCACTCTAGTATTCTTGCCTGGGAAATCCCATGGACACAGGAGCCTCGTGGGCTACAGTCCATGGGGTTGCAAAGAGTCAGACATGAATTAGTGACTGAACAACAAACAAAAAGATTGTTGTATCATAGGAACCATGGCAAAATATGTATGACCAGTTTGTTCCTGCCAGAATGGTTTAAATGCAATTCTTGATTCCTTTTTTGTCCTGAATCATCAGTGTAAACTTGTGTCTACTTTAGGAGAGAGCAAGGAAGAGAGGACATTTCGGAACTGGATGAATTCCTTGGGAGTCAACCCATATATCAATCATTTGTACAGGTAAATATTTTATGTGTTTTAGCTTTCTGGGCCAGAGTCTAACTTTTCTAGTTTCAAACTATAGGTGTGTTTACATGAGAATATTTTGTAAAAATCTCAAAAATTTTAGCCAACATTAAGTTTCAGAATCCTGAGGATTGGCAATACACTGGATTTTAATAGAAAAGTATTATTTGAAAAGATAATATTATGATGTTATTAGTTATAATTTTTGATGATATAAATAATTTAGTAAAGATAATTCATCTTGCTTTTTTATAATTGCTAATCAGGAAAATAATAAATTATTTCAAGTTTAACAGATTAGAAGAACAGTAATATTAATTGCTCTTATTTTATTACTGTTCATCATTATAATTCACATTCTATTTATTTTTGCCCCAAACTTCAATTATCCCATAATTTGTTCTGAATACTTTTTTCTATTTGTAGAAATAATTTTGTTTCCCTTAGTACTTGGTTTGTTTTATTCTTTTTTGTTTAAAAATGACAACACATTATTAACATTTGTAGGATTAAGAAAATATTTTACTGAGCCATTTCCTGTGATCTCCAGTAGTGCAAATAAGGTGTCTTTCTAGGTGTAGATGAGAGGAAACCATCCTTCTCCATTATAAGACCTACCTGAGCATGCCTAAAAATGCAAAAGAACTCAGCTCCAGTTAATTGTATATTTTTCTAATTAATTAAACCTATTAATAATTTATACATCAAGGAAACTTCTTAATGAACAATAACTGCTTTTAATTAAATATGAACTGAAGACTAATACCACAAAAGACTATGTTCACTGGATGAGATTTATGGTGTAGTTATTTCTTGGTGTATATTCAAAATAGTCTTTAAAATCAGTATTGCCTGGTTGTGGTAACTCGCTTTGACGTGATAGACTTAAATTTCATAAAGTTTTTAATAGGAGAGTGTGAATTCAATTGCATGACAAGAGACACATGTCTTTTACACTGGAACTTCTCAGAGTAGTGGCCTTGTGAAGAGCTCTAGTACCGGAGGTAAAGAGGGGAGCTAATTAAGCTTGTTCTTCTAAAGGGGTAGCAGTTTAATAAGACTGCAAACTCTGTTACCTTCTTGATCTTTCTAAGTGTGATATCTCACTGAAAATCCTTGATTCAGAAACCTCAGGTGAAATATTATTTTTCTGAACCTACTAAATATTGCCACAATTAAAAGGCAGAAAATACATAATTCAGAGATTCTCAATTTTTCTCTTGTGATATACTTGTTACTTGGTATAAATATATAATATGATACTGCTTTATCATTACTTTTGTACTTACAATAAATAAAGAAATTTTCTTCTAAAAAAATAGGTTAGATCTTTTTGGACTCATTTGAAAGAATGTCTACAATATATAACTGAGAGAACATAATGATATAATAGGACTACTATAATCTCACTTTTATTTTAAAGTTGAGTATATACATATATGTATTGGAATTTTAAAAAAATCTAGAGGGATTAAAACCAAACTGTATACAACCTAGAGAAGAGGGTTAAGGTAGTGAGGAGACTTAGTTTTCATGTTAGTAACATAAATATGGTTTTGGAGGGGTTTTCTTTGTTTTACAATAAACATGTATTTTCTTTTTAAATTAAGAAGGACATTTAAAACTAGGAGATTAGAATTTATTGAGACTTCATGGTAGCTTCATAAATGTGGTTGACAGTGGAGAATAATTGACCAAATTTTTTTAGCTAAACATGATTATTTTTATTTAGTTCCTGAACTGCTAGCATAGGGTTTCCAGGTATAGGTAATTTTTGGAGGGGTAAGGGAAGTTCAGAAAATTCTCAAAAATCACCTTAAAAAGAACCATCAGGATATAGAAAAACAAGAACCAGAGGTTTAGTTGGCACCAGAACTATTGTCCATAAATTTGTGTCTGGGTCATATTCCTAAACCAACCCCTAAGTGATTAGCTCCCCACCTGCAGCATACCAAACCCAGCCTAAACCAAAGCAAAAGAGTCATTTAGATTGTTTTTAACTGAAAATTCCCTCCTCTCAAGTTATTAATATATTTTAAGAATTACTAGCCCTAGACTTTCTCTGACAGGTTGGTTCTAGAACACATCTGGAAATAATTTCAACTCTCTGGGCCTCAGTTTCCCTATTTGCAAAACATGAGTATTAATACCATACCTACATAGAAATAAGAATGAATTCCTTTAAAGAACAAAAAAGTTCATGAAATGAGATTTCAGAACTTATACAACTACTTCAGTGATTTACTTTTCATACAGCTTTCTCCATGTGCTGATAGATGACTTAGCTCTTGATTACCTTCATCAAAAAAGGACTCTTTTAAGACAGGAGGACTTTCTCTCTCCTTCACTCAGTGTAGGGCACAGCCCCCTGCATGGCCATATGGTGTGTGCTCAGAGATGCAAAGTAACTTTCATATGAACCTCAGCAAAACAGAACTCAATGAACAAGCTGTTGAGGGAGAAAACTCATGTAATTCAGCATGGAGCTAGCAAGTTAAAAATCAGTCACTGTTGCCTTATGTCCTTACCATACAGAATTGAAAACAGATTCAATAGATGTACTCTGGGTGCCTCAGGAGAACATGTTTGCCTGAATCCCAAGTAGTAGTATTTTTACTTCAGTAACTCCTCCTTTCTCCTAAATTCCTTCCTCTTAACCCTCACTGTTTGACATGAACAGCTTCCTACTGAGTAGCTATTGGTGATTTTTATATAATTAACTTTTAAAGTTTTAAAAATCATAATACATAAGTAATAGATGAACTCATTCTCATGGTACAAGCTTCAGGAAGTATGTAAGTATGTAGAACAACAATAAAAAACCATGCTAATCCCATCTTACCCAGCCCATGTTCCTTTTTTTCCTGCCCAGAGGTAATGGCTATGAATAGAGGTATTTAAATAATACTAACTCTGAATATATTTTTAATATTTTAGATTAAAAGATTAAAATGCATTAATATAATTAAAATACATTTAATAATATCTTAAATAGAAATATTTTAAAATTATATTTTAAATAAATAAATAACTGCCTCTTGCTTTTTTAAACTTGGTGTGTTGTATAAAGCTTTCATGTTAGTACATAGGGATCTACCTTGTTCCATCCTATGGTGGTTCAGGAGTCCAGGGTAAGGTTAATTTACTCAACAGCCCTTACTGTCAGGCATTTAAGTTGTCTCTAAATTTATAAATACCATGGGAGTGAATATCCTTGTACGTCTATCTTTGTACATGTTTATGAAAAAAATTCGGACAGATTCCTAGATTACAAGTTCTGGGTCAAATGATCTATTCTGCCTGCCATTCTTTAAGCATTCAATAGTCCCACTGTATTTTTATAGACAAAGCCCATCTCCAGTGTGCTTAGTAAAACCAGATCATACCAACATTTCCTCTTCCTTCATTTTCTTTTTCTCTTGTCTTAGTGACCTTGCAGATGCATTAGTCATCTTTCAGCTCTACGAAATGATCCGCGTGCCAGTTGACTGGAGCCATGTCAACAAACCTCCTTATCCTGCTCTTGGAGGGAACATGAAGAAGGTGAATGAAATAATGCCCATGCATCTGTTATTATTGTTCTCATATAAAACAGAGGACTTAAGGGTTTCATAAAGCTTAGTAAATGTAATCTGTCCCCACAGATTCATCCCAAATCATGTTATACTTATTATCCTTAATACAGGTGAGCTTTCGTGTTTGGAAAGATAAAGCTAGTCCTCCAAGTCAGACACTTTGTATTAATATTCTTGGAGATGCATTATCCATGAATTCCTATTTTATAATCGCCAAAACTTGCCAGATATTTACTGGTTATTTGTTAATATTTTCAGTAGATATTAACTGATTACCTACAATCTGTACATACTGTACAATGCAGGATATAAAATAGAGCAAGTCATGGAGTTGGTCTTCAGGAAACCCTAAAGAATATGTGTGTGTGCGTGCTAAGTTGCTTCAGTTGTGTCCAACTCTTTGTGACCTCATGGCCTGTAGCCCGCCAGGCTCCTCTGTCCATGGGATTCTCCAGGCAAGGATACTGCAATGGTTTGCCATGCCCTTCTCCAGGGGACCTTCCCGACTCTGGGATTGAATTCGCACCTCTCTCTTATATCTCCTGCACTGGCAAGCAGGTTCTTTACCAATAGTGCCACCTGTGAAGCTCAAGATATATATGCAGATAACTATGATACAATGTAATGTAGGCAAAAGTGAATATTATGAGTTCTAAGGAAGCCTTTGACAGATCACAACAAACTAGTAAATTCTTGAAGAGATGGGAATACCAGACCACCTGACCTGCCTCCTGAGAAATCTGTATATAGGTCAAGAAGCAACAGTTAGAACTGGACATGAAACAACAAACTGGTTCCAAATTGGGAAAGGAGTACATCAAGGCTGTATATTGTCACCATGCTTATTTAACTTATATGCACAGTAAATAATGAGAAATGCTGGTCTGGATGAAGCACAAGCTGGAATCAAGATTGCAGGGAGAAATATCAATAACATCAGATATGCAGATGACACTACCCTTATGGCAGAAAGTGAAGAAGAACTAAGAGCCTCTTGATGAAAGAGAAAGAGGAGAGTTTAAAAAGTTGGCTTAAAGCCCAACATTCAGAAAACTAAGATCATGGCATCTGGTCCCATCACTTCATGGGAAATAGATGGGGAAACAGTGGAAACAGTGTCAGACTTTATTTTGGGGGGCTCCAAAATTGCTGCAGATGGTGATTGCAGCCATGAAATTAAAAGACACTTACTCCTTGGAAGGAAAGTTATGACCAAGCTAGATAGCATATTCAAAAGCAGAGACATTACTTTTCCAACAAAGGTCCATCTAGTCAAGGCTATGGTTTTTCCTGTGGTCATGTATGGATGTGAGAGTTGGACTGTGAAGAAAGCTGAGCACCAAAGAATTGATGCTTTTGAACTGTGGTGTTAGAGAAGACTCTTGAGAGTCCCTTGGACTGCAAGGAGATCCAACCAATCCATCCTAAATGAGATCAGTCCTGGGTGTTCATTGGAAGGACTGATGCTAAAGCTGAAACTCCAATACTTTGGCCACCTCATGCGAAGAATTGACTCATTGGAAAAGACTCTGATGCTGGGAGGGATTGGGGGCAGGAGGAGAAGGGGACGACAGAGGATGAGATGGCCGGATGGCATCACCAACTCTATGGACATGAGTTTGAGTGAACTCCGGGAGTTGGTGATGGACGAGGAGGCCTAGCGTGTTGCAATTCATGGGATCACAAAGAGTTGGACACGATTGAGTGACTGAACTGAACTGTGAAGTTAGCCTGCAGTCTCATGAGTTAAAAATTATCTCTAGTGAAATATAATCAATGGAACTATAACCATATTCCTTGATAGTAATCTAAATATTATAAAGATATTCAAATTCTTACAAATTGACTTATAGGTGGGAAATAATTCTAGTTAAAATTACAATAAATCTCCTTATGCGTATGTGGGCATGTGTGTGCACTAGGGGATGGGATTATAAAGGTGATTTTAAAGTTCAACTGGAATAAGAAATAGACCCTAATCATCAAGAACATTTTCTAGGAATGTTGAGGGAGAAGCTGTTAGCAAACATAAAAATCTTATGATAAAGCTAAAGTAATTGAAATAAGTTTTTAATATGCATATAAAATATTTTTATGCATATAAAAAATAATATGCATATAAAAATCAAATGGATTACAGTAGCCTAAAAACCTATCCTAAAATATAAGAACTTAATATATAACTAAATATATAACATAATATTGCTTACTGAATCCAGTAGGGAGAGAAAGGATTATCCAAAATATGATGCTGGAACAACTGAGTAAATATTTTGTAGGGAAAAAAGTACTTTTCACCATATATCAACTACCCAAATAAATTCCAGTAGAATAAAAGTGAAGACTTAAAGGCTTAAATGTAATAAATAAAACTTTAAGAAAATAGAAGTGAATTATAATTTACTCTTACAATGATAAATTACAAATAAATAATTGATATAGTAGATTACATATGAATTTAAAACTTATGCAAAAATAAACACCAGAAACAAAACTTAAAAGTAAATAAAAATAATAAACTATGAAACATTTTCAACAGAACAATAAATGGTTAATATCCATAACATAAAAACAGTTTATACAAATCAATTACTATTACTAAAATTTTAATAGCAAAATGGGAGAGTAAACAATATGCGTGAACAATTCACAGAAAAAGAAATAATGATGGATAATATACACATGAAAAAATTTTCACCCACAGTAAAGAAATGCAATTTAAGATAAAAGACAATTGGGAATTCCCTGGTGGTCCAATGGTTAGGACCTGCTATGGCCTGAGTTCTATCCCTGGTTGGGAACTAAGATCCCACATGCAGCATGGTGTAACCAAAGAAAATAAAATGAAAGAAATAGATTGTACTGCATCCAGTGTTAGAGGGAGTGTTCATTTGTATAAACTTTCTAAAACAGTTTGGTAATATATATCAATAATCTTCCAAAAGTCCTTTTAATTGACCTATAATTTCACTTATTATCTGTCATTATTAGTTATGTTTTTTATATGTAATAATGTGTATATGTCAATCCCAATCTCCTGATTTATCCCTCCTCCCCTTACCCCCTGGCAAAACTATAAGTTTGTTTTGTACATCTGTGACTCTATTTCTGTTTTGTAGATAAGTTCATTTGTATTCTTTTTTTCAGATTCTTCATATAAGTGATATCATATGCTGTGTCTTTCTCTGTCTGACTTACTTCACTCAGTATGACACACACACACAGACACGTGTTCAAAATGTACTTCTTCCTCTTGATCTCTAGACTGTGTATTTATAGACTTTGTAATTAAAAAAAAATCCTATTTTTGAAAGACAAGAAAGAAAGGCATCATAATTTTAAAAGTAATTAAATGGATAGTATAATTGCAAGAGGTTTATATATATTCACATTTTTCAGTATTTCTAGTGGTTGGACTATCTGTGTTTTATATTTTATTTGATATGCCTGTAATTATCATGGAGTAAAATTCAGGAAATTTTGTTACCTAATTTCATATAAGTTTTTTAAATCAAAATTTCAGATGCAAAATGTAACAGGAAAACCAACTGAACCCTCATTGATTATACCTGGAGGTTTTGAATGTTAATTATATGATGCCACAAATTAATCATATGTAGCATGTTCCCTTTCAACAAATACTAGCTATTTATAGAATGAACACAAGTCCTGAAATAAGTTCAAGATATTTAAAAAGTAAAGAAGCAGTACTTTCATGACGCAGTATCCAGGGACTTATTTCATGGACTTCAGGCATTCATCAGCGGATGTCGCTTAGCTTCATTTGTGAAGTTCGTAAAACTGCACCACTTAAATAGCCTTTCTTCACTGTTTCTTTGGTATTTCTTTTCCCTTGGAACTCTGTCTCCCGTTATATAGTTTTTTTTTTTTTCATTTTCAAATTAT
Organism: Capricornis sumatraensis; assembly: GCF_032405125.1. Lineage (NCBI taxonomy): Eukaryota > Metazoa > Chordata > Mammalia > Artiodactyla > Bovidae > Capricornis > Capricornis sumatraensis. The sequence continues at coordinate 232,336,137 of NC_091069.1, read as the reverse complement.
CTGAGCTTCACTTTTGAAATGCTTGGTAATCGTTTCTTCCATTAATTCTGTGAGACTATATACTCTCCACTATTTTCATGGTTTGTGTTCTTCTTACCTTTCATAGGGTTTTAAACTTCTAGCCTGACAACTCTAGGCTCAGTTCCAAGGCTCAGTTCTTGGTCTAATGCTCTTAACGTTCTGTATTTACATTCTCAGGGAGCAGATCCTTTTTTAGAGTGTTAGTTTAGTTCAGTTCAGTTCAGTCGTTCAATCGTGTCCCACTCTTTGCGACCCCATGAATCACAGCACACCAGGCCTCCCTGTCCATCACCAGCTCCCGGAGTTCACTCAGACTCATGTCCATCGAGTCAGTGATGCCATCCAGCCATCTCATCCTCTGTCGTCCATTCTCCTCCTGCCCCCAATTCCTCCCAGCATCAGAGTCTCTTCCAATGAGTCAACTCTTTGCATGAGGTGGCCAAAGTACTGGAGTTTCAGCTTTAGCATCATTCCTTCCAAAGAAATCCCAGGGCTAATCTTCAGAATGGACTGGTTGGATCTCCTTGCAGTCCAAGGGACTCTCAATAGAGTGTTAAGTACCACCAGAAACATGGCTTACTTCTAGGAACCTAACTTCTTACTCTTTCTCTAGTTTGGTACCTGTCTTCATCTTAGAACTATTTTGTCCAACTTGGAATCAAATGTTGCCAAAAAGTAGAATTCATCTTTTCCCTTATGCCAGCATCCATTTCCATTTTCTCTTTGACTGCTCATCGCATCAGCATCTCGGCCCTCTAAACTATTAACCCCGAGCTCTTTTCTCACCATCATTCTCATCAGGAATTTTACTCAAACTAATCATAAAATAGAGAGCCCTTTGTTGAAATACATTTTACATGAGTAATTATTACAGTTTGTTCAGAAATTCTCCTGTTGCAATGACTGGCAGTGGAAAACTTGCTTTTTAAAAAAATCTTCTGCCCACACTTTGCAGCATGTGGGATCTTATTACTATTTCCCTGGCCAGGGATCAAACCCATGCCTCCTGCATGGAGGTCCCACTGGACCACTAGGGAAGTGCCCCAAATATGCTGGGTTTTCTCTCTTCTATCCACACTATTACATAAACAGAGCTCTGATGCTGTGTTTCATAAATAGGAATTCATTTTTTCAGTTATGTGCATATTTCTATTTAGAAGCCTAAATCGATAATCCTGGGAAAGAGAAAGAATTTTGTAACATTATCTCCGTGCATTAAAAAAAATGAATATGTATCTAAGATTTGATTTAACTCATTAAGGGAGCAAGGCAGATATTACAGCAGGTTCATAGTATCTTCTTACATTTTTATTGGTAACAAACTGACCTCTGGGAATTTGCATTCTGTTTTTTAAAGAACAGTACCCATTAATTTATACAAATTCTGTTATTGTGTAGTCCTTTTCTCACTTTTTCTGGAAACATTTTCTTCTTAGAAAAAAAGTATATCTTTGTTTCTCAGGTTTACTTGTTTTGTAATGAGGTCTTAACTAACTTGGGAAAGAAAATTAGGAGAAATCAGTCATACTGTTTTTCTTAACTAAATGTTTGAAAGTGGAAGTGTTAGTCAGTCAGTGGTGTCCAATTCTTTGCGACCTCATGGACTACAGCACGCCAGCCTTCCCTGTCCTTCACTATCTTATGGAGTTTGCTCAAATTCATGTCCATTGAGTCAGTGATGCCATCTAAACATCTCATCCTTTGTTGCCCGTTTCTCCTCCTCCCCTCACTCTTTTGCAGCATCAAGTTCTTTTCTATGAGTCAGGTGGCCAAAGCATTACAGCTTCAACTTCAGCATCAGTCCTTCCAGTGAATATTTGGGATTGATTTCCTTTAGGATTGACTGGTTGGATCTCCTTGCAGTCCAAGGGACTCTCAAGAGTCTTCTCCAACACCATAGTTCAAAAGCATCAATTCTTTGGTGCTCAGCCTTATTTATGGTCCAACTCTCACATCTGTACACGACTACCAGAAAAACCATCAGTTCAGTTCAGTTCAGTCGCTCAGTCGTGTCCGACTCTTTGCAACCCCATGAATTGCAGCACGCCAGGCCTCCCTGTCCATTTGACTATACGGACCTTTGTAAAGTAATGTCTTTGCTTTTCAACACACTGTCTAAGTTTGTCATTGCTTTTCTTCCAAGGAGCAAGTGTCTTTTAATTTCATGGCTGCAGTCACCATCTGCAGTTATTTTGGAGCCCAAGAAAATAAAGTCTGTTACTGTTTCCATTATTTCCCCATCTATTTGCCATGAAGTGATAGGACCAGATGCCATGATCTTTGTTTTTTGACTGTTGAGTTTTAAGCCAGCATTTTCACTCTCCTCTTTCACCTTCATCAAGAGGCTCTTTAGTTCTTCTTCACTTTCTGCCATAAGGGTGGTGTCATCTGCATATCTGAGGTTATTGATATTTCTCCCGGCAATCTTGATTCCAGCTTGAGCTTCATCCAGCCCAGCATTTCTCATGATGTACTCTGCATATAAGTTAAATAAGCAGGGTGACAATATACAGCCCTGATGTACTCCTTTCCCAATTTTGAACCAGTTTGTTGTTTCATGTCTGGTTCTAACTGTTGCTTCTTGACCTGCATACAGATTTCTCAGGAGGCAGGTCAGGTGGTCTGGTATTCCCTTCTCTTTAAGAATTTTCCAGTTTTTTTGTGATCCTAACAGTCAAAGGATTTAGCATAGTCAGTGACATAGAGTTAGATGTTTCTCTGGAATTCTTTTGCTTTTTTGATGATCCAACAGATGTTGGCAATTTGATTTCTGGTTCCTCTGCCTTTTCTCAATCAAGCTTGTACATCTGGAATTTCTCAATTCATGTATTGTTGAAGTCTCAGTTGAAGGATTTTGAGCATTACCTCGCTAGCTTGTGAAATGAGCACATTGTATAGCAGTCTGAACATTCTTTGGCATTGCCCTTCCTTGGGATTGGGCATATATATGTGCATACACATATGGGGCATATATATATATATGTGTGTGTGTGTGTGTGTATACACACACACAAATGAGTGCATACATACGTACACACACTATATATATATATATACACACACAAATGAGTGTGTGTTCTGAGATAAGTATAGTACTAGATGACTGGAAATAATGAACTTCTGTAGAGGCTAGGATAGACAAAAACTTTTTAATTGTACTTTTATCACTGGAAAGAAGTCGTTAGTTTACTTGGTGTTCATGCATCAGATTCTTACTATAGTGGACAGGGCTTCCCCGGTGGCTCAGATGGTAAAGAATCTGCCTGCAATGCAGGAGACCTGGGTTCGATCCCTGGTTTGGGAAAATCCCTTGGAGAAGGAAATGGCTACCCTCTCCTGTATTCCTGCCTGGGAAATACAGTGGACAAAGGAGCCTGGCAGGGTACAGTCCGTGGGGTCATAAGAGTAAGACATGCCTTAGTGATTAAACCACTACCATGCATCCGATTCCTACTGTAGACAGGACACTGTGCTGAGTCCTGGGCTGGGGGTAGGGAGAATATGTACAGGTTTGTGCATTTTATAATTTTTTTCCTTTAAAAGGAGCTTATGTATGATTGGCAAAAGAAAGTTCATAAAATGCTAAGTAGAAGATGGTGCATAAGCATTATAAAATAACCATGTTTGGAAGTTCAACAAAGGATGCAGATGATATAGTTAAGGTTAATCCTTTTTTGAAAATCATTGGCTTAAAGCTTAATTTTAAAGGATGGGTGAGATCTAGATATAAAATACTAGAAATGAAGTTAGATTCTTAAACAATTTCACTTTTCACTAATTTAAAATGTAGACAAAATAACGCTGATTACCTCAATTGATGGAATACAGAAAACTAGGTTTAGAGTTTCAGATTTGCCACTAATTCACTGTGTAATCTTGGACAGTCAAGACTTTTAAGAGAGAATCTTCAAACTTTTCAGCCAGTTGTTTCCTTACCCAGTTAACCCCTTGGTGCTCTGATATTTTCAGCTATAAAATGGAATAGTTATTTCCCTAATTTCACTGGTTACTAGGATATGAAACTGTCATAAATTTTCAGTGTCATCACAATTATTTTTCAGATGACTGAACTAGGCTGGCCTATTTCAAGAAATACATTAAAAATTTTGTCGTTATACCCAAACTTTTACTTCCTACTTACAGATTGAAAACTGTAACTATGCAGTGGAACTTGGGAAGAATAAGGCCAAATTCTCTTTGGTTGGCATTGCTGGGCAGGACTTAAATGAAGGAAATTCAACACTTACTCTGGCATTGGTGTGGCAGCTGATGAGAAGGTAAAGACTGACTTGTTTGTGGCATCACTATCAGTTTCCTTCAACAAGTCATTTGAAGTAAAATTTTAGCTACTTTTGTAGAATAGCAAACACAGAAGAGAAATATACAATGCAAAATATATTGTTAATGATTTGTTGTTGACAATAAATTTTTTATAAGTTTACTTTATTTTGAAAGGGACTCAATCTCTAAAACACAACTATTCTTATTTAATGCCTCTGGAAAACTGCTTAGTAAAGAGTTGTTTTAATTTTTTTAACATACCAGATAGTAGTTTTTGATTTTGACTACTGAACTCTGTGACTTTGGAATCTACTAAGTGCAAATAACAGAGTAAAATTAGAAATATTTATTATAATTGAAATATTTCTTAAATATTCATCTAAATATTGATATAAATGATGTAAGAGTAAATTTCACCACTTTCAGCCTTAAATATATATCTTTTCTGTTACAGGTACACACTGAATGTGTTATCAGATCTTGGAGAGGGTGAAAAAGTAAATGATGCAATTATCATTGAATGGGTCAATCAGACTCTTAAAAGTGCAAACAAAAAAACTTTCATTTCCAGCTTCAAGGTAATCAAAAGCTCTTTTGAAATTTGGGAGGGGTAAGAAATTACATTTAGGAAAGAATTTTTATTGGGGATTACACTGACTTAGGTTTTGTTAAAACACCCAGTTGATGAGCTTAGGCATACTGATTATTTGGGATGTGTAAACCAGAAATATTCAATTTGAATTCATGTATTTTGACTGGTTATCCTATTGAATATAAATGCAGGTTAACATTATTGGACTCTAGTAATGTAATGTTCAAGAAGAAATTGAGCCAAAAATCCAATTGTCAAAGAAAAAAGAAAGATAAATAGCTATTGTTTAAATAGGACTATAATCTTTTGTGCTCTCTAGCAGCAGTCTCAGAATTGTATTGACATCATTTCCAAGGCATAACAGCCAGCCAAACCGATTCAAGTGGGAATTGAGAAAACTGGTAGGAAAAAAGAAATCAAATCTTGTCATCTGGCTTCATAATGGCACTTAACACTCACTTCCGAGCATTTGTGGATGATTCGTGAAGCACTCAGAATGTAGCCTGCACATACCTACTGACTAATTTTCATGCATTTCCATTGTGTTTTGCTTTTGCATGCAAGCTGATAGTAGCTACAAATAAGCATGTCTGCTTGTTCACATCCATTCAGTGAGCCTTGTGTTTGTGATTTTATTATATGTGAAAATTTAGCCTTCAATTTGTATTTTTTTTTTAGTGACTTAAGAGTGCAAACAGATGAAATCCTAAGCTCACCCCAAAGTTATTTACCCATTTTCATTTTCTTCTTTGTTTTGCTATATATGTTTGACAATATGGTAGAACAGAAGAAATGTCAGAAATTGATAAATTCAATCTTCTGTTCTTTACCAAAAACTGAGCTGGATGTTGGCAGAGATGTTACCCAGTCCTAGTTCAACAGTGTTTCTTTTCCATCTTGTAAGGATCTAATTACATTGAATTTTTATTGTTGCTGATATAGAAAGAAAAGAATTTTTAGGCCATGGTTTGTCTTTATATAAAACACAACTTAAAATGTAAGACAGGAAGGGGGATATATAAAACTCTCTAATTGACAGATACTCTTTAAAATTGTTATACTGAAATTAAATTCATTTGTACATTAATTTGTGAAAAATAATAAGCATATAGATCATTAAATATAATAGATAATATCTAGAAGCAAATTAATAAAACATTTTTGAGGTCTTAGCTATTAAGTAACATTTTTAGGTAAAGAAAGGATGTAAGAAATAATTTCAGCTCTCAGAGTGTTTGCCATTTATTTGAAAGATAAAATTTGTATGACTGAGGAAGTAATACTACTACAGGGTAAATATTAAAATCCAAAGATATAATACGACTAATATTATGGGAAAATCTAACTAATTTCCAAATGAATGGTCAGTTGAAGGGTAGATGGAGAAAGTTGGATTCTATCTGAGCATCAGAGATACAGGCAGGATTTGAATTCATGGAGAACAAGGCTTCCCAGGTGGTGCAGTGGTGAAGAATCTGCCTGCAGAGTTGGATGCGACCCAGCACACAGGCACCAAAGAACAAAAGGGTAATAATAAGCTAGAAGGGGGTCCACCTTGAATAAAGGTAAGTCTGAGAGGGTTAGGAGAAGTAGTTTGGACAGACAGAATGGTTCCTAAGTGATGCAGTGCAAGATATAGGCTGGGCCAAGACTGTGGAGGTGTTGCAGGAAGGCGGACCCCTTCTAGATAGGGCGGGAGAATGGGCTCCTGTCTAACACTTGTAAATGAATTGTCTGAGGAGACACATGTGCTGACAAAGCAAGAGATTTTATTGGGAAGGAGTGCCTGGGCAGAGAGTGTCAGGGAAAGGGAAACCAGGAGGACTGCTCTGCCACGTGGCTTAAGTTTTATGGTAATTGGGTTAGTTTCTGGATTGTCTTTGGCCTATCATTCTGACTTAGGGTCTTTCCTGGTGGTGCACACATCACTCAGCCAAGATGGATTCCAGAGAGGAGGATTCTGGGAGGTTGGTAGGACACATGGCATCTCCTTTTGACCTTTCCCAAATGCTTCCGGTTGTTGGTGGCTTGTTAGTTCCATGTTCGTTACCAGGACATCCTATCATAAAATAACTCATGCAGATGGTTATTGTGGTGCCTGGCCAGGGTGGGCAGTTTCAGTCAATGTTTCCCCTAACAGAGAAATCTGGCTTTAAAGAGGGTATTGATAAGGCAAGTAACATAAGCAAAGTATTTTAGAAATTCTGTCCTGAAGGTAGGGAGTATGATAGGAGGAAGAGTCATGTTAAGTGCAAGGAAGCTGTTGAGGCAGAACTCAAGGTAATACAGATCCTGGGTAGGGGTGGGAAATGGGCACTGGGATCTGTAAGAATGGACGTGTGTCTGTGTGTGTGTTAATCAGTCGTGTCCAACTTTTTGAGATCCCATGGACTGTAGCCCACCAGGCTCCTCTGTCCATGGAATTCTCCAGACAAGAATACTACTGTATTACTACAGTATTAATATATATTAGTATAAATATATATATAGTATATATATATATTATAATATACTAATAATAGTATATCAGTATAATACTGAGTGAGTAGCCATTTCCTTCTCCAGGGGATCTTCCCGACCTAGGGATCTAATCATGGTCTCCTGCACTGCAGGCAGATTGTTTTCTATCTATGCCAGCAGGGAAGCCCAAGAATGGATAGTTACTTGCAAAAAAACAGGGAGGATTTGGCTCCTTAATTTAGGGATGCACAGGAAGGAGAGGAGTTATCTAAACGGACAAGTTATTTAACTTTTCTAATACTCTTTTGCTTATAAAGTTGAGAGAATTAAAAGAAACAATAATGTGTTAGTACAGTGACACATAGGAATCAGTCAATGGTAATTATGATTATTGTTACTGGCTGACATACCACCTCCTTATCTTCTTTGTGAGGGAAAAAACAAACTGGATGTTCGGGGCCTGGGTAATAAAAGGTGGGGATGTCTGAGGTACAGCTGCTTTCTAAACAGGCAGTGAATTTAACAATCATTTTTCAACTTATTGAATTTGAGGTAATTCTCAGGAAATGAGTTGGGTTAAAAGAGATATTAAAACTAGAATTACAACTTGGTGATCAGTTGAACAGAAGAGATAGTTGAAAAATGGGGGCTTCCCTGATGGATCAGTGGGTAAAGAATCCACCTGCAATGAAGGAGACACAGGAGGCACGGGAGACCTGGGTTCAATTCCTGGGTTGGGAAGATTCCCTGGAGGAGGAAATGGCAACCCACTCTAGTATTTTTGCCTGAAAAATCCTATGGATAGAGGAGCCCTGGGCTACAGTCCAAAGGGTCACAAAGAGTCGGACATGTCTGAGTGACTAACAGACACACACACACAACATTAAAGGGAGATAGCTTAAGAGAAAAGCGGACTTGAGACTATGGGTTTACTAGAACTGAGGTGGTAAAAACATATTGCAAAAGTGCTTGCATTTATATATGTTTGATAATAAAACCTTTAGACAGAATATAAATAATTAAGAAATATAGCAGTGAATGCTAAAAAATAGCTGGGCTAGGGAGGTTTCTTCCAGTTTGGTGTGTTATATTTGAAAGCTATAATAAGTGGTACTAGTAAGAACCTATTAATCAAGGCAGTGTTGTACCCAGAAATTTTAGAAAAGACAAATTTACCCCTTTTAGTTGCAATGTTATTTTTCCTCACCAAGAAGATAAGGAGGTGGTATGTCAGCCAATAATGATAATCATAATTACCATTGATTGATTCCTATGTGTCACTATACTAACACATTATTGTTTAATTCTCTCAGCTCTATAAGCAAAAAAGTATTAGAAAAGTTAAATAACTTGTCCATTGTCATCGAATGTTAAGCAGAATAGTTAGATTTCACATCCAGATCTAACTGCAGGTTGAATGCTAAGCTATGGTATTGTTCAGCCCTGGGTTTGACATAGGCTTAGCTACTTATTAGCTGTGTTGACATACTGCTCATTAATTCTGTGAATATTCAAAGCTTCTTACTCTGTGTCAGATGCTTTGCTAGGCTCTGTGTCTATAAAATGCCCTCAAAGAGCTCATTGTCCAGGAAAGGAGGCAAATAAGAAACCAGGAATCACAGTATGGGGTGTTAGTAACGCTATAGAAATCAGCTAAGACTAGGGAGCAGGTGAGAAGGGCCTGTGTTTTCTAGAAATCTTAATGGTTTATACTGCCATCTGGGTTACATCTCTTGATGAATAGAACTGAATTTACTTCTGGCTCACATTTAGTATCTATGTAACCTTGGGCAAGTTATAAATTCCTCTATGCCTGAATTTTCCCGTAATTAAAATGGAGGTATTAATAATACCGATCTTCTGGGTTTGTTGTCAAGCTAAATAAGTTACCATATGTAAACATCTTGGTCATTCCTGGCACATATTAACGGCTCAATAAATGGGGCTTACTACACTACACTATTGGCACTGCTAATAATAATGGACATTATGGAGAGGTTTCCACTGAGTATTTTGGGAATTTTGGCAACCACAACACTGTTTTTCCACTTTTATTTTAAAAAATGACAGGCGGAAAAATGGAATGGAATGTTCTAATAGTTCAGTTCAGTCACTCAGTCGTGTCCGACTCTTTGTGACCCCATGAATTGTTGCACGCCAGGCCTCCCTGTCCATCACCAACTCCTGGAGTTTAGCCAAACTCATGTCCATCGAGTCAGTGATGCCATCCAGCCATCTCATCCTCTGTTGTCCCCTTTTCCTCCTGCCTCCAATCCCTCCCAGCATCAGGATCTTTTCCAATGAGTCAACTCTTTGCATGAGGTGGCTAAAGTATTGGAGTTTCAGCTTTAGCATCAGTCCTTCCAGTGAACACCCAGGACTGATCTCCTTTAGAATGGACTGGTTGGGTCTCCTTGCAGTCCAAGGAACTCTCAAGAGTCTTCTCCAACACCACAGTTCCAAAGCATCAGTTCTTGTTTGCCAAATTAAGAAATGTGTATCAAATTAACAAATTAATAATTTTCACTATCTTGAAAATCAAGCCAAACTAGACAAGTTGTCTATAAGATTCTGGCATTCTTTTTGCTTAAGTAATTTCTATATGATTAACTTAAAGAAAGTGAAAGAAAAATGATGAAAATGTATCTATATACTAAACTAAGGGTTTTACCATAATCCCTGCTCCTTTTGCAGTAAAATGTCTTTCACTGATCATATGCAAATCAGAGGAGTTGGAGGATAGGTCTGTTGGTTTTTTCTGGAAACAGGAAGATAAGGGATCCAATATAATCTTTAGAAACTTAAAATTTTCATTCAACTTAGTAAGTTTTTCACAAGGTGAATCATAAGGAAATAGGTGAGAAAATCCTTGTTTCCTAAATCTAAGTTAAGAAATATCTAAAATACCACAAAAAGGTATAAACTTTCAGCTATAAGATGAATCGAAGGGAGGAAGGGAAGCGGGAGACAGAGGATGAGATGGTTGGATGGCATCTCAATGGACATTATTTTGAGTAACCTCCAGGAGATAGTGAAGGACAGGGAAGCCTGGCATGCTGCAGTCCTTGGGGGGCTCAAAAAGTTGGACACAACTGAGCAACTGACTAACAACAACAAAAAGACGAATAAGGTCCGAAGATCTAATGTATAACGTGGTAACTATAGTTAACACTATTTAAATATAATTGAGATTGGCTGAGAGAGTAGAACTTAAATATTTTCACACTATATATATATATATATATATACACACACACACACACACACATAAGTGAGAGTGACAATGTATTAATTAGCTAGATGGGAGGAATATTTTCACAATGTGTACGTATACCAAATAATCAAGATGTACATTTTAAGTATCTTAGAATTTTGTCAATTTTAACTCAATAAAGCTGAAAAAAGAACAATTTTCCCCAAACTTAAAAAACTCTCATAAGTATGTAAATAAGGAATCAAAATATAACAAAATGAAGCCACATGTCTGTTTTTGAACCACCATAGAAATGTATGAAAGTAAGCACATAGAAAATTTTAGTTTATTATAGAATGACATGCATGTTAAGCTTTTAGAAAGTGTAATGTGTAATTAGATTCTTCTAGAAAGCTTATTAAAAATGTAGATTCCTAGGCCCATCCACAAATAACCTCTTGTTACTCTAAGTGCAGGGATTAATTTGTACTTTCAATAAGCATCTTAGGTGACTTTCATGTAGGTGGTCTGCAGACTGTACATTAAGAAAACATGTGTGAGATTTTTTTGGAAATAGAAAAGATGCTCCTAAAACAGAATCTGGATTACTAGCATCATAAAGGACCCTAAAGTGTGTGTTAGTCACTCAGTCATGTCCGACTTTTTGTGATCCCATGGACTGTAGCCCACCAGACTCTTCTATCTTCTTCACTCTAAAAAACCCATTTCATAAAATGAACATTCTAGAAAATGAAGAATATAATTTTTAAATAAATGTAGCAGTTCATAGATCCCAACCCTCCAAAAGAACCCTTTATTCTTCACATAGCTTCAAATTGTTTTGTCAAACAGTTTTTAAGAACCACATTTGGCCAGGAACTGTACTAGCTGTTTTCATTTAATATTCCCAAGAATCCTGTGACATTTCCACTGTAGTGATTAGGAAAACAGTGCTTTTGGCTTCAAGTAAGAGATACTCAACTTAAGGTGAGTTAAACCAAAAGAAAAGGTACAGAAAAATAGCAGAGATCCAGAAGTAGGGCAGACATCAAGATTGGTTGAGCCAGTAATTGAAGAATGTCTTTCAGGTCTTTATCATCTCTGCTTTGCCATCCAAAGGGCCAGCTTCCTTCTAAAGCTGGTTTTCCTCTCATCTTCGGATAGTTGCTGGTTGTGACAAACATTTCCTCCTCTCATTTACACTCAGGAAGGGGTGTTGCTAGCTTTCCATAGCTCTTCTTGAATATAAAAATTAGGCCCAGATAAATCACTATAGCAATCTGATGGGATTCCTCTCATTAACTCTTTATAGACTATTTTTTCCAACCTTTTTCATTCTTGTCTGCCTAATGAGTCTTTTAGACATTTTCTTCCTAAATTTCCGCCCCTACCAAAATTTTAATGCCATAGATATTAGTGTATCTGTTATTTATAGTATGCTCTATACATAAAAAGAATAAGTTTACCACCTCACCCACAGAATAAATGGTCTACACTAATTCAGGGTCACCCTTGGAGCTGTGGTGGGGTTACTTTTCCTTGAAGCACACATCCATGGGTGGGAGGTATGCATTCAGAGTAAAAATGTGGGTTCTGTCAGGATGGAGAAAGTAGTGAGGAATGAGTGGACTCTGGTGCAAGCAACAGATGCCACTATTCATGCTGAGAGACAGAACAAATAATTTGTTCAAGTACTGATAAATGGTAAAATCAATTCAGACCATGATTTCTGAATTCAATAGCAAAGTTCTATCCATTAGAATTTTGTTGTCCATTTTTAGTTGCTTTGGATGTAACATCAAAAATGAAGAATCTTGGGCATTAGAGTTGGACAGCTATATGTTCAAATTCTGGTTCTATATGGACTGTTTGTGGAATAGGTCTTTTGAGCTCTCTGACCTTCATGTTCTTCATCTTTAAAAGAGAGATTCTAATTTCTTTATTAGCAGACTGTTAGGATTAAACAAAAACATGTAAAACAACAAGAATAATGCCTTTGTAAATATTAGTTCCTTTTCATTATTATTTTTTCTTTCTGAAAAATATTAAGTGAGGTCTTAAGAATCCATGGTCTAAGATAAAGAATACTACTAGAATTTGCAAAACTGTTCATTTAAATTTCATCTATTCCCTTTTGAAAGTTGTTTGTTTTTTATAGAATGGATACTGTAGTTAGCATACTTTAGGAACTGTCATATCCCCAAACCTTATTACAGGTATGGTGACCGTTCTCTATGCTGTAAGCTCTGCAAGGATAAAAGGAAAAGCATATTTTAAATGGTTTGTGATGTGTGTTAGTTGCAGAACAGCTGAATGTTCAGTTCAGTTCAGTTCAGTCGCTCAGTCATGTCCGACTCTTTGCGACCCCATGAATCGCAGCACGCCAGGCCTCCCTGTCCATCACCAACTCCCGGAGTTCACTCAAACTCACGTCCATCGAGTCCGTGCTGCCATCCAGCCATCTCATCCTCTGTCGTCCCCTTCTCCTCCTACCCCTAATCCCTCCCAGTATCAGAGTCTTTTCCAATGAGTCAACTCTTCGCATGAGGTGGCCAAAGTACTGGAGTTTCAGCTTTAGCATCATTCCTTCCAAAGAAATCCCAGGGCTGATCTTCTTCAGAATGGACTGGATGGATCTCCTTGCAGTCCAAGGGACTCTCAAGAGTCTTCTCCAACACCACAGTTCAAAAGCATCAATTGTTCGGCACTCAGCCTTCTTCACAGTCCAACTCTCACATCCATACATGACTACAGGAAAAACCATAGGCTTGACTAGACGGACCTTAGTCGGCAAAGTAATGTCTCTGCTTTTGAATATGCTATCTAGGTTGGTCATAACTTTTCTTCCAAGGAGTAAGCGTCTTTTCATTTCATGGCTGCAGTCACCATCTGCAGTGATTTTGGAGCCCAAAAAAATAAAGGCTGACAGTGTTTCCACTGTTTCCCCATCTATTTGCCATGAAGTGATGGGACCGGATGCCATGATCTTCGTTTTCTGAATGTTGAGCTTTAAGCCAACTTTTTCACTCTCCTCTTTCACTTTCATCAAGAGGCTTTTTAGCTCCTCTTCACTTTCTGCCATAAGGGTGGTGTCATCTGCATATCTGAGGTTATTGATATTTCTCCCGGCAATCTTGATTCCAGCTTGTGCTTCTTCCAGCCCAGCGTTTCTCATGATGTACTCTGCATAGAAGTTAAATAAGCAGGGTGACAATGTACAGCCTTGATGCACTCCTTTTCCTATTTGGAACCAGTCTGTTGTTCCATGTCCAGTTCTAACTGTTGATTCTTGACCTGCATACAGGTTTCTCAAGAGGCAGGTCAGGTGGTCTGGTATTCCCATCTCTCTCAGAATTTTCCCCAGTTGATTGTGATCCACACAGTCAAAGGCTTTGGCATAGTCAATAAAGCAGAAATAGATGTTTTTCTGGAACTCTTAATGTTAAGTATAATGAAAATTTTTGAATTGCTTTTACTTATATGGTTATGACCTTCCAGTCTAACATGCACCAAAGATGTTTATGAATGTTCATCTTTATTTTCTAGGACAAATCTATTAGCACTAGCTTACCTGTCTTAGATTTAATAGATGCCATTGCACCAAATGCAGTTCGTCAAGAAATGATTAAGAGACAAGACCTTTCTGATGAGGACAAGCTGAACAATGCTAAGTAAGCCTCACAGTTTATATTAGAACATAGTGGCTCTTTCATTCTTAATCCTTATATGTGAAGTATTATGTCCTAAAAATTGATGTTTTAAAATACAACTTATATGGGGAATATGATTTAAAGACTCAGAAACTTAACTTTATTGTAAAGTTAATTATGTCAAAATATTTCATTCTTTTGTTAACATATATTAAGTGAAAACAAATACCAAGATATTTTTCTTGTCTTTTCAAGATACGCCATTTCTGTTGCTCGAAAGATCGGTGCCCGGATATATGCCTTACCTGATGACCTTGTGGAAGTGAAACCAAAGATGGTTATGACAGTGTTTGCATGCTTAATGGGAAAAGGACTGAACAAAATAAAATAATGAAGCATTTAATATGATTTTCTGCCACATTAAACACATTGAATGTCTCACAGTTTACAGAATTCTAAAATGTAGTAGGTATAAAACCAGAGATTATTTGTATGCTCAAAATAGTTGTAGAAATCATTAATGATTTTAATAGCCCGTTCATACTAGTTAGGATTTGTTGGTCTTTTTGGATAACATAATTAAATTTACCAGTTGATACCGATAATAGAATATGTTTATTTTCAAGATGATACTTTATGATTATTTTCATTTCCTTGAAGTCTCCTTAAAACAAGACTAATTCATTCTTTCTCATGGTTCGAAAATGATCAATACAAAAATTTTTCTGCAAATCCTGATGTGAAATATGTTTTGATTTTGTGTGTGTGTTGATTTTGATCATAAATGTATTCAGAGTCAAAATCCAGTTTAATCCTTTTATTTTTTTCCTCCAACTATGTAAAGTGTTCCAAAACTTTAACTTTTCTGTAAATTTCTATATTGTCTAAAATTTTTAAGTGCAAGTATTGTTAACACTAAACTTTTTTTATATAAGGACTAACTCATGAACAAACTTCAAAGTTCATTCTCTTATATAAGTATTAATAGCAGGAGCTTTTTACTTAACACTTTTAACTACATGATACTTTATATATACTGATGACATGCAGATATATATAGGTAAGATGTTATTAGAGAAATATGTGTGTACGTATATATAATTTGCACCCAGGTTTTCTTAACTAGTATGTATACAGACAGCCCATCATATCTGATGCATGCATATCAGATGGTCCCACATCCATAGATTCCCACAACTGCAGATCAAAGATATTTGAAAAAAAAAAAAAAAGAATTCCAGGAAGTTAGGAAAAGCAAAACTTAAATTTGCGAAGTGCCAGCAATAATTTTCATAGCATTTACATTGTATTTACAACTATTTACACAGTATTTACAGTGTATATTAGGTATAAGTAATCTAGAGATGATTTAAAGTACATGGGAGAATACGTGTAGGTTATATACAAATACTGTTTCATATTAAGGATCTGAGCATCTGTGGATTTTGGTATCCTTGTGGCAGGTGGGTGGGGGGGCTGGTTCCTGGAACCAATCCTCTGGATACTGAAGGAAGACTGTATTGGTCAGTTAGCCAACCATGAAATAATTATTGTGCCCCTACTAACTGTGTAACACTTTTCAGTTTGTAGCTATCTGGTACATGAAGATTTCTTTTAGAAATATTCATTTTGGATATGCATATAGTTACTTTTCAACTGACTTCTTTCAAATATTTATAGCCAAACACTGTGGCTACAGCTCTCAAGACATGTAATTTTTGATACTCTAGCCCTAAATAATTTAGAATATGCCTGTTAAATATCTTTAGAAGAAAGTAACACAAAGCTAATATTCAGCATGTTTTCACATTTTCCCAGTTTCCTTCAAATTGGCAATGTTTGATTAATACTTATGTCACTTGAGAGTAGCGATGCTTCAGATGTATTTTTGTCTGAATCTTTGGCAATAGACTGATTCTGCTCCTAACAACTGAATTCAGAAGTCTAGTTCCTTCATCTTCCACTGTTTGTGCCAGTACTGCTGTACTACAAAAAATGCTGTCATTCTATCTCACTGTGAATGAGTAGTCTAAATCCCCCATCTACCATGGATTAAAACATTCATGTTGGTAAGACGTTGGTAAGACTAAGACTACTCATATGTTTAGAATAGCAATTTTTTTGAATGAAATCATCAACAGGTGAGACTTTGAAATATATTCTTCTATAAAAGAAATAAAAAAGATTTCCTTTCTTAATTTTATAGTTTGATGATTATTATATGAAGATGTGTTCTTGCTCTTTTGTGAGATTATTTAAATCATGTTTCCCCTTTTGATTTTTTTTTTCACCATATTCACTAAGTTCTCTAACTTATATGAAATTTGGCACTTTAGAGTGTTCTTTTTCTCACAAAAAATTTAATAAAATTCTGTGTATGTATAAATGTGTCAGTATTTATTTCATTTAAAGAAAAATACATAACTTTGAAAATTAATCTCACAGACTTATTTTCCAGAAAAGATTTTGTCATAAATGGGTGTTGAATTTTGACAAAAGCTTTTTCTGCATCTACTGAGATGATCATGTGGTTTTTATCTTTCAGTTTGTTGATACGGTGCATCACATTGATTGATTTGTATATACTGAAGAATCCTTGCATCCCTGGGATATATCCCCCTTGATCTTGGGGTATCATACCTTCACATTAAAAAAAAAGAACAATCCCTATGCTTGAGTAAAACAAACAAAAGTTATTATTTTGGGAGGAGCAAAGGTGGTTCTGATTCTTTACTAGGAAGAATTTTTGGAAAGATCAACTGCATGATTACTACAAATTTAGTTTGCGATGAAATAAGTTAATTAACTTATTAAAATAGATTCATCCTTTATGATCCAGGTATAATGCTAGACACTGGTGATTCAACTGAGAAAAATATAGACAAAGTTTCCTGGCCTCATGAATCTTATTTCCTAGGGGAGAAAGATGGTAAACAGAGTTGCAGATGGTTATAAATGCAATAAGAGAAATAAAACAGGGTAATGTGATACAGAATTAGGAACTGGGGTAAAGATGATTTTAGTTTGGTAGGTCAGGAAAGGTCCCTCTAGCATTGTGATATTCAAGCTGAGATACGAATGAGAAGCCAGATGATAACTGTTCAATAGAAGGAACAAGTGCAAAGGCTCTGAGGCAGGAAGAGTCTTGCAGGCATTTTAGGAAAAGAAATATGCAGATATGGCCTAAGAATAGTGAGGGAGAAGAAGAGAGTTTGGAGATGAAGATAGGGCCTGTTACTTATAGAACTAGATCTAAACCTGGATTTTCTCTGCAACTGGAGTTGTAATGGCTCTTCCCTTTGGTACCTGAGGTTCCCTGAGTTGCTTTAAGCAATGTGCTGCTTCTGAATCTTGCATGCTATTGTTCACTATAATTCTATCACTGATTTCATATCAAAGATGAAAAATATATAGAGGATCCTAAAATACCCCAATTTACGCTGGATAAAAATGAACACTAAACAAGGGAATCTTTTGCATCTGGGATGATTAAAAAAGATGTCTGAAAATACAGGTGCGCAACACTAGCTTACTTTGAAGGAGGAAAAACCCTCTAATTCTTTAGAATGTTTCCTAAGACTAGCTCCTAAAGTACACTGGAATTCCCCTGAATCTAAGAAATCAGTCCAGCCCCTGAGGGAATCCTATGAATAAGGAATCACCTAAACCCAGAAGCTTGAAAAAACTACTGATTATAGTTCTGAGCCACCTGAATTTTTACCCTTATACACTCTGGAACTTTTGGATGGGTCAGGGTTAGAGTTGTTCTGCTATTGAGAAAAATTTTTTTACTGAACTACAAAGAGTTTGTAAGCACACACATGTAAGCAAATATGTACCACCGTGTTCAATGGCCAGATTTATTATGAGCAATTTTGACAGTCCACCAGATACACAAACTTAGAACTGTATTAAACATTAGAGAAGGGCAGATTTATGATCTACTAGGGATAAAGACTATGGTTTTTCCAGTAGTCATGTATGGATGTGAGAGTTGGACTGTGAAGAAGGCTGAGCACTGAAGAATTGATGCTTTTGAACTGTGGTGTTGGAGAAGACTCTTGAGAGTCCCTTGGACTGCAAGGAGATCCAACCAATCCATTCTGAAGGAGATCAGCCCTGGGATTTCTTTGGAAGGAATGATGCTAAAGCTGAAACTCCAGTACTTTGGCCACCTCATGTGAAGAGTTGACTCATTGGAAAAGACTCTGATGCTGGGAGGGATTAGGGGTAGGAGGAGAAGGGGACGACAGAGGATGAGATGGCTGGATGGCATCACGGACTCGATGGGTGTGAGTTTGAGTGAACTCCAGGAGTTGGTGATGGACAGGGAGGCCTGGCAGGCTGGGATTCATGGGGTCACAGAGAGTTGGACACGACTGAGCGACTGAACTGAACTGAGGGATAAAAGAGGAAAAGCTAACATTCAATAAATAACTATTTTGAAGTAAACAGATGAAAATGTTTGGAAAGGTGGGGAGTCTCGTCTGCTAAAGATCTCAGAGATGATGGGAAGAGGACTTTGCATAACGAGGAAGATATATTTAGGAAACTTAGGAGTTAGTGTTGGCAGGACAGGGGTGCAGCAAGTCAACCTGAAAAGAACAGGAAGTATTTCTCTCGAATATATGATACTCAGGTAAATTTATATATTGCCTTAAAAACCCAAGCACTAAGGGCACAATTTAGATTTTTGCATAGTTGGCTGTGGAAAGCAATGAAAACGATTCGGGATACAATTCTCAGACCCCCTCCCCCAGTTCTTAGAGGTGCAAATATATGCTTTAAATCAAGCTTAACTTTTTAAAAAATATTCAAGGAAGTAGCACTTACTGCATTCAGTTAGCTTTTGCTTAATTAACACTCATCTTCTAAAATCTGAGTTATAATAATAAATGTGAAGATGAACAAGAAACCACTGGAAGGACTGTGAGGTAGATAAGATCCTAATGATGTGCTTATCCAATGGTTACAGGCAAATAAATGTATGACACCAGAAATGTCATGCAAATTTTATATCACAAACTAGTTTTTTTAAAAGTGCAGTTTTAGCAACGAGGGTAGCTAGCCCAGTATAATTGCACACAAACAGGTGTAGTGGCGTGGTAAGGGTCCTGTCCTTTTTGCTTTAGCCAGAGGACAAAGGAATATGCAATAATTCGACAACTCCACTAAGGGTTTCGACTCAGCGCTAAGTCGTCAGAGGCTCAACGAAGCACCCCGCCACATGTTTACATGTATGCACCCAGAGATCGCGAGGGAAATTACCTCAAACTTGCAACCCGGGTGTCGAGAGGGTGAACCCGACCGTTCTCCTTTTCCTAGGCTACAAGGATGCCTTCCAGGGAGCAGCGCAAGGGGTAGAGGGCGGGGTGTTCGCAGACCCCGCCTCCGTCGCAGGCCCCACCCACCGCCGAGCCCACTCCGCCGTCATCGCTAGCGCTGAGCGGAAGATGACGTGAGGAGAGCCGCGAACATCTCCTCTGGGCACTGCTCGGCCGATGATTCCCAGGGCCCTGGAGCCCGGCGCGTGTAGAATCTCTCGGAGCTCCTCTCCCACCGATTTTCATCGTCCTCTCTGGCCGGGCCGCCCTCCGCGCGGCCCTTGCGGCTCCTGGCACGGCCCCGCGCTCGGCTGCCGCCCTGGCGCGCGCCTCCCTGTCGTCCCCGGACGGGCGCGGACCCGCTCGGCCTGGGCGCCGGCGGCTGGGGAGGGGGCGCTGGCCCCGGGGCCGCGCATGCGCTGCCACCAGTCTGGGGCTGTCAGTGGAAGGCGAGTGCTGGCTCCGTGGGGAGGCGACGCCCTTCGGGGCCAACGGGCCTCGAGCCGAGGCGGCCGTGGGAACGACTCATCCCTTTTCCAGCCGGGGGGCGGGGCTGGGATCGGGGTCGGGGCTGGCGGGGGCCCCGCCCCCGTCCCCTGGCCTGCCCCCTTCATGGGCCGCGATGATGGCGGCCCTGTACCCGAGCACGGACCTCTCGGGCGCCTCCTCCTCCTCCCTGCCTTCTTCCCCATCCTCCTCTTCGTCGCCAAACGAGGTGATGGCGCTGAAGGATGTGCGGGAGGTGAAGGAGGAGAACACCTTGAATGAGAAGCTTTTCTTGCTGGCGTGCGACAAGGGTGAGAGCGAGGCCCCTTTCTCCGCTTTTGGATGCCCCTGCCCTTCACACCCTTCACTCTCTTCCCAGCCTCAACTTGGGGCATTCCCTCTTGCTCTCGCGCCGAGCGTCTGTTCCCGCCGCGCTCGCTGCATCACTGGGGCCGCCGGGCACCGCCTCTGCCTCGTGTGTGCGGAGCTGAAGGGCGGGAGCAGCCGCGGGTGCCGCCTTCGGAGCCCCGCGCCTGGGGGCGGCGGCTCTGCCCTCGGTCTCCTTTCGTGGGGTCCGGAGTTCAGGTAGCGTCGTGGGAGCCGCGACGCTGCTAGGCTTTCCGCCTCACCTCCGCTACTGCCCACTTGAGTCTCCTGATCTCCCCTTTGGTGTTTCAGTTCTTTCTGGAAGCCCAGAGGTTTTGTCAAGTTTGGGAGTTTTCAGTCCTAAAAGCTTGGGGTTTCTCTTGCTTATGGGCTTTCAGTTGGTTTTTGTTTTCTTTCCTTTCTTTGTTTTTTGTTTTTTAAACGTTTCTTGTATTATTTAACTCCAGCCACCCAGTGTTCTGTGATTGTTGAATGGGATTAGGTATTTTAGTATCCTATGTGGACATAAAGTGGAGAAGGCAGTGGCAAACCACTCCACTACTCTACTCTTGCCTGGAAAATCCCATGGACGAAGGAGCCTGGTGGGCTGCAGTCCATGGGGTCGCTAAGGGTTGGCCACGACTGAGCGACTTCACTTTCACGTTTCACTTTCATGCATTGGAGAAGGAAATGGCAACCCACTTCAGTGTTCTTGCCTGGAGAATCCCAGGGACGGGGGAGCCTGGTGGGCTGCAGTCTCTGGGGTCGCACAGAGTCGGACACGACTGAAGTGACTTAGCAGCAGCAGCAGTGGACGTAAAGACAGGACTTTACCGAAAATTCTAAGTTCCAAAGTTTCTCCAAGTTTACGGAACAGCTTTGTTCATTCTTTTTATTGGAGAGAAAGGTTTCTTGTTCCTTATTCTTCTTCGGGAAATACAGGTAGTATAAAATAATTTGCAGTTGTAAAAGAATCGGACAGGACTTCGCGACCAAACAACAGCAAACAAAATAATTACAGGGCAAAGATTTGGAATATATTTAATGTGTTTCTTTTTTTAATCTGGAAATCGATCACTTTTATGGCCATAATAAAGTCTCTTCACTTAAGCATTCATCTCTCTATTGATGAATATAATAAAAAGAATGGGAAATTCATTGCCCGAAGACTGCTTTTATTTCCTACATGTGAAAAAGCGTTCTAACTTTTCTTTCTAAATTTATTCAGTTTGGCTTCCAATGGCCATGTTTGCTTAGGAAAAATGTTTAGGATCATGCAAACTTCCAAAACATAAACCCAAAGGGCAACTTACCTGTGAAAAGATTACAGAGGATTTTTTTGTCTCTGTATTATTTTAATAAATGACATCCTCCTTAACTGCTGTTACTGTTTTTGAGATAGGATTTTATTTGCACAACTTTTTGAAAACATATTTAAGTATAAGCAAAGTCTACTTGTGTCCATCGTGAGTAACTTTTATGCTCTTATGTAATAGTATTAAATTATATGATGAAAGCATATGTGGAAGTCTATGGACACAGTTTGGAGTAGTCTTCAAAATGTAAAGAAACATACAACCTCATAAATATCACTGTCTATGGATTATGTAAAATTTTTAGTATTTTTGGAGTGGATAGTCTGAATTCTCTTCCTTTAAAATTTCTCTGAGAGGGAGAAAAAAACTCGGGGTATGGGGTGGGGAACAGATTGTGTTATACTAGAATTACTAAGTGGCTGCTGCTTCTTTCTACCCCACCTTACTGAGCAACGGTTATTTTAAAGCAAACAGAGATTATGTCAAGAGAGGCAATTTAATACTCTTGGCAAACTGAGGACAGAGGAATGTCATAATGGAACATAGCTTGAGTAAATACTTGTATGGTGTGTATATTTAGGATTATTGCATGACATATCTCAGAAGAGTTTTAATGTATGATAGCTTTGTAGCCTATCCAGTCGTGCCATTTGAAATAGCCTTGGTATTCTTTGTTTACTTTTTATAATATCAGTAAGATCCTTGGAGAGATTTGGCTTTTGGAGGTAGGGTGAAAAGTAAATATGTATGCTTTTTCTCTCACATATAAATTAAAAAAATTTTTAACAAGTGAGATGAAATAGGTATTTTTTGTTTCAGGTATGTTGAAATGAATTCTTGGGTTAGATTTTGAAAAATGGCTTATTTCCTAAATGTGCTTATGATATACATTTATGCTAAAAAATAAATTTGAGTTATAGCAGTTTTTGTTTGTTTGTTTATATTCACTAATATTGTTAAACCTTTTTCAGTGTTACCCAAACCAAATCTAAAAGTGAAAATTTTCCTAAAGTAGCTATGGTTTCCACTGTTACTTTGGAGGTTTCATCAAGCCAAATGGCACACATTTACTGAGACAGCTTTCTGGGTAGAGTCATATGCTTTTCATACATGATTTCATTTAATCCTCACAACCCTGTGAGCCAGATATGTTGTTAACCCCATTTTACAAATGAGGAAAATGAGGCTTAGTAAAACTTTATAATTACTTTGCCCAAGGTTACATTAGTTAGGAAGTAGTAGAACTAGAATCTATTTTGAGTCTGTACTCTTTAAACTACTGAGTTTTATTGATCTAGTTGTAGTTGAATGAATGAAAATCATTTGTGATAGAAAAGACACATCCACATTTGGAACTTACTGGTTGGAAATTAAATTTGCTCTTTATGACTCTTTTATTAACTGAGGTTTCCATGGATTATACTTGTCCAGTAAAAGTAAAAAAGGATGAGAGCAAATTTGCTGTAGATTATCTGTGTTTCTCACCCTTTTTCATTTAGCAGTTTTTCTCTATATGTGTAAAATGTTCATAATGTATTCCACTTGAGAATTCCTAACGCAGAAATTGTGAAGATGCGGTGGTATGTATTTGTTAGATGGGTGGCTCTTTGAAAATTGTGTACACATTAAGGAGTAAAGGGAAAAAATAGGAAATGAAAATGATTTTATAGTTTGATTTTATAGTGTATATAGCTGGCTTTTATGTAAATTAGTTCTATAGATCTAGGCAAGTTCTGATCCAGGTTCAGGTCAGTTCAGTCACGTCCAACTCTTTCGACCCTATGAATCGCAGCACACTAGGCCTCCCTGTCCATCACCAACTCCCAGAGTTCACTCAAACTCATTTCCATCAAGTCGGTGATGCCATCCAGCCATCTCATCCTCTGTCGTCCCCTTCTCCTCCTGCCCCCAATCCCTCCCAGCATCAGACTCTTGCAGTGAGTCAACTCTTCGCATGAAGTGGCCAAGGTATTGGAGTTTCAGCTTTAGCATCAGTCCTTCCAATGAACACCCAGGGCTGATCTTTAGAACGGACTGGTTGGATCTCCTTGCAATTCCAAGGGACTCTCAAGAGTCTCCTCCAACAACACAGTTCAAAAGCATCAATTCTTCGGCGCTCAGCTTTCTTCACAGTCCAACTCTCACATCCATACATGGCTACTAGAAAAACCATAGCCTTGACTAGACAGACCTTTGTTGGCAAAGTAATGTCTCTGCTTTTTAGTATGCTATCTAGGTAGTGGCCACTTAATAGTGGCTGTTGCTTAAAAGTGTGTCAGAATCATCTCAAGGGTAACATTGGTGGTTGTCTTCTGAAAATTTTAGAAGAAAAAGTAAATCAAAGATTCCTGTGCCAGTTTTGTAAAGTTAAGTCTGCGCCAACCACCTAGTAAAATTCTGAGGATGCATGTTCTTTTTAGGCATAGAATGCTGCAGTTTAGAGGTAAAGGTTAATTGAAATAAGAGTGGCTATACGTGTGTTATTTTATGAAGTATCAAGCAGTGATTCTACCACCCATTGTCTTTTTCCTTTCTCATTGAGAGTTAAGTGTGGTAATGAGCCACTTTTATTTGTGGGAGACAGTGGTCTACTTCAGGCTTCCGGGCTGGAGAAAAGAGTAATACCTTTAGGGAGCATTGAGCGACTGAACTGAACTGAAGCTACATATGCTCTTTGAAAGTAACTTGAGTAGATGGTAGCTTTAGTATAAATCCTGTAATTTGCTGATGATCGGTCTTGTGCAGAAAAAGAAAATGATGAAAGGACTCAGTCTGGATTCAGTCCTGTCAGCTTTTCATGAAGAGCATTGTCAGAAAATTTGATTTGCAATTAATGTCAGGAGGCCTTTGAATTTCAGCATTCAGGAGTCAGGGGAGGGATGGAAAGAATCGAATTTCACCCCTATTCTTGGGCTTAATCTTAATAATCTAGAGTCTTGTGTCACCTTTGTGGTATGATTTGTTGCATTGTATGGAGCCTGCTTTGATGCCTGGATTCCACTTAAATTTTGCTTGCCTTTGTTTCAGCATGCTTTTAAAATGGGTAACATTTCCAGAAGAAGTAATATCAAGCTGCTGTTTAATAGCACTTTTACTTAATGTATTTAGTGGGACTTTTAAAGAAGCTATTTGAAAAGAGACTTTGAAGTGTTGGGGGTTGGAGAGGATGGCAGTGGGAAGAAAAAGTGCGGAGTACTGGAAACTGCCGAGAACTTTCATGTTGACAAGGGACACCAAATATAAAGAGGTATGTGGTGTGACGGGAGAAAACTTTGCAGCAGGGAGAGGTAAAGAGGGTACTATAGACACAATTCTACAAACATTTCACGGATTGTCATGAGTGTAAGTATTTTGGGCAAGAGAGGTTTTCAAATCACCAGTGGTGGCATGCCGTATGGTTTGGCTATCTTGTGGATAGTGTATAACAGACTAATCATTGAGCAGCTAGCTACTTCTTAGTTCTGTACTGCTGGTATTTCTTTGTAGTGATTCCACAAGTGTGTTTCTTTATTTCATTTTTAAGTCGCTGCTCTTTTCTACAATTCATCATCTGAATGTATAACATTTATCAAGCTAATTTTGTTAAGGCACTGTAAAGGTGCTTTATCAAGAAATAACTGACTACATCCCTATCTTTTTAGTAGCTTCCTGTGTAATGAAGATGCTCTCTTGTGAAGAGCAGTAAGGAAAAAAAAGTATGTTTGGGCCTAATAGATCTGGTCTGACGAGAAGAAACAAGTGCTCAATTTAACTACACGGCCTATTTGTGATTTGGAAGATGGGATATTCTTAGTATACAGTCTGTCTTTTATCTGGGAAGTTAAACAAATGTAACTCAAGCCAAACCCCTTTACCTACTATATTATAAACTTTGGGGAGGATGTTAAAAGATTAGGTTTTATTGCATGGATATTGTTGCAACCTAGGAATAATTCCTCTTCTTCCCTGCTTCCAGTATTGTAAATATCTTCCTTATAACTGACTTCATACAGATATATTGATACTAAGAAGTTTAAATTCTAGGATTAGTAATTTAATATGTAATAAGTTCAAAAGCTATCACTAAGAGGTGATTAAGTAGTGACTTTTAAAAACATAAACAAATTATCAGGACTAATATGTGGTGTTATCCAATACCATATCCTATAGTTGTAAAATTCAGTGGAATTTCTTTGGATGCCCAAACTTTGTGACCTATAAAATGATGATCAGCATTGTTATTAATAGCTTCTGTTAAAAAAAAAACTCACGGTTGTTTTCTGGTCATATTTGTTGCTACATTACTAATCCTTTTATATTTTTGTAGCTTCATTTATATTGATCATTAGTGTACTTTTTCAGTTCTATAAATATGTATAATTTAAATGCATATGAGATTAAATTTAAGCAACACAATCATTTATGAAACTATAATACTGTATGCCTGATATTAACAGTTTTATAGTACTTGTAACATCACTGTGAATTGCATCTCAAATCATATTCCAGACTGTAATTACAAAGTAAACATTTCTTCTAATAGATCCAAGAATATATTAGCAGTTTTAAATTTATAAACTAATTTACTCTAAAAAAAAATCACCATTTCCTTCTATACTATTAATATAATATTTTCCTGAAGCATTTCAGCTTTGCCCTTTTGCCAGGTGATATTCATTATCACTAATTATCTTCATTAATAGATATAAATGACTGAGAAATTACAGTAATAATTGTCTTTTTACAAAAATATTCAGAGTACTATGGACAGTTCCGTATACCATGCCTCTGAGTAGCTAATTTTGGAGATTTCATTCACAGCAACGTGAATGGAAATACATTAGGGGTCTATGATAAATACTGGCTTTTGCATGTTTGGTAAAGCTACATTTTAAAATCATTTTCACTCTAAAAGTCTTACATGCAGTTTTTGTTTTTTTTTAAAGAATTTGGTTCAAACTAATTTGAAGTTTGCCATGGAATTAACATTTTGATCAATATTGTTACTACTTATATTTCTAGAGCCAACAACTGAATTTGATCATGGCACCGTATTTTTTATCTCATTATTTTTTTTCCTCTTAATAACTAAAATCTATTTTAAGCATCGTTAGTTCATGTGCCATAATCAAAAAGTTATAGAAACTTGGTTTGAAAAACAGATTTATTGACAGATATATTATCCCATACTTCACAACTAACTGAAAATTTGCTCAATCGTGTCTGACTCTTTGCGACCCCACGAATCGCAGCACGCCAGGCCTCCCTGTCCATCACCAGCTCCCGGAGTTCACTCAAACTCACGTCCATCGAGTCAGTGATGCCATCCAGCCATCTCATCCTCTGTCGTCCCCTTCTCCTCCTGCCCCCAATCCCTCCCAGCATCAGTCTTTTCCAATGAGTCAACTCTTCACATGAGGTGGCCAAAGTACTGGAGTTTCAGCTTTAGCATCATTCCTTCCAAAGAAATCCCAGGGCTGATCTCCTTTAGAATGGACTGGATGGATCTCCTTGCAGTCCAAGGGACTCTCAAGAGTCTTCTCTAACACCACAGTTCAAAAGCATCGATTCTTCTGCGCTCAGCCTTCTTCACAGTCCAACTCTCACATCCATACATGACCACAGGAAAAACCATAGCCTTGACTAGACAGACCTTAGTCGGCAAAGGAATGTCTCTGCTTTTGAATATGCTATCTAGGTTGGTCATAACTTTTCTTCCAAGGAGTAAGCGTCTTTTAATTTCATGGCTGCAGTCACCATCTGCAGTGATTTTGGAGCCCCCCAAAATAGTCTGACACTGTTTCCACTGTTTACCCATCTATTTGCCATGAAGTAACGGGACTAGATGCCATGATCTTCGTTTTCTGAATGCTGAGCTTTAAACCAACTTTTTCACTCTCCTCTTTCACTTTCATCAAGAGGCTTTTTAGTTCCTCTTCACTTTCTGCCATAAGGGTGGTGTCATCTGCGTATCTGAGGTTATTGGTATTTCTCCTGGCAATCTTGATTCCAGCTTGTGCTTCTTCCAGCCCAGCGTTTCTCATGATGTACTCTGCATATAAGTTAAATAAGCTGGGTGACAATATACAGCTTTGATGTACTCCTTTTCCTATTTGATTACTATAAAATTAAACTGACTAACATGAGTGCTTCCATTTCAGTGATGTTGAAATTTGCCATCAGATGCCAGATAATAAAATGAGATGCCACCAGTTCTTCATTGATACTATAACATTTCTACGCTGTCTTCCTCAAATTGAAAGAAAGTGAAAGTGAAGTCACTCAGTTGTGTCTGACTCTTTGTGACCCCATGGACTGTAGCCTACCAGGCTCCTCTGTCCATAGGATTTTCCAGGCAAGAGTCCTGGAGTGGGTTGCCATTTCCTTCTCCAGGAGATCTTCCTGGCCTAGGGATTGAACCTAGGTCTCCCGCACTGTAGACAGACGGTTTACCGTCTAAACCACTGGGGAAGTCCTTCTCAAGTTGGGCAGGGTGAATATGTCAAGTCGGTCAGGGAAAATTTTTTGCTAAGGATCTATGGAATTACCTTGGTATTTTTATATACGATTTCATTTTTTGAAATTGTTGGTTAGGACTTGCTGCATTGATTTTGTGACTGCAAATTGGTTGCAACCTGCAGTTTGGAAAACTCTGGTGTAGAAAGATCATAGTGGGTGAGAGGGAGAGTGGCTTCTAGGTATATTCAGAATGGTAGCAAGCCCTAGGTCCCATAGGGCTTAGCAAGCCACAGTAAAGATTATAGAATTTACTAAAGTGTGGTTAAAAGTCTTGAGGATTAAAAACCTGATTTTCATATAATCACTCTGGCTGCTGGGTGGAGAGTGGATTAAAGGGCTGATTCCAGAGTAGAGGTGGGTCTACAGGCCAAATCCACCTACCACCTGTCTCTGAAAAGCCTGTGAGCAAAGAATGGCTTTTACATACATTTCAAATGGTCAGGAATAAATCAAAAGAAGAATAATATTTCATAATGTGAAGCTTATACAGAATTTAAACGAGTGTCCATAAATGAAGTTTTATTAGAACACATTGAAGCTCATTGTGTAAATATGGTCTATGGTCACTTTTGTGCAGCAAGAACAGTGTTGGGTACTTACAATGGGGATAGTATGGCCCACAAAGCCTAAATATTTACTATATGGCCCTTTAGAGAAAAAGTTTGTTGACCCCTGTAGTAGAGTTTAGGCAGCCTTATCAGTGAAGAGGTCAGTGCAGAGTCCAGGAGAGAGATGATGGTGTCTTTTGTGGAGACGGGACTGAGAAGTTTTGCTGTTGAGTTTTTTCACTGGTGGAATTGATTGAAAGTTTCTTTTCCCTTCAATGAATAAAGACAACCATCTAGCCAAAAACATAAATGGATCATGTTGCATTTCCTTCTATATGTGATATTCGAAAAGATGTAACTTTCAAAAGCAACTTCAGTGTAAAATGAAAAACATTCCTATGTTTGCCTGACCCATAAGACATTTTTACTTGTAATCCTTCTCTATAACTAGCTTCTTGCTATGTATTTTACTAACCTCTTCTAACATATAGACCCATTATAAATATTAAGACTTACTGAGCTTTCTAAATACAGTACATTGTTTTAAATGGCTTGCAAATTTAAACTTAGGTAGAATGTTTAGGAACCACTCTAGGTCTCCTATTGGTTCTGTGACTATAGTTTGTGGTGGTTTTTTTGCGTGAGTATGTCAGCTGTGGCAGGGTGGAAATTTTAATAAAATTTTTATTATAAATTTTATTTATATTTTCCTTGTATAGCCCCCTTACTGTAATGGAAATAGTCTTTGAAACCATAAAGCCGTAGAATCTGAATTTGCAATACAAATTACTTTTTAAACAGTAATTCAAACTTTTAAATGTGTAGCAGTTTTTGACCATTTGTTATACATGAAATCTATAAAATTTTGTAAGAATTATATTTATATAGTTCTTTATGCCTTTCTGTCTCTAACAGTATTGCTGACTAAATAATCTGAAGACCCTTTTGTTTCAAGTCACATAGAAATTTTAGATAAAATATAGAAAACATCCATTTAAATGAACACTGAGCTTTCAAGAAAGTAAGGAAAACAAATTCAAACATAAAGAAAAGGCTGAAAAACAGGAGTGTGTAAGCGGATATTTGACAGCTCTATGGGTGGGAGCAAGAGTTAATGGTCTGGGCATTGTTGGGATTAGACTTTCAATGCCCATGTGGAAGTAAGCCTTGAGTTTGTACAAAGTGGATATTTGGAACAGCAGGCAAGCATGAAACCAGGATCCATAAAGGACTATATACTTCTAGCAAAGGGGTAGATGCAGAAAAGAACCCATCCATCAGCAAAGGGAGGCTACAGAGAAGCTTTTAAATAAGATTTCCCTAAGGATTTGTAACTATGCTCCTGCCTCTTGTTGGCTTGGAATTTAATATTAACTTCTTGTTCTTGGAAAACCTAAACTGAGAAATTAATATAAAAAAAGATTAATTGTGTAGCAAAACCTCTGAGTTAGTTATCTGGAAGAAGTGAATACATAATCCTTGGTGGGGCAAGCTTTCAAACTAGGCTGCCTAGTTTCCCAAAGTTAAACTGCATGAAGTTGAGTTTGCAATACCCAGTTGAAAATTTCATTATCACAAGTGACACAATGAATAAGGTTAAATCCTTAAGGCCCTCAGATAATTATTGTGTTTTGTTGTTGTTTAAGCACTAAGTTATATCTGACTCTTTTGCAACACATGGCTGTAGCCTGGCAGGCTCCTCTGTCCATGAGATTTTCCAGGCAAGAATACTGGAATAGGTTGCCATTTCCTTCTCCAGGGAATCTTCCCCACCAAGAGATCAACCAATGTCTCCTGTATTGGCAGGGGATTTCTTTATCACTGAGCCACCAGGGAAGCCCAGTTGTTATATAGAGACCATAAAATAAGTGTTTAAATGACAAAAAGCTTGAAATAATGAAATGAAAACATCAGAAAGTAGATCAAAAGATTTGGAAAGGATTCCAATAAAGCTTAGAGAAATAAAAAATATAGTCATTTTTAAAAAAAATGGAGTAATCAGCAGAAACAGTTAAAGAAGGAATAAATGACTTGAAGAGAAATGTGAATTTATCCTGAAGCAGAAAAGAGAGGAAGAAAGAAGAAAAATATACCTTTAGACACACAGAATTTGGAATGGATGATGGAACATAATACCTAAAGAAGTTCCAATAGGAGAAAAAGTAATATGGAAATGAAGCAATATTTCAAGAGAAAATGGCTGAAGTATTGCGTATTAATGAAGGGCAGAGTCAGATTCAGAAATGAGTCCCAAGGATAAAGAAAAAATCTGTTCCTCAGCTAGGCATATCATGAAATCAAAGAAAATAGAGCCAGAGTTTTTATGGATAGCATTCTCCTACAACTAAGACACTGAAATAAATTTACCTGAAATAAGGTTTTAAAGTTATTTTCTAGGATTAGTGATAAATTTTCACTGATCTGTCTGCATGTTCACTATTGGTTCAACTTGTGATTCAGAACTTCACTTTGCAAAGTGTTTGATAAGTTTTTGCCATGGGCCGTTAGTATTTAAATACAAATTAATAGTGGTTTGAGGAAATAGTTTCTTTTTCTGACTAGTTTTCTTGAGGGAACTAAGGAATACACCATCAAGAAAACTACCATTCAGCACCTTCCAAAAATGAGGACTTAAAAGTCACTGGTTAAAAATAACAGTGTAATTTGAAATGTTAACCAAAAAAAAAAAAAAAAAAATCTGTTACCTTTCTTTGTTATTCACTCAGTCTAGTTTTAGAATTTCTCTTTCTGTATCATGAAATCATTCATTTCTTTTTCCTTCTGGTTTCCACTCTGATTGTTCTCTTCCTGTTTCTTATTCATAGACTGCCAAGGAACAGCTATATTTGCAAGTCACTTTAAATGGTTTATTCATCTTATGTTTAAAAAGCAAGATGAAATAAAGCAAAAACCCACTTAGCTTTTTTCTCCATTTAATTAGCATTTCTCTTTTGATTTTTTCCCCTTTTACTTACTGCACCAGCTGGTTAGCAGACAAGTATAGTGGGCCTTCTGTGAAAATGATTACTCTATAATTATTCTCATTTTCCCCCATTCATTAGCTGTTTTGATGTGGGGTAGAGTGAGGCAGAAGCTAATCTGCATAATCCTGACAGGTCAGATTTGATTTTGAAATAGTCTGACATTGGCCTCTACGAGCATTAATCATAGTCCTGCTTAAGAGTTCTGTGAGCTGAATATCCCATTGTTTAATCTAAACAGCTTCATAAATGAGATGTGTGTGTATGTGTGTGTGTTGGTAGAGTGAGCAGGAGACTAGGAATTTCGGGCATCTCTCCCTCTTACTGTGCATACCCACGAGCGTATATACATTCACAGCTTTTCCAAAGTGTATTTTCCCCTGTAAAAACCTCTTCATAACAGCCTCCATTTATTACTAGATCTTTTAACCATTTAACAATTAAATGTGTGTATGTATTTGAGATATAAAATTTAAATCCTTTCTATCTTATTTTTCTAGCACTCAGTCTGTACTTTTAGACATTCTTTATTACTTTAAATATCTTCTAAAAGTTTTTCTCCTTATCGTCAACCAGTTTTGCATTTTAAACAAATTATATTTTAAACTGTACATTTAAAATTTTTCTATTTTTTCTGTTTATTACTGATGTACATATCTTTTTTTTAATCACGGTGTAAGTTTTCAGCAAGGAAATGTTCACATTTTCTTTGCGCAGTTCCATATACAAAAATGAGTTTAGGTTTTTTAATCTTTTGAATCATCAAGCTAAGTTTTCTTTACAGTTGTTCTTATTTAATGTGTCATGGATATTAAATTATGTTTGTGTATTGTTATTTAGGTGACTATTATATGGTTAAAAAGATTTTGGAGGAAAACAGTTCAGGTGACTTGAACATAAATTGCGTAGATGTGCTTGGGAGAAATGCTGTTACCATAACTATTGAAAACGAGAACTTGGATATACTGCAGCTTCTTTTGGACTACGGTTGCCAGGTACAAGGCTAGATGATTTTATCCAGTAGCTTTTAAGTACTGTGAGATATGCCGCGTTCTGTCCTTTCTCTCTCGTTTTCTTCCTCCCTTCCTTCCTTCCTTTTTTTCCTTCTTCCTTCCTATTTTTCTTTTCTCTTTCACCTTTTGTTTTGAGCTACTAAAAATTTAAAAACAAACCAAAAAAAGCCTTTTTAAAAAATATAATATTTTGACTTGATTTTTTTTCCCCCAATTTTCACTCTTCCTCATATTATATGTTTTAAAACATCCGACAGAGGTAAATTATTATGACTTATTAAAGATGACTTTGTTTTTATTACTTATATTATTACTATTTATCTTATATATCTAAAAATAGTACAAGTATTCTGGAAGTGTCAGGGGAACAGGTATTTCTGTGGCCCATATAACTTACAAGCATAAGAACAAAGTACTTCTCACATACAAAGCAATTTTCAGTTTGACTTTGATTTTCTCCTAAGTTTAATTAAATTTTTCTTTTTGTCTGAAATTTAGTGTTTACTTATAACTAAATGTGAATGAAATTTTTAAAATTGGGAAATATTGACCTTTCTTGCTTGTCTTCGTATGAGTTCAGGTAAAAAAGTAGGTATCTGTATCTTGAAAGAATTTAGTTCAGAGATGTGAAGGAATTTAATGTTATTTTCCTTCCTTTTTGTTTTGCTTATCATGGAACTTTGCATTTGAATTCTGGTTCTTTTTTTTCCTTTCATAGTTTGAGCATTTGCTGTGTTGTTGCTTTAAATTAATGAGCCTTTTTAAAGAGTGA
Source organism: Capricornis sumatraensis (assembly GCF_032405125.1). NCBI lineage: Eukaryota > Metazoa > Chordata > Mammalia > Artiodactyla > Bovidae > Capricornis > Capricornis sumatraensis. The sequence goes on along the minus strand of NC_091069.1, from coordinate 232,302,636 downwards.
TATCAGGAAACACTCATTGATTAAAAAAAGTAGGTCAGTCCTATATATATTTCTATTATAAATATTATATATATGTATTACAACATGTGGTATCATCTCTGTATATACATGTTTAAGTAGAAAAAAATTGCTTTTCCAGAAATTTCATTTATCCAGAATACCACCAAGAACCAGAAAGTAAGTAAAAAATACCCCTGAGCAGCCAGATTAGATGTGATGAGGTTTCCCATTTATGAACTTTATCTGGAATCTCTCAAAGTCTATTTTTTCTTATTTTAGATTACACTTTAACAAACTTACTTAGTTTTCTAATCCATAGAGAATTATGGGAGCAACAGAAGAGGCATGAGGCTACAGTGGAACAAAGTTAGGCACAGTACCTCTGACTCTTTTTAAGGAGATCAGCAGCCTTACATACCTGATAATCTCTAAGGGAACTGTATGTTCGAGTGGTAACTAATGTTTATAACAATAGCCCAGAGTCAGTAAGGGAAAATTAAGTTACGTTCAGTATATATTGCTTGACAAGAAAGAGGAATATATATAGTACTTCTGAAAGCAGAAAAATTCTATCAAAATTATTTAAATTTCAAAGTTAAATACTTAAAAGCATAAGCTTCAGTTACCTAGAAAATAAGGTTACAAGGAAAGTCTCTGATGATTCCATATATAAGAGGTATTATGGTACAATAATCATTTTCTTTTTATATATGTCTGTATATAAAATTTCTATAATTTACATGGTTCTTTCAGATACCTGAACAAATTTGAATGTCATAGCCAGCCTATATAGATGTTATATTTTATAGAGCAGAAAACTGAGGCTCATAGACTGTAATGTATTGCCCAAAGTTCTAAAATAAATAAGGGCAAAGCTAATATTTGAACCAAATCTTTTGTCTGCAAATCCCATGCTCTTTCTAGTTCACCGTGTCCTGTCCTTGGTTACCTGTGTCTTATTTCTCAGTCAACAAATGTCCAAAACCTTTGGTTGGGTGTCATTGTGGAAATGAATAAGTAAAACATGAGTTCTGTACAAAAGTATGTTAAAATGAACAATGAATTTTAAATCAATTAAATAATAGAAAAGTGTATTTCATACTTGCTGAGTGGTAATGATCATTGATCCTTGTATATTGCTTAGGGGTTATAAAGTGCTCTCATGTATTTTATCTTGTGTCATACTAGTGACTTGCAGCTGGACAGTTTTGTCCCTCAGGGATATTTGGCAACATTGGGAAACATTTTTGGTTTTGCAGTTAAGGGGTGGGTTTGTACCTGGCCTCTGGTGGGTAGAGGGTAGCGATGCTGTTAATGATCCTGTGGTGAACAGGACAGCCCCCACAACAAAGATTGATCTGGTCCAAAATGTCAGTAGTGCCGCTATTGAGAAACCCTGTTTTATTCTTAAACTTTAGTGGTTTACCATAAGTGTTTTGGAAACATAGGAAAGAGAAGATCACTGTGGATTGGCACTATCAAGAAAGCTTTCATGGAAGCGTCAATTGAGCTTAAGCCTTGAAATATTAATAATTGCAAATATAGTCACTTCTTAATCCCTACAAGAGCTCTATGAGTTAGGTACTACTATTATCCCTGTTTTATAGAGGAGGAAACCGAGGTACAGAAAGCTTCAGTAACATGCCCAAACTTATTCCCTAAATGCCAGAGCTGGAATTTGAACTCAGGTTCTGACTGCCAGAGTCCATGCTTTTATACTATTATTTAAAACTACTGTAAAAAAAATATGTATTTAATAGATAGGAGGGGAACAGGATATAGAGAAGGATATAAACAAAGATATGTACAGTGTATGTTCTTGAGACAGTGACTTGACTTAGCCTTTTTGAGGAAGATATTTGGGGATGGTAGTGAAAATATCTGGAAAAATAACTAAAACAAAACTGATGAAAAGGGCTTGAATGCCGGTCTAAGCAATTTGGGTTTTATGTGATAAATAATGGGATCATTACAAGATTGTTGAGAAAGGATGTGATGTATACAGTGATATTTTAGGAAAACTAGTCTAGTGGCTGTGTTCAGTATAGATTAAAAAAACAGGAAATGGGGAAGGCTGTAAATAGCTTGGGTGAGCAGTTTTTATAGTAATCCATATACGAAGAGGTTAAAGCCTGAACCAGAATAGTGGCTATGAGAATAGGGGAAGAATAATGGCAAATGTAAGAGATATTGTGAAGGAAGAATTGATAGAACTTAGTGAGTATTTAACTTTGGAAGGGAGGATTGAGAAAGAGTCCAAGATAATCTGAAAATCATAAACATGGGTTACTGGGAGAATGATGAAAGGAAACAGGAAGTTACAAAGCTAAGTCAAACTTGGGGCAGAGAACTGTGAATTCTGGTTTTAGCCTTGTTTATTTTGGGGCTATCAGGAAGTTTTCGATGGAAAGCTTACATCTCTAGGGAGAGATTGGGCTGGAGAAATACAGCAGTCATGGGCCTGGGGATGATCTGACACCGTGAGAATGGATGAAATCACAGAGAAGAGCAAACAACTAGTGTTGATTCCTTCTCAGGGAGCATCTACATTAATAAACGTCGTTAGAAGGAGACGATTTCATTAAAGGAGTTAGGATCATGGACCATTGTGGAAAACCAAAAAAACAGTTTTCTCAGTTGTTTAGAAATCAGGAAAATGATAGGAAAGGCCATTGGATTTTGAATCTCTGGCGTCAGTAGAATTAGAGAAAATGACACTCATGAGTTTTAGAAGTTTGGCAGAATGAGAGAAGGAAAACTTGAGTGGTAAGAGAAAGATGGGCTTCCCAGGTGGCTTAGTGGTAAAGAATCTGCCTGCAGTGCAGAAGACTCGGGTTCGATGCCTGGGTCAGGAAGATCCCCTGGAGGAGGGAATGGTAACCCACTCCATTCTTGCCTGGGAAATCCCATGGACAGAGGAGCTGGCAGGCTGCAGTCCATGGGGTCGCAAAGAGCTAAACAACGACAACTTCTCCCACCAAATAAGCTGCTTGACAGCAGGGACCTTGTCTTGCTCAAGAGAGAGGATCAAGTCAAGTTAGCAAAGAATGAGGAAGTATTTCATGTTTTGGGAGGTAGAGGCTAGGATTGGTATTTCCGCGAATGAAGGACCAGGGTCCTGTGGAAGACAAGAGCAGTAAATAGAATACCAAGGTGGAAATTTTATCGTGTAAGGATATTGATAATTTATGAGAATCTGAGCTTAGAGGAAAGAGTATGGGAATTGTTGACAAAGTCTGAGATGAGAAGGGAGGGAGTAACTCCATTAATACATAATAAATATGTACTAAGCAGATTTAATCAAGAATAGTCAAATATCTGTAAGAAATTGGGAAACAAAACTTGTGAGGACATATTGTGTACATATAGATATTTTTAAAATAATTTTTCCTCTAGAACTACCTTTTTATGTATCAAGTGACAGCATTTGTATAGAACATGTCAATGGCAACTCCTTATTTACTTGACTTTATTATGTAAATAAATATTTCTCTACCTGAAGCTTATCCTTTTAAGCTTTGAAAGATTTAACATGAATCTTTCTTTATTGTTTACTAAATAGTGTATCTGAATATAATTTAACTTTAGCATCATAAGTGGGACTCATCAAGAGTATAATCATTTTATTTGCTTCTTATAGTCTGAAATTCTCGATATGTTTTCCCTCACATCGAATGGTTTCAGACTGCTTTGAATTGGTAGTGGTTCCGCTACGCTGATATTTTATCTTCTCAGTGATCAACTTTTAGCAGTTTTTCGTCCTTCCTCCCTTCTTCGTTGATTTTAATCTAGCTGTTCCCTTATTCAATAAAGACCAGAAGGGTACTTGGGAAAGCCAGATATCTGTAATTTATAGACAACTCTTAAGTCAGTGTGGTTGAGGCAGTTCCTTCTAAGGAATAATGCCCATAAAGTTAGCTTGTGACAGCTCAGTATGATTTTGGAAGAAATTTACAGCTGAATTCATGATGATGTTTCAGATGATTGGAGTTGCTTGGTGTTTAGACTTTGAGAGCAATGGCGTTACTATAGTTAGCTAGCTTTACAGGTTAAAATTAAAAATCATTAGTGAACTGTTTAGTAGAAATGAACACATGGTTCTTTTTGTTTGTTTCAGTTGACCAAGTACCAGACTGAAGTTAGAAATGCATGCAAAGCAGAAGAAGAATAATGCTGGATTTTAAAGAATAGGCTACAGCTCAGTGAAACCTAAAAGTTTTAAGGGATAAAATAATGAATTAAATTTCCCATAACTGTGAGGAGTTTTTCCTCTGGGAATACACAGCCAGTTCCTAATGGTTGAATGTGGCCCCATCCCATTCCTTCGGGTGCTTACTCCTATTTTTAGACATCCAGATAAAGTCTGCCATTTTTAGTCCTATTTTTAACATCTAGATAAAGTGGATGAAAGCTTTATTCTTTTCAGCTACAAAGATTAAAGATAGAATACAGTTTCACTTTTGTGGGAGATAATGTTGATTTAAATAGTTATTAAAGATTAAAATAGTTTAAGAATGTATATACTGAAAATAATCAGAGTGTTTTCTTAGATTAAATTGTTACTTATCCCCACTTTTTGCTTCTGCCTTTATGGTTTTCCTTAGAAACCGAAAACCTGATCTCAGTTGCTAAGTACCATAATAGGACTAAAGATTTTGTTACACTGAAAAGCTGAAAAGTCTCCATTTACTCCGCTTCTATTTACTTTTTTCCTCCTATCAGAGTTGGAGCTTCAAAATGAGCTATAGTTTGGGAGTCAACCTGTAAAGTCACTTCTCCTTGTCTCTGAGGACATTGATTCCTCAGAGATAATTCTTTGTGATTTTTACTTGATAAGATTGCTAATATTGGGAATTTCCTGACTATCCAGTCGTTAAGTCTCAGAGCTTTCACTACCGTGGCCTGGGTTCAATCCCTGGTCAGGGAACTAAGAAAGCACAAGCAGCGCAGCAAGGCCAAAAAAAGAAAAAGATTGCTAAATTAATGTCATGATTTACACAATTTCAGTCAGCCATATGTGCTTTAAAGATGAGAACAGCAGGCTCCTCCTGTTTTTATTTTCCATTGTCCCCTAACTTCATGGTTGTATTGATGATATCCTTTGCTTGTAATTTTTCTTGGCAATTTCTTTTATAGATTTGGAATATTAGGATTCTTTTGATCCAAAGTTCAACAGTAAATAAACATCTTGGAAAAAATAACATTAACTTTAAATACTACCTATATCAGCCCTGTTTCATTAATAAACCCACTGCCAAGCATTCATTATTTGATCAGCTCAAGCAGTGAAACCAGGATAAAAATGTATGTGTTGTGGTACACAGAAGTATTGCTAAGGCAAGCAAATTTTATATTTGGATAGTCTAAATTTTTAAAAATTCAGTATTACTGTATATAATACAGTTTAAATTTTCAAAAAGAAATAGTTTTCTTTATGAATTAGTAAAAATAGTTTACCTTTTTCCCTCCATTTTCATTTTTAACTTTTTTTTTTTAAAGTCCGCAGATGCACTTTTGGTGGCAATCGACTCTGAAGTAGTGGGAGCTGTTGATATACTGCTTAATCATCGACCAAAACGATCATCAAGACCAACTATAGTAGTTAGTACTCTTAAATATTTATTAATTTGAATTTTTAAACCAAAATAGATCTGCCCCATTGCCATTTTTTCTTCCCCTCCAATTTACTTCGTTTTATGGAAATAGATTTTTTTTCTCTGTGAAAATATTATGTTAAGTAGACATTTGCAAGAATAACTAATATTGCTCTCAGGAAACCTTAAAATTAATGATATTTCTAGAATTTTGTTGATGCAATCCCGTATTTTTAGTTTGGAACATTCTGCAGGTTAAGTTGAAAATACAGATCAGTTTCCAGTTGGATTTTAGCTTTAAGTATAAACAATGAAACCATAAAACTGGAAGAAAATGTAGGTGAATATTTAATTGTTTGAGAGGGAAGGACTATTGAACAAAAATCACAGTAGCGCAGCCTTTGTTTGTATAGAAGTTAAACTTCTGAAATCAAGACCTCGGGAAAAATTAGAAAGCAGATGGGTAACTTTCAAAAGATATTTTTAGCATATATCTCAAATTCATAATCTTAATATTAGATGAATTGATGAAAAACTTAAAAATCAATAAAAGATGTAGAAAAATCTCAAAGTGCAAAATTATAATCTTATTAATAATTAAATATGAGATGCCAATTTTTGCTTATCAGATAGCGAAGATTGTTTAAAAAGTAATAACCATTGATAGCAAAGGAGTAGTACAGTCTCATATACCACTGGAAGGGAAGGTAGTTTGAAAAATGGTTTGGCAGGAAGTGTCAATAACAAGAAAGATGTTCATATTCTTTAAACTATCACTTCCTCCTCTAGAAATTTGTCAAGGAGATGGTCAGAAATGTAGACAAAAATGTTACTTGTAATCTTATTTGTAGCAATGAAAAAACCATGTGACATAATCTGAACATCCCAAAATAGATTTGAAAATAAATAACTACCTGTATATTAAAATAGTATTTTAAAGGAATAATTAGGAACACCTAACATTCTAACATTGGTACAGAATGGTAAAAAATGAGAATAGTAAACTGTATAGATAGTATTATCTGAACTTAAAAATATGCATAGAAAAGGAATTGTATGGAAATATGGAAAATGTTACATAACAGCAGTCATCACATTACCAAATTAAGGATATTGTTTTCTTTATTGCTTTTGTGATTAAGAAGATAGTCACTAATAATGCAATAAATTCTACTGTAAAAATGAGATATTTGCTGTGTATGTATCAAAATGTAACAGTTATAACATTCATTATTGGTGAGGATATAGTGAAATAATCAGTAAAAATAATTTCTGGGAGTGTTGTAAACTGGCTATAATCAGAAGAAAAATATTGTTTAAGAAATAATTATAAATTGATTGCAAATGATCTGCCATTCTCTTGAGAAAGAAGAGAAGCTCCCGTAAATTAAATACTTTATCATATATTAACAAATATTTTTCCCTCATTTAAACTATGACAAAGTTTGTGTAAGCGTAATTTTCTCCCAAGGATAGTTCCAGCTAATTTTAAGTGGTAGCAAGCAATCAACAGTGTAGAGAAAAAAGACCTAATAGTATAGCTCCTGTTCAAAAGATCAGAAATGTCTAGAATCCTATTTAATTTTCTGTCACCCGTCCTCCAGTTACTAGTATATTTTGGTATCCCTACCTGTTCAACCTCCTAACCTCTTAACCCATTTACTCCCTTGAGGAGGTTGAGTGTAGAGTCCCAGGGTATTGGAGCAACTGACTGATACAATTTCATCACCATTACCACTGCCAATTGAATTTCGAGTTATAAGGCCAGGCAGTCCTCACCTACTCAGTAAGAGAACACTTTTTCAGTATCTCTAACAAAAAAAGGTTATCCAGCCTTTGCTTTGAATACTTCTAGTGACAACAACATCACTTTTTAACAGGTTGATTACCTCTAGACAGGCAATGTCAAGTATTTTTATATACTTTTAAAATTTGTCATCTCAGTGAATTCATTCTATATTCTTGGCTTATCAAAATTGTCTTTTGATAAATTTTGACTTTCAAATACAGGTTTCCTTTTTATAGTATGTAGATTATATTTTGTGCAATGAAATTAGGGATTTTAATCATCTGTCTGTTTTTCACATAGTTAAGTATGTTTCATGGGAAAAATAAGTACCATTATTTTCGTAAGAGATTAAATATGACTTCATCCTCTTTATAACCTCTTCTTTTGTAAATAGGGGGAATGGGGTAAATTTTTATAGATTTCTCTGTAATTTTTAAATAAATTCATTAATTTGAAGACCCCAATAAATAGAAGGGAAGTATATAAACAAACTATTCATAAAAGAAGGAAAAAAATAAGAATGTCAGAAAGTAATAAAATTTACCAGTAATCAAAGAAAAGTAAATTAATATTCATGATAGTTTTTTCGCTCATAAATTGGGAATGATCATGCCCAGTGCTGATGAGTAAATCTTAGTGTGTGGGTACATTCCTGTATTATTAGTAATATAAACTATTAAAAGGTCTTGATAATATGTATCAAAAGCTTCAAAATTGTTCATGGCCTTTAGATCTATAATTCCACTTCAAAGGTTCTATGTTAATGAGATAATCCTAAAGTTTGAAAAAACTGTATTCATAAAGATGTTTGTGACAGTATTATTTATAGTAGCAAAATAAAATACCTTGAACAGAGAATCTATGAACTTCCTTAAATTGCATGCAAAGTTCTGTACAAAAAATTTTTTTCCAAAAGAGTCTTTGTTATAGCTTCCTTGAAGTTGCCCTTAAAAGCAGGTGTGGTGGCAAAAGGATTAAAAACAAATACTGTAAAATGTTTTAAGGTAGTAGAAATATGGGTATTTTTATTTCTGCTTTGTATATTTTTCAGGTTTTTTATAATGTGTGTACTATTACAATGTTAGTAAAAATTACAAAAATTAACTGTGAACTTGATGAGCTTATACTATGGAATCAAACAGCTCACAGGAAAACATCTATGAAAAAGTGATAAGTATTAGAAAGAATATACAATAGTCCTAATATAGTCAACCTTATTTACTTTACCTGGCTCTTATTTACTGATGTTTCTTTCCTCGTGTTATGCAGTCCCCAGGCATGAGCCCATGTAGTGAAAGGAGCTCAGGCTCCAGAGGACCAGACACCTGGGTTCTATCTGTATTTTACCACTCTATTGGATAGCTCGGGCACATTAACTTCTCTGAGCCTCAGTTTCTTCATGGAGATTATAATGTTCAATTTTGCAGGCTATTGTGGGGATTAAATGAGATAATAAATGCAAACTGCCTAATGGTTCCAGGAGCTATGATTGTTAGTGTTTTTGTGCATTTGTAACAGGAAGTAGTATAAGTGGTGTTTGAAAATATGTAGAGAATTATACAAAATGAAGAGTGCCTCCTATTTTCTTATTCTTTACAAGTAACTTCATTGCTATCAATGTGGCAAGGTTTTGTCGTAGAGGTGGATTTAAAATTATTTTCTCATGCCTTTATACTTTGCCTATTTTTAACACTTCTGTTTTCCATTATATTCTCTTTCTAAAATTCTTGTTCTTTATCCTTGTCGTGCATGTTGCCATAATCTTGTGAAAATGAAACACTTTTTCCTAAAGTATTTCTCCAGATATCCACACTTCTTCTTTGTTAGGAAAACAAAACTATGGCTATATGAATATTTCCTAGTGAAGATTTTGTCTGTCATGATTATACTGCATTTACTAACTAAAGTTGTTTTGCGGTTTCAAAAAAGATTTTAATCCTAGTAAAATGTGATTATATTTCTCAAAATAATTTTCATATTCTTTGTGTCTTTTGTTCATTATTCTTTAGATAAATGTTTTTTTTGATGTCACAAGTAAGAACTTTTGGACGTTTATATAAATATTTTTCAGAAACTAATGGAGAGAATTCAGAATCCCGAGTATTCAACAACTATGGATGTTGCACCTGTCATTTTAGCTGCTCATCGTAACAACTATGAAATTCTTACAATGCTGTTAAAACAGGATGTATCTCTACCTAAGCCCCATGCAGTTGGCTGTGAATGTACATTGTGTTCTGCAAAAAACAAAAAGGACAGTCTCCGACATTCCAGGTCAGAAAATTCAGATTTAAATTAAGATGTGTGATGCAGTAAGGTATATGTCAATATAGTTTTTTATCGTTGTTCTATTTAGATTTTTAAGAAAGCTGGTATTGCAGTGAGTAATGAAAGCCAAACTTCTAGCTGCTTTGCTTAATACAATGAGTTCTGTATTTTAAAGAAATGTTTACTAAATGATGAATAAGCAGGAAAACTTTCCAGATTATGAATAAGGTTTATCTCATAATTCTGCTGGTCAGAGATAGGGTCACTATTTGCTTTTTAGAAGCAGGGTTTATTAATCTAAAAGAATTTCCAAGTAGTGGAAGGGATGAAGATAACTACTTCCTATCTTATTTATAAGAAAATAAATATTGTTACCTATCTAACTAAATACTCAGCCTGTTATGCCTCTTTGTCCCCTCTCACACAATATTTAAGTCTTTTTCTCTTCTCATTCTCCCCAGTCAAAAATGTTAACAACTGAGGGGTGAATGAACTCAAGAAAGTATCTCTTCCTGGACGGGTTGAGCAAGATCACACATATGCATGTGGTATAACGTGTGTGGTTTTGGGCTAGACTTGAAAATCTCATTTTCAGCATACCCTTTATGTATATGTTATCTTTACAGTGGTCAGATGTAGTTGAGATAGTGTCAGATAAAGCATTTACTACAGAAAATATGGTTGGAAGTCCAATGCCATCTGTTGTCACTGTTTTCTAGTTAAGGCTTCTTATACAGTATGTGTGAAATTAGCTTTAAAGCTGTGCGCCATCTACCTTACTTCATTCCTCTCCTTAAGAACAGGTCTTTGGTGGATCAACAGATAGTCACAAATCCATAAATTGGAAAAGTCTCCTGGGAATCAATTTAGTGTTTACTTGCAGAGATTGTACTGAAAATTTTTTCTGTTTTCAAGTCTCTTTTCCAATGAGATCTATGTTTCTCTTTGAGAAGATCTGGTTGATAGTTATGGCAATTTTAAAAATAATCTTCTTTATTTGTTTTTGACTGTGCTGGGTCCTCGTTGCTACGCGTGGACTTTCTCTGAGTTGCGGGGAGCAGGGGCTACTCTCTAGTGCATGGGCTTCTCATTGTGGTGGCTTCTCTTGTGGAGCATGGGCTCTGGGGCAGTCAGGCTTTAGTAGCTGTGGCATGTGGGCTCAGTAGGTACCACTCGCAGGTTCTAGAGCAACGGGCTCAGTAGTTGTGGCGCACAGGTTTAGCTGCTCCGTGGCGTATAGATCTTCTTGGATCAGGGAATTAACCCCTGTCCCTTGCATGGGCAGGCAGATTCTTTACCACTGAGCCACCAGGGAAGCCCAGCTATGGCAATTTGTCTAACTTTCTAGTTTTAAAATGACTAGTCTATGAGAAATTCCCTGGCAATCCAGTGGTTAGGACACCACGCTTCCACTGCCAGAGGCAAAGGTTTAATCCCTGGTTAGGGAACTAAGTACTAAAATCCTTTATTAATGTTAAATATAAATTATTTTCAAATTATACATGCTTACATGTATAGTAAGCATTTGGAGATAGGGTTTGATGCTGGAGAGAACACAACATTGTTTTGATTTGAGGTGTGAAAAAAGCTTGTTCTGAAAGCTTTTAGAGGAGCTGTGGCTTGAGCTCAGTGTTTAAGTATGAATAAAAATAAAAAGGTAAAAGGAATTTTACACAGTACATGAATGTGGTTTATTTAGGGAACTGCAAGTGGTTTGGTATATTTGTTGAAGGCTTTGAGAGAGTTTGTTATTGATGTTCGAGAAAACAGTTATAGCAAATGTCAAAAGAGCTCTGACTAAAGTCATTTTCAGGAATTGCTAAGCAGAGCTGCAGGAGAAAAGAAAGTTAACCAAGAAAGAGACAGGTAAAGGTTTCTGGGAAGTGGAAGAGAGGCAGTCTGTATTTGTGAGATACTGGTTTTTAAATTTCAGAGATGATGCAGTGCTAGGTGATACAGTCTTTCCATTTGTAACAACATGGTTAGACTCTGAGAGCTTTATGCTAAGTGAAACAAGTCAGATGGAGAAGGACAAATACTGTATGTTTTCACTCGTTTGTGGAATATAAGGCACAAAAAAACATTCTATGGATTAGTTGGGGAATGCACTCAAAGTTGCAGCCATTTCTTAAGAGTTCCTTGTCTTTTTCATCAGACTTCCTGATGTTCTGCACACATGCCTAATTTTTTAGTCGCCCAGGAATTTGTGGAGACTTTGTATATCTTTTCTCATTTCCAAGATCTCCCTATTAAATTTCTGTTTGGTCCACTGTTTCCCTCACCTCAACCTGCAAACTTGGTCTTACAAAAAGCTGCAGGTTTTCCTTGGTTGTCTGTACTAAGTCCAGTCCTTTCAGCCAGCAGAGCTGTAGGTTTTTACTTCCCAACTAATTGATTTATACCTCATTAGCACAAAGGTAGAGATTTACCAGTTTCAGAATGGAAAACTACAGTTCTCCTTAAACGAACTGAAGACAGAGATAATGGATGTGGGCCTTAGGCAAGAAGACCACAGGTTCCAGCCATTCCTGCCTGAAGTTCTGGTAGTTTTCCAGTAACTGATTCTCAATAGATAATTTTGAGTGACCTGAAATAGTTGATTTTTTAAAAATGATTTTATCCATTTTATGCATATTTTTGTACAGTAAAATCATTGATCTCTTTATATTCCACCGTTACTTTTGATAGTGTTTTGAATACCAAAATGACAGATTTTATTTTATTTTCATTTACTGAAGTATAGTTGATTTATAACATGATACTGATATTAGCTATACACCAGTGTGACTCAGAGATGCACATAAGTACATTCTTTTTTATATTCTTTTCTTTATGGTTTATCAGAGGGTATTGAGTATAGTTCCCTGTCCTCAACAGGAGGACCTTGTTGTCAATCCATTCTACATATAGTAGTTTGTATCTACCAACCCCAAACTCCCAGTCCATCTTCTTCCCCCCTACCTCCTTGTCAACCACAAATCTATTCTCTATGCCAAAAATGACAGATTTTATAAAGTGGTGCAGCCTCATTATTTTTCTGATTCTATCTAATTGCTTTCCATACTATGGCACTTCATTGTTACACAGCCACTTGTTTGCCACCAATACGAGCAGTTTTTCTGTGCATTATGTCCCTAATCCATGTTTTTTGACATGATAATGTAGGCTAATACAACAGTCATTTTTACAACAACCTGCTAAAATTGATTACCATAAAAAATTACTACAGACATAATGATGGAAACAAATTAGTTGCTTGATTGTATATATTTTTTCTCAAGTTTTTGGAGCAGTTTTGGTATAGACAAATACCCCTTTAGAAATCCTTACTTAAGATAAAATAATTGTACTTGTTTATTAAATAGCTAGCTTAAAGTTGGATTTCATAAATATTGTTTTCTTAAAAATGCATTATATAGCACCTATTTTTGTGTCTAAGACATGAGACTTAGCAGTTAAATAAGGAATAGTTCAATAAATTTATTTCATAAAAGTTTTTAATTTCTATACAGAAAAATTTCATTGCAAAGTGAAAAGACAACCAACCAACTGAGGAAAAGTATTTAAAACACTTTTGACTAGACAGAGGGCTAATTTCTTTGATATTTAAAGAGATTTTACAAGTTGATGAATTTTTTTAAAAATCACCAGAAAAATAGGGAAATACAAATGAACAGATAGTTTACAGAACTATAATGAAAAGTAAACATGAAAGGAGGCTTGAGCTTTTACAGAAATCTAGAGTAATACAACTCTTAAAATTCCATTTTTCTTCCATTAGGGTGGCAGCATGAAGATGGGGGCGGGGGGGAATGAGCTTTCCTTATTGTTTGTGCTTTGGAAACATCCTCCAGATTTTAAGATACACATGCCATTTTATCCAGCAATTCTGAATGTGCAAAGGGTATATGAACTAAAGAATAATCATTGTTACATTATTAATTGAAGTAAAAAATTAGAAGCAACTTAAATTCCATTAAGCTGGACTGCCGTCAAATGGAAAACCATCCAGTTTTAGGAAATAATGAGGTTACTCTGTATGTAGTGACATAGAAATAATTGTCCCTGTATACAGTATGTCTGAGTACTTTTGTGTATGATTAGAAAATATCGGGAAAGATTTTTCACAATTCTCTGAAATGTGACTATCTTTGAGGAGTAGACTTGGTGGAAGGAGAAAAATTGCAGAGCATTATGTTTCTAAACTGCTTGCTTTTTTTAAAGAAACAGGCATATATTAAATTTTTATTTAAAAGTAAGAATATATAATAGTTACCAAATTTTAAATTAAGAATTACATGTTTATAAATGAAAGAATAATAACAAAACTTTTTTGATTTGGTTCCTGTTGGATATCGAATATGAACATTAATTAGCTCATGGAAGGTAAAGCAAGTACTTTTCTATTAGCTAGAAATTAGGCATAAATGAATGATTTTATTCTTAAGATTTGAAAATGTCTTTCAAAAATAACCTGATTAAATGAGTCATATATATAGGTAACATATTAAAGTAAATTTATTGCTGGGGAAGGAAAATTTAATAAGCATCCATGTATTCAATGTTATTAGTAGATTTCATTTAAAATAATACTAAGTTCAGGAATAGAAATTTTTAAATTAAATTGAAGGATACAGAGTTTTAAGTCTATGAAAAGAAATACTAAAACGATTTCTTTAAAAGCAGTGGTATAAAATTTTTCAATAATTATATCTCAGAATATTTATTTTTAAGTGTTTCTTTTTGTAGGTTACTTTATAATAAGTATATTATAAATGTTTTATTTTCTTTTAATTTTATAATATTTTAAATTTATGAAAATTATAGGTTAAAAATACTAATCACATGTATATAATAAATATTTTACATAATGGAATCAAATTTTATCTCAGGTTTCGTCTTGATATATATCGCTGCTTGGCCAGTCCAGCTCTAATAATGTTAACAGAGGAGGATCCAATTCTGAGAGCATTTGAACTTAGTGCTGATTTAAAAGAATTAAGCCTCGTGGAGGTGGAATTCAGGTGGGAATAAATGGAAATTGTAAATTATCTCTCTTTTTTCCAGAATATTTTCAGCATGAGTTTTCTCATAGGCCAAATTATCACTTAATGTTTGTTTACATTTGATCCGAAATGACCAGGCCTTTCTGCCACATACTTAGGATTTTCCTTTTCTCTCAGTGGAACAGATCCTAGTATCACTTAAGTCACTCTTTCCCCATCTTCCCTCTTCCACTCTTCCACCCATGCTTAAATCCCTACTTTGTTCAATGTTACCAGAGGCATTCTAGGGCAATGTGAAGAATAAAGGGAATGGTAGCCATAAATAAGAGCAAACTTGCTTATAACTGCTCTCTTTCCTCATTCTCAGATTCTATAACCATCCTTGGAGCCCAACCCTTCATAACTTTCAGAAGCATATTGAATGCTTTTTTGTATGTCAGGTACATTTCACACACCCAGACATTGTCCCATTTCACTGTTCAGTGACATTTTCTAGTAGGAGAAACATAACATGTAGACATAAAACTAATTAGATAAGACTATAATTAAATTCTTAGACTAAGAAGTAGATAATACCTTGTTAAAGAAATTCAACTAGTTATTCTACCAAACTTACGTAGTTTTGGTTATGTAGTAAATGCAAAGAATAGATGAGAAAATGTTAGCCAATAAGGAAAAGTTTTTAATTCTTTGAGTTATAACTTTATGCAGCCAGTTCATGGAAAACCCCATTGAATAGAAAATTAATCAATGAAAAATTCTTCATATTTTCCCTTCCTTTCACTTTAAAAACACTGAATAAAAAATTAGTTTCTGAAATCTGATCCCAGTTGTTTCATAACTATTTCTAACTTTATTCTTAAGTTGTTCCACTCAGGCTTAAGCGTAACATAATTGATATTTTATAAAGAATTATCTATTAAAACTTCTTAGTTTCTCACAAGTGATTTAGGCTTGCCTTTAATAAGCAGGTAAGTCCTAAGTTTCAAGGAATAGTGATTGTGTAACTAGGAATGTTTCAGTGTTTCTTTCTAACTTGGATTTTGTTTAAAGGAGCATCTTAAAAATGAAACAAAATACTATTTTGATATCAGAAGTAGTGTAAACACATTTCAAACTATCATTGAAAAAATTTCTGGTTAAAAATCATATAATAATATTTATTGGATAGCATCAAGATATTATCTATTGTTTAGATAAATAATATAAAAGAAAGCTTTATACAGAACTTATAGAGAATAAAGGCAAATGAGTTAAATGAAGAATGTGTTAAAAATATTATCAGAATTTCTAGGAATATCAATATATATGAGAAAACACTGTGCTCATCTGAGATTATCAGTGTGAATGCAGAGAACATAATTGTGTTACAGTTTTCCCCAAAGCTGTGGGGGATTTATGTACCAGTAGGTTCCTTTGACAGCACAAAATGACTTCAGATGTTGTGTAGCACTGTTGGAATTAAAATGTTATTGAGTAATATTTCTAGTGAAAACACCTTAATTAGAAGATGGAAGTGGCATTTTTAATAATAGACTCTACACTTTGCAGAAACGATTATGAGGAACTAGCCCGGCAATGTAAAATGTTTGCTAAAGATTTGCTTGCCCAAGCCCGGAATTCACGTGAATTAGAAGTTATCCTAAACCATACATCCAATGATGAGCCTCTTGACAAACGGGGATTACTAGAAGAAAGAATGAACTTAAGTCGTCTAAAACTTGCTATCAAATATAACCAAAAGGAGGTATGAAGTTTTCTGTGATATATTTAAATTATTTCCTCCACAGTAGTCTAGTGGCTCAGGGCAAAGGCTTTGGAGCAATACATCTACATTGAGATCCTAGTTCTGCTTCATAAAAACTGTGTGTCCTTGGGAAAGTTATTGAATCTGTCTGAGCTTTAGTTTTAAGAATTAATTAAGGATATGCATATTTAAAGAGTTTAGTACAATGAATATTGCCTTTAAGCAAGTACTCAATAAATGGTAGTTGCTATTATTTTTAACAATAATAAGAGTATGGATATTAATATAATCCTTTTTGCTAAATAGTAGCTAGCTATGCAGGTAAGATTTTGAATAGTAAATGCCTTCCTAATGCAGTTTCCACCTTGTGTTTTGTCTGTTACGAATTTATATTATTAATCTAGTTATAAATAGTCCTTTCGACAGATATAGGGCCTTTCTGTTTAAAAATAAAAGTATCAGATATTATGTTCCTTATTCTTATTTGTTAATTCATTGTGAAACCCAAAGGTGGAGAGACGTATGCTATGATAACTAAGTTGAATCTGGCTCTTCTGGCATCATCCCTTCCTATTAAGGGAAATACCTATTTCTACTCCCCATACACTCACATGCATATGATTCAGGAACTTGAAGAAGGAAGGTATGCATTTTTAATTTCATTTTTTGAGATAACTTAATAGACATGGATATTTATATGCAGACAATGATGTTCAGTTGGGGAGTGCTGGTATATGATACTTTTAAATTATTGCTTCTAAGACCCATTATTCTTATTAACAACGTAGATACTGGAGTAAAACTTGCTTATCACAATTATGGGCTTCCCTGGTAGCTCAGACGGTAAATCATCTGCCTGCAGTGCGGGAGACCCGGGTTCGATTCCTGGGTTGGGAAGATCCCCTGGAGAAGGAAATGGCAATCCACTCCAGCACTCTTGCCTGGAAAATCCCATGGACAGGCTACAGTCCCTGGGGTCACAAAGAGTCGGACACAACTGAGCGACCTATGGTAGAAGGCAAGATATAGGACCTTTGGTGCTCGGAGCAGAGTTTTTTATTATCTTGGTTGACAGTTTGAGCCTCCAAATAGCTTTGTGACTTGGGAGATTGATATAGGAATTTTAAGATGTTACTTTAAGATTACCTAGATATTATATTTCTCATCCAGATCTCTGGCTTCAAATAGTATCTTTTTCTAGTACTCTGAGGTTTCTTACTTAAGGTAGAGCATTTATAAAAAATTAAGTATAAGAATTTGGATCCAGGTAGCTATAAGATGATAAGTCAATAATATACCTATGTGGCTTAAGAAGAAAATACAATGTTAATATGTATCTAAAAACAGAGAACTCTGATATAATCTTCCTCTAATATACATTTGAGTAGATCTTATGTTTATTTACTTTTGTGTTCCACAACCTAAAATAGACATGAAATAACTAGAAAATGACAGAAAAGATATAGCAAAATCAACTTAAGTGATTGGGAAAAGAATCTCAAAGAAAGGTGGAAAAAACCAAGATTATCCTGGTAAGGGGAGAAAAACTAAGGAAGTTTCCTAATGACATATATATATACACACACACACACACACACATATATATATATATCCCTGAAGAATTCAGAGGATAAGCAAATGTCCCATTCTAAAGAAGATTGCCCAGTGTGTGCAGTCACTTCAGTCGTGTCCGCCTCTCTGCGGCCCCATGGACCACGGCCTGCCAGACTCCTCTGTCCATGGGATTCTCCAGGCAAGAATACTGGAGTGGGTTGCCATTTCCTCCTCCAGTGACAGAGTGTGAAGTGAGTGAAGTGAAGTCGCTCAGTCATGTCCGACTCTTTGCGACCCCATGGACTGTAGCCTGCCAGGCTCCTCCATCCATGGGATTTTCCAGGCAAGAGTACTGGAGTGGGTAAAGAAGATTAGAGAAAAGGAATAAGGAATAATGGTAATACTTTTAGTTGGGAGGAAAATATTCTGTAATTTAAAAAAATGGATGAAATATAAATTAGTTTTTTACATTGGATTTCTAAATATAATCAAAGGGAAAGATAATATTTTCTCAGATAGTTGATATATTTTGTTCTGGTGCTTCATCCTGAATAACAAACTGCCCTGATACTCAAGTGGCATAAAACAATACTTCATAGTCATTTTGTGATAATTTCATGATCATTTTATTATGCTTTTGAGTTTTGTGAGGTCACAAACCTCTTGAGGTCAAGAATTAGGAAAGGGTACAGCAAGATTGATTTGTCTCTGCTTCACCATGTCAGTGATCTCAGCTGGGAGGTTTCTTCATTCATATGCCTGGTGCTTGAGCAACACCTGCGGTCTCAAACAGGGAGCTCTGAGTGGGCAGGATGCTCAGTAGGCTGGGTCCATTGAGGGCAGTCCTCCTGAGAACTCAGGACTGGAACCATGGAGGAGCATGGCCCTCATGGTGCATGGGCTGCAAGATGGTCTGAGAAGCCTCTGAGGGTTAATCAGAGTGGCTACATGTAGCCTCTGCTTCTTCGTAGGCTGGTGGCTTCAGGGCAGTGGGACGTTTTATATGCCATCTTTTGGCTCCAAGACCAAGTGTTTCCCAAACAACGTGGAAGCTGAATGTCCTTTTAAGACCACCCTTCAGAATTTACATAGCATCACTTCCAGAATCTACTTGTTAAAGCAATAACAACCTTGGTGAACTGAAGGACAGGGAATATTGGTAGCCTCTCCATTGTTGATGAGAAGAGAATCAAAGAATTTGTGTCTATATTTTAAAACCACCACACACTTAGAATATCTCCAATTGAAAGTTCTTCCAATTACATATTTAACATTATGGTTAATTAAATCATCATAGTATAGAGAGATGACGAGGGCAGCAGTCAGTCCTGAGATTGCTTTGATACTTGGGAAAAGGATGAAACTACTGAGTTTGGGATGCTACTAAACTGGGTGGTTGATGGGAAGAAAATCTGTATTTTTCTCCCTGATAGTTCCTTTTGAGGGACAAATTAACAATTCCCTAACAACACTGAGAGCTAAGCAGAAGGACAAATATTAATTGCCAAAAATAGGTATGGCCTATTAGGAAATTTCTTGATAAGCACAATAAACAACAAAACTCTGTCCAGGTTTTTTAAGTACACTGTTGCATTCTATAAATTATATTCTGTCTTGGGATGAAACATTTTAAAACACAACATTGACCAAATATTATTGAATATCTGAATGATATTATGATCATTTGTGCTTTACTTCAATGATTTTCAAGCCTGATTACATTACTGAGTCCAGAGTCATCAGAATCCTTAACTTATACTTCCTAGCATGAACATTATATTGGGAAAATATTACTTCTGAATTTTGCAAACTAATAATCTTTATAAACTTCAGTAAATTAATTTCTGTATTTGAACTAGAATTTTCCTCTTATTTGGGAATATTTTTCCTTTTCTTCTCACACAGAATTCCATTTTATGAGGATTTAAGAGCGTCTTTAACACATTTTAAGAAATTCTCAGTGTTTTCATGGAACATAAATATATGTGATGTTTAGCCTTTAATTGCTTTGCTGTGCTTGACATGTTGGTTTCTTGTAACTGAAATCATTAATTTTTTTAGGCTGAAGTCTCTTTCTATGGATTATGCTTGTTAATTTTGAAATTTCATAAACACTGTCTTTATAAAGTAAATGTTTCATAATGGCTAAGCAGGCAGGCTAGTAATAGTCACTAATACTTAAGTGATGCATGCTATGACCAGGCACTATTCTAAGAACTTTACATTTAATCCTCATAACCAGTGTTTGACTGGATACTATTATTATCCTCATTTTATAGATGGAGAATTTGAGGCTGAGAGAGATTTAAAAACTTGCTCAAGGTCATTTAGTAAGCTAAGTGGCAGAGCCTGGAATTAAATCTAGATAATCTGGCTCCAGAGTCTATGCTCTTAACCACTACACTCTTTTATTACATGTAAGAAAAATAAACTGGACTATATAGAACTGATTTCAAACTATAATTAAAACTTTCAATATAACTAAATAATAGTGCTATTGGATCCTATTTACAAGTTATATTTGACTTGTGTGTGTGCTTCCTTTTCAGTTTGTTTCCCAGTCCAACTGTCAGCAGTTCCTGAACACTGTTTGGTTTGGACAGATGTCAGGTTACCGTCGTAAGCCTACCTGTAAGAAGATAATGACTGTTTTGACAGTTGGCATCTTTTGGCCAGTTTTGTCACTTTGTTATTTGATAGCTCCAAAATCTCAGTTTGGCAGAATTATTCACACACCTTTCATGAAATTTATTATTCATGGAGCATCATATTTCACATTCCTACTGTTACTAAACCTATACTCTCTTGTCTACAATGAGGATAAGAAAAACACAATGGGGCCAGCCCTTGAAAGAATAGACTATCTCCTTATACTGTGGATTATTGGTAGGTATCAAGTTAGTTTAAAAGGTTCTGCCTTTATTTAGCCTGTTAATTCTCCCTTGATTGGTGGCATTATAAACTGCAGTCAGCTTATAATTTTACATAGTTCATACAACAAGAATTTGAACACTTCCATAATCATTGAGTGCTTGCTTCGGCAGCACATATACTCAAATTGGAACAATACAGAGAGGATGGCTGTATTCGTGAAGCGTTCCATATTTTGGGGGGCTTCCCTTGTGGCTTAGATGGTAAAGAATCTGCCTGCAACGCAGGAGATCTTGGTTTAACACCTGGGTTGGGAAGATCCCCTGGAGAAGGGCATGGCAACCCACTCCCAGTATTCTTGCCTGGACAATCCCCATGGAGAGAGGGGCCTGGTGGGTTACAGTTTAAGGGGTTGCAAAGAGTCAGACACGACTGGGCGACTAAGTACATGATCACTGGGGACATAGCTTACATTTTTTTAAAAAGATAAATGTTTTTAAACTTGATAATAAGGAAGCAGATCTCTTCATATGACTTAATTACATGGGAGCTAAGAATTCTTTCTCAGTTACTAAAATTGTTCATGCTTGTTAAAGACAGATTTTGCTGATGAATTTTTTTTGTTATAAGAATATGAACATTTTCTTAGGTATTTTAAAATATATTTGGTTGCATTTTAAGAGTTAACTATTTTGTTATATCATTAGTTTTTCTTTTAAGAACCTATGAACTTTTGCGAATGCATATTACCTTACTTCTGCTTGTGCTCAGTTGCTCAGTCATGTCTGACGCTTTGGATTGTAGCCCTCCAGGCTCCTCTGTCCATGGGGTTTTCCAGGCAAGAATACTGGAGTAGGTTGCCATTTCCTCCCCCAGGGTATCTTCCTGATCCAGGGATCAAACCCACATCTCCTGCATTGCAGGCGGATTCTTTACTGCTGAGGCATCAGGGAAGCCCATCTGTATTATAGAACCATTACTTAAATTTGGGTTTAGAGCATTCCCTGGTGACTCACTCTGTAAATCAGTTCTTTACAATGATAGCCGTATCGCTTTAGAAATAAGTCTTTTAAAAAGACATTTTATTTGCTGAAAATTGTTTTTTTTAATAAGTATTATGCTGTAAAATAAAAAACTACCTTCTGTAGTTTTTACTGCCCTTGCCCTTTTTAAGAGGGATTGTGCCTGCTTGTTTAAAGGCATTCCTTGGTTCAGTTTACTTTTTCATGCAGTGAGTACAGTGACTCCTGACTCATGATACCTGGCTTTTGTACATTTACTTTCTGTTATTTTCCTTAACCCTCCAGAAAAATAAACAGGGTTGAATTACAAAGAGCAAGGTAAAAAAAAGAAAACAATGTGTTGTTGAATCCGCAGACTCCTAATGGTGTCCATTTAGTTAGGTGTTTTTTTTAACCGTTGGGATATAATAGAACAGCCCTTACAAAAAGGTACATTTTGAAATGTTATATACCTGCTTTGTCCTGGCACAGGCAGAAACAGATATGGTCTAACGTGCATGGTGCTTATGATCTAGTTGTCTTTAAAAAACTCAGTAACTTGAGAATCACACAGATAAAATAAATAATTATATATGAGTTAAGTGCTACTAAGTAAAGATCATGGAGCTAAGAGGGCAAGCATATTATAAGGGCTTTTTACCTAGATGGGGGATTGGAAAGGCTGTCCTGAAGAAGTGATAAATAAGCTAAAATTTAAAGAATAAATAGGAGTCAACTTGGAGAATTGGGAAAGAAAATTATTCTAGGAGAGTTGGGAGAGAAAGTATTCTAGGCTGATCTGAAAGTTACATTCAGGGACCCTGTGGCAAGAGGCACACAGAAGGGACTGAGTAATGGTGGAGCTCAGAGAGCGAGAGAAGTGGAATTCAGGATGAAGCCACAGATACGGATTTGCATTAGACCCAGCACAGCCTCGCCAGCCACGTTAAAATAATTTTGACTTAATACTAAGAACAATGGGAAACCACTGATTTTTTAAGTGGGTAAGTGACAAGATCATTTTGGCTACAGAATAGAGAATGGGTTGGGAGGAAGAGCTGTGGCAAGAGTAGATGGAGGGAGACCAGTAAAGAGCCTGTTGCAGTAAGCTGATGGATACCTTGAACTTAGGATGGTTGTGATAGAAAAAGAGAGAAAGAAACAGGTTCAAGAGATTATAAAGTAAAACAAATAGAACATGGAAATATATATATATCACATATGCATATCACACACATATACATATCACATACATACACGTATATACATATCACATATATATATGTAGGAGGAGAGGAGTGGGGCATTATTAAGCAATGTAAGTATTCTGGAAGAGTACTAAGTTTGGGAATTTGTGAGAGAATAGATTCTGAGAGTGGTTTTGGATATGTCGAAATTGAAAATTCTTTGAGATAACTCAAAAGAGATATCAATCATCCAGTTGGTTGATTTCATAGTCTAGAATTCAAGAGGAAGTTTAAGCGTGAGTTAGCAGTATGCAAGTAATCTGCATATATGTTGTATATGAAACTATGGGCATGCATGAGACATGTGAGAAAGTATAAAATGAGAAGAGGGGACCTAGGAGCAAGCCTTGAGAAATCCCCAAATGATGGGATTATAGTTTTGCTAATATTAATAATTCTTTATATGTATATATGGTCCATTGATTATGTACTGATTGCGTTGCTTATAATAGTTTAAAATTGTTGTGTTCTTCCAATCCAATTCAGAAGTTTGAAATAGATCAAGTATATTAGCTTCATTTTGGTGTGGGGTGTTGCATAAGAGATGGGAAAATACCTGTCAGTGGTACTTAATATTCTTTCATATATCTGCCTTTTTAAAATCAAAATCTTATCCAATCCATGTTGTAATTTTTGTCAAGAGTTCCATTGAGGTATAATATTGCATTTTACAGAAATAAAACACTTATTTCTGTAAGCATCTTAGTTTAGTGTTTTAGTGTTACAGTGTTTGGGTTAATAAAATGTAAGTTATTTGCTTTAACATTTTTGATAGTTTTTATCTATATTATTTTCAGTTTTTAAAAATGTTTATTTGGCTGTGCCAGCTCTTAGTTGCAGCATAAAGGATCTTTAGTTGTGGCATGTGGGATCTAATTCCCTGACCAGGGATCGAACCTGGGCCCCGCATTGGGAGTACGGACTCTTAGCCACTGGACCACCAGGGAAGTCCCTATTCATTTTAAATAGAAGCTCTTCCAAATGGAATTTTAAAAAACATATTTTCTGTGTCAGATCTGCAGATATTTAAAAATGATCTTGTACATAAAGTATGTGTTCTGTATAATTAAGATATTATAAACAGAGTTTTTCAAGAATACTTTCAAGATACTTTTCCCAGGGAACTTATTCTGTCTGCTGGTAAGCCAGAGGATGATTCTGATGGCTTAACTTGATCTTCACCCATATGTAGGTTGTAGCAATCTGTTCTTTTGTCATTTGCTGTTGTTCAGTCACTAAGTCATGTCCAACTCTTTGTGACCCCAAGGACTGCAACATGCTAGGCTTCCGTCTTCCACTGTCTCCCCAGAGTTTGCTCAAGTTCAAGTCCATTGAGTCAGTGATGCTGTCTAACCATCTCATCTTCTGTTGCCCTCTTCTCTTTTTGCTTTCAATCTTTCTTAGCATCAGGGTCTTTTCCAGTGAGTCGGTTCTTCGCATCATGTGGCCAAAGTATTGGAGCTTCAGCTTTAGCATCAGTCCTTCTGATGAATATTCAGGGTTGATTTCTTTTAGGATTGACTGGTTTGGTCTCCTTGCAGTCACTTTACATTCTCCTTAAAAATATCTTAGTGGAGGAATGTATCATAAAGCAATCTTCGATTGTGGTACTGTTCTCTGGCACTCCTAGGAATATAAAACTGGAGAAACTTCTGGCCAAAGAAGAGGAAGGAAGTTTTGGTTTGGTTGGTATTTATTTATGTGTATTTATTCATTGAGCAAGTTTTTTGAGCACCTTCTGTGTATCGGCACTATTTAGGACATTAAGGACATTGGTTGATAAATGTTCTTACTTTTGAAGAGTTTTTACCCAAAGTGGGAGAAAGATAGTCAGTTAATAATAGACATAATAAGTAAACTATGTCCATTGTTTAAAAGTGGTAAGTACTAAGGGAAAAGAAAGAGAAGCAGAGTTGGAGGATTGGGAGTGACAGGCATAAATTTGCGATTTTAAATAGGACGATCAGAGTAGGTGGTGAGCAAAGATGCAGGATGGATGTCTGGATGAGGAGCTTCCAGCTGGAAGAAGAGCCAGTGTCCCGTTTGGGAGTTTTGGGTGTTCAGAGAAGAGCAAGGAAGCCAGGAGGCCAGTGTGACTAGGGTAGTGGAAGGAAAGATTGAGAGGAGAGGAGATCCAAGAGGAGAGGTAATGTAGGGCCTCAGAGACCGTTCTAAGAAACTTGGTTTTGACTCTGAATAAAAGGAGACATAAGGGAAGGTGCAGGGTGCAGTGCCCACTATGCACAGTCAGCAGCAGTGGTCTTAGGTTCTTACTAACACTCACACTTGCCAGACACCAGAGGCAGAAACCTGACACCGGATTTACTTAGCTCTCTGGAAGGATATAAGGCAGGAAATAAAGCATGACAGCTTCAAGTACGTCTTTATTGGCAGTTCTTACAAAAAACTGGGGCTTCTTAGCCCCATAGGGGGCACACTCAATCATGTGGAATGAGGTCATATTCATGGGTGTGGGCTACCCCAGCCAGAGAAGCCTCAAAACTGGCAGGATTTCTTATAAATCTGGATATCTTATAAAGCCTCAGAGTGTAGTTCCCACTACAGGCACACTTCAAGTTAAAGAAACATCACACAGAGAAGCTGAAACCTGTGTTTCTTAACATGTTTTTATATAGTCCTGTTTGTGTATACTTTTGGGGTCTATGATTCCACTTATGCAGTTTCCCAGTCAGTGATTGTTTTTATAACAATGTTGAACACAGCTGACTTTCCATACTTTCCTTAACATAGTATGTTTCCAAGGAAACGCCTTTAATAGATGATAACATGAGGTTTTGTTCCCATGGGGAAAGAGTTCTGTCCTGCAGTTAATTCTTTGTCCTCTGGGACTTGCTACAGGGTTTTGATGAGAGAAATAACACTTGCATTTTAAAAAGATTGTTCTGATTGCTGTGTTGAGAATAGATTTCAGGGAAAACAGGGTAGAAGCAGGGAGACCAAGTGGGTTGTTTCAGACATTCAGGCCAGAGAAGATAGTGGCTTGAATTTGAAGTGGTGGTGAGAAAGGTTAGTTCCTAACTATATTTTGAAAATAGAGCCAATGGATTTACTATTGCATTGAATGTGTGGTTTACAAGAATATCAGTCAAGGGTGAGGCAAGGACATTTAGAGTGAGCATCTAGGATGGAGTTGCCATCAGCGGAGATACGGAAGTCTCCAAGTGCTGTGAGCTTGGGAGCAGAGACTAGGAATTCAGTTCGGACATGTTGGGGCATCCAGTTTGAGATTTAAAGTAGCCAACTACCTGTGCAGGTTAAGTTTAGGAGGGAGGGTTAGAGATACTTATTATTGTGTAAATACAGGTTTGGTTAAAAATTTGAACGTCTACCACAGAGATACTATTTAAAGCCATTAGACCAGACTGGATGAGGTCAATACAGGAGTGTAGATAGAGAAAAGAAAATAATCAGGAACCGAGCCTTTGGGGAGGGTACATTTAACAATGATTTATTTGTTTTCTTATGCTTGTTTCACATCATATATTACAATCCCTCTCTGGGAAAGATACTGTCAGATGAAGCTTAAGATTCCTTTTCTTTCAAATTTGAAGAACTTTTTACTGAATGTTATTTTTTTCCTCTGAATGAGGCTACAGATGATACATGTTATTTATTTAATACTTTGAATCTTAATGTATCTTTTTAGTTTATTATTGAATTAAGAGGGTGTCGTCTGATTGTTTTTTTCTTTTTCTTTTTAGGAATGATATGGTCAGACATTAAAAGACTCTGGTATGAAGGGTTGGAAGACTTTTTAGAAGAATCTCGTAATCAGCTCAGTTTTGTCATGAATTCACTGTATTTGGCAACCTTTGCCCTCAAAGTGGTTGCTCACAACAAGGTGACTATTAACTATGTCAATTGAAGGCAGGAGTGAAGTTTATTTAGGAAAAACCCAAGATATTTAGCCATGGATCTCAGAGTTACTTTGGCCCAAATCTGTGTCTGATGTGTTTTCATTTTAAACCTATCTTTGGCAAGGAAATAGCGCCCATTGTTTCCTTCCTTCTAATACTTTCAAGGGTGTTAATTAACTTTAAATGTTGGTTACCTATTATATGCCAGGTACCTTGGTTGATACTTGCTATACTTTATCTCATTTTATTCTCACAGGGACTCTATGAGACAGATGTCCTTATCCCCATTTTGCAAATAAGGAAAAGGAAGCTCAGAGATAATAAGTAACTTGTCCAAGACCACACAGTAAGAAACCAAGACTGGATTTAAATCCAGGTCTGTCCGGGCATTTTCTTTCTACCAAATGCCAATTCCTTATATCTGAGCTAGGTTAATTTACCTATTACTTAAAATGAGAACACAAAGTTATTTAAATTGGTTATATTTACCAGGGAAAAGTTTATCTGAATGGAACTCATTATGGTGTTTTACACATTCCAAATCATGACGATTATCTCCATAGCTTAAAAAGTGATGTAAATTTAATTATTTTCTGAGGCCTATAGTTTTATATTTAAAATTTGACAAAAATCCAACCTTATAGACATCTTACAATGTTACTTTCATAAAGATTGATTTAAAGCCCAGGAAAGGTAACAGAAACTAGGTTGACTATCTTTGTTTACACCTGAGTTTAGAATTCTGAGGTGTCACATTCAAGGAACTATTATATAATATTTTTTGAGTTTTGGCTAATTTACAGACTAGAGAGAAAGCAAACTGATTTTCTTATACCACTTTATTAAAAACTCTATTCCTGTATTTGATCATTAGTACAGAACATGTTTATTAGGTATGTTCAATGACCAGAGTTGTGAGGTTATTAAGAAAATAAAAATTGATTACTTATAGAGAAATGATTGGATTAGAGAGGTTGATGGTCATTGGTTTTTTTAGACTGGTCCCTTTTTTAGACTGGCCTCTTAGACTACCCTGTAGAAGCAGGGTACCCATATAATTTTATTATTTCAAACCAAGATATACAAATGAAGAAAAGCACAATTAATAATTAGGCCAGGAAAACTGATATGTAATCTGGGAGTATCCCAGGCAGTTGAAACATGTGGTTACTCTGTGTCCAGGTATAATAATACACCCTTTTTGTTCTTGTTTAGAAGGGAGAAGAGCTTCTATGGTACATTGTAGAATCTTGAGTCAAGTAGCTAGCTTAATTTAATGTGAAAGCTAATTAATTTCAAGCTTGTGTTGTGGAATTTAAGAAAGACTAACAAAAATTTCATTCATAAAAAGTTTAATGACTGTCTTTTAAAAAATTATTTTATCTTTTAAAGCATGAGAATTTCTGAGAAAACTTCATGGAACACAATAGATATTGCTCCATATGTGTAGAAATCATCTATTTATTTAAAACAATGTTATTTCTATTAAAAGAGAAGTTTATGAAACATAAATGGAGTTCTGCCACAAGGAGAGACAAAATGATTTTCTTTCAATGGTCAGAGTATTTGTTTTTATTTTCCTAAGTTGAGAGAGCAACTTACCTTTGGCTTTTTCTTCCTAATCTTAGTTTCATGATTTTGCGGATCGGAAGGACTGGGATGCGTTCCACCCTACACTGGTGGCAGAGGGACTTTTTGCATTTGCCAACGTTCTGAGTTATCTTCGTCTCTTTTTTATGTATACAACAAGCTCTATCTTGGGTCCATTACAGGTAAGCAGTTACAGTTTCTTAAAGAATATTTATTAAAGCTACTACACCTTTTTCTTGTCCACTGGAATATTGTTTCTCATGATGTCAAAACTAAACTTCGCTTTTGAAAGTAATTAACAGTTGAAAAAGTAACAGCATGTCCATCTGCTTTTTTTTCTGGCTGAACGATAATCCTTTTCAGATATCCAGTTTTATTCAGTTGTGGTCCATTGTCCCACTTTCCCAAGTCTACAAATATGGATGTATTTGAAATAAATACTTCAGACAGTAGAGGGACATAAAATTTGCTTTTTACCAAGATGAACTTCACCCTTAAAGTTTTAAGTGACAAATATAAGGGAGATATTGTGCAGAGTTCATACTTCATGATGGTTTTGAAAATAAGTTATATTTCATAAAATACTTCCTCACATTACTTAATAACTATTAAACATAATAAGTTAGAAAATGGCATATTTGAATTTTTTAAAGATGTATTTATTTTGGCTGTGCTACATCTTTGTTTCTGGGTGCAGACTTTCTGTGGTTGTGGCGAGCGGGGGCTACTCTCTAGTTGCAGAAGTGGGGTCCTCTCATTGTGGTGGCTCCCCTGGTTGTTGAACAGTCTCTAGGCATACAGTCTCAGTCGCTGCAGCTCACATGCTTGGGAGTTGCGGCTCCCGGGCTCTTGAGCACAGGCCTAGTTGCTGTGTTCAGGCTTAGTCGCTCCTTGGCATGTGAGATCTTCCTGGAGCAGGGATTGAACCCGTGTCCCCTGCATTGGCAGGCAGATCCTTAATCACTGGACCACGAAGGAAGCCCAGAAAATAACATATTTAGAGCTAAAAATTTCATAGTTTATGTAGTCTAGCTTTACACTTTATAGTACTTTTACAGTTAAGGAAATCAAGGTTTTATTTATTCAAAGTAATATGATTATTATTGAGAGAGTCCAGGGATAAATTCTGAGTCTCTTTACACTAAAGAAAGGACTCAGAATTGGTTGCACGTACCCCACAGATTTTAGTAGTTGGTTGTTCTTGAAAGGTGGGGTCAACTCTGCTTGTGACCAGCTCTACACAATACTCTGTTATTTTATAAGTCTGAATATTTGAGCAGTATTCAATCTTTCTTATTAAGTCAAAATTTACCGACAATTTAGATTCTTTTTTATATTTTTAAAGAAGATATTTTAAATAAAATGCATAATTACCTTCTCCAACAGAAATACGAAAACAAAATATGGAGGAAAACCCCAATTTGATTTGATTTGACTTGTGCTGTCATTGTTCAGAGTGTTTCCTAAAATGTGGCTCCCTCAAGCCAAGTCCTGTGAGAATCTCTGACTAAGTTTGGGACACACTGCATTCCATATAACCTCTTTCGGGAATTCACAGTACACATGATCACATTAAAGCCTATGAGAAAGAAGTAACGAAACTTGTTTAACCTTGTTCAAACTATCATCACCTAAATTTATTTAACATCATACCCATTTTTCATGAAATATGCTCAGGTCTCCTTTTTTCCTCCGAAACATGATTTATGAAATACTGGTTTAGTTTGTCTATTATTTAAATGTTATTTTGACTTAATTTTGCCTCTAGTATCTTCTATAAATGTTTTTAACCAAGAGTCAGCAGTATTTTTACATGCACATTGTTTTTTTTTGTTTCTTAACTAAAACCTAGTGGTATCACTAGATTTCTATACTGGAAATTGCTTTCTAGATTTTTACAAAGGGTTAAATCGGAGAAAGTGTATTATTATTTCTTGGTAAATTATTTGTTTCTTTTTCTGAGAACAGTTGAGTCAGGTCTTCCTGACCTAATCTCTTCCCCAAAGAACTGCAGATGTGTATACAAATACTGCATAAGTGGATATTTGTCTTTTCAACTATGGTGGGTATTTTTCCTCCTCCAGCAGAGTACTTTATATTGCTCAAGTAGCCACAGAATTAACAAATAATTAAAGTCAAGCTAACAAATACTTATTTTGTTCCTATTTTTTAAAAAAGGTCTGTACGTTAATCATAAAATATGTTAAAAGGTTATGATCTTGTCCAGCAAATGATTTTTTAACAATTATCTCGGGACTTCCCTGGTGATCCAGTGGTTAAGACACCCTTTTCCTATTGCAGAGGGCATGGGTTTGATCCCTATCAAGAAACTAGATCCCCCATGTTTTGGGATGTGGCCAAAAAATAACTAATAAAAATTATCTTTTTTAAGGTATCATTTTCCATACTATAAAATGCACCCATCCTAACTGGATCGTTTGGTGAGTTTTGCAAATGTATAAACTTGTTTAGAGTATGACTACTTCTCAAGGTTGCAGGCTCCCTGCCCCAAGTCATTATATCAAGTCTGCATTCAGCAGGAAAAAAGGGAAAGGCAGAAAGAATGAGCCTGCTGTCTTTCTTTTTTTCAACAAGAGGACAGTTATTTTTCCTTGAGGCCTACCAAATACTTGAACTTATAACTCATTGGCCAGAATTGGGTCACATGGCTATTCGTGTCTCTGAAGAGATGAGTACTCTTTTAATTGAGCGTGCTGTGCCGTGCTGTGCTGAGTTGCTTCTGTTGTGACTGACTCTTTGCCACCCTGTGGACTGTAGCCCACCAGGCTCCTCTGTCTATAGGTTTTTCTAGGCAAGAACAGTGGAGTGGGTTGCCCTCTTCCACGGGCTCTCCCCGACCCAGGGATCGAATCTGTGTTTCTTATGTCTCCTGCATTGGCAGGTGGGTTCTTTCCCACTAGTGCCACCTGGGAAGCCCTTAATTGACCATATTGCCCCCAAGAAACTAAGGTCTGGTTAGTCAGAAAGAGGATGAAAAATAGAAATTGAATAGGAATCTGTGGAGTTCTATCTTCAGGTGTTTACTTTAAAAATTTCTCCAATGAAGACATTTGTTTTCCAGACTAGTCTTATTAACATGACAGACTTGTATAACATGTTAGTGAGAAAGAAGTCTAAATCATTTTGTGCAGAAGATTTGTAAAACATTTTTTTCTGTTTTGTTAATCATAAGCCAGGAATTCACTTAAAATAGATTGACCCAGTTGTGAGGAAAATTGACGATAAGTTAACTACTTTAGCTAAAGTGTAACTTTTTTTCTTTACATACATAACCTGTTATATCAGATAATGTTTTTATGTGATTCCTGCAGTTGTCTGTTAAATTTATCTCCATAAATAACTAACATTTATTTAACATAAATTACTAACATTTGTCCTTCCAAATTTTTGTAGATTTAGAAGCTGACAGACTTTTATTGTAACTGATTATATAGTAGAACTCTAGTTCTTTCCCTTAGTTAAAATGACCATAATTTATTATTCTTATAGAGACACTTTGGAGAATGAAAAGATGTTTTTCATTACTAAGTTGGGATGAAAGCTCTGAACTGGAACTATACCAGGCAAATCAAGGTCATAGAATTATCCTGTATCGGATATATAAAATGATCTTGATTTAGCAGTGATTGACTGCTAGAAGAGACAAACATAAATATTGGTATAAAGTGAAAAATATAGAGATTATATACAAAGGACTTGGGAGCATGACTGAGGGGGTGCTTAGAGAGAGTCAGGAAGCTTGAGTTGTGATTTCTCTGTATATTTTGTATATTAACCCCTTATCAGATACATTGTTTGCAAATATCTTCTCCCATTCAGTGTGCTGGCTTTTAACTTTGTTGATGGTTTCCCCTGCTGTGCAAAACCTTTTAAGTTTCAGTAGGTCCCATTTATTTCTGTTTTTGCCTCCCTTGCCATTCGACATATCCAAAGCTGTATTGCTAAGACCAGTGACAACAAGCATACTGCTTGTGTTTTCTTATAGGAGTTTTATGGCTTCAGGTTTTTG
The DNA here is from genome assembly GCF_032405125.1 of Capricornis sumatraensis. Taxonomy (NCBI): domain Eukaryota; kingdom Metazoa; phylum Chordata; class Mammalia; order Artiodactyla; family Bovidae; genus Capricornis; species Capricornis sumatraensis. The sequence continues at coordinate 232,270,061 of NC_091069.1, read as the reverse complement.
TATATGGTGTGAGAAATGTAGTCCGCTTTGGTTGTTTTAACAGATATAAAGGACGTTTTGGGTATGAATAGCTTGATTAGATTGGAGAAGGCAATGGCACCCCACTCCAGTACTCTTGCCTGGAAAATCCCATGGACGGAGGAGCCTAGTGGACTGCAGTCCATGGGGTTGCAGAGTCGGACACGACTGAGCAACTTCACTTTCATTTTTCACTTTCATGCATTGGAGAAGGAAATAGCAACCCACTCCAGTGTTCTTGCCTGGAAAATCCCAGGGACGGGGGAGCCTGGTGGGCTGCCGTCTATGGGGTCACACAGAGTTGGACACGACTGAAGTGACTGAGCAGCAGGAGCATACTTAGTTTTAAGCTGTATGTTCAGTTACTCCAGTGTTTTTGCCTGGAAAATCCCAGGGACAGGGGAGCCTGGTGGGCTGCCGTCTATGGGGTCGCACAGAGTCGGACATGACTGGAGCAACTTAGCAGCAGCAGCAGCAGCTTGATTAGATAGAACTTTTCTACAAGTAATTATGGGTTTTTCTCAAGAAAGATTTGGAAGAATGACTAGAAGTTATTTTTGTAACTCTTGTCAACAACTTTTTAAACTTAATACTTGATATGCACCCTAATGATATCAACTCTTTCCTCTATCAGGCATTTAGCATATTTCTGCTGTTCTACATAGTGTTCTGTATATGAGGCTTTTTCTTATGTTAAAGTATTTCATAAGGATATCTTGGCTTCCTAGGTGGCTCAGTGGTAAAGAACCCGCCTGCCAATGCAGGAGACAAAAGAGACTTGGGTCTGATCCCTGGGTTGGGAAGATTCCCCTGAAGTAGGAAATGACAACCCACTCCAGTATTCTGCCTGGAAAACCCCATGGACAGAGGAGCCTGGCGGGCTGCAGTCCATGGGGTCACAAAGAGTGGGACACGACTGAGTGACAGAGGACACGTAAGGATGTCTTGGGCTTCCCTGGTGGCTCAGGTGGTGAAGAATCTGCCGGCAATGCATAAGGCCCAGATTCAGTCCCTGGGTTGGGAGGACCCCCTGGAGAAGGAAATGGCTACCCACTGCAGTGCTCTTGCCTGGAGAATTCCATGGACAGAAGAGCCTGATGGGCTCCTAGATAATAATACATCTTAAAAATAGTATTAACCTATTGAAAGATAAGATTCTCATGGTGCCTCAGTATTTCTATATAAAAGGATGTATTAATTTTCAGTCACAAAAAAAGAATATGTTCATCACATTCATAGCTTTAGTGTTCTCCTTCCTCCTATTATTGTGGTAGTTTTCTTTAATTTCCATTTTTCTGATTACTAGGAAGATATTTTTCTCTGTATATACTATTGTATAAATTTCAATATTAATTTTTAAGTTACTATGTTTTTTACTACTTACTGTTCACATTTCTCAATTTTAAAACTGCTAAGTAGTTTTAAATAAATAAATAAATAAATATTTAAGGAAGCATGATTGTTATTTTTACAAATAAGCCTTGTAATATTTCTCAGACTAAAATTAGTTTACTACTTTTCATGTTTGCCTTTCACCTGAATGTTTCATAAATGTGCTCTTCAAGCTAATGTCCACGTCAGTGATATCCACTGTAGCTAATTTTGGTTCTTCCATCTTATACAAGAGTTAATATCATGTTTTTAAAAAGCAAGTCATCAAGTTTGTGGTGTTCTTATCAATTATTGCTCATCTTGATACTGAAATTGAATTACGCTTATCTTTAAAACTTAGTAATATTAAATGAGGAATTTTACTTTCGGACTGAATTTTTGAAATTACCTTTAAGCTTGCAGTGTCTAAATTTTCTTCAAATTTAGTCTTTTCTATCATTATCTAAAGCAGTTACTGTATTCTTAACCATCATACATTATTAGGTTCTCTACTAACATGACATGGCTTTATTCTAAGCACTGATATTCTGAATAAATGATTTCTTTCCAAAATGACATAATAAACCTATCCTTGATGAAGAGAGAAATGGATTTCTTCTCTTTCTCACACAGTTTAAGCTTTCCAATTCTAAAAGCTCTCTGTTTCTTCCATCAGAATTTTGCAAGAGGGCCAAGTGAGGGAAGCATGAGATTTTGAAAACTAGCACATACTGATCAAATGCACAGACATCAGGCCTGGTGGACCTATCCACTCCAAGTTGCCTGAAATACTAGCTTGTGCTGTGCCTGAAAATTTTAGCACCTCTTCTACTTAATTAGCTGGCTCACTTTAGTGGGCTGGAGGGGCTTGGCCACTTGCCTGCTCCTACTGTTTGTAACATTGGCAACTGGCATATGTTATGTTGGCAGGCTTGAGGCAGTTCAGAATTTTATTTGAAGTTGGATTAACAAACTGTATAAATTTGACCTGGTTACATTTGAGGAAGGATTATTTCTAAACACTAACTTTTTTTATCTTAAAAAATGCATATAGCAAAGAAGATTCAAAGGAGTGTAAAGTGAGAAAGCCTGCCTTCCACACTGCTAGTCCTATAGGTAGGCACTGTTAATGGTTTCTTGTGTAAACTTTCAGGAATTTCCTGTGCATATCAAACTTTATCTATATGAAAAAATATATTTTATCTGTTCTTTAAAAAATAGCTGTTATAATACTATCATGTACCTTGCTTTTTTGACTTAACGTTTTCTAGGTACCTTTCTACGTCAGCACATCGAACTCCATTCTTTGTTTAACAACAGCTTTAGAATGTTCTAATTTTTGCTGCAATGCTCCAGTGAAAATCCTTGTATGTTATGCATCTTTGTGTACTTCCTATGGGCTAAATTCCTAGGCATAGAATTTCAGGGTCAAAAGGTTATGTTAAATTAGTCTTCAAATTTGTATGGAATTTATGAAAAGCACCTATTCCCCAGATTTTGAAAGAGTATTGAAGGAGAATGAAATTTTCTTCCAGATGTGCTACACATAATCTAAATTACCAAAGATACTCATGTACAAGTATTAGATCCTCTCATTTGGCTTAACTCATATACTTTTTTCTTAATAGACCTCAATGAAAATTCATCACCCTGGCAACAGAGATTAGGTCAGTCCTCAAAGAGGAAACGCTGTTCTTTAAGAAGTGGTTTTTAGAATTGGTTGCAAAATTTGAAAACTTAATGTCATAATGGTTTTGTATTTGTAAACTTTGCGAAACAAAAAATGTAAGCATTTATTTCCCTTTAGGCTTTAGCAAGGAATTTTCCTTTCATCCCTTGCAAATTAGGCCTTTTCTTCAATCTCCGGGCCTCTTCCTCTACCTTCATAGCAGCACTATCTTCTGCAGACTTGGTCCAGAATCAAGGAATGTACCATCTAACACTCACAGTGCTGGCATGATCAGAATGGGTTTTTGTTTGGTAACTGGATTTTTGATGTTTAAAACTGATGAAATACCTCACAGGGGAAAAAGAATAACCTTGTGGATCATGTATTTTCTTGCCTGGTCATTTAGTTTTTCATATTTTTGTTTTCCAGATGATTTTAATGAACACCTATGTAATATTTCCACAGATTTCAATGGGACAGATGTTACAAGATTTTGGAAAATTTCTTGGAATGTTTCTTCTTGTTTTGTTTTCTTTCACAATTGGGCTGACACAACTGTATGATAAAGGCTACACTCCAAAAGAACAGAAGGACTGTGTAGGCATATTCTGTGAACAGCAAAGCAATGATACCTTCCATTCGTGAGTGTCTTTTAAATTTTTAGTAAACATATTTCTTTCTGCCCTGTTACATGTGAATTCATACCTATAGAACTAGAACTTCATATTTTCTTTAAGATACACCTTTTGAATAAGAAATACTTACTTGTCATGAATCATTTGATAATCATCAACAACAAACACCTTCAGTATGCCAGACACTGTTCTAAGTGCTAAAGAAATGAAGTATCAGTGAACAAAAACTACTCTCATGGAGTTTATTTCCTGGTGAGGTGATACAGGCAGTAAAAATAAGAATAAGCCATGAAATTAAAAGACACTTGCTCCTTGGAAGAAAAACTATGACAAACCTAGATAGCATGTTAAAAAGTAGAGATATTACTTTGCTGACAGTGGTCTGTCTAGTCAAAGCTATGGTTTTTCCAGTAGTCACTTATGGATGTGAGAGTTGGACCATTAAGAAAGCTGAATGCTGAAAAAATTGATTTTTGAACTGTGGTGTTGGAGAAGACTCTTGAGAGTCCCTTGGACTGCAAGGAGATCTAATTAGTCCATCCTAAAGGAAATGAGTCCTGAATATTCACTGGAAGGACTGATGCTGAAGCAGAAGCTCCAATATTTTGGCCACCTGATGGGAAGAGCTGACTCATTGGAAAAAGATTGGGAAAGGATTGAAGGCAAAAGGAGGAGGAGGTGGCAGAAGATGAGATGTTTAGTAGCATTACTGACTCAATGGACGTGAGTTTGAGCAAACTTAGGGAGACAGTGGACAGGGAAGCCTGGTGTGCTCAGTTCATGGGGTCGCAAAGAGTCGGACATGAACTGAACTGATATTATACAATATTGATAAGGACCAGTAGCCTGAGGAAAGCTTGGGCCAAGGAGGACTTTTGTATAAGAGGGTGTGTAGCTTTAGTTAGATAGGAGGTTAGGGAAGCCCTCACAAAATATGACATTCAAGTAAAACTATAAAGCTGGTGAAGGATCAAGGCATGAAGAAGAATCTGGAGGGAGAGAGCTGGCAGATAAGGGAATGGCAAAGGCAAATGCCCTGAGAGGAGAGTGTAACTAGCATGCTCAAGGAAAGCCAGGAGACCAGCCTAGATGGTATGTAGTGAATCAGAGGGAGAGTTGTAGACTGAATCAGGAAGGTGATGGGGAACTGGGCTTCCCTGGCAGCTCAGACAGTAGAGAATCTTCCTGCAATGGAGGAGACCTGGGTTCAGTCGCTGGGTTGGGAAGATCCCCTGAAGAAGGGAATGGTAACCCACTCCTGTATTCTTGCCTGAAGAATCCCATGGGCAGAGGAGCCTGGCAGGCTACAGTCCATGGGGTCAAAACTCATGACTGAGCTCAGGACTGAGTTACTCATGACTGAGCAACTAATACTTTCACTTTCAATGGGGAATAAAGCAGATTAAGATGGGAGAATAAGAGGACATGGAGCTCACCTCCCTCCACAAACATATAAAAAATGCATCTACATGTGGAATAATTCTCAGTGAAAGCCAGCTAGAAACAGGCACAAGGACTCCAGTACAGCCAAGGCTCTAAGAAAGGTACACGTGTAATCAGGTAGGGTGAGAAAAAAGTGATTGATCAGGACTCGTACCCCTATGGGGGCACTCAAAGGAAAAGGGAGATTACACAGGTGGACACGTACCCTGGGGAGTGAGTGGGTCAAGCCACAGACTCTCCTAGTCTGCGTTCTATGCATAGGAGACAGGCTGCCTTAGCTGGTTGGTTGGAGAATCCCTGGGACACATGAAGCCTGGACTCCAACTCATGAGGAGTGCAGGTGCTGGCTTGCCCCTGGCTAGGGCAGAGGAGGTCTGCCCTAGTGGCTGCCAGGTTTCCTGTGACCAGCTCACTGCTCTCCCAAGCCTGAACTGAGCGAATACCCCAGCCCTGCTCATTCTATGTCACAGCATGTCTCTGGATCTAGGGCATCAGGACCTGGGAAAAGACTCAGTTTTGAGACACAGAGGCAACTCACACCTGGAGTGTAGCCCAGGGGAAGAGGCAGTCGCTGTAGTTGGAGCTTACTCCAGGGGCACTCTGGAAGCAATCCATAGTTTTGACAGCAGCATAACTGCTGGGTTTCCTGTGACCACCTTGCTGTGTGCCCAAAGCCAATCTGAGTGAATGCTCTGGCCCCACTCGCTCCATACCACAGTGCAGCACTCAGCAGCCGTGACCAGGGAAGAAAGACAACCACGGGCCACATCTGAGTGGAGCCGTGGACCTTTAACACAGGTAGCACATGGGACTCTGTAAGTACATGAGCCCCACTTGCTTCAGCATGCCCCTCCTTTGGGGCAAAGATCCTGGTGTGGGGGGAGGAAAAAACACACACACTTAAAAGGAGTCGATCCAGCTCCAGGTTGACTCTCAGGGCTTCTACTCCAGCAGCTTGGGAGTAGATCCCACCCCTGACCACAGGGCGGTGACGGCCACTGAGCAGGGAGATGTCCCTTCTCACACCCTGCATGGGCTCTAGACCTTCCGTCTCCAGCCATTCCCCCCACCACGGTGAGAGCTGCCAGCATATCCTGAGGAGAGATTGGTGTCTGCATCAAATCCAGCCATCCCACCAAATCCTATGGGGACACCCAGAAGAACACCTCTTCAAGACCACAGTAGGCAACTGTTTCACCTAAATTCATAGAGGCAGAGAAAGTTAAGTGAAATGAAAAGGCAGAGGAACTACTCTCACTTGAGAAAGTAAGAGAAAAACCTTGAAAAAATAATGAAACAAATAATTAACCAGATAAAGTATTCAAATCATTGGTAATAAAAATGCTAACTAAATTAGTTTGCGTCAAGAGAACATAATCTAAACAAAGATTATTTTAGCAAGGAACTAGAAAATATAAAAAAAAGACTCAAAAATAAGCAATTCTGTATGTACACCTATGGTTAATTCATGTTTATGTATTACAGAAACCAAACCAATATTATAAAACATCAATCAATTAAAAATAAATATTAAAACAAAAATAGGCAATTCAATATCTGAAATAAAAAAACAATAGCAGACTACGTGACACAGAAGAACACATAAGTGGTTTAGACGATGGAATGATGGAAATTACCCAATCAGACCAGCAGAAAGGAAGACAAAGTGAAAAAGAGCAAAAGCAGTCCACCAGATTTCTAGGACAACATTAAGCAAACAAGCATTCGCATAATAGTTCTAGAAGGAGACAGAGCGAGAAGGGGATTGAAAATATATTTGAAGACATTGTGCCTGAAACTTTCCCAAACCTGAAGAAGAATACGGATATCCAGGTACAAGAAGCACAGAGGGTCCCAAGAAAGAGGAAACCAAACAGACCCACATCAAGACATATCATAAGTAACGTAGCAAGAGTTAGAATTCCAAAGGCATCAAGAGAAAAATAGTCGTATACAGGGACTTGCATAAGGTTATCAGCTGATTTCTCTGCAGAAACTTTGCAGATTGGAGATTTATTCAGTGCTGAGAGGGAAAAACCTCTATTAGGATACTCTACCCAGCAAGATCATCATTTAGAATAGGAGGAGAGAGAACAAACCATCAAAAACTAAAAGAATTCATCAATATGGAACCTCCCCTAAAAGAATTGTTGAAGGGTCTTCTCTAAATGGAAAAGAAATAAGAATCTATAGGAAAGGGAAAATCCCACTAGGAAAGGCAGGTATAGAGTAAGGATTGAGGATCACTTTAAAAAGTGATAGATTAAAAGAAAAAACACATAAAAGCAACTAAAACAGTAAACAGTTGAGAGATAATCATGACTATGTAAAATATGACATCAAAACCAGTGTGGGTGAGTGGGTAAAGTGTAGATCTTTTAGAATGTGTTTTAACTTAAATGACTATCAGTTTAAAACAAGTAGATATAGGCCAATGTATATGAGCCCTATGGTTAAGGACCCATCAATAGATGAATAAGAAAATGGGGTGTGTACACACACACACACACACACACACACACACTGGAGTGTTACTCAACCATAAAAATGAAATTCTGCTATTTGCAACAATGTGCATGGACCTGGATAATACTATGTTTAGTGAAATAAGTCAGAGACAAATACTATATAATGTATTGTGGCGTCTAACACATAATACAAATGAAGGCATATGCTGAACAAGATAGAGATTCAGAGATAGAAAACAAACCTGTGGTTACCAAAGGGGAGAAGGAGGTGGGGTTAATCAACTATACTTCAAAGAAAAAAAGGAACGGGAAAAAAGCAAGGTAATAGGATCACGTAGGACCTTGTTGGCTCTTTTATGGACTCTGGGCATTGGAGCTTGAGAGCCATTTGAAGTTTTTGAACAAAGAAGTGGCACAATCCTGTTAAGTATTAACAGGATCATTGGCTGCTGTGGTTGCTAAAAGACAGAATAATAAGAGATTAAACAGAAATGGTTTGTCTTCCTTTTGAGTTTGTTTGTTTACAGTAAGGCATATCTGTGATGCTGGGTCCATCCCTAGTTATTTTACAAAATATCTATTCTTTATGTAATGTTGTATTAATAAATTCTTTATTTTTGCTTAATAGCTTCTTAAAATTCCTTTCAAATAGAAATATAATTGTCTTCACAGGTTCATCGGCACTTGCTTTGCTTTGTTCTGGTATATTTTCTCCTTAGCACACGTGGCAATCTTTGTCACAAGATTTAGCTACGGAGAAGAATTACAGTCCTTCGTCGGAGCTGTTATTGTTGGGACTTACAATGTTGTGGTTGTGATAGTGCTTACCAAGCTGCTGGTGGCAATGCTTCATAAAAGTTTTCAGTTGATAGCAGTAAGTATTCATTCTTTTAAAATTTTTATATTCTCTTCAGGTCATAACAAATGTATACAGTAGATAAGACAACCAAAGATTTAAAAGGATTAAGAATTAGTATCTTTTAAAAATTAAATGTAAATCGTTTTAAAATGTAAATAATGTATATTAGTTGCAAGTAGGGAACAAAATTTTTACCTCCAAGGTGTGGAAACACTTGAACAGTTTTAAGCAGTCCATACGGGTCCCACCACGTGTGTATGTGTGTATGCATGCCTAATCATATCCTGGGTTAGTTTTTCATTTGCCTCTTATAGAATCATGAAGACAAAGAATGGAAGTTTGCTCGAGCAAAATTGTGGCTTAGCTACTTTGATGACAAATGTACGTTACCCCCACCTTTCAACATCATTCCTTCACCAAAGACCATCTGCTATATGATTAGTAGCCTGAGTAAGTGGATTTGCTCTCATACATCAAAAGGCAAGGTTAAACGGCAGAACAGCTTGAAGGTAAGAAGTTAGATGTTTGAACTGCAGCGTGATAATTTTAATAATTCCTAATTTCAGATGTTTCCTAAAGCATAAATATACAGAGTCCTAAGGGCTAAGATTTATGCTGTTTTATACTAATTTGTTGTAGTCATAAAGCAATTAGCAAAACAGCTTAAGAAAACAAGGGCTAAGACTGTTCATTTGTTTTTCTTCATTCCTGTTTCCCTAATGCATGGCACAGAACCTATCCTAAAGTACGGATTCAATAAATATTTACTGAAAATGCAAGAGAGGTGTGATTTTTTTTTCATGAATTCTCATCTCACAGTTTTAGAACAAGGAAAATATTCAAGATATCTAGCCTGTCAGCATAAATAAAGAGTGACTCCCAGAGTGAACTCATATTTTTTTCATTCTTTTTGAAAGTTGTTTAATATATGAATAATTCAATCCATGTTGCTATAAACCAGGAGTTGGCAAACCTTTTCTGTAAAAGACCAGATAATTAATATTTTAGATTTTGTGGGCTATGATAAAATTACAGATTTTATGTGGGTAGTAATATAACAAGAGAGAAAACGAATTTCCACAAAATTTTTATTGATGAAATTAAAAATATAACAATAATTGAATAATACTTCTTTATATGTGATATAGGTCCATTAATGAAAAGAATGGAATTCTATTTTGGAATAACCCATTTTGTTTAATCAGGGTTCGAAGTTAGTATTCCCCATCATCAAGTTAGTAACTCATGTTCATCCATAAAAGCCACTCTTAGCTCATAGGCCATCAGAAATAAGAAGTGGGCCATATTTGGCCTGTGGGTTGTAAGTTTGCTAATCCCTACTATAAACTGAGGATTTTAAACTAAGATAAGCATACAGGTAAGTGAGTAAAACAATATACAGGGCATATTTATTTGAAACGTTGAATATTTAAAAATATCATCTAATAAAGCATTACAAATACGTATTTGTATCTGTAAACTTTTTTAAAAATCCACCTCATTTAAATATTTTCTCATGTACATTATCAGTATCATCTTATTTTGTGTTGAAGGAATGGAGAAATTTGAAACAAAAGAGAGATGAAAACTACCAAAAGGTGATGTGCTGTCTGGTGCATCGCTACTTGACTTCCATGAGGCAGAAGATGCAGAGCACAGATCAGGCAACTGTGGAAAATCTGAATGAACTGCGCCAGGATCTGTCAAAATTCCGAAATGAAATAAGGGATTTACTTGGCTTTCGGACTTCAAAATATGCCATGTTTTATCCAAGAAATTAGCCATTTTCTAAACCGTGTAGAGAATAATTTTCAATATTATAAATCTAAAAGACTGCATTTGCATAACTTACAATTAAATTAATAAGATATATATTGAAATAAAGAATTATGTAAAAGCCATTCTTTGAAATATTTATAGCATAAATATATGTTATGTAAAGTATGTATATAGGATTAGTTTTTTTTTAAACTCTGTCAGTGGCTTTTTGCAGGAGTAAAACAGATTGAGTAGATAGATTTTGTTAGCATGCTGTTTAGTTTTCTTGTTTAAATAGTGCTTAATTTTTTCCTTTCTGCTTAAGAAGCTTAGTTAGAACTGTCTTAACTATTGCCAGAAGGTTTTGTAAAAATGAAGATCAGCAAAGGTGGACTGATCTTTCATATGACATACTTGAGATACAGAAGTCATGTTTTTAAAAATCTTTGTTTTAGGAGTTTACATATAGTTCAGTATTTATTGTTTCAGAATATAGGTTTGCCTAAAACAGTAGTCTGTTTTGTTCTTTTCTTATAATCTTAAGCAGCAAAGATAAAGCTCTAATGAATATTTGAATCTTATTTATGTGTCAATACATTAAATTCACTTCAATGAATTTGTTATTGTAATATATTTACTTTTACATGGTTATAATCACTTTATATCTTTAATTTTTCTTTTTTTCACTTAATAGTATTTTATATATACATTTTCATTTATTGATAGAGTCAGTCTACATATTTAAATTTTTATAGAATTATATAGCTTTTGAAAAATATAGTTAGGCTTTCATTTTGTAGCTATGGAGTATTTGATTATGTTTATAAGTTTGCACAACTGCTTCTGTGAAATTAGGTATTTATTGGCTTTTATTTTTTTATTATCATGGTAATGATGTATTTTTTTTCAAGTTGGAGTGAATGTTCCTAGTTATAAAGCTAACTCAAAATAAGGACTTAGAAGTTAATTCTTTAGCATGTTTGGTCACAGCCTGTTTTGTTTTTGTAAACACTGAAAGACCTTTTAACGTAAGGATTTGTCATATTTTTGAACTAAGGTTCTTGATCTTGTCTCCCAAAGAATTCCACAGGATTTAGCCTAGCTTGTATAAAACTGACTTCATGCTTATTTGTTCCTCATTCTTGATGCTTAGAATAAAAAGCATTGACTTTTTAAATAGGAGAATAAAATATATATTTAATTTTTTTCCTGTGTTCAGATAAGGGATATAGATAACATTTTTCATAGGGTACTGCTTATATATTCTTGCAGCATTTCCAGTTAAGAGGTTATTATATATACAGTTATCTTCTTAACGGAATGTCTGATGGTCTTAAGGCCACAGGGTGCAGGTAGCCCTTGGTCTGTAAGCACCACCAATCCAGGGATCATTGTTGAAATAGTATTGTGTTTCGTCTTGCTTTTTACTTTTTATTTTTTAATTTCTAAATTGTAAGTGTTCCCTCTTTTGGGCAAATTCTTATAAAAATGTTTATTGTAAAGTTATATATTTTGTCTATGATGGGATTATGCACTTCCCAATTGGGATTTTACATCAGGGTTTTTAGTCATTCTAAAAAATATCTAATTATTAAATAAAAATATTTATAGAGTGCCTACTGTATGCATGAGTTACTTATGAGGTATATTTTGAATGACAGCATATTGTAAGAAAAAAGGTAAATAAAACTTGACACTAGATTATAAATTGGCAGAGTCTGTTCATTGTATTATTGTATACTTTGAGATATAATTCACATATCATAAAATTCTCTCTTTTAAAATGCACAGTTCCCTGATTTTTTTTTTTTAATTATGGCAACAAAGTTCTAAAATTCAAAGTGTAACATCAGACCCTTATATATCCCTTCCACCCTGTGGTGGCAATCACGTTAAACTCTTGTAGCTATTTCTTCTTATATTTGTAAATAATACTATTTTGAAATCATATGTCTACACAAACACCCTGTATATGAGTATTTATTGCAACTTTATTCAAGATGCCAAATTGAAAACAACCAAATGCCCTTAAACTGGTGAATGGATAAGTAAATCATACATCCATACAGTGGATATCTTCTCAGCAATAAAAAGGCATTGTATGAGCCAGAGTTCAGTCAGAGAAGCAGAACTACTAAGATATTTGCAGGCACACCTGTATGTGTGAGTGATTTGTTTACAGGATTTGACATTACACAATTACTGGATTGGATAAGTAGTCTCCAGCACTGTTTTTGTATCTAATTCTGGAGCTTGGAGTTCATAGGGTAGGCTGTTGGGAGAGGAAGACAGATGTCAAAGTGGAAGAAACACAAGACAAGCTAGAACCCATGAGGATGGACTGAGACCCATGTCACTTGTCACTGTCTCCAGCCTTGATGATGTGAGTATCCTGTGGGAGAAGTTACCCTTTGACACATTGATGAACACACTTGGCCCAGGAATCAGAGAAACTGAAGGACAGTCCAAGGAAAAGTGAAATAGGTATAGTCCCGGCTGCTGCCCCTCACCAACCAGTTGATCCTGGAGATAAGTTTCAACATGTGTCAACTATGAAAGGGCCTGGGAAAAAAATCCCAAATGCCTGCTGCTCCACTTCTGCCCTCCAAATTTCACACTGAAATGTGTCTTGGGGCCCACCCTACTTGTTAGCATACAATGGAGAGAATTCTGGGAAACATAATTCAGCCTGCCCAAGTTGACACAGAAACAAACTGTTCATACATGCGGTAACATAGATGAATCTTAGAAGTACTATGCCACGTAAGGAAGCTTGTCACAAAAGGCTGAGATTCCATGGGTATGACATCTTACAAAAGACAAAACTATATCATGGGTTACCAGGATCTGGTGGGAGCAGATTGAATGCAAAACTCATCAAACTATACATTTTAAAAGTGAGAATTACGCTTTAGTAAACCTGACAAAAATACATAATATTACAACATACCAAAATAAAGAGCCAAGAAAATAATAGTAGAGGGACTTCCTGGCAGTCCATTGGTTAAGACTCTGCACTTCCGCTACGTGGGGCTCGAGTTCCATCCCTAGTTGAGGAACTAAGATCCTGCACGCTGTGTGGTGCAGTGCCCCCAAAGAAACAGTAGAATCTTGTGATTTATTGCCACTCCAGAAGGAAGCAATGGAATTTTTTTGGCCACACCACTTGGCACAGGTGATCTTAATAGTATCCCTGCCAGGGATTGAACCTGCGTCCCTTTCAGTGACAGTTTGGTCCTACCCCTGGACTAACAGGGAAGTCCTGAAAACAGTGCTTGAATATTCAAAATGGGTAACCCATCACTAACCCAACACAGGTAAAGTACAGTAGTAAATGCCAAGGTGAAGAATTTTGTATTTTTCGAAATTTATGTTAGCGATTCTAGATTTTTTGCTATTTCATATAAATTTTGAAATCTACCCATCAATTTCTACCAAAAAAGCTTGTGATGATTTTAATTAGAATTGCATTGTTATTAAAAATTTTGTTTTCTTCAGAAACTACAGTTATAAAATAACAAATAGGCTGAGGTTATAGGCTCTGTGGAGTGAAGTTATTTAAAATTACACTAAGAAAATATTAATAGTACCTGAGGTAATGGCTCCTCTAAATTTACTTTTAAATCTTTAATCGAAGGATAATTGCTAATTAAAGCAATTATCCTTCGATTAAAAATTTTAAAATAAATTATGTTGGTTTAATTTAAATTTAAAAATTTAAAAATAGTATTATGTTGGTTTCTACCAAATATCAACATGAATCAGCCATATGTTTACCCATGTTGTTCTGAATTTCTCATTTGTAAGTAAATTCATTAGCTTTCTGGCTGCTATCTTGATAAATATGTTGTGTTTCTTAAAGATATACTCAGAGGAAATGCCAATGACAGTGTTTTTCATTCGATCATTTCACACATTTTTTTTCCTGCTCATCCTACCTTCAGTTTGAAATACATACTTCAGATATGCAACACAAGGGTAGGAAGATTTTTATATTAGCTGCATGCTTTTTTTTTAAAGTCATCTTTAAGAAGCATGATTTCTGATGTAAATTAAATTACAATAGTGCAAGAAGCAAGGCAGCATATTTGGGTAGAAGGTAAATGTATGTTTCAAAAATGAAGTTTTTCAGCCAGATAATGACAGGTTTCTTCATCCTGGTACCAGCAATCCAGACATTTCTCTCTGTCTCTCTCTTTCCATTAGAAAGACTATTTAATCAATCCTTTCAGTTACAGACAAAATTATTATTGGAAGATAAAACTATTCGGTGCCATTTGAAAAGCATTTTGACCACCTCATTAACTCATTCAGAAATTAAATTAATTCTGGGAGATAATTCAGCTCCACATTTTAAAACTCATTTCCCTCATTTCATATTTCAGTGGAAATAGCGAGCAATCACCATATTTACTATACAGATTATTTTAAAGCAGAGGGTTTTTTCTCGTAAGGTATAAAACTAAGCTAAGCAGAAGAGGGGGCAGTTCTCTTCGTCTCCATCTTCTCAGCTGGTGCTGATGTTAAAATTCATTGAATGAAAATGTACCCATTATCTATTTGTGTAAATATCCTGGAAATGATGGATGTCCAGTCAGTTAGACAGGCTTCTAACAATTGCAGGCTCTAGCTGTCCTATTCCATCAAATTGGATTGGACGATAACCTAGATGATCTACTTCAAACTTCTCAGTTCATAGAAAACTGGCATTTTAAGTAACTTGTCCAGGTTGTATAATGACTGACTTGAGATCTTGAACTCAGTTTATTTGTGTTGGGGAAGATATATCCCCAAACTTTGCCTTTTTTTTTTTTGGAATGAACTTCTCACTGCAGTTTCATCTTGGTCAGAGAATAGAACTTCAGATGTCCAGTCCCTACTTTTCTAAATGACTGGTTTGTGAAAGACTTTTAAGTTTATGACCAAGGTCAAAAGCAGAGAGGAAGATGAGCAAGAGGAAGAGGGAAAGGATGAACAGTGTGGTAGTAATTATAAATAAAAAAGCACAAGTCAATCTTAGAAAATAAACAAGCCAGGCCATGGAGGGACCATGTGTTTAGAAGGGAGAAAGTGGCTAGTTTTATTTCTGTGCCACTTTATATCCTGATCAATTTGGTTATTCAAGGATTTGGACCTGTACAGGATCTCAGAAAGAATCCAATTAAACTTTGTCATTTCAGAGATGAGGAAGCTAAGGTTCTCCAATGCTACAGTGTGAAGAAGAATCCAAGTCTTTCTCCGTCTCATCCAGGAGGCTCTTCATTGTATTATGTTATTATTAATACCAATTTCTTGCTCATGAGATAAATATATCAGCTGTATAAAGTCATACATTAAGCTTGTAATTTTTCTTAATATATTACTATATACTGTAAAACTCACTGTTTAAATTTAACTTAATGTTGGTATTAGAATGCCACAGGGCTATCCTTTAAGCAAAAACTACTGTTTCAAATTTACATCTAATTAAATTTTAGCCTTTTAATTTTTTCCTTTGGTTTAATTTTTATTGGAGTGTGGTTGCTTTATAATGTTGTGTTAGTTTCTACTATACAGCAAAGTGAATCAGCTATACATATAAATACAGTCTCTTTTTTAAGATTTCCTTCCCATTTAGGTCACCACAGAGCACTGAGCAGAGCTCCCTGTGCAGTACAGTAGATTCTCACTAGCTGTCTATTTTATACACAGTATCAGTAGTGTATGTATGTCAATCCCAGTTTCCTGATTCATTCCACCCCCATTTTCCCTCCTTGGTGTCCATACATTTGTTCTCTACATCTGTGTTTCTGCTTTGCAAATAAAATCTTCTATACCATTTAAAATTTAGCCTTTTTATATTTAAAAAAATGTTGATGTTTTTAAGAGGAAGAAGCAAATTGCAAAGACAAAGTCAGACTTTTAAATAACTTTAAAATCCCTCAAAAAACTTCCATGAATGTCCTAGAGCTTCTTCATCTGAATCCCTAATTCTCCATATCCATGTATACCACCACAGGTTCTGTGTTAAAAAGAGACTGTTAGTGTGTGAATAATATCCCTCAGGTACTTAATTCAAGGTGCTTAATTATAAAAGATAAAATATTTATAGTTTGTTTTGGGTTAGGGCTAAGGGACAAACTTGTGAAACAATTCTAATCATTGCTTCAGGTTTTCTATTTGTCTAATCATATCATCTTTGCATTATAATACTCTTACTTCTTCTTTTCTAATATAATTTCTTTTTCTTGCCTTACCACACTGACCAGACTCTTCAGTACAATTTTTAATAGAAATGGTGATTTCAAGCATTCTTGCTTTATCATTGCTCTTACATGAAATATTTTCAGTATTTCACCTATAAATATAAGATTTGCTGCAGGTTTTCTTCTCAACTTAAGGAAATTCCTGTCTGTTTATAGCTTGCTCAGAATTTATTTTTGTCGTGAGTAAATGTTAAATTATATCCAGTGCTTCTTCCCACTTTAATCTATTGTGAATAGGGCTTAACAGGACCTTTCCCCAGTAAGAGATGGTCTTTGCTTAGCTCTAGCTTAGTTTACCTGGTAATCTGATAATACAATGTGTCAACTGTGTTGCTCCCTGTTTGGTAAATTGCATTGGATTGAGAGGAATCCAATCCAATATAAATAAACTATAAATACCTGAGGAGGAGCCAGAGCTTTGGGCTTTCCTGAGTGTGTAACTCTTGTGACCAGTTGTGTCATCTATGAGAAGTCTGGGAGCTTGGCCAATGGAGTTGTTATAAGAAATACCGGCTTCTGTGGAGACAGGACCTTCAACGGAGTGTCTGCATCCACCTGGCATGAATCTCGTCTCCTCGCATCTGAGACATCATTTAAGAAGGGAAAGAGAACAGCTCATGGATAGCTGATGTGAACTGCTGCCAGAAGGCTGCAAAGACTCCCATAGAAGAAAGTGTAACAGTGTCTCGTTAAGCTTTGGTCCCTGAGCTAAATCTTTCTGAGGATTTGGTACCAGTGGAGGCTTGTGGCATTGCCGAGTCTGAGTAATTGTCCCTCAGACTCCCTAGTTGGGTATTACAGATCTATTAATGCAGTGAAATATGATCACTGACTTTCTTTTCTTATTTTTAAATAACATTTATTTCCCCATGTTTCAGAAACATTTATTGTCTGATCCATTCTTTTCTAAAGATTTATTTATTTATTTGGCTGCCCCAGGTCTTAGTTGTGGCATGTGGGTTCTAGTTCCCTGACCAGGGATTGAATCTGGGATCCCTCCAATGGGAGCATGGGGTTTTAGCCACTGGGCCTCCAGGGAAGTTCTGATCATTGATCTTTCCGATGTTAAATCAATCAAAACATTTCTGGGATAAACCCACCTTATCATGACCTATTTTTATCCAGAGTTTTTTTGGATAATATTTTATTTTAAGGTTTTTGCACTTACATTCACATATAAAATCAGACTAGTGAGTTTCCTAAATCCTATTGTCTGTGAAAGTTTTGATGTTGAAGTTGCATTAATCTCATAAAAAGAATTACTGAGTGTTACTGCTCTACTTATATTCTAGAATAGTATATATTAGATTGGCAGTGTTTGCCCCTCAGATGTTTTCTAAGTAAAATGTCTGGGCTTCGGATTTTTTTTTTTAAAGACAGGTTTTAAATTAGGATTGAATTTCACTAATGGTTGTAAGACTATTTAGGTATTCTATTTGAGTCTGAGTGATAAGTCCTCTCCCCCGGCCAGGGATTTTTCCATTTCATCTAAATTCTCAAATCTATTGATATAAGTGGTCCATACTGACGTAAGTGGTTTCTTACTGCCCTTTATGAGTCTGTAACATCTGTCGTAAGGTCCCTTTCATGCCTAAACTGTTTTCTTGTCAATTTTTTAAAGCTTATTTTCTTGCTTAATCTTGTCACTTTTATCAATTGTATTAGTCATTTTAAGAGAACCAATTCTCCATTAATTTTATTTATGATTCTATTTTACTCAATTTCTGCTTTTAGGCTTATTTCCTCCTTTTTAGAAGTGTATTCTGTTATTTTACTAACGCTCTAATTTGTATCATTCATAAAATATTTTTAACCTTTTTCTTTAGAATGTAAACATAAGGTTATATATTGTATTTTGCACATTTTAAAATTCAGTGTTTGTATTATTGTTCCGTTTTTAATATTTTCTATTTTTCATTACAGTTTTCTTTTGATCATGAATTATTTAAAAGTACATTTCTCAATTTCCAACATCAGGGGTTTTCCCCCATTTTTTTAAAACTATTGTGTACTTTGTGTTATTAACTTCTAATTATTCATTGTTACTGGAGAAGGATGTCTGTGTGATACTAGTTCTTTGAAATTTGATGGAATTTGTTTCATGGTTTAGTAAGTGGTCAAGTTTTGAAGTTGTTCCATACTGAGATTAAAAGTGAATTTTGGTTCTGTTCTATGTCTATCAGATAAATTAGTTAACTGTGCCATTCAAATCTATATCTTTTTTCCCCCTTTACACCTGCCAGTTTCTGAGAGAAGTATGTTAAAATCTCTCACTATGATGGTGAACTTGTCAATTTCCATTTATGCTATGCCAGATTTAGTTATATATTTTGAAAGATATTATTAGCTGCATACAATTTTTAGAATTGTTGTATCTCCTTGTAACTGTCTTTATCTTGAGAAATGCTGTAAAGTAAGTTTTTCTCCTCCTATGACTAAAGCCACATCAGTTTTGTTTTGGTTAACCTTTGCCTGGTATGTTTATGTTTTTATATCCTTTCCTTTTCAACTTTTCTGTGTCCTTCTGTTTTAGATGTCTCTTTCAAATAACATATAGTTGGTTTTTTTTTTTTTCCCAATCCAGTCTGATAATCTTGGTTTTTAATTTTTTAGTCTAGTATATAAACTGAAATTATTGATATATTTGCATTTTTGCCATCATATGTTGTTTTCTTTTCTTTTATTTCACTTTCTTTCATTTCTTACCTTTTTCTCTTCTTTCTCCTTTAAAATTTTTCAAAAAGTACTCTTTTATGGTTACCCTAGATATTTTAATGTAAATACTTAAGTAATCAAATTAATCAATATATGTATCCTTCTCTTTCTCAGTAGAAAAGCCTTAGGACACTTAAACCAAGGCTTGTTTTTTAAAATGTTTTAAATGAACATACTATTTTTGCAAATTTGTTTGCATGTATATAAATAGATCTGTGAATATAAGCAAAAGAACATTTTGGTTAATACTAGCTCACACTAGAATCAGAATCACTTCCTGATTAGCAGCTGTTTTATTATAGGACTTTTCTTTAAAGAAGATTTTGTCTTTAGTTTCTTTCACTTGATAGTCCAGAAAGTCTAATGGGAGCCTGGCTGTCCTTTCCTATAGGAAGGGAAAAAAAGAAGGTAAACTTCTTCCATCTATGTTTATGACAATATTTAAGATTTGGGAACTTTGCAGATTCTTATGTTTTTATTATAGTAATTGAATTGAATTCAAAGGATGAAAGTTAGGCCAGCAGGACCCTCTGAAACACATCACAGAGTCTGGTTTATCATTTCAAAGAGTGTTTTGTGATGGTTTAGTATGCTCACCCATTTGTTAGTTACATGTATTTGATTCCCCAAGTACAAATACCTAAAAACAAAAACAAAACCTTATCAACTATTTTTTAAAAAGAAACAAAACTTTTAAAGGAAATGATTCTTAAAAGAGAAAGTAATATGGGACCCCAGAAGTCATCTGGTCTAACTCCTTCAATCTATAACTAGGGAAGCTGAAGTTCAGTTAGAATAAATGATGTAATAAACAAGAAATTAAGGGATGTTTTTTGAACCAGAAAGAATAATGTCACTATTCAGCTTATTTCTGTTTGTTTGTTTGTTTAAATGGGCTGCATAATTTCATAGGCTAATGAGTGGGAGGATTATTTCAACTGTTATGTGGAAGGGGTGGAGATTTCTAGAAATTGGGCCACTTTCCACTTTGGGTCTTTTTTAAGGTTGGCCTGTGAACTGTTATGGCATTAGTTGGGACCTGCAAGGCACAGCAGCTGGGAGCTGAAATTTAGGGACTGTGCAGCAACCCCAGGGCGAGGGCTGCTGTTGATTGGGAGAGGCAGATTGAGGATATGAGGGAGGAGACTGTGGTGGGAAATGCCTGTGGAGGAAAGCCAAGCAGCCATGGAAGCAAGGCGATACTGCTGAGTCACGCATAGAGGGTGGAGCCATCACCATAGCCTCTCTCTCCACATGCCAGCATCAGTAGCTGAACAAGAGAGGCTGGCCCATCAAACGCTTGACACACTGAACTACAGAGTAGGTCGCCCCCCAGGGTGCTTCTCTAAGTGACTGATGCACCAAACTACAGAGTAGGACCACCCAGGTGCCCCTTTAAGTGCCTGACACATTGATCTACAGAGTAGGACTCCAGCCAGAGGGGCCTCTCTATGTGCCGGATGCACCCAACAACAGAGAAGGACCCCAGGCAAGGGAGCCCTCTAAGTGCCTGTACAGGCAGAGCTACAGAGAAAGGCTGGCCAAAGAGGGATTCTGATCACCAGCTACAAGAGGCTCAGAAAGAGACTCTGATAGGGCCTTAACTCCTGTGGAGGAGGCAATCCGTGTCCCTCCACATTTGGCGCCGCCAGGGTCTCCTTAAGCCAAGCAGCTGCGCCACCTTCATGCAACTCTCACTGGGGCAGAGCTGCCACAGCAAAAAAGTCTTGCCTCTATGCACTCAGGGTTGCTTCAGTAGTGTCCGACTCTTTGTGACCCTGTAGACTATGGCCTTCAAGGCTTCTCTGTCAGGGAGGTGGGTTCTCCAGGCAAGAATACTGGAGCGTATTGGCCAATACTGGTGGTCACACCTTTCTAGAGCATATATTTCCTGCTGCCCTAGCCACCAACTCCCCTGAGTACCTGGTGCTGCCAGAACCCCTGCAACCCAAGCAGCTGCACCACCTCCTGACCTGGTCCTCACAGGGGCAAACCCAAGTCCTCCAGGGCAGTCTCAGGAGCAAACCCCAGTGGACAACCCACATGCAGAGGTGGAAATAAAACCACAGTTGAAACTCAGAGGCAATGTGGCTAAGGAAGAAGACCCAAGAGCTTACCACCAGCTGTACAGGCTGCAGATTAAATCCATATGATCAACTAGGCAGACTCTGTGTCTATGGAATATATAAAAGGTCATTGAGAGCTTCCACAAAAGAAATGCATTAGTTCTGATAGCTGTGGACATTGGAGGCAAGAACACCCAGGAGTAGGACCAGATTAGAATCTGAGCTGGCCCCACAGCAGGTCCAGAGATCAGCACAGTGTTGGAGGGCATCCTAGAGAGGTGAGGTGGATGTGACTCACAGCGAGGGAAAGGACCCTGACAGCACTGACTCCAGAAAAACATTTATTATTCTTATGTTTTGACTTGTTCTGTAAATTCCTTTTTTCCCCTCTCTGTTGTAGTTGTCAATTTTATTGGCACTATGAAATCTAATTAGGCTTTTGAGCTTTATTCTTTCTCAGTCATATATTTTTATTGTTGTTATAAACCTCTGCCTCTCCATTGGGCTTTGCAGTTCTGTGGAGCTTTCCTTTTTTTCCCCACCTCTGTTTTTTATAATTTTTATTTTTAAAAAACTATTCTATTTTTCTACATTTATTCCTTTGTTTGCCTTTCCTACTGTCCTTTTCCCCTTGCTGTTAATCTTTAATATATATAAATCTTCATCTACCTCTATTTAATTTTGCATATCTATTCTCTCTTTCCTTTCCTCTCAACAGATTTGCTAGTCTTTTGTTTCCATTGCTTTAGTCACCACTTGGCACCTTGCTTTAGTCTTGTTTTCCAGTTTGTGCTTTAGTTAGTTTTGTTCTTAACTGGTAAACATAATTTTTTCATTTCCTTTGTTCACCTTTGTCAATCGACTGTACTTTATTTTTGCTGGACTGTTTTGAGTTTGCTCCTGGGTGTATATATATATGTGTATATTCCATTAGTTTAATTATTATTTCCCTGATTTTGTAACTGCCATTTCTGGGGTTCATCTTTGGCTTTTCGTTTTTGGATATTTGTTTTAATCTCACTTAATGCCATAACAAACCACTTGTGTGCCGGGAGCCAGTGTGAGGAATCCCGCCCGTGACAAGGTCATGAGGAAGGAAGCTGACATACGCAAGGCGTGCTCAGACTTCAGGGACCCCTCTGGAAATTCCTAAGCATGTACCCCAACAAAAATCTGCCGGCTTTTGTGCTCTGCTTTTCCGCTTTTCTGATATTTTCTGGAAAAAAGTCAATTCAGGGTTTTAGTCTTCTGCATTTGAAAGGGATGTTTCAGTTAAACCCCTCTGATAGCTCTCTAGCCTGCCTAACAGGTTCCCCAGACCTCTTGCAGCTTGTGAATTGCTTACAGCCCTCCAACCGCGGAAGGCACAAAGCTTAAAAGCATCTTAAAGATACAGAGCCTTTTCTAAAGAGTTAAAAATTATATTGGTAGAGGGTTTTCACTGTTGACTCAAAAATTGCTGCCAGACCTCCATATTCTTTATCTTTTAGGCACCTGAAAAGATGTTAATGTAAGCAGGATGTAAAAAAAGATACATAGTAGTTTTGATGTTAGCAACACTAGACTTTTGAGTTAATTGCTTCTCTTTTGCTGTAAATCACTGTACTCCCTCTACTTGTTATTAAGTTGCTGTATCCTTGCTGTGTAAGAATGTAACTTTATTTAGTGCTTTCTGAGAGTGGCACCAGACCTTGGGAAGATCAACACAAATAAGTCTTGTGGTTGACAAACCCTTATCAGAAAAAAGGCTGTAAAATGTTAATTGGCCCTTTTGGCTGGAAGATGATGTAAATTACCTAAGACTTGTGTATACAATTAGGTATGCAGAGAGAAAAGCCTGGTTTTGATAAGAGTCTGGACTGCTAACGCTGCATAACTTTGTGTTACCCATTGATCTCCATGTTTTATCAAAAGTATAAAAGGCCTTCTGAACAATAAAGGACGGGACCAAATTCTCAGACCAGTTTCTCGGACTAGTCTCGGCCTGGTTTCTTGGGAATCTGGCTCCCCCCGTGTCTCTCTCTCTCTCTCTTTTCCTCTCCCTTTTCTTCCCTCTGCTCTTTACTTTAATTTCAGGCTGAATTTCCATCTGGGCCGCGGAGGCTCGCCAGGTCTACTTATTTGCCCTGGTTATTAAGATCCGCGAGAAAGGGAGCTTAAGGCGAGGCACCCTTAGATATTCAAGCGGGCACCGGTGGCCCAACGTAGATGGTGCAAATTCCTTGTCTGGAATTTTATTGGTCTTCCGCGTAAACCAAGCTATTCAGCCCTCTTTCTCCACTTAATCTTCCTACTGCACTATAGTTTCTTAATCTAATCTTATATTAATAAATAAACAAGTCTTTCCACGCCAACGCCGTCCACCCTTCGAATTCCCTGGATCCACCGGGGCTGGACCCCGGCACTTGTGGAAACTTCTTTCCTGATCAGAGATCAAAACCCTGAGCCTTTTTAGTGGGAGCACTGACTCCAAGACCCTAGACTACCAGAGTACTAATCCTAGGGAATATCAAATAGTGAGAACTCACACAAAGGAAACCACTTGAATACAAGACCTGGCATCACCCAACCAGCAGTAGCACCCTGTGCAGGACGCCTCACCTAAACAACACACAAAAGAAAAACACAAACCCAATCGTTAGCACACAAGATTACCACCTCACCCAGCCTTGCCCATCAGAGGAAAAGCAAACAAAAACTCAGCACAAATCTCACCCTATAAGAAGCTTACACAAACCACTGGATCAACCTTAGGAGGGCAGAAACCAAAAGGAAGAAACCGTTCAACCTTGAAGCCTGGGAAAAGGAGACCTCAAACACAATAAGTTAAATAATGAAAAGGCAGAGAAATAGTACACAAACAAAGGAACAAACTAGAAACACAGAAGTCCAAATAAATGAAGAGAAAACAGGCAAACTACCTGAAAAAGAATCCAGAATAATGATAGTAAAGATGATCAAAAACCTTGAAACAAACTGGAGAAAATGCAAAAATCAATTAACAAAGACCGAGAAGAATTAAAGAATAAACATATAGAGACAAACAACACAATTACAGAAATTAAAAATACTCTCAGTTCAGTTCAGTTCAGTCGCTCAGTCGTGTCTGACTCTTTGCAATCCCATGAACCACAGCACCCCAGGCCTCCCTGTCCATCACCATCTCCTGGAGCTCACTCAGACTCACATCTATCGAGTCCGTGATGCCATCCAGCCATCTCATCCTCTGTCGTCCCCTTCTCCTCCTGCCCCCAATCCCTCCCAGCATCAGAGTCTTTTCCAATGAGTCAACTCTTCGCATGAGGTGGCCAAAGTACTGGAGTTTCAGCTTTATCATCATTCCTTCCAAAGAAATCCCAGGGCTGATCTCCTTCAGAATGGACTGGTTGGATCTCCTTGCAGTCCAAGGGACTCTCAGGAGTCTTCTCCAACACCACAGTTCAAAAGCATCAATTCTTCGGTGCTCAGCTTTCTTCACAGTCCAACTCTCACATCCATATAAGACCACTGGAAAAACCAAAGCCTTGACTAGACGGACCTTAGTCGGCAAAGGAATGTCTCTGCTTTTGAATATGCTATCTAGGTTGGTCATAACTTTTCTTCCAAGGAGTAAGTGTCTTTTAATTTCATGGCTGCAGTCACCATCTGCAGTGATTTTGGAGCCCCAAAAAATAAAGTCTGACACTGTTTCCCCATCTATTTCCCATGAAGTGATGGGACTGGATGCCAGTTGGGTTTATTCCAGGAATGCAAGGATTTTTCAATATATGCAAATCAATCAATGTGATACACCATATTAACAAACTGAAAGATAAAAATCATATGATAATCTCAATAGATGCAGAAAAAGCCTTTGACAAAATTCAGCACCATTTATGATTAAAACTCTTCAAAAAATGAGCACAGGTGGACCTACCTCAACATAGTAAAGGCCATATATGATAAGCCTACAGCAAACATTATTCTCAGTGGTGAAAAACTGAAAGCATTCCCCCTATGATCAGGAACAAGACAAGGGTGTCCACTTCCACCACTATTATTCAACATATTTCTGGAAGTCCTAGCTACAGCAATCAGTGAAGAAAAAGAAATAAAATGAATCCAGATCAGAAAAGAAGTAAATCTCTCACTGTTTGCAGATGACATGATACTGTACTTCAGTTCAGTTCAGTCTCTCAGTTGTGTCCGACTCTTCACGACCCCATGAATCGCAGCACGCTAGGCCTCTCTGTCCATCACCATCTCCCGGAGTTCACTTAAACTCACGTCCATCGAGTCCGTGATGCCATTCAGCCATCTCATCCTCTGTCGTCCCCTTCTCCTCCTGCCCCCAATCCCTCCCAGCATCAGAGTCTTTTCCAACGAGTCAACTCTTTGCATGAGGTGGCCAAAGTACTGGAGTTTCAGCTTTAGCATCATTCCTTCCAAAGAAATCCCAGGGCTGATCTTCAGAATGGACTGGTTGGATCTCCTTGCAGTCCAAGGGACTCTCAAGAGTCTTCTCCAACACCACAGTTCAAAAGCATCAATTCTTTGGCACTCAGCCTTCTTCACAGTCCAACTCTCACATCCACACATGACCACTGGAAAAACCATAGCCTTGACTAGACGGACCTTAGTCAGCAAAGTAATGTCTCTGCTTTTGAATATGCTATCTAGGTTGGTCATAACTTTTCTTCCAAGGAGTAAGCATCTTTTAATTTCATGGCTGAAGTTACCATCTGCAGTGATTTTGGAACCCAAAAATATAAAGTCTGACACTGTTTCCACTGTTTCCCCATCTATTTCCCATGAAGTGATGAGACCAGATGCCATGATCTTCGTTTTCTGAATGTTGAGCTTTAAGCCAACTTTTCGCTCTCCTCTTTCACTCTCATCAAGAAGTTTTTTAGCTCCTCTTCACTTTCTGCCATAACGGTGGTGTCATCTGCATATCTGAGGTTATTGATATTTCTCCTGGCAATCTTGATTCCAGCTTGTGTTTCTTCCAGCCCAGCGTTTCTCATGATGTACTCTGCATATAAGTTAAATAAGCAGGGGAAAACCCTAAAGATACTATCAGAAAATTACTAGAGCTAATCAGTGAATTTAACAAAGTTTTAGGATACAAAATCAATACACAGACATCACTTGCATTTCTATATACTAACAATGAAAAATCCAAAATAGAAATTAAGGAATCAACCCCATTCACCATTGCAACAAAGATAATTAAATATCTAGGAATAAACTTAACTAAGGAGACAAAAGAACTGTATACAGAAAATTATGACACTGATTCAAGAAATCAAAGATGACATAAACAGATGGAGAGATAGTCCATGTTCCTGAGTAGGAAGAATCAATATTGTGAAAATGACTATACTACCAAATACAATCTACAGATTCAGTGTGATCCCTATCAAATTACCAATGGCCATTTTCACAGAACTAGAACAAAAAATTTCACAATTCATATGGAAACACAAAAGACCCTGAATAGCCAAAACGGTCTTGAGAAAGAAGAATGGAGCTGGAGGAATCAACCTTCCTGACTTCAGATTATACTATAAAGCTACAGTCATCAAGACAGCATGGTACTGGCACAAAAACAGAAATATAGACCAATGGAACAAGATAGAAAGCCCAGAAATAAACCCATGCACCTATGGATATCTTATTTTTGAAAAGGAGACAAGAATATACAATGGTGCAAAGACAGCCTCTTTAATAGTGGTGCTGGGAAAATTGGACAGCTACATGTAAAAGAATGAAATGAGAACACTTCCTAACACCATACACAGAGATAAACTCAAAATGGATTAAAGATCTAAATGTAAGACCAGAGACTATAAAACTCTTAGAGGAAAACATAGGCAGAACACTCAATGACATAAAGCAAGGTTCTCTATGGCCCACCTCCTAGAGTAACGGAAATAAAAACCAAAGTAAACAAGTGGGACCTGATTAAACTTAAAAGCTTTTTGCACAGCAAAGGAAACGATAAGTAAGGTGAAAAGACAACCTTCAGAATGGGAGAAAATAATAGCAAGTGAAACAACTGACAAAGGATTAATTTCCAAAATAAACAAGCAGCTCATAAACTCAATACTGGAAAAACAACTCAATCAAAAGGTGGGGAAAAGATCTAAACA
Source organism: Capricornis sumatraensis (assembly GCF_032405125.1). Classification (NCBI taxonomy): domain Eukaryota; kingdom Metazoa; phylum Chordata; class Mammalia; order Artiodactyla; family Bovidae; genus Capricornis; species Capricornis sumatraensis. The sequence goes on along the minus strand of NC_091069.1, from coordinate 232,242,680 downwards.
GAAATTTCTCCAACAAACACATGAAAAGATGCTCAACATTGCTCATTATTAGAAAAATGCAAATCAAAAATACAATGAAATATTACATCACACTGGTCAGAATGGCCCTCATCGAAAAGTCTACAAACAATAAATGATGGAAAGGGTGTGGAGAAAAGGGAATGCTCTTGCACTGTCGGTGGGAATGTAAATTGATACAGCCACTATGGAAAATGGTATGGAGATTCCTTAAAAAACTAGGAATAAAACCATCATATGACCCAGCAATCCTACTCCTAGGCATATACCCTCAGTGCCGGGAGCTGCCACGGGAGATCCCACCCATGACAATGTCATGTGGAAGAGAACTGTTAAGCAAGGCTTCAGAACTCAAGGGGCTCCCTAGGCTTTCTCGAGCATCTACCCCAAAACCAGAATCTGTCTGTTTTACTGTTTCATGACTTTCACCAACTCCCCTGACATTAACAGGGGGCTAACCCTGACCACCTTTCTCTGGAGAAAATAAACTTAGGGCTATAGCTAATAAGTCTCCTGGACATGAGAGGAATATTTCAAATCAAACCCCCTCTGTTAGCATTCTAGCTCGCTCGGCAGGTATATCCAGACTCTTATAGCTACGCATGTGATTATTTACAGCCTCCCAACTGTGAAAGGCATGAAAAGCCTAAAACATAGAGCCTTTGAAAGAGTTAAAAGTTATTAGAGTAATGCTAGTGCTGATGTAGGATTTCATTACTTGGCCAATGCTTGTTGCTAAGTTCCCATATCTCTTATCCTCTGTGCACCTGGGAATGCATTAGTTAACATAGTGAGAATGCAAGAAAAACAAGTGAAGCCTTGAATTTAACCATATCAGACTTTTGAGCTAATTGGTTCTTTCTTGTAACTCACTGCACCTTCGTTCTGTGAAAAACATAACTCTGTTTGGCATTTTCTGAGGCTGACATAGATTAGAAATATAAAGACAAAACACTTTGAGGGAAAATAAGTTTTCTGGTTGAGCAGCCTTTATCAAAAGAGGGTCATGAAATGTTCACAGGCCTCCAAGGCCAGAAGATACTGTACACAACATCATTTGTGGGAAAGGTATGCAGAAAAATCCTGGTTTTGATAAGGGCAAAACTGCTGGAATGTTGGGCTGACTCTGTATGACCTTGCATCTTTCATTTCCCTCTATGTACAAAAAAGTATATAAGTACTGTTTAAAAATAAAGCTATGGATCTCGCTCATCAAAGCAGCTTGATCTCGTGTCAATCATTTTCCTCCTCTTACTCTCTCTTTCAGGCTAGTTCCCATCTGGAGTACAGAGATCCGCCGTGTCTACTTATTTGCTCGGGTTTCTAAGACCTGAACGGGAAGGCGCCCTGAGCCTTCACTCCCTCGGGAGACCGGGAGGGCACCTGTGGCCTCATGTAGATGGTGCAAGTCTCTTATCTTGAGACTTTATTGATTTTCTGTATAAACCAAGGAATATCAGCCTCTTTTCTTCTCTCTTCTATTTTCTTATCTACAACATTCTTAACTATCTCTCTCTCTCTAAATCAGTTGCAATCGCCGACGCCGTTTCTCCTTTGGGTTTCCCTGGATCCTGCGGGGGCTGGACCCCAGTGCCTCAGGAAACCAAAATTGAAAGAGAAACATGTATCCCATTGTTCATCGCAGCAGTATGTACAATAGCTAGAACATGGAAGCAACCTAGCTGTTCACTGACAGATGAACGGATAAAGAAGTTGCGGTACATATACGCAATGTAATATTACTCAGCCATAAAAAGGAACACATTTTATTCGGTTCTGATGAGGTGGGTGAACAGTGAAGTGAGTCAGAAAGAGAAAGATAAATATTGTATTCTAACACATATATGGACCTAACAGAAGCAGAAGATATTAAGAAGAGGTGGCAAGAATACACAGAAGAACTGTACAAAAAAGATCTTCACGACCAAGATAATCACGATGGTGTGATCATGCACCTAGAGCCAGTCATCCTGGAATGTGAAGTCAAGTGGGCCTTAGGAAGCGTCACTACAAACAAAGCTAGTGGAGGTGATGGAATTCCAGTGGAGCTATTTTAAATTCTGAAAGATGATGCAGTGAAAGCACTGCACTCAATATGCCAGCAAATTTGGAAAACTCAGCAGTGGCCACAGGACTGGAAAAGGTCAGTTTTCATTCCAATCCCAAAGAAAGGCAATGTCAAAGAATCCTCAAACTACCACACAGTTGCACTCATCTCACATGCTAGTAAAGTAATGCTCAAAATTCTCCAAGCCAGGCTTCAGCAATATGTGAACTGTGAACTCCCTGATGTTCAAGCTGGTTTTAGAAAAGGCAGAGGAACCAAAGATCAAATTGCCAACATCCGCTGGATCATGGAAAAAGCAAGACAGTTCCAGAAAAACATCTATTTCTGCTTTATTGACTATGCCAAAGCCTTTGACTGTGTGGATCACAATAAACTGTGGAAAATTCTGAAAGAGATGGGAATACCAAAGCACCTGACCTGCTTCTTGAGAAACCTATATGCAGGTCAGGAAGCAACAGTTAGAACTGGACATGGAACAACAGACTGGTTCCAAATAGGAAAAGGAGTACGTCAAGGCTGTATATTGTCACCCTGCTTATTTAACTTCTATGCAGAGTACATCATGAGAAACGCTGGACTGGAAGAAGCACAAGCTGGAATCAAGATTGCTGGGAGAAATATCAATAACCTCAGATATGCAGATGATACCACTCTTATGGCAGAAAGTGAAGAGGAACTAAAAAGCCTCTTGATAAAAGTGAAAGAGGAGAGTGAAAAAGTTGGCTTAAAGCTCAACATTCAGAAAACAAAGATCATGGCATCTGGTCCCATCACTTCATGGGAAATAGTTGGGGAAACAGTGGAAACAGTGTCAGACTTTATTTTGGGGGCTCCAAAATCACTGCAGATGGTGACTGCAGCCATGAAATTAAAAGACACTTACTCCTTGGAAGAAAAGTTATGACCAACCTAGATAGCATATTCAAAAGCAGAGACATTACTTTGCCGACTAAGATCTGTCTAGTCAAGGTTATGGTTTTTCCAGTGGTCATATATGGATGTGAGAGTTGGACTGTGAAGAAAGCTGAGCACCGAAGAATTGATGCTTTTGAACTGTGGTGTTGGAGAAGACTCTTGAGAGTCCCTTGGACTGCAAGGAGATCCAACCAGTCCATTCTGAAGGAGATCAGCCCTGGGATTTCTTTGGAAGGAATGATGCTAAAGCTGAAGCTCCAGTACTTTGGCCACCTCATGCGAAGAGTTGACTCATTGGAAAAGACTCTGATGCTGGGAGGGATTGGGGGCAGGAGGAGAAGGGGACGACAGAGGATGAGATGGCTGGATGGCATCACTGATTTGATGGACGTGAGTCTGAGTGAACTCCGGGAGTTGGTGATGGACAGGGAGGCTTGGCGTGCTGCAATTCATGGGGTTGCAAAGAGTCGGACACGACTGAGCAACTGAAATGAACTGAACTGAAATGAACTGAACACATATACTTGGAATCTAGAAGAATGGTACTGAAGAACTTATTTACAGGGCAGCAATGGAGAAACCGACATAGAGAATAGACTTATGGACATGGGGAGAGGGGAGGAGAGGGTGAGATGTATGGAAAGAGTAACATGGAAACTTATGTTTCCATATGTAAAATAGATAGCCAATGGGAATTTGCTGTATGGCTCAGGAAACTCAAACAGGGGCTCTGTATCAACCTAGAGGGGTGGAATGGGGAGGGAGGTTCAAAAGGGAGGCGGTATATGTATACTTATGGCTGATTCATGTTGAGGTTTGACAGAAAACAACAAAATTCTGTAAAGCAATTATCCTTCAAAAAAAAATTTTTTTTAATTGTTTAAAAAAGAAAGACAAATCATTGCCATCTATTATTAACCACAAATCCCATCAATGGTTCTAAGTCTTCTTTCAGAGATGTCAGTGGTATAAGTAGTCTGGATTTCTTTTTACCTCACTGTGACTCAAACCTGCTCTCAGAAACCTATGGGGATATTTCCACTGGTTGTGAAGGAAGCTAATGGCTGCAAGCCTGCTGCCTGTGGTACACCAATAAGAAGTTTCTGTAAGAAATGCTAAAATGTTTAGTAATTGCTCCCAAGGTCCCACAGCATGCATTCTTGAAAGGTAGTGAGCTGTCTAGAGAAGGATGGAATCAATCAGGATTCCACAGTTAAATCCTGGCTGCTTGCAGCTGCCCTGTGCCCTCTGTGGGTTGAGAGGGCTTTTCTAGAAGGTGGCACTGGCTCGGGAAGCCACCACCAGCTCCTCTAGTTCACCCACTTCCGCAGCTGGTGAATTCCCTGGTTGGTGTTGTCTAGTTGTTGAGTCCAACTCTGCAATCCCTTGAACTAGAGCCCTCCAGGCTCTTCGGCCCGTGCAAATTCCAGCAAGAATACTGGAGTGGGTTGCCATTTCCTCCTCTAGTGATCTTCCCCACCCAGGGATCAAGCCTGTGTCAACCCACATCTCCTGCATTGGCAGGCGGATTCTTTACATCTGAGCCACCAGGGACGCCCTGAATTCCCTGGTACTGATGGTCATCCCACTGGGAGAGTTTAGGAATGATCCCTGACCCTCAAACTAGCCCACATTCATTGCTTTCTTGTGCTCCCCTAGCTGCCCAAGCAGGATTCTTCCTTTTGAATTTCCATTTTCTGCTCTTGGAGTGTCTGGTCATGTCTAGGGCTGGGAGTTATTATTTTTACCCAAAGGAGTATTTTCCCTTACTTCTAAAACATTGCTTCAGCTATGGGGGACCTTATGACCCAAGTCGGTGTTTATCCCTGGTATGCTTTTTACCTTCTTTGGATAGGTACAGTTATTTCCTCTTTTGCAGTTCCCAGCCAACAACCTCCTGAGGCTGGTTGCCACACCCCTGGCAGGTACGGCTGCATTTTAAGTAGCTCTGCACACGATGGGAGCCCTTTTATAGTTCTTCCTCTCCTGGGTGAGTATAGATTTTTTAAAGGCAGTGGTAGAATGCATCCCAATAGATAAACCCTGACCCAATTAACTAGGGATGAACAAAATAGCGGTGGGAGGAGTTCTTCTAATTTCTGTACTTCTAATTCAAGTCCTATATAATGACTAATTATGATTTAGGCTAGGGAAACAAAGGCTGAACTCTGCAAGATGAGAGTTTTCCTCTGGGGCAGAGAAGACCTCTTCTAGTGGCAGGAAGGGCACTGGGTTTGGACTTAGGACTTCTAAGCTTGATTGCCTGTTCTGTCTTTTGGGAGGTGTGTGCTCTGGACAAGTTACTAAATATACCTGAGCTTCCATTTCTATTACAAAGTGAAGGACCTGAACGTGATTCCTGAGGGACACCATTCCAGCTCTCAATTCTCTGGTTCTGCAGAAAAGAATTTTAGTCTGTTTACAGGACTGAATCCAACTGGTTCCTGTCATCCTTGGACTGCTCTTTTGGTGGTGGTGGTTTAGTCGTTAAGTCGTGTCCGACTCTTGCGATCCCATGGACTGTAGCTTGTCAGGCTCCTCTGTCCATGGGATTCTCCAGGCAAGAATACTGGAGTGGGTTACCATTCCCTTCTCCACGGGATCTTCCTGATCCAGGAATTGAACCCGGGTCTCTTGCATTGCAGGCTGATGATTTACCAACTGAGCTATGAGGGATGCCCCTTGATACAAGGACAACTTTACAGGTAAATACCAGAGAATATTCTTTTCACAGTGTTACACTTTTTAATGAAAAACTTTAGTGGCAGTTATATAATCATTTAAAAATATTTTATTAAGCACTGGTTTTAAAAATGCGAGAGAAGAATATAACACCTCAGAGCAAATGCTTGAAGGTAAAACAAATATCACTATAAATATTGCACGTATAAAAATCTCTTTTTTACATCTTCACACAACTCATTTCTAAAATATCCTTTTACAGAGATACATAAATAAACTGCTTCCAAACTGTCAACGCTTGATACATTTAATCTCATCACCCCACTGAGTCGGCAGGCTTCCAATCAGATATCTGCTCCTCTTACGTGCAAGCAACAGAACTTCCATCAGCAACACCTGAGCTCTCCTACCTACATCCTGTGAAGAGTAAATCTCTCTGAAAGCTCAATATTTCAGGTTATAAATTTTCTTTTCCTACTGAGAAAAAAAAGATCTTTCAAAGGCAGTGACAGAACGCAGCTTAAATGGACACAGTGTTAACATTGCTTGTTCTTCAGGGCGTCCAGGAGCTTCTGATTCTTGGTCTTGAACATCATGAGAAAGCTGTTAGGCATGATCTTGCCTCGCCCATCTTCACCCACTTGACCCATAATTATGTAATTTAAACCTAAAAGAAAATGTAAGATTAATTTTTTTCTCTGTGTGTGTTGGTTTGAAACAACTTAAGACTATAACTTACCTCCAGGTAAATGTTGTACAAATGGTGTAATTAGATATTTGTTCTTTCTAGCATAAAATCTTGTTTAAGACTCTCATTGAAAAAAAAAAAAATCTAACTTTGACAGAATAGAATGTTCCTGCTCTGGTTACATTAAGAAACTGGATGGAATGATTAGACCCAGTCAGGTCCAGCTCTGAATAAGGTCTAGTATTTACTGAGTGTCCTCTACAAACACTATTCCCATGAAACGCTCTCCTTCCTCAAGGGGCTGTCTTCAGAAGGCCCCTCCTGGCCCCACTAGGCTTCTGGATCTCCCCAGGCATTTGGAAACTATTGATCCATTGTCTTCCGTTGTTGTCTTGAACTTTTTATTAAACCCTCCAACATTTATATTATGTAAGTTTTTGAGGGCATGGTTGGACCATATACTTCTTTACATTCTTTTAGTCCCTAAAAAGATATGTACTAAAAAGTACTTTTATCGTTGTACTATTTTTTTATATATCTGTGTGTCTGGCTAAGGTAAGCAGGCCTAGACTGGAGCCCACACTGAGGTATGTCGGGTTCAACTCTGAAGATTTACATTGCTTCAGAAAAATGTATGTGTTACCACCTCCTTTATTCTCCCTCTCCCCCTGTGTGTCATAAGAGACATGTCCCCCTGTATAAGCCTTCCTCTGTGGTCCACCACTATAATCGTAGTGGTCCTGAGCCTGCGAAGGCTCGGGAGGCTGGCTGGGCAGATGCCACTGCAAGAGAGATGACAGTAGGTATGAGATCTGATGAGATGAGATCTGACAGTAAGTATCCAGACCTGGATTATTTGCTGTTCTGGATACTTCTGGAAAGAAGTGTTACCTTTTACAGAGCCTTTACTATCCCTTCTTAAGAGTCAATGGGATTATTATTTGGAATTTATGTGTTTTACATGCATATTTGTGCTCATCTCTGATTATTTCTTCAAGAAGCTACGTTTTAGAGCATAATTTCTGAGCAACAGTATGTGAGCATATGAAAGCTGTACTATGTTGCTCTTTCAACAAACTATAAGGTGATGTTGGTCTTATTTTTCTGATGTTCACTTTTCTTAGTAGTGAGGTACAATGTTACTGTATTAATTTATTATTTATTCTTGATTATATCCTTTCTACATTTTGCTTTGAAGTTACCAATTATTTTCTATTCAGAAATCAAGTCCTTAATACTACTTAAATATTATCAACCTCTTATCCATTGTGTTTTCAAAAATTACTCTACCATTTTATTTATCATGTTTGTTTGCATTTTAATCTAGTTTATAATGTTATATGAAGCTCTGAAGATCAAATCTGTTATGATAAAACTGATGAAAATTTTCCTTTCTGGCATTTTCCATTTTATTGTAGGAAGATTTTCTCACAATATATAAATTTTTTCAAAAATAGAGTCGATGTGAAGCTGCTGGCCTCTGACTTTTCTGAACAATCTGAATTCATAGTAAAGCTTTCTTAATGTGGATATCTGTATTTCTGTATGTGTGGTAAAGGTTTGGCTTCTTTTGATTGTAGAAGAGGTTTGTAATAAGACTGAGAAAAGGAACAAGCTGATGTCGGATGGGAAGTCATGATTCATCACACAGTGGAGTGCCAGGCATTACTGCCATTCCAAAGAAAGAAAGAACTGTGTATATGCTGTTGATGGAAAGCTGTTCACACACACATCATGTGGAGGGAAGGTTGAGCAGAATATGTGTAGAAAGATCCCATTTGTCTACATGTGTATGTACATTTTTACATGGACAGAACCTTCTGGAAGGAGCTTTTCACTGTGCCTCTGGGGAAAGGGAAAGGGCTTCCCTTTTTATTTTAAATCCTTCTCTACTTAGTTGGCACTAGTGGCAAAGACCGCCTGCCGATGCAAGAGACATCAGAGATGTGGGTTCGACCCCTGGGTTGGGAAGATCCCCTGGAGGAGGGCATGGCAACCCACTCCAGTATTCTTGCCTAGAGAATGTCCAGGGACAGAGGAGCCCGGTGGGCTATATAGTCCACAGGGTCACAGAGAGTCAGACACAACTAAAGCGACTAAGCGTGAACTACTTATTTAACTTTTTCAAAAACCATGGAACATACATTACTTTTATATACCTGTTTTAAAATATTACGTGCCTCTGGCTCTAGGGTAATTTTCCTTTTCCTAAAATTTATCTTAATAAACTCACTCTCACCCATGAATTTAATAATCTCATATCTACAGATGAGCCCCAGATCTTTTATTCTAGCCCATAGATACCTCTCTCTTCTGAACAGCAGCTCTGAATTTCCTGTTCCTTTTTTAAAAAAATGTTTTTATTTGGCTGTACTGGGTCTTAGTTGCTGCTCATGGGATCTTCAATCGTCACTGAGGTATGTGAACTCTTAACTACAGCATGTGGGATCTAGTTCCCTGAACCAGGAATTGAACTCGGGCCCCTTGCATTGGGAGCGTAGAGTCTTATTAGCCGCTGCACCGCCAGGGAAGTCCTTGAATTTCCTATTCCTTGATAGATATTTTCCTCTACACATAGTAGTGGTACTTTAAGTGTAGTAACTGAAAATCTCTTTCTCCTGAACCTCTTTCTTTGTCTGTTCCCTATTGATCCAACTTCAAATGCTTCTTGAACTCACTGACCATTTCCATTATCCTGTCTTCTTCCACAAGTTACAGGAACTGAGACTGGAGCCCAGTTCTGCCTGACTCCAAAGGCCCTCCTTCTCCATCAGAAGTGGGCAATACATGAGCCACGACTTGACTTCTCTAGACCAGCCATGGCATGGAAAGATCCATGACTTGCCCGGAAAGGCTCTCCTTTCCCCTTCTCTGCCCTTGAGCTCCCCCGGAAGTAAGCCGGGAATTTTCTTGCTGCTCACCTCTTCTGAGGAGTGGGCACTGCTTGCAGACCACAAGGACCTTGGCGCTCATGTTCTTGCCGGCCTGCTGAATTGCCAGATTGCCCTCTTTATAAATGTTGATGATCGAGACCGTGGCATGCAGACTCCCACCTCGAGGGATGGTGGTGATGACAGTGCCGGCCAAGACTGCAAAAGAAAACATTTTTTAAATCATAGGACAGTGGAGACCAATGTAAGCAGAACTGAAAATAGTTGTATTGATACATTCCACTAACTTTCAGATGGGAAACATTTTAATGTTAGAAAGAAGGGCTTAATAAGAGTCATTAAATTTAATTCTGTATATCTGTCATCAAAATACAGGTTGAAAAACAGGAGTCATGGGTAACATTGTATATTACCCTAGCTGTTAGGCATTGAAAAAAACCAAAATAACTACCAAACTGTAGTCAGTTGCTGGGACAGAGACTTGTTTCAATGTTTTATCCAACTTGTGGATCAATTACCAAACGTGGTAATTGCACCTCTGCTTGTTAATACTCAACAGGACCGTGTATCTTTAAGGCAGTGCCATAATAAGAAGTTCCATGATGCAGGTTTGAGCCATAAAGGTCCGAGTCCTTGTGTCTGTGTGGGTGAGCACTTACCTTTCTGTATCTCCCCCGGGTTCCTCTCTTTTTATTTATTTATTTGGCCGAAGCTGGGTCTTAGTTGCCGCATGCAGGATCTTAGTTCCCCGACCAGGGATTGAACCCAAGCCCCCTACATGGGGAGCTTGGAGTCTTAGCCACTGGACTTCTGGGGAAGTCCTTCTGGGTCTCTCATATTCACTTTCTTATCCATCCTTTTTATCTCGATGAACAAGTCAAAGTATAGAACTGAGGTATAACTTTAAATGTTTCCTTGGTTAGAAAAAATTAGCAAAATTCCATTGCTTTTCATTATGTAACTCTCTCTTCTTACCATGTAACACTCAGAGAAGAGTCTTACTTCCGAGCCACGTAAAGAAAGACGCAGTGTTTCACAAAGGCATGCTTCGGGCATTTTTTTGAGGGGGCGTATTCCATGTGATGCAGGACTTGGACTGAATGACTTTTTGATAATCCTGTCCTTACCCAGAAAACCAACTGCAGCCCCCAGTCATTGTGAAATCAAAACTTGCCCCTAAAGGGATTTCCTTGGTGGTCCAGCGGTTAAGACTCCATGCTTCCACTGCAGGGGGCATAGGTTCGATCCCTGGTCAGGGAACTAACATACTGCATGCTGCATGATGTGGCCAATTAAAAACAAAAACAAAACCCTGCCCCTAAAAGAGTGTTACCAAGGCTGGTTAGGAACCAACAGGCCTCCGGGGATAGTATTGGGTCATTTTGCCGTGTAAGTCACAACGGAATGGATGGAGTTTTGGACTTAATAATATTACCCTTTCAGGATAAAGTGAAAACTCACTGCTTATGTGGTGTGCAAAGCTCATCACATCAGAATTCTTATTACGCCTTACTTTGATTCCCAGTGATGAGCGATTCTCTGCAAAATGTCAGTCGGTAGTGGGGTGGAATCGGATAGCTCTGAAGGACTGGGAGGGAGATTTCCTTAAGCACCTGTTACAGGAGATCACACTGGATGTGGGAACAATGACACCTGGTGCTACTAGTCTTCATTTTCATGCCGGTTATTTGCATTTCGGCATGCAAACTCCAGATACATTTAGGGCCCTAGTTTTTTTTACTGGGGTATAGTTGCTTTGGGGGCATCCCAGGTGGCTCAGTGCTGAGCAGTGTGCCTGCCAATGCAGGAGACACAGGAAACTCAGGTTCAATTCCTGGGTTGGGAAGATCCCCTGGAGTAGGAAATGGCAACCCACTCTAGTATACTTGTCTGGGAAGATCCCCTGGAGTAGGAAATGGCAACCCACTCTAGTATACTTGTCTGGGAAATCCCATGGACAGAGGAACCTGACGGGCTCCACTCTGTGGGCTCACGAAGAACTGGACACGACTGAGCTGCTGAGCATGCATAGTTACTTTATAATGGGGTACAACAAACTGAATTAGCTATGTGTTTGTGTGTGTGTGTATGTACACTCAATCATGTCTGACTCTTTGTGACTCCATGGACTGTAGCCCACTAGGTTCTGTTCATGGAATGTTCCAGGCATGAATACTAGAGTGGGTTGTCATTTCCTCCTTCAGGGCATCTTACCGACTCAGGGATTGAACCCACGTCTCTTACATCTCCTGCACTGGCAGGCAAATTCGTTACCAAATGCACCACCTGGGAAGCCCCAAATTAGCTATATGTATACATATATTCCCTCCTTCTAGAGGGCCCTAGATTCTTTACTGTCCTCACATCTTTACCACAATATGGTCAATCTGGGCTGCAGTTATCATTTGAAGGCATAAGGAAAAGCAAGCAAAGCTTCTTCTGGGAGGCCCTCTGTGTTAGGTAACCTATTTAGGCCATAGCAACTTTCTTTTCCTGATAAGACTTTTCTTCCATATTCCTTTCAAACATAAGCAACATAATTCAACTTGGGATCATTTGCTCTTAAGCAGTTTTCACAGAATGTGCAAGATTTTTTTAAAATTTTATTTATTTGATGCAGGGTGCAGGATGCTTGGGGCTGGTGCAAGATTTTTTTAATTAGAAAAAAACTCTTTAGGAATTCTGATTCATTAGGTAATATCTGCCTGATATCTTCCAGTTTATTAGAGTTTCCAAATGGATTTCAGATTTCCAAGTTTTAATTTCATCCTCTGGAAGGACACTGCAGAGGAAATATTTGAATTTCTTCTGAGAGAGGCCAGCTTGGATATGTTTCTGATTTATTTAAGTTGAATTACAGATGTGTGAAAAAATACTCAGTACATGAAAACTATGTGAGAAAAAAACAGGATGCAGGGTTTTTTTCCTGGGGTGGGGGAAACACTGGGCTACACAGAATACACAGAACAGCAGTGTCATGTACCAGAGGTCAAATTATTAAGTTTTAAGTTTATGTGAAAAACGTGTATTTTCTGCACACATTTTTCTCAGTTGTGAACTCTAACACTTCGAACGGTGCAACACACCTTAGTGTGGAGGAAAATACTTTCCTGGGTAGATGCAGAGTGTAACTGACCCTCTACCATCCCATTCATGGCAGTTCCTTTGAGATTGAGCGTGCAGTTTCGGGTTTCTGACTAAAGAGGAAAGACGGTTTTCTTTCTTACCGAAGTTGCTTGAGCAATAATTGCTCTCCAGAGTCCCCGACCGTCTACACTTCTGCTGACACAGGGCCACGGTGGGCTTTAAACCTTCATTCCAAGAAGAAATACATAAGATTCAGGAAAATCAATGCATATATAATTGGTCTTTAGATCTGAATCAGTCAATTTAAAATTCTCATTTATTTCTCCGAGCCCCCAATCTGTCACTGCAATGAAATAATTAAAAAACCTGCAAAGGATATTCCTCATGTTACCAACTTCTACTCTTAATTTCCTCAGGGTAACTCAATGCCCTCTACTGAGCTTTAAACCTGAGATCAAAGATAACCCGAATTTAGCCCTATTCTCTTCTTCCTTTATATATAACTAATGCTGTATCCAAAAATAGATACAGTCTCATGTGCCCTGCTTACCAAAAACCCAGAACAACAAATAAGAACACAGGAAATATAGGTTAACTCTTCACTTCACCAAAGGAATCTTATGGGGTTCCCCTGAGAGTGGAGGGAGTTTTCTTGGTGCATTTGAAATTCACAATTATCCAAATGTTAGCATCACAGGTTTTGAAGAACAATGCTCATGTGATGAAGTGTGCTGTATCTGTACTCAGATGCAACTCATCACTAAAACAGTTTGAGCCTGTCATTGCCTGTAAGGATCTTAAGAACTGAGAAGTAGGCAAATTTAAAAGTACAGCTAAATAGATAAACACAGCAGTTCTCAATTGGGGGTGATTTCTCCCACTAGGTGACATTTGGTAAACTCTGGAAATATTGTTGGCAGTCACAACTAGGGGATGATACCAGCATCTAGCAGGTAGATAACCAGTGATGCTGCTCAACATTTCACAGTGAACAGGACAGCCCCCAATAGCAAAGAATTATCTGGCCAAAAATGTAAATAGTGCCAAGGTTGGAAAGCTGTGATATGATGATAATATTTAATCCTTATGAAATGAAATGAAAATATTTAATCCTCATTTTCATCATTAAAAATGTTTCCAAAAGAGGTGGCAAGAATACACGGAAGAACTGAACTAAAAAGATCTTCACGACCCAGATAATCATGATGGTGTGATCACTAATCTAGAGCCAGACATCTTGGAATGTGAAGTCAAGTGGGCCTTAGGAAACATCACTACGAACAAAGCTAGTGGAGGTGATGGAATTCCAGTTGAGTTGTTTCAAATCCTGAAAGATGATGCTGTGAAAGTGCTGCACTCAATATGCCAACAAATTTGGAAAACTCAGCAGTGGCCACAGGACAGGAAAAGGTCAGTTTTCATTCCAATCCCAAAGAAAGGCAATGTCAAAGAATCCTCAAACTACCACACAGGTGCACTCATCTCACACGCTAGTAAAGTAATGCTCAAAATTCTCCAAGCCGGACTTCAGCAATACGTGAACTGTGAACTCCCTGATGTTCAAGCTCGTTTTCGAAAAGGCAGAGGAACCAGAGATCAAATTGCCAACATCCGCTGGATCATCCAAAAAGCCAGAGAGTTCCAGAAAAACATCTATTTCTGCTTTATTGACTATGCCAAAGCCTTTGACTGTGTGGATCACAAGAAACTGTGGAAAATTCTGAAAGAGATGGGAATACCAGACCACCTAACCTGCCTCTTGAGAAATCTGTATGCAGGTCAGGAAGCAACAGTTAGAACCGGACATGGAACAACAGACTGGTTCCAAACAGGAAAAGGAGCACGTCAAGACTGTATATTGTCACCCTGCTTATTTAACTTCTATGCAGAGTACATCATGAGAAACGCTGGACTGGAAGAAACACAAGCTGGAATTAAGATTGCTGGGAGAAATATCAATAACCTCAGATATGTAGATGATACCACCCTTATGGCAGAAAGTGAAGAGGAACTAAAAAGCCTCTTGATGAAAGTGAAAGAGGAGAGTGAAAAAGTTGGCTTAAAGCTCAACATTCAGAAAACGAAGATCATGGCATCTGGTCCCATCACTTCAGTAGAAACAGTGTCAGACTTTATTTTGGGGGGCTCCAAAATCACTGCCGATGGTGACTGCAGCCATGAAATTAAAAGACACTTACTCCTTGGAAGAAAAGTTATGACCAACCTAGACAGCATATTCAAAAGCAGAGACATTACTTTGCCGACTAAGGTCCATCTAGTCAAGGCTATGGTTTTTCCTGTGGTCATGTATGGATGTGAGAGTTGGACTGTGAAGAAAGCTGAGCACCAAAGTATTGATGCTTTTGAACTGTGGTGCTGGAGAAGACTCTTGAGAGTCCCTTGGACTGCAAGGAGATCCAACCAGTCCATTCTGAAGGAGATCAACCCTGGGATTTCTTTGGAAGGAATGATGCTAAAGCTGAAGCTCCAGTACTTTGGCCACCTCATGCGAAGAGTTGACTCATTGGAGAAGACTCTGATGCTGGGAGGGATTGGGGGCAGGAGGAGAAGGGGACGACCCAGGATGAGATGGCTGGATGGCATCACGGACTCGATGGACGTGAGTCTGAGTGAACTCCGGGAGTTGGTGATGGACAGGGAGGCCTGGCGTGCTGCGATTCATGGGGTTGCACAGAGTCGGACATGACTGAGCGACTGAACTGAACTGAACTGAAAAACATTTGGTAATGATTCCCTTATATGTGGCAACATGTTAGGAAGAACTAAACAGAACCACTGTCATAGAGCTGTACATATTGGGTAAGAATTTGCCCTTCTAATATGTTCTGCTAACCCTTCTGTGAATTTACTCTTAATTTGTATCCCTACTTATCTCCAAAAGGATCTAAAGTGTATTATAATATTAAAATATACACAGTTTAATGTTAAAATATACATAATAGCATATATATATATGTATATTATAGAGAAAGAGCTCAGAAAGCATTTAGAGGAAATATTGCTCTAAAAGTTGGGGACCTAAATTTATCTAATTCACTGAGTCCAAAGCTAAGTGCCTTAGGGGTTCTCCTTGTCTGATGAAAGAGCATCTTCTTATGTGGACCACTTGGAACCAGCTCCTTCTCAGCCTCAGGACATTAGTCTGGAGGTTGGGTGGGTGGCCCACCCTGACACTCTTCATCTTCCTGTCTGCTCTCTGCTGCCCTGCACACCCAAGCGTGGCACGGGGTTTTCAGCTTTCCTCTTCACGTGCTCCCTCAAGCATCTCGGTGGGTCCTCCCTCCTTGGGGACGATCGCTCTCTGGCTGTAGCCTCAACACCCCCTGCCTCTCAGATGTTCCCTCTGGTCCATCTTCGCCCCTCAGTCCCAAGCTCACGTGTCCTTCTGCTGAAGTCTCATCACCAATCTCTCATCCTTCATCCAACAGAACCTCCTCTCCTTTCAGTTCAGTTCAGTCGCTCAGTCTTTCTGTCCTTAGAGGTTCAATACACTGACCCCTCTCCTATTTCCACTCCGTCGCCCTGGCCCATCTTAATTCCTTAGCTTCTCCATGTAGTTTTCATGGTCCATTAGTTCAATCACTTTCTTAACAATACTTACACTCCTGTTCCGCTCTGCCCTCGGCCCTTTAGGAGTCCGGTAGGAGACTCTTTTCTCTTTCTGTGCCTGCTCACAGACAGCTGAGAACACAGACAGACCCTCATCCAACTGCCCCACAACCCCCAGGGCGCCCACCTCCCTTCTTGTTCTCAGTGGGTGACCTTGCCTATTTTCTGGTGAGAACGAAAATCACAGAACAAAATGTCCTCCACCAAACCTCTGAGCTGTCTCCATCTGTTCCCTCACTTCCTTCCTCTCCTGAGAGGAGGCTGCCTACCTCTGGCCTAAGGTCTGTCCTTCTGCACGCCCTCTGGAGGCCAGCCCCTGCCATCTTTGTGGAAATTTCCCCCTCACTTATTCCCTTGCTCCGCCCTTCTGTTTTCCCTCTTTGCAAGCTTCTTCCCCTTAGCTTTACCACGTTCAAACACTCAGGCTCCCTACCTCCCTTCCTCAGCGCTGAACCCTCAGACTGAGTTGCTGGACGTGGTGTTCATTTCCTTGCCACGCTCCAAAAGCCCCCTCGCCCTTGTCCAGCTTCTACCTGAACCACTCGGCTCACACAACCCCTGCCAGGGTGTCCGGCAGCCTCCACATCACGAAATCAGATGGTACCATTCTATCCCTGCTCTTGTTTAAAGTCTCATCAACATCTGAGTGAGATGAACTCTCAACATTAAGTGAGAATCTAATCCTGAACTTTGCTTAAATCCACCAACAGCTTCCTCCACACTTAAGATAAAATCCCAAATACTTAGAGCATAAGGAGCAAGGTGGTAGAGCCCAAAGATGAAGCTAGAAGGAGAGGCCCCAGGGACAAAGTGTGAAGGAGATTGGCCCCTGCGCTGTCCTCTGGTCTGGCCGCTGGCCACAGGAGGCTTTTTAAATTTAATGAAGCTAAAAATTCAGATCTTTAGTTGCACTAATCACATTTCAAGCATCTAAAAGTGGCCACCGTATTGGAAGGCATAGGCATAGACAACAAATTCTGTGGGGGAAAGACACAGTCTGAGATGTTGGGGGTCGGGGGGAAGGGGCAGGGCATGATGTGGGGAGTTAAGATAGAGGAAGTCAAGGGAACCCTAGGAGTGTGGCTACAGATGCCGTGGCCCAGGCTTGAGAAAAAAGGTGGAGAAGCAGAAATGAGACAGAATATACTGTGACAGAAATGAGTTAAATCTGATATATTTTCATTTCAATGTCTAGCAGTTGAAAACCTGTAGGAGATAATTAAAAATTCATGTTTGCAACTTCAGAGAAAGTTTAGGATGGATATAAAAGCTGGAGAACCACATGGGTGTAGACAGATGATTCACTGAGAGAACTGGAGAAATATTGCTGCGATGTGCAGCAGTACACTTCCAGGCCACAAGGTGGCGCACTTGTGGAGTGCTCAGAAAAATCAGCCCTTCTGGAAGTGCCTGTACTCAGGACAGCCCTCTCTGCGAACTGGCAGAAAATAGTGGGCAATAAAGCTGGGCTGATTTCAGCCCAATTCATGTCTTAACCTTAGATTCCCCCTTCCCACTTTTTTCTCCTCCCTTTTAGATTTTTGAGATCTGAGGCCTGAAATGCTGGAGGGCTGTGCTGACAGGGTGTAGAGACAAGAAACAGGAATGCTCTGTTGCCCTTGGACTTCTGAGGTCATACCCAGACCGGAGGTCCCCAACTGGTGTCTACAATACATAGAATATTTTTTGTTTGATTTACTCCAGTTTGAAAAAAATAATATATTCTGTATGGCACATTTTGGATCATACCCCTCCCTACAACAAAGTCCAAATACTGGCAGAAATGAAAACAGGCAGGAATCAGAGCCCTGAAATTTTAACCCAAAATACTACAGTTCTATGTAATAAAAAGGAAAACATGATTTTATAAATGCCAAGAAAGAAAAATTAGGCTTGTTATGATCTCTACTTATAATAGGGTTCCTAGTATTTTTAAGTGACCATAATTTTCTTGGATAACATTTTAAAATTATCTTATAAGCATTTTTATATCTTATACTTTTCTTTCATTCATGGAATCATATTATTCTCTTATGTAAGTTTTTGTCTTATTTAACTTACTTTAGTTTCAATTATTTTCCTCTTAATCAGGTTTTTTTTCCCCCCCACTTCAGAATAATTTTTCTTATACTCCTCAAGTCTGAGTAGAAATTTCAAAGCAGGCTTACTTGTAGTCGCTGGAAAGGTGGTGGTTACAGGCAGTGCAGTTGTTGTCGGCAATTTTTTGGGCCTGAATTTGTAGTGACCAATAAATCCATCTGCAGTTAAACTTAAATCTGATAAAAACTGAATGAGAAGTTCATTTCTCTCAGATACAATTGGCCTAAAAGGGAAAAAAATGTTTTAAAAATGCATATATATATATATAGATAGATAGATAGATAGATAGATTAAAAAGTGTAAGGGACACCTCTGAAATGTAGAACTAACTTTCCTTTAATTTCCAACGATAGATTACTGTCTGTTTAAACCGAAAAGTTAAAAGACTTAAAAAGATGACATTCTTAACCTGCTCAATATTCATGCAAATAGCTAACATTTACTGAACGTTTGCTCAGTTAGGCACTGTGCTTTTTGCAAACTGTTGAATTGTGCTTTCACAACCATGTATTATCCCCTTTTTATGGAACAGGTGACTGAAGATCAGCGAGTTCAAGTGATTTGCCCAAGGCCCTCCGCTTGTGTGTAGGAGAGTCAGGATTTGAACCCAGGACCAGGTGCCACTGGGGACAATGTAAACACTGAAGCTGCAGCTGGTGCTTCATAAGCGCTTTAGGGTCTGGTCTGACTCAGCAACTGCACAGCCTCTTTGAACTAAGACTCAGTTCCAGCTGGCCTGGGGAGCTAGGGATTGCTGGCCATGGGGAATCAGATGGAGAAACCTGGTGAACAAATTTCCACACCTGGTGAAGACACAATGAAAGGGATCATCTTAGCAAGGTGGTCACCTAGGGATAAGAAAGCCACGCAGAATTTAATGGGACTTTCATTTCATTGTTAGTAAGAGTTCTCATGCGTGCCTGAAATGGAAACCTTTCTGTTTATAATCTGGGTAGCAAAATGCTCTTAAGGAGAAAGAGAAAGTGATTGTTTTGGTGGTCATGAACAACCTCATTAAGAATCTAATTTTAAAGCAATCTTAGGGGCGTGCTGGTTAGTTGGGACTAAAGATTTAGTGGCGATAATTACTGAGGCTCAGAAGCTCCCTTACTTAAATCTTAGGGGATAACTATATTATAAAAGACGGTAGTTTCATCTGATCTTTTGCTATTGTTATTTAAACAATGGTTTAAAAATGCTGTTTGGCTAATTTCATTTTAAAACTAATTCAGAAGTGGAAAAAATTAAAGTTATTTAACCAAATTAATTGGTGGTTTGTCTAAACTCCTTTTTTGAGGCATCTTCTCATCTTCTTAGGCATCTTGGACAATAAATAAATGAGGCAACTCTTGTTTTCCTTCACCTATCAGCTACTTTGAGTTGGAAGCGTGGAGGGGAAGGTAGATCTGGGTTTGACCACCAGGGAGAAACAGTGCAGGGTCTTCTCTGTCCTGAAGGTTATTGCCTTCCGAGCCAAGGGATGAACCAAACCTAAGAACGAGCTCTGACACCTCCCTTTTGCCTTCCAGTCACAAAAATGGGACCAAGGTCATTTAAATAATGCTTCTGAGCATCAAGCCACAAACGCGAATATTTAATCCTGCTTCTGAAAATATTCCATGAAATAAACACAGCGTGCATGAAACACAGTTCTCAACTACAATTACAAATAAGACATGCTAACCTTGTTTAGATGATAAAATTACAAAAAGCACTTCTTGTAAGCAGCAAAGAAAACCTGAAGATCCAACCAAGCCAGCCTTATGGGCACGATGTTATAATTATAGTGATCATTCACCGCCTCTTGTATGAACTAATCTTGGAAGCACTATACTGGAAGCTGAATTTTCTCAAGGAAGAGTATTTTTGTCACAAAGACATATTTCAGCTATGCTGCTACTGAGCTTTAGTATGAATGTGACAGAACTGCAGTGCCATAAATGTACTGAGGGCCAAGTGTTGCATTTGCAAATTAATGTTGCGAATCACTCGAAAGGCAAGGGGATATCTCATGTGTGCCCACTCCCCACTAGCAAATCCCAGGACTGGATGAAGGATGCTGACTGCTGTCTTACAGAATTGGCTATGAGAACTGTCTGCAGCCAACCAACTACCGTATTTCCTGACCCACCTCCTCGTCTTCATCTCTACCACCCTTCCCTACCCCCTTGTCTTTACCTGGACCACTGCCACAGCCTCCCCCTTGCTCTTGTCTAGGAGGGGGTTCTAGGGGTACCAGTCCGGTCATTTTCCCCACCCGCACGGGGAGGCCCCCATGTCTGCACGATGTGGAGTCCAACTCCACTCTCAGCCTCCTCTCTCTCTCCCACTCAAGGTGTAGGCTCCAGAACAGCACCCATCTCCTCTGTGTATCTTTACAACCAAACTCTGCTTGGAACGAATCCTCTTTTCTGTATCTAACTTCCACTCTTCCTTCAAAACTCAGCTTCAAGAAGCATAATCTCCCCCAATCTCCCCACCACTTGTCCCTACTGGACCAAAGGACTCCTTGTCAGAAATCCACCCAAGACTTTTCATTGCCAATTTACCTGTCTGCCTTGTTTCCGCCCCTCCTGCTACTCACCTCCGTATCTCTTACTAATCTTGGAGTTCCAGGCCCCTAACATCATGCCCACCACATGGCTGGGGTATATATAGTACCATCTGAACTGAACTGAATCCAATGGTACTGATACTGCGTTGAATCGGGCACAGGGATGCTGGTGATGTCCTGCCAGTCACAACACCCCTCCTCCTAGTCACACATCTAACGGGAAAAGTTGCCCAAATGGGTTTTCTCACTTTCTGTACTGCCCCACCCCAGAAGCACTCTGACTGTGGGGAGACAGTCCTCTGGTCCACGTGCTAGTTGGTGGGCAGGCAGTCCAGCCCTTCCAGGCAAACTTTTCAGGAAGCCAGGGATGCTCAACAGTGCCCCCATCGCCTCCACCCACCCTCAGTGGAGGCAACCACTACCCTGAGTTTGTGCTCCTTCTTTCCTTTCCTTTATCTGCAGATTCACTTATATAAGCTATGGTTTGTCCAGATGTATGGATGTGAGAGCTGGACCATAAAGAAGGCTGAGTGCCAAAGAATTGATGCTTTTGAACTGCAATGTTGGAGAAAACTCTTGAGAGTCCCTTGGACAGCAAGGAGATCAAACTAGTCAATCCTAAAGGAAATCAACCCTGGATATTCATTGAAAGGACTGATGCTGAAGCTCCAATACTTTGGCCCCCTGATGTGAAGAGCTGACTTGTTGCAAGAGACTCTGATCCTGGAAAAGTCTGAGGGCAGGAGGAGAAGGGGGTGACAGAGGAGGAGATGGTTGGATGGCATCACTGACTCAATGGATGTGAGTTTGAGAAAACTCTGGGTGATAGTGAAGGACATGGAAGCCTGGTGTGCTGCAGTTCATGGGGTCGCAGAGTCGGACACGACTGAGTGGCTGAACAACAACGGTCTGTATCATGAATCCATATAACCTACAGGTTTGTATGGTTTTAAACTTCATATAAATGAAAGTGTATAGTGTGTCTTTTTCTGTTTTTTTTTTTCTCACCCTCAACATTACAACTGTGAGATTTATCCACTATGTTCATAGCTATAGCGTGTGAACTGCAACAGAATCTGACTATTCTCTTGTTGATAAACTGTTTACTGTCCCTCCGGAACAAACAACATTAAAGAGAACACTTTTATGTCCCGTGATGCACGAGGACAAAAGCGTCCTTAGTGGACACACCAGAAGGTTAGAGTATACACTCTATACCAGGTTAAAGGATACAAGCTCGTGTTCAATTTTAGTAGATCTTGCCAGACTGATTTCCAAAGTGACTGTACCAATTTACATTCTTCTCAAAGATGTATTCACAGTGCAGCTTTCTTCTTCTGGGAATGCCTTTTCATGTCCTTTGCCCATTTTTCCTATTGAGTCGTTACTTTTTCCTTATTCACTTTTAAGAATTTCTTGATATGTTCTGGAACCTAGACCTAGGTCTTTGTCAAGTATATCAAATATTTTACAAACATCTGTTTCGGTTTTGTGCCTTCTCTTTTCTCTCCCTTTAAGGTGTGTTTTGATGAGCAGAAATTCTCATTTAAACTTCTCATTTAAGTTCCACCTGTAACCCATCTGTAATTGGCTTTTGTGTGACATAGATATGAACACAATTCATTTCCCCATGGAAACAAAAATGGTCCCTGCCTCCATTCTCAACAGGACCAACCTTTGGCTGCTGACCTGTAGGACTCTGGAATGTGCCCACTCTGCAGAGACACGTGGGTGTGTTTCTGGCTTCTCTGGTGTTTTCATTCGTCAGTTTTTCTACCTCTCTGTTAAAACCACACTGGCTTAATTACAACAGCTTTCTGACCTTGTTCCATCGTGGTAGGTTAAATCTTCCTGCCAGTTCTTCTTCTTCAGAACTGTTCCCTGATCAGGGATCAAACTGCTGTGGTGCCTGCATTGGGACCGTGGAGTCTTAACCACTGGACCACCAGCGAAGTCCTGAAGTGTTCTCTATTTATCCATTAGACCAAGCCTGTTGGTTTACAACCTTCATTTCTACTTTTTTTAAGAGGTTACCTCAATTTACCATCCATACTTACTTTGGCATATTATAAAGTTTCACAATATCTTCATCCGATTCTCAAACAATACAGAGACCTGAGAATCCTTCATCTCTATATCCAATATCTTTGCTCAGTGCTGGTGCCTGCATTTCAGTCTTTTATTCTGGGTCATTACCTTTCTGCCTGATTTAAAGTCATAATGCAGTTTCTTTAGTTTGGATTTGTTGGTAGTAAACTGTCTCAGCTCTTATTCAACTAAAAATGTCTGTATTTCA
The DNA here is from genome assembly GCF_032405125.1 of Capricornis sumatraensis. Lineage (NCBI taxonomy): Eukaryota > Metazoa > Chordata > Mammalia > Artiodactyla > Bovidae > Capricornis > Capricornis sumatraensis. Next base: position 232,219,751 of record NC_091069.1, on the reverse strand, counting down.
CCCACATTCACAAAAGAGGAGGTCTTCTGGGTAATTAATTCTAGAGTGTCAGACTTTATTTTTGGGGACTCCAAAATCACTGCAGATGGTGACTGCAGCCATGAAATTAAAAGACGCTTACTCCTTGGAAGAAAAGTTATGACCAACTTAGATAGTATATTCAAAAGCAGAGACATTACTTTGCCGACTAAGGTCCGTCTAGTCAAGGCTATGGTTTTTCCTGTAGTCATGTATGAATGTGAGAGTTGGACTGTGAAGAAGGCTGAGCACCGAAGAATTGATGCTTTTGAACTGTGGTGTTGGAGAAGACTCTTGAGAGCCCCTTGGACTGCAAGGAGATCCAACCAGTCCTTTCTGAAGGAGATCAGCCGTGGGATTTCTTTGGAAGGAATGATGCTAAAGCTGAAAAACTCCAGTACTTTGGCCACCTCATGCGAAGACCTGACTCATTGGAAAAGACTCTGATGCTGGGAGGGATTGGGGGCAGGAGGAGAAGGGGACGACAGAGGATGAGATGGCTGGATGGCATCACTGACTCAATGGACGTGAGTCTGAGTGAGCTCCAGGAGATGGTGATGGACAGGGAGGCCTGGCGTGCTGCGATTCATGGGGTTGCAAAGAGTCAGACACGACTGAGCGACTGAACTGAACTAATTCTAGAGTGACAGTTATTTTGTGTTAGCATTTTGAAAATATTTTTCTAAGATCTAACTTTCATTGTTGCTATGGAGAAGTCAGTTGTTAAGCTCTTTGTGATAATCTGTCTTTTCTTCCTGGATGTTTTTAACATCCTTCTTTGCTTTTTTGTGGTTTTACTATAATACATGCAGGCATGGATCTATTAAAATATATATTGCTTAGGCTTTATTGACTTCTCATATTTGATCATTGATATCTCTCCTCCATTTTGGAAATTGCTCAGCTAGTATTTCTTCACACATTAAATTTCCTCCGTTCTGTATTTTTTCTTATGGAACCTTGATTAATGTATATTAGGTTCCTTCACTCTAGCTTCTATAACTCTTAACCTCTTTTTCATATTTTCCATCTGTCTCTTTGAGCCATGTTCCAGGTAATCACTTCATGCCTGTTTCTCAGTTCCTTAAATCCTTTCTGGAACTATGTCATATCAACTATTTAACATATGTATTAACTTTCTTGTTTAAATTATTATATCTCAGTTCTGGAAATTCTGTTAGACTCTTTGTTAAATCTATTTGATCATTTCTAAAATCTCTTGATTCTTACTCACTTTCAACAGTCTGTACCTTAAAGGCTCTCAAGTAATATATTTTACATGAATTTCTTTGCATATACTTATTTTACATTCTGTATCTCATACTTTTACTATATTTTACTATATATAGTAATTATGTAGTTAATATTTAATTAATATATTTAATTTACATTTAATATAAAATTAAAATATGTATGTTCTAATTTTACTATATTTTTACCGATTACTATAATCAGGCCTCTGTAGGTCTGATTATAGCTTGTTTCTGCTGCTGATTGTTTATGTTGGCTTTTTCTTCATGTTTCATGATTGTTTGATTAGTACTTGTATTTCTTGAAACTTTATTTATAGGAATTCTTAAAGCCTATGTTAAGATGCATTCTTTCAGCGAGGGTTTGTGTTTTCCTCTGTCATACCATGTGGGCACTCACAACTTGGAAATTCTTTAAGTTTCTGACTGCATTTTTTGGGGAATAGTCAGGTAGTGTAAATTATAACCTCAAAGTCACATGTGGACTGGTTTTTGGTTAAGAATTCCCATCAGAGACTATTTTTCCTTCCTTTCACCAGAAGCCAAGGCCAAAACCAGCCAATTTTCCTTATTATCTCCCTTGGGGGGTGGGGTAAAGAAAATTAATTCAACCACATTGGTGTCACATAGCCATCTCCAAAGCCAAATCTGTGTATAGTAATTTTGAAAGTAATGGCAACCCACTGCAGCATTCTTCCCTGGAAAATCCCATGGACAGAGGAGCCTGGCGGGCGCTACAGTCCATGGGGTCACAAAGAGTCAGACATGACTGAGCGACTGATTACATACACGTTTAAATTACTACTAACTTGTACGTATTCAAATTCTTAATATTATGAAACTTAATAAATATAAATGAATCTAAACTGGAAAGTAACTTGGGACTTTCCTAGTGGTCCACTGGCTAAGACACCATGTTCCCAATGCCAGGGGAGTCGAGGGAGAGGGGGCGGGTTTGATCCATGGCCAGAGAACTAGATTCCACAGGCTGCAACTAGGAGTTCGAATGCCACAACTGAGACCCGGCACAGCCAAAGAAATAAATAAAGATAAATTTAAAAAAAGGAAAGAAAATGCTGTGCTTTAATTCTAATGTGCCTATGGGAAATCACAGAAATTCACTAAGATCAAGTGATGCAGATACTCTCATTAGGTTGAAGAACAGGGTAAGAAAGACTGTTTTTAGGAAGACTATTTAAATTAGCACAATGGTGATTTGCAGGCAAGCAGTAGTCATTTAAACTGCCACCTTTACCAATATTGTATGTGAAGGTGTGACATGTAGTTTAGTCGCTAAGTCGTGTCCGACTCTTGTGACCCCATGGACTACAGCCCACCAGGCTCCTCTGTCCATGGGATTCTCCAGATAAGAATACTGAAATTGGTTGCCATGCCCTCCTCCAGGGGATCTTCCCAACCCAGGGATCGAACCCAGGTCTCCCGGATTGCATGTGAATTTTTTACAGTCTGAGCTACTAGGGCTTATTCAACGAGAATTTGGGCAACCATGTGAGGAAGCATAAAGCCCCCAAAGGTCCAGGACAGGCCTCTGATCAGGTAAAATCATCTGCATCCAGCTAGCCTAAGCTTCTAGTTTTCCTCATCTGGATTCTCAATAAACAGCCCTCAAATTTTTCCTTAGAATTTTTCTCATTCTGCTATGACACTGGAGTTCCCCTCGCAGGGCAGTGAGGTTTCCAGGTCTCTGGCTCAGCATCTGCGCCTGGGGCATCACCAACTCTGCTTCTGTGTATCTATTCAGCTGCCCAGGCCTCTCTGCTGCTGCTGCTGCTGCTGCTAAGTCGCTTCAGTCGTGTCTGACTCTATGCGACCCCATAGATGGCAGCCTCTCTCTTGTTAATGCTGCCTTGCTCTCTGGGTTGGCTATTCTTTGTGTTGTTGCTGTATGGGACTCCACTGGGAAGGAACCCAAGAATCTGTGAACAAAACAACACAACATCTTCCAGAAAATACAATATAATTGGGCAATTTTAGGGGACGTCCCTGGTGGTCCCAGGGTTAAGACTCTCCCTTGCAATGCAGGGGACTTGGGTTCGATCTCTGGTTGGGAAACTAAGATCCCACAAGCGGCAGAGCAAGTAACCCTATACGCCACAATTACTGAGTCTGTGTGCCACAACTACTGAAGCACACACGCCACAACTAGAGAGTCCGTGTGTACAACATAACAAAGAGCCCGCGTGCTGCAACGAAGACCTGACGTAGCCGAATAAAGAAAGACATGCTTAAAAATATATTAAAAAATTAACAGGCAATTTTATAGGAAACAAGTTTAGAGCCCCTAAAATAAAACAGGTGCTACTTACGCAGGGGGGCTGTCGCCACAATACTTTCCAATTCTTTCAGCGTCGTTGATCTCCCCACCGTTAAACACAGCCACGTAATCGTACCGGCAGTAGTTATCACGCTCAACATCAAATTTCTCAAACTTTAATTCTATAAGCTTTAGTGAAAGCACAACATTAGAAGGGTCAAAGGGGGTAGTGCAGAATAACCTCAAACAGAATTCTTCCTCTCCTCAGGTTTGTAAGGGTACTGTGTTTTTCCTTCCTAAAAAAAAATGTATTTACCTTGTTTAAATTTTTTCTTATCATTTTCAAACTTCTTCTTTAGTTAACAACATATTCTCTTGCTTTCATTTTTAATTATTTCAAAAGATCACTTTAAGCCCAGATCAACCCTAGTTAGGATCTTTTTTTTACTGTTTTTTTAAATTGTGGTAAAAGTCACATAATATAAAATGTACAATTTTAATCACACTTCCCTGATAGCTCAGTTGATAAAGAACCCACCTGCAATGCAGGAGACCCTGGTTTGATTCCTGGTTTGGGACGATCTGCTGGAGAAGGGAAAGGCTACCCACTCCAGTATTCTGGCCTGGAGAATTCCATGGACGGTATAGTGGCACTTACATTCACGTTGTTGTTCAACGCTCACCGTCATCCATCTCCTGAATATTTCACCTTCCTAAATTGAAACTCTGTCCCCATTAAACTCCAAGTCCCCATTCTTTCTCCCCCACCGCTAGCCCCTAGCATCTACCAATATACTTTCTGACTCTATAATTTGATTATTCTAGGTACCTCGTATAAGTGGAGTCAAACAGTATTTGTCTGCACTTACAGAATCCCATGGACAGAAGAGCCTGGCGGGCTATAGACCACAGGGTCGCAAAGAGCCAGACACGACTCAGTGATTAAACAACAACTGTATATTAGAATGCATTTTTAAGGTTACCGATTTAGGATCTTAAACATGGGAATTCTGTTCACTTACAGCTAAGAAAGTACAGAAACACTACATAATCCTAGCAATCTATATTAAGACTTAAATTGGGTTTGTATTGGAGTGGAAATTGGGGCTATATACCAGCTTCATTCTTCTCTAGAGGAAAACTAATAGAAATAAAAAGTATTACCTACAATGTCCCCCAAAGTAGTGTATGTTGGGATGTGGTGTTTGTGTACGTGTTTGGTTGTCTGAGATGGGTGGACACAGCAGTTCTACCTCAAGGGAAGGAGACTAATATTCCCATCACATGCAAAGAACTCAAATTCTTCAGGACCAGAGGTTCAGGGAGGTGGGAATTGACTCTGATGTCTTCTGGAAGTATGTTTTTAAGACTGTGTCTGCCAAGCACAGTGTGCTTGGTGATCTGGTTGATTTTTGAAGAGGCTGCATAGAAGCATGAATGCACAAAGTCAGTGTTAGATTTCTGAAGTTTTTTTCTTTTTTTGGCACTGGTACCAACAATAGTGTCCTAAAATACTCAAGTCAATAGGAAGTTTTGATTTAAAAGCAATCATTCCCCTTATAAAAGCAGATTTTTCGAGAGTACCTCTACCGTATGAATCAAAGGAAGTCTCACTGGGTTCATAAATACCCATGGCACCCAGAGACTGGTCCCTATTCTTCCTGGGTGGGCAGGCAACCCTCCCTAATGCTTACGGAAGATAATAGGTGTTAACTCATGTTAGGACAGTCACGATGCTGTTAGCCGTTAGCTAGCGAAGACTTGGACAGTAATGTGGGTGAAGTTGTAACACCAGTGACATCACAAAGAGACATAAAGGGAAAGTTTGGCTTTGAACATGATTGCTACATATCCACATATTTATCCACTTTTCAAAAGCGCCGGGAAAGGGTGAATAATAGCTTATTCATACTCAACACTGCTTTAAGTTACATTAAAATATTTCCCCTTTGGGCCCTGTAACTTTTCATTGGTCAGAAATAAAATGCATTCCAGGTTACTAAAAATTGGCTGAACTTTTTCTACTTAGAAATTGGTTACAAATTTTGGGAGAGAAAATAAAAATAAGGAGGATAAAGTGGAAAGCTATGATCTTTTTTAAAGATGTCTTTTAATAGAAGAAAATGCCCAAAGATTTACATAGAAATTACTAGACTTAATTTTCTCATGTTATTTTTCTCATTTGGACAGTTTCCACTGATTTCAGACACTACAACTATGACTAGAGACTCAATTGGCTAAAGCCAAAAATTAAATAAATAAAATCTAAATGTAATTTAAATAAAGAGAAAAACTTGGGGAAATGATGCTAAATTGTAATCTGCAAGTATAATTAAATGGAAGTCACTTAATCTAACATATTTACAAATGACACAAAGAGAAAAATGATCAATACAATCTCAAGAATTACATAATAGCTTAAATGTTGGATAAATTAAATTTTTAAATGTTCTATTAAACTATAAAATGTTCAATAGATTTACAGAATCCTATATTATCAAATAAATGAGTAAATTTTTCATTTAAACATAAAACTGAGTTTTAGGATTATGATCAAAGTATGTGTGTGTGTGTGTGTGTGTGCACTCAAATCACTGACTTGCATAGTATATTTGCCTGAATAATTTCCACTAAGGAAATGAATATATGGCAAATAGTATTTGTGTAAACAAAAGATCAAGTTAGAAAAAATTTTTTTAACAATATCATAATATTCACCATACAGTGTTTGGATTAAAGTCTATAATATTTCCCATAATAATAATTTTTAAAAGTTATTTTCCAAATTCTATTGCAAAGAGTTGGTTTATTCTCATGCTAAGTTCTGTCCTGAAATTAATATCTGAAAGTGGTCCCCAGAAAGAGTAAAAATTTATATAACCACAAACTAGTAAACACTGGAAAACTAGATCTCTGTTGATTGTTTTAGAGCAATGAATAGTTATTTGTGGGGAACCTGCACAAATTTTAAACAACAACCAAAAGAAGAAAAAGAAAAAGCATCATGGAGCACAGCAGTTTTCATGTCAGAGACCTTGTTCTTAGAAAAGAGGATGTGATGTGCTTGCACTGGCTTGGCTGAAGTGAGCATTCTGGTTGTTCTGGATTTGGCGATTCGGAGGGCTGTTACCAGGACATGATGCTCTGTGAGCAGATGGTAACCTGAGGTGCACGTAAACTTGGGGCTTTGTTGTCCTTCTGCAGTTGGTCACTGCTGCTCATAAACCCGTGCTTATAACACCTTCCATAGTGTTTAAACAACCTCATGTGGGATTTGCAGGCTGTTTGTATTTTAAACCTGTTGAAAATTGTAATTCTCTAATGGGAAGTTAAATCCATGACTTTGCAAGTCAAAGAGCACAAAGGCAGCTTTAACCTGGGTCTCTGCGTGAAGAAATACTGTGTCCAGCAGGGCCTTCCTCGCCTGTTATCTTTAACAGTTCACATTGGGCAATTCACACATGCATACTTTCTTCATGTTTTCTGGGAACCTCACCTGATTCTTTGGGGCTACGATGTGCCACACACAAGTGACTCCTGCAGGGTAATCACGGTCTGGCCAGTTGGGGGTTTTGAAAGAGCCGGAAGGTCTTTCAAGGAGGCCTCCACAATACTGATCACCTGAAGTTATTAAAAATGAAAAAAAGTCCACGTTTATGGCAATGCAACCATATGGAAATAGGAACTTGGAATATTGATAGTATAACAAGGGCAGTAGCAGATGCTCTTAGTTCTTCCCTTAAAAATGGTTGTACAATCTCCTTTAAACACACACACATACGCGCAGACAGAATGATCTCGACAGATCACACCAGCATAAGAGAGTGAAGGAGTGAAATGAGGGCCATTGACTCTTTTCTTTTCCCCATTTTTTGGATGAGACAAAACATTTGGGCTGTTACTTACTCATTCAAACACCATGAAGGCTCAACCAAATCTATACATTTAAGAACTCAAGGCAGAGGTATTTATTAATAAGGCTAAAATTCGGTCCATGGACAAAGTCTGAATCAGTTATTATAGACAACTCTTATTACGAGTAAACTGTTTATAAATCTTTCACAATTTTCAAGAATAATTTTGTCAAAACAATATGTTTATAACACTGTCAGCGATACAGAAGAGCATTAAAGGTAGGATTGATTTCTAGATTGGTCTGATATCGGGCAAGCTCTCTCCTGGTCTGAGAAAAGTGACTGCTCCAGAAAAGTCTGCCGGATTAACAGGTACAGGTGTCGCCTGGGGTGGCTCCGTGCCTCACAGCTAACCATCCCTCTGTACTTGGTGCCGGGCATGCGCACGTCTGCTCTGAATGACGTCAGAACAGAACCAGGATGGCTAGCCCCCAGGAGCCTCAGAAGGGGCTGTTGGCGGCGCCCTCACACCACATAGCACAGGCCTGCATGGTTCGACAGGGGCTGTGCTTCTTCACCCTGCGTCCCTCTGCTGCCCTCTGTCCCCAACCCTCGGTTCCTCCCTCGCCTGCACACTGAGATGGCCTTGTGTTGGGGGATGAGACCATCCCCCACCCATTCCTCTGTCTCTCCCACCCCAGACCCTAACCTAACATAGAGCCCAGACTCAGCCGTTGCTGAAGGGTCTCCCTTTAGGCACAAATCTCATTATTTCACTAGGAGGTTCCGGAAGTTTCACCAGAGCCAGATTCAGCAGTAGTTCTGACAGTGAGGATACTAAGGATGAAGGTTTGGTTTCAAACTTGGTTTTCAAGAGAATATTCTGCAATGCTAGCTTCCTGGCCTGGGCAAATATTAGCCTCACTTCCCTGGGACTGAACTGGGTTTCTTGGACACATCTAGACTCCTAGCAAAACTGCTTATTCCCTGTGGGGGGTGGGGAGGGATTGAATTTGGGGTAAGATTCCCTCAAATCCCACCACTTAAAATTAACCACAATAAGTATGTGACAAACGCGTTTCAGATATTTCTATGCATATGAACTAAAGGGTTGATTGAAATAATTTTAGAAAGATATTTCAATACAAGTTTTAATTTAATTTTACTTGGATTTAACCAACAAAGAAAAACTGAAACTAATTCATATACTTTAACAAAATATTTGACACAGAAGCTAATCATTCTTAAAAAGATTCTTTAAATTGAAGACAATGTATTATAAAAATTGGGGTTGGAATAATTTCTACAACTTTTTGTTTATGGAAAACTTCAAGCATATGCAAAGCAAACAGACAATATAATGAATCTCTATGTATTCGTCCAGTTTCAACAAGTATCATCATTCTACTATTCTTTTTTTAAATGTCCTTTTATTTTTGTTTATTTATCCTTTTTGGCCATGCTGTGTGGCATGGGGACCCTTGGTTCCCCAACCAGGGATTGAATCCAGGCCCCTGCACTGGGAGTGTGTGGAGTCTTAACCACTGGACCACCAGGGAAATCCCATCATTCTACTATTCTATCAATATAGCTAGCCAATGCCCACCACTTGCACTATGATTATTATTATTACTCTATAGGTTTGAGGGAGGTAAATTCGATACTTTGAAATGCACAAATCTTAGCTGTAAAAAATTGAAAAATGGTTACACCTGTGTGAGCCACACTCCTACGATGTATGTATCCAAAATTTCTGTATCCTTCACCAGTCAATTTGCTGGATCTCCACATCACTTTTCCGAAAGATTCCACTGTAGATTAGTTTTATTCTAGAGCTTCATATAAATGGAATCATATGGTGTTCCTCTTCTGTGTTTGACTTCTCTTGCCTGGCACAATGTCTGAGATGCATTGCTGTGTGTATTGGTAGCTTGTTCCTTGACATTGCTGAGTAGTATTCTGGGGTGTGGAAACAACAATTTGTTCACCCATTCTCCCGCTGATATCCATTTGGGTTGCTTCCAGTCTGGGCTACTGTGAATGAAGATGTTATGAACATTTTTGTACAAATCTCTTGGTGGACTTGTATTTTCATTTCTCTTATATAAATACCCAGGAATGCAATTGCTGGGCCAAGAGTAGATGTTGATGTTTAACTTCATAAGAAACTACCAAAATATTTCCCCAAGTGGTTTTACTATTTTATGCCTCTCAAGGGATGAGAACTTTGGCTGCATCACATCTTTGCCACCATTAAGTGTTGTCAGTTTGTTTTTTTTTAACCCAACCTGGTGGGTATGTAACGGTATCTCATTGTGTTTTTAATTTGCATTTCCCTGTTAACTAATGACACTGAACAGTTTTTCATGCACTTATGAATCATTTGTGTATCTTCTTCTGGAAAGTAAAAGTTCAACTGTTTGCCCATTTTTATATTTATTGGGATCTTTATCTTTTTACTGTTGAGTTATATAAGTTCTTTATATATTCTGAATACAAGTCTGTTATGAGGTGTTTTTGCAAATGTTTTTCCTATTCTTTAGGCTATCTATGTAAAATTATCTTTTTATAAGCATTAGTTTTCACTTTAATGAAGTTTGCATGGTACATATTTTTCTATCCTTTTATGTTTAGCCTGTTTTGTCTTCATATTTCAAGTGCTTTTTTGTAGACAATTATGGTTGGGCTTTGCTTTTTAACCCATTCTAATACTTACTGTCTTCTAATTGGAGTATTTAATCCTCAATATTTAATGTATTTATTGATATGCTTGGATTGAGTGTGCCAATTACTATTTTGTTCTATTTGTCACACCTTTCTCTTGTTCCATCTCTTCTTTCTTTCCTGCCCTCTTTGTGGCAGTTAAATAATTCTGGTATTTATTTTAATCTTTTGGCTTTTAGTTAAAACAAAAAAGGCATTTTTAAAGGATTCTCTAGGGACTCAATATGCATCTCTAACTTATCACAGCCTTTTAGGGTTAACAGAATGTTTCTTCATGTATTGTATATTTCCACTTGCTTCTCCATCCTTTGTTCCATTGTTGTCATATATATCATATATTATACTTGCCACAATACGTACTTAAGCTTTTTGTTTTGTTTTGAACAGACAGATGGTAAAGAAATGAAGAGAAAAAAATAAAATAACACATAGTCTGCTATGTTTACCATTTCCAGTGGCCTTCAATCCTTCTATTACCTTTCGGTTACCCTGTGGGGCCACTTCCCTTCAATTTAAGAAACTCCCTTCAATATTTCTTGTGACATGGTTGTTTATCTGAAAATGTCTTTATTTCACTTTCATTTTTGAAGTCTGGTTATAGAATTCTGGGTTGATGCTGTTCCACTGCCTTCTGGCCTCCACTGTTTCTGAGTAAAAGAAAGCCATCCTTCATACCATTGTTTTTCTATATGTAATTTGGGTTTTATCTGATTGATTTTAAGATTTTCTCTTTATCTTCTGATTTCTTTAATCATGATGTGGCCAGGTGTGGCTTCATTTTCTACTCATCTCATTTGGGGTTTGTTGACCTTCCTAGCGCTGTAAATTGATATTCTTCACTAAATTTGGGTGGCTCCAAGCCATTATTTCTTGAGATTCCTTTTTTCTGCACTTTTGTCACTCTCTTTTTCCTCTGGGACACAAATTACACATATGTTAGACCACCTGAGATTGTCTCACTAGTCTCCAAGGCTGTCATTTTTTCATCTTTTTCCTACTGGGTCTTCAGATTGAATCAGTTCTAATCAAAACCACTGCATTTTTCTTCTACCATCTCCAATCTACTTGTAAGTCCCTCAGATAAATTTCAAGATTCCATAGTCTCTATCTTTCAGCTCTAGCATTACCATTGTATTCTTTTCTGAGACTCTCAGTTTGTTTTTTTACACATATATTTTCCTTTAAGTCTTTAAACAAATGTATAATAGCCGCTTTAAAATGCTTGTCTGCTAATGGTAACCCCTGGGCTAGCTGCAGGTCAGTTTATTTACTTATCTTTGGCCGTGCTGGTCTTTGTTGCTGCACTGGCTTTTCTCTTGTTGTGGTGAGCAGGGTGGTGGTGAGCGGGGGCTACTCTCTAGTTGCGGTGTGCCGGCTTCTCACTGTGGTAACTTCTCTCGTTGCTGAGCACAGGCTGTAGGGTGCATGGGCTTCAGTAGTTACGGCACGTGGGCTCAGTAACTGTAACTCCTGGGCTCTAGAGCATGGGCTCAACAGTTGTGGTGCACAGGCTTAGTTGCTTTATAGCATGTGGGATCTCCCTGGATCAGGGATTAAATCTGTATCTCCTGCGTTGGCAAGCTGCTTCTTTATCACTGAGCCACCAGGGAAGCCCTGGGGGTCAATTTTTATTGACTGCTTTTTTTGTCGTATAGAGACACACTTTCCTGGTTTCATCATATGATTGGATACTGGACATTATGAATACAATATAAAGTATATACATGTGTATATGTATATGTGCATATATTATGTATATGTGTATACATTATGATACACTATAAAGTCTCTAGATTTTACTGTGTTCCAATGAAAAGTGATTTTTGTTCTGGGAGGCATTCAACTTGGCTAGCTCCAAGCTCGAAGTCTGTCACCCTGCTAATGGGCAGCAGCTGTATCTTGGATCGGTTTCTTCATATTCCAGATGATGCTTTTGTGCCAGGCCACCTGGGCTCTCCCCCATATATGTAGAGTTTAGCTGTTAGCCAAAGATTTGGGTGGATTTTATGTGTATATTTTGTGCCTCAGCTCTTCAGAAGCTCCCAGCCAGGATTTCCTCCCAAGTGTTCTGGCTGCTCTGTCAGCCCCAGATTCTGTACTCTAATATCTCAAGGCTGAGCTACAGTCCAAGGCAAGAAAAGATTAGGCAGTGCCTTTAGGCAGAAGGCTGCAGCTCTTGGCCATTACAGCTGTCTTCCAAGGACGGAGGTTTCTACCCTTGGGAGATCACATGTACTGATGTGTAACTACTCCAACTTGTAGGGCGAAGCAAAAAGAAAAAGCTGTGAAACAATATGAAAGCATGATCCCACTTACACATTTTAAAAGTTATTGCAAAAGTACAAACTAATAAGTAAGTGCACAAACCATGTATGGGACCCACCAGCCATGCATGGCTGTTTCTAAGAGGGGACTACCATGGGCGAAAAGTCTCTATATGTATGCAAGGTTTCACATTTTGTACTCCATGAATTTCTACATTTGAATTTTATAAGAGTATATATGGGCTTTAAACAAATACTGATTTTTTGTATATGGTTTATCTCAGAATATATGAATATAATTCCCTGTGCCATACAGTAGGACTTGTTTAACCATTCTATATGTAACAGTCTGCATCTGCTAACCCCAAACTCCCAGTCCATCCCTGCCCATTGGCAAGACTGATTTTTTTAAATGGTCTCTTGATGGTTTGGTGGGCTCAGCAGTAAAGAATCTGCCTGCAATGCCAGAGACCAGGTTCAATCCCTGGGTAGGGAAGATCCTTTGGAGAAGAGAATGGCAACCCACTCCAGTATTCTTGCCTGGAGAATTCCATGGACAGAGGAGCATGGTGGGCTACAGTCCATGGGGTCGCAAAGAGTCGAATATGACTGAGTGACGAACACTTTGATGATCTGATGGTATTTATTAGCTCTCTGTTTGAGAAGAATTGCACTTAAACTTTGGATTAAGTGCCTAGAACAGTGCCTGACATAAAGGAGGCATTCAGTAACTATGGGCCCGTATTATTGCTGTAATGTGGGAACAATACCTCTTTCATTTGGTTCCGCAGCAGAGAACATGGCCATGAAGCCATTCCCAGCTGTGTTGGCGTCGGAAATCATCTGCACCATCATCTTGTTGCTGCTGGACACAAGGGCTCCAGGCCGGAATGTGCCGCAGAAGCGCCCAATGCGCTGGCCGTTGGCGTGGCCATTGTACACATCCACAAAGTCATAACGACACAGGTTGTCACTCTCCAGGTCTATGAATCGGAAATTGAGAACTACCACTTTTCCCTCCGGAACCTGCCAAGAAAACGGCCAAGGGGAAAACTGTGTCATGGAAGTGGTGTCTGAAGCCTTCACGTCTAAGCCAATTACTGAAATGAGCAGAGAAAAGTTTAATACCCCAGATCATGCTTTTTCCCTTCAACTCTGAATGAGGCCACAAAAGGCATTCTACCATAATGTGTTCCCAGTAAAAGACGAGCATTTATTATCTTTTCACAAATTCCACAATTCTCTAGGGTACATGAGCTTATTCTTAGAGAGTCTGTCTCAAAGTTGCAAACTATTGGATCAGTCTTACTTTTGAAAATTAATTATTAATTTGTTTGGCTGCACTAGGTCTTAGTAGCAGCATGCATTTTGGGTTTTTTTTTTTTAGTTGCAGCATGCGAACTCTTAGTTGAGGCATGTGCGATCTAGTTGCCTGCCCAGGGATCAAACCTGAGCCCCCTGCACTGGTAGCACAGAGTCTTAGCCCTAGACCACGAGGGAAGTTCCAGGATCACTTATTAATTAATAAATCATAGCTTACAAAGAATACCAGGCCCAACTGGATCTTAGCACACATCTCACATCTGCACATTCTAAAGCACCATGGCACTCAGACATAGTGCTCAGCAAAGATACATTTGAAATGTCAATTCTTACAAATAATACAATAGGACAATCTCAAGACATAGAATGTTTCTGTGAAATTCAAACTCAAAGGGTGATTTGGCAACTGTGTAGGTAATTTATAGATAATTGACTTTGGGTTCTCAAGAGGCCAGATCAATTATCTACACTGATTATATTGATTAACTGTTGAATCAGCTCTTCTCAAAGTCACTAAGTTTTTGTTTTCCAGGTGAAAACTATATACTAGGCAGCCTTGAAACATAATACACTGATGAAAAAGATGCGTTTTCACCTTCTCCACTTTCTCATAAGACTTTTTCACCATAATTTCCTCCTCCCTCCTTGTTCCCTGACTAAGTAGAGAAAAATGGCTACAAAAGCATTTGGCAGGATTCTTACAAAAGCCCCATTTATTTCACACTATCTTTTAATTTCTTCATACAAGCTGTTTAGTCATAAAGTCTTGATAAGATTTGTTTCACACTCGATAGCATAAGAATTTCATTCTGTAAAAACCTACAGATGACAAAGATCAGTGATTTAAAAACAGCAAAGATACACAAGCAACACTGTTTGCTTCATCTTAATTAACCATCTCACACTTAAGGATCAAAGAACGCCATCACATAAATGTGGCTTCCCCATGTTGCTAAGCTCCCCATACCGGTAAGTGACATGAATTTTTTTTCCTGTAATAAGAAGTGTGTCAGTGCCACTTGCCTTTTTTAATCAAACACATAACACCCAATGGAGAAACTATAACCCAGTAATCACAAGAAGGGGGATATTTTAGCTTTACCATTGTTGCATTCTAATTGCTGGAGGCTTATCTTAAGTATGAACATCAGAAGCTCTAAAGCCACAGTCTAAGAACCTGACAACAGAAAACACAATTTAATTTTTATACATTCTCACTGAGATATTTGTTGCAGAATGTCCTTGGTTTTGTTTTGTTTTGTTGCATACAATCTCTCTTTATCCCATGATCAGAAAATTATCACCATGTGATGCCACATCTGCTACCTTGACTATAGGCAAGCTCTCCATGAATCACTGAAAAATTCCCAGTTAAGAAAAACATTTGGAACTAAATTAATTTGGATTGTCCTTGAGTGAATAATGACTATTTGTGTAAATGTATAAACCCTATGGAGGGCAATTCAAAGCTATGACACTCATCCACCCACAGAGTGTAGATTAAAAAGTAAAGAGGTCTAAGGATGGAGTCCTGGGGCATTCCAATGTCATCGTGTCTCCAAGATGAAGCCAAACCACCAAAAGGACTGAGTCAGTAAGGAGGAGGCAACCAGAAGGAGGATGTGGTGCCCCGAAGCCAGACGAAGAGAGTGCGTCAAGCAGGAAAGGCTGATTGGCTGAATCAGGCGCTGCTGTTTAGTCAGTAAGATAATGACTGAGATGAGACCACTAGGTTTAGCAACCAGAGGTCACTGGAGACTCTGACATGGCTGTTTTGCTGGAGCATTAGGGATGAAGCCTGAGAAGAGAAGGATCAAGAGAAAATGGAGTGAGAGAAATTGGTGCAAATGAATACAGACAAGTCTTTCAAGGAGTTTAGCTGGAAAGATGAACAGAGTAAAAAGGCTGTAACTAGAAGGGGATGTGCGGTCAAGACAGGATATTAAATGGGCTGAATTAAGGCATGCTTGCTTGCCAGTGGGAATAATACCGTAGAGAGGGCAAAACTGATGAAGTAAAAGAGAGGGAGAATTGATTGAGCAATGCCATTAGCAGGCCGGGGAGAGCTGATCTAAGACACCATGGAGCACGGATGGTCTGCCCAGTGAGAGCAAGACAGGCAGATGCAGGGAGGTTGGTACACGAGGTTGTGGTGGCATGTGAAACTTTTCTTCTGATCACTTTGCTTTTATCAGTGAAATAGAGTATGAGGTCATCAGCAGCAAAAGAGTGGATATGGGAGGAGATACTGGGAGTTTGAGAACAGAGGAATAGGTGTGTAACAGATTAGGGAAGTGTAACAGGGCTGTCATGAGTGCTGAGGGTCCACTGGAAATAAATGAATTAAAAGTGAGTCCTCTCTACCGTATGATCCAGCAGTTCCACTCCTGGGTACGTATTTGAGAAAAACAAAAACAGTAATTCAAAGACACCTGCACCCCAGTGTTCATAACACCATTATTTACAAAAGTTAAGATACTGAAGCAGCCTACGTGTTCATCAACAGGTGAATGGATAAAGATGTGGTACATATATACAGTGAAATATTACTCAGTCATAAAAGAATGCAATTTTGCCATTTGCAACAACACGGATGGACTTGGACTCTGGGATTCCCTGGTGGCTCAGACAGTAAAGAATCCTCCTGCAATGTAGGAGACCTTGGTTCAATCCCTGCGTGGGGAAGATCCCCTGGAGGAGGGCACGGCAACCCATTCCACTATTCTTGCCTGGAGAATCCCCATGGACAGAGGCCTGGCAGGCTACAGTCCGTAGGGTCACAAAGAGTCAGACGTGACTGAGCAACTAAGCACAGCACAGGATGGACTTGGAGAGTATTCAGGTCAGTTCAGTCACTCAGTCGTGTCCGACTCTTTGCAACCCCATGAATCTCAGCTCACCAGGCCTCCCTGTCCATCACCAACTCCCAGAGTTCACTCAAACTCATGTCCATCAAGTCGGTGATGCTGTCCAGCCATCTCATCCTCTGTTGTCCCCTTCTCCTGCCCCCAATCCCTCCCAGCATCAAAGTCTTTTCCATTAAGTCAACTCTTCGCATGAGGTGGCCAAAGTACTGGAATTTCAGCTTTAACATCATTCCTTCCAAACAAATCCCAGGGCTGATCTCCTTCAGAATGGACTGGTTGGATCTCCTTGCAGTCCAAGGGACTCTCAAGAGTCTTCTCCAACACCACAGTTCAAAAGCATCAATTCTTCGGCACTCAGCTTTCTTCACAGTCCAACTCTCACAGCCATACATGACCACTGGAAAAACCATAGCTTTGACTAGACGGACCTTTGTTGGAGAGTATTAGGCTAAGTGAAATAGTTTAGACAGGGAAAGACCAATACTGTATGATATCACTTAAGTGTGGAATCTGTAAAGTACAACAAACTAGTGAACATAAAAAGGAAGCAGGTTAACAGATACAGAGAACGAATCAGTGGGGAGAGGGCAGGGAGGAAAGGGAGCAAAGTAGGAAGGTAAAAACTATTATGTACAAAATCAACAAGACCTGGGTTAGATCCCTGGATTGGGAAGATCCCCTGGAGGAGGGAAAGGCTACCCACTCCACTATTCTGTCCTGGGGAATTCCATGAACATCATAGTCCATGGGGTCGCAAAGAGTTAGACACGACTAAGTGACTTTCACTTTCACAAAATAAGCTACAAGGATATAGTGTATGACACAGGGGATATAGTCAATAATTTATAATGTTAATAACTATAAATGGAGTGTAGCCTTTAAAAGTTGTGCATCACTATGTTGCATCCCAATAACTTACATAATCTTGTACATAAACTATATCTCGTTTAAAAGGAAACAAGTGAGTCCTCTGCATGGTTGTATTCTCTTTCTCCCCAGCCATGTTCAGCTCCCTAGGTGGAGGTCCAGAGTAGGCAGAGTTGAAGTAAAGCAGTGTTGTGGGTGGAGGTTGGGGAGGTGGGGGGATATTTGCCAAGTTAGGATGATGAAGGGAGAGAGGACATAGGCGGGGGAATGATCACAGTGGTGGGCTACGGAATCCACGCTGGGTTATAAGGACACAAGTCAGGACTCAGTGGGGTGAGGACAGTTGTTCTTGTTGTGGCTCTGTTCAGTGGCTCAGTCATGTCCAACTCTTGGCGACCCCATGGACTGCAGCACACCAGGCTTCCCTGTCCTTCACCATCTCCCAGAGCTTGCTCAGACTCATGTCCATGGAGTCAGTGATGCCATCCAGCCATCTCATCCTCTGATGTCCCCTTCTCCCCCTGCCTTCAATCTTTCCCAGTATCAGGGTCTTTCTAATGAGTTGGCTCTTTGTATCAGTTGGCCAAAGTATTGGAACTTCAGCTTTAGCATCAGTCCTTCCAATGAATATTCAGGACTGATTTCCTTTAGGACTGACTAGTTTGTTCAAGGGACTCTCAAGAGTCTTCTCCAACACCACAGTTCAAAAGCATCAATTCTTTGGTGCTCAGCCTTCTTTATGGTCCAACTCTCACATCCATACATGACTACTGGGAAAACCATAGCTTTGACTAGACAGATCTTTGTTGCCAAAGTAATGTCTCTGCTTTTTAATATGCTGTCTAAGTCGTCACACCTTTTCTTCCTAGGAGCAAGCGTCTTTTAATATCATAGCTGCAGTCACCATCTGCAGTAATTTTGGAGCCCAAGAAAATAAAGTCTGTAGATTGTGGTGGAGGCAAGGATAATGACAATGGATGTGGGTGACTAAGAAGCGATGGAGGAGGGAAGCTAAAAGACCCAAAGGGATCATCCACACAGATGTTGAAATGACTGTCAATAATGACAAGTCTGGTGCTGAAAACAGTGACCATAAGCCAGGGCCTAAAGTTTATAATGATGAGGAAGGCTGTCCTGAAGTCTTCCAATGACTGCAACATGGAGGGACCCAGGACACGTCAGTCTTGTTTCACTGGTGATTTCTCAGTTCTCTGTCACTGAGAAAATACTGTGACTGCAGTGAGGCTGTTGAAACGGAACCCAAGCTTTGGAAATTCATTCCCTATGGGATAAATCATTTCTTCTCCAACGTTCTTTACTTGGTCTGGATGCAATGAAAAGTTGAAGCTTCTCTGAGAATGAGACACAAATATATTGGTAATAGAAAATGGGCTACATTGTGTAACTCTGAACACAAAATCCAACAACCCTAACAAAAATTCTTTGGAGGGAAGATTTAAGGGGAGACTGGTATTCACTGTGGGTCTCCTGGAACTAGATAAATGCCATCTTGCACTGAAGGCCAAGAGAAATTCTGTTGCAAGTGAGATGCACGCCGCAGTGAACTCCTCACTATTGCACAACACTGTTCATCTTTATATGAGGAACCAAGATTGATGCCCTGTGATGTGAACTCTGCTAAGAGTTCCTGGATTATCATTTGAAAGGATTTTGGAAAGCATCTTCTCTGAAGATGACCTTCCACTTCAAGAATCTATAGTCTGTACCCTTGGTTTTTCTTTGTTAGCAGTATAAAAAAATATTGAAAGATACATAAAGTAATATACACCTGGATACCAACAAGCCAGAATTGATTATTGTTAACATTCTTTAAAGTCTCTTCCAATAAAGTAAATAAATAATTTCAGATGAAATAGCTTTCTTTGTCCTCATGTACAGCCTTATTCCTCTGCCTTTCTCAGAAGCAAACACTCATAAATTTAGTGAGTTTCCTTCCATGCTATTCAAAAAGCTAAGTTAATATACCTGTTATGTGTCCATGCAAAATCCATAATTGTGTTTTTATGTCTATTTTAAAAATGAATGAAACTGGGATAATGCTGTACATATCACTTTCCAACCTGGGAGTCCTTGAATTTTCTCAAGGGTGAGGAAGAAGAGAAGCAGGAGAAATTAAAAGAACAGGGATTTGGTAAGCTATTTCTTCTGCCTAGAGCACTTTTCCACTTCTGCCCTTCTCTTACTCAGGCTCAGGGTCTCAGTTTCAAGGTCACCTCTTCCTGGAGGTGCATCCAGACCCCTCCCACGTCCTCCTCTCAAGATGGGCTCTGCCCAGTTAACAGCCTGGCCCTCAGGTCTCCGAGCCCTGGAAGGCTCAACCCACTTACTTGGCCCTTGTCTGTTTTCCCTGAAGGATGGAGTTCTAGAAGGTAAGGATCCCCGTGCCTTGTTCACTGTTGCATTCCCAGCTTCTGGACAATCCATGGCCCCAAGCAGTTGTATCATAAAGATTTACTTAATGAATGAATCCATCAAGAGCTAAATGGACATTAAGTTCTTGCACAAATCCTGGACAAGGTACCTCCTGGGTGGCTCTGCCTCTTTGAGTTTTAACATCTCATACCCCATCCAGCAGCAAAAATCTAGAAGGCCTCTCTCTTTTCTAGGTCATTCTTAAAAAAAAAAAAGAAGAAGACATACCCTTGGGGAAACTATCTTTCAAATCTCCTGTAAATGCTAACACAGTGCAGAAACTCAATTAAGACACTTTCTTGGGGTAACACATTAGACAAGGCCACTGATTTGTGAGATCAGATTGACCAGGGGATAAATTATCTGCCTGTAGAAAAATAAATCTGTATTCATGTTTTTCCCTATCAGCAGCTGAATCCTTCATCGGCCAAAGCCCGGCGCTGCAATAATGACCTCAGCTCACCCCGCAGCGCCTGGGATGTCCTCACGGTCACAGGCAAGAGTGCCAAGTCGCTCAATGCCAATGCCAGGGCTGCTGCCAAAAAAATTAACTGGGAATTGCATTCTAGGCTGGTTGTTTGTATTTTCAGGAAACTATAAGCAAGTGCAAATAGAAGTCAGCTTCTTTTGTGTGGAGGAGTAGATTTCTGCAGAAATGGGAACGCTCCTTTGTATCTACAGCTTTTCTTTCCCCAAAACACCATTTACTAATTTAAGCAAAAAAAAAAAAAAAAAAAAATCTGTTTCTAAAGCCTGAGATTTTAAAAAGCCCTTGTTTTTCATTCCTTTTTATGACTAATACCAAGCTTCCCAGGTGGCTCAGTGGTAAAGAATCTGCCTGCTGATGCAGGAGCTGCAGGAGACATGGGTTTGATCCCTGGATCAGGAAGAACCCCTGGCAACCCACTCCAGTATGGGAATTCCAAGGACAGAGGAGCCTGGTGGGCTACAGTCCACAGGGTGACAAAGAGTCAGACACGACTGAGCATGTACGCACATATGTACTATATATCTTTATCCATTCATCTCTCAATGGACATTAGGTTGCCTCTCTGTCCAAGCTCCTGGAGCAGGAACTGGCAACCCACTCCACCGGGTGGACTCTAGTCACTGAGTGACTAGCACACGCACACGTCCTGGCTCCATGTGCTGGCAGGCTATACTCCATGGGGTTACAGAGTCAGATACAACTTAGTAACTGAATGAACCAAATGCACTGTGAGAACACTGGGGTACACGTGTCTTTTTGAATTAAGGTTTGCATAGGTTGCTAAGCTCGGTGCTCTGTGATGACCTAGAAGGGTGGGATGGTGGGGTGGGAGGCAGGCTGAAGTGGGAGGGGATATATGTATACATATAGCTGATTCACTTCGTTGTACAGCAGAAACTAACGAAACATTGTAAAGCAATCATACTCTAATTAAAAAAAAAAGAAAAGCCCTTGTTTTAATCTAAGATTCTCCTGTTCCACAAACAGACCTTGGGGAAAGCGTGTTCTAAAACACTGACCACATTTTATTTATGGAAAGTTCAAGAGGCATAGCAGCTCTGTTGTCAACTCATTTATATCCCCAAATGTAATCCAGGGTGATGTACATACAAATTATGTACAAATATTTGGCGATGCCTCAAGAAGGGGATAAATCCAAAGCTTCAAGATCTTATTCATGTATATTCTGTGTCTATGTAAATACTCTTTTGAAAGATTGAACTGTATAAGCATTTGGAAACCAGAACACACATTTTGATTCATGGAAACAACATGTGATGTTTAGAAAAGAAATTTTTTTGGCTGGGGATTGAAAAAAAACAACTCTTTTACCTGCATGTTTAAAAGGAGGGTGGAAACCCCCAACTACCTCAAGCCCAGGCCATGAGAATCAGTCGAAATGGAATGATATGCCTTTTCTGAAAACTGTCCAAAAGCTTTCCCATTGAGATAGGAATAGAATCCTCACTGTACCTACGGTCACACACCTGGGTAGTGTGTATTAGGTGCCAGGTATTTTTCTAAGCACTTTACTCATATTATTCCATTTAATAACAGCAAACCCATGAAGGTGATGTTAGCCCCATTTTACAGTTTACAGGTAAGGAAACTGAGGCACAGAGAGGGAAAGGCCTCGTATAATATCCCTGACTCTCTGGCCTCATCTTTCTCTGTCATGCAACAATCTGGCTGTTCAAGGAACCCTCCAAGCTGGTTCTCCACCTCAGGGCCTTTGCACAGTCAGGCCCCTCTGCTCAGCACACTCTCCTCCCTGATATTCACACATCTGCCTCTACCTACCTCGTCATTGAACACTCAGCTCAAGTGTCATCTTTCCAGAGGGGCCTCTCCTGAGCCCTTCAGTTGCTTTAGATCATGTCATCCACATAACCATGCTATTTCTTTATAGATTTTCATCTGTCTCTCCACCAGAATGTACAATCAAGAGACCAGACCTTGTCCACAGCTAGTCCAATACCTGGCTATTACAGGAGTTCAAAAAGTAACTATTGAATAAATGACTGAGATCCTTATAATCTTTTTTTAAAGAAATTTTATTTATTTATTTTGCTGTGCTGGGTCATAGTTGGGACATGCGGGATCTAGTTCCCTGACCAGGGATCAAAGCCAGGCCTCCTGTATCAGAAGCGTGGAGTCTTAGTCACAGAGCTACCAGGGAAGTCCGCAAACACTCCTAATCTTAATATTTAAAAAACAGCGCAGACCACAGCTCCTATAACTAGCACATTAAGTTTATGTAACAATGTACATTAACTAATGGGCTTCCTTGGTGGCTCAGTGGTAAAGAATCTACCAACGCAGGAGACGTGAGTTCAATCCCTGGGTCAGGAAGATGCCCTGGAAGAGGAAATGGCAACTCACTCCAGTCTTCTTGCCTGGGAAATCCCATGGACAGAGGAGTCTGGTGGGTTACAGTCCACGGGGTGGCACAGAGTTGGACACAACTTGGTGCCTAAAAATCAACAACAAACAGGTACAAGGCAAGCGGCAGTGGCATGCTTCTGAAAAGGAAGAAACTGCTTGGAGTGGTTGTGATGACTTAGAGGCACCCAGCAAGTCAGCAGCAGAGGCCAGGTCTCCTGACTCCTTCCCGACTATGTTTCCCGTGGCCTGATACAGGCAGAGGCTGAGGAGGTGCTTACGATCTCAAGTCCTCTCCCCAGCCCCACAGGAAGCTGACATGTCCCAGCCCGCACTGCGGTTAGGTAAGGCCAGATGCCTGGGTCCTGATCAGTGGGACGTAGTGAGGGAAGTCAGGTACCCACGTTGAGGCCTAGCCATAAATGTCTCTGCCCAATCCTTTCAGAGTTCTCTTTTGGCTCTCAGGAGGAAACTCAACAGAGGAAACAGGAAGGTTCTAGGAGAAGGCAGAGTCACACAGGGGTTAATGCTCAAAAGAGCTGTCCAGGACAGTCATCCAACAGCACTGGACTGTGTCATAAGCGAGAAATCACCATCTGTTCAGACTCACAGACACAGAGTGCTTCACGACGGCGCTGGTGATAGAGAATCCACCTGCCAATGCAGGAGATGCAAAAGATGCAGGTTCGACCTCTGGGTCAGGAAAATCCCCTGGAGGAGGAAATGGCAACCCACTCCAGTATTCTTGCCTGGAAGTCCCATGGATGGAGGAGCCTGGCGCCCTGCAGCCCATACGGTCACACAGAGTCAGACATGATTGAAGAGACTTTGCGTGCACACACAGACCCAGAGGAGGCTGCCAGCGGGAGGGAAGGATTGGGAGTTAGGGGCTAGCAGATGCAAACTCTTCAAATAGAATGGATAAATAACATGTCCTACTGTATTGCATACCTGTTATTTACCTGGGCCAAACTATGGTGGAGGTAATGAAGATAATGGTGACCTCCTTCAAAAGATCCCATGTATGCACTGCTACACTCAGTGCCCCCAACCCTGCAGCAGGCCACCACCAACCCACGTCTCCGCTGGAGACTCCTGGACACTCACAGGAGTGAGTGAGTCTTCACACCCCAGATAATCATGATGGTGTGATCACTAATCTAGAGCCAGACATCCTGGAATGTGAAGTCAAGTGGGCCTTAGGAAGCATCACTACAAACAAAGCTAGGGGAGGTGATGGAATTCCATATATTTCAAATCCTAAAGATGATGCTGTAAAAGTGCTGCACTCAATATGCCAGCAAATTTGGGAAACTCAGCAGTGGCCACAGGACTGGAAAAAGGCCAGTTTTCATTCCAATCCCAAAGAAAGGCAATGCCAAAGAGTTCTCAAACTACCACACAATTGCCGTCATCTCACACACTAGTAAAGTAATGCTCAAAATTCTCCAAGCCAGGCTTCAGCAATACATGAACCATGAACTTCCAGATGTTGAAGCTGGATTTAGAAAAGGCAGAGGAACCAGAGATCAAATTGCCAACATCTGCTGGATCATGGAAAAAGCAAGAGAGTTCCAGAAAAACATCTATTTCTACTTTATTGACTATGCCAAAGCCTTTGACTGTGTGGATCACAATAAACTGTGGAAAATTCTTTAAGAGATGGGAATACCAGACCACCTGACCTGCCTCTTGAGAAATCTGTATGCAGGTCAGGAAGCAACAATTAGAACTGGACACGGAACAACAGACTGGTTCCAAATAGGGAAAGAAGTACGTCAAGGTTATATATTGTCACTTTGCTTATTTAACTTATATGCAGAGTACATCATGAGCAATGCTAGGCTGGATGAAGCACAGCTGGTATCAAGATTGCTGGGAGAAATATCAATAACCTCAGATATGCAGATGACACCACCCTTATGGCAGAAAGTGAAGAGGAACTAAAAAGTCTCTTGATGAAAGTGAAAGAGGAGAGTGAAAAAGTTGGCTTAAAGCTCAACATGCAGAAAACTAAGATCATGGCATCCAGTCCCATCACTTCATGGCAAATAGATGGGGAAACAGTGGAAACAGTGGCTGACTTTATTTTTCTGGGCTCCAAAATCACTGCAGATGGTGACTGCAGCCACGAAATTCAAAGATGCTTACCCCTTGGAAGGAAAGTTATGACCAACCTAGACAGCATATTCAAAAGCGGAGACATTACTTGGCCAACAAAGGTCCGTCTAGTCAAGGCTATGGTTTTTCCAGTAGTCATGTATGGATGTGAGAGTTGGACTATAGAGAAAGCTGAGAGCCGAAGAATTGATGCTTTTGAACTGTGGTGTTGGAGAAGACTCTTGAGAGTCCCTTGGACTGCAAGGAGATCCAACCAGTCCATTCTGAAGGAGATCAGCCCTGAGGGTTCATTGGAAGGACTGATGTTGAAGCTGAAACTCCAATACTTTGGCCACCTCATGCAAGGAGTTGACTCATTGGAAAAGACTCTGATTCAGGGAAAGATTGAAGGTGGGAGAAGAAGGGAACAACAGAGGATGAGATGGTTGGATGGCATCACCGACTCAATGGACATGAGTTTGGGTAAAATTGGGGAGTTGGTGATGGACAGGGAGGCCTTGCCTGCTGCAGTCCATGGGGTCGCAAAGAGTCGGACACGGCTGAGCGACTGAACTGAACTGTATAGCACAGGGAACTAGATTCAATATCCTGTAATTAACCCATAATGGAAAAGAATATGAAAGAGAATGTATATATATGAATAACTGAATCACTTTGCTGTACAGCAGAAATGAACACAACATTGCAAATCAACTATACCTGAATAAAATAATTTTTTTAAAGAAATTACCATTTGTTGTGCTAGGCCACCGAGATTTGGGGGACTTGGGGTACAGCTTTGCACTTTAGGTTAATTATCCTGACATGAGTCAGTTGTCCTGACCAAGCAGCTCGGTGACAGGCAACTGGAGAGATGTCTTTGTTGTTTTTTGGTGCCTGTTAAGGCTATGGGTTTTCCAGTGGTCATGTATGGATGTGAGAGTTGGACTGTGAAAAAGGCTGAGCACAGAAGAATTGATGCTTTTGAACTGTGGTGTTGGAGAAGACTCTTGAGAGTCCCTTGGACTGCAAGGAGATCCAACCAGTCCATTCTGAAGGAGATCAGCCCTGGGATTTCTTTGGAAGGAATGATGCTGAAGCTGGAACTCCAGTACTTTGGCCACCTCATGTGAAGAGTTGACTCATTGGAAAAGACTCTGATGCTGGGAGGGATTGGGGGCAGGAGGAGAAGGGGACGACAGAGGATGAGATGGCTGGATGGCATCACTGACTCGATGGATGTGAGTCTGAGTGAACTCCGGGAGTTGATGATGGACAGGGAGGCCTGGCGTGCTGCGATTCATGGGGTCGCAAAGAGTCGGACATGACTGAGCGACTGACCTGAACTGAAGTTCTATACAAATCAACATTATAACATGGCCAGCGAAAAACTGGGCACAGTCTCAGGTTGTGTGACTGGTGAGAGAGGTGACAGACAATTTGGAGCCATCAGGAAAGTGAGAGAATTCAGCAGGCGTCACTGAGGTAGGCATGTGCTGTAAATTCAACGGCTCCTGCAAAGTCTAACTGGCACCACCATCGTGACCCCACGATGCCTTTCCCTGTGGCTGGGCAGTGAAGGTGAGAAGAGGCTCAGCAGCCAGTGGGACTGCTCCAGCTGGGAAAGAAATGGATCTTACGACTGAAGACTTGGCTTAGTCCGCAAGGGAAAATTCTGGTGGGAAAAACTTGAAGAGGCAATAAGGCAGAACCCAGGGCAACAGGATCTGAGGAAATTCCAGTCAGGATGGGGAGACAGGCAACTGGGCAACGAGCTGCTGGTTTAGGTTTTGCTTGGGATAGAAGAAAAAGTCAGGTATAAATGTAGAGTAGTCCTTTTTTTAAAATTCTGAATGAAGTTAATTTATTTTATTTTTTATTGAATTATAATTGATTTACAAAGTTGTGTTAGTTTCTGGTATATAGCAATGTGATTCAGTTATATATATATATATAATATAACTATATATAAATATATATAAATAAAACAGTTATTTATATACATATATGTGTGTGTATATATGTATCTGGGAGTTGGTGATGGACAGGGAAGCCTGGTGTGCTGCAATCCATGGGGTCACAAAGAATCAGACATGACTGAGCAACTGAACTGAACTGAACTGGTATATATATGTGTGCATGTGTGCACGTGTGTGTGTGTGTGTTCGTCGTTCAGTCGTGTCTGACTCTTTACAACGCTATAGACTGTAGCTCATCAGGCTCCTCTGTCCATGGAATTCTCCAGGCAAGAATACTAGAGTGTTTTGCCATTCCCTTCTCCAGGGAGACATATATATACATATCCTCTTTCAGATTATTTTCCATTATAGGTTATTATAAAATATGGACTGTAGTTCTCTGTGCTATACAGTAGGTTCTTATTGTTTACTCTCTATATAGTAGAGTGTATATGTTAATCCCAAATTCCTATATTCCTCTCCCCCTTCCCCTTTGATAACAAAGAATTTGTTTTCTATGTCTGTGGATCTATTTCTGTTTTGCATGTAAGTTCATTTGTATCTTTTTTTTTAAGTTTCCACATTTTGTCTGATTTACTTCACTTAGTGTGATAATCTGAAGGTCTATTCATGTTGCTGCAAATGGCACTATTTCCTCCCTTTTTTATGTCTGAGTAGTATCCACTCCAGTATTCTTGCCTGGAAAATCCCATGGATGGAGGAGCCTGGTAGGCTGCAGTCCATGGGGTTGCAAAGAGTCAGACATGACTGAGCGACTTCACTTTCACTAGTATCTCACTATATATCTACCACATGTCCTTTATCGATTCATCTGTCGATGGACATTGAGGTTGCTTCCATACCTTGGTGGTTGTAAATAATTCTGCAATGAACACTGGGGTGCATGTATCATTTCGAATTACAGTTTCTCCCAATATATACCCAGGAATGGCACCCCACTCCAGTACTCTTGCCTGGAAAATCCCATGGACGGAGGAGCCTGGTAGGCTGCAGTCCATGGGGTCTCGAAGAGTTAGACACGACTGAGCGACTTCACTTTCACTTTTCACTTTCATGCACTGGAGAAGGAAATCGCAACCCACTCCAGTGTTCTTGCCTGGAGAATCCCAGGGACGGGGAAGCCTGGTGGGCTGCCGTCTATGGGGTTGCACAGAGTCGGACACGACTGAAGTGACTTAGCAGCAGCAGCAGCAGCATGGTAGCTCTATTTTCAGTTTTTTAAGGAAACTCCCTACTGCTCACATCTTTTCACACTGGGGCCTTGTCTGCTTTTCCTGTGGCTCATGACATCACTAGTACCCTACTGTGGATGTAAGTGATGACAAATCTGAGCAAGTTAGGCAATTCATCATCACCTTTCTTGAGAACTGGAAATTCACTACTTAATTTTTCACTAAATACAAGCTGTCTTTTTGGCTATTTGTTCCTGAAAGGATTTACTGCCAAAAAAAAAAAAAAATCATTACCCAACAATAAAATAAAAAATCACTACCATACAATAAAATAAAGATTTATAAAACAAAGAGCTGTAGATTTATACCAAGCAATAAATAACAAAACCATTCTAGCAAGAGCACTCAGACTATTTTAAACAGAACAGCTCAGCCTTTGTTTCCCAGCATACATTTCATGGACAATGAATCTATACTTCCCATGTTGTCCATGGGACCAGCCCACTGGAAGCCTGGTGGCCTCATGTGTCACTGGTGCCATGTGGCTGCTGGGAACAGAAGCATAAAATACTCATCCTTCCACCACCTAAGACTGAACACAGTGGCTGAAGTCCAAGCTATCTGATGTGATCACTGTGCGTCCTGAATACTGCCCTTGAGAGGTCTTAGCTGTGTTGGGAAAAAATAGACAAGTTCTCATTATTTGTCTTTCTCATCTAACCACAAGTTTAAGAGAGAATTCTACACACTGCATATGCATAATATGTACTTCTAGACAAGATCTCAGCAGAAGATGGAACCACCAAGGGAAGCTCTACCAAACCCATCTTGGATTACTATAGCAACTCTTAGGAGTAATCTGCCTTTTAAAACAATGAAAAAGCCACAACAAATAGTAAACTACATGAGATGCCCTGAATGACAGGTACACATCAGAATGGTCTAGGACAAATGAGGACATCTGGCTACCCTGGCCTCAGGGCACCTGGGTCCTTCCTCTAAAGTTTGAAGCTGTCTCATTAAAAACCACAGGTTGAGAGACTCCCCTCATGATCTGGTGGCTAGGATGCTACAGTTCCACTATAGGGGCCTGGGTTCAATTCCTGCTTGGGGACCTAAGATCCTGCAGGCCAAACGGCATGGCCAAAATAAAAATTTAAAAATTTAGAAAAAGGATTTCCCTGATGGTCCAGTGGTGAAGACTCCATACTCCCACGTTGCAGGGAGCACAGGTTTGACCCCTGGTTGGGGAAGTTCTACAGGCCACCACGGTATCAGTTCAGTTCAGTCACTCAGTCGTGTCTGACTGTTTGTGACCCCATGAATCACAGCACGCCAGGCCTCCCATCACCAACTCCCGGAGTTCTCTCAGACTCATGGCCATCAAGTCAGTGATGCCATCCAGCCATCTCATCCTCTGTCATCCCCTTCTCCTCCTGCCCCCAATCCCTCCCAGCCTCAGAGTCTTTTCCAATGAGTCAACTCTTCGCATGAGGTGCCCAGAGTACTGGAGTTTCAGCTTTAGTATCATTCCTTCCAAAGAAATCCCAGGGCTGATCTCCTTGCAGTCCAAAGGACTCTCAAGAGTCTTCTCCAACACCATAGGTATCAGGAAGCCATTCTTTCACCCTTTTATCCATTCAGCAGCTCTTCATTTAGTCAACCTATGGTTTTCATTTTACTTATGTATGTATTTATTTATTTATATATGTATTTATTTATGTGTGTATGTTTTTATTTATTTATGTACTTACATAAATAGATTTATACCAACACACATAAATAAATACATACATACATAAAAAAATACATAAGTAAAATAAAAACCATAGGTTGACTAAATGAAGAGCTGCTGAATGGATAAAAGGGTGAAAGAATGGCTTCCTGATACCTGGAGAATGGAGTCCAAACTCCTTAGAATAATAGTGTGTGAGGCCCACCCTTCTGACATTCTACCCATCCTCGAACATACCCAGCCTCTTTCCGTTTCCACCTCTATGAAACCACGTGTGCATCCCCTGCCCAGAATCCTTTCTTCCTGTCTCAGACTATCCACTGCCACCCTGATCCCAAATTCTGGGCCAAGCGGCACCTTTCTAGGAACCCAGCAGCCTCCCAGTCCTCCACCAATGCCCACACTCAGGGGGATGTTATCTTCCCTCTTTCTGCTCTGGGAGCCCACTCATCTACTGTTCTCCCTGCTCTCTTGGTAGACCCCTCAGCATCTACGGGGCCCACAGGGTGTGGGGTGTTCTCTGCCTCCAGAAGGACTGCGAACCTTCCACAGACAGGACTGTTTCATTTTGATTTATCTGTGTCTGAGTCTGAACCCACAGGCAGCTGGAGGCCAGGTATCAAAAAAAGTGCAGTGAAAGTTAGTTAGGTAGGAGATAGATGGCTCCTGGGTTGGACAGCTGGTGTTTGTCAAGTGGATTAAAACCGAAGCTTTGTTTTCACCCAGACACTCCAAGGACAAAGCTAGCGGCAGAAACTGAGCTCTGCAGAAGTAGAGAGATAAAATGACCACTCCTGGGCTCAAGGAAAACTTCCCTGTCTGCACACGTGCAGGAAGTTTCCTTGGGGGTCAAAAGGGAGGGGGCACCACCCCGTAAGAAGTGTGGGCTTGCACCCACAGGCCTCTGCAATAATGGACTCCATCTTAGCAAAATGTTGCATATGCATGTTGGGGAGGGTCCTAGAACAGGTCAGGTGTGGAAAAAGAAATGAGACAATTGGCCAAGGTAAACAAAGACCCGGGCTTCCCTGATAGATCAATTGGTAAAGAAAATCTGCCTGCAATCCAGGAGACCCTGGTTCAATTCCTGGGTCAGAAAGATCAGCTGGAGAAGGGATAGGCGACCCCACTCCAATATTCTTGGGCTTCCCTTGTGGCTCAGCTGGTAAAGAATCTGCCAGCAAAGCAGGAGACCTGGGTTCAATCCCTGGGTTGGGAAGAACCCCTGGAGAAGGGAACAGCTATCCACTCCAGTATTCTGGCCTGGAGAATTCCATGGACTGAATAGTCCGTGGGGTCTCAAAGAGTTAAACACAACTGAGCGACTTTCACTTTCAAACAAAGACCTGGAAGAACTATATAAGTGATTTAAATCACCTCTTTTCTGTGCTCCTCTTTCAGGGCACACACACACCTCTCTGGGTGTGTATTTCTGCCTAGCTTCTGTCTTAAATAATAAACTGCTTCTCTGTGTGCTCTCCCATACCTTGTACTGTGTCTCCAATAATATACTTTGACGCTGCTTTTACGACTTTTGCCTCCTTGAAACATTTCCTGCTTTCAAAGGGAGGACCCCTTTGCTTCTAGCCTCTAGCCCAGGGTGATCTAGTGGTTAGAACTCCTGGTTTTCATCCAGGCCACCCAGGTTCAGTCATGGGCAGAGAACTATGATCTCTCTTCAGGACAGCTCACTGCTCTCTCCAAGATCATTAGAACGGAGATGGGGAACAGTTTCCAATCTTCACTTCAGTCTCAGATCTGTGAACAGTTTGGGGAATTTCTATGCCATTTGATTATTTGTTCTGCAAATCAACAAGTATTTGTTAAATACAAGCTGCTGGCACAGCATCATACATCAGGCTGGAGAAAACAGACTCCGAGGTTCCCTGTGACCCGACAGTGCCTCCCTGGAGCAAGCTGTGCACGCTAAGTCGCTTCAGTCGTGTCAGACTTTTTGCCACCCCATGGACTATTGCCTGCCAGGCTGCTCTGTCCACAGGGTTTGTTACTGTCTGAGCCACCAGGGAAGTTGCTTGGAGTAAGTTAGGGCTTCACTAAGACATGTGAGAGAAGTTTTCCTTGACCTCAGGAGAGAGAAGTTGATTTGTAAGAGCACCCATCCCAAGCTGTCTGCTTTGTTATACTTTCTCAATCTGCATGGGATTCCCAGGTGGCACTAGTAGTGAAGAATCCGCCTGCCAGTGCCAGAGATGCAAGAGACTTGGGTTCGATCCCTGGGTCAGGAAGATCCCCTGGAGGAGGGCATAGCAATCACTCCAGTATTCTTGCCTGGAGAATCCCATGGACAGAGGACCCTGGCAGGGCTATAATCGCAGAGTTGGACACGATTGAAGCAACTGAGCATAAACATTTATACTGCTGCTCTGGGCCTCAGTTTCCTCATCTACAGTCCATGGGGTCACAAAGGGTTGGACATGCCTTAGCACACACGCACTCTCAATCTGAATATAATGAATTATGACTCTTTACAGTAAGGATATTCATTGCTTCTTCTTAGCTGTGTTTCAGCAGACTGCAGGTAGGTCACAGAGATTAAAGCTAGCCAATTTTTTCATGCCTTCAAAATATGGAACAAGGTACTAAGTCATTTTAGGATATGTTTTCAATTCTCTAGAAGCTGTCAACACAAGTTAATCCAGAATGGGATAAACATGATTGGTGGAGATTCTTGGAGAAAATCGTTTCTACCCTAAGCCACTGTTTCATGTTTTCTGACAGCGAAGCTTAATGGTGACGGATACAAAAGCCAGGGTTGTTCTTTGCTAGTGAGGGGCCTTTCTGTCATACAGTACCTGGGGTTTTCTCCTTAAGAACATGTGGGTGTAAATTGTTTTGAACGCTTTTATAGGACAGCATTGATTTTTATGCAGTGACCTAAGGAAAACAATCTGAAATATTTTCAGGAAAATAATTTTGTAATCTGTGATTTCATCTGAGAACTCTGTAATGGCCCAGGAATACAAAGTTCTACTATTTTACTAGGAGTGAAACAGAAAGTCCTTCCCTTCTGGGATGAGAGAAGTCACAGGAAGGTAATAAACACATTTCAAGCAGAACAGATGCAAATGTAAGCATCCAATGTCCTCAAGGAGTAAGAAACGGGGTCCACGTGGCCGCATTCGGTTGTTACAAGAAAGAACTCAAGTTGTTTTTAAAACTAATTCCTGGACTTCCCTAGTGGTCCAGTGGTTAAGAATCTACCTGCCAATGCAGGAGACATGAGTTTGATCTCTGGTCCCAGAAGATTCCATATGCCTCAGGGCATCTAAGCCCATGAGCCACAACTACCGAGCCCAACCAAGTTCTAGAGCCCTGCGCTCCACAACAAGAGAAGCCACCACACCCCAGCTGGAGAGGAGCCCCTACTCGCCGCTACTGGAGAAAGCCCATGCAGCTTTCTGAAGACCCAGTGCAGCCAAAAATGCATAAAGTTTAAAATAAAAATAAAAAAGTAATACACCTGATTCCTTTATCCAAAAAAAATTCATGCTATTTTGTAATTTAAAATAGCACTACAAGACTTTAATGGAAAATTACAGCCCTGACTCTCTTCCGATCCCTGATGTCCACTACTCAGGGACAACCAAATTAACTCTTTGTCTGTTTTATCTGGCCTTTACCTCCTGCTTTTTAACAAAATGCTTGTGTTGCTATTTCTTGACTCATCCTTTTAAAACTTCATCTCTTTACTCACTACTTTGCCCCCCCGTTCCTTCATCAAGAAGTGAAAGTGTTAGTAGCTCAGTTGTGTCTGACTCTGTGTGACCCCATGGACTGTAGCCCACCAAGCTCCTCTGTGCGCGGGATTCTCCAGGCTAGAATACTGGAGTCGGTCTCCATTCCCTCCTCCAGGGGATCTTCCCAACCCAGGGAATGAACCCAGGTTTCCCTCACTGCAGGCAGATTCTTTACCGTGTGAGCCACCAGAGAATCCAATCATCAAAATTCTGGTTAAATCAATATTTAGAATTTTCAGTATTATGACCACATACATATTGCTCACTGCTGAACTAAGTTGTTACAGTTCTTGTATAATTTTTTGTTTTTCTTACGTTAATAAGTTGCCTTGTTCCTTAAGGGTCCTTTGTTTGCCTCGTGCCTGTCACTCAAACCCCTCACAATAATGGGCAGGCACTTCCCTGGTGGCTCAGACGGTAAACCGTCTGTTTACAATGCGGGAGACCTGGGTTCGATCCCTGGGTCGGGAAGATTCCCTGGAGAAGGAAATGGCAACCCACTCCAGTACTCTTGCCTAGAAAATCCCATGGACAGAGGAGCCTGGTGCAGGCTACTGTCCATGGGGTCGCGAAGAGTTGGACACGACTGAGTGACTTCACTTCACTGGTGTCCTATCAATTCCATTTTCCTCTTGGAAACAATGATTCTGGAAGCTTCCACCCTCCTGTCCTCTCTCTCTTTCCAGTCTGGACTGGCTGCTGAACAGCAGCGAGGCTGGGATTTCCTCTTATCATCAACTCAGGAAATCCCCACGGGGCTCCTATGTCTCCTTTCTTGTTTTCCTTATTCCCTCATTGTGCTGGAGCTCACCCTCCTATAGTTCTCTTACAAAGGGTACACACAGATGAAAAGTTTCAGATCTTGCATTTCTAGAAACACCTTAATTCTGTGCTCACATTTGTCTGCCAGCTTGGCAGGGTATAGAATTGTAGCTTAAAATACTTCTCATCAGAATTTTAAAGGCACTGTTCACCACTGTCTTCTAGTTTCCAATAAGTTAATGTTCCTTTCTCTTTCTACGTGATTCCCCATCCTCCAGAAAGGATTTTCTCATCTGTGTCTAACAAAGATGTGCCTTGGTGTTTACCTTTTTCCATTCATTGTGCTGAGTATCATTTCTTTGATAGTTTCCTCCCCTTCATATTCTGTGGTGTTTTTTTTTTTTTTCTAGAACTCATCTTGGTCATACAGGGGTTCCCTAATTTTCTTTTCTCTGCAACATCCTACCTCTTCTCCTTTTGTTCTACTTTTTGAGTGTGTTCAGGTTTATCTTCCAGCTCCTCTATTGATTTTTTTCATTTCTACCAAGTTATTAATTTCCAAGAGCATTTTGCTTATCTTCTTGTTTCTTTTTCTAAGTATCCTATTCTTATTCTACAATAATCTTTTTGACCTCTCTGAGATAACAATATTCATTTTGAAATTTTCTTCTGCCCTCTGTACTGTCTGTTTCTTTGGAGTTTCTGGTTTTTGTCTGTTTGGGGCTCCACTCTTTCAGCTAAGAGGTTTTCCTCAAATATCTAGGGACCTTCAGCTGTCTATTCATATTCAGAACTGGGGCCAGGCTGACAGAAAGCCCTGTGGCAGGACTGATCACTACAGTGTGGCTGAGGACAGACTGGCTTTTTCCTTGAGTCTCCCAAAAGTCAGTGTCTGGACGGCCTTCCTTTGGGGCCATTCATTTTCTCTGAGATTCTTCAATGCCTTGCCCAAAGGGTAAGGACCTTGCTGTAGCTTTCATGAAAAGAGCAGAGAGTAAGGGGATCAGGAGGGCCCCCCTTTCCATACGCAGACTTTAATTACCCAGTTTTCAGTGCCACACCTTGGCCTGACCCCTTCTGCTGGGCCTGCAGTTCCCAGGTCCAGAGTCCCTCTGCTTCCTGAAGAAGCAGCCCTACCATGATGGAGGCAACAGGCAGGGGAGGCGCCCCATGCTGCAGGGAGTGGGGAGGGAACTGAGGTGGTTAATTGCTTTTACGTGTGCATGCTAAGTTTCTTCAGTCGTGTCCAACTCTGTGCAACCCCATGGACTGTAGCCCCCCAGGCCTCTCTGTCCATGGAATTCTCCAGACAAGAATACAGGAGTGGGTTGCCATGCCCGCCTCCAGGGGATCTTCCCAATCCAGGGATCGAACCTGCGTCTCTAATGTCTCCTGCATTGGCAGGCGGGTTCTGTACCATTAGCACCACCTGCTACTGCTGCTGCGTCGCTTCAGTCGTGTCCGACTCTGTGCAGCACCATAGACGGTAGCCCACCAGGCTCCCCCGTCCCTGGGATTCTTCAGGCAAGAAGCCCAATCGCTTTTAAAACACTTTCAACTATAACTCCAGTTTTTAACCTCCCCTCCTCTGCTGCCTTCCAAGAAATCTGGCACCTCCAGTTCCTTTCAGGGATTCTGTGGCACAAATCAGCTTGCTCTGCTGTG
Organism: Capricornis sumatraensis; assembly: GCF_032405125.1. Lineage (NCBI taxonomy): Eukaryota > Metazoa > Chordata > Mammalia > Artiodactyla > Bovidae > Capricornis > Capricornis sumatraensis. The sequence continues at coordinate 232,183,833 of NC_091069.1, read as the reverse complement.
GCTCTGTCTCCCTCCCCTCTGGCAGATACACAATTTTCATTCTCTCTCCTTTGCTAATTCAGTTACCACTGATCATCTGCTTTCTCACCCTCCAAAATTTTGTCAGTATCTCTCATCTACTGTTAGTTCCATTCCAGTGCCCTTTGTCCTTGTGGGTTTAAATTTTTAAATTTCCTTACGGTAATTTTTGTGGGATCTTGAGAGAAGTCAGAAATAAACACAAGCATTTAATCTACCATGCTTAACCAAAAGTCACTAAGGTGATTTTTATAAAGACTAACATTTATCTTATCCCTTTCCTTTTTTGAGTGCTTCCCTGGTGGCTCAGATGGTAAAAAATCTGCCTGCAATGCGTGAGACCTGGGTTCGATCCCTGGGTTAGGAAGATCCCCTAGAGAAGGGGAAGGCTACCCATTCCAGTATTCTGGCCTGGAGAATTCCATGAACTGTATAGACCAAGGGTTCACAAGAGTCGGACACAACTGAGCGACTTTAACTCTGTCACCTTTCCTTACTGATAAATATCTCTCTTCCTCCTTCCTTCCCTCATTCCTTTTTCTTTCTTCCTTCCTTCCTTTCTTTCTCTGTATCATGGATAAAGATAAGTTTCAAGCATGTTCGATAGAATATAATAAGAATGATAACACTATATTCTAGGTTATTTGTAAGACTATGCTATGTATAACATAAAATTATGTATAAGAATACACTTAAAAACAAAAGCCAGATTCTATTAAGCACTTGGAATAATGCTTCTTCTATTCTATTAAGCATTATTCTTAAATACCAAGAACAATGCTAAATGCTATGGAGGACTCAAAAGAACTAAAAGACAGCTATGTTATCATTTTTAATGGCTTTATTCTAGTGTATGCCTATACTACAGTTTATAGAAACAATCACATCTTTTTCTCCCTTTAGTATGTTTCACGGGGCTTCCCTGGTGGCTCAGGCAGTAAAGTATCTGCCTGTAGTGCAAGAGACCCAGGTTTGATCCCTGGGTCAGGAAGATCCCCTGGAGAAGGAAATGGCAACCCACTCCAGTATTCTTGCCTGGAGAATCCCAGGGACAGAGGAGCCTGGAGGGCTACAGTCTGGGTTGAAAAGGGTCGGACACAACTGTGTGATTAACACATGCCAGTATGTTTCTAATTTTTCATTACTATATGATCACAACTATGTAAGTCTTCTTGTGTTTAAGGGAATATTTCTGTAGGATGAATTCCTAGAAATGGCTCGGTCAAGTTAAGGAGTATGGGCATTTTAGATGATTACAAAATATACCCAACAAAAATGCATAGTCTCATATTTCACACCCTCAGCTACACTGATGCAATCAAGACATACCAATCTGGCAGGCAAAAAATGACATTCCACTGTTGATTAATTTTACAATGGGCATCTGCAGGGGACACCTAGGTTCACTTAAGGTGGTAGAGATGAAAGGGAGAATGGCAGGGAAAAGAAACTTCTCTAAAGATGACCTCGAGGTTTCAAGCCCACAGGTACCATCCGCATTGGAACAGTGAGAAAGAGAGAAAGCTTTTGTTTTGTTTTAGAGGAAAGCAGAATGGACGGAGAGAGGGTGTCACAAGTTTGCTTTTGAACATGACAAGTATAATGTATCAGAGGTATAATTTCAGTATCAAAAGGCAGTTGGAATGATGGTTGGAGGGAGGGGAATGATTTTTAAAGGTGTCGTTCTCTCAGGAAAGAGGACATGGAAAACTTTTTTACAAGAGAAAACACAGTCTGAGGCCAGAGATGACTCTTACTCTAGCCACATGTCTCCCAAATGTGAAGCCACAAGGCAAGGGTAAGAGAGGAGGGTGTGTGCGGGGCTGAGAGATGCCAGGAGCCACAACCCAAAGGGCATGTCCTTGGTACGCGGTTAGGAGCGTAAACAGAGGCAGCTTCTCCATTATTTCCACTACTGTCTTCCCAAGACCAACAACCTGGCTAACTCTGCTCATAAATTCTCCTCCCCTCTGAGCCCCACTCCCCAAGGAAGCTTTTCAAAAAACGTAAATGAAATTACAAACACAAGTGGATAGACGAACATGCTTTTTAAGAAAAACCTCAGGACTCTCAGAGGAGAGTTTAGTCAGCAGGAGAAAAGACACTGAATCCTTTTGCTCAGATGGTGTGACATTTAAATTAAATGTTCTGTGACAACAGCACATTTAGGGAAAATCACAAAAAGAAGGCACTCGTGGATGGGAAGAAGAAAATTGGAGAGAAGCTGAGAACGAACTCAGTAGCCCAGACGGCGTGTAATTGGCACAGATGGTTTGAAAAGTCACGGCAGGGCGGAGGTCATCAAACACGGCCTGGCATGGTGTCCTGCCCCGCCTCTGCTCTGTCCCCTGTCTGTTCTTGTTTCTGCAACTGCAAACCTTGGTCTTATTCATAAAATGGAAAAAAAAAATTTCACCCTTTCCTCAAAGCTCTTGGCTGCCTAGAGGCATGGCTGATATCAAGGCGAGGTGTTATCGTGTGGGTTTTTAATTCAAGAAAATGATTCTTGAAACTAGAGCCCTGTAGTGCCAGACAGCGGTTCTGCTTTTATTAGCCCCCACTCGGACACAGGTGTCAGGTAGGGTTTCAGTGTTTCTTTAGTATCTCAGATCCCATTCCAATTCTGAAAACTTAAAAAAAAAAAAAAAAACAAGAAACTTCACTGAGGTAAAACCTACAAACCATACAACTGATTCCTCTTAAGGATACATGAGGTAAAACTTGCAAACCATACAACTGATTCATCTCAATGATTTTTAGGAAATATTTAGAGTTGGGCAGTCATCATCACAATGCAATTTTTTATATGTGAATTTATTTTTACTTGTAAATTAAATTTTTTTGGCTGCACCATGCATCTTGTAGGATCTTAATTCCTAGACCAGGCACTGAACACAGGCCATGGCAGTGAAAGCACTGAACACTAACCACCAGACCCCAGGAACTCCCTCTTGATCCAATTTTCTAACATTGTCATCCCTTCAAAAAGATCCCTCAAGCCCATTCAGTCATTCCTCATTCCCATGCCCAGCCTCGGACAACCACTAAACTACTTCCTATCTCTATAAATTTGCTTTTTTGGATATTTCATATCAATGGAATTATATAAGATGTGGTCTTTTGCATCTGGCTTCTTTCACTTAGCATAGTGTCTTTGAAGTTCATGCATGTTGTAGCATGAACTTCATTAGC